>NC_140585.1:1258510862-1259954612 GCF_964204655.1 Triturus cristatus
GTGGTAAGGTGGTACCAGTATCGGCAGATTAGTGAAGTAGGAGTAAAATTTAGTTAAATTCAATAATTTTGGATAGCGAAAAAAAAATAGTAGAAGATGGGAAATTTCCAACAAATATTCAACACTCGCAGTTTCCAAATGGGGGATGTATAGTGAGCATCTGTCCAGCGGTTAGATCAGACCGGGTAATTTTCTCGTGCTAGTATCATAATTAGACCCTTGAAGTGCTTCAAAAGGTTGAAAACGGATACAAAAAATTTCCCCAAACATTATTTGTTGTGGTTGTAACAGCGATGACTGATCCCTTCTTGTTGTAAAAATGGTGTTAAAAAAGGGGGGGATTTGACATTTATAAAGAGATGATGAAGGTAATGATGCCAGTAGGAGACGGGTCTTTAATCGTTGGGGAAAAGATGTGGTGATACAGAAACGGTCACAAAGTCTGTATCATGGGTGATGGAACATACTCTGGATTCATGATCCACTGCTCCTCTTCAAGAGATCTCACTACAAGGAGGAACCACACAGATCACATCAAAGTTCAGGCACCTGCCAGAAAACAAGAAATCAAGAACACAGATGTGTTTAGATTATTTTAACATGACACCTCTTTTTGACAAGTCATCAGTTGTCTCCACAGTTCCATGGTTTACAAAGACAATAGTCAAGAAGAGTAACACAAGTAAATTTGATGCACTGGTGTTTTAGAGTAACAAATGTGAAGATGTAGTTTGAAGAATAAAATTGACTTTTTGATGCCTCGCCGTCTTTTACACTTGATTTCATTCATGCACGTTGGTTCTTTAATAATCTTATTGTACTTACTAAAAGACACATATTTTGAAATAAATGATTATTTAACATATATATACGCTCGACGCTCCCTCATAAACTCATCTTTTCCATTCGTCTTGCACTTGTCCTCCTACCTTTCTCAATGCTTAAATACTACATGGTATACAAATTAAATTAAACTGCTAGAAATGAAGTCCAAATTTCAATTTAGAAACATGTGTAAAATTGTCACCCAAGATATGTTTCTTATCCCGCTGCTATCATATCTGTAATTCAGATGGGGAATAAATGATCAGAAATTATAGGTCATATAGTTATTTCTTTGTAATGTGCAATACAAATATATATTTGGGTGAATATGGAAATTATATATTTAACGACTTTAACTAAAATGTCTAAGACATGTCAACCTCACATCCAATTTTATGGAGGCTTTTTAAGCCCTACTTTTCAACCATTTCTATGTTTTCAAATGATACGTTTTTTCCCTTGCCTCACTGCAAGTTGACCGCTTGTCAAATGGTTAATCGTATTTTTTCTGCTAGCGCTGATAATTGGCTTATTAAGTGCCCATAGCGCTATTCAAATAAATAAATGAATGAAATGAAGTGAACATTTACACAAGTGGTTGATTATTCAGGCCAAATTGCTTAGACACTGGCCTACTGTCTTAATATAACAACACAGATGCTCCTAAAACAATATGTTTTCAGTAAATAATTGTTTCCAAACTGTAATCCTTTTTCAAGCATTGTAAAACATTACTGCGGCTTTGAAATCAGCATAATTAGGCTTTGTGGAGGGGCAGTGGCGATGACATCATTCCTGAGGGGCTGCCAAGTGATGGAGCCTTTGAAGCTCTTTTGTCAGAGTCCATTATTTCTAATTATGATCAAAACCTGCCCTGGAATGTGGGCAGAGTGGGGTTTTCAGAAGCACTACAAAGAAAAAGTACATAAGGAATGAACAAGTCTATGTCCAGGACCATGGCTCTCCTGCTGGGAAGCTGGATATCTTTCTAAGAAGAGGACTTTTCAATGAAAAACACTAAATAGAATTTAGTGTAGTTTGTAAAGCTGTCATACATCAAACGTTTCTCTTCTGCCCCCTCGAAAGATAATCTATACTTAGTGTTCTGGTTATGTCAGACTCGCCACCATATACTTCCGCTTGGATCAGCCAGACGCCAAACAGATAGAAACATCAGATTCCAACCAAGAACAAAGCAGGGTCCTAGGAATAGGTTCTAACGCATGCTTCCTAGTAAACCAACTAGTGCTTTTTGCGTTCATATGCTTTTGCACTTCCTGGTCATTTCTTGTAGAGTATAGTGTTTGACAAGCAGAATTTTTACCTCTCAAGACAGAGTACAATGTGGGCTACGGAATGCCAGGTGTCACCGAGCCGGTCTATTTCTCTGTAAACTCTTATATTGCATACCTTTCCTGGTCACGGGCATTATTTATTTATTTAAAGGTTTTATGGAGCGCTGGCTGGACCCAAGAGTATGTATCAGAGCGCTTTACAAGATTTGGTAATAACAGAGTTACAGTTGATTTTAGTTCATTGAGGTAAGGAGGCAGGGCACTTTGATAGGTATGGGAAAGGGTAAATACGCTAGGAAGCAAAAAAAAAAGAAACTGATTGAAGCAGGAAGAACTGGAGGACAGCAGAGAATGTAAAGTAAGTGAGAAGGGGGACGGGTGAGAAAGTGAGGGATAATTGTGGCAAATGAGGAGTAAGGGGAAAGCAGGTGGCAGAGGGTAGGTGAAATCCTGAAAAAAAAAAATAATAAAAAGAGGGGGGAGGGGGGGACGGGAAGAGAGAATAGAGTGGGCAAGGGAAACCAATAGTTACAATGTAGGGAGGAAGAAATGAGTAATCAATAAAATATATATTAGGACCCCCAATATTTGTTGAGAAGGAGCATCTTCAGGTCTTTTTTGAAGCAGGGGTAGGAGGGGTTGCAACGTAGATCTTTGGGAAAGGCATTCCAGATGGTAGGCGCGTTTCCAGAGAAAGAGCGAGACTGTGTTGATTTCTTTTTTAACAAAGGAGGGACAAGTATAAGTGCGTTAGTGCTCCTCATTGTTCTAGTGCAGCCCGCTTTGTGGAGTTTGTCAGAGGGGTAGGAATGTTTATTTTGGTGGAGGGCTTTGTGTGTGATGCATGCGGTCTTGTAGGTAGATCTGCCTTCGATCGGAAGCCATTTAAGGTTTTTGAGGACGGGGGAGAGGTGATCAAAGCGTTTGCAGTCGTCAGTAATGAGCCTGGCAGCTAGGTTAAGAACAGATTTGATAGGGTCTAGGTGGACTTTGGGAGTCCCAGCAAGATTGGCATTACCGTAATCAATTCTGGACAAGACCAATGATTGTACAACTGATTCAAAGCCATCTGCAGGGATAAAGGGTTTAATTTTTTTAAGATGGTGCAGTGTGAAGAGAGCACCTTTGGCTGAGTTTTTTTTGTGGGGAGTAAGACTGAGGCTCTGATCAACGCTGATGCCGAGGAACTTGACCGAGTTAGAGATGGTGAGAGAGCTGTTGAGAGCTTTGATGTCGGAGATCCAGTGTTGAATAGGGAGCCGGTTGTTTTTAGAAGTGAATAGAATGATTTCAGTTTTTTTAGGGTTTAGGTTGAGGTGATTGTAATGGAACCACAATTGAATCTTAGCCAAAGTGTCATTAAGATGTAAGACGTCGTCATGGGATTTGATCCTGTAGTAAAGTTGTGTGTCATCTGCATAGAGGTGGTAACTAATTCCCGCTTGTTTAAGTATAAGGGTGAGGGGTTCCAGGAAAAGGTTGAATAGAGTTGGAGAGAGAATAGAGCCCTGGGGGACGACCAAGGTGACTGGCTGAGGTTTAGAAAGGCAATCACTGACTTTGATTTGTTGGGTTCTATGTTTGAAATAGGAGGTGAACCACTTGAGCACTGCACCATCCAAGCCAAAACGGTCTTTGAGAATATTGAGTAAAGCTACCTGGTTAACAGTATCAAAGGCCGCAGAGAGGTCTAGTAGAATGAGGAGGGAAGATTCACCCTTGTCTAGGGAGCAATGGATGTCATCGATAATGTTGAGCATTGCAGTTTCGGTGCTACAGCCCTTTCTAAAGCCTGATTGTAAAGCGTCCGAGAGATTGAATGAGTCAATGTGTTTGTCCAATTGAAGCAGGGCACATTTTTCCAAGGCCTTCGATAAGAAAGGGAGGTTGGAGATAGGGCGTAGGTTGTTTAGGTCATTAGGGTCGGCCATGACATTTTTGATGGTGGGGGTAATTTTGCCTAGTTGGAGGGATGCTGGGACACAACCATTGGTAAGGGAGGAGTTGATAATAGTGGTCCAGTAAGGGGCGATGGTGTGTTTTAGTTCCTGTACAAGATAGGCTGGGAGGGGATCTTTGGTATTTGAGAATGGTTGGACACCTAGGCTCTACAGGCATATGCAAGCCGGCAAATTTTACAATGTTAGTACAATTCTTACTAGTGAACTGCATTTGTAATTTAACATTTTGCAGTTCTTGATGCAGTCTTATCGATGACATCTGGATCAGATTCTCAAAGAACTGTACAAATCTACAACTCTTTACATCAATATTTGAATTCTTAAAAATGTGGAGGTCTGATCCTTGGAACCTGCAACATCACAGTTTTTTAGGAGAATTAACACACGTAATAATTTACAAATGTATAAATGAACATGATGTATAGAGCATTTTCACATTAAAACCCTGGAGAAACTGCTTGCTCTTCATCTCACCAATTTTCAGGGGGGAAACAACCATTACAACGCATGCCATTACCTTGCATATAGTTGCAACGCAAATGGCTTGTTGCAGGGCGTTGAAGGTGTTGGATTTAACTCCAACACCTTTCCTACTGTTGCACACACTGGAGTTGGAATAGTAAATTATACTATTCCAATTTCCAGCGCACCCCCGACAGCAAATCGGGAAAAGATTTGCGTTGTAACGGCATGCGGGATAATGGCATGCGTTGTAACGTCATACAACCATTTTCAGGTTATACGCCCTATTCCTACCCTGTTTACAAAGTTACTCATGTATTTCACAAAAGTAAATTTCCAATCATATTCAGGGTGAGAATGTATATATGCCGCACAGCATTTTGTTAATATCAACAAAGGTAACGCCTTGTTTGCCTCCACCTATTTTGCAGAGTGTCCTCCATCTTGAATGCTCACTTCCAACCCAAGTAACAGATTAACTAAGGTGACCAGATTTTAAAAACCAAAAACTGGGATGTTGCGTATCAAATACTAGAAGGACTATAAATGTATTTCAACCGAGCGTCATAGAGGAGCAGAGCTCATCAACATAGAAACACAGACAATGAGGCACTAGAGTAATAATTAGATGTAATTTTAAACCTGGTAACAATTAAATTGCTTTCTGATAAGAGCTGATAGCTAGTGGATCACATAAAAAGCGCACCTCCATCTGTCATCAGTCAACCATCTCTGGAACCCAGCAGCTGAGCTAAATTTGCCGAAATCTGCTAGGACAGCAAGGGAAAAAGTAGGATTGTCCTGGCGAATTCGGGACACCCGACCAGTCTAGATCAACTCCACTGTAGTATTGCACCATGCTGGTGTAATATTGTCAGTAAATCAATTTACAAAGGTAACTTCATACTTTATGATTTACAGATTTGAGTCAGGCCTTATGCACACCTTATTTGAACTAATTGCTTCGATCAGATACTGATGAAAAGCATATTTATATGAAACTGTGCGTGCCGAACCCACAAAAGACAGTGAAAAAGAGGAGGATTTGCCCTTGAGAACTGCATGCACCAGTGCAAATACAGGATCAATGCCGATGAAAGAGAGACCAGCAGACCAAATTAGAGATCTGGCATCACCTGATAAGAATCCCTTGGCTCACTGGGAAGTCATGCTAGCCATTTCTCCCATAGTAACCCGTACATGGTGCCGCATAATAACACAGCATGGGAATGGTTCTTTGTCTCTTTGTCTGGACCTCTTGATCAAGCACCATATTTGAGAACACGTATTTGAAGCACTATGTCAATGTAAGCATTGCAGCAAGAAACTATGGAAGAGCGAGGACAGAGCGTGCAAAACTGCAGCTCTAAAAACTGAATTGGGAGTTTGGAGCAATACAAGAGTTTGGGGTTCATTGATATCCTCAACGATACCCGCCAGCTCGTCTGGGGGGGCAAAGGTCATGGTTTTCATCATGTCTGTGGAGGATCATCCACCCTCTTTAGAGATCTCCGCCTGCCTGGCGGGGACTTCTGTTCTGTGAAGGAAGTTGCCGCAACTGAAGCTTCCTTCACAGTACTGAATGTTTGCCGAGTGGGCACATATTTAAAGTGCCCGTTGGCAATCTTTTGTATGCATAATGCAAAGTAAAAAAACAACTGGCCCCAAAATATGGGGTTTTCTTCCGGCATGTTTGGGCCATTCTGCATTTTCACTGCCCATACCACCATGCATTGCATCTGTATATTACATTCTAATAAAAAAAAGTTAAATAAGGCCTCTTCATGAGTTTCCTAATATCTTTACTGGGAGATACTGGGGCAGGATTTAATGATACTGGTAGGTATCTTCACATGAAGTAATGGAGATTTCCCCCATGAATGGGGAAAAGCATTGAAACTTGGAAATAATGAGTGCAACTCTACATGTTTTTCCCACTTCTGGGGGAAATCACTGCCCCATATCCATAAATATGTGGCACTTGTTCGAAGCCGGTGGTAAATGTTCCAAGGGCTTTTTCCCTTAGCCGCATAGGGTGCTCTGGGGAAAGAGGGCAGTGATTGGACAGACATCTTTTCCCCTCATTGGGGACAGCTTTTTCTGCTCCCACCAACTGACATCAGAGGGTAGGCTGGGCCCCGCACAGCAGCTGCCTGCATACCCGCAACTCCTCTGAAGTCCCCTGGCTTGGAATGATAGGGTCTGGAGTTTGAAGCCCTGATATCCAGGGGCAATAGAAAACTTGCAGCTGTCCAGAGGGGTATTTTCCTCATCCCTCCTGGGGATAACATATGGGCCAAATCAAAATGAGAGCCTTTGTGTCTTAGTCGCTGCCTACTGTAAGCCTTAGCTCTGAATCCCTTGTGTCCTGTCAAAGAGTGGAACTAGTGGTCATTTCCGGGAACAGTTAGCACAATAAATACCTCATTTACTTAGCCTATCATGGTCTGGTATATTCCTGTACCCAATTAGGCGTGTAGTAGACCTTACTATCGATCCGAGGCCTAGAACATTCTGCTCTTAAAACACCCCTAACTTCTCTTTCCAAAGGTCTCCTAATCCAATATTTTATAAATTTTGTCACATGGTAAAATGGCCACCAATCTGCACTTCTAGGATGTCTTATATCATAACGGCTAAACAACTCCTCACTCAGAGGATCTTTTATCACATTTCTAGATGTAGAAGGTTGTTCTTCTCCTAAATCATCATTCAGATCATCTTCGTGACCAATATCAAAAACATACTCATCGTATGCTTTCTCAGTCCTTTCCGCACTTCTCTCATCTACCTCCATATTGTACTCATCATCTGAGTCATCCTGTGTGCCGCAATGGACACCTTTCTTATTTGCGCCGCCTAGGACACCACTCCTTTTTTTAGAATTTAAACCTTCTTTCACTCTTTTATCCAAATGTTTTTCTTTCCTCGCTCTCTTAATTGGCCTTCTATTTTCCTCAGTATCATCTGAGAATGACTAAAATTCTTCTTCATTCCTAGCATCCTTTCTTTTAGAATCTATAACTATTTCAACTACCTCTCTAATTGAAGATTTCACTTTACTCTGAATCAAACGCCTTAAAGCCTCTTCACTCACTCTACCCACAACTGCCTGAAGATTAATGCATCCTTCTTCAGCTGCCATAATTCCAATCTAAAACTTTCTTAATAACTTCCTAAAAATCAATAATCCACACACCTCAATACCTCCTCCTTTACGCCTGTCACAAACAGCTGTTCCTTCAAATAAAACGAACACCGTTTTAAAAAATGTTTTATTGATCAACTCCCGATAACGCCACCATGAATCAGGCTCTTTCCATTATTTGTCTCCTAATCCAACATGGCCGCCGTATTCTCGCGAGACTACGGCGGCCAATTGCAGCTCAATTCAATTACTATATCCTTTTCGTCATCGCGTCAGAATATTTCTAAGGCGCGTCATCCTCAAACTGCCTCCTAACTCGAGCCCACAAGGTAAGCGCTCGCGCTAGATCCTGTGCGTGCCTAATTTGACCCCGTTCTTAATTTCAAATACAAACATGCAAGTAAAATGCTCGCGCCTAAACCTTCTCTGCATGAACCACGCCTAGTCCCAGCATTAATTCAAAACAAAAATGTGAAGCGCGCACGACAAATCACTCATTCACGCTTCTCCACCTAATCATTTCAAGTTAACTTCTCAAAAGCTGAGACAATGAAAACCATCCGTTCTCAAATTTCTAAACCCCAATCCAAAAACTTGTAACCAACCACAAGAAAAACTCGCACCAAACAATCACACTGCCTCTAAAAATCAGAAGCTTACAATCAAACCTAATTCTTTTTAAAATATCCACATTTTCATACACATTCTTAAAAGATAATCAAGAAGCCACTTATCTCTTACTGGAGCAGCATTTAAAAGAGGATGAGTGTTCTACGCTGTGGTCATTTATGGACTTTGTGGTTCTATTATGGATTGCTTAAGTGATGTTCTTTAAAGGAGCTGCTGTCTGGAGTGGCAATTGAAAGGTTATGCATAATGTTAGCCTCCGGTCTTGTAATGAAATCCCTTGTGTCCTGTCAAAGAGTGGAACTAGTGGTCATTTTCGGGAACAGTTAGCACAATAAAAGACAAACAATAGAAGGAGTACACCCTTAAAGGTAAATTAATGCCTAGTGGATGGAGAGGTGCACTGGAAAGAAAGGCTTATCCTTTCTGAATAGAAGACCCCTAGGTTGGTGACATGCTTCATCATCGGGGTCCCACCCGGATAACCGAGTGTCATCCGGGTGTGCTGCGACACCTGACTACAGTGGAGCTGGTTTTTTAGTGTGGTGCAAGTGCATGAAGTGATTTTAAAAATTGGTCAGATTTAACTCACTATCAAAAAATTGTTTAATCATGGAGCAACTGAACAATATTAAAAAGGAATGACGAGATACCGTGTAAGGTTAAATTAACCTAAGGTATCAAAAAAGTGAAGTGAAAAAGTGGTGAAATGGGTCTACATGTTTCAACCTTGAGGGTAGTTATCCAGGTTTTCGTCAGGACCGATGCTAACCAGGGCGGTCTACACGCGCTAAGGTGTACCCTACCCTTGGCTAGAAGTAAAAAGACCTCCTGTAATTTACAGTGGGGTAATCCTTGCTCGTAATTCTCAAGGGGAAATACCTGTTGGAAAAAAGAGAAGGAAACAATATATACATAACAAAATATGTTCTGTACTCAGCTGCGTTCCAAGCTCCTCTCAATCGTCATCCAATATTATTTGTAACGTTGTTGTATGTGACTCAACTCCCCAGTCATACTGATTAGTCACATACAGTGAATATATATCACCGTGCTTCGTTGTGTCTCACGAAACGTAAACACTGAATCGGGCTTACATCCACCCGTGATCACTCCATGTATCCGAATGAAACACACAAGTGATATTTTGCACTCACAAGGAAAATACCGGGGTGCACATAAAGAAGTGACGAGTGGTCAGGTGAGTAGCACGGGTGCCATTCGTCCCCCATGAGAACACACATAGCCAGTATCTAATTACTACCTTTCTCTCCTACTGTTTTTTCGAGCTTAGGCAGCGCACAGCTGCGAGAGATACAATTCTTTGTCTTTCTCATCATATTGAGCACTCTTGAACTGTGTGTGACCATGGGCGAAAATCAGGGACTTTCATACTCCACAGAAGAAGTGGATGCTATCCTGGCGGACCCTTCTTTATTTGCTGACGCCAGTATAGCACAAACTATCTCACAGACCACAGACTGGGAGAAACTCACTGAAATGAAACGGAACAGAATAAGAACCATACTGCACGGAACTATCCTGAAGGAATACTTAAGAAACAATATGGCACCAAAGGGTCTTCTAGTCACGAATGCACCACGGATCTTTCTAGATTACCCCACCTTTAGAAAGGATTGGGCACAAATCGCGTGGCATTGCACACGTGACTGGATTGTGTTGATTATAAAAACTGGTCTACGACTTTCAGAGACAATACTAATTAAAATCCAACTTACTGAAAGCCATATAAAGACAAGTACATCAGGATATAAAAAAAGACTGGATGAAATTAACAAGGAGATGAATGAGTATAAAGACAACCTTACTCAACAAAAAGTACAGAAATTTCAGAAAGATCTGAAACGGTTCTCTTACGTAAAATGTTACCCATATTCAGATCCTGATTATATCCCTCCAAATAGACTAGACCAGGACTCGGAGGCATCCAGCAATGATTCTACTACTAGCAGCAATTCGAGCACAAGCAGTTACCGACAGAAACAAAGAGGAAGGAACAGGACTCAGGGTAACTGGCCCACCTTCAACACCCAAATGATGCCGAACTTTCAAGGGCCTTTCAATCAGCCACAACATTATCCAATGTATGGATGGCAACCACCCTTCCCACAACCCCTGTTCCCACCAAATTCATATAGGCCACCTTTTTTAGGCAGGGGCAGAAGGGGAAGAGGTCGAAGAAGAGAGATGAACCAAGTTCACTGGGAAGACGAGGATCCAGTGGGCCCCAACACACGGAGCAGAACATTAGAAGCCAAAGCGGGGACTAGCAACAGTCGAACCTAGTAACCAACCTGGCCAGAAGACCACTGACAAATGCGGAAGAAAAAGTACTCAATAAAGGTTTAGGCTTTGTCCCTACTGCAAGACTGGATAAATTCCAACTTCATTGTGAACTTGCCGGCTTTTTTCGGAAACTGAAACTAAAAGCTTTTTTTGAAAAACAAGGAGAAAGAACGTCGGAACAAGATCCCAATGAAACAGGCCTACGACCAAAATCTACGTACATACCCCCACCCCACACTATCCCAGTGGAGATTTCAGCTTTTGAACAGGCTGTTTTCAATGACATTGAAAAACTTCAGCCTAAACAACACTTCCAAAACATCAGCAAGGAGGAAAATATAGCAATATAGAACTTGAGAAACTGCGACTCTATTGTTATCAAACCGGCCGACAAGGGAGGGGGGGTTGTAATTCAAGATAAAGAATCCTATTGCAATGAATGTCTCAGGTTGTTGTCAGACAACAGGAACTACCAAATATTAAACACTAATCCGTCTGCTGATTTACAACATGAGATTAAGTCTCTGACAGACCAGGCAGAAGCCCAGGGGCATATTTCGAAACAAGAGGCGACCTTTTTGTGCGACAGTGAAGGGAAAATTCCATACTTTTACACACTGCCTAAAATGCATAAAAACAAATCCCCCCCCCCCCCTGGTAGACCCATTGTATCGGGTATTGGCTCTCTGTTGGAACCACTATCACGTTTCTGTGACGTTTTTCTGAAACCAATTGTTCAGAATACTACCACATATCTCCAAGACACCAAAAGCCTACTTCAACTACTTGAAAACATCAGAGTTAATGACACCACGATACTAGTGAGCCTTGATATTGAAAGCCTGTACACCAGCATTCCGCAGGATGATACCCTCGAAGTCTTAAAAAGCACCCTCGATGCCATGAATTGGACACATCGAACACCTAAGAACTTTGTTCTAGAATGCGCCAGACTAGCCCTAAAGAAATCTTTTTTGAATTCGAAGGCACCCTCTATCTCCAAACAGGGGGTACTTCGATGGGAAGCACATTTGCGCCGAGTGTGGCTGGACTCTATGTGTACAACTTTGAGGAGAAATTTATACTCACTGAACAGAACCCCTATTCCGGATATATCACCTTCTGGAAACGCTATATTGACGACGTCCTTGCAATTTGGCAAGGACCAGAAAATATCCTGTCTGAATTCTGCCAATGGATTAACACCTGTGACCAGAATCTGAGATTCACTCACACCAAAGATCCAAACACCATGATCTTTTTGGATGTTGAGATCACGAAGGAAAACGATCGCCTGGAGACAAAAACTCATTACAAACCCACAGCTAAAAACAACCTATTGAGATTTGAAAGTTTCCACCCAAGGCCTCTGAGAGAGAATCTTCCGTACGGCCAATATCTGAGGCTACGGCGTAATTGCAGTAAAACCCAGGATTACAAAAAGCAAGCATTGGATCTTACCAACAAACTCTCTTCAAGAGGTTATCCTGAGAAAATTCTCAACAAATGCCAGAAACGGGCACGAAATCAACCACGAACAGCACTACTGGAAGACCGAATCAATAAAGACGTTACATCACCATTGACTTGTGTGACCACATACAATACAATATCTAATTTGGTTACTAAGTCCATCAACAAACATTGGTCAATCCTCAACAGCGGCAACCTTAAATGGGAAAAACCTCTGTTCTCATATAAGAAATCCAGAAGCCTGAGGGATACTCTAGTGAATACACGCCCCAAAATGATGGTCCAAGAAAAACAAACTACTGTCCTCAACGCATGGGGTCTACCTGAAATTATAGGACACTACAAGTGTGGTAATTGCAGTGTCTGTCACCTTACATACAACACAAAAACCCTAGAACTTGAACCTGGAAAGGTGTGGACCTTGAGAACACACACGAACTGTAATAGCACAAATGTGGTTTACAGGATTATCTGCCCCTGCAATCTCCAATATGTGGGGATGACAAGCAGGAAAGTTAAACAGCGAATTTGTGAACACCGCAGCACCATCCGGTGTAAAAAATCAATGACTAAACTCACGGAACATTTCCTTGCGCAAGGTCATACAACAAACGATCTGAAATGGACCGTTATTGAACAAATAAAGACAGGAGAGAGAATGCAGGAGCGACTATTTGAAAAAGAACAACGTTGGATATACAGACTTTCCACTCACAAAAGCGGATTAAATGACAATATCCCATGGAATTCTGTCCTTACAAAATAGACTGTCATTTATCCAACGTGTTGTTAACATCGTTGTTTGACTAAGTGTTCCATCAGTACAAGGGAGTGCCTGTTTTGGTTGACTGTTTTCTACTGTTTTTTTCCCTTTTCTTCACAGGGGGCTTTGCACATGGGACTAGGACTTGGGTTTATTTTCTACCCTCTGTTTTTAGGATCATGTCCCTTTTAACACTCTAGGCTCGATTCCGAGCAGTGCCCCTTCGCTCGCTATCTATGAACACGAGCCTGTTGTATACCACCATTCATAGTTTACAGTTAGGGGAATTTTGTCCCTTTTGACACTCCTGGCCCGATTTTGACGAATGCCCTTTCGCTCGCTTTTTAATTAAACGAGCCTGCGATACAACATCTGTCATGCTCTTTAATTAGGGGCGCTCACGTATTCAGCTGGTTATCCTGTAGCGTCCCTAGCGACCTATCACGTTGCTCCTCTTTGAGAGAGTCACTTCCCCTTTTCCATGAACGTAAGCCATTGGTTCCTATTCCGGAGCAAGCAACCGCTGATAGGCTCTCCCTCTTCCTATTGCCGCCAATCCGGTAGTATTTGACTCCCGTCCGCGATTCCTTCAGTATCTCGGCCATTGCCGAGACGCGGTTGCAGGTCACGGTTTTAGGCGTAACAGCGGACCCGTTTTCTCCACAAAGTAAGTTCCTTCTAAAGGCGTGGGTGGGCACCACAGTACTTGTCCGTTTCCTGCCTGCCGCTTTACCTAACCACATATCCCCCTCTCTTTAGATTGTGGTAGGACATGGCAACATGACCTCGACAACCTTGAGGCACGTTTGTTTCGCAACATCAGTAAGGCTGGCCCTTCTGGCCTTTTTACCTTCCCCTCAGTTTTGTCCCTGATTTTCTGATCACGCACGCATGTCTCTGAGAGTGATTCTATGCTGTGGAGCACTTCTAATTGTAACTTAGGACGCAGCCGTCGGTAGTAATTAGATACTGGCTAGGTGTGTTCTCATGGGGGACGAATGGCACCCGTGCTAGTCACCTGACCACTCGTCACTTCTTTATGTGCACCCCAGTATTTTCCTTGTGAGTGCAAAATATCACTTGTGTGTTTCATTCGGATACATGGAGTGATCACGGGTGAATGTAAGCCCGATTCAGTGTTTACGTTTCGTGAGACACAACGAAGCACGGTGATATATATTCACTGTATGTGACTAATCAGTATGACTGGGGAGTTGAGTCACATACAACAACGTTACAAATAATATTGGATGACGATTGAGAGGAGCTTGGAACGCAGCTGAGTACAGAACATATTTTGTTATGTATATATTGTTTCCTTCTCTTTTTTCCAACAGGTATTTCCCCTTGAGAATTACGAGCAAGGATTACCCCACTGTAAATTACAGGAGGTCTTTTTACTTCTAGCCAAGGGTAGGGTACACCTTAGCGCGTGTAGACCGCCCTGGTTAGCATCGGTCCTGACGAAAACCTGGATAACTACCCTCAAGGTTAAAACATGTAGACCCATTTCACCACTTTTTCACTTCACTTTTTTGATACCTTAGGTCAATTTAACCTTACACGGTATCTCGCCATTCCTTTTTAATATTGTTCAGTTGCTCCATGATTAAACAATTTTTTGATAGTGAGTTAAATCTGATCAATTTTTAAAATCACTTCATGCACTTGCACCACACTAAAAAACCAGCTCCACTGTAGTCAGGTGTCGCAGCACACCCGGATGACACTCGGTTATCCGGGTGGGACCCGGATGATGAAGCATGTCACCAACCTAGGGGTCTTCTATTCAGAAAGGATAAGCCTTTCTTTCCAGTGCACCTCTCCGTCCCCTAGGCATTAATTTACCTTTAAAGGTGTACTCCTTCTATTGTTTGTCTAATTTTGCTCCAGGGGACTAGGAGTACCCCAAGCAACTGAACCCTTTCTCTCCTACTGTTTTTTCGAGCACAATAAATACCTCATTTACATAGCCTATCACGGTCTGGTATATTCCTGTATCCAGATAAGTCCATAAAACCTATGTCCAATCACCATGTCATGCCCGATAACTGAGAAAGTCCTACCTGCACAGGTGGAGAATTTCTTGGTCCCCTCAGTAAGGTTTGAACTGCCATTTGTCCTGTTGCTTTATCCCAAACAAACTCCCCTTGGTTACTATGTACAGTGTAACACTGCCAACATTTACGCCATCACTGTGCAACCATCACTCTCAGCAGCAGGCCCTCAAACCTAAGTCACTAAGCCTATCTGGATTTTCACACGTGATAACACTAAATTCTGACTTTCACAATGAAACTTGAGATGGTCAAATGTGTAGAGCAAGAGGTCTTTGTCCCCCAAGCCACAGCCAAAGTTCTCATTGTCATTTAAATGTCATAAATCATCTAAAGGAGGAGATGTAAATCATCTTGGGGAGAGGATGTGGTCCGACAGCTAGATCGCGTACTTTGGTGCTGGAAACCAAGGTTCGAGCCTCGGGCCGCGTCCACATCCTGTGATTCTTGGCAAATCCCTTAATCGCCCCATCCCTGAATGTGTCCTTGTGTAACGTAACCGGTGCTCATGTAAAGCGTGCCAATACCTTTGAGTCGAGTTTGCGCTATATAAATCTGCATTAAAAAACAAATAAAAAGTACATGCGCCAAATCACCAGTTCTCTTTGTGACCTGTTAAGTGAGGGTTTGCTTTATCTTTTATTAACTGCAGTGTGAATGTGACAGCTTCAAATATATGTTTGATGCGCCATCCTATAAAGCTGTGGTTCTTAACCTAGGGTCCTTGAAGCCTACTTAGGGAGTCCTTGAATGTTTTACAAAATTAAATAACATTAATAACGTTTTCACAAATAAAAAAGCAAAATTAACTATTTGATTTTTTTTCTATATTTGATTGTGAATGAAACCTAATATTTAATTATTCGACTTTTTTTTTTAGTTTTATATAGTGAAAACTCGACCCGAAGGTATCGGAGTGCTTTAGATGAGCACCAGCTGCGTTACCTTTTGTTTGGTGTATACTTGTTTTTATATTTTTGTGTATTTTTTTGTGGTTCAAATCATAGAAAATGCTTAAGCCAGGGTCCTCTGATTCCAGTAATGATTGAGTGGGTGTCCACAGAAGTCAAAATGTTAAGAGCTGCTGCTATTGACAATGTCATCAAGAAAGGAAGATAATCTGTACAACACCAAATGTTGAATGGTGCTGGATAACGATTAATGAAATCTAGCATCCCACTTATTTAGATCCAGAGTATGAGAAAGAATAATGTCACCACTTGGTGTTCACAACTTCTACATTTGTGGCTCTGGCATAATGTAGATAGCAAGCCCAGCCGCCTCACCTACATAAGACAACAGAGAAGGTTTTTCCATAGTGCACAGATTTTGGAGTTGAAGGGTAACTGGTAGAGATGGATGGTAACCAAGTTGGTTGGCCCATCACTATACCCCGACATTGGGGGGAAGTTGCCTGTCTCTGGCCTTTTGCGTATGTTTGTAGCAAACAATGTGTAGGATTGCGCTGTTGCCCTTCAGGACATAGATATAGTATAGTGTCCCAAATATCTTACCTGTTTGGAGCTGCTCACCTAAATGACATAAGGTGACAATCTTAACACAACATTAATCTGGCATGTGACACAAACATTTATCTTTGGTAATTAGTTATATTCAGCCCTTAAGTATAATTGTAGTGCTGCACCCCAAAAATGGTGCCGGACGGAAACCTGATGAATGTCCCCATTCTGATAAGCTTGCTTGCATATAGATGGGGTGACGAGGTCTCTATATTGCAACTTCTGCTCAAAGGACTGGTGGGGAGGGCATGTACAAGAAGTCTAAATGTAATGTAGATATTCCAATTTGCTACTGTCATTAATATTAAGGGTTACGCCGCTGGGAAACACTATACTGGCAGCTAGTGATGGCAATAAAAAGGAATTTACCCAGGATCATCCAATTTACAATGCAGGTATTTTGCTCCAGAAAGTTGTGGACTTGACTCTTTAGACCACATTTTCTCCTGAGTGTAAAAACGGAATATTACAAAGTCATTAGTGGCTTTCTAGCAAGCATCTTCCAAAGGGAGATCTTGGGCTGTTATCTGAAAAGGATCTATGGTAACTGACACTAGTGTCTCCTCACACACTACATTTCTCTTCTCAGTATCTCACTGTCCCTTAGGTGTCCAACCAGCAGAACCACTGCTTCAGCAAACAAAACAGAAGCACTTGATAACCCTACTCCTGCTGGATAACTGATTATTCTGGGCAATCCATATTGGTGTAAGTCTAGGAAGGCCAGATTCATGCCAGATTTTCAGGATCACGACTAAGTGGATAAATGGGTTGCATTTAGATTCGTTATCTGCAAATATCTCTTATGTAGCGCCTTGAAAGTATTACTGAAAATGTGTGACATGCAAATGTGAATGGTGGCGGTGGGAGTTTAGTAGGAGTAATACAAATTGAGCCAACTGGGCTTTGACTCCCACCCCCCATCCCACCCCCCGCCGATTTTAAGCATCACACCCTTCGTACAGGGATTGAAGGCAAAGTAAAACTCTAACATTACTCTTGGTGTATTCATCTGAAGAAAATTGCAATAAATTGACTGCCAACATGCAAGAACTCTAAAACAAGCAATAAAAGGAAATGCAAACTGTACAGCACCTTTCTCCTGGATCCTGAGCTCATTTTACCTGACATGTTATTTTTTATTTTCAAAGCTCTCCCGCTGTATTACAATGTAGGGTTTCCATACGAATTTCATTGCTTTTTCAATTACTTTCAATTTCAGTATATAGCACTCATAAAACAAAAGTGTAAAACCTTCTGAATTGAAAGTGAGAATGAACAGAGAAGTTTTTTTTTATAACCAAATTTTATTATTTTGAATATTTATCAGCAGCTTCCAACAACAATAGATGAACATCATCACAGTAAAGTCAGATCATGGAGCCGAGTACCAACCACAGCAAGCAGCAACAGCATCGCATCGGTAGTCCATGATATGCCCATCACCCGCTCCATATCTTGACATGCTTTTGCGGCATCTCCTTGCTTCATAAATTGGTTTCTCCTGGTGCACACACACCAGTCCACTTCCTTCCTCCAGACTTCCAATGAAGAGGGTTCCGGCAGCCTCCACGCACGTGCAGTGTCCAGCTGGACCACCAAAGGGGCCGCGCCCTTACTGATCTCGGTCCTGCAGCTTCCTTCAGAAGATTCAGTAGGCCATCTGGGAACCAAGATCAATATGATGGCCCAGTACCCCAGAAATCTCTCACTAAACCCCTCCCCAAAAAGCAGACAAAGCTGGGCAAGACCATATGGAAAAAGTAAACAGCTGGAGGGTGCATCTCGCACACATGGCCCGGCAAGCTAGGCCCATCCACTGCAAATGTTGGAGAGACAATTAAGTTGCATGGAGATAATCAAATTGGACCATCCGAAGGCGTGAAGAAATCTGGGCATCTACTGAGATGTGGACAAACAGGGTATGGCATAATTGAAGGTAATGAAAGAATTGCATGTGGGAGAGGCGGTAATGGTTCGGCATCTTCTGAAATGGCATCAGTGTCCCCCCTCAGCGAACAACCTCCAGGTAAGTAATCCCTATTCTTTCCCACTGCTTGAACCCCTGAAGACCCGACACCTGCCGGAGCCATGTAGCCTGCCACAGCGGTGTTGATTCCTGTGAGGCGCAATCCCAATGGACGTAACGGAGATCCGCCTACCAGTAAAGCAGCAATAGAGCTCCTGGATAGACTGATTTGATGCAATGCTTGGGTTCAGGCTGGCAGTGGGAGGGGGCGTTGTGGACCTCATCTCCCTCTAAGCGGACGATGTTATGCTCTTTCTCAGCGACCCTTAGTCTTTGGGCCACAGATGCCTTGAATTCCTCCGTTCAGACCGATACAGAGAGGAGGCCCCTGGTCTGCAGATGAAAATGGGTAAGTCCCTACTGGTGCCAGTGGCTGGAGATGCTGTTGGCTTTACCTGGTGCCCCGTAGATACAGATACAGATACAGCGTCTCTCATTGAGATATCTTAGTTTTTACGTTTCCTGTCTCCCATACCTGGCATGGACCCTCAATTTCCAGCCCTTCATGTCAACCTTGGATAAGGATTCGCGGACGTGGAATCTCCTGCCACTTAACCCCATGGGGTGCATATCCTTATTTAAATGATGAGCCTCCCTCCCTATCCCTATGTTCTGGCCAACTTCCCACACCTGATCCACCGGAGGTGGTTGTGATCACTTCAGAATGACCCTTCTTTTTGGTGGGGTGGGGTGGGGGCGAAACCGCATGGTCTTCACATCTGCAAGAAAATCCCTGTTTAATGGGGGCCTTGGCATGACTAACATGTAGGGGTACTACTTTGCTACACACCTGGTACCAATTGATGAGTGGTTCACTGGAGGTTGGGTTAGCTCTCCATTTCTTTGCTGGAGGGTGGCTCTCTGTTACATCCCATTGGGATCGTTGAATCACAGGAATGACGCCGCTGGTATGCTGGCAGCAACTCATGGTTTAGGGCTGGGTAAAGTATGCTTGTTTCTGTTTCACCTTTTAACCTCTTCAGTGCCCATGACGAGATAGTCTCGTCATGGAGCACGGTCGCGCTGTGCCCATGACAAGACTATCTCGTCATGAACCCCACCCACTAATGTAACGCCCGGCACAGGAGGGGGAAGGGCGTGGCACAGAAGGGGTTAAAAACGGGGATCTCGGGTTGGATAGCTAGCTTTCTGGTATCATACCTGCAGTTCCTTAGCTCTAAAGTGGTTTAGTAAGATATGGGGAAAGGACCCATTCCAGGTCCAGAGTACCAGTCTTTACACCGAGGGAAAAAGACAATAGAGACTTTTTCGTTCTCTGTGTAAATATGGGAATGAAGATTTGTTTGGCAACAGACTGTGCTACAATCGGCTTCAGAAGGTTCTAATGGTGTTATTGCATTACAAGAATATCACAGATATAGAGCAAAAAAAATCCTTACCACAGTACAATTACCATGAACACAATAATTACAATTGTTTTATTTCGAGGTAGGAAATTGGGGAGCAACTTAGTTGGCATACGTGGGAGGAACGGGATAGGGGTCTCAGGAGGTTCTCACACAAACACAAGCCTCATTCGAGTGACTTACAAACATTGTGGTAGTTTTTTCTTGGTGAGGCTGTGGTGGAAATTATTTTTTTCATTTGGCAATTCAAGATTTTCTCCTAGATTGGTAAATTGTCAAATAATTCAGTAACATCCACACAACCCACAGATACTGAAAAATCTACATCAAAGGGTGCCTTGGAGCACAGGACCCTTCAAGCGACAGGGTTATTTGGAGGGGATTATCCCATCACAATTGGAAACACTGTCTTTATCCTTACCATGTATACAGCCCCCCTTATTTTGTTCCTATGGCTTTACACAAATGAAAATTGTTTCATTTTTTTATTGTTTCAATTGAAGAAGATTTTACCCATTAGATTCAAACTAGTGGCATAATGGACGTATGGACAGCCAGGCTCTGACCTCTGATTTGACCTGAGAAAGCTAACAATTGCTGGAAGTGTCTGCGCTGTCCTTCCTAATTAACAAATTTGCAGTCTCCACCTTGTCCTGTGTTTGGAGCTGTCTAGAAACTGGAGAAGGCATGCTCAGTAGGCCTAAATCTGTCTTTCCAATCCACATCTCCACCCACCCGCAAGAAAGACATGCTCTGCACTGGATTTGCTGAAATTGTGACTGTTGAAGGTGCCATGGCTTGAGACCACCGATGGCATCGTACCATGAACTGGACACAAACTCACCCCGCGCACCCTTTCCTAGTCTTTACTTGGACTTCAGAAGAAGAGCTAAGTTTCAGGTTGGTGAGAAAACTGCTCAGTACAAGGACTTTGGAAGCCCTCATTCTCATCAAAACTGAAACTAAGTCTTGGACAATGTGAAATCCATTTGCTTTGCCTCAATTCAAATAAGTGCTATTCGACTGCTCGAGAAAGGAGGCAATCTTTGCAACTCATTGACAGGTATTTTTGCTATGATTTATGTGGGATTAGAGTCCCAGTCCAATTTTGGGTGGTAAATATTTTTCGAAATTTTGGATGGGCTCCCAGTATACAGGGTTAAAATGCATTGAATTCCCCCCCTCCCCCCCCCCCCCATGAGACTAAGGCTGCATAGAAATTAAGACACTGTTCAGACATATCCTTTATGGCTCACTTGATACATTTGCAACATTTGTTCTGGTCCCGTTAAACAAGGGCTAGTTGTCTTTACAAATCTTGCTAGTTTGCCAATCAAACAAGCTGTGGAAAAGCAATAGGTCTCTGATAGAACAATTGGCGTTGATAATGTGTTTTAGCCGTGTTGTACACCAGTGTGGCTGTTGTTTAGCATGGCTAAAAGTTAGTGGTGTGGAGTGAGGTGGGGTAGATTGTGGTAACGTGGAATGGGTATTATTGGGAATCAGCGGAGTGGGGTAGAAGGGAATGGGGTAAATTAGGATAAATTGCAGTGGGGTGGAGTGGGGTAGATTGGAGTGGGGGAGTTGGGTAGATTAGCAGGGTAGCTTGGAGTGGGGTAGACTGAATTGGGGCAGATTGGGGATGAGTAGATTGGGGTGGGGTAGATTGGAGTTGCGTAGATTGGGGTACATTAGAGTGTGGTAAATTAGGGTTGGGTAGATTGGGGTAGAGTGGAGTGGGATAAATTATGGTGGATTGGAGTGGAGTGGGATACATTCAGAAAGAGTGGAATAGGTAGATTGGGGTAGATTGAAGTGAAGTGGGGTAGACAAGAGTCGTGTAATTTGGATTGATGTGAGGTAGATTGGGTGGATTTTAGTAGGGTATATGGAATAGAGGGGGTACATTGGGGAAGTTTGGAGTGGAGTAGATTGGAGTGGGGTAGACTGGGATGAGATTGGGTAGATCGAAGGTAAGTGGAGTAGATTGGGGTAGAGTGGATAGATTGGAGTGGAGTAGATTGGAGTGTGGTGGGATAGATTGAAGTGGGGGAGAGGGTAGATTGAAGTGGGGGAGAGGGTAGATTGAATTGGGGTAGATTAGAGTAGGGTAGATAGGAGTGGAGTGGGGTAGATTGAAGTGGAGTGGGGTAGATTGGTTCAGAGTGAGGTATATGTTAGTGCAGTGCGGTAGATTGGAGTGGAGTGAGGTAAATTGGAGTGGGAGGGGTTAATTGGATTAGGTTGAATGGAGTGGGGTAGAGTGGAGTGGGATAAGTGATATGGAGTAGATTTCAAAAGAGTGATGTGCTGCATTGTCAAGTGAGTGGAGTAAATTGGAGTGGTGTGGATCAAATGCTGTGGCGTGTTGCAGAGTGTCTTAGAGTGGAATGGCATATTGTTCAATGGAGTGTCGTAGAATAGAGTGGCGTGGCATAGAGCCGAAGGGCGTATGCATGGTGTGGTAGTGCACTGCCATTACAGACAACATATTTTCAATCAAATTGAACATTTAATTTGCACCGAAATACGGTTTTACTGCACACAGAGGATGTGTTCAAATGTCATTACCTAATGTATTGATGTGTTTTGATCATATTCAAGTATTTGTTTCCACCACACTTCAGAATTACAAAAGAAGTGTTTCATTTGTACTAATTCAGATATATTTTGAAACATCAGCACACCCTCGCCTCTTACATGGATACTCAAAGTATTGTCACTTAAATTGTCTCATGAAGTCAGAGGAAGACAAATAAACATAAAGCCTCTGTCTTGGAATGCACAGCAAATGAGATAAGATTAGAGCAAGATTTAAAGTCCTGTTTACAGAAAGCGAATTTGTGGAAAAATACAATAAACAAGGTTTGGCAGTGGGAGGGACAAAATCATGCTGGACAGCCTAAAGCAAAGAAAGCCAGCAAATAGAATGTCAGAAAACGTGAGTTATAAACCACAAAGCCAATGGTAAGCAACAGGTGGAATGCATTCCGGGATCAGCTTTCTGAATGTCTTCAAGTTGTCTTTAGCAAACCAGACAGCTGGTCTGCCTGGTAGGTTCTAAGCTATAAAAGTAGACCAACATCTTAAGAGCATATTTAATCTAACTCCTATACCTTATTGGTAGCATGTATTTGTGACGGCAAAATGCTGTTGTGCCTTGCTAGAGATCCGGATGTCAACTATCTCAATGAGAGTCCAGTCACGGTAATTGGACTACATGCACCTACAAAATATCTTAAACACATATGTAGGCTGCGGTACAAAAACTACCCAACACCAAACTAAACAAGCATTTACAATGCAATAGGTCTCGCAATAGCGAGATTTTGACCTATTGGCATTGTAAATGGCAATGCTTTTTATAATATTAAAGGGCATTGTCATTTACAATAATAATAGGTCAAACTTTAGCAAAAGCAAGACCTATTGTGTTGTAGAGCGTGGTGTCCGTGAAATGGGTGCCGCGCTCACCAATAAAGTAAAAAAAAAAATCTAACAGAGCGCGGTGTCCCTGAAGCGGGCGCCGCGCTCAAGATTAAAGTAAGAAAAAAAAAAAGAAAGAAACAGAGCACAGTGTCCATGAAGTGGGCGCTGTGCTTAACATTATAGTGTGTTAAAAAACAAATATACTGAGCGCAGTGTCCCTAAAGCGGGCCCCGCGCTCAGCATGCAAATTGTAAAAAAAGACAAAAAAAAAAGGTGAAGGAACACGTGGTGTCCAAGAAGCGGATGGGGCATTCTTCCAAAATGTAGTAATAATTAAAAAAAGCTTAGCAATTGTGCAGTGAGTCCTGTAGGGAAAGGGGCAGCCGCTTTAAAAGTTAGACTGGCATAGCGCTGTATAAGGAAAGAGGTGGGCGACTGCAAATACAAAAGCAGCCGCCATTGTTTGCCTCCATGGTCAATAAACAAAATAGTGCTCACCCACATATAACACTGACCATGTAACTAGCCAAGTAAAAGGTTCAGTCGTATGGGCGGTAACAAATGCAGACAAGGCGGTACCAGGGAGGGACTAACAAGCCTATTAACAAATCAGAAGCCATCATTTATGAAGGTCAATGACACATGGCAATGACAAATATGGGTGGAGAGTGGGAGGGGCTTCCAGTGCATACACTAATACAGTATGCCTTGCAGAGCGAGAGGCGCATGCACGCTGCCCTTATACTCGACCTAAAAAGAGCTCACCAATGCAGGACTTTTACCCATTTATTATGCTTAATGCGGTGGCATAGTTGGCAAAATATGCTATTGTGACCTCCCAGACTTTATCTGTCAGTTTAGTGACTCCCAAAAGTATCTGTTCATTATTTTCTGCAGTCAATGTCGAGTACATTCATTAGGCCATCAAATTTAAAGAATTCAATGAATATTTAGAATGCAGTTTAAAACGTAGCCCACATTTATATATGGTTCCGAACTACAATAAGAACAAGTGCTCCCACTAATAGTTCATCTAACAAAATCACAGTTTAAAAAAATACACCTTTAGAGATAAACTTCCTTTCCAAGCCATATCTTGGATCCCTCTAAAAATCAAATGTATGCCCAATGTTTTTTGTCTCTAATTACTCCTCGGCCACTGGATTGTCTATTTTCACTGCCAAAGCTCACATTACAGACCTATTTGGTCCTCACGTGTCTCTTCCTTTCTTCTTTTGCCCTGCTTGCCCCAGATCCATTTAGATTCAATATCCATGTTTATGTTGATCACAAATTTCGGTAGACAACCATTTCTATGAAGCAATCTTCATGAGAAGCTTGAACTAAGGTAATGGACCAACTTGTTAATCCCTCCTGTGGAACCATGTCTGCTCTCCTTGAATTCACCCTCCATTACTGTATCAACATTGTAATTGAAGACCAGTTGTGATGAGCGTTCGATCACCCCCCCTTAAAGGTCTATTGATGACTGATGTATGGAGAGCATTATTAGGATCTTACTTTATTGAATGTTTATCCATCAATCATACATTTTAGCTTGAAAATTCATCAAGACTGTGAAAAGCCAAGCATCAAATGCAGAATGTTTTAATAACATAAAGCACATTTAGCTCTCATAGGCAGCCAGAGAATGTTAAATTCAAAACAATAAAGGTTTATTAAAAGATTTGCAAAGTTACAAACTCAAACGAGTAGGATTAATTGTAATTAAATAGCCAAAACATGAATGCATTAGTCAATATATTCAAAACAATTCAAAATCTTATGAGCAAAGACAAACTATTATGAAGTTGTCTCAAATAGAATGGAGCAAATCGGTCCTCCCATAAAGGGGAACGCCCTACACTGCTAAGCTAGGGAAAAGTCAGAGAAATCTAAAGATAAGTCAAGATAGCAGAATTCTGCCAGAAAGCCTTTGAAAGTTCTTAGCAATCATCTGCTCTAAATGTGGGGGAAATTAATCTGAATTTAGAGGCAGACAGAAAAGCATGTAAATTTAAAGGCAGATAGAAAAGGATCTACGTCTATAGGTAAGTGAAAAGTAATCTGAAACTCTTCTCTGAGAGCGAAGAGTCGGAAGGGAATTTGAATGTAAAGGCTGCAAACACATTTTTAAAATGACAGAAATCTCACATTATTAGTAACACTAATTTCTCAAACAGCCAATGAAATAAGAGAACACAGAAAAGATGCTGTTAACACTCACAGGTGCAGTTAAAAGGCCTCAATTCAATTAGGAAATTCCACCAATCTCAAAGAACAAAACGTTCTTTTCTACAAGACAAACAAGAAAAAATAAGCATTGCATGTTTAAAAGTTGCTTCAGCTTTTCAGCCTCAAAATAAATGATCACACTTCACAAAGCAAAGTGGCAACTGACATGAGCCATTTTAAAATACAGGTCTACGCTACCTAGTCAGTTTAAATTTTGGTGGAGAAATATACCTTCAATACATTGACATGTTGCTTGGTAATGTTGATATAAGCGCAAAGTATTTTATTATGAAAAATCTTCAACAGAGGTCACATCACAGTCCTCATGCTACTGAATCTTTCTGCAGCCTCCGACATCGTCTCCAACGACTACACAAAGCCGGCATGCAAGGCTCAGCACTTAGCTAGATTTACTCTTTACTGACAGGCCGCACACAGTCAGTCAGCTGAACCCCTTCCCCTCGGGTGCCGGCAACCTCAACTGCGGAGTTCCACAAGGATCCTCACTCAGCCCCGCTCTGTTCAACTCCAGTGGCGGCTGCTCCAATTTTGGGGTGGTGAGGCAAAGCGGGGGGGGGGGGGGGGGGGGTAGACGGAAGACAGGGTGAAGGAAAAATAATAAATAAAAAAGTACCTGCTCCTGTGGCCGCTGCCTCAGTGCTCCTCTTCCGAAGCTGCACAGGCTCCCAGGGGGCAATCACAGCGCTGCTGTCATGCTAGTAATACCAGCATGAGAACAATGCTGTGATTGGCCTGAGTAGGCTGACTTGATCTTCCCTCAGGCCCAGGGAGCCTGGGCTTTTCTGGAGCCTGGGGCTTTTCTCCAACCCGGCTGTACAATACAGCTGGGTTGGTGAAACACGAGTGTGCATGTCTATTTGGCTGGACTGAGATGACCGATAAAACAGACATGTGCACTTACAAGTGCCCAAACACTCCTCCTGTAGCGTGACACTCTATAGAATGGCCCCGCCCGCCCTGCCCTAACCTCGGCTGAGAGTAAAGAAAAATAAAATGATAATAAAGTGGTTTTATTATCATTTTATTTTTCAGTGTGGCGACATTCTTCTACCATAATGGAGGAGCCACCCCTGTTCAACTCCTACATGACCACACTCGCCAGCATCATCCGCGTCCACGGAATAAATATTATATCCTATGATCACAACACCCAACTTATACTCTCCCTCTCTGACGCCAAACACAAGGACTAATTTCTCCACCTGTATGACCGAAGTCACCAGATGGATGAAAACCAACTGCCTCAAGCTCAACACAGACAGGGCAAAAGCAGTCATCTTTGGAAAAGACACCTCGTGTTTGACTCCACCTGGTGACCTACCGAACTGAGACCCGCACCCCTCCCAGCATTCCACACAAAGGACTTCATTATAGTAATCGATAACAAACTCACCATGACCAGTCAAGTAAATGTCATCTCCGTCTCCCGCTTCCACACACTCAAGATGCTCAATATTATCTTCAAATGGGGCCGTACCAACACTCACAGAACTACCACCCAAGCCCTCATCACTAGCAAGCTGTATTATGGCATCGCACTCTATGCACAACACTCAACTGACCAGAAGACTCCAGACCATACAAAACTCAGCGGTCAGGCTTACCCTCAACTCCCACCCTGCACTCACATCACTCCACACCTCAAAGAGCTCTACTGGCTCCCAATCCACAAGTGAGCACTCTTCAAAATCCCCACGCACACATAAAAGGCCTTACACAACATTGGCCCCATGTACCTCAGCAACTGCATAAACTTCAAGAAACCTACCAGACACCTCAACTCAGCCAGACTCCTACTCATACCCACCCACCACATATGAAGAACCACATCCAATGGTCATGCCTTTTCCTGCCTCACTCCTAATGCCTGGAACAACCTGCCCCTGCACATCAGAGCTTCCTCCTCAGTTCTTGAATTTCACTACAAACTCAAGACCTGACTCTTAGCCTAGCTGCGTACCTGGCTCGGCCCATACAGCTCCTGCTTCAGTGCCAAGATACCCTCCCGTGGGTGAGTTGTGCACTATACAAATACACATAACATATCATGTTATTTTTCTCAGTCACTATTAATGAATTTAATCTATTTGAACATGTTGCAAAAGTGAAGGTTTGCTTTGTGTTGTACGTGTCCCTCTCCCATTGGCTCATTTCTTTTTTAGGTGGTCATAGAACAGTGGAAGCGGGTTCAGGCAGGTGAAGTAATGCTTGCAGGGTACAGGATTGCGCAGGAACAATCTAAACCAGATGCAACAGGTACATGGGCCAGAGTTATAGAAGCGGACAGGGGTGGGCTCTGAGGAGCTGTTCCAGAGAGTGGCAGGCAGAGTGTATTCATCTCTGATACACTGTTTAAAGTAGTCAGTCATTATTGCAGTAAGAGCCCAAGTACATGCTTGAGGCACAATCCTTGCACACCCTCTTTGAAGTTTTGACATTTGAATGCCCAAGAATAGATGTTAACACTACGAAAGCATTGTACTTTTCTTGATTTTCCGTCTGCCGAAGCAAATTTGGTGATGGTCAGACTGATAGTGCTATATAAAATGTTCTGCTGATTTCAGTTATGAATGAATGTAGCACACAAATGATTCAACTGTATTGCAAACGCGCCCATAGTGCAAGCTTCATTTTCAGAGCCTCTTGGACCCTGTCCATTTTAAAGACCCCACCCGACTTTTCCATTCCACTAGAGGCACTGACTGGTGCCTTGTTTATTGAGGTGTTACAATAAAAAGACAAATGTTCAAAGTAGTTGACCACAATGGCGTAACAAAGCTTGAAGGACCCCCCCCCCCTGCAAAGTACAATGAAGGCCCCCCTTCCGTACTTACTCTGGAGCTCTCAGGCCAGGGTACTGTGCTGAGGGGGGCCCCCTGGAGCTTGGGCCCGCCCACGCTGCGGAGGCATTTGTTACGCCACTGGTTGACCACCCTTGCATAGTGGGAAGCCAGCTGTCACTCGGCCAACATTGTTTTGTGTTTGCTGGAGGCGGAGTTGTTACAACTGTAACCACTCTTGGGACCCCGGAAATCCTTGGCAGTAAGCATTTCTCCTTTCCGCACGCTATGCTTCCGTGCTCGCGCGCACCAAGACGTTTGCAAATCTGTTCTGCATTAAATCTATAGGTCATGGCATGGAACCAGTCATCGACGTGGCTTGCAGGTGATTGCTCTGCAATCGTAGCTAGATAAATAGATAGCCCAGTTCAATCAATGTCTCAAACACTGTGAATCATGGGAAATGACATCAAGGTCGAGAGCAGGAAGGAGAGGTGAGACATGACTCAAACTTTCCAATGCCTGCCGACTTTTCTGCGCCTGCGATGAAACTGAGCTGGGAAATTATTGCACGGAGACCATTTTCCAAAACCTCTTGCACCTCTTCAACATGATTTATTCAGCCATGAATGCCTTTGTCAGGTCCAACGTGATGGAGGAGGTGGGGATAGGGTTCCAGTCAGGCAGTGTTGTGTGTATACATTTTTCGGGACCAGGCCTGCTGTGCATGGGCACGCGTCTGAAAGTGAGGATCTACCACCATTGAGCCACCAGCCCTCGAGTTACGATTGTAGGCCATGCTGATTTGTGGTCTTGAATATGCTGTAAAATGTCTAGGGTAAATGGACAGGGTGTTGGTGCCTGCATTCTCATTGTGTCCATTAACACATCATAAAAGTGAAGTGAAGCCCTCTATGGGCCACATGACAGGGTCTTTGCTGGAACAACTGTCTGGTCAACGTAGGGTATGCTCTTTGTCCGTGGGAGACCGGTGAATGCCATCCTTGTTGGGGTTATTACCACATCCTGCCTTCAGCACCATGTGGAATGTTCTCTCATCCACCCCTGATGCCACAGTCTTCCCAGGCGATTGATCACAAAGGAAAAGTAAAGATAGTTGAGTCTGAGCTCACTAACTGTCCCTCCTTCCAGATCCCTTTTAAGCAGTGCGCTCAGAGGTAAATGTATCAAGAAGAGCCTTCTTTATACCCGCCCTCTCCCTAACTAGTATATCTTGAGTAATCAACCACTTCCTGTAACTCTTGGAGAGTCCCTGATTCCTTACACTTTCACATGCTGCCCATTTCCCTTTGTCGCCTTCCTGCTCCGCCTACTCCCATCTAGATGGCCAGATTCTTAAGTCAATAATCGATTATCCCCTATCACACCATCTAGTGACAAAGAAATGATTCAGGAAAGCACCCCCCCCCCCCCAATTCTCATTTACCCTCCTTTATCCCCTTGCATGCTTTCTAGTCTCCTTAAGGCTCCTTACCAGCTCTTCTTTTCCCATCCCCTTTAGTGCACTCAATTAGTGCTAACATATTATAAACTCTTTATATAAGAAAACAAAATCACATCAAATTTAGCTTTTGCAAAATGTTCTTCTGGCCACTGACAGCCTCTGGTTTAGAGAGGCTTGAACTGCGATTCACATCCAATTTAAAATGGTGGTGCTAGACTTTATGGTGATTATAAAAAGTTGGGATGATGCGAGACAGCAACCACAAAGTGTTGGATGTCCTGTGTGCCCTATTACAATTGTATTGGTGTCAATGGTACTCTAGATACGTTGTGAAGGACTTCTGCCACTTTTTGATGGATGTCCCAGTTTGCAAGGCACTCAATAACGTCCGTAGGACCTGGTTACAAGTTGCCCCTTAAATTCGGATCCCTGCACAAACACCTGCTTGTGCGGGGATCCCGATTATAAGTGGTGTGATGTTTATCGTACCTGGTACTTACCAGGTGGGATAAAGATTGAGCTTTCATTAAATTTTGTAAGGCCAAATCTGCTGAAATGTAACAAGGGGAAAAGGCACAGTATTTACTCGAACATGTTGATTTCGGTGTGGTAAGCACAAGAATCTGAAAGTTATTCCCCAAAAACTCAAATATATTTTGCATCCGATATATTCCAAATATCTCAGTGTTGGCTTTTTATCGGATGTGATAATTATTACATCTGATTAGGCCAACTTGTAATCAAGTCTTTGGTCTTTGAACTCAGGATTAAGACTGATGTTCCTTGTAGAGTAGTGTTAGTGGAGCCAGTGATGCAATAGTAGGTGGTACTGCAGATTGGAAGTCTTTATCAATCAATAAACAATTTGTAAAGTGCTGCTTATCACCTGTGAGGGTATTCAGGCGCTGGGGGAGAGCTGCTTCTGGGAGTAGTCAGTTGAACATCCACGTTTTAGGCCTTCTCTGAACGTCTATTGCGTGGGTGCAGTCCAGAGGTGGAGTGGGAGGCCATTCCAGGCCTTGGCTGCCAGGTAGGAGAGGGTGCAGCCGCGGCTTTAGCTTTTGTGGAAGTGGGCATGTGGGCGAGGGAGAGGGAGGTGGAGCGTAGTTGTCTACTGGGTTGGTGGAAGTGCAGTCTGTGGTTGAGGTAGGCTTGCCCTTTGTTGTACAGGGCCTTGTAGGCGTGGGTCAGCAGTTTGAACTGGCACCTTTTTTAGGTCTCGCCTGACCCAGCGCATGCGCTGGTCTGGCAAGACATTTTGTAGGTGGGTTTAGAAAGTGCTACCCACCTTTTTGTGCCGGCGACAAGCTACAGTGCACGATGGCGTGCACAAGCACAGCTGCTCCCCGCATTCTCCCCTCCCTTCTCGCCCAGCCATCTCCTGCGCCAGCCTTCAGCATCATACCCCTCCCAACTGCTGCTGCGCGCGCATCCCTAGCGTGAGTCATCGCGATCACTTTCGCTTTTAGAGCGATCACGATGTCCGTTTTAATCATATTCTAATACTTTCTTTTCTTGTCAATACACTCTTACGTGAAATTCACTTGTACGATAGGCGTGATTCATATGGGAACGCATTAGTATAACTTCAAGATAGCTGCCCAGTTTGTGTTTACCATTACTGCATGTGACTCAGAATTTGGGAAATAAATAGCGATTCTAAGATGGCACTCATGGTCCACGCCGTGGGCACGTGAGGAGTGCTCACCTCCTCTACTTTTTTCGTTAAACTGTAAGTTTCGTTTTTGCTACTTTTTGTACTATTGTAGCCTGTGTACCCCTTGTTCAGATGTGGCATATTAATGGAGTATGTGGCCAATCGCAAGCAAAGAAAATGGGTCGTCTTAATCCCTGCTTATGCGCCTGCATTTCTGCCCATTGTTTAAAGTAAATTGTCCAAGCTGCAATGCATCTTGCATTACAGCTGCCTGGTGTGCTGTACTGCCGGCTTCTCTCTAAGCTTTGCCTGGACTCTTTAAATGGGCCATCCAGTCATGACGTCACAGTAAATCGCAAGACCCGAGCAGACCTCAAACCACACACGCACACACCCACAGCCACACACACACACAACCACACCCACAACCACACACAACCACAATCACACACAACCGCAACACACAACCACACCCACACACACACAACCACACCCACAACCCCACACACACACACTCCCACACACACACAACCACAACCACACACACACAACCACACACACAACCACACACACACACAACCACACACACACCCAACCACACACAAACACACACAACCACACACACTCAACCACAACCACACACTCACTCTAACACAACCACACACACTCAACCACACACACAAGCACAACCACACACACAAACACACACACTCAACCACACACACACACAACCACACACACAACCACACACACACACTCAACCACAACCACATACACACTCAACCACACAAACACACACAAACACACACACACACACACACAACCACACACACACAACCACACACACACACACACATACCCAACCACACACGCGCCCAACCACACACGCGCCCAAACACACACACGCCCACTTTTTTGGGCTGTGAGCATAAATACAATGTCACCAAACACGATGAACACTTCGGGAAAGTTTGGGAAGTCACCCTCAACTTTGAAACCACATGTTGTTGCAGAGTGTGTGCTGTACACATGGCAATACCTTGACACAGCAGACTGTTGCAAGGAATGCTTTGAGCCTCGGAGGCTGACAGACCGCAGTCTGTGCATTAGCTCACCCCGTCTTGGCGCTGCATGAAAACAGGGTGCCCACTGTCCAGCATGAAGTGAGACACTGTGATCGGGGCTGAAGATGCTATTTAGCAATCTGCTTAGAAGATTGTGTTTCATTTATGGCATTAAACATAAAGGAGCACTGGCAACGCTGATAAAATGGATTTCATTTTGAGTAGTGACTAAACCTTTTAAAAAGCCTGCAGTACTGAAACAAGCATTTGCAATGCAATAGGTCTCGCATATGCAAAAGTTTAAGCTATTGGCATTGTTCATGACAATACCTTTTTTATCTATTTTATAAAACAAACACATAAATAAACGCCATTATCATTTACAATGCCAATAGCTAGTGTTGCATTATTATTAGCAATGCCAACGGCTCACACTTTTATAATGCGAGACCTTTTGCATTGCAAATGCTTGTTGGACGGGGAGCCAGTGGAGCGTTCTGTGGTGGGGCGTAATGTGGGCTCTTCTCAGGAGGTTTATGAACGATGGTCGTAAATCCATCTTTGAGTTTGGGTCTTTTAGTTATATTCACCACAATTAACGTAAGGATTCACTTGTTCTGCAAACCCATAAGGCAGAATACTTAATTTCCTTGTTACTTGTGCCATCACGTAACAATTTATGGGATTTTATGTATCCTCCGTTGGTCCCAGCTGTGTAAACCATACTCCATATCAAACATTTTCGACCCAGCTTTGGATTCAAAGATAAAGCAGTTCACCATTTATTTTAAAAATGTACATGCTTGGCCATGGTTTTCCAAAGATCTCCTCTAGTCTTATGTACCAAAACACATCGACTTGCTTCCATTCTGTACCAATCCCAGTGGAAGTATTCCAATGTGTCTTCAGTTATCCCTCAGGAATTTTGATAAATAGTGAACAAATGCTGTACTCTGTGGATTATACCAGCATATAGCACGTTAATAGCAAAAGGCAAAACCTATGGACATGAACCAGGCTACACAAATTAAGAACCAGTATTGCCTGTTTGGCTCCCTGTCATAGAGTCTTTGAGGACTTTTTATAAAAAAAAATAAAAATAAAAAATTGAGAAATAATATAGAGGAACTGTTTAGCACTTTGAGTAATTATGTAATTCATTGGCATTTTTTTGACTAAACAATTCTCTTTCCTTAGCAAGGGATTTCTTTTGTTTTCATCGAGAAGGGAGTGTGTCATCAGGGATACCTTATTCATTATCAATATTTGGAACAACGCCTTTTATGGTAGAGAGTTGTTTTTCATGAAGACAGGAATGCAGGTTGAGGTCGGCACCACCAAAAATGAGTCACTTATAAATACTAATATATGTTTAGAGAATATCAAGGCAAGCCAATTCCTGGAAGAGGGTTTGAGGTCCACCTCTTCCACCATCTAGCATTTACACTTAATTAGACTCCGCCCTGGACATTTTCTTTTCCTACTGTTTAAAATGGAGGCAGATCTTGTATTGGGGTACTGTAAATAGGAGGAACTGCTTAGAAGTGTTTCAGTGGCAATCTATAAGGATTTGTTTTTTAAAATCTTTTTATTGCATTTTCAAAAGATAGAAGCAGCAAACGCTACCATGCAAGGTAGCTCAAAAACAAAACTAACAAAAACAATATGTGATTGATCAATACAGAGAAACAGGACCGTCATACTTCAGATCAGTGACCCTAGCTGACAATTCAGGTGACAGGTTATAATCGTACAGGATATCATCCTGCTACATCTGGAGACCTGACTAGGGCTTGTTGTTGAAGAAAGTGGCGTAGAGGCTCCCAAATATCCTTGGGTTTGGACGACGTTAGTAGTTCTTCCGCATACAGTTCGAGATTTTCCTTACAATATATCATGTCTTTAAGCCAGTGTTCGACTTCCGGTGCATCAGTGCCCTCCCACGTTACAATAGTGCAATGTGTACAAATTTGCCTAAAGGACCTTTCACATGTGGAACATAACATAATAAACAGACCATCCGTGTACATTGCAATTCTATCCCAGACATTTTTTGTACATGGTGCACCACATGTTCCCATAATCGTGCCACCAGCCCACAGTCCCAGGCGAGGTGCAAAAAAAGCACATTCATGTGGCCACACCGCTTACAGCTGCTGGACTCACGCAGTCCATACCTGTGTAACCGAAGGGGAGAATGATATATCTGATGGAGGTACTTAAAGTGTATGAGGCAATCTATAAGGATATGGTATGTGTCGTTCTTTCGTCTACATGCACATCCAACGTGACACGCTATTCCGAAGCACCTGAACTGGCATGTCTTCAAGAGCAGAGGAGGATGGAAGGTTGAGTAGTGTGGTGCCCCCTGGACATAAGCCTTGGAGGGTTGTATTGCGTTAAACACCTGAGTAAATGTAAGAAGGACTGCATGTCCCATAGAACAACCAAGACTTGCCAGTGGTGTCGACCATCTTAAATGCCTGGTGTGGAAGTTACCTGTGTCCAAAGCATCCTTGCTAGGCCGTGGTGATGTGACACATAGCTACTGCTAGAGGTGGGCGAGCCAACAAATTAACAGGGATAATCAAGCCCGTACATAAGCCAAAGCTTTTGTTCTTAGGACATCAGATTATACTATTGCATTAAGAGAATTTATTAAAATTAGGAGTTTTTGAACATGAAGTGAGAAAGATTCCGGCCCCGGCCCTAATACAATGCTACTAGCGAACTAAGATGCAAGTCAGCTTTCATGTGTACCCTATATGTTGCCTAAAGTCTTACTATAGATGGAGCACAATTACTGGTTGTTAAATCAAACACAATAGAGGTTTTTGGACAGCCCATATCCAGAACTCACCTATTTGAAGGTGCTCTTAAATGAGATAATGAGCAAAAAGGAGGTCTTAATGAAAAGTATTTGCCTAGAATCACACAATTTGGTCAAGCAGGGAAGCCAGGATTGATCCTAGATTTTCTGGTTCCATACTGTGAAATTCAGACACTAGATGGATTCTTCTTTCTGACATCAAAGGTGAATGCTTTCTCCTTCATTCTTGAAGAATGGGATTAGAATGCGTGTGACTGACAAAATCCACGTTTTTGGCAGAAGGAGATTTGCTAGGATTCACATGCTGCTGAGTACAGGCCAGGATTCAAAGCTGGCATCCCATGTTACATGGGCAGCAGATAACGCCCTAGGCCACTTTGCAGCTGCACAAGGCCCTAGGCCACATTGCATCTGCACAAGGCCCTAGGCCACATTGCATCTGCACAAGGCCCTAGGCCACATTGCATCTGCACAAGACCCTAGGCCACATTGCATCTGCACAAGGCCCTAGACCACATTGCATCGGCACATGGCCCTAGACCACATTGCATCTGCACAAGGCCCAAGGCCACATTGCATCTGCAAAAGGCCATGGGCCACATTGCATCTGTACAAGGCCCTAGGCCACATTGCATCTGCACAAGGCACTATGCCACATTGCATCTGCACAAGGCCCTATGCCACATTGCATCTGCGAAAGGCACTATGTTGTACACTTGTAAATATTGTAGACTTATAAAGCGCACAGCTGCCCCAGCAACGGGGCGTCCCGGCGCTGTAGACCGCTGGGGAACCCGTCCTGGCTATCCCTGTGAGATGGTCCCTTTCTGGGTATCTCCAAGGTGAAACCAGGCATCCCCGGCGTCTGTGGGGGGCCGTTGTAGAGATGAGGCAAGCTTAATGCCCAGAGTTGCCGAGTGTGTTCCTGGTTAGAGTAGGTACCGAGGCGAGAATTATCGAGTCCGTTTTGACCCTGGTCCACGACCCTGCCGCGTCGGGAATTGAACCCTGGTCCCTGGCCGATTCTCTGCTTACGGGTCTGCCACCTCTAACCAGTGAGCCACACCTCTCCACTAAGCCACATTGCATCTGCACAAGACACTGGGCCACATTGCATCTGCACAGGGCCCTAGGCCACATTGCATCTGCACAGGGCCCTAGGCCACATTGCATCTGCACAAGGCCCTAGGCCACATTGCATCTGCAAAAGGCGCAAGGTCACATTGCACTGTGAAAGCTCATCTAGGTTTGGTTTGAGATTCCAAGGTGACCTTGAGCGGAGCCAGAGTCAGGCATCTGGCTTGAGCCTGGCTCGATCTTTCAGTGACTTGCCCACCTACAGCTGCTGCAACTGGCTCTTGCTGTTGGTATCCTTGAAAACCGAATCCTGTGAAGTTGACAAAAGCCACCTTTGAAAAGTATCTGGCATTACACTAGCAAAGAATATAGGCTTGCAATTTATTGGTTCCCTCAATTAGTCATCTATTAGGATCATACTCTTTTGCGCTTGTTCCTTTTCACAAGAAGACATCCGCTAGGATTCTGAACTTTATGCTACTTATTAATATTCACAAGAGTTATCCTTTGGATTAAGAACCAATCATTTTTGCAAAGTGTAAACGAGAAGTCAATGGAATTATGTTTGCACGGAATTATTGTGATTTGACAGTTTGATGGTATGCCAATATCGATAATTGGCGGTATACAATCACCAATAGTTTTGATAATTATACGACATTAATGAATGATTGTCATATTACAGTTGTCGACTTCTTACATCGAACATAATCTGAAGTACAAGAAGTTTTTTCATAGCACTGAAGGGTACTCTCTTTAGGAAACAGCATATAAAACTGATAAAATTGTTAATTGCAGTTATCATATCAAGAGAAACTGCATTTCAGCTCAGAAGACATTTGGAGCTTCATGTCAGTAAAGAGAGTGGGGATTACCGAGAGTGTCAGCAGGTGTAGCGTACACAAGAGCAGAAGTTACCTTCCAGGGTCGACACTACAGCCATGCTAAAAGTTAACTCTTGTTTTAGATATCAGTGCTTCTGCAGTGCAGACTAAATCCAGGTGTGCAACTCATCAGTGTGACGATATCCTGTGTCTGTTTCTCTCTCTTGTCCCATTCCCCTTTCCCCGAATCTACTGCTCTTCTACGTGGTAGTAGAAACATCTCCTACATGGTAGTAGTGGGAGGTTGACAGTAGGAACTGCAAAATATTAAAGCTACCTTCGGTCCAGGTGGATCTAGATTGTAATTTTAGTGCATCTTGACACAATTCGAATGCATCAGCAGCGCTAGTGCATCTTGACACAATTCAAGTGCATCAGCAGCACTAGTGCATCGTGACACAGTTCAGGTGCATCAGCAGCGCAGGCGCATCCTGACACAATTCAGGTTCATCAGCAGCGCAGGCGCATCTCAACACAATTCAGGTGCATCAGCAGCGCTGGTGCATCCTGACACAATTCAGGTGCATCAGCAGCATTGGTACATTTTGACACAATTCAGGTGCATCAGCAGCGCTGGTGCATCTTGACACAATTCAGGTGCATCAGCAGCGCTGGTGCATCCTGACACAATTCAGGTGCATCAGCAGCGCTGGCGCATCTTGACACAATTCAGGTTCATAAGCAGCGCAGGCGCATCCTGACACAATTCAGGTGCATCAGCAGCGCTGGCGCATCTTGACACAATTCAGGTGCATCAGCAGCGCTGGTGCATCCTGACACAATTCAGGTGCATCAGCAGCGCTGGCGCATCTTGACACAATTCAGGTTCATAAGCAGCGCAGGCGCATCCTGACACAATTCAGGTGCATCAGCAGCGCTGGCGCATCTTGACACAATTCAGGTGCATTAGCAGCATTGGTACATTTTGACACAATTCAGGTGCATCAGCAGCGCTGGTGCATCTTGACACAATTCAAGTGCCTCAGCAGCGCTGGTGCATCTTGACACAATTCAGGTGCATCAGCAGCCCTGGCGCATCTTGACACAATTCAGGTGCATCAGCAGCGCTGGTGCATCCTGACACAATTCAGGTGCATCAGCAGCGCTGGCGCATCTTGACACAATTCAGGTTCATAAGCAGCGCAGGCGCATCCTGACACAATTCAGGTGCATCAGCAGCGCTGGCGCATCTTGACACAATTCAGGTGCATCAGCAGCATTGGTACATTTTGACACAATTCAGGTGCATCAGCAGCGCTGGTGCATCTTGACACAATTCAAGTGCCTCAGCAGCGCTGGTGCATCTTGACACAATTCAGGTGCATCAGCAGCCCTGGCGCATCTTGACACAATTCAGGTGCATCATCAGCCCTGGTGCATCTTGACAGAATTCAAGTGCATCAGCAGCGCTGGCGCATCTTGACACAATTCAGGTGCATCAGCAGCGCTGGCGCATCTTGACACAATTCAGGTGCATCAGCAGCCCTGGCTCATCTTGACACAATTCAGGTGCATCATCAGCCCTGGCGCATCTTGACACCATTCAGGTGCATCAGCTGCGCTGGCGCATCTTGACACATCTTGACACAATTCAAGTGCATCAGCAGCGCTGGTGCATCTTGACACAATTCAGGTGCATCAGGAGCGCTGGCGCATCTTGACACAATTCAGGTGCATCAGCAGCGCTGGCGCATCTTGACACCATTCAGGTGCATCAGCTGCGCTGGCGCATCTTGACACATCTTGACACAATTCAAGTGCATCAGCAGCGCTGGTGCATCTTGACACAATTCAAGTGCATCAGCAGCGCTGGTGCATCTTGACACAATTCAGGTGCATCAGGAGCGCTGGCGCATCTTGACACAATTCAGGTGCATCAGCAGCGCTGGCGCATCTTGACACCATTCAGGTGCATCAGCAGCGCTGGTGCATCTTGACACAATTCAAGTGCATCAGCAGCGCTGGTGCATCTTGACACAATTCAGGAGCATCAGCAGTGCTGGCGCATCTTGACACATCTTGACACAATTCAGGTGCATCAGCTGCGCTGGCGCATCTTGACACATCTTGACACAATTCAGGTGCATTAGCAGCACTGGCGCATCTTGACACAATTCAGGTGCATCAGCAGCATTGGTGCATTTTGACACAATTCAGGTGCATCAGCAGCGCGGGTGCATCCTGACACAATTCAGGTTCATCAGCAGTGCAGGCGCATCCTGACACAATTCAGGTGCATCAGCAGCGCTGGCGCATCTTGACACAATTCAGGTTCATCAGCAGCGCAGGCGCATCCTGACACAATTCAGGTGCATCAGCAGCGCTGGCGCATCTTGACACAATTCAGGTGCATCAGCAGCATTGGTACATTTTGACACAATTCAGGTGCATCAGCAGCGCTGGTGCATCTTGACACAATTCAAGTGCATCAGCAGCGCTGGCGCATCTTGACACAATTCAGGTGCATCAGCAGCCCTGGCGCATCTTGACACAATTCAGGTGCATCATCAGCCCTGGTGCATCTTGACACAATTCAAGTGCATCAGCAGCGCTGGCGCATCTTGACACAATTCAAGTGCATCAGCAGCGCTGGCGCATCTTGACACAATTCAGGTGCATCAGCAGCCCTGGCGCATCTTGACACAATTCAGGTGCATCATCAGCCCTGGCGCATCTTGACACCATTCAGGTGCATCAGCTGCGCTGGCGCATCTTGACACATCTTGACTCAATTCAAGTGCATCAGCAGCGCTGGTGCATCTTGACACAATTCAGGTGCATCAGCAGCGCTGGCGCATCTTGACACAATTCAGGTGCATCAGCAGCGCTGGCGCATCTTGACACAATTCAGGTGCATCATCAACCCTGGCGCATCTTGACACAATTCAAGTGCATCAGCAGCGCTGGTGCATCTTGACACAATTCAGGTGCATCAGCAGCGCTGGCGCATCTTGACACAATTCAGGTGCATCAGCTGCGCTGGCGCATCTTGACACAATTCAGGTGCATCAGCAGCGCTGGCGCATCTTGACACAATTCAGGTGCCTCAGCAGCATTGGTGCATTTTGACACAATTCAGGTGCATCAGCAGTGCTGGCGCATCTTGACACAATTAAGGTGCATCAGCAGCGCTGGCGCATCTTGACACAATTCAGGTGCATCATCAACCCTGGCGCATCTTGACACAATTCAAGTGCATCAGCAGCGCTGGCGCATCTTGACACAATTCAGGTGCATCAGCTGCGCTGGCGCATCTTGACACAATTCAGGTGCATCAGCAGCGCTGGCGCATCTTGACACAATTCAGGTGCCTCAGCAGCATTGGTGCATTTTGACACAATTCAGGTGCATCAGCAGTGCTGGCGCATCTTGACACAATTAAGGTGCATCAGCAGCGCTGGCGCATCTTGACACAATTCAGGTGCATCAGCAGCGCTGGCTCATCTTGACACAATTCAGGTGCATCAGCAGCGCTGGGTTCAACAATGAATGAATGAATATAAAAGTTATAGAGCGCTAACTTAGCCCAAGGGCGTCAAGGCGCTAACAGCAGAACAATATGCAAGCAGGAGAAGACACACTCAGACAAGCATCTAAGGGAACAGCCAGGTCTTTAAAACCTTTAGAAAAAGAGTGAGTGATTGTTGTCACTAGTATAGCCAGGGAGGGTTCTGGATAGCTTAGTGCTACTATAAAAGATCTGGGCGATACCATTATATTGTCAGGATATGGTAGATGTCCCTATACTTTAAGATTATTGTGCCAGGCAGAGCTAGACTGTAGAGGTCGGAGATACTGAAGCCTGATACTTTTTTTATGGCCAAAACTTCAGCTTGCCAATGTTGTGTTCTGATGGCCAAGGATATAAATCAATTGCAAACTCCCAGAAAGACAACACAAAGAATAGCAAGTTATGCTCTTCTCACACAAATCAAACATGGAACACTGGTGCAGAGGATAAGCAGAGCATCCATCGCCCCAAATGGAATATAGCTGTAAATGTTTTAGAACTCATAATGTTGATTAACATTATGTGAAGTATGTAGGTAAAATGCAATTGCACAAAATACAAATAGTTGATAAACCTATCAGTAAGTGCATCTAAAGTAGACACTAGATAACAGACGCACTCATAACACTCGTGATGCTGTGATATCAACGGAACAAACCTAAAAAAATCAAGGCACACTATGTTTGAAAACATAAGGTGCCTTTGGTGTCGTAAGATCCACAGGCTCCCAATGCAACAAAGGTTTACATTCAAAGTCAACTGTCCCAGCTATGAATACATCTATGGTATGCTTCCTCTGTACGTCCTAAAATGGACTGCAATCCAGGCCGGATGTCGGGTCCAGTAATTCAAATCTGACCAGCCAACCCAAATAAAAAAAAACACAGGAGAAAGGGGACCAGGGTTCAGGACACACACCTTTGGAACAGCCGCGGCCCGGGCAGGTAAGAGTGGTTGGGGAGCATTTCGTCAGATGAGGGGAAATTAATTATTTATTTAATGTCCACTCGTGGTCGCCTGTCGAAACCCCCCCCCCCCCCCACCCCACTCTTACCTGCACGGGCCGCTCCTGCTTTGGAATACCTTGGGTATCCTTTAAAAGTTCTTTCAGGCATCATTACCTTCAAAAAGGAGCTGACATTACCTTATTCACTCTCACACTGCACTGGGACTTCTAATCCCCCTTCCAACAGACACAAGACCCCTTCTTCCAGCAGACACTCCAACGCAATTGCCACTGAGAACCCCGTGTGACCATTGAATCTCAGTCACCGATCGACAAGGAAAGACTATCACATCCTGTGAGTGTGCTAGACCTAAGCACACTATGCTGCTAAGTCCACTCTACACCTAGATATGACAAACTCAACCAAACACACATACATTCAACAGTCTCCAAAATCTCGCTCAAAGCCACCCAGCCACACCTCTGCCTCTCAGTGGGCAGCTCAAAGCTTGCACTTATCCTATTTACACAATGACGACTCATGAACTCCCATGTCTGCCACATTTGGTCCATCCCACCAACACAAAACTGAAAGTGTCAACCAAGTATGCCACACTCGCATGTAGACATCAATTCAACAGCCATACAACAACCCACGATAAGACAAATTCATCGCTTAGATGTCATGGCAATGGTTTAAGTGCACTTTACAGATACAAGGAGAATGTGGATTAGTAGCTAAGTTGCCGACTTTTGACCAGGGTTCGAATCCCGGCCTTGATTAAAAAGCATGCGGTTCTGGGTAAATCGCTGAATGCCCCTTGACCTAAAATGTAACTATATGAAATGTAATGTTATTATCCAATTCAAAGATGGGTCACCAGTGGGTTCACATCCAATACGTTCATACTGATGAAGTGACATGCATTCACCTACGGTATGACACAGGGCCCTGTCAATCATACCCGCCCTGGGCAGAGTTCCAAAGTTCTCTTCAGGGCTACAGCGCGTGCCCTCGGTCCTGTTGAGGTCCTCAGAGTAGCCTTCCTGCTGCCACCTCTGACGGATTATCACAATCAAGGAACAAATCACTGCTGCTTTTCTTCAATCAGATACGACAGTTTCCCATTCTCGGTGCCGTGCCACAGAAACGTTTGCATGGGAAATATTTTTCAGTGATAGATTTTCATGTCGCGCGCCCTAAATGGATTACGTGACCACTGAGAAATCTCCGAGCTTCGGTGGTGTCATCAGAATCAAAGTTCAAATGTGTGTGCTCAGTTGGGGGTGAGGAGAAAACCCAAATAAAGGAGAAGAACAGAGGGAGGTGGTGCGAGGTGCTCACATTGCGGTATTACCATTTTCAGATCAGACAAGAAACTCTGCTGCTCAGTGCAAAACATTGATCATCACATGGAATTTAAAAATCATAAAGCTGTCAGTGTGTGCTTTGGTGACCCTCCAATGCATGAAGAACAGAAGCTAAGATCAGTGGCGGCTCGCACAGGGAGTGCTGCGGTGCAGTGGAGCTGGGCGGGGGAGGGGCAGTGGAGTTGGACATCCGAAGGCCAGGAGTAAAATAAGTAAATAAATAAATAAAACGATGTACCTTGCGCTCGCTGCATCGCCAACTCGGCGAGGCAGCAAGCGCAAGTAACACGTTTTATTTATTAATTTACTTACTTTACTCCTGGACATCGTATGTCCGACTCCACTACCCCCTTATCCTGCCCCTCCCCCGCCCCGCAGCACTCCCTCTGCGAGCCGCCACTGGCTGAGATCATGGAAAGCTCTGGTGCTGAGCGGTTATGCGGTGGCAGCAAGGCAATTTTGAACTAGTCTTTAAACAACATTTGTGCCCACAGGCTAGTACAAAATATTGTTTATGCCTGATCAATTGGTGCAAATGTCATTTTCCTACTCCATTATCCTCCACTATCCTTTTCAATCCAAATAACTGACTAACATATCCACCACTCAAATTACTTTCATATTTCACTATACTAATTCTATGTCAGGACAGGAGGCTCCGATTATGCCTTCTCATTTCTTTACTAGAAATGCTCAGCAGCCAATAAAAACACAGTATATGTAACAAAAAACTACAATACCCATAAACACTAGGGTATGACGTATATAATCATAGAGTCCACAGTATAAAAGCTAATATGGCAAGTACAACATCCTCTTTCTTTGCTGCTCCGCAGCCAGTTAACAAAGGCCGGGCGTTTTAGGGGACGTTCGTTCGGCCGAGGATCCCAACAAAATTCTCAACGAGGATTTCAGTACCACAGTGGAGGTGGACAAGATTCCGATTTTACCACCCGTTCAAACTTCTATCCCTCCCGTAAGGGAAGGGGAGAGTTCCGGAAACGTCGCTTCGGAGGACAACAAGGAGGTCATCACGACTCCAATACTTCAGGTGAGGCTGATTCCTTTTTCCGATGTGGTTTTGGGGGGAAGGCTCCAGTTTTTTCTCCACAATTGGCAGCTAATCTCCAGCGATGCTTGGGTTCTCGAAACTGTTCAGGGCTACAAAATAGAATTTTATCGGCCCACGCCTCAACCCTTCCTTCCCACTCCGTTGGTCTTTTCTCTTCTAGATCAGGAGGTCATTTCTTCGGAAGTCGACTCCCTTCTTGCAAAAGGGGCTATTCTTCCAACTACCCGGCATCCAAGAGGGTTTGTGAGTTCGGTGTTTCTGGTTCCGAAACGAGGGGGTGGATCCCGTCTGGTCCTCAATCTAAAAGAGTTCAACGGCGGAGTGGTTTATCGCCATTTCAAGATGGAGGGGATCCATCTCTTGCGAGATCTCCTCCGCGCGGGGGATTGGATGGTTCGTCTAGATCTCAAGGATGCCTATTTGTCAATCCCAATCTTCAAGCCTCATCGGCGGTTTCTCCAGTTCCAGTGGCAAGGGAACTGGTTCGAATACCAAGTCCTTCCGTTCGGCCTCTCGTCGGCACCCTGGTGCTTCACGAAACTTCTGAAGCCAGTGGTGGAACACTTACGAGCTCGGGGTCTCCGCATGATTGTCTATCTGGACGACATTCTGATCATGGCAGATTGTCCTCACAAATTGATTTTGCATCTCAATTGGACGATCGATCTTCTCCAATCCTTAGGGTTTCTTGTCAACCCGCAGAAATCTGTCCTCATCCCTTCTCAGGTGATGGAGTTTCTGGGTTTCCAGGTCAATTCTCTGACCTGTCAGCTTCTGTTACCCACTCAGAAGATTCGTTATATCAAACGGGAGTTGGTATCGATTATCTCCAAACGGATTGTGTCATTGAGATCTATAGCTCGTGTAGTCAGTCTTTTGGCGTCTTCAATTCAGGCGATTTTCCCAGGCCCTCTGCATTACAGGGCATTACAACGGTTGAAGATTCGTCATCTCCAGCAGGGTCTTCGTTATTCCGATCAGATTCCTCTTTCAGAAGAGGCGAGGTGCGAGATGCAGTGGGGGCTGGACCACATGGAGGCATGGAATGGACGAGCCCTGTTCGGGTCTTCCCCGGAGATGGTGATCGAGTCCGATGCCAGCCGGTGGGGCTGGGGAGCCCGGTGCAGTCCCATTTCAACGGGGGGTCGGTGGTGCCCTCAGGAATTATCTCTTCACATCAATTGTCTGGAACTCCTGGCGGGGTCCTTTGCGATTCGTTGCTTCACGCCTCTTCGAGCCAATTGTTGCATCCTTCTCCGCATGGACAATGTGTCCGCGGTTCGGTATGTCAACAAGTTGGGCGGCACGAAGTCCAAGCTCTTAGCGGAGATCGCCAATGATTTTTGGCACTTTTGTCTACAGAAGAAGATCACTGTTATTGCATAGTATCTTCCAGGCCGCAACAATCTGATTGCGGATTGGCATTCGCGTCATCTTCGGGATTTCAGCAACTGGAGGCTTCATCCTCGCATCTTTCGTTCCCTCCGTCGGTTTTGGGGACAGAGTCACATCGACCTCTTTGCCTCTCGCCTCAACACGCAACTTCCCCGGTTCTTCAGTTGGAGACCGGATCCGGAAGCCCTGGCCACGGACGCATTTCTCCAGTCCTGGCCTGCCCTTCTGTGCTATGCCTTTCCTCCGTTCATGATGATTCCGAGAGTCCTGGCTCGCACAAAGCGTTATCAGTCAGAGCTGATTCTGATTGCTCCTCTGTGGAGGGCTCAGGCTTGGTTCCCAGTTCTTCTGGAAATGTGTTGTGCGGCGCCGATCCTTCTTCCCCAGAAGTGGAATCTTTTGCTGGACCCTCTCGGGAATCCGCATCCCCTGATCCAGTCAGGCTCTCTCCGTCTTCTGGCTTGGCGGCTTTCGGGGACCGTTGGTCGGTCCCAGGCCTTTCACGCGACGCTTGCAAATTTATCAGTGAATCTTGGGCACCCAACACTCACAAACGCTACATAGGTTCTTGGAAACGATGGTGTGATTGGTGTGTTCAACGGGAGGCTGATCCCGCTACAGCGGATGTCTCTCTAATTATTAATTTCTTAGCTTCTCTTGCCTCTTCAGGCTTAGCTTATCGGACGGTAAACAACTTCCGTTCTGCCATTTCGGCAGGCCATAGTCCTCTTGAGGGAAAACCTGTTGGGGAACATCCTTTGATTACTAAATTGCTCAAGGGTATTCGCCTGGCGAATCCCCTTTATCCTAAATACACGTCTTTATGGGATGTCTCCATTGTCTTGAAGTTTTTGGACGCCTGGCCTTCCAATGCCTTACTTTCCCGCAAACAGTTGTCAGCCAAACTGACCATGTTGTTATGCCTTGTCTCTTGCCGACGGGTGTCTGATGTTCGGGCATCAGACTTGGCTGGTCGTTGTTTTACTCCTGAGGGTGTCACTTTTCGCCTCTCTCGTCGTACCAAAACGAATACTTCATTAATTTCCTATCCTTCTTTTCCTCTTCATCCCAACCTTTGTGTGGTCCAATGCGTCAAGGATTATGAGGTATGTACTGCTTCTTTACGTTCTGATTTACAGGGTCAACTGTTGATTGCTTTGCAGAAGCCCTTTCGTCCTGTTACCCCGGCTACTTTAGCTCGTTGGGTTCGCTGGCTTATGTCTGAAGCCGGTATTGATGTGTCCATTTTTGGTGCTCATTCGGCACGAGGAGCTATGGCTTCTAAAGCTTTTTCAATGGGTGTTACTTTGTCTGACATTATGAAGGCCGCAGATTGGTCTTCTGATTCCATGTTTAAATCTTTTTATTATAAACCTATTGATCATGTTGCCTCAGTAGTGGTGGATAAGCTTTGAACAAGCATAATCGGAGCCTCCTGTCCTGACATAGAATTAAAAATTTGCTAACATTCGTGACAAGAATTTTCAATTCTATTAAGGACAAGGAGGCGAGGATTATCCCACCCATTTTGTTTCTTCTGATGTATTTATTTGCATTTATACTGATGTTTGCATATATACTATATATCTTCTGATATGTATTGCTCTCTGATATTTTTTCCCCCCCTTGTTATATTTTATTATATATTGGATGTATTTTACGGCAGTCTGTCTCTTTTCAGGTTCTGACCCGAAGTGACGATGTTACTGCTTCTTCTGGTTTCTTCTGCATCCGATGGCTTTCGGCTACCAGGGTCCTGTTGCCTTCCAGTGCTGGGTGTTTTTCCTTCTGGACTCCTGCGGCTACTGATGGTTGTCCCTCCTGTTGGTCATTGTGACTCTTAATCTGTTTCCGTCTATTTGAACTGTTCTCCTCACCAAAGAAAGAGGATGTTGTACTTGCCATATTAGCTTTTAGACTGTGGACTCTATGATTATATACGTCATACCCTAGTGTTTATGGGTATTGTAGTTTTTTGTTACATATACTGTGTTTTTATTGGCTGCTGAGCATTTCTAGTAAAGAAATGAGAAAGCATAATCCTCGCCTCCTTGTCCTTAATAGAATTGAAAATTCTTGTCACGAATGTTAGCAAATTTTTAATTCACCACTAATCCTTTATGGGTTCTGGAGTAGCGTGCTACTCGCTGAAAAAGCACTTTGTCGCCTCGTCAGGGGTAGTAACCACTATATGAATGCAATTACAATACAATACTTCTGATCTAGGCGTCTTTTGGTTCAAAATTATTCTCATGGCCTGAGAACTCCAAACTACATGGCACTTGTTGATTCACGAAACTTAATTAAAACAATGCCTGGCCACTAGTGGCAAGCAGCCGCAACACAGGTGGATCAGATGGTACCGACGGACAGGTGAGTTTTCCTCTCAGCTCTTCGACTTTTAATTTCGAACGTGCCAGGCATTTTGATTGCGATCTTTGATTTACTTTTTCTTGCACATATGGTATCGATGGGAGGGTGGAGAGATTATCTTTGGTCACTTCCTCCGTTGTTTACCTTTGTTTTGGTCCACTTGGCCTGACTCATATACCTTTAGAGATCTGGGGACCTGTTTTGGAGGCTTGTCTTTAAAGTCTACGCCTCTATGTTGCCCTTCCATTGGTCTAGAAGCACCATAAGAGCCAGTACGGTAGCGAATACCTAACCGTCTTTGTATATATGGTACTTCTGTCCAGGTCCTTCTACTTTCTTGATTACTATTAGATTTATAACGTTTTTACTGACCATATTCGCCATTCACTGCAGTGCTTGGGTGCATTTCTCATGTTTTAAGCCATGCTTTTAAGAGGAGAGTTTTTTCAGGTATAACCAGTTGCAACCTGTTTTCTCTTTCTCCTACTGTTTCTTTTGTTTAGAGCGGGGCCCCTTTCCCTGAGTTGAGACCAGGTTGAGGTGAGGGCAGTACCCACTTGATATGGGTAAGTGCAATTCAATTTACAACATTGAATGCCATACAGCATTAGTATATGCGTGCTTTTAGGTCATTTAGGATTAATGACCTTTGGTTGAGTATGTTTGTACACACTGGGCTATTGTTTCTTTCTCATTTCTTCCACAGGTATCCGGTTTTGATTGCTTCTGACCTGACCGGTGCGGTAGGAATAGTTCATTCACACACCCCTTTTTTGAATTCTTTGTTTACACGTTTTCACATTGAACCACAGCAGTATTATAGGTCCTGACGAAAGCCCTGATACTTTTGATCAATTACGGGCAGAAACATGTTGACCGATCTTGCTATGGACAATAGCATAATGTCAAATTTATTTATGCCATATTGCCATTTTGCTTTTTAATCTTGACAGGGGTCCTCTACCAATAAAAAACTTTTGAGCACCCTTAGCCATTTTTATATTCACACCATTATAATTTTACTGCTGACTTTAGGATCTCCCGTTTTGATCTTTGGGTAGGATTTCATCCCAGACAATACCCGTGAGAGATCAAGTGACAATCCTCCTTTGTTGCTTCTTCTATGCTAGTGACCAGATCGCTGCTTCATGAACTGGTCCAGCAGGTTGGAGTACACAGACCCAGATGATAATAACAACTAACCACCTTAAGTGATTGATGGGTCCTGTTTAAGGAGCTGCTCTCTTATAGAGCTGTCACATTGAGAATGGGGTTTACCTTGGCCATTTTGTGTACTATCTTTGCTCAGCCCTAGACCCAGGTTGTCTCAGTGTTGTGATTATTGTTCTTTAGGGGAAACACAACCTGCCGGTCTATTGTTTTGCTAAAAATTTCCCTTAGACCTCCCCCCACATTGATATGTGATATTAGTGTTAGAACGGCATTCGCCGTAGGTCTGGATTCTGTTTTTGTCGAATCCATAAATTTTGGGAGTCGACACGCTCTTTTGCTGGTTTTTTCTCTGAGAGTACATCCTGTAGCCTACAGGGTCTGGCTTATGGTCGTTTTCTTTTTCTTTTCTTTTTCCTAACAAAACTTTTGTTTTAATTATCTCCTTTTTCACTGATTGCAATCTTTTACGATGTCTGAGAGACAGGGTCTATCGTTTGATGACGCAGTAGCGTTAGACATTCTGCAGACACCTAGCATTATTGATTTACCACCTAATACCATCACTACCAAAGATGAGGACTGGAACAGAGTGCTTTTTCTTAAACGAACACATGCATGCACACAAGTCCATGGGGCGATTATGACCGAGTATTTGCGGTCTGACTGTGCACCTACAGGTTTAATAGTAACTAACGCCCCAAGGTTATTTCTGGATGACAAGAGTTTCCTGAAAGATTGGTCCTTGGTGGCTTGGCGCTGCACGCGTGATTGGCTCATCTTGATTATAACAACAGCCAAGAGAATAGCAGATAACATCCTAGTTGAGATCCAACTCCTTGAGTCCCAGATCAAATCAGTTTTGGTGACGTCAAGCTTCAACAAACAGTCCAAAGAGACAGACAAAACTACTAAGGAGTTTAGGGACACTATACTGGCAAGTAAAATAGTCAAATTCAAGAGGGATTTGGCAAAATTCTCCATGACCAAGATCTATCCTTACACCAGTGATTCTTACACTCCCCCAGTGTTCAACCAACAAGGGAGAAGACCCGGCTCAAACTATTCAACATCAGGGAGTGAAAATGATTCCTCAGACTCGGATCATGGTGGAAATTTTTCTTCTAGAGGGCGGAATTGGAATAAGCAGGGTCCGAGAAGAGGCAATTTCTATGGAGGTCCACAACAACCACAATGGTGGCCTCCCGGTCCCTTCAATTATCCACAGCCTTTCTTCCCTCATCCTGGTTTTCAGGGTCCGTTTCATCACGACAATTTTCAACAACAGCCTTTTTTAGGGCAGGGCCAATGCCGCTCCAGAGGAAAGAGAAGATCAGCACAGCCCAGTGTTCATTGGAGTCCTCCATCATCTCAAACACGGAGCAATCTGAAAGATCCTCCAGTAGCAGGTCCCAGCAACGCGACAGCCTGATTGTGAATTTGAGCAAACGGATACTCAATAAAGACGAGACCTCGGTCCTTGAAAAAGGACTTGGGTATGTTCCCACTTACAGGGGAGACCCTTTCCAGACCAGACAAGAACTTGCGTTTTTTTTTAGGAAAGTCAGATTACGGGCTTTCTTTAAAGATAAACCACTTGAAGACAATCAAGAGGATGGGTCCAATACTGGTCTACGTCCTAAATCGACCTTTACTCCACCAGTCCATATGGTCCCGCCAGAAATACTAACTTTTGAGAGGGCGGTTCTCAGAGATGCTGAAACCATTTTTCAAAATGAAAATCGCTCCTTTTCCAACTTATCTAAAAGCGAACGTCTTGCCCTCCGGTCGTTAGCAGATGACAAATCTATCATCATAAAGCCTGCTGACAAAGGGGGTGCAACAGTCATTATGGATGCGGAGGCATACCAATCAGAATGCAGGAGACAACTGAACAATACGAGTTTCTATCACCGCATTAAGTTGGATCCTACCAAGAGACTTTTGGTGACCATTAAGAACCTGACAGATGAGGCCCTGGAACAAGGCTGGATCACTGCTCATGAGGCACAGTTCCTTTATACAGCATATCCTATCATTCCTTACTTTTATGTATTACCCAAAATACATAAAGGGGTTTTTCCTCCTCCTGGCAGACCCATAATTTCGGGGATAGGGTCTGTTCTTGAACCCCTATCTACCTTTGTAGATTTTTTCTTGAAACCGCTTGTGAGAACTATGCCCTCTTTTGTTGAAGACACGAAAGATTTGCTACGCATCCTGGATGGGATGCCATTTGATGTCACCCAAGATTTTTTGGTGAGCTTTGACGTAGAGTCATTATATACATGCATTCCACAAGATGAGACATTATTTACTGTAAGAATGCTTCTTGAAGGTGTCTCTCTGCAGAGCCCCACACCAGTGGACTTCATCATGACATGTGCAACCATAGCCATGAAAGAGAACTTCTTCAAGTTTGAGGAGGATCTCTTTTTACAAGTCTCTGGGACTTCCATGGGGAGCATTTTCGCACCGTCCTTAGCGAATCTGTACGTCCACCAGATCGAACAGACCGAGATCCTCTCTGATACAAACCCGTTTCTAGGTCATATTTTGACCTGGAAACGTTATATTGATGACATTTTTGTCATCTGGAGGGGTTCGGTCGAGACAATCAGGGATTTTCACACCTGGTTGAATAACAAGAACAAGTTCCTTAAATTCACCTGTGAATTTTCAAGAGAAAGTATATCCTTTTTGGATCTACGGATTGGCCCAAACAATGGCACTCTCAGCACTGAACTCTATAGGAAACCAATGGCACGGAACTCCCTCTTACATTTCCAGAGTTATCATCCCAGAGCTCTTAGGGAGAACCTTCCATTTGGACAATTTCTTCGTATTCGTCGGAATTGTTCTGAGGTGTCCAAATACCGTGAACATGCTTCCCTTTTGTCCATACAACTACAGGAGAGGCAGTACCCCATGAAGATCATAAAGACATCTATGAAAAGAGCTAGGAACAACCATAGAGAAGCTCTGCTTGAGAAGAGGACACAGAGTCCCATTGAAGACAACAAAAGGATTACCTGTGTCAACACGTTTTGCAACTACTCTAATGCACTCAAGAAGAGCATCCTGAAGAACTGGAGGGTGCTCAAAATAGAGGGTAGCTCTTTACCTCCTCCCCTTTTTGCCTTCAAAAGGAGCTCGAATTTGAAAGACCAATTGGTGCATACCCGCCCCAGGATAATGAGAAATCCAGAATCAACTACACTTTGGGGGTTACCGCCAGTTGTGGGTCACTTCCCGTGTGGGACTTGCTCTGTATGTCCTCAAACTCGGCATACTACCGAGGTAGATATAGGGACGAATAGACCTTGGTCCCTCAAGACACACACGAACTGCAACAGTGAGAGGGTGATCTACCTTATAAAATGCCCCTGTAATAAGAACTATGTGGGCATGACATCACGTAAGATTAAAGTGAGAATATCGGAGCACAAGAGCACTATCCGGTACAAGAAAAGTGCGACCAAGCTCACTAATCACTTTATATCAGTGGGTCACAAAGAGAATGAGCTGCAGTGGGTGATTCTAGAACAACCACACATTCCATCTCATATTACTGACATTCAGAAGTTCCTATTACTCAGAGAGCAGAGATGGGTGCACAGACTACATTCAGACACTGAGGGTCTGAATGATGAGATTCCTTGGCTGTTGCTATAATATCTGGCCTGTGCTCCCCTCTCGGGTTATACTACTGAGAGATGGGCACCATAAGTGGTATTCTGTCACACTTGGTGATACGCTATCTTGGAGACTGCTTGTAGCCCCCATTTATACTTGGCCTTTAGCTCTCAGTATTGAGCTCTCAGTATACAAGACACTGCCCCAATTGAATGACTCTGTGTATACACCTACAGAAAGATATGGTGTTTCAAAGAACCTTTTATACACTTTCGGGTGATCCACAGACTGTGGTGTCATCTATTCGCACTGGTTCTAGCGTATGTCAGCAGTTCTGTCCCTGTTATGAGTGCGAGCAATAAGGGCACTGTGCTGAGCGGCGGCTAGATGCTGCACACGCGCAGTGCGTGCGAGGGTTTGAGGGTTAGCGTTCCCTCCTCTGCGCATGCGCGTTCTTTTGAGGACAGGCATCTCTTTGGACACCTTGTCCGGCCCGTCTCACCTGCATCGACTTTGTTCTCAGAAGGATAAATAGGCTATGTCGACCCGTCCACCGATACCTCCGGTCTTGATTCAAAGACCGCCCCGGGGTACCGACGGACAGGTGAGTTTTCCTCTCAGCTCTTCGACTTTTAATTTCGAACGTGCCAGGCATTTTGATTGCGATCTTTGATTTACTTTTTCTTGCACATATGGTATCGATGGGAGGGTGGAGAGATTATCTTTGGTCACTTCCTCCGTTGTTTACCTTTGTTTTGGTCCACTTGGCCTGACTCATATACCTTTAGAGATCAGGGGACCTGTTTTGGAGGCTTGTCTTTAAAGTCTACGCCTCTATGTTGCCCTTCCATTGGTCTAGAAGCACCATAAGAGCCAGTACGGTAGCGAATACCTAACCGTCTTTGTATATATGGTACTTCTGTCCAGGTCCTTCTACTTTCTTGATTACTATTAGATTTATAACGTTTTTACTGACCATATTCGCCATTCACTGCAGTGCTTGGGTGCATTTCTCATGTTTTAAGCCATGCTTTTAAGAGGAGAGTTTTTTCAGGTATAACCAGTTGCAACCTGTTTTCTCTTTCTCCTACTGTTTCTTTTGTTTAGAGCGGGCCCCTTTCCCTGAGTTGAGACCAGGTTGAGGTGAGGGCAGTACCCACTTGATATGGGTAAGTGCAATTCAATTTACAACATTGAATGCCATACAGCATTAGTATATGCGTGCTTTTAGGTCATTTAGGATTAATGACCTTTGGTTGAGTATGTTTGTACACACTGGGCTATTGTTTCTTTCTCATTTCTTCCACAGGTATCCGGTTTTGATTGCTTCTGACCTGACCGGTGCGGTAGGAATAGTTCATTCACACACCCCTTTTTTGAATTCTTTGTTTACACGTTTTCACATTGAACCACAGCAGTATTATAGGTCCTGACGAAAGCCCTGATACTTTTGATCAATTACGGGCAGAAACATGTTGACCGATCTTGCTATGGACAATAGCATAATGTCAAATTTATTTATGCCATATTGCCATTTTGCTTTTTAATCTTGACAGGGGTCCTCTACCAATAAAAAACTTTTGAGCACCCTTAGCCATTTTTATATTCACACCATTATAATTTTACTGCTGACTTTAGGATCTCCCGTTTTGATCTTTGGGTAGGATTTCATCCCAGACAATACCCGTGAGAGATCAAGTGACAATCCTCCTTTGTTGCTTCTTCTATGCTAGTGACCAGATCGCTGCTTCATGAACTGGTCCAGCAGGTTGGAGTACACAGACCCAGATGATAATAACAACTAACCACCTTAAGTGATTGATGGGTCCTGTTTAAGGAGCTGCTCTCTTATAGAGCTGTCACATTGAGAATGGGGGTTTACCTTGGCCATTTTGTGTACGATCTTTGCTCAGCCCTAGACCCAGGTTGTCTCAGTGTTGTGATGGAATAACAGAGCCTCAGCTTCATTTCTTTCTCTGTATCACTATCACTCGTACTCTCACCTCCCCCAAAAAACTAAATATCCTCTATTTTAGTCCCTTGTCACCTGTTCCACTTCTCTCTCTTTCCCACGTCATCCTATCCTCAGCTTTATGCTCAGATCCCCTGCGGTAGAATGTCCTTTAGCATGATTCTCTCTCTTACCCGCAAACAACCTCCTTCTAAAAATATGATTTGCTTTGTTTTCGACATCACACCCTCATTGTACTCATTCTTTTTGTCTGTCTGCATTCCCCTTTAATTGACTTTCCCCTTTCCTCCTCCGTCCTTCTTTTGTGTTTAGTTCTTTTGTCAACAACTTCCCTCGTTGTCTCTGTCTTTCTATTCGCTGGTTCTCAACCCTTTAAAGACCCAGCTACCTTTAGATATTTAACTCATTCTCATTTCAAAATCTGTTCGCAAATGTTTCATCCATAACCGGCATTTCCAGACACCCAATTGAGAGTTCATCACACAGAATCATCTTTCATGTTTTATTCCTTGTATTTTTCTGCCATTTCATTAATACGATTTAACACTTTACGTAAAAATGTCCTACAGGCCGCATGAAGAGAGCGTTATCCAGAGATTCCTCCTAGAAGTGAAGATGTGGCTCCGCGTCCCCGCCTCTGTGGTGAGCCGCACTTCCCTCCCAGGCCCGAGGAGCCCTCCGTCAGCACTCGGCTGCCCGCTCCAACCTGCTGCCGCTCTTTCGTCACCTCCCAGAATGCTGCGTGTTGTAAAGGAACGAAAAGGCGGGGCCGGGAGACAATTTCCGACGTCAGAAAAGTATTTCTACAGAGAACAGGTTTGAGCTCCTCCTGCGCCTCCGTTCACCCTCCAGGGTGCCAGGCCTCAGACTACACGAATCTCTTCAAGTCCAAAAACGTGCACCTTGAATGTACAAAGAAGCATTCCTTTTATTCAGGTCTCCTCCGCCCCACCACACAGCCACCTTTGGGGTGGGAAACACTCTGGCAGTCAGGCATTAGTGCAATGCAAAAGCCGGAGGCATGTTCTACAACCTCACAAATAGACCATGCAACCTGAATTGAAATTCTTGATCAAATTGTGTGATCCTGGGGCAATAGCTTTGTTGGCTCCTCGCCATACCTTTGTGCTTAAAACAGGCGAATCTCTTTATTAGACACCGCATATGCAATGCTTCATTTTTGCAGGTGATTGCAAGTCGTGAGAAGGTGAAAAGGTAGAGAGGATGAGGAGAGAGACAGAAAAAAACAGTGACTATGGCAGAAAGATGAAAAGAACCTAGATAAAGAGAAATGAAGTGCTGGATCGTGGAAGAAAGAGACCGGTGGAATCATGATACGGCAGACTTGGCATTCAGTAACCATAACATTTGGCAGCACAGGAGGCAAGCATCTAAGACTTTCGGCCCCTGCACTCATTATTTTTACAGAATAAGCAATGTCTAAAATTCAGCGGCGGCTGGCATGTAGGCGCAGTGGTGGGGAGCAGGCATATGTGGCATCCGTGCGTGCATGCAATCAAGGTGAGTGGTTGTGTGTAAATAAACCTACCTTGCTTGCTGCATGACATCCAGCATCCTCCTCCCTCTGGTCTCCTCGGGCTCCGGTAAATTCCCTTACTCAATCCTAGCGCTGTTCTCATGCTGGTAAGAAGCATGAGAGAAGCACCAGGATTGGAGGGAGCAGCCTCTCTGTGCTTTCCATAACCCAGCTGTCTTAAGACACACCTAGGTTAGATACGTTTAAAATCAGCATGTCTGCCTGGCCGTCGCAAGGTAGATGGCAAATAAAAACTTTAAACTGAAGTTCACCGCTCACTGCTGCCACTCAGCAGAAATGGCCCGCCCCGTCCTCACAGTTCAGGACGGGAGGAAGGAAAACAAAACGGTAATAAATTAACTTTATTACCATTTTATTTTTCATCCCTGGAGGGCATTTTGGGCAGTGGAGTGAAGCGCTCATCTGCTCACAGGGAGGAGCCTCTCCTGCTAGAATATCTTCATGAAAGTTGTATTGCAGCCATTTCAGCGCCTGTTGAGAAACAAGGTAGCACAACGCCCATTATTTCTTGGTGTTGCACAGAATCTGTGAACCCTTTGGTATAATCCGTGGGGAAGTTAGACAAGAACATGACAACTTTGCATGTACTCCATTTCTATTTTGAGGCCTAGAATAGATTCTGTAGATGGGCCGAAGAATATATTGTGGCTTCCCTCTGCACCATGGACTTTATGTAATCTAGTCTCTCAACTAGGCACGGCTACTACACTCTTCTAAAGAAGTAGCAAATTGTGTGTGTGTGTGTGTGTATATACACACTAACCATAACTTGTGCCCCGTCATGCACTGCTCATGACCTCACATATGACATGACATCACTGATTTCATGTTAAATGATGTAGTTGATGACATCACTGATGCTATTATCTCAAATGATATCACTGGTGACAGCATCCAACGGTGCCACTACTTTGGTTACTATGAATTAAGAAACATATTGCTCAGTAAATTACTATTCATTCAGTATGTAACATTTTATAGCATATCATAACTAATGATACACTTATTATTAAACTAATAATCTACTTAATTTGGCTAAATATTCACAGTGTAGTAATGACATAACCACTGTTAGAAAAGCATATTTCTCTTTGTACATTTATGAACCTACAATAATATATTTGAAAAAATATGCGAAAAGACCTAAATGTTCATTTCCATATACAAGTATTATAAATCACTAAACAAACAACAATAAACAAAATACACACCCACTACCTCAGTGCCTCACATTCATCAGCACACCATGAAACAATCAACACAAGCATTGGCATAGCCAATAGGTCTCGCCTTTGGGACCTTATAAGTGTTTAGCCATGCAACAGTTGCATAACTAAATACTTATAAGGTCCCGAAAGTGAAAGTGATCGCGATCAAACATCAAAGTGGCCGTGCGGCCGCGAAAGTGAAAGTAATCGCGGTAAAGCGTGGCGCGCGCGCCCGCGCACATGCACTGTAGCTCTAGGCTGGCCTGGTAGCACTTTTTGGAGCCCTCTCAATAAGTCTCACCAGACCAGCGCATGCGCTGGGTCAGGCGAGACCTAAAAAGAACCACACCTTGGCTTTAAAATGTGAAAGACTCAATATCAAAGTACAACAAACCTACCATCAGCAGGAGGTACCATTTTAGATCACGCCCACCGAGAGCTGGAATCGAGGGGGGAAAGGAAGCCAACATAGTATTGGGGGTTGAGATTGCACACAAGTGGCGCTTAGACACTCAACCAATAGATCAGAATTGGGTCAGCGGATCAAAACTACTTTGAGGAAATATTACCATTTGGGCACAGCCCCAAAAATCCATTGTGACGCATGTAAAGCAACGCTTAGGGAGTGGTCATATCCTTGACAGCTAGAATGAGAAGTGAGGAAGGGTTTGCTGAGAAAAAGCAACAAAAGGAGTTACAAAGAAATGAGAGCCCTCCCAGAACAGGCTATTCAGATTGCAAGGATTCGGAGCCAAAGGCAAACTCTAAGAACTAATAAAGCAGGAGTTGCCCTATTATGCTTGAAACAAACATTCTATGAAAAAGCTACAACGTGGACAGGCTATTGGCCCTTAAGTTGAGGTTGCAGCGATCCAGAGCATACATAGCAAAATGGTTCCTCAGTAACCGACAAATGGGGGGAAGAGATATCTCTTTTTCTCTTCTACTGGCAGCTTTCACTGTAGAAAACAGCAAGAATATGGGACAATTCTTAGATGGTGTGTCAGTAAACCCTCTCACTCCCCAGTGGAGAAAGGAGCTTGATAAGGCTACCCAAGCGCACAAAGCGGCCATAAAGTGTGCACAGCTGAATAAGGCTCAATGCTCAGATAAGCTTATGGCTGCCTTTTACTAGGAATTTGCAAAACTCCTCATTGAACCATGGAACAATCTATTTAAGTCTTTCTCAGGAGAATTGGGTTTATGCCATTACACAAGGGACTGTCATGCTTATTCTCAAACTGGGGAAATACCTTAAGGAATGTAAGTCATTCTGCTCCATCGCATTTATTTATATTTTATTTTTGGAGTTTTATATAGCGCGAACTTGACCCGAATCGGGTATCAGAGCGCTTTACATAGCACCAGTTGCATTACATGAGGACATTTTTTTGTTAGGCACGGGGAGATTAAGTGATTTGCCCAGAATCACAGGATGTTCAGCGTCATTGCTGAGACTCGAACCCAGTTCCCCATATTCGAGGTCGACCGCCCTAGCCGTTAGGCCAACTCCTCTCCCCTGGATTTTCATCAAGGTGCTCATGGATAGATTAGACATGATCCTACCAGCCCTATTACAAAACGAACAGGTAGACTTTGTGCAGTGAAGGCAAGGCTGAGATAACACTTGTAAAGTTGCCTGTTTGGTGGAAAAAGCTCAATGAAGAGGAATCTCAGCTCTCCCAATGGCTTTGGACGCAGAAAGAGCCCTCATTGGTGTGCGCTAAGAGCTCCTGTAGGTGACATTACTCAAGATAAGATGTGGCTTCAGAAGGGAACGAGTCACCGAACTGCATCGCCCTTGCAATAGAACACCTGGCAGACCACAGATTGGCAACCCCTGAGAAAACAAGCATTTGCAATGCAATAGATCTCGCATTTACACGAGTTTAAGCTATTGGCATAGTAAATGACAAAGCCTTTTATTTATGTTTTAAAAACAAAAACATAAATAAAAAGCATTGTCATTTTCAATGCCAATAGCTCAAACTCGCGTACATGCGAGACCCATTGCATTGCAAATGCTTGTTTTGTATTCATATCGAAGAGCCTATCTTTGCACCATTTGTTTTCCGATATGTAGCCTAGTTTTGACCTCCTGACTACGATTTTATATAGTTTAAAACAATTATTAAGTTAGAGGGTCTCTAAGCAGTCCTCGGGGTCACTTGTATTTATTGGTCAATTTTAAGTACTCTTAGGATGCTCTATTCTGTTGCAGTCCCTCAATGAATCAACTTTGACTCCTGTTAAAATCCTCCTATCAACTTGCTGAAATTAAGGGCCAGGGAAAAGGTCACGCCTGGGTCTGTATCCTTTTGGCATATCTGTAAAACTGAGGCCAGGCAAGCACAAGCTTTCCTGTCACATGGAGTGAGGGTTTCCATTAGACAGCAACACGGAATTCTTAAGAGAGGAAATATTTCTTATTGACAAAACCAGCGTCAGGCTTCATAATCAAGTAAGAAAGCCAAGGTGGAGTGCCACACATTGCTAAAAACAGAGGCACTAAGGAAAATTTAGGGAAGGGACAGATCCCCCTCCCCACCCCGCTAACAATTTCTTGTCCACGAGGCCTTGAAATAGTCGTGTGCAGAAATGGCGTCTTACTATTCACCCAGCATGTTTCCCAGCTGATGGCTGTCTCAGATTCTTATGCGTCACTTAAGCGCCTCAGCTGCACCAGTATTTAGCCCAACTTGATAACATCACACTTTGACCCCCAGGTGGTTATTGCAGAACCACTCTAAAGGTACACGGATGGAATGGGAGCATTACCTCTCCGGTAACCGCAGGTCGAGGAGCAGACACAGGGAGGTCATTCATGCAAGCATCAATGTCTCTCCCCAAACACTATGTTATGGGTATGTCACTACTGACCTCGCCTCCCACTCAGCCCTACAAACAGAGCAGTGGACCGAGTCCCCCGCTTATAGTCAGCTGACAGGTTACAGTGTTTAGTGACCATTTCCTTCACATTGGCACATTGACAATAACTTATTGCGACTGTAAAAAAAACCAAGGGGGTTTAGCATTGCGGTTTGGGAAGGCGGCATACGGCAGTGCTGCATGACATGAGCAGAGCTTGTGAAAAACGTTCATAAAGGAATAATAAACAAGTGGGAGGGGTGGGGGGAGTATGGCCGAGAGCAGGGACACGCAGCGTTTACCTTGTGGGAGCAAGCGCGATAATTGCTAATACGTGGCGCCGCTGCTCTCTCCCACAAAGGAAACGCCCAACGTGCATGCGTTGCAATATAAAGCAATGCAAAACGTGCACGTTTTTGCCCAAAAAGCTGATCGATTCCAAAAGGTCCCCTCCTAAGCAACGCATGCGCTCTGCGTAGGCGAGACCTAAAAAGGCATTTTGTTTGGGGTCATAGAAAACAAAATTAACCTCTTTGTTGGTATTCTACTTAGTTCCCTCACAGAGCCCAGGGATTCAATGTCAGTGGTCCTCTACTAGCTGGAGGCATTTGGGAAAATATCAAAATAAAATAAGACAAAATCAAGATTCTGAATATCTCAATATGGCGACCAAGAGAAAGGGCTCTGAACATGATTAGACCAACGAACCGTGGAAAAAAACAATTAGCCATCTAGAGGGCGGTATTACTAAAACAGATAACTTAAGGCTTGACCACATGGCATGCACTATATGTATATTTCATGGCCTCTGCATATTCATTTGTTAAAAACAAACATTGTGTCTCGGCTGCTTTATACCTTCAAGGCTCTCCCGACACCTATCCCAAGTGCAGAGCCAACAGAAAGCGTGTATTTAAATTCATTTGGGCTGGTGCAATTCAGATTTAGCAAGAAAATGTTGCTGGACCCACATTAAAAGAGAGGATTAGAATGCCCAGATATTTTACACTACTCAGATGCCTCACAAATGCGCATTACAGTTAAATGGTCCTTATAGAAGTCAGAGAAAAGATGGCTCCAAATGAAGCAAACTCTAACAAGAAGACCTTTTAGGGGCACCCGAATGCAGAAAGAATCTCAACCACAGAGCGTACATAGACCTGAAATTTCCAGAACTCATTTAGAGTTTTGGGACAAGATTTATGTTATGTGAGGACTTACCACTTTTTCCTCCTCTCTGCTTCCCAGCCATTATAACCCACACTTCACACCAGTGATAAAAGGGAATAAGTTTCAAAGATTGAGAAGGGGCAATGTTTTATGTTACAGGACTTGTTCGCCAGCGACCATACAAAACCTTTAACAATCGCCAAAGAGGTTTCAGGGTCACTGAACAGGACAGACTTCAAGATACCCAAATCATACACTAGATCATACATCCCCTTAATATAGAAGTAATCAGTAGGCAGTTCGCTCCCCTTAAAGAAGAACATGGGATTATATCAGATGGCAAAGGGGTTTATATTGAGACTGTACTCAATTCTAATCCTAGTTGGGGAGCAAGGAAAGGGTAGATGAGATATTAGACTATGTCATTGCAATGAGGGCCATTATTAAGTTATAATTTCCAGAAATGAACTTCGAAATATTCATGCCCCCTACTACCCTGAGGATGATGTCTAAGGACTTTTGGTCCAAAACCTATGTTTAACTGAGTCAAAAGTCTAACTTTAATACTCATAAATGCCCTTTGTGAACACCGAAAGTCGTCAAGTTAGACTTTGGTCTCAGTTTGCCGTTGTGAATAGGGTCCCATGTTTTTTCCTTGAAGTATGGGACTTGCAGTCTTGTTTATTCCATTATAAAACAAGACTACAAGTCCCAGAATTCAAAGAAAAAAAACCTGAACTGGAGTAGCACATCATGCATAGACACGGGAATCTTGGCAGCCATGTGCTTAATGTAGTTAGTAGCAGGGTCGGATTGGGAAGGCAGGCAGTTGGGCATTGGGCGATGGGCTGGTGTCTTAGTGTTTCCTGTGTGCTGTGTTTTTTAAGGGCTCTGTTAACTGCACCAGGCATGCCAGGGAATGCCCTTCATTTTATTTCTCCGTGGACAGGCCATCACACTTCAAGCTATGATGGGTCGGGGAGGAGGTGAGTCTAAGATGGAGCCTCGGCGGGTCAGGTCTTGCTCTGGCCTTTGGACCATTCTGTGCCACCTACACTGTCCAGAAGCAGTGTCTTTCCTCCTGATACACCTGCCCCCCAACCTCCCCGCCCCTGCTAGGCCTTTACATTCAGGGCATGGTGTGAGTTATGAAGGGCCTCGCGCAGGAGTTGGGGGGAGGGAGTGCAGGTGATTTTGTGACCATTGGGTTATCTTCACCTCAGCTCCATGGAGTTGCAGATATGGTCTGTTTTGACCCCTGCCATGCCATTACCGTGAGGCTAAGGTGGGCTGGGAGGAGGAGAGTAAGAGAAGCAGCATGGGGGGGCAGGTGATTTTGTGGCCTTTGGCCAACTTGTTCCTGTTGCTGGAGTAGTAGCAGCTGTGTACTTTTTCTGATCCCTTCCCCTGTCACCTTGGCCCCAGTGTCTTTCAGGCCTTGGTGGATGGAGTTGTGTGTTTGCATATGCCTGTTGTGTAACAACACAGAGGAAAAAAGAAAGAGAGGATGTGGTGTTAAGGTCAGAGCTGCCGACTTCCTAACTGGGCAAATCACTCTAAGCCTAAAAAAAAGAAAAATTTGATCTTGTGTATTGCAGCTCGTCAATTGCTCTGGTACCCTTGGACTACTTTTGAGCTATATAAAACCACAAAAATAAATAACCTGCTATTTAATCATGTTTTGAAATTCTGAAAAGGCCAGAGAATTATATTTAAAGAGGTCTCTTTATATAAAAAGTTTGCAATTCTTTTTAACATGGTTTTTATTCCTTTGCTTAGTTTAACTATCAGTCATAAGGAAGCTTTAAACACATTTTTGAGTGTTATTTTCTTATGTCTTCTGTTTACAGTACACAGTAATGGGAGGAACAAATGCCGGCTTTGGGTAATTCTCTTTATTTTTGTACCAGCCAGGACATTAAGATGCTGGTCATGTTGCAAGGAGGCAACCCTAGCCTCATCAGGTGTTGTGGCCCATCAACCATGTTTTTTCACCTTTCCTACCTGGCCAAAATGTAATGCTTCTAGTTTTGGCCAAATTTACTGGCTCTGTAAGCTTCAAATGCTTAATTTACCAAACATATGCCTAAAAAGTAGTCCAATGTGACAAGGGAGCGGGCCAGGAATGTCGGCTGCTTTTTTTTGGGACTGCTGGGCCTCCGACCAGAGGTGGCTCCTTCATTATGGCGGAGGAGCGTCGCCCCACTGCTGGAACCAGCAGACGCATGTCAAATAAAATGATAATAAAGCAGTTTATAAAACTAAACTGCTTTATTATAATTTTATTTTACTCCAGAGCCGCTGCCAAGTCTTGAGGGTGGGGCCATTAGGAGCAGGAGGAGTGGTGGGCTCAGGGCACTGTCAGTGCGCATGTAGCTTTGGCCGGCAGTCTAAGGAAGGCCAAACCGACATGCACACTTGGATTTCTCCAGGCTCTTGCTTGGAGATATCAGCAGGGCTCAGGAGCACAGGAGGTGAGGCGGTGGACGTCAGGCTGCAGGTACATTTTAATTGTTTTTATTCTTCCCTCCCCCCACTCGCTGCCCCACCTATTTCCCTAGCAAGCGGCCGCCACTGCCTCCGACCCTGGTCAGTAGTGATCTTTTCGCAAAGAAGTTGCCTATATTAGTCCCAGTGTTTGACTACAAAAACAGAATAAACTTTACTGAGGGCCTAGTAAGAGTGTGCCAGGGAGCGGGTTGATCTTGCACTCACAGGTTTCCCCCCCGTGGCCCCTTCCCTCAGTATAAATCTGTTGTATCCAAGCACTGACCAGGAGGCCCGGCTAGCAGGCAGGGAGGTTGGAAGCTACTGCTGCCGGATTCAGCCTGCACTTTGCATCCATCGCTATTCTGCAGCTGCAGATCCGGCCACTGAATCCTGTGAAAGGGCTCGAAGAGAGATAGTATGCTAATTATTTTAGAATGCATCGAATTTCACAAGAAACTGTTTGAAAACCATTAGCATAATGTTTCTTTCTGAGCACTTTATCTGCACTTCACTGACCATCTGCAAGAAGACTACAGAGCAGAGTTGGGCCATTCTTCCATTGCAACACGCAGTGTCAGACTTGGACTGAGAAAGGCCAGGGCCTTTAAAAGTGGCCTCCATTAATGAGTTAGAAAGCTAAAAAGTGGCCCATGTTAACAAACTGGGACTGTTTTGAACTTGTAAACAGTACGTATAAGGGGCATATTTATGAGCCGTCTTGCGTCGCATTAGCACCACGCAACATGGTACATGCGCAATGCAATCCTTAAATGCGATTTATGAAGCCACGCATGGCTCCTATGCGTGACCTTGAGTGGCTCCATAAATTTGGGGTAAAGCAAAGCAGCGCTAATCGCTGCCTTGCCTTATTCTGCACTAGGGAGGAGTTCCATGGGCGTTGCATGGGTGCTCCCACGCAGCTCCCCTTTATTTTACGCGTTCCCAGATTTAGCAGTGCAGGTCAACCTGGGAATGCCCCAAAAAGATGCGCCTTCCTAGGAGATGCATAACAAGGAGAAATATCTTTATTCTCCTTGTTACTTCCTCTTTCTATGCGAGCTACATTCTACAGCACACACGGATAGAGCAATATGCCTCTCAGGGTTGTTTTTGTGCAGGAAGGTCTCCCTTCCTGTTGGGTATCCAACGTTAGTGAGTGAGGCACCTCTGTGCAGTGTGTGATGTGACTCTTCAACTGATGCCAGTATGCAATATATAATGTAGTATCTCCTCCATCTTTCCCACCCAATACGGTAATACAAGATATTGACTGGGAGCAATGGAAAGAAGGATTCAAAGCAAATTTAGATGCATTTAAGGCAGACGCCTTTACTAAAAAGAAATCTATCTGCCTTGTTAAGTCATTGTCTTGGTCCGGAAGGCAGAATATTTGCCGCAGGACACTGCACTGGAGAAGGGAGATGTGGTCCATGGATATGCATCTGCCATAAAGATGTTGGACTCACGTGGCACACATTTTACAAGAAACGTCAACATCCTGGAGAGTCCATTCTAAGCTGTGTTCAAACTCTGAGAGTTCTTGCTATCCCATGTGAGTTCAAAGCGCAAGAAGATGAGATTATAAGGCATCATGTGTGTGGAAAAAAACAACAAATAGGGTATTCCAAGAGGCATTGTTGACTTCTCTGACCTTGACTTTAGACAAACCCATTGAAGTGGCCTCTGGTATTTAGAACATTGCAACATACATAGCAATATCTCTACTGACACTACACACCCCAAGTGTCCATAGCATGGATTTAGCTGGCAGAGCGAGCGAAAAGGATAATAGAAACATCACAGGCAGTAGGCCTAAGGCCTTGGAGTGCCACCGATGCAGTAGAAATAGTCAGTTGGGCAATGTCCAGTGTTGTCACATAACAGATTGAAAGTGTAATAAATGCAAAATGAAGGGCAATTTCGCTAAAGTGTGTTGTGGTGCAAAGAAGTTAAGTGCAAAAATTGTCAATGCATTAGGTGATGTCGAGAGAGAATCTGTGGGGTATGATCCTGTTGAGAATAGTGTGGTGTTACGGTTGGATTCAGTATTGATTGTTGATGGTAATCCAGGAAGTAAGGTGCTACATATAGGTCTAAATGCCATTAGGCAGGAAGAAGCATGTGGGTGGAATGGATGCTAACATTTTTTTAGATTAGGGCCCCCATAACCGGAGCAGAATGAAACAATGGGCTCAGTTTCAAAAGGCCACTGTGAGTCAGAACAATGTCAGAACTATAGTATATGGTGACAATCCCACCGACGTGTTGAGTTTGACACTAGTTTGTCAGTTAAAGCGAATTCCACATCTGGTGTGGTGTGTTTTGCCAAAATGGATCAAGTTTGTAGTGGGGGTTAAAGCAAGGAAATCTGGAGCGAATTTTGGATCCTAATAATCCGGAACAGGTCTTACTGGTCGATGGCTGTGTGACTCACACAATCTGGCTCGCCAAGGGTAAGAGCGTCAAGGTCACGTGGAAGGCATCAAAACTCTTCTAACACTCAGGGTCTCCTCCACTGTGTTGCCTGAACCTCAATGACCCCACCAACAATGGAAAATGTCCATGGCCAACGCTCACCACCAAATGCTTCAGGTCAGCATTCTAGGTGCACAAACCTTCTTTGAGGAGAGGATACATATCTAGTTGTTTCTTTAAAGAGCTTGCAACCAATAAACTTGGTACTGCAGACAGAGCTCCCATCATCAGGGAAGCCTAGAGCACCCCAGGTCAAGATCACACTTATCTTAACTCCTCTCTTCTACTCACGCCCCCCACGGCCCCCAACCAACATCACTCTGCAATCAAAGATTTCCACAACTTAATCGAGTCTTACCGCTCCTCTTTCCAATACCTAAATTCTGGTCGGTATCCAACTGTCTTCAATGTGTTTTTGAACCTGCTGTGCCAGCAGAAAATCGAATTGATTTGAAATAAAATAAAAGCAGTCAGGATTAGCCAGAATCCAATGTCCAGACACGTTTTAAGGCATGGACAAAGTGGGCTCTGGCCCAGGGCCGCAGTTATTCAGGGGGCCCCCATAGAGCCAATTGTGTTTTGCAGAAAATATTGCCATGATGACCTTGAATAATTTTTAAACAGGTTGTTTGAATACTGTTTTCCTTTAATTTACTTTTATTGTGGTGATGTGTGAGAGTGTTTATATTTTATGTTTATATTTTATGCGACATCCATAATTTTTTTTAGATCAAAACAAGACCTCACATATGAGAAATGTAAGGCTGTCACAGAGATTATTTGAAGTAATATTAGTGAGCTGTTCCTGTGTTACAATATTGAAAACACATCAGAACTCGGTGGAGTGTACCTGAGCACTGTCAGTGACCTGGACAAAGAGGGCATGAAAGAGCTAAAACCGGATCATTATATCAAAGCTGTTCTGTAACATGGGGCCCAAAAATGCGTTTGGCCCGGGGCACCCAATATCCTTAAGATGTCCCTGCTAATGGCATCGGTTCTGTGAGTGAATCATGCAAAGGTAGGATGTGCAGCACTCCTGAGAGTTGATGGAAGATCAAAACAAAGGAGAAAACACCTCATCAGACAAACTGTAAGACACATATAGAAAATTAAAAATAATAAAGCATGAGTTTTTACTTGGTGCCTAAATATCACTGTTTTACCATTCCTAGGCACTGCCCATAAACATTCCCACCTTTAATCGATCTCAGTTTACCAACCTCGGAAACATGAATTCGTGTTACCAAAATCCAAACTCATGACCAGCGGGTCAGGCAGATGTTAGCAGCAAGCACCTTACCGCATAGTGTGCCTTCCTGCATAGCCTGCTATATACCTGTTTATTATATTACTCATCCTGTCTTATTTGCCTTGTAATTATGTGATTATTCCTTGTTTTTGTATGTGTTTTTTTTTGTATTCTTACTCAATGTCGTCATTGCTTTTATGTCCTTCCTGCCATCATTTTTGTAAAGCGCTCTGATATCCTTCGGGATCTTGTTTGCGCTATATAAAACTTTATAAATAAATAAATAAGCACGTAATTCACTGGCCAATCTTGCTGGCATGCGTGTTGATTACAAAATAAGGGAGGGATCCCCAATGTGTGCAACATGAATGCATGCTGGTCGAGACTTCTGAATACTTTAATTTGTGAAGATTAGAGGGAAAAGGCCTGCTCTGTGGACACAGCTCCTCCAGTGTATAATGGGTGGAATTCTGCATGTGCTGCACTCAGATGCACGTGCATGGATTGCAAAATGTATAGATTTCTGTAACTGCATGTTCTATCCCAAAATCATGCCATGAATGACCTTGATGAATTTCTGCAAGACTGTTCTATAATTCCCTGAGTGTATTGGCCAATTTTGCCTCACATTTTTCTTCAGAAAAGAATTATGTTTATGTTATTGAGTTATCTATATGGTATTCTCATTTGTATAGCGCCAACCATGAGTATTATTGCAGCACAGCCAGGGCCGGACTGGGAACAGAAAGCAGCCTTGGCAATTTTGTCGGACCAATCCAAGGGGAAAGGGGGGGGGGGGGAATGCCAGTGTGAAGCACTGCTGCTTTTGTTACTGGGGGGCCGATATTGCAGCACTTCTGAACAATTGGCCCCCAGTAACAAAATTGGTCCCCTCCATCTCAAAACTGGCCTCCACCCTTCCAGCCTCCCGGGGAAACGCCCGATGCCCGGTATGGCCAGTCCAGCCCTGAGCACAGCACATTCTCTATGTGAACGCTCTTTCATGGTAATAAGACCACAGACAGGCCAGGTGCTATGTGATTTAATGCGAGAATAGCCAAGCATGCATAGTATGCATGAAAGCAGTGCTTTAAATGGAAAAAAATAAGTGCAGGTACTCCTTAGAATAGAGGCGTGGCAAGTGGGCGGGGCTAGGCGTGGACGATGAGCAATATATGATCGTACCTAATGACTTCTGTACCAGTTGCAGCACATGTCAAAACACACTAGAAATGCGTTTATGGCAATAAAACTGATTAACCGATTACACATAATTACATGCTCCTCGGAAGCAGAGTGGAATCTGCCTTGGAGGAGAAACCTAACCTGCGCCTGCTGTGCTGTGGATCAGGGTACCGGTACTCTCCCTGGCTACAGAGAAGTGCCGGTACTGAGGGCATAAAAATTCGGAAGTGCTGGTACTCAGTACCGGTGAGTACCGGCCCATTTAAAGCACTGCATGAAAGACTATAGTATCATGTAGAGCAGAGGTCTTCAAACTTGTTGATGCCGAGACCCCCTTGTCAAACTTTTTAGGCGCAAGGACCCCCTTCTGACAATATTTTCTAGAAACAGGTACTCCTCATCATCAACATCTATCGACAACCATAAATGCCCCTGGCATCTTTTGGCATGTTTTCCCTGTTTTTTTCCTTTCTGACTTCCTAGTTTTTACTCTTTTTTTCTCTGGTTTAGTGTCTCCGCGCACTTTCTCACTGCTGTTCAGTGTTAAAGTGCAAGTGCTCCTATTGTAAATTGTATTTTGGATTGGTGCTTCCATGATTGGCATGTTTGACCTACTAGTAAGTCCCTAGTAAAGTGCACTGAGGGTGCCAGGGCCTGTAAATCAAATGCTGCTGGTGGGCCTACAGTACTGATTGTGCCACTCACCCAAGCAGCCCTTAAAAGGGTTATCAGACCTGCCACTGCAGTGTCTGCGTGCAGTTTGTAACTGCCATGTCGACCTGGCATGTGCACCCACTTGCCAGGCCCTAATCTTCACTTTTCTCACATGAAAGTCACCCCTAAGGTAGGCCCAAGGTACCCCTGTGGGCAGAGTGCCGTGTATATTACAGGTAGGACATATACTGGTGTGTGTGACATGTTCTGGTAGTGAATTACAGTGTGTTTCATTTTTCACTATGGAAAGGCTATCAGTCCCGTAGGATAGAATGGGAGTTTACTTATAACATTTTATAAGCATATCTTCCCATTGGGACAAGATGGAGAAATGGGGTTTAGTATGCCTGAACTCAGAATATAAAAATGCATCTTTTAGTAAAGATAATTTTTATGTTCTGTGTTTGAAAGTACCAATTTTAGGAGGTTGATATTTTCTTGCTTAGCCATCCTGTGTGCCTCTGCTGGGTTTGTGGATTGACTGTCTGGCTTTGGAGTGACATGGGCTGGGGATGTACATTTTCATCAGACAGCCACTGGGGAGGTCAAGGTGTGTCCTGCCTTTCCTGGATGAGTCAAGGCTGGGCTGAATAGACCTGGGTTGTATTTATAGTAGTGGGAGGAGATTTCCTTGCACCTGAGAGGGCCTGGTCTGCCTTGGACATTGCTGTCACCACCTCCGGCCAGGAAGCTGGGCCATAGAGGATGGAACTGGTTTGGGCTGGGCACAAGCACTCTCTGCCCAAAAGCACAAAGAGAAAATGAGTATACATATTGTGGCCCAGACCCCAGAACTTTAGAACTCGTTGGAATCAAGGAACCTTTCAAGAAGAAGAGCAGGAAGAACAGCCAAGAGGAGCACTGCCCCTTTGTTGTGTTGTTGCTTTGTTGGGTTGGCCTGCAGTTGCTGATTCTGCCTTTGGCATTGAAAGGACTGGACTGAACTTTCTATACTTGTTGTTGAGTATCTCCAAGGGCTTGAAGTAGAGCTTGCCTCCTGTTCTGAAGCCTCAGGGACCGCAAAGTCTTCACCTACCTCTGGGTACCGTCTCTGGAACCGTGGTTTCAGTTGCCACAGAGGGGGAAAGCAACCGACTCCGTCACTGGCTCCGTGTCCTGAAGGCACCGGAGAGGGCACTGCCGCATCTTGCACTGCAACCCTGGTCTCACTGATGACTGCCGCCGCCGAGCTGCTGCTTGCACCGTGACCTGTGGGCACCGCACTCTACACCGCCTCGCTTCACTTCGTCGCCCTAGTCTCACCGATGCCGTCGCTGACTTCGACAACCATGACCGCACCGTGGCTTGAGGGCATTGCTCGTAAGTCTTGCGACACACCGCCCTGTTCCACAACGCAGTCCGGACCGACCAACGCCAGTTCCCCACAACCGGCACTCTCACCTGCACTGTGATCTGTCAGCACCGAAACGAGTACCACTTTCACTCCGCACCGCAGTCCTGGTCTCACCGATGCAGCTGGATGACTGTCACCGAGCCGCTGCCTGCACCGCGACTTGAGGGCACCACGCTCCGCTTCACACCACAACTGTGATGATGGCCACGACCGGCCCACACCAATGTCATCGGCCGCAACAAAAAGGTACTGTTTACGAGTCTGCAGACACCGCGACCGACGCGGTCAGACGTAACTGTTGGAATCCTGTTGTTCGCAGCACCACGGTAGCAACGGACGGAGCTACCAACTTCAAGTAACTGCAATTTTGAGGTTATTCTTGCAAAGTGCCTATTTTTAAGTATGGTATGTTGGATTTTTATCGTTTTGGTCTTTTTTGAATATATAAAGTATTGGATATTTTTCTAAACTAGTGTGGTGTCTTTTTGTAGTGTTTTCACTGTATTACTGTTGGCTGTGTGCAAATCCTTTACAAACTGCCTCTGAAATAATCCTGACTGCTTGTGCCAAGCTACCAAGGGGGTGTGCAGGGGTTATTTCAGTAGTGTATCCCTCTTACCCTGACTAGAAGGAAGGGGTCCCTACTTGGACAAAGGTGCAAACCATTGCCAACTAGAGACCCCCAATTACCACAGCAAATAATTTTTATTGTGGGGAAATTATACTACACAGTGTTTAGCAAACCAAAGGTCATTGAGCGTAGGGGTGTAGCCAAAGGTGTAGCTAAAAACAAAGGGCCTTATTTATGAGGAATTGGTGTAGGGCAGCGCTGCCCTATGCCAATGTAGAAGGGCAGGAATGCACTGTATTATGAAATACGGTGCATTCCAGTCCTTTTCCCTTGCATTGGCGCACAAGTAGCTGTCTAGCACCAACATAGGCAGGGAAGGGGCACCTTCCTTCACCAAAACAATCCTGAAGGGTGTTTTCCTATTTCTATGTGAGCTGCAAAACGCAGCACACATGGAAAGAGGAAAAAACGAGGAGAAATTAAAACATTTCTCCTCGTTACGCCTCCACTGGGGAGGCGTCCGTTTTTGGAGCTGCCCCAGGTTTACGTGTTTTTGTAGATATGGGGCAGAATCAAAATCCATGGGCTTTGCGTGGGAACCCCACACAAAGCCCATGGAACACCTCCTTGATGCAGAGTAAGGCAACGCAGTGACTTGCGCTGCTATGTCTTACTCCATATCTATGAGGCCATGCAGGGTGACTTTGCACTGCCTCATAGGAATGGTTGAGACGCTTGCGCCACGGGAGCATCAAAAAAAGTGATGCTCTGGCCATGCAAGCCTCTCATAAATAAGCCCCAAATATTATTTTGGGACCTTATAAGGGTTTAGCCATGCAACAGTTGCATAACTAAATACTTATAAGGTCCCAAAAGCGAGACCTATTGGCTATGCCAAGTGACCGTGCGGCCGCGAAAGTGAAAGTAATCGCAGTCAAGCGCGACGCGCACACCCGCGCACATGCACTGTAGGTCTAGGCTGGCCTGGTAGCACTTTTTGGAGCCCTCTCAAAAAGTCTCGCCAGACCAGCGCATGCGCTGGGTCAGGCGAGACCTAAAAACGCAATGACACGTGTTGCTTTGCAGTGGAAGGCCAATTGCAAACTCGTGACATACCCTCTTTCTATTGCTTTTTGCTCTTTTTAGGTGTGAGACTGGCACTAATGATTTGAAACCGTTTCACAGACAGCCTTAAACTGTATAAAAATAACAAAATAATAAATTAATAGTATCATAAAATTCTCTCTGTATGCTGAATAATTTGTCTTTTCTTGCTGCATAATTTAGTCAGCACTGCTGCACATTTTGGGCCACTCCCTCCACATAGTTTCAGTGGCCCTGCCTAGAGAGCTGACTGAACTGGAATGCACAATGACATCCTTGCCGTCTTCCAAAATCTTTCTTCCGGTTGCTAGTGCCGTGGATAAAGATTTACAAAACCTTTTCGCAATAATCTTCCAAAATTTAGACTGGCGCAAAAAGGTTCCCAATCGCATCTTATGAACTGGAGATGTTTGAAGAAGATGACCTTCTCGGTTGCATGGAAACTGCTAATCACAGTGTATGACCAGTCCCTTTTCTCGTCACTGATCTGCCCTCAGCCCCAGCAGAAGAATAGGAAGCACCATCCATTCTGAGAAAGAGTTGGAAGATTCAACTCTTTAAAATAACTCTACATCACAATACATTAATAGTCCACAATCCAGCCGCCTTTCCTATCACTCGTTGACTATATGCTGGTGTTTGACCCTGTCCTGCACTTTGCTACCTTTTGGCTAAGTTTGCCCAATAGAAATCCAATATACTTACGGACATCAATCAGTGATCATGTGCTCTTCTGTAGTACAGCATGGTTGGCCAACAATGTTCCATAAGGGCCAGAGACCGGCCAGGTTTTCAGAATAACCATTGACAATGCAAGCGATTTCAGTTTTTTTTTTTAACTGTGTGCAAAGTTATCTCATGTAGACATCCAGAGAACCAGGCATGGGCCTACTTCCTATAGACCAACATTCAAGACTCCTGAAGTACACACCAATATTACACCACAACAGTTCAGAAGGCCACTGTATATACCCTATAGTATACACGTCCCCCTTCCCGAGCTTGAGTCTTCCACTCTACCCAGATCTGTCTGGAATGAGTTTGGCTCCTACATCCAACTACATCTACCTCAGACAGACTCGGGTTAGCATTTGTAATTCACAGAAACCTAATGAGCTTGCTGTTCCTTTGCATAATTTATTCAGCCCAGAATGCACTTCATCAAGGCGTTGTTTCCAAGAATACTCTCCACCACTGCTCTTAACTCTGGACATTTAACCAACCAGTAAACATGTAAGCAAAGGTTTGGCAGTGACAGAAAAATAGCAGTATTGGGGAGCTACCCACACACACCCTAATCTACAGAGGCATACTGTTGTATATCTGATGAGGGCCACAGTACATCTGGGAGAACTGCTAGTTCAGGAATATTTGTGTTTTTGCCTTTTTATCTTAAACCCCGCCGATTCTCCCATAGCTAAGACCCCCCCCCCACATACACACACACACACACACACACATGCACACACACACACACGTTCCCATAAAATATCCTCCACTCCTGAAATGATCAAATTGATGGATGGGAAACACACAAGCAGGTGCCAGGTATGGGGTGCGTCTTCCAGATCATTAGCAATTAAGATTTTTGGAATTCTCTCGTGAATTCCAGCCCTGCTGTCCACCTTGCCTCCCTTCCTGCTCACCGCCCCCCGCCTGTCCCACCCACACTGGCAGGCAAGGCACGACAGCTAATTAATCATGTGTAATCATACAGCAGTGCAAAGAAGTGCACCGGGTAAGCGGCGAGCTGGAGAGGCTGCAGACAAAGAATTCAGCGGGTCTGCCACTCCCTGCCTACTCCAAGATGGCGACCATTGCACAATCTGACGATCCATTTTAAAACGGTTACCTGGTGCGTGGCAAAGCACTACTCCAGTAGTGAAAGGTGGTAAGGTTTAATTCAGTGCATCATTTTGGCCCCAAAAAGAACTATAATTCGGAAGAGTGGTCTTACAACTGAGAACTTGAGGCATAAAGAAGCCATCCTTTGAATAGGTGTGATTTACTCCCGACTTAGGTGTGGCTTACTCCTAACTTAGATATCATTTCTTGAATTTCTGGAGGAAGTTAACACTCATTAAACCAAAGCTTTCTGATTTCGGCCGCTAGGTTTTTTCCAGCGGAACAAGGGGTATGTCTCAGCTTGCCCACGTGAACGTGTGTGATCTTGGCTAGATACATTTATTTACCTGTGCTGCGGTCGGTTTCTCTGCTAAATCTGAGAGCACTTAGAAAAAGTCTTAACAGGAACATGGAGAACTGTACGAAAAACAGGTTTCCAGACAAAATGTAAGACCAGAGTAAATCCAAGTGTTATTTAAATGCACTTTCTTTGGAACTTGATTAATAATCTTCATTAGGACTGAAAAAATGTGTGCGGACATGTTTTCTCACACCTACACAAACGCCCACGCTGACAACAGCACACAGACATGCAACAATGATTGCATGCACGTGGGCACACATACAGTTACTCACATATGCACCCAAAAATACACGAGCCAATATGCAAAAAAATAATGCTAAGTGTGTGTCACGTTCTCTACAGTATTATTTTCAACGACTAGAGCTAGAAACATTTTTTTTTTAATTTTCAAATAATGTGATATATGTGGTGAGTCTATATTTAAGTAGTGAACGCTGCAGCCACAATTTTGTATAAATCCATTGGCCCTCACAGTTGTCCACTGTTTCATCAACAATTTATTCATAAAAGTTGTACAAAACCTAAACGTTAACAGTGCTCATAGTCGCCTGTGGTTTGAGACAAGTTTTTCAATGTAACTACCCCAAAGTGAACATGTAAAATAAAAAATATGTGACAGGTAACTGGTGAATATCAGTGGTTTCTTTGGTTTTAGGATAGGATAGGATAGGATATAGGTCTTATAAAGCGCTCGAATGCCGAAGCGTCTTGGCGCTACAAAAACAAATTTTTGTATTATTAGAAGACTAATATGTAACTCCACTTTAACATTTGATCTTTTCAGTGATTTTTCAAGGCTTTTTTTAAAGTAGGTAAAATCTTCTTACTTAAGTTACCTTCCACATAAAAATTTGTTTTTTCAGTGAATTTAAATTTTTTGTAACATAAAGTAAGATTTACCATAATGTTAAGGGGCGAACTGTGCTGGGAGGTGAAGCAGTGTGCCCCCACCCCTTCCAGTCTGAAAAGTCTCCCTTGAACCATTGGGCTGATGAGCTTGTCGAGATGCACCCGTGCACCTGTGAGAGGTACTGAGACCTGTAAGAATTGTGGTAGCCTGCTCAGCCACCCTAGATGAAAATCGTTTTTTGATCTCTACTGATGACGGATACAATCCAGAAACACATGTGTCTAGAGATGTACAGCACTAACCTGCACCAACTTTGGTGGAACACTCCAGCAAAATACCAAGTAAGCGTGCACTACAAACTGCATTTACCATAATGCTAAGGGGCGAACTGGGCTGGGAGGTCAGCAGTGCGCTCCCACCCTTCCTGTTTGATAAAGTAGGATCTTATTATGAAACATCTTAGGCCACCCACTGCCGCGTGACCATAGGGTTGGCCGCCGTGCCTCTGCCTCAACCCTCACAGGCAGCCAACAGGCCACACACCACCAAGAAACAATTTTTTCAGTTCCCGCATCATGACTCCTGTAGGCACGAGGGGCCGCACTGGCCACTGTAGGACTCCCGCGAGATGGAAATAAAGATTTATTTTAATTGCACCAAGAGAGGGTCCCTCTAGGCCCTCTACCCCCACCCAATGGGTCAGGGTATCCCGGCACTGCCCCCTAAGATAGTTTTTGATTTTATTTGTCAATGCTTGGGAGACCAAGTCTGAGAGTGCTGTAATGGTGACAGCAACATTTTTCTTCATGTTATGGCTGTCAATCATATTGTTCAGACTAGCGAGTATCCCATGGGCCCTACCAACCAGAATGCTTTTTTTTTTTTTTCCGTGGTTGACCGGCTAAAGTCTTGTGGCAGTAGATATGGCTATTTTTTTTAACTTAATTTCTCTAAAATGGCTTAAATTTACACCTAATCACTAAAAGCTAGGGGAGAGGAGTTGGCCTAACGGTTAGGGCGATCGACCTTGAATCTGGGGAACTGGGTTTGAGTCCCGCAATGACGCTGAACATCCTGTGATTCTGGGCAAATTACTTAATCTCCCCGTGCCTAACAAAAATTAATGTGTTCTCATGTAATGCAACTGGTGCTATGTAAAGCGCTCCGATACCCGATTCGGGTCAAGTTTGCGCTATATAAAACTCTGGAAAAAAAGCACGCTTTCTGGATAAATATCTAGCCCTCTGACAAATTTGTTGTGGTTCTAGTTAGTCCTTTTTTTGGATTGTTGCCTAATTTTTCTTATGGATATTGCATAGGGAAAAAGCTGTTTAGTGTCCCCACTTTTCCTTGGCCCCACTCGACGGGTCACACCAAAATTTTCCAGGCAGAAGGTATGGTGCATTAACTTTTTGGGGAATGTTTTGTGAAGATTCATCAAACCACACCAAATGTATCATTACTGCCACTGTGTAATATACATATCCACACCCACATATATACACACACACTCTTATATGTACATATATAAATATATGTACATAGGTATATAATAAATAAGTTAAAAAAAGAAAATTATGGCAAAGAAGTGGTTGAGACTCTTGCGTGTTACCCCAAGGGAATGACCTTCTTTCTAATTTCTTTTTGTAGATAATCGTTTTCTTGCTTGGTGAGACTCCTCTTGGTTCCATCCGTAGACATAGCTAACAGAGTGTTACCTTGAATTTTCAGCTTTTTGGCTTTACTTTTCGAGATCAGCTGTACTTACTCTAACTCAACAATCTCACCAAGAGCGGTTAAAATCCTTGTCGAAGGCCATGAACAAGCATAGCGTGACAAGGGCAAATCTTCAAGAAAGCGAAATTAGGTCATAATAGAAGAAGAAGAAATAATCAAGACCTAGGCTTTATGCCTGACTGCCCATTCTTGATCAAATTGTCAATCCCAGTCGGATCACTGTGCTTTTGTGTGCCTCAGTTCTGTTACCTGAAAAGGGAAAAAATATCAGAAAAGAGTTAACTTCCTTTAATAAGTGGTAGATATACTGAACATTTACATTTGCATCAATATCAAATAATTTGAACAGTGGTAGGGAAAATCTGCGCAGGGAAGTGGTAGTTTTAAATTGGAGTAGATATCCTACTTAGAGCCACTGCTCCAAGGTTGACCATACAACGACCACCTTGCGTCGTAATTTATGGGCAATGCCCACCTAGTATAATTACAGTAAAGGTAAACCGAGCAAAACAGCTCAAAAGTTAAAGCATCAGATAAAGTCCAAGTATCAGTTCTGTGTTTTAGTCTTCTTTTAATTCGAGCTTCTCAGATATTTGTCTTTTGTTCCAATACAGTTTCTTCAAATAAATGCCTTCAAGCCAAGCCAACACGTGTTTCGTCAAAAAGGCTGTTAGCCATGGACTTCATCAGGGCAATGTTGCAAAATCTAATTGGAAGAAAGGAAAATCTAGTTCGAAATAGGATCAAGCGCTTCCTCTATGATCCTAGACAAGTAATGCACATTCCTTCCATCCGTAAGGTCAAATCGAAAATCCAAACTTTTATCCTTGAAAGGTCAGATCAAATTAATAACTGCCTACGAAGTCCGTCGTCTTTTTTTCCATTTAGCCATTTATTCCCATTCCAAGATGGCGCACGCTCTACACGCCGATAATCGCACTACGAGGTTCTGATTGTGGATCTCTGTCATGCTGTTCTAAGGATATGAGGTTATTATTTTGATCTGACTTTTTGCAACATTGCCCTGATGAAGTCCATGGCTAACAGCCTTTTGGACGAAACACGTGTTGGCTTGGCTTGAAGGCATTTATTTGAAGAAACTGTATTGGAACAAGAGACAAATATCTGAGAAGCTCGAATTAAAAGAAGACTAAAACACAGAACTGATACTTGGACTTTATCTGATGCTTTTAACTTTTGAGCTGTTTTGCTCGGTTTACATTTACTGTAATCAAATAATTTGCCTTTAATAATTTGATCCCTTGTATTAACCAGGATTAAAAGTAAAATCACCCCGACAAGGAGGGAATGCTAGTGGAAAATCAATTTTAATCGGTCTAAATATTCAGCTTACAACACTATAAACATAATGAAATACAGTGTCGTCTTGTTTAAATTACACATCTCCTAGTTGCAATTCTATTTTTTTAAATGCCAAATGAGTTCCACTATTAAAAGATGACCTAATATCTTCCACGAATTCAGATATAAAGTCAGAGGCATTTGTTCTAGTGATAAATTGAAAAAAACAGGTAAGCATAACATCATAGTGTATCAAGTCTATAAACTGCACAAGTACATGTCTGACAAAAAGTAAGAAAACAGTAAAGAATCACTGTCATAAAAATATTGATTGCATTGATCTACAACACTACTTAACAGACCATTTCCAAGAATCTATTATAAAGCATTTCCTACTGTGGCTACATATAGCTCCTTGTGAAGTAAGACAATGTGATTGCTGTGAATTTGTTTGGAGTTTTTTGCACTAAACAGGATGCAGTCCTTAATGCTTTCCCCATGCATCTGTGGGGTGGTCTTTTGCCAATGTGTTGCTGTGGCAATCTGGCAAGTGGTTATTGTTTGTATCACTCTCTAGCACCTTTATATATTACATCTTCACCAGTAGGTAGTTCTGGTAGGGTTAGTCTTGAATAATCACATGTGCACATATGTAAAAACTAACAGCAGATAAGGAGATCCAGGCCCAGCTAGGACACTCGTATCTCAAACTGCTGAAACGCTATAGACACAAGTTTTTCCCCAGCTCTGCGTATTCTACCACTCATTATTATCATTAATGTTATTACTCATTATGTCTCTATATCAAGCCAATTTGAATGATGGGAATTTTGATGGAAATTATCCTACTAGAGGAATATTAAATGCTCTTGTATAATTGTATAATTACGGACTCCCTCCTCCAAATCTTCTTTCATTGAGCCTTGCTCAAGAGGTCATGACTACTGAAATATACGCAGCTCTTCTACGTTATTTAAACCCGTAGGCGTCTTCTATCAACTGTCTTTCTCCTCACCCTCAGGCTAGTGCATCTCTGTTTATAAGATTTCTCAAACTGGGTGTATCCCTTCTTGGTAGCGCTCGTCTTCTCGTCCTGCACATGAAGATATGGCCTATAAAACGTGCCCCAACACTTCTGATTTTGCTTTCATATTTGTCCCAGAACTTTCATATTTGTCCTAGGCCTCTATAGGTTAGTGTTAGCATTTCATGGTGCTATATTCTGACCTCTGGAAGAGCTAAAGAATTAGTAAGTAGAATGGTTCCTGGGAGAACATCGTGGAAAACTGACACCCCTTAATCAGCATTATTTTGAATTAGACAAAGGCACCTGATATGGGGGACCTGGCTTAAATCAAGTGTATTAAAATCTCGTTGTTGTAGTGCCGTGTGCTTAAGGTACCTAAAAGCACTTTAAAGATGTACAGGAATTTAAAGAACACAGATTGGTATCATGAGGGTGGGGGCAGGTTTGCTGTTTGTATTCAGAATTATGTTTTCCTACAAGTTATGATATCACACAATGTTTGTGGCCTAATGGGATTGGATTGTTTTAGTTCGATCTACCGTAATTCCCAGAGCAAAAATGGTCACAATAGGACATAACACCGTTTATAACTGCTAAGAATAATATTTAAAAATATTTTCCTTTTTGTTTATTGATGTAACCTTCTACTGGGCAATATAGTGATTGAATAAGATGATGTCACTATTTTCACCTGTGATCTGTACCCAGCACCACTTTCAGACCAGTGTTGGTGGTGTTCTGCTGTTCTTTTAGTATGAATCCAGAAGATGTTTTCCATCACAGTACAAATGGCGCGTCTACCAAGCACGGGTGGTGCCTTCATATAGTACTGGTTTTCTACCCATTGGTAAATTGCCATCTGGAATTTGCAGTTTCGTTTTACCAATATAAATATTTACTTTAAACCCCAACCATCACAAATTCTGTTGTCTACAAAGTCAGGACTGGTTGAATGTTGCACACAGGACACCAGTTCTTTCACAGGCTGGGTCTTGAATCTTTGATATTTCTAAAAAAGGAAGAAATGGAAGATAATCTTCTTCAAATTCTGTGCAGTAATTTGCGTATATCTGCACACTTGTGTAAGATCTATCTGTCCAGCATTTCTCCATGATATGTCCTAACATCGCAGTATGGTGAACAATCTCCCACCTCACCGAAACATACATTTAATAGACGGCCCACGACTTTCCAGTGGACAAACAGGGTCCCTGCTGTTGGGTTTTAATGAACTGCTTGACCTGGAAGTACTAATTGACCACAGGATTAATTTAAGTTTTTCTGCAAAAACAAGGGTAGCATTGGTCTTTTTCATGGGGTGGTCTACATCAGTGGGTAAATGTGGGATGAATCCATGGCAGATTTCCCTAGCTAACCCCTACTGTATATGACTTAGGTTTAAATTAATTGATGCAAGTGTATCTTATAGAGATATCCTGATCATGTGACGTGGATCCTGTCCTCATGGGCCTAGGTTGGCCACTCAGAGTAGCTTAGATGTTGACCATGAAACAAAGAGACCCAAGCTTCAATCTTGGCTTGTCCACTCGAGCCTATTGTGTAATTCTATATGAATCACGTTGTCGCTCTGGGAATCAGATCCTTGATCTGCAAAACTTAAGAGTATTCGGAAACTGGCTGAAGATCAAATTAAACCACTTTAATTGTGTTACCTGAATATTACTAGTTTTGCAGCCTCATACGTATTTTCAGAAGCATCATCTGCCAAAAATTATTTAAAATTGTTTTTCTGAATTGTAACGGGATCATTGTTGCCAAGAAGGCTGAATTGTCACATTGTTGTAGTACATGCATTATTGTTTTTTTAGCAGTTGATCAGTATTGAAATGAAGGAATCCTTCTAATTTTCACTTATGGCGTAGAGGCCTTTCCCTTCAGAAATTATTATCAGTTGAGAGAGTGACAGCGTTCTCGATTGGGTGTGTGGCTCAGTGAAATACTGAAGGGTGAGCTGTTTTTTTGGGTGGGTTGCAGGATGAGTAGATTGACCTTGTATGTAGGTGGGTAAGGTGTACATGGGCGGGGAGGCCTGTGGGTGAGTGAGAGAGTGGATAGTTGAGTAGGTGAATTCAGGTGAGTGATATTTAGGTAATGTGAGTGAGCAATTGGTGGAGAGCGAATTGGTTGATGTTAGGGAGTATGAGTAAGTGAACGAGTACACAAGTGGTCCAGCAGATGAGTTTGTGAGTCAGTGAGGAGGTATCTCATTAACAGGTCGAGTAGGGCAGCAAATGAATGGACAGGCGAGTGGATGAGGTGGTGGGTGAGTGAGCTGGCTGGTGACTGAGTGAACTGGTAGAGCATGAGTGATTGAGCAGGTAAATGAGTGCAGATGTGTAGGCGAGAGAGTGCCACAGGTTGACCTTCATGACCTCCAAATGACCTGCCTATTGGCGCTTCACTCTATCCTCTTGAGAAGACTTGCTGTGCAAATTTGCTCATCAGCGCCATACCTCGCTCTGACTGCGGCACAGACATAATAGGTGCTTACCTCTGCCCTTTGCCACCTCTGGACACGTCAGGAAAGAATAAACATGAGTGCACTTCATGTTAAGCCCACTCCTTTCCCAAAGGAAGAGGAGGTTATCAAATGCAGCGCATGAGGGTCCCGCGGGGCACGTGATGCATTAGGCCTAGTCACGCTCTCTGGTACGCCGCTACGCTTTGCATACACATGGTGCCCGAGCTCATCGAGCGGCGCGCGTCAACCGCCCATCTGCAGATGACAGGCCAGGCGAATGCTGCTGAATTAAACACAGGGAGCACTGTAAATATTAATTAAGAAGCCCCCTCGAACATCATCAACGCCAACCCGCCCTGCTTATCGGTCTCCGCAGGAAGGAGCCAGATGGGCTGTGGACCAACCTCCCCGCGAATCCAGGAGCAAGGAGTAGGCCTGGGCCTAATGAATTCCACTCTGGCTCCTCACAGGACGTTTTTACATAAAATCAATGGCAGGAAACAAGGCTTAAATATTTCATCAGGCGATCCATCTTCCGAGGTATGTAAATCTGAATGCCGAGGCTCGCACAGAGGAGGTGTGGGGCTGGGAGGGCTGGGGGTGTGAAGGTCCCGGCCAGGGATGGCGCTTCCAGACAACTCTGCTGAAGTTCGAACGGGGATGAGAAGCAGAAGAAACAGTTACAACCCATGAAAGCCTCATGCAGGACAAAACCAACCAGAAAAACACTGTCATTATCACGTAGACAGAAAATATTTCCCAACAAAATTCCCACGAAAAAGTAGAAACTGAGAACATCATTGTTGGAAGACTTCAGTGAATTTACTCTGTACAATTGGCATTTTTATGCAGCTTTTAAGACAGAATGTTAACGAAAACTCTGAACCCTTCCCAAAAAAGATGGCTGAGTTGATTGAAGCGATCCTTCAAGGGTTGTAGCCTTCACAGTGCTTTAAATGGGCCGCTACTGCCCGGTACAGAGTACCAGCACTTTTTTATTTTGAGAGGGAGAGAACCGGCACTTCTCAAGAGAAATGTAATACTTTTAATTGGCACTTCTCAGAAACAAGCACTTTTATTTTTCCATTTCAATCACTGATCCTTTTGATATTCTCAGTATGACGTCACAATAGCCTCATCATACCGTCATGAACACACGATTGTCCCCATGGGATGGCCTCCTTGCACCTGCCCAGTGTGTCGCCGTTTCCTGAGGCTTGTGCATGCACATCTTATAGGATTGTGTCGTCATATCCTGTGCACTATGTGTCTGCACCCTCTGGACTGTGTAACCTCAAACCCGGATCCTGCTGCCATTCCATAATGCTACGTCATCATGCTTTTTAAATTAGGTCTTCTTTTATGTTTCTAATTTCACCTTTATTGCATTGAACTTGTATAGTGCTTTCGTTAAAGATTTAAATAGCTAAACTGAAATGCTGGTAATGCACTCGAAAAAATTCAGGAAGATACATCTTGGGAAGAATATGCAGGTGGTCAGTATAGCTGCTGGATCGTGGCATTTTATTTGGAATTACCTCACCCCACTCTGGCCCTGATTGCCAGTTGGTCGGTATAGTCTGACCCGTGTGTAAACCCCTGTTTACACATTGGTCGGAATTATGAGTTGTTAGGTATTTAACACATCCGGCAATTATCAGGGGGCATATCATCAAGGGGAAGCGATATAATTATCGCCACTTTAGTGTCCGTTTTCGAGCGAAAAGCGGCGATAACTCTATCGCACTATCAGCAAGGACACGCTAATAACGCGTGTTCCTATGCCTCAGCGCCGGTTTCCCTAACGCCCATCTTTGCAACGCCAATGATATGCAATGTGGGCGTACCCTACTAAAATAACATGGAAAATGTCACTAACAGACATTTCTCCAATTATCAAGCAAATCGCTAACCTGTGTAGCGACGAGAAAAGTAGCGCTAACCACGCTTATCGCCGGTTTCATTACGCCTGCTTTTAAACTGACTAAGCCATTATAGCCTATGGGTGGTGGATTCTGAAGATGAGACCACCCTGCCCTATCATCAACGTATCGCCTATCGCTGTGTGATTATCGCTGAATTTCCAGCGATAATCGCACATTTAGCAGCTATCGCTGGATTTCTTTATCGCATGGGAGATAAGCGTTGCTGATAGCATGCAATCTCTGAGATAAAATCCAGCAATAGCTGGCGATAATTATCCTCGTGCTAAGCGTGCTTAGCGATAATTATCGCCGGCTGTTGCTGATATGCCCCCAGATGCGTTAAATACTTCAACCTTCGCTAAAAACGAACCAACATTTAATGGAGGAAAGCATACGGTATTTACCATATCATGCGATTTTGGTAAGGTAAAAACCAAAATCCGCATGTTATTCCCCACTACCTCGTAGCAGGTGTTATCTATCGCACCCGATAAATGACATAACACGAATTATCGGTATTTAGCCGATGCGATAAAAAACACCTATACTTGTAATCCGGCTCCCTGAGTTTTGGGTCACCATGCCCCCTGGAGTACCACATTGCACCTGTGAGATTGCCTTCTTTTACTTAAAGGTTGCATCCCTTTTGGTGTGCATGAGTGTACAGTGGGCATTGGGTTCTTGCCCTCTTTTACCTTAAGGTTGCATCCCTTTTGGTGTGCATGAGTGTACAGTGGGCATTGGGTTTTTGCCCTCTTTTACCTTAAGGTTGCATCCCTTTTGGTGTGCATGAGTGTACAGTGGGCATTGGGTTCTTGCCCTCTTTTACCTTAAGGTTGCATCCCTTTTGGTGTGCATGAGTGTATAGTGGGCATTGGGTTCTTGCCCTCTTTTACCTTAAGGTTGCATCCCTTTTGGTGTGCATGAGAGTACAGTGGCCATTGAGATCTACTTTAACCTTCATATTTTTAAGTTCATTTTTCCTTGGTTCTATGCCATCGGTCCTCCTTGCTATTAAATCTATCAAACTTAGTTCCAGTATCACCGGGTTTGTGTCTTCGGACATTCGTGGGATTGGCGCTATGAAACTCTATATTTCTATATCCTTTGGTGTCGCTGTACTACCTTTGCGAGTGAGCTATCTAACTCTAGGTTACCATGTCCTCAGATTGGTGATGTGCCCTACTTGTGATTGAGTGACCTAACTCGAGGTTATTGTATGCTTGGATTGGTGGTGCTGTACACTCCTTGGAATTGTGCTGAAAAACTTCAAGGGCTGACCCTTCCTCATTTACTAACCATCAAAACAATATATGAAATACCAGCATCTGTAAAGCGCACAGCTACCGCCGGAGATGTGTCCCGGCGCTGGGGGGCCTCGGGAAGATTAAGTGAGCTATTGCCCAGAGTCACATGGTCCTGGGCTAACCTGCTGCCGGCACCGGGGATCGAATCGTGAACCCCGTGGTCTGGAGTCACACACCCTGGCCGCTGCGCAACACCTCTTCCACCAATCTGGTCCATGTCTCTTGCGTAGATGTGCCTAATTAGTGTGTGTGTGGTTGCAGGTGGTGGCTGTCAGCTCTCATTTTTTGAGACCGGGACTTATTTTTCATCAAAGGAGAAAGAAAGTCAGAATAGGGAGAAAGAAGGAGAAAAATAAGAAAATAGTGACAAAGGGAAAAAGTATGAATAAAAAAAGAACTCAGCAGAGTGAGAAAGAGATAGGAAAAGTAGGGTTTAAGAAGACAGAGGCATAAGGTGTATTTCTATCAGCATTTGTTTGTTTTGTGTTACGCATAATATGCCAAATAGGTGCCACAATAACAACAGCAATAGAAAAGTTAAAATACTAATAAAAAACCAAAGCCACATACAAAACATCAGAACATGTAATAAAAAAAGAGCCAACAGTTTGCTACCATTTAGCATGGCACAGTACAGCCTACGGAATCAAGATTAGGTAGCCATGGACTCAGCAGCCAATCAGATGGCTCCTCAGGAACACTCTCACACAAGCACTTGACGGTAGTCAGGTCCCTGCGCCACTCGCGTGGGGTGTTTACCACCCACCTGTGACCCATGCTCAGTCTCCAGCATGCAGATGTAGCAGGGCAGCCATTTCATCAGCTGTCCTTCACCACATATCAAGATAATTGATGCAAAACTGAAACACATCTTCCTCCTTGTAATGACTTATGCCATCATGACCCTCCTTTTCAAACTGGTCTAGGGTCAAGAGTAGGCTGTAGACATCTAGGTATAGCTGAGTACCCGAGGTCCAGAAAGGCGGTCAATAAGGACATTTTTTATTTAATTGATTTTCGTGCGTGTTCTTTATTGATTGCTAATATTTTCAGTTTTATTGCACATTACAGGAGTACAATTTCCTACATGAACTAACATGACTCAGCCCTCCATGTCATCCATGCAGGGGCATTCATAGAGAGTACTCTAGCTGAATAGCCGCGTCGTTGAACATCAGCTCGTGATTTGCGATACATTTTAAATATTACTATTAGAAATATTTATATTTCAAGGCACAGCGATCTTAAGTGATTTTTTCAGAATCACATAATTTACAGTCAAGTGGCAAAGTTGGGATTGGCACCCATCCCCCAGACACTAAACCAGGAGTATCGTTTGCACCTCACACCTAATCTCATGTCTTCAGAAACCAATAAAAGGTGCAGGAATCAACGTTCTGCTGATTTGAACTATTGACTAGAGTTTCCCAACCAAGCGCACTATTTGGGAAGACCTGGAAATTGTCTATCAGGCCCTTCCTTGTTCAGAACTGGGAGGAGGCGCCACCTCCAACTATAACTAATCCTGTCTCCCTCCCTCGGACACTCCCCTGCAGCAGCATCTAGGGGTGATATTCCTTATCTAGAGATTGAGCTAGGCCAGACTATGGCCAGGTGGTGTCAGGCACCAGCGTGGCAATTGCACCACCGCGGTGTTGTATCTGGCTTGCCAGGAAGTCCTAAATGTGAACTAGCGGAAATTGAGGTTGGTGGCCATTAATATGGGACCGCTGCACCCCATCTATGCTTTAAACTGGGATATCCTTTGGACCATCCCTCACACACACACACACACACCCTGTGGTGCATGCACAGCAGTGCGAGAAGCAATCCTAGGCATTGCCAGAGTGGGAAGCCTCAGGACTCCCTCAAAAGTATTCCCTGGAGTTGGGAACCCCCCTTCCACCAGAGCAGTGTCACAAGGATTCCCGCTCTAGGTCTACGCACATGTGCAGCCCAGTGAGACAACCCCTGGGATGCCTCTTTTGCTGTGGGATGCTCTCACACATCCTGGGAGGTTAAGATAGAGATTACCAATATGTTGAAGATTACAAAGATCACTGAACAAGTTTCACCCCTCTGTGGGACTTAAAGAGTCCTCTGATCTCCCCTAGTCTCCTGGCAGAATCCCACCCCCTGATCGCCGTGAGCTCTGGGGTGAATCGTTGGGGCTCACAGCCACCACAGGAATATGAGCAACTGGAGCCCCTGCATGGTTCAATTGAGAGTCGCGGGATCTCTACCGGATTCAAAACTGGTCGACAATCAGCGGCCGACTGCCTCTGCTCCTGCCCTCTATTGGTAGTCCAGAGGTGGGTAGCCAGATTTTAGTGGAAGAAGGCTAGCACCTCGTCCCAACTCAAAATCCGTGCCTAAATATACGACTGCCTCTGATCCTGCCCTCTATTGGTAGTCCAGAGGTGGGTAGCCAGATTTTAGTGGAAGAAGGCTAGCACCTCGTCCCAACTCAAAATCCGTGCCTAAATATACGACTGCCTCTGGTCCTGCCCTCTATTGGTAGTCCAGAGGTGGGAAGCCAGATTTTAGTGGAAGAAGGCTAGCACCTCGTCCCAACTCAAAATCCGTGCCTAAATATACGACTGCCTCTGGTCCTGCCCTCTATTGGTAGTCCAGAGGTGGGTAGCCAGATTTTAGTGGAAGAAGGCTAGCACCCTACTCGTCCCAACTCACAATCCGTGCCTAAATATACCCTGATCCTCTCTTATCTTATAAGAAACACATAATCCATTGGACGACCCATATTTAGTTTTCTTAAATGCAAAACACGCCATCTATATTCTTGAACACCTTCGGTTTTAACTAATGTTAGCGCTTAGTCATTATAAATGCATAGAAATAACTCTCCAATGCAATTCAATTCAATATAGTGCAAATTATTGTTAGATCTTGTCTCGAGGCAGCTTTACCTATCTCTCTATTCTCATGTAATAGGAAATATAAATGAAAAATACATACAAAAATTCATATAAAGGGGGACTTTAGGGTCAGCACTCGTTACCTATTCGCATGTCAAACTTTCATTCACATTTCGCTTTTGCCCACCACAGCATACATTAAGCGGCAGTGGGCTAGCCCACTTCAATGATTGGTTCTCTTGCACTATGAAAGACTGCATTTACCTGCTTTATGGTGATAGTTGTGTTCAAACTGTTGCTTCAGATTACAGTAATTTAAAGGCAGAACTACCTTTTCTTTATACCAAAAAATATATTTTCCAGTCTGCTGTAAAGCACCTTTATTGTGCTATCCCATTTATAAGTGCCAATTTTGTTTTTAATTTAAAATGTGTATTGCAAGCATATGGCTACCATATTTAGCCGGCATGTTTTCTTTTTGTTTTCTTGTTTTTGTACATATGTCTGCAATTTAAAATAAAAAAAGCAATAACATCACACCAGCTTCCCAAGGCCAGGCCTATTGGCTTTGACTATGCTTGCTTTTATACCTGAATCCATGATTTATCCAGCCCCAAGTGCACCTCACAATGAAGAACCAAACTTAGTTGCAGTTACACTGTATTTTTTATATATAACTCCAGTTTCATAAGTGGATGCCTTATATTTGTGCGGGTGGGTTGGATGGTTCTATTATCTACAAGCTGAGTACGTGTAATAACATATGCAGTGGTTTTGGTACACCCCATTGCTACATCGACGTATACAAGGCCCACAGATCGCCACTGAGAGGACAGAAACTTTTCATCATCTGGCGTCCACTTATCTGTTTCCAGCACTGCGGGCATCACGTTTGAGCTGAGGCTGGCATGCTTTTGCAGCAGGTATTGTGCGCATTGACATTATAGCATTATGGCGAGCGATGGATGGACAGATGAAACGGATTGTGCCCACCATGTTGGGTAGAGCATATATGGGACATGGTGCAACTAGACATTGGTAGCAGTGAGTTTAATGATCACCGCTGACACAGGAGGCAACAGGCCACCAATTGGAATTCAGCAAGGATGTCAGGTTTGTTTTTTAGGTTTTGCTACCCCTCGAGGTCTGTAAATTGAGTACTGTAGCGGTCTAGTTGTTGGCCACTGCGCAGACCCCCAACCCGGAACTCTACACAAACACTGTATCACCTTCTGGCAAGGCGTGGCCAGAAGACTTTAAATAAACGGACCGGAGTCGCTCGTGACTTCCGGTCCATACCAGTGATCCATGCGTCCACAGTGTTCTATATCATTACATTATACGTGCCCCATTGCTAGGCCTAACACAGGCGACGAGGGCGTGAGAGTGAAGGAACCCTCACCTCATCGGCTGTTCCTCCCGTCTGCTACAGTGCATGCTCCGGCCGCCTTCCTGTGCATATCCCTGCATGAAGCTAAGTGGGGAGCGGATCGTTGTGTGGAAGGTCACCCGCCGGTGGACGAGGTATCACCACCACCTCCTGTGGAGCGCACGCGGTTCTCTGTGACCTGGCAGCACCGCAGTGACGCTCCATGCAGCGCGTTGCCGAGGCCCGCGCGGCGCGCTGAGGCCTGCGCTGGATCGAAAGATGAGCGCGCATGCGCAGAGAAGTTTATTTGCATGAATGGGCGGAGAAAGTTTCCAAACGGGAGCAGTTCCTGGCGGCACCCGGCAGTCCCCAAGCTCGTGTGAGTGTGAGATCAGTAACCCGGCAACAAGCACTGGCAAGGTCCAGCACACCACTAAAAACAAGCATTGGGAGAGGTAATGGGAATTAAACTACCAAGGACTGCATAGGAAGACACAATAGGGCTACAAGCACAGGCAAAATCCAGCCTACAAAGGCACTGATCGGTGGCAGAGTGTGATTGATAGTGAACTGCCAGAGACCATACAAAGGAAAAAAAAGAAGACGAACATGTGCAAGCCCAAAAGGGGAGAGGGTCTACTCAATCAGGAGAAAGCAACAGCGACTACGGATGGGGGAGAAGCGCGTCAGACCACACATCTCAGAGGCAGTCAGGAAGCAGGTAGGCGGGGTCCTATGCCTAGCCATGACAGACCAAGCAGGGGCAGCAGCAGCTCCACAGCAAGCAGTAGCAGCAGCACCAGCAGCGCCCATACACTCTCAAGTTAGCGCGCTACCGCCGTTTAGCGAACTGATTGATCCCGCCACTGCATCCCCAAGGTGGAACGTGTGGGTCGGCCGGCTGGACAATTATATCATCGCCACCAGGGAGACGGATGGCGCTGTCAAGAGATCATTGCTACTGCATTTCGCAGGGGACGAGATATACAAATTATTTGCGTACCTACCAAACACTGGGCCCCCCACAGATTACGACGCAGCGGTGAGGGCACTCAATGCCCATTTTGACCCTCAACTAAATCCTGATTATGAACGATTTAAATTGCGGCAAGCCCGTCAGAGAGAGGGAGAGTCAATGGACGCGTTCCACGCACGCTTGAGAGAGTTTACCAGCACGTGCACCGAAGATGATCCAGTCAAAGAGGTGCGCGCGCAACTCATCCAGGGCTGCCGAAACAAAACATTGAGGACGCTCATTTTTCGACAACCCAGGATTTCCCTGGAAGATATGCTGGTACTAGCGAGGTCGCACGACCTGCCCGAAGTCCGATCCACAGCGATGGAAGCGGCGCTCATGCCCACAGCGTGTCAGGCAGTGACTGTCAAAACGGAACGAGTGGACGCCGCTTACACCCCAGGGCGTGGCAATAGGGGGCGATGGCCCACGAGGAGGCCGCGTCAGTCGCAGTGCAGGTATTGCGGCAAAGAAGAACACGCCCCAAACGAGTGCCCGGCCCGAGGGAAGACTTGCTCGAAGTGCGGGATTCCAAATCACTTCTCCAGCGTATGCCGAGGGGGTATGCGGGGCAGAGGAAGTGCAGGACGACGACCACCGACGAAAGCAGTGAGACACCTCTCGCTTGAAGAACCCGACATGGCACGAACGCTGAAGGCATCCCCGCAACACAGAACATACCTCGAAGACCCGTCCACTGACGAAGAAGAAGAGTGCCTCCTCATATCATTCGCAAGTGACCTAAACGGAGGCGACGTCCTCAACCAACATGTACTAATGAGATTGCAGGGTCCCCAGTTACGGCCCTCATTGACACTGGAGCCTCGGTCAATGTGGTGGGGAGCCAACACTACATGAGACTAAATCCAAGACCTCAACTAACACCATCCAAAGTAAAAATTCTCACGTATGGGAGTCAAACGCCTCTACCGCTGAAAGGTAAAATGACTGTGGTAACAACCACGTTCCATGTGGTCGATAGAGAAGCGGATATCCTGGTGGGGAGTCACACTGCCAAAGATGTAAGCCTAGTGACGTTCGCAAATAGTGTAAGAGTACTACAAACTGAAGACATCCTAGAACTGTTCCCTCAGCTATTCAAAGGGCTAGGAAGCATGAAACGACCTCCGGTGCGATTGCACATCGACACGTCAGTAAAGCCCGTGGCCTTGAGACACAGACACATCCCATTCCATCACCGACCGTTGGTTGAGCAGGAGCTACTTAAACTTGAACAATAAGGGGTGATAGAGAAAGTAACTGGACCAACACCCTGGGTGTCACCCATGGTTATTGCTGAGAAGCCGAAACAGTCTGGACAAATCAGACTCTGCATAGATATGCCCATGCCCAATCAGGCAATACGAAGGGAAAGACACTTAACACCCACTGTGGATGATATCCTGGCTGATTTAAACGGGTCCAGGTTGTTTTCTAAACTAGACCTCAACGCAGGATACCACCAGTTGAGGTTGGCGGAGGAAAGCAGGTATTAAACTACCTTTTCGACACATCTAGGGCTCAGACGATATAAAAGACTAAATTTCGTCGGCCGCCGAAATTTTCCAAAACGCCGTAAGGGAAGTTCTGTCTGGGCTCCAAGCTCCAAGGAGTATTAAATGTCAGCGATGACATCTTAATTCACTCAGCGACTTTAGAAGATCATCACTGGCGACTCAGGGCCACACTCCAACGTCTCGCAGAACACGGAGTGACTCTCCACAAAGAAAAGGGTCCGTTTTTAAAAAAGACTACTGAATTCTTTGGAAATGTTTTCAGTCAGGAGGGTGTTAAAGTGGATCCCCGAAAATCGTAAGCAATCCAACTGGCTCCAGCCCCCACAACAGCATCAGGGTTCGGAGTTTTCCAGGTATGGCAACATACTGCGGGAGATTCATTCCCAACCTTGCAATGGTTGCGGAGCCGTTGCGAAGCCTGACCAAGAAAGACAGCGTGTGGAAGTGGGTCCCGGAGGAACAGGGAGCATTATGCAAGGTGAAGTCCGCTTTGTTGAAAAAAACAACCATGGCATATTTCGATACGAAACGACCAACTGAGCTAACAGTGGACGCCAGCCCTGTAGGGCTTGGAGCTTTCCTGTCCCAAGAAACAAACCCAGGAACGTGGGTCCCACTAGCGTTCGCCAGCAAGTCACTGATGGCAACAGAAAAAGAGATATTCACAGATCGAACGGGAAGCGCTGGCCATCAAATGGGCCTGCAACCATTTTCATCTATATCTGAGTGGACACCCATTCCGCGTGGTAACGGATCACCAACCACTTGTTCCGCTATTCAAATGAACTGCAACCCACCCACCGCCACGGATCGAAAGATGGGCGATTCAACTCCAGCACTATCAATTTGACCTAGTATACTGACCTGGTGCCAAAAATCCAGCAGATTTCCTATCACGGCATCCAGCCATTGCCCCCAAAGACAGCTCTGACCAAGAACAACTAACGGAGGAGTTTGTCAGCATGGTCACACAGTGGGCGTGCCCAAAAGCCCTAAAGCTGTCCGAAATTGAGATTCATACCCAGTCGGACATAGTCTTAAAGAAAGTGCTGGAAGTAATACGAAAAGGCTCGTGGACCGGGTTTCTCCACGATGTCAGTGGATGGACCGAAACAGACCGAGCCCGCCTCGGGAAGGTGTGGCGAGTTCATGAAGAACTAAGCGCCGCAGCCAACGGAGTGGTGTTGAGAGGATCGCGCATTGTCATACCCATGACCCTCCAGGATCGGGTGACCACTCTAGCCCATGAGGGTCACCAAGGCACCAGACGGATGAAGGCCGGGTTGAGGGAGAAGATTTGGTTCCCGAACCTAGAGGAGACTGTAGAAGACTTTGTACGCCGGTGCCGGGCTTGTCAACTTACGGGAGGCCTGGAGGCCCCAGCTCCGGTGATAACAGAAGAGCCAGCACCGTCACCCTGGTCGTGGATCAGTCTCGACTCTGGAAGTTTTCCTGACGGGCGAGTGTCCGCTGTCCTGATAGATGGGTACACGAAATACCCTGTGGTGGAAGTACTGCCATCGACTGCGTTCGACCACTTTCTACCGATGCTGGATAAGACATTTGCGCTATTTGGACTTCCTCACGTTGTCAAAACAGACAATGGACCCCCATTCCAAGGGCACGAATTTAAGGATTTTCTGGCGCGCCTAGGCGTCAAACATCATCGCATCACACCGCAGTGGCTGCAAGCAAACAGAGAGACAGAGAGATCCATGCGGACGCTGAACAAAGTGTTACGCATATCCGTGGCTGAACAGTCCGACCCGGAAGTCGCTCTCCAGAGGTTCCTGCGGGAATACCGGAGCACTCCACATTGCACCACTAAAAGATCCCCGTGGTCACTGATGTTATCTGGGCAAAGACGAGACAATATCCCCGTAGAAGACAACTGGGAACCTGAACCTTATGACCCGGCAGGCGCGCAAGCCAGGAGGTCAGCCAACAATGAAAGAGCGAGCAGGCGGAGAAGAGCACAGGTCCGACCGATGGCACCAGGGTGTGTTGTTCTTGTAAGAAATCATCGCAGTGGAGGAAAGTTCTGTATACCCTATGAACCAGGACTGTGGCTAGTCCAGGACGTGAAAGGCACGGCTGTGACAGCTGAGAAAAATGGAGAAGTCATCACTCGAAACATATCCTGGTTCAAGAGAGTGCCTAACTCAGAAGTAGAGAGACCAAGAGTCGAGGAGGTCCCCAACAGAGGCAATGGGCAGCTAGGCGGAAGCTAGAGCGCTACAGGTGGCCCGAGTATGAGCGTAGTGGCTCCGGAAAGTCCGAGGGATCTCAGCACAGAAGAACGGTCGGTGATAGAAGAGCCGGTGACCCCGAGAGGTGAAATTCAGCGACATCGTTACAATCTAAGACCGCATCCGAAGCCCAATCAAAGGCTCACTGACTATGTGTGTTAACTTTATTTTGTTTTGGTTTGAACTGATTTGGGATGGGATGTAGAGGTCTAGTTGTTGGCCGCTGCGCAGACCCCCAACCCGGAACTCTGCACAAACACTGTATAACCTTCTGGCCAGGCGTGGCCAGAAGGCTTTAAATAAACGGACCGGAGTCGCTTGTGACTTCCGGTCCATACCAGTGATCCATGCATCCACAGTGTTCTATATCATTACATTATACATGCCCCACTGCTAGGCCTAACAAGTACCCTTAAGTTGTTATTACTGGCACATGTAAATATAGTTCTTGGAAATCACAGAATTGCAGTTTGAAGCGCTAGATAACGACACGTAATACTTTTATTTTGACGAGTTTTAGCAAGGTTCCCTTGTTGACTTCTGTCAAACATGTTCTCAGCATTCATCAACATCTTTAAACCACGATGGGGCTTGAATAAAAAAAAAAAGGAAATGAAAATATCAGGTTCTTTCATTATTATTTTTTTAAAAATAAGCAGAGCTCCACTTTAAAGTTTCGTCAGCAGGCCTACACGGCAGATGTGAAGGCTACACTGCGCTGCTGAAGCCGGGGCAGTGGGAGAACAAATATGGCCCTAACTTGTACTTCACAAACAGAGCGCCTCCTGACTTTCCAACAAGTGGGTAAATCTTCAATTTGGGGGATAAAGAAGACAAACAGTCAGAAAAATCTGATACTGCAACCATGACTCGGGAAACTAGTGTATGTGTTACAAGTAATAGAGCCAGCACTAAAGCATGTGATGGTCGAGTTCAGGGGACACTGATTTCGGTTTGCGACTTCACTGCTAAGTGCCTCTTGTTACCATGAGGAACCTTTTTTCCGTTAAAAGGAGATGTGCTATAAATACAAGATTGTTGTTTCACCAATGATCCTAGAAGTTTTGTCCCCCCCCACCCTATTGTACACACTGGTACATTCCTACAGTTTAGAATGCAGCGTTCTGAGGTATTCTCCTGTGAGAAAGTGGGCAGGAAACGGTGAATATAGAGCTTTTCCTGTGCCGAGTGTTACCTACAACAGTGCTTCTCTCATCTGAAGACACTTTATGAAATAAAAGTGGACTGATATAGGCACGGAGGGTTGATAAAGTGAAAAAGCAAGTGAAAAACTGGACAAAACGTGAGGATTATGTGCACACTGAGAGGTTCTAGTGCCTCTCAACCATCAACGATGTTATATGCGCCATCTTATAGAGCTGAGAACGGGTCCTCTCAGTTGAATGGCATTCAGTGATTGTTTCCTCTAAATCATATAATACTTTTAGGTCGAGCCTAGCAGTAGTGCGCATGCACTGCTCGCTCTGCTAGGCATGCTGTATTAGGGTATGCACTAGAAGCCCCGCCCATATTTTTAATTGGCTTGTGCCATTGTCCTTCGTAAAAGCTGGCTTCCGATTCATTATGAGGCTTGTTAGTCTCTCCTTGGTACCGCCTTGTCTCCTTTTGTTACCGCCCACAAGGACTGGACCTTTTAATGGTGTTGTTCATTGCTAAGCTTTATAAGTTGGTGAGCACTATTTTCCTAAATGCTCTTCCCCTATTCCACTCACGACATAGCAGCACGCTGCATGCTTACTACTGTATTTATTTAAATTACTACACGGTCGCTTTAACTATAGCGGCCGCACTTATTCACTTATTTAATTTACGCCACGGTCAGCATTCAGTTTAGCGGACACGCTTATTTATTTGTTTTATAGGCGGCCGCTTTCACATTAGCAGCTGTGCTTATTTATTTTATTAATTAATAGCGCGGGCCTCTTTCACTTCAGTGGCCGCACGGAGCGTTTCTTAATTATTTTATTTTCACTTTGTGTGAAAGCGCACCATATGCGCTTTCACTTTAATATTGTTCATGCCCCTTTGTTTAGACACTGCTCACTGTAACCTGAATACCGTGAGCAGCGTCTAAATAAATGGGCGCGGCCAACATTAAAGTGCTCTCACATTTGCGAGAGTTTGAGCTATTGGAATTATAAATAACAATGCCTTTTATACATGTGTTGGGTTTAAAACACATAAATAAAGGGCATTGTCATGTACAATGCCAATCGCTAAAACGCTCGCAAAAGCGAGAGCAATTGCATTGAAAATACTTGTTTAACCTCTTCTGTGCCCATGACGAGATAGTCTCGTCATGGTGCACGGTCGCGCTGTGCCCATGACGAGACTATCTCATCATGAAACCCGCCCACTAAGGAAACGCCCGCCACAGGAGGGGGAAAGGGCATGGCACAGAAGGGGTTAACATGCAAAGATGGTCGTGATTGTTCGCAGGGAGTGCGCTGTGATGCCTTTGGGGTGGGAGGATTCTTTTTTCTGAGTAATACAATATGGTCTCAGGGATTCATGTCCTATAACATGATTGGGGCAGAATAGGTTCTACTTAGGGTCCTATAAGGTCATCTAAAAGAAATGTGCTTCTGGGTGATATTTCGCCCTCTGGCAAGAAGAGTGGGGATAATGTGACTTTAATATGTGACGTGTTCTCAAAGATTGACCTGCAGGCAACGTCTCAGAGTCATTTTATATGCTCATCTGGCTGGAGTGGAGTTATGTAACCAGGGCGCTTGAGTTTGTCATGCTGCAGTGGCTGCATTGTCTGCACAGTTTGGGATTTCCCACACTGCTTCACAATATGCTGCATAATCTGCTGACTTATCAAAAAAATATATATTTTCGAGCTCAAATGGATCAGAAGTTACTAAACTAAAAACTCCACGTGTGGTGGGGAAGCAAGGATGCCATGGACCAGGGTGCGTAAGAAGAACTGCCCCTTTGACTTCTGGTGGGGTGGTAAAATACAGCAATTATCAGGGTTCAATGGACTGTTCAGTGCTCTGGGCCCCAGGGCCACTCACCTATTGCAACATTGGGTGCTAGCTGCTGGACGCTGTACTGACGTGCTAAACTGATATTAACGAGGTGGAACTTTTGCCCAGTGTTAGTGTGTGTGTTAAAATAACAAAAAAAGTATAACGATACTAGCAAAGAATATGGTGCATTAAGCCGCCTAACTTGCTTTTTCCTGCGCAATAATTATGTCCACCCTTCCACATAATTTGCAGTGGCGGCTGGTGAGTTTTGAAAGGGGCGAGACATTTCATGCTCCATGTACGAGCGATCTAGCACCATAGACTGCATTAAGCACAGTGTTTTAAATAACTTAACTTACCGCCTGGGTTCAACTTCAATAAACTGTGCCCAAGCTGTTCTGCTCTATAGCCCACGCTCCCTGTGCCGCGCTCGGATGGCTTCTCAATTCTAGTGCGGATGCCGCACTCAGACGTAGCCCGTCATTGAAACCAATCCAAACGCTGCTTTCATACTGTTTTTATAAGTGAACAGTACGACAGCACCACCCGATTGGTTAGAGCGGGCAGAGTAAATGCTCACAGGGAGACCGGGATCACTGACGCAGTGCTAGCTGCAAAAGCTGAAGTACGCATGTCTGGTTGGCAGTGGTTAAAGAAACGTCCAAACTGTCATGCGCACTTCATCTCACAGGGAAAGGCAGGTTGGCTGCCAATCATCATGCTTGGGGAGCAGCCCACTCCTCCACTCCGGGTAAAGTAACGGGCGGGACAGACAGAGAACATTACTTGGCCAGTATGTGACCGCTTGCTCGCACCTAGCGGGTCAACGCCCCTGGTCCTCCTTAGACGAGCCGCCACTAATAATTTGGTCCTCCATTGCCACACAGTTCCTGTGGCCGGTATATAATTTCCTCTTAACCAGAATAGGCTGCTGTGACCGTCTCCACCGAGTGAGGAGATGTCCTCTGACAGGAATGGCTGTGGGGAGCGACTATGAGTGAAACAAAGTCCTCCACTAATATGAAGTCCCAGCACAACAGAGCTGTGGTAGGTGCCATCTTTATCTAATCTTTGAATGGGTTGAAGTGATTGCCTTCTGCATCATATGTTTTAATGGAAATGGAACGCTAGCCGTTTTGTGCGATTAAAATGAAGTCCTCGTCAGCGCTTAATTTGTGAAAGAAAGTTTGCTGGAGCCAGAGTCCCTGCTCAGAAGCCTGCGGCTGGTGCAATTAAACATCAGCGAGCCGAGTACCAAGGAGGCTGATAGTGTTTACTGCACAAGCAGAGCCTCCCAGACCCTTTTTCTTGCTCTCAGGTTCCTGCTTTCTGTTTGTGGTGGTTTTTGCCATCTTTTCTTCCTCCTTCTTTCCGATCTGTGTGTTTTTCCCTCTGTCGTACTCGGTAAATAGCTGATCCTGAAACATAAGTACCAATCCCCAAAAATAGGCCCCCCCCCCACACAGGCAAACACCGGCTCAAAATAAGCACTGGGCATGAATGGAGTACAGCTATGAAGTGAATGCCTTCTATCTGCGAAATAATGCCCTCTAGTATGAATGGGCTACACTTAATATCAAATTGAGTGATCTAATAAATGGGCTGGAGTGATTGTCACCTCTTTATTCCATCCTCTGACAGAAAAGATATGGAACGTACTTTAAATCAACCCCCACCCAGTGCTCGAAGTGTAGGGGATCCATTCGGATCCCAAACCCGGCAGTTCTTTTTGGGTCGGGAACGCCCTGCACCGGTGAACTGTACAGACTCTGCCCTGATGAAGACACCAGGGTGCCTTCATGGGTGTGGCACTGTGTGTGCTTGTTATTCGGTGCATGTGCCTGCAGGGGGCAAGATGGGGCCTCTTAGTTTCAGTTCCCACTGGGTGCAACATAAATGCCTCACTGTAAGGGCCATCAGCACTCCTTTTGTTGGAGCCTTCTTCCTGGCTAGGGGTTAGCTAGAGCTTCAACAACTCAATGCCAGAGAGTAAACACAACTAGCTTTTCACTTCACAGGTACTCAAGAGGGAAAACATGATTTGGGACAGGTTTTCAGATTTCTAAGCGTTGTAGGGCTCTGTAGTGCACTGTAAGAATGTCAGATAACTATTTATATAGCACTTACTAATAAGTCGTTTTAACTGCCCAAAGGAGGCCTTTTTAGCAAGCCATGGGATAATAAACCATTGAGAATAAGACAGCGAGGCTGCCCCGCTATTTACACGAAGTTCCATGACGCCAGTTCATGCGCAGCAGGCTATATTAAGATTATTGTAACTTGTGTCACAGTAGGGTTTCTGCATCATAGGCTGCAACCCTCTGAGCTACCTGCATAAAATCCACGTCTGTGTAGCGCCTTCTACTGGCTGTGCTTCGCAGCAGGCACAATAGCCTTGTATCAGGTGTTGTGATTAGTCAAAGCTGTTACTAGGCAGGCTACTTACAGATCTCTCCAGAAAGTGGATTGAATCCCAGAGTTATCCCCTCTCTCTTACACCACAGAACACACTGGATCTCGGTGACGTTGGCTGCTCGTGCCCAGCCAATAAGGAACGAGAACACTGCCAGGTTTTCAGGCTTGGCTGGCTGAGGGCCTCTAACAAGGCACAGCGCCTCCCCAGCCCTCCTCAATAAAAGGATATACACATCTTGCCATCAGTGTCACACACACCCACGCAGGCCTTGGCCCCACCATCCCCTTCCACTTCTTGTCTCTATTAAGTATACACATAACCATCACGTGACTGCCTGTCATGGCGCGGGGTGAAGCTAAATACTCCGAGAGGCTGTCAATATTTCACCTTTGCCGTTTCTTTCTCCCGAACCTGGTGCGGAAGTCAGACTTCTACAGTTTGGAACCGGAAAGTTCACAAAGCTTAAAACAGTCGGACAAACAGACCGATTTCTGTGGCTTATCCTGTGGCTATTGAGGTGTGCGTGGTGACGTACTGGATTCGTGACGCATTTTGAAACCTTCCTGTAATATGAGTTCTGGCACAACTTAACGTCTGTGTCATACTAACAGAACGGAAACCTCACTGCTTCAGCCCTGAGCCAGACACTTCAACAGTGAGTGCATAAAATGAGCCACTAGGAATCTACGCAGCGCCAAGACACTCAACGAGAGTGAACGTTGCGCTAAACAAGTATCCTAAATAAATAAATAATGTAGCAATAACCTTTCTGAAGTTACTAGTGCAGAGAAGAAGCTGTATTGCCTCGATGATCATTAGGCGCAGTGATTAGCCCAATTTAGTGGCAGGAAGGATGAAAGGCTCGGTTGGTCCCTTCCTATTGAGCTTGCAAGCTGAACTCTGCAGTGTGCGCATTAACCTACTGATATACGTTACCAACTCCAGAAGGAATTCAGTTTCAGGAAGCCCACACAGTGTCCCAACCCCCGAGTGTCAGAGTGCGTACTTAGCTGTCTCCCGTATGCGCATTAACCTATTTATCGGCATGAGAAAGATGAAAGGCGGAAGCGGTCGATCATGCAACTCCTTACCACTTCCTACGAGCATACACACCACAAACACAGGCAGAGAGAAAAAGAGAGATATCTGCAGCCAAAGCTCACTCATGGGTGTTAACTGAGGCAAAAATCACTTTCTTAAATCCGCCTCTGGTGAATGTCGTGTTCGCCCCCGTACAAGCCTGCTCGCTCCAGCCGTTTGCAGGCATATTTGGCAGCGCTGCTGACACACAGACCCCGGGCTGTAAAGCTGTGAATGAGTCTGTTAATGCAGCGTCGAGGAAGAGGGATTTTAATGGGCTCCGCCGCCCCAGCCTGGCCATTAAAAGTTGAGCGCGCGGTGGAAGCAGCGAGGCCGGGTGCAGCCTGCCATGTGTGCCGTGTCAGGATGATGGATGCGCGGGGGGAGCGGTGTGCAGTGTGGCTGCGCCGCCGCTCTCCGGCAGAGGCCCGCTTTAATCAGAACTCTCCATAAAAGCAGAAGGCAAGGCGGGAAAGTAACAGCCCCTCCAGGGAGGACGGGGGCGGGCAGAGCGCATCTCATCTGCGAAAATACAACAATTAGCGAGAGCTCAGGTGGGCTGAGAACAGCAAGGACGCGTTTACATAGCGGTTAAACACCTGGGTATCGAGGCGCTGCTGTGCTAATAAATGTTACTATTACCAGCCACATTGGCACGCGTGCCTGTCACCGGCGAAGGGAAACACGCAGAGTTGTGGAGCATTTTGACGTACTGCGCACAAACCTAAATAACTCCAAAAATATATAACTGTGCGTATTTGAGTGAGGGGGGGCGGGGGTCCCCTACTCCGAAGCCTCCGAGGACAAACAGCACTTTTTAGACAGAATATACTGTTTACCAAACAACACATACACCAAAAAATGCAAACAGCGCCTCGAAGCTGTTTACGTTCAAAGATTCGCAGGATATCAGGTGCACATAGTGTTTAGCCTTAAAATTTCCCAAAGCACTACTAAAAGTAGGACGGCAACCAGTAGAGTGCCCTCATCTAAAGAACCGTCCACTGTAGTAAAAAACACAGGACCCGAAAAAACAATTTTAAAAGAAGCTGAAGTTTGCAACAACTGCGGCGCCTGGGTGCAGCCTGGCCGGGGTACGGGCTCTCGCAGAGTTCATCCTAGGAGGGGGTAAGTAGCGGCGTGGGTTATCTGAAGAGCTGCTTCGGGGGTGCCTCGTCACAACTCTCCACTTACTTACGCATTACTGACGAGCAGGCGGAAAGATCGCTGTCCTCTGCCAAAGTGTCAGGTCACACACACAGCGGGTGGTACACACAGCACCCCCCCCCCCCTCCCCTCCCCCGCAGCGCGTGGACAGGGTGCGGACAGAGCGATCGGCGCCAGACACGCACTCAAGCCATCTCCTCACCTCAGCATTGACAGCGCAGTCTGGTGTCCGCTTGTAAGATATCTGCGACTGTGGGGGCAAAAGTTGTGGTTGCGGACACGTGATGGCGCCCAGGTGTGACAACTGAAGTACAAGTCCAATGGTGAGACTGGGACTGGACAACAACCCAATGAGGGAATGGATAAACCTACCATTCATTTATACAACGCATTAAAAAACAAAATTGTCTCTAGGAGCTAGGAGAATGACGAAGTTGATACAAGGCGCTGTAATTAATAAATGGTGCTTCGGAGACTATCTTGTGCACCCCAGCAAACCCCAGCGCCCCTACATCCATCCATTTCTGGTTCCACGAGAGAGTTTGTGTAACTCAGACCACAGCGCCACACGCACTCAAACTCTTAGATCGCGCGCACACACCCACACGTCAGTCTCCTCCACAAACACGGGCATCACCCGAGCACACTATGCCAGCCCCGTCACCCCATAATGCGCCTACCTTCGAGATCCACCGGTGGTCCAGCCGCGAGGAGCCGGCATGTGCCTCCCTGCGCCTCACAGTCCAGGCACAGGGGCGATCTGTTGCAGAGACAGTTTCCTCACGCTCCCCTGAGTGCTTCGTGAGTGGAAGAGCGAGCGCTGAGTCTGAAAGTTACGACTCGCAGCCATTAGCCCATCACACGCGCCCCCCTGCCAGTGAACCCGGGCCATTGGCCGGGGGGAGCTCACGTGATGCCCTGCCAATATATCGAATTTCATCTTTGCCTCGGCCCCCACCCTCCACCCGTCAGTGGGCTTCGGGAGGAAGTGTCCAACTTGACAGGGTGGTGCAGGGCCAGGCAGGGGTGAGGCTGACAGGGCAGGTGCCACCATGAGGAGCACTTACCCCCAGGAACTGCTGTGTGCCGGGGAGGGCAGTGCCCCCTACCCTGGGGTGTGCAGTAGGGGGGAGCCCAGGCTGCAGGATTCACAGAAGTCATACAGTGCCAGCTGCACAGGGGAAGGCTGGGCAGCCTCTGGCACAGGGGGGCAACTTCAGCTGTCAGTGCACTTTCACCAACCCCACCCACACCACCTGCGGCACCCACCCAGTCAGCAGACGCCGCAGCACCCCTACAGCTCCCCCCACCCAGGTGCCGCCGCCGCCTACCCCATCTCAAGGAGCCGTGCCAGCTGTTCCCACCCTTGCCAGCCCGCCCCCCACAACACAGACTTTCCCGGCTGCAGATCGTCGGGTGCATCGGGGTTTCTAGGCGCCACTCAGGCCTTCCAGTACCCAGGATGTGACCACGACCACTTCGGATTTCTCCTGTCCCTGCCCGCTGAAGAGGAGAGGGCGGTTTCTCCACAGGACACCCACAGCGACCCTCGAACTTTTGACTGGATGAGAGTGAAAAGGAACCCGCCCAGAAGAGGTGAGACGAACAAACTTTCCGGTCGAAGAGCTCGTAAACGTAACACTTAAAGGAAATATGACCTGCGTACTTCTATTAAACCATCGCTGCATAATCGGTGACACTATACAGGACATTCGCTCATTCGTCCTAAGTTCAAATTGCTTGAAACTCACCCAATATATATATATATATATATATATATATATATATATATATATATATATATATATATATATATATATATATATATATATATATATATATATATATATATATATATATATATATATATATATATATATATATATATATATATATATATATATATATATATATATATATATATATATATATATATATATATATATATATATTATCTACTGGCGGTCGCCAGTAGATAGTTATAGTTAGGACCCTGTTTCCATAGGAAATCCGCAACATTCTATTTGGAATAACTTTGGCGCCGGTCGATGAATCCTCGCGAAATTTTCAATATATATATATATATATATATATATATAATATCTCGTAGGAAATACGATTTTTTATGTACAGTTTCAAGCAGGTGAAGTCGCAAAAAGAAAAAAAGAATGTACATTTTTAGAAGATATCTCAAACATTTAAGTTCCAGGAGGAATTCAGAGAAGGGTCCCACATTTTAACGAAACACTGTTTCCTTTCACGAAAAAGAGCAGTTAGTTTAGTGAAACACAAACACTTATGTTTTCCTTTGTAAGAAAATATGATTTTATGCAACGCACTTTTGTTACATTTATTTATTTTAAAGAGTGTCAACTTTAATAAAGTGCTACCTAAAGCGTTAGTACCCCAAAACAACAAGGAACACACTTCGTGATTATGTTTCCTCTCACCCCTTGCCCAATTTGCCCACCATTTCCACCCAGGCAGTTCGCTCCCTCAGTACTAACCACAGTTAAAGTGCCCCGCGCCAAAGCCCCGTGCCATGTCCCTTCTTAATCTCCGCGTTAGGAGGACTGGGTTCAAGAAGATACTTGGGGATTACGATGAGCTTTCGAGAAAACTTCAAAAGTGAAGTGTGTTAGAGATACACTCGTGAGAGCACAGCTGTTACTGTTCCTAAGGCGCACCGAGGGTTTTGTTTAACATTAGCCACTGGGTAAACTTAGGAAATAAATAAATCTATCTATCTATCTATCTATCTATCTATCTATCTATCTATCTATCTATCTATCTATCTATCTATCTATCTATCTATCTATCTATCTATCTATCTATCTATCTATCTATCTCTCTCTCTATCTATCTATCTATCTATCTATCTATTTCAACAGGCATCTTCAGGCATACATATACACACACAACCACGTGCACATACGCCGTGGACACGCGCACATGCACACTTTTGTTGCTGTGCGCACAGTCTTTAATTGATATAAATGTGAGTTGGGTAATAAAAAAAATCTGCTATTGCTCAAGCCCATGTCCGTGTTCATTAATAATTAGAGTTCTAAAATGACGAGCATACGAATACTTTCTAGGAGGGGGAGGATGTGTCGAAGCGAAACTAACAAAGCACAAGAAGTGCCTATATTTCTTCAAGGGCTGGGGTGAGGTGGGCACAAAGGGTTTTTCTAGTGTTAACTGTTTCTAGAGCGTGTGTGGGAGGGGGCCAAAAGAAAAAATAATGACTCGAAAACACGTAGCAAAAGTAACAGAGCGAAAAGGAGTCAAGGCACAAAGAGAAACAGTAAGAAATATAAGTGCGGATGTGTTGAAGTGCCGCTCGTGTCCACCCCCTTAAATAACATAAAAAACAGTAAATATCGCCGGGGCGGTTTAGAATGACTCGATCCACAAGTTATCGGAAAAAGCAGCCATTTTTTTTTCTTCAAAAGGAGGGATGTCCAATAAATCAAGGGTGGTCATCTGATGTCACAGAGCTAGGCGGAGGAAGTTGTGACTCTTTGTGGCAGAGTTTAGAACTAGAAGTGAACTGACGGCAGAGTATGCAGATCCTACATTAAAATAATCAGCACAGCAACACAAACGAGTGTGTGTGTGTGTGTGTGTGTGGGCATCTCTTTCACTCTCCATCTATCTGACCATGCATGTGTCTATCTGCCTGTGAATCCATTTGTCTATTTATTGGTCTTTGTTTGCCAGACACTCTCTAAAACATTCCGCTTGCTTGCCACATGTTCAGCAAACGTAAAAAAAAAAACAGTTAAAAGAATCTAAAACTGTTTGTTGCAGATTGCTTACAGGGGCTAAAAGTTAAAGGCCACCAGAAAATCTCTTTTTGGATGGAAATTAGTTTGTAGCATTAACCATGGAGTCATAAAGGTTGTGTGTGTGTATAGGCTCAGATTTCACTCCTACAAAACCAGTGAAATTCAGCAGTTATAGTTACCTGGGCTGACTATAACTTATGCCTCCACATGGCACTGCTTATAACCTCACACATTACATCACTCATGACATCTCAAATGACATCACTGATGACATCATCCAGTGATTGTGAGTGTTTTCTAAAAGTTTTGTGTTAAACATATATACTAAGGTACAACAAAAGTTAAATTAGTATACTTTGTGTACTACTAATGAGTGATTCCTTTTTTAAAATAGTTTATGTGAGCCGCTGTGTGACTGTCTGTGAGTGGGTGTCTGAGTGACTGTATAAGTGTGTGAGTGGGTCTGTGACTGGTTATATGGGTGTATAAGTGGGTGTCTGAGTAGCTATATGGGTGACAGTGGCTGTATTGGTGAGTGAGTGGGTGTGTCAGTGGGTATATGAGTGGCTCTATGCATAAGTGAGTGGTTGTGTAAGTACTTGTATGGGCCTGTGAATGGATATGTGAGTGGTTGTGTGGGTGTGTGAGTGGGCATATGAGAGGATGTATGGGAGTGTGAGTGAGTGGTTTTGTGGATGATGTCATTAGTGATGTCATCAATGATGTAATTTGTTAACTGCATCCACTATCATTTGCCTCTGACTGTGTGTGAATGCATGAGTCACTCAGCGGGTGTATGAGGTCTAAGAAGGTTTGTAAATGGGTGTGAGAGAGTATGAATGGGGCTGTAGTGGGTATTTGAGTGTCTCAGTGGGTCTATGAGTGGGTGTGTGAGTCTCTGATAGCGGTGGGTGGTAAACTACGCTCCGCAAGTGGAGTTTGTGGAGTTTTGCCACTCTGCATGGAATGCAGATTTCGGCAAAAAACCTGCCAACCGCCGGCAGAGTGGAGTTTACCAGCGTGCTCACCCCTAGACTTCATCTCCAAGAGTAGTGTCCCAGGAGGCGCGTTTGCAGAGTAGGTGAGAAAGGAGGAGGGGCCTCTGAGGAGGTCTGAGCAATCCCGCTGTGGGGGGCTTACTTGTGGAAACAATAGGGGTTCTTGTCCCCCAACGACCCTCAGCAGCCAAGGCAACTTTTTTCCCCAACGACCAGGAGGCGTATTTGCAAAGTGGTTGAGAAAGGGGGCGGATACTCCAACGAGGTCTGACCAATCCCGCTGTGCGGAAATTACTTGTGGCAACAAAATGGATTCTTGGTCTCCCAACATTCCTCAGCAGCCAAAGGGGCTTCATCTGACAACTCGTAGTGTGCCAGGAGGTGAGTTTGTAGAGTGGTTGATAAAGGGGGCAGGACCTCCGCTGTAGGGATCCTTTGCGTATATATATGCAAAAAAGGAGCAGAGAACTTTGGGTAGTTCTCAAGTTTAGGTGGAAAACAGCTCCTGCATAGAGCACCCTCAACACAAGCGACACTCTAAATTTGCTCACCTCCAATCCAAAGCTGTAATACTGTGCCTGGAGTGGTAAAGGGCTTTGGCCATTTTACAGCTCGCCATGGATAGCACTGTTCTAATCCTATGCTTAAAGACTTTGCTGTAGAAATGGCAAAATACTTTGTCCCTTTCTATCTCGACTTGGATGGCACTGTGCTAATCCTACGCTTAAAGATTTTGATAGAAAAGCAGACAATTGAGCTGAGCACATTTAGAGTGTCGCTGCGCTGGTGTTGAGAGTGCTCTATACCGGAGTAGCTTTCCACCTAAACTTGAGAACTACCCATTCAACTCAAATTTTCATGTAATTGAATGAATGAATGAAAGAATTTTATAGAGCGCGCAATACCCGAAGGTGTCTTAGCGCTGTAGAGATCAAAACCAAGAAAAACCTTCTGCCTGAGGACACACCTCTGGCGTAGCTCAAAAACATTTCAGTTTTCAGTTTTTACTGATTTTTACAGATAAATACAAATAGAAAACAATGTGTTTCCTGTCCGTATTTATTCTTAAAAGCAGAAAAAGACAGAGTATTGTGCTTATTGTGAATGACAATCCACGCTATTCTTTGTGAATTCCAGGCCAACTGCTGAGCAGATAGACAGCATGGGGAGGTAAAAAGCAGGATGAGATTACCCTAAATACTGGCATATATTACCATATATCTGTTTATAATGTTCATATTTACTTGTGGGTGAGGTGGTTTGTTGTGTATGGCTGCTTAATTTGCTAAAATGTGAACGACATCAAAGTTTGAGTACATGTTTATCAGTTAAATACCATGTTTATTAATTAAATAAATGTGTACATATACCATTTTACAACACCATTTATTCTCAAAACACAAAATAAATATGGATAAATACCAATAAGATGGTTAAAAAGTAAATATGGATAAATACAGACAGAAATGGTAAAAAAACCTAAATACCATAAAACTGGGAGCCTGAACTATAATGTTACTTTAACTTTTTTTTTTTTTTCAGTGAATTTGTAATCTTTTTTTTAATGTAAAGTAGGATACCATTACTATATCTAACAATAACATCTCTTTAACCTTTTTTTTCAGTGAATTTATTGGATTTTTCAAACATAAAGTAATAGATTATTAACATACCTTACTATACCAAATCCATGACATGGTGTGGGGTTGGGTGCCAGGCCTGGACTGTGTACCCAACCTCCCATGGGCAGCCAGCCTCTATAGTTGAGCAATGCCCTCTCATTTTTTTTCTCAACGCTGTGGATCCACGGTTCTCCTGAGAATTTACAAAGGGACAGCACTGGGCGTCGTGCTCGGTCAAGGGTTCCACTGAATTGTGAAAAACATATTTGTATTTGACTCTGACCCCCTCCCCCACCTCCACACCCATACAAGACCCAGTGTGTCAGGGTACCAGTACACTGCCCCTTAAACTTATTTATTTCCTGGGACACTGGACCGGATTCTTGATTTGATTTGATTTGATATTTATAAAGCGCAACAGTCACCGAAGGCATCAAGCCACTAGAGACCAGCCAAAACTACCAAGGCAAGTGGAAAAAAGACAAGAACTCCAGCTAGCAGCTAGACTGTAAATAGTTAAGTTTTAAGGGCCTTTCTGAAGGGAAGAAGAAGGGGGATAGATCTGAGAGCAAGGGGAAGAGAATTCCAAAGTCTGCTTGCTGCCACCGAGAATGCCCTGTCCCCCCACTTCTTCCTTTCGGTTCTTGGTACAGCCAGCTGCAACTGAAGCGTGGAACGTATTGGTCTGCTGGCAGAATGCCAATTGAACATAGTCTTCAACCTTGAGGGGTAGAAAGCATACATCGATTTATGAACCACGCAAAGAGATTTCAAAACAATGCGCTGTTCAATGGGGAGCCAGTGCAGGCGCTCTAGCCCCTTCCTGGCAGATTCTCTTCTGGGAATATCCAGAATGAGTCTTGCCAAGGCGTTCTGCAGTACCTGGAATTGGTGCTGCAGGCTTTTATTAGCAGCCAGGTCCAAGGCATTACAGTTATCATTTCTGGACATTACCAGGGCCAGTGCTACCTGTATCTGAGCTAGTTGGTGGATAAAAGGAAAGATTTTTTTTAACATACTTATGAGCCAGGAGCATGTAGAGATGGTGCGATTTCCTTGGATACTGAAGCTAAGTTCAATATCCATCAAGACACCAATATTCTTAGCCTTTTCGCTCTGGACAGGACAGCATCCCAGGGATTAAGGCCAGCAGCTACTGTTCCACTTGGATGCCCCATGTCCAAATATCATCACTTCGGTTTTATCTCCATTAAGTTTCAAAAGTTAGCAGACATCCAGTCTGCCACTCTGGTCATGCACCTAGAAACATTTTCTGACAGTGAGCAAAGCCCTTTAGGGATAGCAACCATAATCTGTATATCATCTGCATATGACACCACCTCCAGTCCAAAAGAGTGGATTACAGTTGCAAAGGGGTGCCACATACAGATTGAAAAGAGTAGGGCTCAGAGATGATCCCTGTGAAACTCCTCAGGGTAGAACATAGGAGTCCGAGTGAAAGAACTTTAAATTCACCCTTTGGGATCTCCCTGTCAGAAATGAGGACAGGATGGCTAGGGTTAGATGTGAGATGCCAAGACTCCGGAGTCTGTCCAGCAGCAAGGTAGGAGAGATGGCGCAAAATGCTCAGCTTGAGTCCTAAAATGGCTGCCACTACTATTTCTTCAGTTTGCAACCAGCCAATCAGATGGCATAGTTTGAGTTTGCAGATCCACAAATCCTCAGGAAGGAGTTCAGGTATATAAGATGTTTTTGGGAAAGTTTCATGAAGATTTGTCTCACAACGCCAAAGTTATTAGCAAACCAAAAAATCAATTTCCTATGGAAACATGGTCCCAACTAACAACCCAGTGGAGGCTGTTCCTATATAAAACTGTACAATTCAAAATTCAACAAACTTTGTGACTGATTTTAACGGTCAATGCACTAGTCCTGATATATTAAGAGCAACACATGTATGATGTAACCCCAACTAAATGTCTGTAAATCAGTACATTTTTTAAGGAGCTTCCCTTGATATATTGCCTGTAGCTTAATTTGAAAAAAGTTTGGAATTGGGAATCATATTTAATACAACTATTATTTCTTTCTGACTGAATGTTTTGTTCCATGTGTACATCAGTGGCTTTGAAATTCTGCAAGAGGAGAAGTCCTTGAGAGTCAACAGTGTTCTGGTTTTATAAACCTTTTCAATTCTATTTGCCTCCTATAACTGTGTTCTTTAACACACAATACACAATGTGCTTCAATAATAGTCTTGCTTTAAACAATTAACTAAATCAACAATGGGAATGGGAATGTTGATGAAATCTTTCCAGTAGAATATTAACTGTGGTACCGACCTGCATTTTGGGAAAAGGAACTAAAAACTATAATTGAAAACAATAACAACTCCGAAAAGTTGTGCTGTTCAAAGAATTATTTCAGTCCACAAACTTGATGGAGATCATAACATAACGCTCAAGCCCCTATGATCCAAACAAGCATAATAGATTTCAGTCCCGCTGAAATAAGAATAAACAATGAGAAATAAGGAAATTAGAACAAAATGGAACTTTGAGGGAATTGAGTTACAATTTCTTTTACCATTCCATCATATTGAGAAATGTAGTAGTGTGAAAGCACTTTTCATTTCCATTCGTATGGAATTCAGAGCTTTGTCAGTTCACAAGAGTGTGCAGGATGACTCACAAGAGTGGCAGGGTTAATGTGGTGGCAGAGGAACTTGAGCAAAACCTAGTGAGCAGCATGAGTGAGCAGTTTGGTTCTGTGTGAGTGTGTATGAAAAAGATGTCCCCATATCAGGGGACCGGGTTGAAGAGTTTATAGCGAGTGGTGTTGAGATTTCGTTACTCACAAACTCTAGCTCAAAGATATCAATTATTTTAAAGAGACCCTTTTGAGGACTATGCCAAGCTTTGCACCTTCCTGTAATTAGTTATGAATGGTACAATGGCACTAAGATCTAGAGGAGTATTTTGAGATGACCGTTAGGTTCAGAGGGCACAATGTGAAATGCAAAGTATATGTTTCTGTTGATGGACTGGACATTCTGGGGTGGCATCACCAAGGTTGTTTGGGAATTCATCAGAGCGGAATGGACCTAGCAAGTGCTATGTGTGGATGATATGCAGGTGAGTGAGCGAGCGACTGGTTTAGAGGCAGTTCTTTAGCAGAACTCAATTTTATTTTGCAAAAGCTTGAGAAACTGGAAGGAATCAAGCATGAATTAAACTGAAAGAGGGAAGTGTATCACTGAAGCATAAATTGAGATGTGTGCAGATGATTGTCAGGGGTGAATTAGCTAAGTTACTTGAGCAGCTCTGTGCTGAAAGTGATTGAACTCACCAAATCATCATTGTGACCCATAGTCATTACACTGACAAAAAATAACAAACTAAGGATGTGCATTGACCTCAGAAGCCTTAATAGGGCTATTTGGGTAAAAGATCATTCCCTGCCTAAGCTAGATAAGGTGGTTACTACTCTTGCTGGGGTTATATATGAAGTAATGTTGATTCTGTCGTGTTAAAAAATTGCTTTCCTACTACTCTAGCTGGGGCGAATTTCATTTTCCAAATTGGATATTCGCTCCGCCTAAAACTAGGCAGTGTTGGTGAGTAAATCTAGATATTTCACTGCTTTTTTAACACACAGTCATTCAGTTTTGAAGGATGCTATTTGGGCTTGCCTTAGCTGCTGCCATCTTTCAGCGGGTATGGGTGAGGTGCTCAAGGGGCTCTGTGCTGGTGTTGCATGATAATGTTTTAGCCTATAGGAAGGCCTGAGAGGAACTCTCAAAGAGACTTTACGATTTACAGCAGGCATTCAAATGCAATGGGGTGAGGCTGAGGAAGGACAAACGTGAATTTGGTGTTCATGAGGTAGAATATCTCGGCATGTGATCTCTGGTCAGGTAATTGCTCCACATCCATGGTATTAAATACTATTGATGAGGCAGCAATTCCTGATGATCGGGAACAAGTCAAGGCATTTTTAGAAATGTGTGAGTTTTAGTGAGAAGTTTGTGATGGAAGCGGAACCCCTTCAAAGGCCATTGAATAAGAATGACAAGTTTATTTGTGGAATGGCGGGTGGTGGGTACCGGAGCCTCCTTTCAATGAGAAGTAAATCTTAAAAAAAATATGGGGCAACCTGCCTGAATATACAATATAATGAACAGTGGTTCACTCGGGGGAAGCTCTAACCCTGTGCTTCCTAGGTAGCAATAAAAAAATAATCTGGTTGATGATTTAAAAAAGTTGTTTAATGGTTGTACATATGTAACCTGGTGGTTTGCAAGGACCCAGTGTCTGACGGCTGGTGCACGTGTTTACCTTGGACTTTGTAATCATTTGTTGATCATCGAAAGTGTATCCGTAATTTTATATGCCAAGAGATTATTCCTTGTTCACTTCAATCATGGCGAGCGGTGACTACCGGTATGGTCCTGATGAAGACTCCTCATCAAGTATTTTTATAGGGGTCAAAATGTCGAAGTATAAATGTTGACTTGAAATGGTTGTTTACTGCTAATATTGGAACCTGTATGGCCATTTTGAGCCTAGGTCCAGAGATAACTTAAATCTTGAAGTAAACATTTTTGGTTTTATGTATTGCTGCACACTATTGTTCACTATCCTTCACTAACCCCGATCACTGTACCATCTACTTGAAGCATTAACCCCCTTTCTTGTATTTCTTGTTTTGTTGATGAATGTATATTTGGGGACTTATTACAAGATCTGTACCATCTGCACAACGAGCAGACTATGGGAGAAACAGGAATCAGGATTTCCACAACTGATATTAGTGGAACAATAAAGACACTGTTTAAACCAAAATCCATATTTCAGCCGGTGATGCTACATGATGATCTGGATGTATACCATGAGCAACTCACGTCCGAGCAGAAACGACTCTATAGATCCACCACAAGTGCCAAGCACACACGTAATCAGGAAAACAATTGCTATGTCCAATTAATAAGAAAGCTCCAGGGTAACAACATTATTGTGAGACAATCGGACAAAGGGGGAAATGTGGTGTTGTGGCCTCGCACCTTATAAATGGAAGAAGCACAAAAACAGTTGAATGATATTGAGTGCTATAAAAAGAGTAACATGCATATTGTCAAGTCAGCATGGAACAAACCTTACTCTAGACTACCTGCATGGAAGAGTGGAGGGCTCCTAAGTGATGAAGAATTTCATCTTCTTAAGAATGAGCACCCAGTTGTTCCTGCAGCTTACTTCATTCCTAAGATTCATAAAAACACAACTAAACTTTCTGGCAGGCCAATAATTGCTGCATGTAATATCCTTATGGAAAATACGTCCAAATACATAGATTTTTTTCTTCACGAACATGTTAAAAACTTGCCTTCGTATCTACGGGATACCAGCGATTTCTTGAGGAAGATTAATGAGGTCTTGTGGGACTCAGATTCAGTGTTAATAACGCTGGACGTAACGTCTTTATATACTTCCATTCGCCATACCGATGGAATTAAGGCTATAGAACATTATTTAAATTAAAGACCAATGTATTTATACATGCACAACAAAATGCTTGTCAGTATGGTAACAACATGTTTGGAACAAAACTTTTTTCTATTTGGTAACCAGGTTTATCAGCAAACTAGGGGTGTTGCGATGGGGCCTGATTTTCCCCTAGCTCTGCTTGCTTGCATATGGGTGTATGGCAGGAGCAGGTTCTCAAGATCCAGTTTGCAGACGTATTGAGACAACATGTGCCCTATTGGTTTTGTTACGTTGACGAGCTGTTCCTGATTTGGAGAGGTCCTGAGGAACGGGCCCTCCAATTCATAGAACAGATCAACATGAACGATCTTAATCTCCATTTCACTGCTAACATCAGCAGAGTATCAATATGTTTTCTTGATGTTGAAGTATTTGTAAAGCATGACAAACTTGAGACTAGATTGCATAGGAAGCCTACGGCAGGAAACACAGTGCTACATGCAAAGAGTCATCACCCTAGGCATTTAATACAAAGCATTCCGTATGGGGAAATGCTGCGTATTAAACGCATTGTTATTGTTATTTTGATTTTGTAAGTTCGCACAGCTACCCTAGGGTTTTCCGGCGCCGCCTGAAAGGAGCTAAGAGCAAGAGAGAACGAAATCTACATATTGAATAGCCAAGTTTTTATGCCCCTGCGGAATTTCTCATAAGAAAGTTCAGTTCGGGGAGCTACAAGAAGGGAGTTCCATAAAGAAGGACCCAGATGTGAAAAGGCGCGAACACCCATACGTACTTGTCTCGTCCTAGGAACAATAAACTTAGCCTGAGTGGCTGAGCGGAGCACACGGGATGGTACGTAGGGGTGAACAAGAGTCTTCAGGTAGGGAGGTGCCTTTCCAGATTTTATCTTAAACATAAAACTCAATGCCTTAAACTTAATGCGGCTCTCAATCCTGAGCCAATGGAGATCTCGAAGTGATCCAGAGATGGAAGCAGTTTTAGGAATCTTACAATGCAGCCTCGCAGCAGCATTCTGTGCTAACTGAAGCTTGCGTAACACATCCTTGGTGGCACCCAAGTACAAAATGTTACTGTATTTCAGTCGCGAGGTGATGAGAGCCTGGACCACAGTATGTTGGGTAGAAGGGCGCAACATCCATATGATTTGTTTTAGCCATCTAAGGATTGTGAAGCAAGTAGAGGCAACTCTCACTGCTTGCTGCTTCATAGACAGTTGGTTGTCAATTAGGACGCCCACATTTTGTACTTGGTGTTTAGGCTGAGGCAAAGGACCCACTTCGGTGGGCCAATGCTGGGGGCCCCACAGATCTTTATTTTTGCCCACAATCAGCACTTCCGTTTTCTCGCCGTTGAGTTTCAACAGGTTGGTATGCATCTAATCTGCAATATTCCTCAAGCCGGCTTAAAGTAGGGAGGGTTTAAATGCCCCATCAGCAGAGAGGGAGAAGACAATCTGGGTGTCATCGGCGTATGAAAAAAGGGACAACCCAGCTTCCTCCACAATCCTCGCCATAGGCCTAACATAAATGTTAAATAGTAAAGGGCTGAGGGTAGAGCCTTGGGGAACCCCATAAGGTGAGTTATGAATCTCAGAGCACGCTGTCGGCGAAAAAACCTGAAACGTGCGATTCGTCAGGAAGTCTGCAAGCCACTTGAGTGCCCTGTCGGTCACCCCCAGTAATTGCAAAGCCTGCAATAACACGGTATGCAAGACAGTGTCAAAAGCGGCACTTAGGTCTAAAAGTATAAGTGCCACAGTGCCGCCCACGTCAACTTGCTGACGCACCATATCTGTGACCCCAAGCAGAGCGGATTCAGTAGAAAAGTCAGCTCTGAAGCCTTATTGAGAGCCATGAAGGAAATTTTGGGTGTTCACAAAAGATATCAATTGGAAATTAACGTGCTTTTCCAAAATTTTGGAAAACGCAGGGAGAAGGGAGATGGGCCTAAAATTAGATAGTTGCGTGGGATCAGCGGTGGCCTTCTTTAACAAGGGTAGAACCATTGCGTGCTTCCAGGTAGATGGAACAATAGCCTCTTTTAAAGAGACATTTTCAGCACTGAGGAAGAATGTAACATCGTGAAATTAGCAAGTAAGGATAGATTCCTGCATAGGGGATACACTGTCAACACCATTGATAAAGCTATTAATAAAATCAAAGCCATTGATAGAGATGAGGCTCTTTCATACAAATCTAGCCAACAGGTTAATATCTTGGATCAATCATTACATCCCATAAGAATGATCCTTACCTATAACCGTCAACACCAAGCATTACGCAAAATATTGAACAGGAACTGGAGACTTGTACTAAGTGACCCAATTCTGGGTGAGCACCTATCTAAGAAACCTGATTTAACCTTTCGAAAGGCAAAACCCATGGGCCACAGCCTGGTAAAAAGCAGCACCGAACTGAAATCAACTGGAAATTGCCTCACCTCAAGTAAAGGGTTTTTTAAATGACCCACATGTAAAGCATGTAGATTTGCTGGTAACAGAACATATTATAAGAGCCCATTCAAACCGGACCCTGTACCTATTAAAAAAAGACTTTCATCTTAGACTGAATTCGCTGTGTATGTGCTGGAGTGTCCCTGTGGACTACGCTATATAGGTAGCACCAAACTGCCGGTACACAAGCGAATAGTCCAGCACATAAGAGCAATCACGAACAGCGATGCAGCATATTCAGTGGCACAACATTTTGGGGAGCACCATGGCGGCAGCCCGGAACACCTCAAATATTTTGTCATCGATTCTATTGCCCCATTGAGGAGTTGAGGCAACCGCGAGGCCCAACTGCGCCTACTGGAAACTAGGTACATACTGGAACTTGATACAAAACACCGTTTGGGCTCAATGCAAGTGAAGATTTCTTCACTTGCTTATGATGAGTTTACCCTTCAGCCAATTTGCACATTAAGGTTTTATTACATAATTGTTTTAAACTACTAAGCCCTTCAGTCACATAGTTCTTTGTCTTTTTTGTAAAATAGCACTTGGCACTTTAGAATCCTTGTGGATTTACTATGGTGATACACAATCCACTAATACTCAATTACAGTAGGTCATGGAGGAGAATTAAAGCCCACTTAGGGCATAATAACGGGTATTAACCCAGTGAGTTCTAAGCTAATACCACCCAAAACCGGTGAAATAGTAATTGATATTGATTTTTAGGGTAAATACAACTATGTACTGACATTGAATTGCTTTTTACCATATCAATATTTTAACAACTCATAATATTGCTTTTTATCACAGTATTTTAACTATGCAGGTTTTAGCGGATTATTGCATAAATAAGACAGAAATCAAGTCGTCAAATGCATTTGGTGTTTTAGCTATTTTGATATTTTAACATTATGAAATATTAATTGATTTAAAATCAACAATGATCCGTATTTTTACCTGGAAAGTGCAATTGCTGTGCATCCCGATGAAAGTGCTTTACAACTCTTCTATGTCTATGATGTTGTCATCTGAGTGATCACGAGTTAAGCACTGGCACTTTAAATGTTTGTAAGGCACTACGCAATGCGTCATGTGATCGAGGCCTTTGGGAGGCCGAAACGCGTTATGGAAGAGGTGCGGGGCATCAAATAAATTTGTTTTGCACTATAAACTGGGTTCTGCGTTCGTCTGTTCCAGGGAAACTGGAGTTTGGAAGGCGAAGCTGTCAATATATATTTATATACATATACATATATAAAGAGTTTTCTTTATAGCACTATTACTTTGAGAGTGCGTGTATATTAAGGATAAGCGAGATATATATATTCTCCACAAAATTCAAATGAAGCGCATTCTCAGAGGAATATACACAGCAGTGCTTCAATGTAATATTCACTAATGCATTTTGACTATGAACAGACTTGCTCCTCTGTTGTATCTGTTGTGGAGTGTTGTTATCTGTGAGGTTAACAATAACAAGTGGGACCATCAGAACAAGACAGTAGGAAGAGTTTCTTTGCCCGTTTTCAGCTTGTACTCTTTACTTAATTGAAATTGTATTATATAGCACCTACTACCCCGACGAGGCATAGAAGCAATTTTTGGCAAGTAGAACGCTACTCCAGAACCCAAAGGAGTAGTGGTGGATGAGTACAGGGAAATATAAGTTGTTAATGAGAGCAGCGGACATGGGAGCCTGTTAGTTTGATTGAATAGACTAAAGAAGGGATAGAAGCAGGAAGACTCCAGATAGTGTACTTTGGGACATCATATTAGATAGATGAGGTTTTAATTAATACATTATTTAATTATTTCTTTTTTAGGTTTATATAGGTGAACTTGACCCAAAAGTATCAGAGTGCTTTATATGAGCAACAGTTGCATTACAGACGGACATATTCATTTTTATAAGGATCGGGGAAATTAAGTGATTTGCGCAGAATCACAGGATGTTGAGCGTCCCTGCTAAGACTGGAACCCGGTTCCCCATCTTCGAGGTCAACTGTTCTAGACATTAGGCCACATCCTCTCCCCATACTCATCTGCCTGCAGAGTACCTCACTATGCAACAGTACTATTACTCAGCATATTATTTAGTGCCCCTTTTTATCTAAGACAACCTCATCAAAAATGGGGTGCATGATTAATCACATACCTTTATAAAAGTACCTCATACTTTAAACCAATACTACAGTGATTTACATTGTGGATAATAACACCAGTTTTGGGCTGGGCTAAATTAAGTACCCCTTCTGAGCGTGTGTGATTTGTACCACAGTTTGTTTTCATCAAATTACTCAAATAAGAAGGGGAATATGAGTGAATATATTGATCGTTATCAGTAATTCGCTGATCTAGATCTACAATCTGAATTTTAAGTTGTGTGTGTGAATGGGCGTCAGACACAGGTATGTTCCGACCACAGTCACATTAGGTCTTCCTGCTACCTTGGCTTGATTTGGGGTCTCATTGTGGAGAATTGGTACTGGAAGACATGATGGCCACCAACTGCAATCATGTTTGCACTTTACTTAGAGAATGAAAATATACAGAGCTGGCAAACAAAACTCACCGCCATACTCTGCTCATGACCTCACACTTGGTATCATTGACATCTCAAAGAACCTAATCAATTACACCTCTGTTGGCATCATGCTGACATCCCATACAACATGACAATGAATACGGTTTGTTAGGAATAAAGTCTGGGCACAAGGTGTGGTGAAAGGCCGCATCGCCTTCCCAGCCCCCAATGCACACGATCAACGAACATGCGCAGTTCATTCTTTGGAGCTGACGTTATGGAATCCAATGGAAATAAATAGCACCACTGCACATTGCCAAACGTCGTGTGTTTTTGCCTTAGATCACCACGCATAGATAGTTTGGGAGGAAAGAAATAAGAGTGCAGTGTCTGGACAAAGGCAGACTCTAGAGCTTGAACCTAACTGTGCAATGCCAAACGTCATCCATGTTGGGCTCTGTGGACTCAGTCTGTGGGATGTTAAATCTGCAGTTTCACACTTTCGTGACAGAATCAACCGCACAGAGGGTTGATGGGCCAAGTTCAGTTCTCTGGAGGAAGAGAGTCTGGTCTCCAGCCAATTCTTGCAATCTCTTAGCATGAATCTACTCCACCTCAAACATTGGCCGAAGGACCTATGCAAATTCATCAATCATGTTACATCTCAGCCATGTTGCACCCAGCCAAAAGCCATGCACAGCTGGTTTTTAACAACCAAAGGTGGTCTGGAGGGAAGGGCCAAAGAGCGCATCTTGTGCTAAGTGCTTACTTGATATGGCCAAGGACTGCATGCTCATTGCTTTCTAGACTTGTGCCTTTGTTAGAGTTACCGAGGGTCGGCTTTAGGGCACTGGTGCGGCCGCACTGGGCGCTGCCCTGGAGGGGGCATTGACCTCAGGGGGCGCTGTGTTTAGAAAATAAGTTGCAATTTAAGAGCACCTGCTGCAGAGCACTGTGTGCGTCCAGTTTTCAGGCAGCAACAAAAAATGTCATGGTAAGTCTTGAGATTAATGTTCCTGCTAGAGAGATGGTCAGAGTTTTGTCTACTGGCAATTTTGACTGGCCATAAAGTATTGCTAACAGGCCTGTTGCAAAGAACAGATTTGTATTTTATGTGCATAGCTGAGGGATAGTAAAGCCAGCCTATACCAGTGCCTTAAAGCGAATGAAATGCATGTAACAGAGGGGCTATGGAGAGATGAGGAACATGTTTGCTGGGTAGTAGTGAGGGAATCCATGGAGGAGGTCTTGGACGGGGGTAGCCCAAAAAAGATTGTTGCACAAGGCACCACCAGCGCTAAAGGCGGCCCTGGAGTTAGCTCTAGGGCCGCCTTTAGCGCTGGTGGTGCCTTGTGCAACAATCTTTTTTGTTAGCTGTATAATTTCCCCCTTAAGTTACCAGCATCGACTGCTCTTAACGTTGGGCCATCTTCAGTTCATCTGAGGTATAGACTAACGGCCTGATTCCGAGTACCGCCAAACCTGTGGTGGAGGTGCGGTAGCAGTCAGAGACGGCCGCACCAGCGGTCCAACAACCATATTAAGAGTACAGCTGTCGAAGCATTTCTGGACCGCTGCAGTCTGGGGAAGCAATATGCATGGCAGTGCCGCTGCTGCACCGCCATGCATATTACGAGTTTCCCCACCACCAGCCTTCTCATGGAGGTGAACCTGCCAAGAAAAGGCTGGTGGTGGGGAAACAAAGGAGGCCCTACAGGGCCACCTGTTGCCCCTGTGCATGAGGTTACATGCGGGTGGGCACATGCTGTGCCCCCCTGTGTGAATTCACCCATGTTCCTGCATGGCATGGACTACTCAGTCCATGCCGTGCAGAAACGTCCAGTGGCAATCCCACGGCCGAGCAGTTATAAGGCTCACTATGAGTCTTTAAACTCTACTACTGCGGGACCACCACGCCGCCTGCCAGACAACGAAATTGCTTGTAATCTGGTGGGTAGCGGTCGAGTTTGGCGGTCCTAGGGTCAGGCGCTGGCATTGCTGCCCATTTCAGGATCGCCAAACTCGTTATCAGACGCTTGGTCTTTAACAATCTCTTTATTTGTCTTCTCATGAACACACTCTTTGTCACACGTTCTCCTGCTTACACACTGTAGTAATCAATGTCGTCAGTGATGTCATTGAGGATGTTATTTGAGGTTTCATCAGTGATGATGACATGTGTGAGGTCATAACCACATGGCAGGGACATGAGTTAAGGTTTGCACACCTTACAATAGCTTGAAAATTGCAATGTTTTTCGGTGTCCGATTGCAACCATAATGTAACCTTTACCAAAGTTTGGTGAGGGACCATAAATAAAAATTAGATGTGCAAAAAAAAGAATGCAATTCTACCTAGAATCATTGAAGGAAGAAGCACGGGCAAAGCCAATAGGTGTGACCTTGCCCCGATTTTAATTGTTCGTTTTTTATTTGCTAGCATTTACCACAAAAATAAAAATAAAATAAAAAAAACTAAACATGGCTGTTGTACTATACATTTTATTATTCTTATTCTTAGTGCAAGAAACAAGACGAAATTATCAAATAACCAGCCACTCAAATCAGAAGCCACAGTAATGCAACTTAAAACAGTTTACAACATTAAAATGGAGATGAGAAAGAAATCACCATCTAACTGTGCACCCAAAGAGCAGGCAAAAGAAATAGCTGGTTTTTAAGGTTAATAAAATTAAAAACGCACTTTAATCCAACTTTTTTGCTTAAGAGAAAGGAACTATTTTTAGACGGGCGTGATCTTTGTGCAGGCAGTCGCGTCTCCTGGAGGTAAGCGCGATGAGGGGGGGCGGGGCACAGGGGCGTTGACCGATGACTGAAATAGATTTATTTATTTATTTTATTTCCCCTAGTCCGTCGTCTGTCGACCCCGCACCGCCCCCTTCCCACCACACTTACCTGCAGGAGCTGCGACTATGTGCAGGCATTCAAAGTGAAGGGAGCCAACTGGTAAGGTGGACTGACTCAGCACTGATTACCCATCTCCCCAGCGCCCACTTCCCTGATCCTAACGCCTGCCTGGCATGCACTGGAGCCTGTCCAGTGCCCACACCGCGTGTCCTTTGGACACACTCTCTCCTACTACCCCAAACAAAGAGCCTGCTGAGAATGTTCTGTACTGACTTGCACCTCCCCCCACACATGCTACTCCTTCCTTCAGTGCCAAATGAACATGCCTGTTCCAGCAGGTACAGTGCACGGTCTTCAACCACACACTGGACCACTCCATATTTCTTGATTGCCTGCAGACCCATGCGTAGGGATTGACTGTCAGGCAGGCCCTGGGGTCACTGAGCATAGATCCAGCTGATGCAAGGCATGGCCTTCAGCCATCTCTGTGCCACTGTTTCTGCCCCCTGTACATGCTGGCATTGATTTTAGTAAGGTCTGCAACATATTCTCAGTTGGCGATGAGTATAGACTGCAGCTGGATCCTGGACCCGGTGAACAGAGGCGCTCTAGGCTTCAAACGGGTGCCGAGCAGCGAGGTCGGTGTGCCATATTGCTCCCACCCCCTTCCCGGGATCCCTGAGGCTTCAAACGGATTGCCTCTAAAATAAACTCGTTTCTCTCCACCATTGTACTTTTTTGGCGGATTTTTCTCACTGTAAATATTTTTCACACAGTAGTCCTCGGAAGGGTGAACCTTAGCGCGCTCATACCTCCGTGACTCCGCACTCCCACTCTGGTCCTGATGAAAGCCTGTTGAACACACATTGAGGCAGAAACATGTTGACCGCCAAGGAGTGAAACAGGTCTTTTATTTTTTGACCTTCACTCCCCTTTTTAACTTTCCCAATTAGCAAAACGAATAAAATTTACTTTTTTGACTTAATTGGCATTTTTAAATTCACTGTCACCTCACTTGAACCCCGCTCCGCAGTAACCTGGCGTCGCAGCACACTGGGATGACATTCAGTCATACCCAGTGGAGCCCGATGATGAAGCATGTCACCAACCAGGTTGGCGAGTGAGGGCTTTATACATAACGGGCTGTGTACATAATGGGTATAGCCAGTAGAGGTCTACGTGTTTCTCAACAATATAAGTGTTTGTTTTGAACCTGTGGACCCATGCTCCTTTGATATACAGTGCTCTGTTTACATAACACTGACTTTGTTGTTTCCTAGACTGCAGCTGTGCCATGTGCATACAGGTAGTGGATTTTGCCATGTCTTTTGGGAACTGCAATGCATCGGTAGCAAACAGAATGGCTTTAGTGGTGCTTGCATTATCAATATTTAAAACATGCCTAGGGGATTTTTTATCAGGAATACATATTTTATACATCCACATGAATACTTTGCATGCAACTTTCCAAGATCAAACGTATATGGACATATTTTATGGTTCAAATGTTTCATACTAGCTTAAGCTATAAAAAATAAAATAAATACTTGGAAAAGGGATGTAGGAGGCTGAGTGACATGTTTCAGTCAGGCAGGGTCAGGCCTTGATACACTGCTTAAACAAGAGTTTACGCTTCAGAGAAGGAAAGCATGCACTACTTCCAGATATGCCATTGGCTGATAAATCTCACCTTTCAAGAAGCTGTCCTGCGCCCGCTCACACTGTATGAAAAATAATGGATGCCACGCTTACAAAGGGATTCATCTCTAGGAAGCATTCCATAATGGTGCTGGGGTAACTGAGCTATTAGCGGGCGTATCATAAGCCATGGATAGAGTACTGGAGAAGGAAAGCGGGTATGGAGAATGGGATGAGCCCTAAGGGTTGATGAATGTGTCCCTGGGTCAGGACAATCCAGTTGCTTAGTTCGCTGGCTCCTCATGCCCCAACATCTCAGGTTGATCTACCACAGCAGGGGATGTGATTAAGAGGAAGGAACAGTGACTCATATATGGTGTGTACTAGGGGCACTCATATCATTTTGGAAGTACTGAGCCATAACATGAAGTTTCTGGATTCCCGATTACTAATATTGCTGCAGTTCTGATATTGGGCCTAAACGCCCAACCGGCCGAGCGAGCCACTTCAGCAGACTGGTCAATGATACAGCGCTTCCCGAGCACGGCCTCGCAGCTAATAGCGCTCCCTTGGAGGAAAAGTAAGTTGCCATAGAATTCCCGTGGCTGTCGAGACTTTGGCAGACACCAGCAATGGAGGAGATGGTGGCAGACACCAGCAATGGAGGAGATGGTGGCAGACCTAACGCTGGAGGACCCACAGCTTCACCAGAGTCTGGAAATCCCCCCTAGACCATCTCACACAACTGACAACATGCCCGCCTCACCTACAGACACCTAGGCTGGATAACACAAGCAAAAGTATGCTTTAGTTACAGGCAGGACAAATTATCATTCACAATGACAGTGGGAATAGTGTTTAATAATCCCTCCTAAAGAAGATCTTCCACACAACCAACGAAAATATAGGCTTTGACAGATGATTTCATAATCAATAATAAAGGCTTATTAGCTTTGTCAATGCAGGTGACATTTGCCATACGTTATTAAAAGTCACACTGTTTGGCCTTGACACACTCACAATGAACATTTTATAAAATGTCTCTCTTTTACAAGGCTCCCAACAAAGGGTCAGACACTTCATATACGTAAAACCATGAGAGCTCTTAAAGCTGACACCATCTTCTCCTTGGGTGACTAATGCTTGGTCCTGAGAGCAGTGTCATTACAAAGGCCCCCGAAGCCCATGCAGTGCGGGGAGGGGGTGCCCGAGCTCCAGGGATCCCTCTCGGCACAGTACCATGACCTGAGAGCTCCTGAGTAAGTCGGGAGGGGGCCCCTCCAAGTACTTTTCAGGGGGGCGTGGCCTCAACTTTAGTTCGCCAGTGCCTGAGAGCTCCAGGCTCTGTTTCCCCCTGAAGATAGTAAATACTGTAGAGGACCCACCACTGCTCCTTGGCTGCCCCAAGAACAAAAGAAAACTTCTGCTTGCAGCCCTATCCTCTGGGTCACCGGGAGGAATGATATCTAAATTTTAAGGCCGCCCGAGGCCTTTTTAGGAGATGTGCTCAGCCTTGAGATCTTTCCTTTGAAGTGGCTTCACCACGCCAATCTGGACAAGCCAAGGGGCTCTTTCTGGCTGGTCGACTGTCACAACAGCTGCTCCTCTAAGGGGGCATTTAAAAAATGTGCATGATGCCACTCAGCTCCCCCAAGGTAAAGAGTAAATCTAATCAATTGTTTATTTTGCAAAAGGGTAGGGTATGCCCTGATGTGGGTCCCGTGCTCACAACACCATTGGATTCAAGCTAGCCTGGCTGATGAAGGGTGATGTCCTGAAAACGGTTCCAGGATGCTTGTTTCCGGTCCAGGGAGGAACTGGCTTGGCAGTTCGGACTGGACCGTTCCAATAAAGAACAGGGTCAAGACCAATTTGCATATGGCTGGGTCCAAACTGGGGTGGTGTGGTGAGCAAAAGAATGATGGATTAAACCCAGATCCTTGTGACTGGGGGTGAATGTTTGCATTATCCAGCATTCCTTCCATCAAAAGTTTCTTTTGCATATGTTGCCCTAAGTGGGAATGGTATACCCAGACGCGGGTCCTGTGCTCACACCACTGGATTCAAGCTAGCCTGGCTAATGAAGGGTGATGCCCTGAAACCGGTCCCAGGGTGCTTGTTTACGGTCCAGGGAGGACCTGGCGTGGCAGTTTGGGCTGGACTATTCACATAAGGAACAGGGCATATGGCTGGGTCCAAACTGGGGTGGTGTGGTGAGCAACAGAATAATGGATTAAACCGAAATCCTTGTACCGTGGTTGAATGTTTGCATTGTCCAGCATTCTGTCCATCAATGGTTTATTTTGCATATGTCCCCCTGAACATAGTAAATCCTGTAGAGGACCCACCACTGCTCCTTGTTGGTCCCCAGAAAAAAAGAAAACTTCTGCTTGCAGCCCTATCCTCTGGGGCACCAGGAGGAAAGAAATCTAAATTTTAAGGCCGCCCGAGGCCTTTTTAGGAGATATCCTCAGCCCTGAGATCTTTTCTTTGAAGTGGCTTCACCAGGCCACTCTGGCCAAGCCAAGGGTCTCTTCCTGGCTGGTTGTCTGTCACAACAGCTTCTCTAATGTCTAAGGGTGCATTTAAAAAATGTGCATGATGCCACTCAGCTCCCCCAAGGTAAAGAGTACATCCCATTAGGGGTTTTATGATCCGGAAAGATAGACCGGCTCCCAGGGTGTCCACTGCAATGGTAGCACACAAATTGCTATTTTGTTTGCATGGGGGTTTCAGCCTCTTGCTCCTTGTGGTGGGCTCCATCAACCAGTTCCACTTTCCATGGCCCTCTGGAGCTTAGAATGTGTCTGACCTTCTTTCTGTCTTTTCCTCTCCTATTTTTTAGAAAGCATTCCTCTGCAAGCTGATTGGCCTCACCATTTCCTTCAGCTATTTAGTCTCTTCCCATAAGACATGCTGCTTCACAAGCATGGTCAAAACCCAAGTCCCTTGTCCAGCTCTGTAGTCACCAGGCATCTGGGCTGATGACTCCACAAGGAAGTCTTTTCATCCGAGGGATACTGTCCACCAATCTCCTTTTCAGAGCAGGCAGTTCCTTCTTTTCTCCAAGCAGCCTACAGCTACCCTATCGTTGGCCTTCCCCAGGCTGTACCCAACCTGAATAGGAAGCCTGCGATCAGACATCCTGGAGCTTGCATTCTAGTAAGTCTCACCCAAGGCTGGCTTCCATCCAGTATTTATCTGAACTTTGCTGACAACTATGTTTATTCTACTGGCCTAACTTTTGGAAGAGTTTCAAGCAGTTCTTGACATGTGTGTATCTCTCCCCAAATGATCAAACCATAGTTTGTGTCCTCTAGTGTCCTGAGGACGGATGGATGGGGCTAGGAGCTCCCTGTCAGGGAGACCCAAAACAAAAGATAGGGAGTCTTACTCTCCCAACTACTCCTAAATATATTGGGTGTACCACTTCTAGAGACAGAATGGAGTAGGAAGGGGGCAAGGACTGGCCTGACATTTCGAAGAGGCGTATGTCTCCTCCTTTTGAGAGGAGCATGGTCCACTTCAAATTACCTCCGGAACGTTCCTGCAATCTACTCCTCAGTCTGGCCTAGGCTCTTTCCAACCTCCATCTTAAGTGCCACTCACAAAGATGAGATGCAAAATGGCTTCCTGTCCCCACACGTAGAGCACTAGAGGGACACCGATTGCTCACCATAATCCACGCTTGCAAGACGTTCTGTGGACATGCACGCTCTATAAATGTCCTTTGAGAGCTATCCAGTGTTCCTTACTACTGCAGTCCACATACTCCAATTTACACAGAGGTTACAGTGCATAAGAATCCATTGGAGAGGCTTACACACAGCAGAGGTCAAAATAACGGAGGTCAGGAATCGAAAAAACTGAGTTTTCACATACTAGAATCCCTTTTGCTAGCCGTTTGAATTGGCAAAGATGAGCAATTCTGCAGTTCCGTCGTTCATTAAAAACCTGGTTATTTAATCAATAATTCTTTCCATATTTCTGATTTCATCCAGTACTGTCCAGGCGCCGGGAAACCCTTTTTGGGTAGCTGTCGCGCCTTATAAATCCAATAAATAAATAATAATAATAAAATCACGCTTTACAGTAATGCGCACATATGTGAAAAGTCTTCTTAAACTTTGCACAGTTTACCTGGAATATCTGAGCCAGCGTATCCGTCACTTAGAAGAGCTCCGCAGATATACGCGGCCGCACTGCAGTCATACGGGAGAACTACCTTGGCACTTGGAGAGAGCACCTCTGGCACATTTCAGCAAAGCATAGAAACTTGGCCAAGCACTTGTGGAATACTTAAGTAGAACCTTTCTGACATTCAGCAGTACCACAGCCCATGTGCCCGATAACAAACAGCTTGTTACATTAAGTTTCTTTGATAGTACACCCAGCATCCTCTGTACTGATTGTTTTTGGAGCTCTCGCGCAAACTTGAGAAGCGCCCTGGCATTTGCAGCTGCACCTAGTTTTACTGAGCATTACACTGCCTCATTATGCAGGGCACTTTCTATCTGGGGCACCATTATGTCATTGCTGCCCGCTTCCTAGCATAACACGAGCAGTGTTTTGATTTTCTTGTAGCGTGTACGCAAATAGGACAACCCCTAAGACTACACTGAATCATCAGTGTGTATATATCAAAAGAAACATTGGTTGATCTGGTCTCATTTGTGTCACTGCTTGTAGAGAATTTGCTATAACCAAGAATAGCATAAAACATATAGAACTAAGGAAAGAGATCAAATTGTGTGATGGCTTGTATATTTACTGTAACCCTATTGAATTACGGCACAGTGCTTGTGCTGTGTATTTACGCCTGCCTAGCAACATATACACTATACACATCCTCAAGTGCTTAGCATTTTTATATGTCAATTAACAGTTTTTTGATAGTGTAAAGAAATGTAACTTATTAATATTAACACCAATTATTAGCACTGGAGGGCAGATTCACAAATGATGTCTCCCAATCTGTGCATGCTCCTATTCATATATGCAAAACCACTTTTTTTTGTGTGGCGGCTCCTCCGCTACGTCAGAGAAGGGTCGCCCCACTGCTCAATAGGAAAAATACAATGATTATAGCGGGGAAAAATACAATGATAATAACGTACCCTTATTATCATTGTATTTTTCCTATTGAATTCAGTGGCTCTTGAGACGCGTCTGGGCGGAGCAGGGAAGGAGTGATTTCCGCTCTTTCAGTGGGCACGACTACTTGACCGGCCCTATCGGGGCAGCCAAACAGTCAGGTGCACTCTGCATCTTCTTTACCAGGCGGCATTACACAGCCTGGTGAGGAACATGCAAAACCTCCCAGTCCCTGTCTGAGCGCCGATCCACAGCGCTCAGACCAATCACAACGCTGCATTGCAGCGCTGTGATTGGCTGTGGGAAGGCTGGGTGCTTCCTGCTGCCGGGACTGCAGGAAATAGGAAGCTGAAGAAGAGGGAGGGGAGCCGGCGGCTGGCAAAAAGGTAAGTGTTTTTATTTTTATAATCCCCCTCTCACCACTCCCATCCGGTAGCAGCCGCTACTGCAAATCAATGAAAATAATTTTCATTAGTCGTGCAAATATAGCCAAGAGCAGGGCCAGCATTTTGATAGGTTCTAGCCATGGCCAAGGACATCCACTCCTAAAATAAAAAAAGGACTAGAAAAAATATTTGTTAATGTTTCCTGGAGAGGTCATTTTGGGTCCATCTAGAGATATAAGCTACATGCACAATGTTGGTGAAGGATCACCAGGAGCCCTCTGTGCCTGTGGCCCCTATAAAGACTAATAAGGTTTCATAGCACAGGTTTAGTGCAGAGTGAGTGGGTGTTTGCTCGCGGTGGGACAGGTTGACACATCGGCCCTCTTTCTTGGTTTCTGTTCGCCTTCTGCACAGTTCAACAAGTCACTGCGTGTGCGTGTGTTTGCTCATCACCCTCTTGAACTGGTTTTCCCAGCTGCCACTGCTGCTTCGCGTTTGACCTATGGTCAGAACCTGCGTGTGGCGCCCTGCCCCATCCCTCCAGAGCACACACCCTGCCTTCAGACCAATGTTTATCCTAGGTGTGCGTGCTACTTCTATTTACATGTGCGTCATCGGCACGTACGGCCGAACCCATGCCCCCAAACTGGGGCGTGGGAGTTATGAAAACTGGGTGCCCCTGCATTGTTTCAAAGTCCGGGAAGTTACGATCCTATGACCAGAACTTTCCACCAAAGCCCTGTGCAACTTCTCAACTGCTGCAAGTTGGGATTTGTTTGACATCTTTTTAATCAAAGTTCAAAGCTCTTAAAATACACACACATGACTCAAAGATAACGAAACCCCACACCTCTGGCAATTCCTTGGGCGCCCAAGCTGGGCATGGTGGTTTCTTTTGTCCTCCTCGGGCCACTTCAAAGTGCTGTGTGCGGTCGGGAGAGAGAGAGCTAACTCGGGGATGAATAGGAGAACCAAAGGGGGTGGAGCAGGGGTGAATAACTGTGGGGGAGATTGAAAAAGCTGTATGGTCACACAGACTCAGGAGTGAGGCTCCACCCGAACTGTGTATACACCTTATGCACTAAATTCTGTTGATTCTGTGATTTACCCACTGGTGGCGCCCGGTGCGACAATCATTTTTGGCGCCCCCAGACCCCATGACAGCCGCCTTGGATTCTCTCACTACCACCGGGCATAAGTGCCCCTCATCTCTCCACTCATAAGTTATTGCTAAACACAGCTCCCCCCCTGAGGTCTCAGTGCGGCCGCACCAGTCGCACTGCCTTAAGGCCGGCCCTGGATTTACCACTCAATTGTGACTTCTTTCGGTTTGACAGACAAGCACACCAATACTTTTTTGACCACCGAGAACTGTAAAATACATGGATGAATTAATGAATGAGTAACATTTTCTGAGGTTAATTCTGAAAGCACTACAAGGCCTTACGCATTGAACGGCGGTACAATTGCACCCAACATAAAAAGAGATAATAGAAAGGTGGGACAGAGCAAGTTTTTTGGTGACAAAGAGGGAGAGCAAGAAGGCAAGGAAGAGTTGAGTATATTATAGTATTTTAGCAATCAATCAATCAGGAGTTTGTATAGCGTGGGTACTCCCCAATAAGGGTCTCGAGGTGCTGGGGGAGGGGTCAAGTGGGGAGGCTGCTGATCCATCAGGGCGTGGAGGTTCAGTCGAAGAGACAGGTCTTGAGATCCTTCCTGAATTGGGTCAGCAATGGGGTTTGCCTGAGCTGAAGGTGCAGGGTGTTCCAGCAAGACTAATGGAATTATCGGATTCGGCGGCAGTGGAGTTTTCTACACAATTACGGATTTAAGGGAATTGCCTCTAAGTGCACTATCTGCTCGATAGTTTGCAGGTTTCAACACAAAAATTGTTACTAGATCAAACAGATAAAAGGTTACTAAAACAAGCATTGATAATGCATCGCTTTTGCATATGTTATAAATAAAGAGCTGTTTTCATCAATCATCGTCCGGGAGAAGGAAAGAGCTCCCTGACAAATTACACGGGATGTGGAGCAGCGTCCAGAGCTGCTGACTCAGGAGCTGGGGATCCAGGTTCGAGTTTCAGTTCAAGTCTTGGTGGGGAATCCAACATCCTGTAATTCTATGCAAATCACTTAAGCTCTCCGTGTGATAAATTGTTATATAAATATGCTGCAAGAGTAAATTGCAAAACTTTATGAAAATATAGATCCACCAAAGCAGATTTTAACAGTATTTCAGCTGTGGTAAACTGATAAGAGAAGCAGACGAGGCACAAGCATTGGTAAATGCAGGAAAATATGCTACAGCCAATAGAAATGGAGGAAAGGTAAGTGACACGCACAGGAAGCAATGAGAAGCTAGGAAAGAGAGGAGGAGGGATGTAAGTCCCTTTTAAGTTTATATTAAAAACAATAGATTTTCTCAAGCACTGCGCAAGCGCAGTGCAGGCCAAACCTAAAAAGTAAAAGCTTTATGTGTGATGCCCCTTGGTTGCAAACACACTCAAAAGGTTACCTTACTTGCGGATGGGGCGGGCCTCTATTAGAGCGAGTAGGCCATCATTTCTATTCCTCTCAGTGGACTATGTGTGCGGGCGGGTGAGCGGTTCTCAGAGGGCAGAGCGCAACTTGACGGGGGGGGGGTGGCGATCCGAGATTCCACTTTAGATCAAAGAGTGTGTTTGCCTTGGTTTTTTCTTTGTGGTTCCTTTTCTTAAAAATTGAAAATGTCCTTTGCTGTGTTATTGCTTTGTAACTGGATGCTGCAGCGGCCTCTGGGGTACAGAGCCCTGCATATAATGTGCAAATGACAAATAAAATTTGTTGTTAAAAAAAAAAAGGTTACCTTACTACTTTACAGTTGTTGATTGCTGCTGTCTGGTGTCAAACTGGTGCTTGTGAGGTGAAACTAGGCAAAACCAAAGGGGATGATGGACGGAGTGTTGAACAATGCAAGCACTCACCCCCAGTCAACTGATCTGGGTTTAATCCATCATCATTCTTTAGCTCACTCCGCCACCCCAGTTCAGACATGGCCATATGCAAATCAGTCTTACCCTGTGCCTCATGGGAACAGTCCAGCCCGAACTGCCAAGCCATGTCTTCCCTGGACCGGAAACAAGCATCCTGAGATCGGTTGCTGGCTAATCAGCCATCATCAGCCAGGCTAGCTTGAATCCAGTGGCAAAGTGAGCAAGGGACCCACGTCTAGGCACACCCTGCCATCTTAGGGCGAACAAAGCAAAACCAAAGGGGATGATGGACGGAGTGTTGAAACCCCGAAACCGGTCCTAGGATGCTTGTTTCCGGTCCAGGGAGGACCTAGCTTGGTAGTTCAGGCTGGACTGTTCCCACGAGGCACAGGGTCAAGGCTGATTTGCATATGGCCAGGTCTAAACTGGGGTGGCATGATGAGCAAAAGAATGATGGATTTAACCCAGATCTCTTGACTGGGGGTGAATGTTTTGATTTGTTCTGCATTCCGTCCATTAATTGTGTGTCTTTTGCTTTCCCGCCCTAGGTGCACCAGGTATGCCCAGACGTGGGTCCTGGGCTCACTGTGCCACTGGAATCAAGCTATCCTGGCTGAAGAGGGGTGAAACCCCAAAACCGGTCCTAGGATGCTTGTTTCCGGTCCAGGGAGGACCTGGCTTGGCAGTTCGGACTGGACTGTTCCCATGAGGCACAGGGTCAAGACTGATTTGCATATGGCCAGGCCTAAATTGGGGTGGCATGGTGAGCAAAAGAATGAAAGATTTAACCCAGATCTCTTGACTGGGGGTGAATGTTTTTATTTGTCCTGCATTCCGTCCATCAATTGTGTGTCTTTTGCTATGAGGTGAAACTGTCATGCCGAGGTGAAACTGTCATGCCATTATTAATTTGTGTTAAATTGACAAAACAGAATGTTTTGCTTTACACTGCATAATTTAATCAACCCTGTGACATAGTTTGGTTCTCCGTTGCTGCATAAGCCTAGAGGCCCTCCCTATGTGATCGCATTTTCCATATTTGCGCCCCACCGCTCCAACAAAATCGCACATACAGCTCCCCTATTCCGCCTCACTCACCGAAAGATTTCACAGAAATGACTGTTTTGTGGTTGTGAATTGCTGGGGGCAGCTAGGTACACCCATCAGTGCCCTCAGGGCATGGGGATCTCAGAACATGAGGATTTTCACAGAATGCAGTATTTCCCAGAGTCCTGAAGCACCGCGCCATCCTTGCCTTCCTTGGGGATGCAGTAGGCACACTGGCGTTTAGCTCTGGCTGCACTCGGCCCTTGCCCAAGTGCCACACTAATTTGGGCAGGGGGCAGTGGCTGTTGGCGCCATTAGTACACCATACTATGTATTCTTCTCTACTGGGCTGCACAAACCTCCCGCTTACAAGGTGGGGGCACAGAAACAGCGGAGACTAGTAAAATGGAGCTGCCCTCCCCACTCAGAGAAGGTTTAAGAGGAAAAATCGGACCACGAGTGACGAAAAACACACAGCTACCTACGTTTTCCGACGAAAAATACAGTCTGTAATGTGCTGAAACATTCAAAATGCGGTCCCAGAATAAATTAGCAATAAAGACTGGCATTTAAATTGTTGAACCTATCAAAAAGGCGCCAGAGTTTAGGTACCGCCCTATTGTCACAGTATTCAAGTTAATCTTAGCCCGTCTTTTCTCATTCAGGCAGCACCACACATCCAAGAGATATATTTTAAAGAGTGTGGTATGTAACCGTAATCAGCATGTTAATGAATTCATTTTATGTAAATGAACTCAGAGCGAGCACACTCCTCTGATGTGCTCTGCAGGCATTTGTACAAGCCTGTTTTTAAACTATTTTAGAAACATTATTACGTTTGTATAAGTGTAGTAACTTTATCAAGAGCAGTGAACATGGACGTCAATCATGGATATCCTAATGCTGCTCTTGCCACCCTGGGACATAAAGCTCCACAGAAATGGCCATCAACAGAAAGTAAACTGGGCTCTCTAAATATTATATTTAGTTCTGTGGTTTCATCAGGGGCGGCTCCTCCGTTAAGGCGGACGAGTTTCGCCCCACTGCTCTCTGATCAGTGAAAAAATGAGAAACAAATTATACTAAAATGTTATTGTCATTTTATTTTTCAGTATGGAGCCAGGGCGGGGCGGGGCTGTGCTATCCTGACAGACAGCAGCAGCCAGAAGGGAGGAGGAGTGGTGGGCACCAAAAGTGCACTTGACGGTTTGACTGTCATGCGCACTTAGCAGTTCTCCACCTGGCTGTGTTGCACAGCCGGGTGTAGAACAGTCCCAGGCTGCCAGGCATTGTCTGAGCGGCAACCAAGGCAGCTCAGACCAATCACAATGCTTACCTGAATGATAGCAGCATCGCGATTGGCTTTGGGGATTCTGGGAGCTTGTGGTGCTGCCAGGAGTCAGGAGCAGAAGAGGACGGAGGAGAGGCGGCAGTCATACACAGGTAAGTGATCTTTTATTTTCAAACTCCCTCCCATCCCCGCTGCCCCGTCAATTCTGGTCCCTAGAAGCCACCACTGGGTTTCAATATTCTGACATTCACTTTGACTTTCAACTATAGTGCACCTCACTTTAGGGGCATCAGGATGTGAAAGAAAAAAAAAGCACAACACCCCGAAAACTCACATACACCCATTTGGAATATTCAATCAGTCCCTACTTAAGAAAACAAGTAGAAGGGATTTTAATGTTATGTTATCAGCATTTATCGATGGATGGTGAGGCCTTAGGTTTGCGGAGCTTTTCCTAGTACGGAATCGACACTATAAATTTAGTGCTCTCCCACCCTGTTCCTGCTTTCAACACAGCTGATGAGGGTTGTGTTATTTAACTTCTGGTACCACACATTTTTAGGGTGCTGTACGTGTGGCCACCATTGGTACCTCTTAGAGGTTGTGACCACCACCAAAAAAGTGTAGGTAGCCTTACCTTTGATCCTGAAGAATTGCCAATTAATACATTACCAGGCAAGAAACATGTTGGCCCTTTTAGCACATTGACTCACATACCTAATGGTGAGATATGTGCGTTTCACTTTGGTTTTAATCAGGATGGTGACCATGCTTTATTAAAATAGGTTGAAGTGGATCACCTATCCCTGTTTTAGTTCACTCACTTCACAATTCACATGCACCTACACCAGTTAGTAGAAGTAACCCCTTACACACCTCATTCATCGGCATTGGAAATAAAGATCTCCGGTAGGAAGGCCCCCTTTGGGTGCCTGATCGGGCATTGCACCGCCGGCCCGATAAGGAGCAGGACCTGATGATGAAGCAAGACACCCGCTTGTTGGGTGTGTGAAGGTCTTCTTTTCCAGAAGGAGTGATCTTCTCTCCTGCGTCCATCAGCACCCTCACATTGTCACTTTGGCACCTTTGAGTTATACTACTACACCCTGCGTCACTTCTAGGAACTGCATACCTCTTTGTTTTCACTGCTTGTTGGGCACGTATGCTGGACCTATATGAATAATAATAAAGATTATTATTTATAAGCCCTCTATCCCTCTTTTTGTTTGAGATCAGCATTTATAAAGCATCTATTTTCTTAAACTGGTACTCTTTTCATAAGTGTCTGTGATTTACCTCACTGATTCACTGATTTGTGAATAGTTGTTCTGTAGTTTTTGATGGGAAGAAATGTGTTAAGTCTCGTTGTCCATTTGTTGGGTAACTTGAGGCTAAAATAACTTTAGATTGGATAAAGATCTTCGCAGTATGTTCAGTGTCACCTTAAGGGTTTTGGAGGCCTTGGACCAAACATACTTTGGTAGATCCTTTCCAGAACAAATTTGAATTTTATTACCCATTTCAAGCCCACATAATGCCAAACAGAACTACATTTTATGTTAAATTTGAACACTGTCACACAAAAACAGTTGAAGTATGTCTTGCCCAGTTAACCAAAAATCCTTAAGATGACACTAGTTTTCTGTGCAGGGTTAAACCCTGTAGAGGCCCCTAAGCAGTCGAAATGTTACCCCCCCTCCCGAAATGATCTCCTGATAGCCAATGCACTGGAATTTTTTTTACAAACTGACAGCTTCCAGAAGATGGTCATTTAGGAGACAAACTCTTATGTGAATCTGATGTCTCTGGTTTATGCACTTTAAGTTGTTAATGGGTATATTACATTAATACAGTATTTTTTCTAAAGAGTCTTTAATTAATGTAAAGTTTTCATTTCTTTGAACTGATTCATTTTTTTCTATGGTTTGGAAAAAATATTTAAGAAGCTTAATTGTAATTTTCTTTCAAGATGAAATCAATATTATTTTGATCAGTTTTTGCGCCAGTGCATTCTTTGCCTGGCACTGCTAGTTTTAAGAGAAACAGCTGGAGATAACGGTGCACAGAAAAGGAGAGAGGTTCAGATAGAGAAAAATAATAGACAGAGATCAAAGAGTTAGAAAGTTCAGTTTCCCAGGGAGGCCCTTTGAAGTTGGGGGCCCTGGGAAATTGCTGACTTACCACAAAAATTTCCTTGATGGAGTATGAGCGTTTTGACGCGTCTCATCTGAACGAAGAATCCCAGAAATTTCCCCTGAAGAAGGGCTACACCAGCCCGAAATGCATTGGGATGGGATAAAAAAATTGAAGCTTTTTCGTTGAGAAATATTATGATATGATGAAGCAAAATGGGTTATTGGGTTGAATGCAGTGTCCCCAATATTATTATTGGAAAATAAACACACTGATGGAAATTTGATTGATGAATTTGGATTTACTTGTATTAACTATATACAATCCCCCTTGTCATAGGGACAAAAGGCAGTGCTTAAGGGGATGAACCCCAATTGGGGAAGCCTGCTTCTTACTGAAATTTCTGACTTACCCCATTCCTTAAATCGTCTCAGAGTGTGGTATGCGTATCGGAGGCTTTGCCAAAGACTTTGCTGTTCTTCTTTGAGATGGTTAGTGGATTAGCCACTGTCCAGCATTTGTGTACTGATCTATTAATTTAGGAGTTTTTGTTAGATACCAGCTTTGTAGCCCCGTGGCTACAACAAGGCACCGAAATGAAGAGTGGGATGAATGCAGTGTATTCGAGTGAAGGATCAGAATACGACCAATTGCGATTTGTAGCATCCCAATTCAGTGCCTGTTTAAAGACTTTAGCCTTCTGTCATTTTCTAAACAAGAGGTGATTCGTTTCTGCCTTCATACTGAGGTTCCAAGCATTCCAGAGTTTAGGACTCTGGACATCCTATCACCTGCTTTTGGGATTTTCCTTTTTTTTTGCTGGATGGGGTGCAGATTAATTGATGAACATTTTCAACTTGTTTTTAATGTTCGGCTAGGTTTTCATGTAACTAGTTCCTGTGTTCCAGTATGCCTGGCATATATGCAATATATTTTGAATTGAATGTTGGGTTGTTCTGGAAACCAATGGAGGACTTTCAAAGCATGTCTGCATGTTCACATGGTCTAGTTTCAGGTGGTTAGTAAGTAGTTTATCTAAATGGTCTTTCAGTCCCTGCAACCAGTCAGACTAACTTTTTAGCACCTCTATATAGACTAAATTACAGTAGTTCTGACAACCCTTTAGTAGGACTCTTTTCAGTTCCACTTGTCATGTCAATGATCTTCCTGTGAATGGACATTGAAGGGTAAGGTCACTAACTACAGCATTAACTTGTCGGGTGAATTTAAGATCCACATCAAAGACTACATCTAGGTTTTTTCACACTCTGGGATGTCACCACTAGGAAACCTGAGCTTTTCAGTAAACAAAAATGTTTGCCATTATCAGTAAATGCTATTGCTGGGATCTCTGTGGTGTGCAAAATTGACATATTTCTTGGGGGAGTTAGCAAAATCCCATGAAAATATCATGAAATTACAGAAGATTAAACATTCTGAGGTTTGTTGGTATCTTGGATAACATTTGTCACGCGAGAGGGCACCTCATGTAAAATGTCTCAAATGGCACTGGCAGGAGACTGATTTGAAAACAACATGTTACTCAGCTTAACATGCTCTCTTCAAACCAGACTTCCATGGGTAAAACTATTGCAAAACACAACATTTTGAAACATTTAATGAGCTACGTGGAACCTGAAATTCAGGAATTTCACAAATTTCACCAGAGTAATTGAAACTTCAATTTGGCTTTTTTTATGTTCATTAATACTAAGGAATTTTTCTTTCACCCAATAGAAAATGGGGTCTAAATACTCTGTGATGTTTGGTTGACTCTCTGATTTAGTAGCCAAACGGCAGCGGATCTGTGCCTCATCAACATGCATTTAGAAACAGATCTGATGATGCTGTGACATGTTTGCTAAGAGACATGTACAAAAGTAGGTGTAGGAAAGATGAACCCTGTTAGACACTGCACGTCATCATTCCTGCTAACAATTCCTGTATTTTCAATGCTTACTTGTTTGCTTCTTTTAGGAAGAAATAACAAATCCATGAAGGTTATGCCACACAATTATGCCCATTCATTAAATCTTTTCAAAAGGATCTCGTCATCTACAGTGTCATAAGCTGCAGAGAGATCAAGGGGAATCACAGACTCTTACCCTAATCTGGAGTGAAGAAGAGGCCTTTCTAAATGCTAGCATGTTTGCTTTCTGTTCCATATAAGGGCCAAAATCCCATTGAAGGTCATTGACTAACTGCAGGGATTTCAATTTATTCCTGTAGTTGGGTATTTATCTTTTTTTGCAGGATTCTGCTGGAACATGTCTTGTTAGAACTTCCCAAGAATTCTCAAGGTATGTATGGTTTGCAGTGGGTTTATTTCTGGTGTGTAGGGAATACATGGCTGAGCTAACTGGGAACAGTTCCACTAGAGAGGGAGGCAAGATGTCATCTGTAACTAGACAGGAAAACTGCATCAATTGGTCATAACAAGGTGGAGTCTCCAGGTTGGAGTCTTAGGGCCGTATTATCAAGAACGGAGCAAACATTATCTCTGCTTTAGCAGCAGGAAACGGCTGCTAAAGTGGCCATAAGGAGCTTGATAATATGCCCTAGAGAATTCCAATAGAAGCCCAGGTTCTGGTGTCAAGGACATCAAACCTGAGCTTCTATTGGAATTCTCTAGGGTATATTATCAAGCCCCTTATCGCCGCTTTAGCGGCAGTTTCCTGCCTCTAAAGCGGCTATAATATTTGCGCAGTTCTTGATAATATGGCCCATTGGTTTTTTACATGAGTTGTTTGTTTTGTAGACAGTCATTGTTAGCCATAATAACATAATTAGATAGTAAGGCAAAGATCTGAGAAGGAAGGTGCTCCAGATGGAGAATTAAAAGTGTACATCTCTGGGTGTGGAGATGTTGTAGACTGGAAGTGTGCTATGAAAACGATTTTTCCCACTTTTCCTTTAGCATATAACCTTTTTTATTTCTTTAGAAGTATTTCTTCTTAATCGTTTCAATAATGACAAATTCGGTGTGGGTTAGACGGGGGTTTATTAATCTGATGCATTTAAGAGACTCATATTACCAAAACTAGCAAATAAAAATACTTATTTTTTAGTTAAACATACACAGACATAGGTTATTCGTTCCATTAAATGCTCCTCTATAGGAGAGGCGAAATATTCCGTTCCACCGGCGGAACTGGCAGCATTTTTGTGACTCCGTATTACTCTTGTACTGCGAAGTCCCAGCCAAATATCACCAATCACCATGCAGCAGAATTCTTTCTTGTGTGCTTGCCCAAACGGTAAGTTGGTGAGCGCGAATGAGATTTGACATCCCCTAGAGTGATTTCCAGTCGCTTGGAGGACAAACAGTGAGATGTTTCCAGCACTGCGGTCATGACCATTTGTGGTCAGAAGGCTGCCACTTGAGTAGAAAATCTACTTGAGCTGCAGCCAAATCAACTTGAGTGGCTGCGCCCTCGGGCGTGCCATGTGGTGCCATTTGTGCTGATTTTGTAGTGCGGAACGTGCTCCAGGCTTTAAATCACAGCATGAGCAGTGCGACGCGCCTATTTCCGCCCTTTGGTGGAACTCCGTGGAAACTCAGAGTTTTTTTGTAATGCTGGGAATTTCCATGGAGTCAAATTCAGCGCGTTCCGCCCACCCCTACTCCTCAGTCAGTTAATACCCAAGATGAAGAGCATGGGTGAAATATTTTAATCCGTTAAAGGCTAACTTAGCCTTTCATCTTTTGGAGGTTGATAACATCATTGCCATATAATTGAAAAGTATTGGTACCAGTTAATAAAAATGCATAGAAGCATATAAACTGACTAAAAGGCTGAAAAGCAGAATGCATCAGTTAGCTTTGAAATACTTACAATGTGTCATAACATCCTTCAAATGGACTTTCTCAATTAAAATACATTCAACTTCGATTTAGTTCATAGCTGTTCAAATCCCTGCAACTATAGATTTCATGGTAATATGTCTCTGGGAGAGACACAAAATACCAAACCTGCATTATCTGGATAAAATGATATGAACATTTAAATCTGCTTTAGTTTAAATTGCTAAATATATGAGACATAAACTATGTTACCATTAAATTGGATTATTATACCAGCTTCTATGCAACAGAGGGCACCAATAGGATTTTGATGTATGAATAAATAAATACATTCATGTTCTTATATTAAAGTATTATGGAAACGAGGTAAGACTGTCTAACATCATATGGAATGGAAGTTGAGCTGAGCATATCTGAGTATGGTGCAGATGCATGCGGTCCTTAATTAGTGAATAAATACATATATAAATGAATAAAATAAGTGCAGGGTCTCAAAGTCTTTCCTAAGAGCCTGGCGCTGCCGAATGTTGGCTTTACCAAACACCAAAGCGGTTCAGTCTTGATTCTGCCTCATGCCGCTTTCTATCACGCTGCTAGTCTGATTATCTCTCTCTTCCATGCTCTTTTCCATGCCTGCTTTCTCTCTAAGTCACTGCTTTCCTATGTTCCTCTCCCCCTTTTCCCTCTTTTCTGCTTTCTCTCTCTTACTGTGAAATAAAAATCTAATGATGAGAAATAAGTCTTGGTCCCAAAAAAGGAGTTCTGGTGTCCTCCACCTGCATTGGCATAGCCAAGCACTGCTCAGGCCCTGACAAAAGTAAAAGGTTGTACATTTGTCCTAAATGGTGCCTTTCTAAAAGTCACATACAGTGCTGCAGGGGATGAATAGCAGTGTGAAGGTGTGGGGCAAAGGAAGTGTTAAGATGTAGACAGATGCAGATTAGTAATCAGAGAACAAGAGCAAACTCAGAGCTGAAGACCAAATAGGCTCTATGCTGTTACATGAAGCCTATGCACGAATATAACCAACAGACCTAACAAATGTGCCCGTCTGTTGATGTTGACGTATCTATGGATCTCTGCACCTCTACAGTGCAATAACAGTTTAAGAGTCAATGTTTTATTGATGATGCAATCGACACTTAATTGGATGCCTGGCATTATATTGTGTTCCTAGTACCTGGTGATGTCCCAGGCATTTGAAGAAGTGTCTGGTCATTTGCCCCTACATTTGGGTCAGAAAAGCTGTGTCTGGACATTGGCGGCAGTGCATAGGTAAATGTTGGCTTTAAGTGTGCATTCGAAGCTGGAATTGTGTAGTAAATTACCATGTCAGTTTGCACCTGGCCATATAATAAGTGTACTGCAGTATATGGTAGCTGTGTCATAGCAGGACTCTAGGTAATATAAATATTAGTGGCTAATTCGCAGATGAGCTGTAGTAAGTTATTTGATATTTTTTGTCTTCCATTTATTGACAGGTCCATGATCATCAGTGATCAATGTCGCTTCCTGCTATGTCTTTGTATCAAAACTTCACAGGTCACAATGCATCACATCCTGTGATGTATTTAGGGTCTGTGTTATTTATCTTACCACAGCCTTTTTGATGAATCGACGTCCACGTCAAAGACAATAGCACACAAATACAAAAGAAGTCAAGATACCGCTTATATTTGTCCAAGTGAGCAGTCCGCCTGATATTGGGGAACAAGAAAGGCATCGCTTGGATGGCAAGTCAATGAAAAGAGGGGTGTATTGTGGAGACAGAGACCGTCTTCTATTGCCATCTTAGTGACACAGATTCCTATAGTTACTGGGAATTACTGCATGTGCTGTGCATTGAAGGATTACCCAACCATCATTTGCTCAAACGCCACAATACTGGTTCATACCTTATATGTTGCTATGAAATAATGTGCATGTATGTGCTGTGTTCCAGCAACCACCACCTCTGGTGCATGTTACTGTCATTCATCCATGATCTTCTAAGGAGTCTTTATGGAGGAGATGGGAGTTTACAGGTTTTAACTACAGATATCCAATACATTTTTTTAATCATTATTACCTACCAATTAGGGCATTAACAAATGTACATGCCTCTTGGAGAGGCCTTTAATTGCTATTAATTGCTCATACCACAATTATGGGCCTGAACCAAAATGAGAGGGAGCCTAATTCGGGAATGGCAATTAATGGCTTGTGGTGTTTATCTAAACATTTGCATGACCACTGACACAAGAAACTCTAGACTTCAAATTCCCTCTTGAATTGTAAGTAGAGTTTTAACAAGACATTATAAAATTATGTTAAAGAAAAATGTCTCCAACATACCAGAATCCTCAAGCTGCACCACTGACTGAGAAACATATTTTCCAGACCACATAGACATTTGGTATGCACAGGGTTAATGTCGGTCAACATCTTTCAGCTCACCAGGACTGCATAAAGCAAAACTGTTTTAGATAAAGAATAGTCTCTTTGAGAGAAATTTCTTAGGAGAGTACTTCAAAGGAAATTAATTTAAAGTGTGTTTATTTGTTGTGCACTGCTAAGCCACATTGTAAAGTGATCAAGCCTCTCAAGACAGCATACCTGGGCACTTTCATTTATTAGGGAGGTAGATCCATTTGTTGTCATGCAAGTCCAGTCCAGTACATTGTTCTGCGAAGACTCTCTAATCATTTTAGGTCGAAACGTGTCAACACCACCATAAGGAACAACAGATAGCCATTTTGAAAAGGCTGATAGGATACCTATGTGCTTTCCAGAATTGCACAGCCATAAACCCCTGATTCATCCCTTGGCCTAAAGAACAAATGGGCAATTCCTTCAAATAATCTACCTGTATTATCTTTCCTATACAATTGCGAACTGGGACTTGGGTTTATCAACAAAGATACTGTAAAGACATTCATTTAATTGCCCATTATCACAAAAAAAAGGTGTTGGCACATATTTTTGATTTATATATACATTGCTTTTGTATCACTCTATGTTTTTTGTAAATGTCTTTTGTGCACATAGGAATTCTGTAGTATGTGTATTCCTATTCTGTGTATGTTGTGGTGTGTTGAACCTATGTATGACAACATTAATAATTTCAAAATGATGATTTAGAATGAAATGTCACAAGGGTCAACTAATTTGTTGTTTTTGTTCCTTTCAATGATATAATCATCTATAAATGTTTACTTGTGAGGTTTCTTCTTTGTGTTTGCAAGTTATCTGCTAGTAATGCACCAAGCTAATTCACGGGGAGTTGGAAGATGAAACGGCATAATATGGAACCCTGGGGGACTGTGAAGGCGATAGAGATCTTTTGGAACTTGCACATACCCATGTGAACAAACTGGTGTCAGCTGGAAAGGTTGGAAGAGTTATAGCTAATACAGGTTTCAGTCAATAAGGGTACAAGACTCAATCCAAGATAAGAGGGCTATTTTGGAATTTTGTTTCGGTGCTCTTTACAGAAACTTGTTTGTTAGGAGTTTCATTTAAGTAATGACTTGACGTCCTTCTTTGGATGTTTTAGAGAGTTTTTGAAAGCTGTACTGTTGTTAGAAGATGTGATGTTCTTATAGAACTGGGTATCAGTTAGTGGATTCATGGAACAGTACCCATAATTTCTAGGGATGACCCCAAAAGATTAGAGATAAGCATTAAAAAAGAGTCAGCAACAGTATGAAGTCATGAGGGACACCTTGTTAGGCTGGCCTTGCTGGGTATAGCATTGCCAGTTTTCACCATATGGGCTCAGTTTCAAAGGGAGGGAGAGAACTAGTCTAACACTATGCCAGCAATGCCCTTTCAATTATTAAGGAAAACAATGAGGGCGATATGGTTGACTATGTTAAAGCGAGCTGAAAGGTCTAGGAGAAGGAGTGATCAGAGTCTGTGAAGTGGAAAGCATTGTCAAGAACCAGTAAAAGAGCAACCTCAGGCCTAAAGCACTGCCTGAAGCCAGATTGAAAATTGGCCAAGAGATTGTTTATGGGATTTGGTGAGAAAGTTGGGCAGCAACACCTTCCCCTGGAAAAGTAGACCTGATGAGGGGCGGAAGTTGATGAGGTCACTGGGGTCTGCAGAGGGTTTCTTCAGAAGGGGGTTGGCTTGATCACTTTTCAAGCAGTTGGGAAATACACCTTCAATATGCAATAAGTTCTCTAAGTTGGTCCAATATGGTAACAGGTGTTTGGCCGTGTCTTTATAAAGTTTACCTAGAACTGTGACAGTGAAGTGGTTTAGGAGTTTGACATTGGTATTGGTCTTGAGAAGCTCATGTTCCGAAGAAACTGTAAATGACACAAAGAAGTTGTGGCTTTCATGACTAGCTTTTCATCAGCCAGGTGATCAAGGTTGGAAGGTATAAGAGTTAAATAGATATGACCTTTTCAGTGAAGAACTTTACATCTGTATTTAGAGACTCCCTTTAGGTCAATCATGGTGAATCGTGGTGGGACTCTTGGCCTGTTTGACTATATCAAATAGAGGTCTTGGGTGATTTTTGGCAGTGTCCGAAAGAGATTTGTTGTGTGAGGATTTGGACTTGAAAATATGGTTTTTGTAGTTGCTTCTGGCCTCCTGTGGTATGCAAGAGTCCCAAGAGAAGGGGATTGTCTCAAAGTATTTTATAGTCTAGTGAAATAGAGTTACCTCTTGAAATCACCTGACAGCCAAGGCAGACAAGGTTTCAGTAATTTACTTCTTGCTTACCAGAGGAGCACACTCCTCATAAGTTCTGGATACCAAAAATGAGTGCCTCAGCCCACCATCTACAACCATCAGCATAAACTAAGTCATGGGTAAGGAGCCCCATACACATCCTGTAATTGCTGATCAGGGACCACTAACATTCACATAGTGTATTATGCAATCACTTCCTGAGGTCGACGTTTCAACTTGTGTATCTGGAAGTTAAAGTCAATTCATTTTCTACCACCACCCTCCAGGTATAATATTACTTTTCAATGCACAGTATTTTGGAGGGAAGGGCCTTCGTTCCTTTTTATCGATGCAGCAGTTATTTTCAGACTGAAAATAGGAAGCCACCATTTAGAGGTCAGGCGCCTTTGTCCACACCCCGTGTGCGGCGTTTTTAGGTCTTGCCTGAGCCAGCGCATGCGCTGGTCTGGTGAGACATTTAGTGAGTGGGCTTTAGAAATCCCACCACAAGCTTTTGCTGGCCTAGAGCGTGCGGTTACGCGCACAGTAACACACATTCCTCGCATCGCTCTATCAGGCGCCATCTGGCTTTCCTCTCGCTTGCTGTCCCAAGAGTGCGCATTAACGCTCCTCCCCCTCCCCCACCACAGAGCGCGTCCCGCTCCTCCCGCTGGCTGCTGCTACTCCCGGCGCCATCTGGCCACTTTCACTTTCAGGGCACGCGTGCCTCCTCGCTCGCACCTCTGCCCGTCATTGCTTCCGTCTATGCTCCTATATAGCACTTTGTTTTAAAGTATGCCCCTCCCACTCCACATGCATATCTTTGTTGCTTGACCTGTCCATCCCACCACCTTCTTCTCGTCGCTGCTTGACACCTCACCACCCAGTGACTTTCCCCATTCTGCTCCCGCCATCCTCCCATTCGTCCACTTGCTTTCACCTAAAATACTTTTTATACTAAAGCCTTCACTGAACCTGATAGCAAGAATCCGTACGAGTTACCAAAACTGACATGAAAAAAATCTACATGTAAACTCTCCTGGCATCTCCGTCTTACACCAGCTAGTGCAATGGTTCTGAGCTTTTGACGCTTTGACTGTAAACATTGCCCGCCTGGGCTCGAGCCCCAGCATGCAAAGCAGCACGAGTTAAAGAGCCAGTCCAGACTGAAGGTGTCCCAGTGCGGGGCTGCTGGAACATCTTTACCAATGCTTGTTTATTGTTTTCAGTCTGGTCCTGACAGGAGCAGGGGACACACCTTCGTTGGGAATGCAAGTTGTTTAGAGCCATTGGGGCATGTGTTAACCATCTGTACTGTGCTTTTAGTTGGGTGCATGAGTGTGTTTAGAGGGGGTTGGGATGGGGGGGTCAACTACACGTTCACTCCTCGCTGTCCATTTGCTTAAGGTGGCAGGATTTTATTTCATTTTAAAAGAAAAACACGTGAAATGCTGTTCATCAAATTTGCACATCACTAAAATAACATTTATGAAAATTGCCATACCTTAAGAAAGGTATTTTATAAGTACAATAGGTAATCCAAAGACATTTGAAACAACATTTCTGCAAGCAAAGTCAAAAGGAGAAAAATATAGGTTATTTGTGATATTTTGTAGCACACTGAAATGTCGCAGCTCACTAGCCGCTACAAAGATGTGATGGAGCGGTGGGGGCTCTGAGATGGCTTTGTTTAAAGGGACCCTCTTCCTTGCACATTCATCTTGAAGGGTGTTTGCAAGTGAGCCATCCAGTGATTTACATTGTCAGGTGCTGTGTACCTGCGCTTGCCTATTTTGAAACGGAGAGTACCGGTGCTTGTGAGCAGGACTTCAGTGGAGTGGTACTGGCACGTCTCCGCATGGTTGCAGTGGTTGTGATGGGAGAGTACTGGCACATCTCAGCATGTCTGCAGTACATTCAGTGGAAGAGTCTGGTCATGTCTAAGTACGATTGCAGGACTTGTAATGGGAAGGTACTACTACTACTTCCCACATATGAGAGTACCGCTACTTCTCCACACAGTTGCTGTGCATGTAATAGGAGGGTGCCACCACCTCGCGTGCAGTTGCAGTGCTTGTACTTGGACGGCACCACCACCTCTCTGCGCAGTTGCAATGCTTGTAATGGTAGGGCACCGCCACACCTCTGCGCAGTTGCAGTGCTTTTACATGGACGGCACCGCCACCTCTCTGTGCAGTTGCAGTGCTTTTACTTGGATGGCACCACGACCTGTCTGCGCAGTTGCAGTGCTTGTACTTGGCCGGCACCACCACCTCACGCGCTGTTGCAGTGCTTGTAATGGTGGGGCATCGCCACCTCTCTGCACAGTTGCAGTGCTTTTACATGGACGGCACCGCTACCTCTCTGCGCAGTTGCAATGCTTTTACTTGGACGGCACCACCACCTCTCTGCGCAGTTGCAGTGCTTGTACTTGGCCGGCACCACCACCTCACGCGCTGTTGCAGTGCTTGTAATGGTGGGGCATCGCCACCTCTCTGCACAGTTGCAGTGCTTTTACATGGACGGCACCGCCACCTCTCTGTGCAGTTGCAGTGCTTGTACTTGGCCGGCACCACCACCTCACGCGCTGTTGCAGTGCTTGTAATGGTGGGGCATCGCCACCTCTCTGCACAGTTGCAGTGCTTTTACTTGGACGGCACCACCACCTCTCTGCGCAGTTGCAGTGCTTGTACTTGGCCGGCACCACCACCTCACGCGCTGTTGCAGTGCTTGTACTTGGCCAGCACCACCACCTCACGCGCTGTTGCAGTGCTTGTAATGGTGGGGCATCGCCACCTCTCTGCACAGTTGCAGTGCTTTTACTTGGACGGCACCACCACCTCTCTGCGCAGTTGCAGTGCTTGTACTTGGCCGGCACCACCACCTCTCTGCGCAGTTGCAGTGCTTGTAGTTGGCCGGCACCACCACCTCACGCGCTGTTGCAGTGCTTGTACTTGGCCAGCACCACCACCTCACGCGCTGTTGCAGTGCTTGTAATGGTGGGGCATCGCCACCTCTCTGCACAGTTGCAGTGCTTTTACTTGGACAGCACCGCCAACTCCGCGCAGTTGCAGTGCTTGTACTTGGACGGCACCACCACCTCTCTGCGCAGTTGCAGTGCAAGCATTGGCATAGCCAATAGGTCTCGCCTTTGGGACCTTCTAAGTGTTTAGCCACGCAACAGTTGATGTTGTTGCACCAAGGATATTGTGCTGCTAAACACTTATAAGGTCCCAAAGGCGAGACCGATTGGCAATGCCAATGCTTGTTATGAGTATTTCTTGAGGCGCAGCTCGAACGGCGCCCATAATTTCTCCACTCTGGCCTTATTTACTGTTTTATTTGTAGGTGCCAATAAAGCAGGCAGTCTCCAATTCCTCGTGCGCGGGTTAATTGATGTTGAAATCTAGATGCGATTGCTTTCTCTGAATTATGTCAGCCACGGCCCTGCACCCGGAGCGGTTATGTACGTTTATGGCTCTAGGGGAGGGGGCGCGTGCGTTCTGGGGGCATTAGCAGAAGAACATTTCGCAATGAATCATGTTTGCTAATTTAAATGTGATGAAGCGCAAAGATGCCTTAACACGCGACAAGCCTTTTCCTAGAAGGCAAGCACTCCCGCAGTTAACCCTTGCCCGCCCAAGCTGCGGCCGGTTTCCCTTCCTCCTGGTCGCCATCAACTTAGCACCTCCTTATTTAGCCCTGAGAGGAAATAGTGAAGAAAATACCATTGCGTCTTCAAATTCGGGAAGAAGTAGTTGTTTATAGGTAACACCTAAGTCAGAAAGTGGCGCGCTTGTTGTGACGTCACTTCAAAGTATCACCACAAAGAACTTTAATTCGGGAAGAAGTAGTTGTTTATAGGTAATACCTAAGTACCAGAAAGTGGCGCGCTTGTTGTGACGTCACTTCAAAGTATCACCACAAAGAACATTATAAACATCCCACTCTTCATCGGTGCCCCCTGGCAGTTTTCCGGTGGGTGCTAAGCCCATTAGGTAGAGTGTTCGGGAATAGAACCCACAGATTGATACCACAGCAGGAATAAATCAACACAACCTCTTACTTCCTGCTGTTTCCTGCCTTCCCACTTGACATACCCAATCTCGTGTTAACTTATAACACATTTGCCCCCTCCCCCCACTCACCAATAGCCTCACCTCTGATCTGAACAAAGTGGAAAACAGAAAAGGCCGCCTAGTTACACATTTTTTTTTTCAAATTTTGGATGTTTCTTGCAAAAATTCTAGGAAAAATACACAATGTCGTAAAGTTCCACTCTAGGTGGGCTTTTACGTGAAAGACTGTACTTTCGAGTATTTTGTATGCGAGATGGGGCTGATGGTCATCCGTGACTAAGCCCATTGTAGGTTACAGCCTTGGCAGCTCCACCCCCCTTTCATCCTCGCGAGATCAATAAAAGCAATAAAATGACGTTGGGTAAAAATATATATGTGTTATTCAGAGCCAAGGTACTCGCACATAAACATGCTCTTTCGACATGCATGATGTGCATGAGAAAAGGTTAATAAGTACGGTAGGCACATGATGTGACACTGTTTCAGAGGACCAACGAGAAAGGGCAAGCAAGGAATGCAGTTTTATAGAGAATTATACACTATGCTTGGGAAGCAGGCTCAAAATTGATTTGCATATGTCTGGGTCCATACTGGGTCCATACTGGGTAGCATGGTAAGCAAAAGAATGATGGATTTAATCCAGCTCTCTTGACCGGGGGTAAGTAGCTGAAAAGTTTCAGCACTCCGTCCATCATCTTGTTGTGTTTGCTATGTTCATCCTAAGTGGCCAAGGATTGCCCACACGTGGGTCACTTGGGATTGCCCACACGTGGGTCACTTGCTCTCTGTGCCACTGGATTCAAGCTAGCCTGGCTGATGAGGGGGTGATACCCCGAAACCGATCCCAGGGTCCTTGTTTCCGGTCCAGGGAGGACCTGGCCTGACAGTTCGGGCTGGACCGTTCCATGAGGCACAGGGTCAAGACTGATTTGCATATGTTTGGGTCCATACTGGGGTAGCATGGTGAGCAAGAGAACAATGGATTTAACCCCAATCTCTTGCCTTGGGGTGAGTGTCTGAAAAAGTTTCAACACTCCGTCAAGTGCCACCGTTTCAAGTGCCGCGTAACACTCGTGAGAGAAAACCGCGAGAGTAGTACATAGGAACAGAAAAAGTCGGGAACTCTGTTAACCAGGGGTAGGCTAATAGTTGGGAAATCATGCCATAAAAAATTGTGCACATCTTTGATGGCCATGACAGTGAGAGTAGTGACAGTCTACAAATTTCTCTTGTGAATTATGCTTTTGTTTCCTATTTGCCCTGACCACGGTTTTCTATTGTTTAATTCGATTCTGTACAGGCAAAGGATACTTCATTCCTGCCACTCATAAAATGCTCTAAAATATCCCTCAAAAGCCTTTCACTGTGTCAGAATTATGTTCTATGAGACATTTTACGGAGACCTGATGCATCTTCAGATAATGCACTGAGAACTCAAACATTTGTTTCTTGCTTGTCCAACAAAGCCACCCTTTATAACCAGAATGTTGCATGCACAAGTCAGCATTGTTTATCTTTCGATTTTTATGTGCATCTTTGTTGTAGAAAAACACATTCACATATATACATATGCCATTTTCTATAAAGAGGCCAAGGACTGTAAGGGCAGGGAATCTGATTTACCTTCTTACCTGCCAAGACTGGTTTCATGCGCATTGGTGGGTGGTTTCAGAAGCTCGCTCTGAGATCGGGATCTTCGGAGTCCAAGTGTCTCTTAAGGGAACCTTTCTCAATAATAAAATCCACAATATAATTAGTGCGCCAGGATTTATGGTATTTATTTGTTTCCACCTTTCTATGTGCATGTATCCGCTTTTTTTCAATCACTTTCTCTCTCTTTTTCCATATTTTTTTTGGATTTTGTGGAAAAATATGTAGCTGCAATTAGTTCTCAATGTCGCAGATAAATGTACAATCATCTTTGACTGCCTGGTGAGTTTGAATACTGTAATTACCCAATAAATGATATGCTCATATCAAAACCTGGCCATTGTAGCATAAACATGTGCACATCTGCATCTTTTCTAAAGAATATGTCCAAATGGCACTGATGTCTTTCTTTTTCACTCTTTGCTTAGCCAGAGCTGGAGACTGCCACCTGCCCGGGGAGCCATGTGGGGGGCTGCAACGGACCAACTTCAGCACCAAGCAGCTGACCGAGCTGGAGAAGGAGTTCCACTTCAGCAAGTACCTGACCCGTGCGCGACGTCTAGAGGTGGCCGTGGCCCTACAGCTCAATGAGAGCCAGGTGAAGATCTGGTTCCAGAACCGCCGCATGAAGCAGAAGAAGAGGGAGCGAGAGGCCTTTCAGCGGGTTCCTCCCAGTGGCCAAGGGCAGGAGGATCTTGCGTCTTCAGACAAGTCGGACTCCGCCTCTCCAGCTTCCTCACCGTGTGGCAACACTGAATGTGACACCCCCCCTCTGTGACCCAGCGTCAAGGACACTACTTCTGTCTTTGTTCCCAAAGATTACTCTCAACAGGTGTGACCTTTTCCAAAGATTACTCTACTACAACTCATCACCAGCAGTAAACGAAGAGTTTGATACTACTTCAAGTCCGTCTCCAAAGATCACTCTTCCACAACCCTCTGACGTGTAGGAAGAGACATTAGTTCAAGTTTCTTTCCAAATACTACTCTACCACCACCCATGATCTGAAGCATAAGATCAACACTACTTCATGTCCCTTTCCAAAATCTACCTATCGTACTTGATTACTACACCAAGCCCTTGGTAGCCTGCAATAGTAGAGTGATATTGTGATATGGTTTTGTGTGGAATACGAAGTGCTACCTAAGTTCAATAATACATTGCCTCTTGTCTGCTTCCAAAGGTTATCAATCAATTTAGATATTTTTTTCTGGCCCCGTTTGCGATCTGCAGAGATGGTGTGACACTATCCAAGGTAACTTCTGAAGAACTTCAAACACCATAGATTACTTCTCCTCCCCCACCTGAATCATTCCAATTCTTCCTGAGGCCAATTTTCTGAATTGCTTATTTCATTTTACACCGATCTTCAAACTTATAGATCACTCTTCCAGTCATCGCTCCACTTTCCAGAGACCAGAATCACTTGTGTCACTCTACCACAATCCTTCACCTGGGGTGCTTCTGTTACAGCATCCGCGCCTTTGAACTGCATTGCACTTGTACACTTCCACTTGTTACTTTCCAAAGTTCTCCAAACTCATAGGTTATTCCTTCACCCATCACCCCACCTGTGTGCAACCTGGATTGTTTGCCTCATACTGCCACAATTCTTCCCCTGTGGCGCTTTTGTTATAGTACCCCAAGCCCTTCACCTGGATTGCGTGTGCAATGCTACAGCCTGTCACTTTCCAAATATCAACAAATTAACAAATTATTTTTCCACCTACCGCCCCACCATTCCATGACCTGGACTGCATGTGTGACATCATCATCTGTCACTTTTTGAAGCTCTCTAAATTCACCGATTATTATTTTGCGGCATCCACCTCCGACACCCCCAATCCTTGATCTGGGGAGCATGTGTGACACAAGCATGTTACTTTCCAAAAACCTCCTGGCACTATAGATGATTCTTTTATGGATTTTCCTCCTCAACAGCCCCAATCCTACTGTCAGTCAGGCGGCGCCGTCTAGAACCGGCCACCCACCACCTATCCCTATCGCTTGTCCCCGTCACGCAACTCATCTGACTCTTCTCATTCCCAATGAAAGGGCGCGAGTCTGTATCAGTCAGGCCCTCTAGAACCGGTCACCCACCACCAATGAAAGCGAGCCAGCCTGTATCAGGCTGCGGCTCTAACTTATCACATAACTTTTCCAAATAAAAAGCACAGGAGGCCTGCAATCTGTTTTAATTAGTGCTACAGATGTGCAGCTCTTCAATCACAGAGGGCTACAGGCACCTCTCTCTCAAAAAAAAAGATGGAAAGCTCAATCGTTTAAAAGAGTTTCTGAGACACAACTCATCAAAAAAGGGTATTGAAACTACAAGGCAGCTAATGCGAGACCAAGCACTTGTTGAGGGAGGAATACGCCCTCGTGGTGCCACACTGTTAAATGTCCTTTGTCTAGGTGGAGTGGGTGCAAAGATTAACCTTTGCAAATCAGATGTTAACTAGCTTCTCTTGCAGCAAGATGGGGGAAGACCCATTACTGCACATCACCAAAGAACCCTTGAGCCTCATCACAAACGGATTCTGGCGGCCATTTTGGAAACACTGTATGGTGCATCAGGCTCAGCTGAAAATACATGTATAATGTATGGGTCAAGTTATGCTGCTGAGCCTTAAAATTCATTTTCAAACCGAAGTAGAATAACAAACCCCGCAGAGCGGTTCCCTGAAGCATTTAATGTGGAGTAAATGAAGTTGGGAGCCTGGTTCATCTGTCGTGCTGAGCTGCCGAGGTGTCTACGTGCATTTCAAACTACGCTAAAGGAACCAAGGGTATTTTTAATGGAGAGACAAGCGAATCGCTTAAACGAGCTCCCAGCAGAAGAAGCTGCGGAGGCAAAAACATTAACATTCACGCGGCCTGTGACAACACGTGGAAACATGGTTATGAATTTTTTTTTTTTACTTAGAGATTGTGGATCTCCGTGTCGGACTTTAGTGTTCATTTTCCTTGATTATCTAGAACCAAGCGTCCCCCAGAGGAGAGGCGATAGTCACGTGCATTACCGGATACACAGGGGTCCAGAGCATTAATACCGACGGAAGCCGGGAGGAGGCCGCCCGTTTCCGGAGCAGCGCGTGCACGCAGCGCCCGCTCGGTCGGCCATCGCTTACTGTGGCGAAGCTCCCATCACAGAGATGTTCATTAGCGATTAGATCCGCGGCTGCTGTGAAGAAGCACATAGTTCACTTTAGGAAATAAATTACCGCCGGTAATTTATGGGCTCCGAAGCGGAAAGTGACGCCCGAGATATAACTTACCACAGATGTGTGAGATAGGGAACGGGTCCTGTGAAGGGACACTGATATTGGTGGCGCGGGGAAGGGGTTCCTGGTAGTTTATTGAGAGTGGTGTCAGGTTTACGCCACCCTGGCAGTAGCAGGCTTGGGCCTCATATATATCAGCGCCTCTTGGAAATGAATCAAACATATTTCAGGGTATAGTCACGATGAAGTAGAGAATCAAAGGGTTTTCAGCACTTTGTTTTCAGTGAAAACAATCTGTCTGTCTGTCTGTCTATCTATCTATCTATCTATCTATCTATCTATCTATCTATCTATCTACTATCTCTACAAAAATATGTAATTTTAGCACAAGATCACCACTCAAGAGGGCTCCATGAAGGAGGAAAGATTGCTTAGGCCCCATGTAGCTGATGCCAGATTACTGACAATAGTAGGAACAGGACCCAGATTCATTACAACATTGTGTCCCCATATAATGATTTTGGCGGCATATTTATTTCACCACGCCCTGTAAGTTTTTCCCTAGGTTCTGTGGCCCTTTGTCATAACAAACGCTCCAAACATGATGTCAACCCTGCTTGGAAGATTTTACTATAGAAATAAGGATTTATTTGTCTTTCGTTTGACAACATGTTATTTTCACAGCTGTTTTAGACCATCCATAGTTAGGCCTGGACAGTCAGTCGACCCTTATCCTTTGGCTGTTTTCATATGAACCAGGCTGAAAGGTCTCAGTCCCTGTAAGATGCTCTTCCATACCTTGGCCCCTCGAAAGACTTCTTATTCGAAGAGACACGGGGTGGGGGTGGGTCGTTTACGCCCAAGTGTCAGCGTAGGGAGTCAGTGTGCGCCTTTATCTCAGTTCAGCTTTGTGTATCATAAACAAGTGGATATCAGGAAGAAAAAGGGTAAAGAGCAAGAAAAAAAATTAAACATTGGAAGAAAACAAAACTGTTCAGGAAAAAAATCACAGTAATGTGTGTGTGGTACTCCGTTTGTGAAGAACTATGTTTGCAAACAAACCGTCAACTCGACAACATCTCTGCAAAGAACCTTTACCACAGACACACAATGCTGAAATGTAAAGTGTTGTAGTGCTACTATTAACGTGCATGTTGCAGGTGAAACTTTCACACAAAAAAGTAAAAGTTTATAGCAGAGTTATTTTTACTTTGATGCCCTTGTTCTCCTTTGTGCTTAAACTTCCATTCTCTCTAGTTTTTCCTTCGTCAATTATTTGCTTTATTTTTTAACATAATTCTTTGTGTACCTCGGCTCTGTTCCGCCACAGTTTCATGCTTTACTTCCTCATATGTTGTTTCCTTCTTTTTATTTCATTGCCACCCATTCCCTTGTCCTCTTTTTCCCTTTGCTTCTGTTCTTGCTTGCCCTTTTTCTTTTCTGTATCTTTCTTTTTTCCAAATATTGCATTTGTGGTAAAGTTTCCTGGTGCACTTTGTGACTAAATGATTGTTTTTGCTGCTACTACCACTGATACTGTGAAAAGCCTTATTTTGTTCTGTTTACAGAGATATTAATTGTGTTTGTTTTGTCTCTTGTGTTTCTTGTTCAATCCTCTAAGCACCTTATCTGAATCCGGGATCTTTATTTATCAAAGTCCTCAGTTTCCTTAGAGACCAAATGAGAAATATTTGCTACATATTTTTCACACAGTGTCTTGCAAATAAATGTTCTGTTTGCCCAGTGCAAACCACAGGTTGGAAATATTCCTATTTACTATTATGTGAGCTGTACTTTAGGATATACAATTAGGAGTTAACAAACTCTGCATTTAAAAGTCATAAATCCCCTCCCGATATGTACATTTGCAGTCGATATCCAGCCTTTTGGTGATTCTTACCTCTATAGAGCTCATACATTACTAATACCACTACTTGCCAATATCTTCTTAAGTGGGTTTATCATAAGGTGGAAAATCGCAATGCCTACGTTGTGTGGAAATGTGCCTTTTTCAAATTTAATTGTCAAATTTAATTTTCCCTATGGAACAAAATCTATAACCTTCATAAAATTATGAGTTGTTTCTTACCTTGGAAACCCATACTTCAACTTTTTAAAGTAATCTTATGAGTTTCCAGTTTGGGATAGACATGTTAGTGTATGTAAATCCATAAAAACGTATGCATTTGAGGGCATTTTGTGAATTTTGGATGGCTAATCTCCCAGAATGCTACTTTTTCCGGCCCATCAAGTTAGCACGGTTTAAAATCTGCCAATCTGGTGTATTGAATTTTTTGAAATCTCACTTATTCATGTTGTCTGAATCAGAATATAGAATTTAGAATTGCAAAAGCCTTCCGGTGCATCCAAGTTACATTTAGCCTTGTGATTAGGGCCCACAGAATCAAGCGATCTTGAGAAAGACAAAAACAAATTTATTTATACATTTTGCAATGCCGGTAATAGTATGTAACTGAAAACAATGAGACAATATGAAACAGTTGACAGCTAGATAAATGACTTTTGAGCCACAATGTGTGCCGGGTTCTGGTGTTAAGATGATTATATTTCATTGGTGGGGGTGGAGGTGAAGGATTGGATTACAAAAAAAATAATCAAACTGTAAAATCCTACCTCTGTTTGCCAGGACTATCAACTGAAAGAATTATACGGGTTTAACCTTAAAACTATGATACATGTGAAATCAGCCAATAAATGCATATTGATGTATCGCTATATCTGCTGAGTGTGCTGTTTTCTGAAGAACGAGGGGTCTGTGTGAAGGGTAAAGCTCTGCAGGGCTGGGAAGGTGGATAATGCAACTGGCTGCCCGCGGACCGACGGGAACGGTGAATCTAGCTCAGCAGCAGAGCGTCGGCATCTGTAGGCCCCTTGTTCAAGTACCACAAGTCTCCCTGTCACCCAGTGCTTAATTTGTAAAATATGAAGTGCCAGGGCTCTGAACAGGAGGTCACTGCAGCTTGCACCACCCATCGCCCTTGTCATCGCTGCCAAAACAACTACTAGCCAACTCCCTCGCATGTAAATGCAACAGTTCAGATTATTCCAGGTCCCCAAAGCTAAAGGAATGGCTGGGGAGGCAGGTATTAGTAACTTATAATGTATATTTTTTCCCTAAACAACTGTTATACTGTTCATCTCTAATTTACATGAGCAGCGCCACCTTGTGGCAGACTGCTCTAAGTATGGTGTTGACAATTAGCTGCCGGTGCTGAGCACCGGAAACCAATAAAGTGCCGGTGCTCATCACCGGAAAGCAACAGCTCAAATTAAGCACTGCTGTCACCCACTTGGTGTGATCCTCTCCCACAGGGACATTCCTACTTTTTGAAAAGTTTTAATGGTTTCAGACCTGTTAACTCACACAGTGCTGTGTTGTGTCACGCGATATCGGTTCACTTCACGCATCAACCTGGTGAAGAGATATTATTTAACACAGGGGGATCTTTAAGGTGAGCTGAAACCTTTTACGTAGAGTAGGCGTCTAGCTCATCTGTGGACCTTTTGCCCTGTTTTGAGACACTTGGAGGTGAATGAAGAAATGGGGCTATGTACAGGTGACAGACGGTCGCTCTGTCTGTCACCACCTATGAACCGAAGGTACTCCTATCAGTATGCTTGGCACTTGTAGCACCGTGCCGCTGCACGTAGGCCGTGGCCAGCACAATAGTCTATAGCAGTGTTTCCCAAACTGTGCGTGAGGTCCCACTGGTGAGTCACAAGCCGATTTTTAGTGGTTCAAGAGTATATAATAACACAAATCCTGCATAGCTGTAACGTGTTTCGACCCTCCTGCCCTTGATCATGCATCCAGAATGTAATATAGTACGCCCATTTAAGGGCATAATCATGCTCATAGAAACAGGACAATGCAAAACAATGTTCAGCACATAGGAAACGACTGTGGCAGCCATATTGGAGTGTTTATTCGCAAATACAAAGCATAAGTATATCTTATTACATTGCATGCAAAGAGTTTCAGAAATATTACAAATAAAAATGTGCAATTCATGTTGAAGACACAATGAACTAAATCAAAATAAGCTACTAGTGCATGTGAAATGTAATGTGCGTATATCTGAGGCAGCAGATCAAGCCTCAGAAGTTAATCTTAACAGCAGTTCATACAAATCATACGTGTTGCACAGCAAACAACAATTTCCACAATAAATACATAAATTAACTCACAGTGACAAACGTAGTTGCGAGGGAACCGTCCTGTAATGGCCATGTCATATGCTTGCCTACAAGCTGATATAATGGTGTGCAAGAATTGTAAAATTACATAGGGGACGTCTCAGAATTAGTTCTCAATTAAAGTAATTCCAGCGAATACCCACCACACGCAAGAGGCGTGTCAGCATGCAAATGTTCAGGAATTGCAGGCTTTCAAACATCTTACGACAGAAGTCAAGCCAGGGAAGGGAGTAACAAGACTTTCTTAAGTATAGCAGTGCAAAACAAGGTAAGCATGACAGGAATCGGGTGGGCGGCCCATTCACTATACGCAAGCAACCTGAAGCTCAAAGTTGGGCCCATGTTAGGATATTAAAACCCACAGAGGCCTAATGAGCAAGACACAACTGGGAACAGAAAATCATGCCATAGTGGCCAAACATCTAATTGCTCATAGCTTCGCGCCAGAGTTGGCCAAGCCCAAAACCGGATAGAAAGTCTATCAAATAGTGCACATGTCTAAGTGGGCAAAAGAGCAGTATCTCAAAATCAGTGATGCCCCACGTTTGATATTCTAAAAATGGGTTTGTAGTTCTAAAAAGCTTTGGAAGCACTGGTCTACAGAAATGGCACCGCTGTCCCAAATGAGAAATGCAAGCCCCGCCCAGAGCTAGCAGCGCTGCCAATAATGGCAGATGAAGTGGTGGTTTGGGCTCAGAGTCACAGAGGCATGCAGTTTGTTATTTAGGTGGATGCAATAAACAGACAACATGCAACATCTGTGCCTAGAGCACGTAATGTACGGACCCATAACTTAGCACTTTGGTAACACTGTAGTATACACTTTTTTGGCAGAATGCTAAAACCTTGCTAATATAACGTGTTTCAAGTGAATTGAAAGCATTTATACTAGAGGTGGGCGACCCACTGAAAGGTCAAGCCAGATGCTTGGCTCTGGCACAGCTCGAGGTCGTCTTGGAAATTCGAGCCCAAAATGAGCCGAGCCATCATGTGGCTTCTGCAAGCCCCCAAGAGCTAACCTCATGTTCCAAGAATTAAAGACAAAGCTGTAGAAGACAGAGAGCGAGCGCCCTGCTCTCCCGTTGCTGCAGGTAACTCTGTCGGACGGCAGGCTCGGGCTGTCCTTCATCTCTCGCAGACAGACTGACATGCTGTGAGCAGCGGGGAGCTGTCAGCACGGTCCATCCGGGACAGCGAAGGAGCATGGTCTGTAACCGCACAGAAAGAGTACAAGTCACGTGTCCGGAAGGTGGCATTACGTCTCTACGTCCCAGATGACCTGCAATGTTCCTTTTTACTTCCGCTCAAGAATGTCACACTTCAGGCATCCGGCAAAAAGGCCGCGGGATCGATACACCAGACATCCTGTATGGACTTGAATGGAATAGACTGGCACAATAATTTGATTACTCTGCTGCAAATGCAGTGGTTTTTACAGAAAGCAAGTTTCATTTTTTAAACAAATGTATACATTTTCGGATGAATATCTCTTTTGGGTAATTCTTCACCTGGGGTTTTGCGAGGACGCGGCAGCACATCCGCCACTAAATTGAAACTGAACAGGCGTTAAAGTGCTGCAGTCGCAATTAGTTATTTAAACACAACTTTATGTACCAACTGCTGTCTTTATGCAACCGTTGTACGCAGAAGGCATCGAGTAGTGTATGGAGTAGGCGAGACAATGAAATTACATTTGCCCTTAAAAAAGGGAGTGTGTTTTGATGAGCAGCAAAGAAACGAGTCATACTAGACGTTGACCCTCCTCAAGAGCCCTTGATGAGCCAGTTAACTGAGGATGACGTATCTTTAGGGGCGCAGGCTCTTGTCCCATATGCACTCATCCCTCTCTCACCCGGAAACGCATATTATTCATTCGAAGAACAATAACACCTGTTATTACAGCCAAGAGGAGGCTGGGTGCCGCATAAGCAGCCATGGTTACGTGATTTTGGGCTGGAGTATGCATTCACCATATGTTTTACCCCTCATCCTGCTATTCCGTTCATACTCTTGCAGCTGTTGGTAAAATTACGAGTTGGCACCTTCAGGATGTCTTAGCACACGTCATCGTCAGTGGTATACCAGGGGGTGCCTGCATATTGAGGCTTTTCCACTACGCTATCACTCTATCCTGCAACATAAAAGACATTCTTTGTGATAGTTACCGGTAAGTCGTTTTCACAATTTTGTTGTTCGGTTGCACTTGTTGCGGCTTTGTTGGTGACCACGAAGGCCATATGATCGCAGTTTACATTGCGACACTGAGGATGTTCTGTTAGAAGTACGGTCTGATTTCTGATACTTAAAAAAAAAATGCTCTCCGAGATTCCAAATGTATACACAAACACAAGAGTGCCTTTAAACTATGGACGTTTCATGGTTGTGTCATTTTATTTTAAACTTTCCCACACTATTCCAAATCAGTGTTGATACTCTGCTGGTTGCTCTCCAGACACAGCCTTTGTGTACAGTGACGCTTCTCACATAAGGGTAGTCTTCAAGCCGAAGAACCCACAGCATGGGCACAATGAAGTGTGAAGTTTCTGTACCAGCGTCAGTCTCCCTGAAGTAGTAATCAGGGGCAGACAGAAGGGCAAGACTGAGCTACAAACTTCCTCACTTGGCACAACACAATTTGGAGTCCCACCCTTCATCCTACCACCAAACAAATGGTCAAAGGTATTAATCACTGTAAAAATTGAATTCTCTTACAATACAATGTCGTTTGTAAAACAGGCAAGAGAAATTGTCTATTCCTAGGGAAATATTTTATTTATTTTCACATATGAGAGCACCTTCAAGATGTGCACTGGAGAAAAGCCTCTATTGTGGTTGAATTAATAGACTATAATCAGGGCCACTGGAATTATGTGGCAAAAGAGGGTCAAATTATGCAGCAGGGTTGAGTAAATTATGCGTCACGAACAAGCAAATTATGCAGCATAATGCAGCACATTTCTAATAGTATTCAATATTTTCTACTGTTTACACGTATTAACACTGTGCGGGCATTGGGTGCACCTCATTGGCACCAGTTTAACACCCAAATATAGCAAGAAGCAACAGAAAGGTGACCAGTCAACTTTTGCAAAAGGTCTTCCACTGTACGACAAGTGTCTCTGTTTTTTTAGTAACTTTTTAACCGTTTGAGCTAGAAACAATTTTTTTAAAAAATCTGTAGATTATGCAGCAGATGATGGATTATGTGGCAAATCTATAACTATGCAAAAATCACAGCGACTGCACAATCACATAATTCCAGTGGCCCTGACTATAATACTATATATGGGGTGCACTTGATAATTGACTTGTCTCTTACTTCACTAACCGCATTCTCATAAGGGTGGAAGGGCAAGAACGTTTTTAAGATCATGTGTTAAAAATATCAACTTTAATAAATGCCTCCCACAGCAGTGCTATGATCTCATACTTCCTTGTGCTAAAGAAATACACTACTTTGAATTTGGAAGTGACTTTAGCTTATTTGTACATTATCTTTGTTGCATGATTTACATGCCAAATAATACTTATAATGCCGAGGTTGTGAGTTCTGCCTCTCCTGGAGCTCAGCCTTAAGATCAAAGGAGGTCATAAAGAAGAGGCCAGAGTACCGAAAAATAAATCTACAAGCCAAGAAAAGGCGTCTTCTCTTTTTCTTAAACTGGGTATTGTACTTGCATATGATACAAATTTCGTGTGCCTCACAGTGATAATTGTGAATATTTTTAAGGCTCGGCATGAGCACGGGCTCTTAGGGCCAGAGTCAACTCTTGGCTCGCCGCTGCTCTCCCTGTTAACCTCTTCCGTGCTCATGACGTCTCCCGGCCTTCATGAGTCACTATGGGCGTGTGCGGACGACGGCCGGGAGACGTCATGACCACGCCCGAGAATGGAATGTCCAGCACTGCGGGAGCGCTGCGGCGGAATTTGCGCCGCAGCGAAGAGGTTAATTTGTTCGATGTCCCACCTTTAATTTATACACATGTTTTTTATTGATAACAAAGGCTTTCAGTTACATGATGTGGAACAAGGGCAGATACCAGAGGCAACTCACTCAACAGCATTTTCACCGCAGATAGCTGGTTCCAAGCTAAAGCACCCCCCACAGGGAGGACGGGCAGGCCGTAGGCTGCATCAAAGACAGACCGATGATATTTGTGTGAGTGTTAGACTGTGGGCTCAGAATTCTGCTGTGCTTCTGCTTTTGACAGTGCTAAGGGCTTCTGCGAGGCCCTACACCAAGTTGCACAATCATACCAAGAATAGGATAAATTGGCATGATCCAGCCAGTCTTGGCCACCGCTAGCGCCTGGACCACAAGACCCATCTACTAGTCACGGGCAGGGCACAGAAAGGTAGGTGGGGACCACCAGCATGGGTAGGTAAACTACATAGACTGATCAGACCACCTCCAGGAAAGGGTCTTGATGATAAATAGATCAGAATGTCAAGATCTGGTAGCAGCAGCCCTGATCAGCAGCCACACAGCCTACCAACCGAGGAATGAACCACAGTCCGTGGACAGCCATAAAAATGCTTTTCCATGTTCACACCTTGAGCCCACCCAATCTCCTGAAAGAAACCATTTGAGGTTCTCTACTACCTTTGGGGCAGGCTCAGACACCCACTCTTGGACTTCTCTGCTAAATACTGGCCAAGTATTCTCTCTCAGTTGCCAGGCATTTCCCACCTCTTAAAATTGGGGCAGTAGTACAGTCTTGATAAAGTAGAATGTCTGTTCATCCTAAGTGAGACAGCAGATGTCAAAATCTCAGTGGTCAATGACCTTGCATGAGAATCTGCTGTCTTTGTATGGCAGCAGATTCTTCTCAGACCAGTTTGCATTGTTCACATGTATAATCTATCGGACTTGAGATCTTTAGTTCTGTACGTGATCATTGAAAAGGAACATCAGTGAACTGCTCTATTGTGTAATAGATTACAGGTATACACCATTATCGAATGTGTTAGTACGTGGTGTACCCAATTTTGCCTTTTTACCTAGTGGGGTACAGAGCTAGACAGTTAATTAAAAGCAAGAGTGTGCTGGAGTCTCACACCATCAGAATTATTCAAGACCCCACCATCTTCTAAAAAATGTCAGTGTGTGCAAAGAGGGGGCAGAGCCTGGGAGGAGACCAGTTTTAGTGACGAGCACAGCCTGAGGCACTGATAACCACCCCTCCAACCTCTCTACTAAAAAAAACAAAAAATAAAACAAAAGTTTCTAAGCCTGCCGCTGATGTCCTTGGGACATTTCACACCCCATAATGGACATTGGCTGTAGAGGGCCTTGAAACATGAGCTGGAAACCCACTGTGTGAAGGGGTCTCCAGCTCATCTTTTGTGCCATCATGTGATATCTGCTCTTCACTGGGGGACTGTGTGAAGCGGGCTGATATCATATAGACCCAGGTGCCTCAAGGCCAGGAAGCCAAAAATGTGAATTGGAGGAACAAGCAGGAGCCACAAACGGTAGTCCTAGAAAGTGACTCTGTGTGCCTGGCCATCCCCATTTTTTGTGGACTGATAACACTGGTTTTTTAACCTGTGCACGGGACACTGCAAACCAAGTCCCAGTGCACGTGCTCTGACCACTTAAACATGTTGAAATTCACTTATTCCTAATTGGGATATTTATCTGTCCTATAAATCCATACTCTATGGTGCACCAAAATATCTTTTGGCATGGAGAGTTAAATATTACTTGGGAGCTACAGCACTTCTGCACCGTTCACTAGTGTGACAAGACAAACATGACTCCAAGTCAACCACTGTAGCCTGACTGATGCAGTTTTGAAATTGCAGTTGGACCTGTCGAAATGACTTTTATGATAGGAGAAAACCTCAATCAGAAGTCATCCCTATATATGCCCTATACCCAATGCAGAGTGCAATGCATTTAAAATTAGGACATGTAGAAATGTAAAATTAACATGTTCTTACAGTGGCTAGCACCCAAAAGCTTTTTTCATTGTAGAAAGGCTGGCTGGTCCACACAGAAATACTGGGAAGCTGAATTAAATATTAATGTTGCTATCTCAGGCTAGGGACCAGCTATAAAAATTATTGAACAATAGTTTTTAATATTTAAGAAATGCCAAACTTAATGGGGGAATTAGATTGTTTGATAAATATTGAGGAAACAGAAATTTTAGAAACTTATCTTTTCCCCTGCCTGATCCTCTTGGAGGCTAATTTTGCATTAGCCTCCAAAGTGTCACCCAGCTGGTGAATAGCCCTGATGAGGTGTGAAAACTGCTCCCAGTGCAGAGACAACAGCCTAGGCGTGGGTAGCTGTTTTTGTTCCCCTGGCAGGAAGACCAGTAAGGCTGTACCCAGGAACTTACATTTACTTCAAAGGGGGCTTCTCTGTCACAAGCAGATGCCAGCCGACACTTGAACAGCCCCTTCTTTTGTTCTCTCTTTCAGGCAGGCACCAACCCCAGTGGGAGGAAAGCTGCCCTCAGAAATGGCTTGGAGTGATCACACAGGAGGTGCTGCTCATTACCCTGCCCCTCTCTTTGGTTGGGCACAAAGGCTCTGCACAAGGGAAGAAGGGTTTCTCCTTACTGGGTTTAGTGCTTAGGGGCACTGTGGGATTGTTTGCACGTAGGCACACAGGAAATGGTACAAAAGTAGGTAAGGTTTCTAGCGCCAGGCATAAATATGGCACCCAAGGCACCTTCTTCAGAACACAACTGGAACTGTGGAAGATGAAAAAAAGGATTTCCCCTGCTGTTTGAGACCTATGAGGAGACCTGAAGGGCTGGACCAGCTCCCATCTGTACCCAGGCCAAAGATGTGGACTCCAAGAGTAATTTGGATCACCCCATGTGTAAGCTACAGGGCTACAACAAGTAGCAAGAGGCCTTTTCCTGAAGAGCCCAGCTCACCAGCACCAACTGGACGAGCCTCTGCCTCTGACCCCCAAGTGCTGTTTCTGAGATCCTGGGACAATTGGCTGTGTCTATCTGGACTTCTACTAACACCCCCGAAAACCTGGTACTTAGCAACATGTTGTACTTGAAGACATCCGGAGTACCAGAACAAACCTGCCAAGCCGATCCACCCAAAGCCCATTGCTGCTGGGATGAAGATACAAGTTTCCCCCACTCAGAGCTTCTTTGCAGCAGCAAATCTAATTCAGAGGGACCTCGCCCAGCAGGTAACCATCCCAGCGGAGCACTCTGCACACACAGCCCGCAGCCTTGCACTGCTAGAGGATTCTGATGTCCAAAAAAGAGACTAAGTTAGAAGGTGCCAAAAGTATCCGACTGGTGAGAAGACTAACTTGGGCAATAAAAATAGGAATTTTACCACCAAAACCAACAGCTCCACGAGGACCTTGTCGAACACTTATTTGGCATTGCAGACCTCCTCAGATACAGCCTGCTGCCTTGCCTCGCCGAAGGATTTTGACTAAGTCCCAAGGTAAAATCTATGTCTGGGCTGAACCTGGTTGGAGTGTCCGACCGACCTCAAATCGCCCCTAGGTCCCAGTCTATAACAACCAATACACCTGCATTGACGTTTAGTGCTTTTTTGTGCTATGATTTACTTTAAAATGTAAAAATCCATATCTCCTGTTCTACGTATTGCATTTGGTCGTTTTGGTGTCCTTTTGCTCATGAAATTATTCTCTATTTTTATAAATTGGCATGGTATTTTTATTGTGCTGTGGATTTTACTTTTTTATTGTTTTAGCACTTGTGAATGTTTTACAAATGTTCTTAAGTTAGGCCTGGCTGTTCTGTGCCATAGCTACAGGGGGTGAGATCATGTTTAAATTACTGAAACCTTTAACTGGGCCTACCAAGATGGTGACCTTATTAATTGTGGTGGACTACCATCCATTGTAATAAAAAAATCACTTTCTGACACTCGCTTATGAAGAATCGTGGCAAATGTAAAAAAAAGGCTAACCGAGGGCATTCAGCACCGATACTTTTTATGATGTTAAATTTGTCATTCAGCACAACCTCTCCCTAAAACAGATCTTTGGACATCACAAACTGGATCACAAAACATGTTCTGATTGGAGCTATTACATGTCGTTGATGGTAAGTAAGTCGGTGCTTGAGGCAAACACCTTCAACCTCTGTATTATTAAAGCAGATTGTGGTGGTGGTTAGAGCTTCAGAGGTCAGTACTTCCTACCTCTATTTGTCGATCTGTCTTATTGCCATCTTCACCTGAGGAGGTTTTCGTAGGGCATCTGTCCAGCTTTCCACCTCTTTCCCTCCAGGAACTTGAAGTACTCTTGAATAATACCAGGTCGGGGTCTCCCTTAGACCCTTGTCCCTTGAAACTCCTCAAACAATGTAAGGAGACTCTCCTGCCTCCGTTACTGGATATTATGAACAAGGCTATGGAGGAGGGGACCTTCCCCCTACAATGGAAAAGAGCGGTGGTTAAACCTCTGCTAAAAAAAACCACCTTAGACCCGGGGGTTCTTAAAAACTTCCGCCCCATCTCGCTGCTCCCAGCCCCGGCAAAGATGCTGGAAACCCATCTTAACCAGCACCTTGCAGTCTTTCTGGAAACCTCTGGCCTATTAGATCACTCGCAGCACGGCTTTCGGAGAGAGCATAGTACGGAGTCGGCCCTCACCATCGTGCTTGATAGTATTCGCACTAGGGTTGATAAGGGCCAGATCACTCTCCTTATCCTGTTAGATCTTACGGCTGCGTTTGATACCCTGTCTCCCTCAGTGTTAACATCCAGGCTGAGGGAGATAGGGGTGGAAGGGTCCGCACTTAGTTTGCTGACCTCCTTTCTTGGCCAGAGGGAACAGAGGGTTAAACTGGGGGAGTTTCTATCTCCATCCCTCCCTGTGTATTGTGGGGTCCCCCAGGGTTCGGCATTAAGTCCGACCCTTTTTAACATCTATGTGACCCCACTTGCCAGGCTTATTAGATCTTTTGGGATGGAGGTAGTCTCCTATGCAGACGATACGCAGATACTGATGTCTTTCGCCCAACCTGTCATTTCCGCTGCCTCCAATTTTAGACTCTGTATGGAGGCAGTTGCTAAATGGATGGTTTGCAATTCATTGAAGCTCAACGGCGATAAGACAGAAATTCTGATCTTCGGTGGAAAGGAGGATATCTGGTCGGCGGAATGGTGGCCGTCCTCGTTGGGCGTGTGTCCGACTCCCACCACCGTGGCCAGGAACTTAGGAGTCATGATTGACCCTAGGCTGGGGATGGACCAACAAGTAACGAGGACTATCTCAACGTGTTGGGGCTTATTGAATATACTGCGGAAGATCAAACATTATTTGTCCCCCCAAGCCAGAAAACAAATTGTAATTGCATTGATAGGCTCAAGACTTGATTATTGCAATGCCTTATATTTAGGCATTAAAAAGGGTCCGTTAATGCGACTTCAAATGGTGCAAAATGCCGCCGCCAAATTTGTTTTGGATTTGCCCAAGCGGGCCTCTGCGTCGGCAGCTAGAAAGACTCTGCACTGGCTTCCAATTGAGGCTAGAATTTCATTTAAGTCCCTTTGTCTGATCTATGGGGCTCTGTCCTCAATTATCCCTGGAGGCCTAAGGGATCTTTTGGTCCCTTACACCCCCTCCAGACATTTGCGTTCCGCTAATACATTTTTGCTGTCAGTCCCCCGTGTTCGTAGAGCTAGGTGGAGTGGCAGAGCTTTTTCAACCCTGGCTCCGAAGTTGTGGAACACTCTGCTGGTTGTGATTAAATCCCTTCCCTCAAAACAAGTTTTTAGGAAGGCCCTCAAGACGTGGCTATTTGCCAAAGCCTATCCTTAGATCTGGATCTGCCTTTTTTATGATTTTCTTTGTTAGGCGCCTTGATGCCTTCGGGCTTAGTTGCGCGTTTATAAATTTTATTTCATTCATTCATTCATTCGTGGTAATGCGTTTCACAAATCCGTGTTGTGGGGGTCATTCTAATGTTTTGTGATGCTGTATTTTTGTGCTGTATTATCCATTGCGTAATTGTTGTGTTATATTGTGGGTGTTCAGTTGTGATTTTTGTTTTTCTTGTTTTGTTCCCTGTTAGGTTTCTGTTATATAGTTACTTTGCTTTGTGTTATGCTATTGTGTTATATTACGTTGTTCTCTAATATACTTTAGAAGTGTAGTCAAAAACAGAGCATTCCTAAAGCACTGTGACAAACAACTATTTGGGACAACTGATGGTGGTAAAATACCACAGCTACAGCTCTTCAACTATTTAAGACACCAGTCAGCCCAAACTGTGGCAGAAACCATGTCTTAAATTAGCGCTTTATGTGATATGCCCCTATATGAGGAGCCGGAGAACTGCAGGTGTAGTTCCTTTACCTGCTTTTTCCTCTGCATAGGCAAAAACTGCAAAACAAACACAAGCAATGACAAAGCCAATAAGTCTCAGTATGTATGCGTGCAACTATATATTATGAGCATAATCTGTATAATGTGGTAAACTGCAGTCGGACACATTAAGTTATACTAAAGACTGCATAATAAGCATCAGGCTCAGGGATACCAGATATACCGTTTGCCAACGCTCCATTCTATGTAAGAAATGTATAATATCGCGGGATGCAAAGACAAGCCATAAACACAGTTTATCTGTGTCTACTGCACTGCATTGTGAGGTATAGAAATAAGACTGTTCGTGTTTCTCCAATGTATGGAGGGTGCAGGGCCTTCAAACGGGAAACATTTTATATTGTTTTGTATCGGGTACTTAGTAAGCACCGCACTTCCACCTCTGTGTGTCTAGTGCAACCACTTAACTATTTGTAGCAAGTCTTTAGTCCAGGCCCAAAGACTGAAAACAAGGCACAATTTAACTCACGCCTGTGCTGCTGAATGCTCCATGACGCTGTACCAATAAGCAGTGGCGTAGCTAGGCACTTTGCAGCCTGTGGTGGTCTATGCCTCTCCCGCCCCGCGCTGAAGGAAGCTTGGGTACTAATAGTGCCTCTGCTTGCCCTACCTTTCCTCTTTTACTATCTGACACACAAATGTAGATGTTGCGTAGTGCCTAATTTAGAGACTTTAGCACCACAACACTACAGTTCAGCTCTCAGATTGCCCACTTGAGAAACTTGTCTGATTGTGGGTAAATCACAAAAAATCCCTGCTTCCCTGTCCTTCTCTGCCAGCATTTGTGCTGTCAAGTACTGGACTGAGTACCTGACACCACCTGCCCATTTAAAGCACTGCCCTGATTCCAATGCAGGGAAATAGAGTGGATTGTTGACATAAAATCACTTATGTGCTACTGTGCTGAGCAAACCAATACAAATTTCCACCTGAGCTGTAATCAACATGTTTCGACATGTAACTTCAGAATGAATTTGAACTTTTCATTGAAGTGTATTGAAGCAGATGAATATAGTGCAGACGTGTGTGTATGTGTGTATATATATATATTTGCACCTCAAAAAGGGACTCACCGGATGCAGTTCACACTTTATTGAGAGTTCAGGACCACATTAACCATAATGCCTCACTCCTTCACTGTGTGTCAAAGTCCCTTACCATCGCCTATTTCAACATCATTGTAACTCGATGTTACCCACAATACCGTAGCCTCAATACGCCTTCAAAGGATACAATTCCATATTTGGCAGAGGTTAACGGCATTGTGTTGCTGTCCAAAGCAGTGCCATTCTATCCCTGAAACCATGATATTAATCGATTTCACACTCCTTTGTCTTCAATTGAATCCACCTTGGTACGTCGTGCAATCCTGGCTGTTGTTTTTAAAGGTTTCCAAATATCTATTGGGTGGGCCGCCTAACCATAGGTGGCCCAGTCTCAATTAAATTGTCCATTTCTCAAAATACACCCGTTTTGACATTAATTCCATATTCAAATCAATGCTACGGGATGCCCAGCCTCTCGGATCCGTGCTTGCCGGGTTGCGTTAGTCCCCATATATTCCAAACGAGATTCATGTTCCTGCAAACAAGCGCATCAGCGTCCTTAGTAGTAATCCTTTTATTCAGCAAACAGGGGTGTTTAAAAAGAGACCAATGAGTGACCATCTTGTTATGCATATGATTCAGACTCATCTGAGTTGAAATGCGTTACGTGAATACTACCTGTTTACAGAATATATATATATATATATATATATATATATATATATATATATATATATATATCTTTTCAACAGGGTACTATCCCGGCACTCCAAGTACCAAAATCAAGTATCACACAGTGAAGTGAAAGGCGAACCGTCTGACCTAGTAAAATTGGCAGTTACAACTTTCCCCACAGTTATTCCGGAAATAAGCAGTGCCGTACCAATACAGTTCAGTCATAATAAATACATAGTTTAATTAGCAAATATAGTCAACATACATGTTTTGAAGTCAGCATGTAAAGTTTAGTTAGCAAATATAGTCAACATACATGTTTTGAAGTCAGCATGTAACAGCGTATAACAAATGTTTCAGCAGAAAAGAAAGAAACATAGTACCATTTATCTTCAAATAACACATATAAGTTACAAACACATGTAAAGTGCATCAATGTAGTGATTTCAGAACAGCCCAAATAACACATGTAAGTACAAACATATATAAAGTGCATCAATGTAGTGATTTCCAAAACAGCCGACACGTGTTTCGTTACTGATGTAACTTCTTCAAGGCTGTTGAAGTAAAACCAGAAAACCATTTAAACATAAACACTCCTTGTAATATTTCTAATTCAAAGTCTCAAAATTGGTCTCAACAAAAGAGCCCATTTGTCCAAGAGTGGTAAAATAAACAAACATGCATGGCTACAGCAATGTTCACAAAAGACCCTAATACTAGGGTTTAACCAGAGAGCAGGAGAAATAGATCCAAAACACCATGTCACCCGTCGTGAAAAGTAAGATGAGCCAAGAGTTCAATCAGCCGTAGAGTGAGTAAAGGAAAGATGCCAATGGAACCCAAGGTGCGATCTTGCAGGATTGTTTATAGCCAGTTAAGTCAGAAAGAGAGAAGTCTCATAGCGTTACCTTCTGTCTAATTTAGTCGAGTAGTACTGAGTGGTATCACACCGTATTCTAACCAGGTCTGGTGCCAATTCTTAGGCAGGATATTCATCGAAATGAACAGGATAAGTAAGGAGAATCTACTCGTTTTCTGAAATTGAAAATATGAAAGAAGATCAAGTAACGTTATAGGCTTAATTAAAGATTAAGTGTCAATTGGTTTCCTAGTTATTAGTCCTTCACCCACTGGATTCCGGCATCAATATACCTAGTATCAATGATCCTGAGTGGGGGGATTTTTTTGAACGGTGTAGTTCAGAGATCCCACGTCCGAAATTCTGGGCTTATGTTGTCATTTCTGATGTAGTTTCGTGGCACCCCTCTCTTTTGTTGAGACCAATTTTGAGACTTTGAATTAGAAATATTACAAGGAGTGTTTATGTTTAAATGGTTTTCTGGTTTTACTTCAACAGCCTTGAAAAAGTTACATCAGTAACGAAACACGTGTCGGCTGTTTTGGAAATCACTACATTGATGCACTTTATATATGTTTGTACTTACATGTGTTATTTGGGCTGTTCTGAAATCACTACATTGATGCACTTTACATGTGTTTGTAACTTATATGTGTTATTTGAAGATAAATGGTACTATGTTTCTTTCTTTTCTGCTGAAACATTTGTTATACGCTGTTACATGCTGACTTCAAAACATGTATGTTGACTATATTTGCTAACTAAACTTTACATGCTGACTTCAAAACATGTATGTTGACTATATTTGCTAATTAAACTATGTATTTATTATGACTGAACTGTATTGGTACGGCACTGCTTATTTCCGGAATAACTGTGGGGAAAGTTGTAACTGCCAATTTTACTAGGTCAGACGGTTCGCCTTTCACTTCACTGTGTGATACTTGATTTTGGTACTTGGAGTGCCGGGATAGTACCCTGTTGAAAAGATTGTTCTAGCCACTAGCACCATATTCTGGGCCTAGTGGACTTTCGCATCCTAGGTAGTGGGATGCTCTTCTATCCGGATGGGCACCTTGAAAGACTGTTCTAGCAACTAGGGAATAGATGTGCGACCTAATTCCATCACTACCTTGTTCTCAATTATTGTAAATATATATATATATATATATATATATATATATATATATATATATATATATATATATATATATATATATATATTCACAAAATCCCAAGTACGTACGCTCTCAGGCTAACAAACGACAAATCCAAAAGTAATCGTGACCAGGTTTATTCACAGCGCGTTTCGACTGCGTCCGCAGCCTTGCTCACGTGAAACCGTGCAAATACAAAACACCGTGCATCTATATGCAACGGACATGACATCTGACGCAACAGAGTCGAAACAGGACTGCTTACGTAAAATAGCCGCCATCTTGTAAGTACCAGCTCGTAATGATACTAATGGAGATAACATAGTGAGACACAGGAACAGTGAAAGTATGCCTGGAAACAGAGTGCTTCTCTGCAAATACTAATCAACAGTAAATACCTATATACATTTCAAAGCAAACTGTTAGTTGCAGTTTTTGAAGGCAAGATTCCAACCCACAAAAGTAGAAAACATGTATACGTAGCACAATGGCTAATGATAGAGGTATTATCTGCCTGAAAACATTGCTGGCGCATGACGTAATTAGATGTACTTATGCAGGCATCAACATGACAATAGTGTAGAATTATCATCTAATGTCACTATGTATGGGTCAGTGCAAATGCAGCGCATAAACTGATGACCATGCTCACACAATGTAGAACTGCCGATCTGATACGTCAATCTCGTGAATAAGAAAGACCTAAATATGTATCTGTAGTTGTGACTCAACCCGATAAACAAGCATGACTTGTCAAAGAGAACATGTTGGAAAGGTATAGGCATAGTGCTCAATATGAACCAGTTACAACATGCAAACTATAAAGAGAATTAGGAATTCATATGTCCACTAATAGTGGACAACCAACAGCACACTTATCCTGTTATTCTCTGTTCCCAGTCTCAAAAGGTGTCCAGTCGCATATTAAGTGCCCAAAGATATCATAGTGGTGATAGAGTGACATCGAAGAAAAGGTTAGGCGACCTGTGTAGTGGGTAGGTACCTTCCTTCTCTCCTGCAATAGAAACATAATACATGAAATTAGAATTTAAAATGAATGACAGTTTCAGTTTCCAATACAGATAATGATTTTCTTTTTTCGCATCTCGCTTTTTCTGTGTGGATATCTCAAGAATTACACCTTTGCCGTCTTTCTTAATCACAAGACTGACTGTGATGATACTTATACTCCAAAACCCGGCAGAAAGAACCCTTTACTCTGTATAAGGGGGGCAACAAACACATTTCTAGACCTTTGCTATTTAAGTGACCAGGTCAGTGCATTATGGAGGATGAGGCCGATAGAAGAGCGGCTGCTCTTACTTTATTTACAAGAAAGCCGGGACCAAGGAACCAGAAAGAGAACACCAATTTTGTGACTCGAACCACAGAAGATAAACTAAGGAAATTGGAAAAAATAAAGAGGGCAGAAATTTCAAAATGGTGGGATGCCATCTCATTACAAAACTATGTCGATCAAGAGATGGCCCCGAGAGGTTTGAGGATTTTCATCACTCCCTCATATGAGAAACCGAACCCCAAAATGTTGGAAGAATGGTCCCAGAACTCGGCACTCAGCTCCAGACGGATGCTGGAAATATTGATAAAATATGCTTGGATTGACCGCGATTTGTTATTAAAATAAATTAAAGACTTACAAGAAGATCTTTCTAAAACTATGGATATTGAGGCATATAACAAAGCGATAGAGAACATGAAAGAAAGACTGTTGAAACATGAGGAGGATATCAAAGGGCGCAAACAAAGAAAACTCAACAGGGATTATGCAGATTATGACAGTGGAAAAATACTAACTTGCTGTTGGTTGTCCACTATCAGTGGACATATGAATTCTTAATTCTCTTTATAGTTTGCATGCTGTAACTGGTTCATATTGAGCACTATGCCTATACCTTTCCAACATGTTCTCTTTGACAATTCATGCGTGTTTATCAGGTTGAGTCACAACTACAGATACATATTTAGATCTTTTTTATTCACGAGATTGACGTATCAGATCGGCAGTTCTACATTGTGTGAGCATGGTCATCAGTTTATGCGCTGCATTTGCACTGACCCATACATAGTGACATTAGATGATAATGCTACACTATTGTCATGTTGATGCCTGCATAAGTACATCTAATTACGTCATGCGCCAGCAATGTTTTCAGGCAGATAATACCTCTATCATTAGCCATTGTGCTACGTATAAATGTTTTCTACTTTTGTGGGTTGGAATCTTGCCTTCAAAAACTGCAACTAACAGTTTGCTTTTAAATGTATATAGGTATTTACTGTTGATTAGTATTTGCAGAGAAGCACTCTGTTTCCAGGCATATTTACACTGTTCCTGTGTCTCACTATGTTATCTCCATTAGTATCATTACGAGCTGGTACTTACAAGATGGCGGCTGTGTTACGTAAGCAGTCCTATTTCGACTCTGTTGCGTCAGATGTCATGTCCGTTGCATATAGATGCACGTTGTTTTGTATTTGCACGGTTTCACGTGAGCAAGGCTGCGGACGCAGTCGAAACGCGTTGTGAATAAACCTGGTCACGATTACTTTTGGATTTGTCGTTTGTTAGCCTGGGAGCGTACGTACTTGGGATTTTGTGAATTACGAATTGCCAGCCGCTCCGCTGGCGTGTACGCCACTTTCCAAGGGGCCAGCTGTCCAGAAGGAGCTGATGATATTGGGATTAAATTGAGGACAGCACTGTACCGGCCGTGGACTATTTTTGGAGACAGCAGTTAGCACCACGCTTCAAGACGAGCGTCGGATTTGGACAACATTGCAAAGGTAAGCCTGTGTGTTTTGTTTTCCGTCCCTAGGGCAGATTAGATTTAACGCGCATCGGTGGATGCGCGAGACTCCTTCTCTTACCGGGGCAGCGGGACCTTACACTGGGCGGTTACCTTTTGCGTTGGAACACCGGCACACTGAACTATGCGCTGAATATGGACATTATAAGCATAGCGGTGCGTAAGATATGAGAGGGATTTGTATTTATTTATTCTTCCCTAATACATTTTCTTTTTTCACATCCCGCTTTTTCTGTGTGGATATCTCAAGAATTACACCTTTGCCGTCTTTCTCAATCACAAGACTGACTGTGATGATACTTATACTCCAAAACCCTGCAGAAAGAACCCTTTACTCTGTATAAGGGGGGCAACAAACACATTTCTAGACCTTTGCTATTTAAGTGACCAGGTCAGTGCATTATGGAGGATGAGGCCAATAGAAGAGCGGCTGCTCTTACTTTATTTACAAGAAAGCCGGGACCAAGAAACCAGAAAGAGAACACCAATTCTGTAACTCGAACGACAGAAGATAAACTAAGGAAATTGGAAAAAATAAAGAGGGCAGAAATTTCAAAATGGTGGGATGCCATCTCATTACAAAACTATGTCGATCAAGAGATGGCCCCGAGAGGTTTGAGGATTTTCATCACTCCCTCATACGAGAAACCGAACACCAAAATGCTGGCAGAATGGTCCCAGAACTCGGCACTCAGCTCCAGACGGATGCTGGAAATATTGATAAAATATGCTTGGATTGACCGCGATTAGTTATTAAAAGAAATTAAAGACTTACAAGAAGATCTTTCTAAAACTATGGATATTGAGGCATATAACAAAGCGATAGAGAACATAAAAGAAAGACTGTTGAAACATGAGGAGGATATCAAAGGGCGCAAACAAAGAAAACTCAACAGGGATTATGCAGATTATGACAGTGGAAGAATACTAACTTTCAATCGCAAATACGACCACCTCTACAAGGATAAAGAGACCTTAACGACAGAGAAAATCAATACTGTCGAAGAAGAACCATCAGATGTATCCACAGCCAGTGAAACAGAGTCCGATGTATCCAAGGGGGAAACTTCAGGAGAAGAACGAGGTACTCGGGCTATTACTTTTTTAGACGAGTACAGGACAATGCGCCAAACGCCACAAACTACGAGGGACACAGTAACATCGAGATCAAGGGGCAGAGAGGACGGGGTCGAGGCAGAGGTCGAGGGGACGGAGAAACAGACGCCAACGAACCAGACAACAGTGGCAGAAGAGGCAGAGGAAGGGGCCGCATGGGAAGCAACAAGACGCGCTCCAAACGAACATACTGATGGATATGAACATGGTTAATAAGACTATCATTAATCTTTCCAAAAGACAATTGAACGATGTAGAGAAACACACATTATGTTTAGGCTTATCATTCTGTCCCTCATCCAACTTTAACTATGTTGAAACCAGGATAGACCTTTTTAAGTATGTGAGGAAACTAAAATTAAGGAAATGGCACATACTACACCGCCAACGACCCAGAGGAGAAACCAACACAGTTACACAGGGAGAGTATAGAGAGAACCTGGCAATAGGAGACATAGATACACTGACCACCTTGTTTGAACTAAACAATGACACCGATAACGATACCCTGACTACGGAAGAAGCAGGCATTTTAGAGGAAATGGGCATTACTTACAACTCAGCTACACCAACAGGCTTCAGACCTCCTTCAACATTTTTACCCATTTTACCACATGACGGAATAGATACATTCCATGATAATGTTACCAAGGCCCTTATTGACTTGAGACACAAATCACACTATAAAAATAAATCCAACAACAACCTGTCTTTTAACCAAAGACAGATTTTGAAATCACTAGCTGAAGACAAGGACATTATCATTCGTCCTGCAGATAAGGGCGGGAATGTAGTCATTCAAGACAGGGTTCAATACATTACTGAGGCCCTTAGACAATTAGGTGATACCAATTCCTACATGCAAATCACACGAGAAATCTATAATGACAGTGTCATCACTATATGGGACAAACTTACCACTTGGAGAGACAAGGGCATTCTTGAGTGGGAGGAGTACTGCTATCTGAAAAAGGATTTTCCCAAGATACCAGTGCTATACCTTCTACCCAAGGTCCACAAAAATGCCGAGATACCACCAGGACGCCCCATAGTGTCGTCTATAGGTAGTGTAGCGGAACACATATCCAAATATGTGGACCATTTTCTCAGAGAACACGTCACCACACTCCCCAGCTATGTTATGGATACTAAGGATTTTCTTGGCAAACTGGAAACGATTGAATGGGAAAATGAGTTCCTTTTGATTACTTTGGATGTACACTCGCTGTACACCATAATTGACCACCAGCAGGGATTAGCCGCTTGTAAGCATTTTCTCAAACAAAGACCCATGAAATACTGTGAACACAACTGCATGATAATTGAAATGACAGAATTCTGTCCCACCAATAACATCTTTATTTTTAATGGCACCATCTACAAACAACTGATCGGAACCGCGATGGGTTCGTGTCTTGCCCCTAGTTTCGCGAATCTCTTTATGGGCCTTTGGGAGGAAGAGATATTCTCTGATAAAATCACCATTGGGAACCTTAGTAAGGTAGAACTTTGGCTCAGGTACATAGACGACCTTTTCATTATATGGAAAGGTAGTCGTATAGAGGCCCAAGAATTCATTGAGGAACTGAACAGCAATGACCGTAACATACACCTCACAGGAGACATCAGCGACAACATGGTTGAATATCTAGACGTGAAGGTTGAGGTCAGGTCTAATAGTTTACATACTTCTTTGTTCCGCAAACTCACGGCGGGCAACAGCATCCTACATGCCCTCAGCAGTCATCCGGACACTCTCAAATGGAGTATTCCACTTGGTGAACTGCTGAGGGCAAAAAGGAATTGCAGCAGTGCTGCAGCATATGACAAAGAGAGTGCGGAGATGATCGCAAGATTCAAGCTTAGAGGATACCCTACTTGGGTCCTCAAGAAAGCCATTGGCAGAGCAGAATCTGTAGACAGAAAAGACACACTTAGCGAGAGAACAACTAACACAGAGGAAATCAACGATGCAGAAACCAGGGTGATTATGACCTATAACTCTGAATCCGACAGCATCAGACACATTCTTTCCAAAAATTGGAACACACTTAAGAATGATAACAGTATAGGCCACACTTTCAAGGACAGACCGAATATCACCTATAGGCGAGGAAGAAACCTAAGAGATATACTGGTACACAGCGATATCACATTGACACAAGATAGAGGTATTCAGAACCTCAAGGGATTCTTTCCATGCGGTCATTGCAAAGCATGCTCTGCCAGCACATTTCGCAAGGAATACAAACAAGGCTCTAACCGCAGAGAAATAACCCAATTTCTTACATGCAGTACCAATTTCGCCATATATGCGATAGAATGTCCGTGTGGGCTATACTATATAGGCAGCACCACCCTGATGGCCAAGAAGAGGATACTAGAACACAAGCGGGCCATTACCAACAAAGACCCCAAGTACCCTGTGGCGCGTCATTTTCATGAAAAACATTATTCAGATTCCTCTCTTCTGAAATATTTCATTTTGGAACAGGTCTGGATTGACCATAGAGGGGGCAATAGGACACTCAAACTGAGACAAAGAGAGTCCAAATATATTGTCGATTTACAAACCAAGGCACCTGGGGGCATGAATCAGGATGAGGAACTCTCAATACATTTGAAAAAAGAATAGCTCTTGAGACAAGAGTTCTGATAACTGTCTTATGTTGTACCCCTCTCATTCCTGTTAGATTGTCTAGTTTTCTGTTCGATGGCTTAGATTTTCTGTAGTACACTCTGACCTTTGATATACTCTTGAATAGTTTTTAATCCTAATGCAGATAAGTCTTTCCTCAATCATTAGCTGTATTGGAAACTGTCATTCATTTTAAATTCTAATTTCATGTATTATGTTTCTATTGCAGGAGAGAAGGAAGGTACCTACCCACTACACAGGTCGCCTAACCTTTTCTTCGATGTCACTCTATCACCACTATGATATCTTTGGGCACTTAATATGCGACTGGACACCTTTTGAGACTGGGAACAGAGAATAACAGGATAAGTGTGCTGTTGGTTGTTCACTATCAGTGGACATATGAATTCTTAATTCTCTTTATAGTTTGCATGTTGTAACTGGTTCATATTGAGCACTATGCCTATACCTTTCCAACATGTTCTCTTTGACAATTCATGCTTGTTTATCAGGTTGAGTCACAACTACAGATACATATTTAGGTCTTTCTTATTCACGAGATTGACGTATCAGATCGGCAGTTCTACATTGTGTGAGCATGGTCATCAGTTTATGAGCTGCATTTGCACTGACCCATACATAGTGACATTAGATGATAATTCTACACTATTGTCATGTTGATGCCTGCATAAGTACATCTAATTACGTCATGTGCCAGCAATGTTTTCAGGCAGATAATACCTCTATCATTAGCCATTGTGCTACGTATACATGTTTTCTACTTTTGTGGGTTGGAATCTTGCCTTCAAAAACTGCAACTAACAGTTTGCTTTGAAATGTATATAGGTATTTACTGTTGATTAGTATTTGCAGAGAAGCACTCTGTTTCCAGGCATACTTTCACTGTTCCTGTGTCTCACTATGTTATCTCCATTAGTATCATTACGAGCTGGTACTTACAAGATGGCGGCTGTTTTACGTAAGCAGTCCTGTTTCGACTCTGTTGCGTCAGATGTCATGTCCGTTGCATATAGATGCACGGTGTTTTGTATTTGCACGGTTTCACGTGAGCAAGGCTGCGGACATAGTCGAAACACGTTGTGAAAAAACCTGGTCACGATTACTTTTGGATTTGTCGTTTGTTAGCCTGAGAGCATACGTACTTGGGATTTTGTGAATTACAAATTGCCAGCCGCTCCGCTGGCGTGTACGCCACTTTCCAAGGGGCCAGCTGTCGAGAAGGAGCTGATGATATTGGGATATATATATATATATATATATATATATATATATATATATATATATATATATATATATATATATATATATATATATATATATATACATATATATATACATATATATACATATTTATATATATATAAAGTGTTGGAACTCCCACAACCTCCGAACGGGCGGCGAAGAAGGAGAGACGGACCACAGGAATCTTCAGGCAAGAGTATTTATTCGACCATTACGACCATTTCTCTCAGCAAACCAAATATATATATATATATATATACATACATATGGCGGACTAGCTTGGTGGCAATAAAGAATACTTCGCACCTACTTGGGTCTACGCTCGTATATTTCTTGGAAGGAAAACAACAAGGGAGAAAACTCAATACATATATATATATATATACACATACATACATTAAAAAATAACAATTAGACTGCTCAAATTTGTTTCTAGCTTCCCATCATTTGGTCATTATTTAGTCATCATTTTCTTACTATCTTGTTAAATGGCGAATTGCATATTATTAATAGTTTCCACATAGTGCACTTTACATATATAGGCTTGAATCGGCTCTAAAGTGGAAATACGTGTAATGTTACATGAATACATCGGACTGAATTTAAATATGAATTTATAGTGTTACCTTTGCTAATGTGGCTAGACAACTTTATATGTAAATGATTCTCGTTTAGATCATCAACAAAAACATGACGATCTAAACGAGAAGAATTTACATATTAAGTTGACTAGCCACATTAGCAAAAGTGAGGCAAATATTTTTCGCTCTAACCATTTATGTGAACAATAACAGGCTACATGGCAAGATATTTTGAAAACCCACTGCAAGTAATACAGTCCTTCACGCCAAAAGCTATCATCCTGTAAGCTTAAAAAGAAGCAATCCAAATGGGGAGAATTTAAGAATAAAAGAAATTGTAGTGAACTAGATGTAGCTTTGCAAGCACAACATGATGTGGAATGTAGATTTAAAGAAAGAGGGTATTCAAAATCTACTCTGATAGCAGCAAAGACAAGGGCACATCTGGTCAAAAGAGATGAGCTGAACTTTGGTTGCTGGAACAAAAAGAGGAAGGGGTTGGGCCCTAATCAAAAGAGGTTTATCACAGATTGCAGCAGGGAATGGCACAAAAATCAGGAGCATAATGACACAACATTGGAACTTAGTGAGGAGCGATCCAGTTGTGGGTGATAAGATCCCTCGAAACGTATTGATTACGCCTTGGTAAATACTAACCCCAGTACAACCTACGACCAAAATTGGCTTTCTAGGAGCAACACTTTAGGAAATGCGCACAATGTAAGCCGTGCCAGATTGGCATAAACAAACCAGAATACTCTACCACGTTCCAGAAGAGACCACAAAAGATCAGAGGAGCCTTTCAGTGCAGAAGCGAATATGCAGTCTATGTACTTACTTGTCCATGTCCCTTGATGTATGTAGGGAGTACTGTTCATCAGGTACATAAACGTATTCTGCAGTGCTTAATTTGTAAAATATGAAGTGCAGGTGCTCAAAAGTTTGTCGGAGGCCACACCTACTTTTCTCTGGCTCTAGCCACTTCCTCCACTGGCTCCACCCACTTACTATATGAACTCCACCCACATCTTCAACTGGCACTGCTAAAAGTCAGATGTAATACCTGATCTGAATTTCAGCAAGGGAGCATTACTCATAGTAAGGTTTTGATAGGAGCCTACAGTGAAGTCAGTGTGCCTGTGTATGGCCGGCGGTGGCTAGTACTAGGCGGCCACCGGGCAGTGCTTCTCATTCATGCTACTACCACACGGTGGGTGACGTGACCTGCTGCGACTGTCACTCATGCCACCACCACACTGCACATAATGCCTTCGCAAAAGGTTACTTCCATTCCTGCACACCCAATATAAACACAACTTTGCAACTCTAGGTCACATCACATGAAGCAAAATCTTAAGACAACTAAATTGCAGGCTGCCTAACGGTGTCAGTGGGCGCGCTGTGCAGAAAGTTGTTGCTGCCAGAATGTGGGGCTGCCCCTTTAAGCAGGAAGCAAGACTGTTTGTGCTGCTTCGGCTGTACTCGGATACATGCTGAGTAAGGGGTCAGGCTGTAATGTGTTGAGCACGGGACTCTGCAACACTTAAGGCTGTAACACTCCTTCTCGGAGGTGCGGGCACTACAGACTGACAAAAAGCCCTCCTCCTAAAAGATCCCATGAAAGAACACCTAAGGCTGGGACAGAGCAACCCTGGATTGTGGGTACACTTCAAGCTGGCGTAATCCTCTTCCTCTGAACAGAGAAAGTGAGCACACGTGATGGATCTATTGCCCAATCGTGGGTGTGGGGGACAGCCCGGATCTCTATCACTCTTTCTTTGGGACCACCTCAAAGCTATTGAGGATTCATTGCTTGAGAGTTAACATGCTGGGAATTGCAGGCATATGCTTATACCAGCCAAGTGAAACTACAAGTCTCAGCATGAGGTGGCGGTCCACAGGGTTGCAGTGGGGGCTGTGCAGGCCCCCGCATTCTTTCAATCACATTTCCCCAGGGAGGTTGTGGTCCCCGGGGCATGGGTGAGTCTTGTAGGCCCGCCTGCATGCATAACAAGAAGTGCTCCAGGAAGGTGGCAGTCCCCAGGGCTTTCATAAGCCCAGGGAGGGGGGCCCGGTGTGTCCCCCTCCTATTTTTATGATATCCCCCTCAGGGACCTGACCTGCCCAGGGGTAATTTAAAAGCAAGCGCGGGAGGCGCGCATGCTTTCTTTTTGCCGCAATTTTACGAATATCGCTATTTCGCAGCAATTGTTTAAAAAAATGCTTTTTTGGCCTGTTAGGGTCCCTCCGGGCCCCCCTGACCGACTTTTGAGGGCCGAGTATTCCTACCCTGTCCCTTTTTCTTTTTTTTTACATTTTGTTTTGGGATTTGGTTCAAGCCGTGTCCCAAGATGGCTGCCAATACTTCCTGGTTGAAGTGTTGGCAGCCAATAAAAGCTCTGCATTTCCCTGCACAAGCTTGTTACGTTTCGCGAAGTCGTCGCAGCCAGAGAGATTACTAACTGTATACTTATTGCTAAATGTGGTGTAATTCCATTCAGCAGTGCGGCCTGTCGACGTGTACAAAGGTCCTATAGGAATTAACAAGGGAAAACACACTTTTTTGACACCCCTTATTCTTGGCCCCTCCTTGACGTATCACCCCACAACTTTCCATGCTCAACAAGTGTCACTACGACACTTGTTTTGAAAAATTTCATGAAGATTTGTCAAACAGCGCCAAAGATATAGCCAAGTCGAAAAATGCTTTTTCAATGGAAACATGGTTCTAACTATACCTATTTACTGGCGAACGCCAGTAGGCAAAATATTTATATATATATATATATATATTCCACACTTGTAGTTCCAACGAAATCCGTGTCAACGAAGAAATGGAAACCACGCAAATCCAAGTAAGGCACAGTTGTTTCGTTTTATTTAAAGCCGAGTTTCACCAATCTGACGCGTTTCGGGCATCCGCCCTTGCTCACAGACAGTCAGTTTGAAAAAATAAGCCCTTTAAATACCTTAAAGTTTCCAATTAGTTGCATTTTTTTCAACATTTTTTTCACACCATGTGACATTTAAAAAGTGAAGACATACTACTCAGAAACGTATAGTCTGTTTTCCAAACATTTTCAAAAATAAACCACAGTATATGTAATTTATAAAAAAACGGTTAAAATCCAAAATATATATACACAATATATATATATATATATATATTTATATATATATCCATGTCAGTGCAGTGAAAATAAATATAGTCCATTATCACAATTTATTGAAAGCAGCTGCGCTAATAAATGCAAATTCTCACATTTGCTATAGTATAAATGTCAAATTTGTGTTTATTACCACAGTGTAGCAAAATGAACATGGGAAAAACACTTTTTACTAGCGTACAGAGTGCATTTAAGCAGAAAACACATGTCCCAATAGCCTTAGGTCTCTCCACTGTGATTTTACTATACTGCACAACTTTAACCCCTTACACTTAATACCAATTGTCAAAACAAGTGCACACAGAAAGATATCATAGCATGAACTATATAAAAGGATGTACAGACTATAATATTCTATTTATTATCATTATTGATGGGGCATCATGACTAACTTGAGTCTTCACCTCTCGTGAGTCTTGGCCTCTGCCCACACTCAACAATCACAATGAATGAAAGGGCTCTTATAAATGAAAGGCACTTACTTCAGAGAGTGTCCTGGCACTCTGCACTTCCGAAATCACTGTACCGGGTGCTGAGGCAGAGTTACACTAGTTTCAAAGCCAAGTCTTAAGTTTCTTTCTAAACAAGGAGGCATCAGAGATAATCTGAAGTTCAGTTTATTCCAGGCGGATGGCCCCAGAAAGGAGAATGATCTGCCTCCGGTCTTAGAGCGACGAATCCTAGGAATTTTGGCCAGAAAAGCATTGGAAGAGGGAAAGCATCTGGAGGGGACATGTAAACTCATCTTTGTCCTGGGATAACCGGCACCAATCTGGTTAAGGGCCCTGGGAACCAGAACAAGGGTCTTAAATAGAAGTCTCTTTTTTATAGGAAGACAGTGCAGAGCCCACAAATGAGCACATTCAGAAGATCTAAAAAGCAATCCCAAGAGAGTGTGAGCAGCTGCATTCTGTAACACCTGTAGTTTGTTGATGAGATAATACGGAAGGCCCAGATACAAGGAATTGCCGTAATCAAGCTATGAAGATATAAGAGCTTGTACCACCAGCTTCCTGACAGTAAAGTATAGGGAATGCAAAAACTTTCATAGAACGTGCAGGATACAAGTACCTACAACAGCATTCATCTGAGGTACAAAGGAGAGCTAGTCATCACACATATATACTTACAAATAGCTTTTATACTCTGCACTGTAAATAGATTTTATACTCTGCACAGTTCCATTAATGCTATATATATGTGTATAGATGTACACACATATCTAGACTGGTATACAGATAAACAGATAACTGGACAGACAGACAGACAGACGGACGGACGGACAGACGGACAGACAGACAGACAGACAGACAGACAGACAGACAGACAGACAGACAGACAGACAGACAGACAGACAGACAGACAGACAGACAGACAGACAGACAGACAGACAGACAGACAGACAGACAGACAGACAGACAGACAGACAGACAGACAGACAGACAGACAGACAGAATTTTTATAGAGCCTAACCACCCAAAAGGCAGTAGAGCGCTGTACATGGTCGAAGAAGAGCATGAAGCCAATTAGTAATAGTAGATGAAACTCTTTGTGAGTGGTTAATTCATTATAACATAGTGTTCTTCATAGAAGTAGTTAGTTCAAATCTTCGCTTTTTGGTACAAAATTATGCCTGTGTTTTTCAGGGAAACAGACAAAGGTTAGCAGCGTTTGTCACTGTCCCATTCGTTTCACCAAACACGCATCATCTCGTCTGACATCTCTGTCAGTCCATTGTGTGTAACACGTAAATCAGGTATGACTTGTCACTTCTTGTTAAATACATTGAAATGAGTATTTGTATGGAGGAATGAGTAGGACGGGGAAAATCTCCACTAAAGTCTGAGTTGTATCCTGGGCAACATAGTAATGAGGCAGTAACAATAGAATGTGTTCTTTCTTTACTACATGGCCCTACGTATATATATTTGGGACACCTATATCTCACTGTTATACAAATCTTCAGTAGTTAAACAGAAGATGAGATACTGTGCACTGGTCTAGTAGTCCTTAGCAGCAATATATATCTTCCTGTCACTGAAAGAAACAGAGTGCATTAAACATGCATTTGAAATAGTCAATTGCTAAACAACCTCTACTACAGAGTCTTTGGTATCCATTGTACTTTAAATGTTTACTTTGGCAACACTAGTATGACTTGCTGTGGAAGCTATAGTATTGGTTTATCAACAGTGGTCTGCAGAACAGGCCGCTCAGGCTGGCAATGGGTAATCATACACCCAAGTGAAACAAATGTAATGACAAAGTCTATTGACACATATTCGTTCTCTTAGGAGCCTCTCAATGGATAGGCTCCACCCCAATGGACCACGCGCGAAACCTCAGCATCATAATTGACTCATCGCAAACGATGAACCACCAGATCAACGCTGTATCCTCGGCCTGCTTCAACACCCTCCACATACTCGTTTAGATGGATCCCATCTGAATCCATAAAAACGGTCATGCACAAACTCATCAGAAGCAGACTGGACTACGGCAACGCTCTCGATGTCGGAATCAACAAGAAACTACTTTGCAAACTCCAGACCGTCCAGAAAGCCACAGCCAGACTGATCCTAGACATCCCCCATCACAACCACATCACCCAACACCTCCGTGATCTCCACTGGCTCCCCATCGAAAGAAGGATAACCTTCCAGCTCCTCACTAACGCATAGAAGGCCCTCCACAACAGCCTGCCTAAACAACTGCCTCTCTTTCCACGCATCCAAGAGACACCTCCGATCAGCTGACCTCTCTCTGGCCACCATCCCACGCATCTACAAGACCAGAACGGGGGTTAAGTACTTCTCCTACCTCGCAGCCAAGGCCTCCCCCTCCACCTCCTTCAAGTCCCTACACTGCTTCAGTTCAGGAAGGACCTCAAGACCTGGCTCTTCTGATGACCCCAGCACTTAACGGATCCGCCCGTCCCTCCCCCCAGCACCTTGAGACCCTCATGGGTGTGTAGCTGTGCTTTACCAACCCTGATTGATTGATTGATTTCACATCTACATACATTGACACTACATAGTCTCAACTATTGGCTTGTAAAACCTCCTTCCTTATGCATTTGCAGATAGCATTTCTGGTGCAAGACAAACTTTGATGGGGCCAATTTGCTTCCATCTATTTGCAGTAAAGCATTCAAGGGATGTTCCAGAACGAGAAGTATAAAGGGGTCTTTTAACAACTCCTCAAAGATGGTGGAAGAATAACCTAAGAGGTGGCCATCTTGATTACTTGTCCAGAGCGAGCAAATTTAGGGGATCTTTTTATTCAACTCCTCATACAAGTTGGAAAGACAATATTAGAGGTGGCTATCTGAATTAAATGCTCAGACCTTATTCATACATGTTGCTGGCTCTCTAGTCCCTATTGTTAGCTTATTTTGTGATACACTGCTGATGTTGTAGCTTACAATACCATTTCACGCTTGTTACCGGGTTTCATTTTGTTCATAACTGTTTCAGCTGCTTGGGCCCATCTCAGCCCTCCTTGGCACACCCTCCATTTATCTGCAAAGTATGCCTTTCAGTTTAAAAGGAATGCCAGCGAGGCATGGTAATTTGTAAATCTAAAAGAATTCCTCTTTTATATTCACATCATGCTGCACAGTTCTTCACTCATTACTCGTCTAGTATAAGACTCTGAACTACGCGCGCTCTGGTAACTTTAATATGTGCTTTTACAAAGACAATATTTCACAGCGATATATTTCAGCTTCCTCCAAGCAAATGTTTTCCTTTGCATAGTTTAGAAGGCTTTTTTTTAAAGAGGGCTTTTCCTTCCATCACTAATGTGATTGGTATTGTCATTGATTAAGTACATCTGAATGGCATAGATCATGTTGCATATGCTATGGACTTATGCAGTTTTGTGTAGCATGGAAAAGACCCGTGGTTAGCAGAGCCCTTTACACAGATTGGGTATCACAAGAGTGAAATTCGGGTAAAATGACATGTTTCACAGCAGGACTTTAGACTGAGGGTCAGAGAAGTGGACCAGGCATGGGATGTGGTTGATAGGACCCCTGGTGTCAGAGGCCTCTGTAAAGGCCTCAGCAGAAGTGCTATTGAAAAGTGGGGGTTCAGTTCCTTTTGAAATAAAAACAAACACAGACTGATCTTGAAGCTTGGGGTAGGATGTTCCATTCTTCGGGGTAACTTCCAGAGAATGGTTCAGTGACTTAGATTTCTTCAAGGCTGGGATTTCCACGAGGAGAGGGTCATGGCTTCTCCGCAGGTACAGCCCTCCAAAAATCTGTAGTTTCAATCTAGGTAATTTCAGATACCGTCAGGAAGCGCTATGTATTGTGTCATCACAAAAGCACTGATGCAGAGAGTTGATACATTGCTACTTAATGTTAGGTTCTAAATCTGTCATATTGCATAATAAAGTTCTGACATTACAGGAACATAGAGAAGAATAACACGTAACATCTCTTTAGTTGTCCACTTTATAGTATTTTCTTAATGGATTTTGCCACACCTGATGTGATCAACAAAGGGACTTCAAGAGGCACTGCTGAGAGAGGGGATTTGACCCTGCCCACATGCTTATCTTCCTCTCAACTGAACTTGGTTCAATGGACCTTGAGTAAAAAAACACTTCTATTAGACAGATTAAGTGCAACAGAGTAAGCCTAAATTGTTCTTGGTGACAAGCTCACGATCAAGGCGATAGGCCTGATTGGGAACAGGAATTTCTGATGCCCTGGGTCTGATCTGTTTCTTATGACAATCATGACAAAGAAAGTAGGCCTGAGTTATTTATTGTGTAAAGAAGTTGGCAAAGCATGAAGGCCTTAATTGATGGACTGTTACTGTTTGTTAAGGCCTGCAGGCAAGCATTTTCTGATGCATTCCCCGGGTTAAATACACCCAGAAAAGAGCTTTGCATCATGTAGTCCTATGACAAATGCAGAAGGAAGGGGTTTTACATTCTGAACTCTGACTAAAGCAATAGCAAGGGGTTTTATATTGCAGCCGTTTGTCAAATAAAAGACTCAGGGGTTTTACATTGTGAATGCAGTGACAAACACCATAAGAAGGGGCTTTACATTTGGATTCATGTTACAAATGCAACAGTAAGGGATTTAGGGCCAGATGTATCAACGGGTTTTACCCATTCTGTGTCTATGGGGAAATGTGTTCATGCATATGGCCCTTAGTACACAGGTCCTTTTTTAGGTCTGGCCATAGAAAATGCTTTTTTAACAGAGTAAAACGTTATGGTCATGTTAAAGTATATTTTGGGTCTACCTTATATTTCTGATGGTTGTCTATAGGTAGAGACCACATGGTCTTGTGAATGATCATATTAAAGTCAAAAGGCTTATTTCATTGATTTTTAAAAGTGGTGAAAAAGGCAGTAGGCCTTTCATTTTACACTGTGAAAGACTCGATAAAGCATTTAGACTTAACCTTGTTAATCGTAAAAAGCATAAGGAGTGGCCCACATAGAGGCATTGTTTGTTTTTAAGGTTATAGCCTGTTGGTTCAAGAATTGTCATCTATTAGCATACAAGTAACAGGAACAGACTAGACATACCAGGTTAGTTACCTCTGTTAGATTTGTGTGGCACACTTGATTTGCACCCTGTAATTTTGAGAGATCGCTTTACAACGGGGTTCAATTTGCAATTCCACTGGAAATCTTGTAAATAGTAGTATGGAGAAAATAAGATGTCAACTAAGTTGTGTGTGCATTACAGTACTTTTCCCTTTTAGAGAAGCATTGTTTGGACATTAATTGTTTTGTTATTTTTGGTGTTGCTGTTTTCGTGTGTTGCTGAGTATTGATTTTCTAGCCCACATTACCGCCCTACGAGCTGATTTGTCTCAATACCCTGAGTTTCAAGTGCTAAAAGGGTAGGTAGTTGGTCCCTAGTATGAGGGACTGGTGTGCAGAGTCTCTATAGCACCAAAGATGAAGGATACCCATTGACACAATTAGGGAACAGTACAATACTATCAGCCCGGGACTTCCCAATCCAGAGTTCTTAAACACAATAAGAAGGGGTTTTGCATTGTCAACTCTCTAACAAGTACAAAAGAAAGGGATTTTACATTGTGAACGTTTTAACAAACACCATACGAAGGAGTGTTAAATTGTGAACTCTCTGACAAATAAATAGGAAGCAGTTTTACATTCCACACAAAGACAAATGAAATAATGAGAGGACTGTGAAATCAACAATTACGAAGGGGTTCTACAATGTGATTTTTCTGACACCTTCAACGCAAAGGGATTTGCATTGCGGACTCTGATAAATTGTACAGGAGGGGTTTTTACATTGTCACCTCTGTGAAAAATACAACAGAAATGGGTGATACACTGTGAACTCTTACAAATGCAAATGAAACTGAAAGTGGTTTTAAATAGTGAACTATCTGTCACCTACAGTAAGAAGGGGATTTGTGAACTCCAGAATGAACACCACTTGAAGGGACTTCACATTTTTAGGTCTCGCCTGACCCAGCGCATGCGCTGGACTGGCGAGACTTTTAGTGAGGGCTCAAAAAATGCTACCAAGGCCAGCCTAGAGCTACAGTGCATGTGCGCCGGCGCGCGCTTAGGAGCAGAGGCACCATATGGCAAACCTCATCATGCTCATTAAGCGCCCGCGATCACTTTCACTTTTGCCCGCGATCCCTTTCGCGACGCCCCTTTGATGTTCTCGTTCAAAGAACATCAAACATCAAAGAACATGTTGTTGTGTTAATGCTTTGCTGCGCCCGTTTGACTTACAATGTGCTTTCTCTTTTCCACAAACTCGATGTTTGTGTTGCTTTTTTTTATATGCTTTTAGTATTACTGTCACACACACAACCACAACCACACACACACAACCACACACACAACCACACACAAACACACAACCACACACACAACCACACACACACACAACCACACACACACACACACACACAACCACACACAACCACATACACAACCACACACACAACCACCCACACACACACACAACCACACACACACACACAACCACACACAACCACACATCCACATAACCACACCCACACCCACACACAACCACACAAACACACACAACCACACACACAACCACACACACAACCACAACCACACATACAACCACACACAACCACAACCACACATACAACCACACACACAACCACACACACAACCACACACAAAACCACACACACAATCACACATAACCACACACACACACAACCACAACCACACACACACAACCACACCCAAGCACACATCCACACACACACCCACAACCGCACCCACAACCACATCCACACACACAACCACACACACAGAACCACACACAACCACACCAAGCATTGGCATAGCCAATAGGTCTCGCCTTTGGGACCTTATAAGTGTTTAGCCACGCAACAGTTGATATTGTGCTGCATAACTAAATACTAAGAAGGTCCCAAAAGCAAGACCTATTGGCTATGCCAATACTTCTTAACTATCTGGCAAATACAGTCGGATGGGGATCACATAATGAACTCTGGGACAAATGCAATATAAGAAGAACAGCTTTAATACATATGTCCCTTTTCTTATTTTGGCATCGGAAAATGCTTGTTCTCACCAGTGGGAGATCTAAGGTTCATGTAAATGTATGTTTGATTCTTTCTATAATGTTCCATGGTCCTTATTGTGCTTTGTAACCTGGCAACACCATGATCCGTTGGTGACATACAACTCATGGAATTCTGCCTTACACTGTGTGCATGTGCGATTCCACCTTGTGGCAACTGGAGTATGGTTCTTGCCCGGGTTGGTCATGTTATTTCTATGTTAGTCTTTACGTTGACATTCATCCACATTAGCAATGAGAATGGGGAATAAAAAGACAACTAGGGTATGCTCACAGGTTCGATGATAGGTTGGGTGGTCTTGACCATAAGCTGAAAGTCGATGATTACATGGGAGTGCGTACTGGAACTGGCATTATGAAAGGGGCATCATAGTGGCCTTTTCCTAAGCATGTTAAGAAGGTCAGGTGGTATACGGTCATACTGGAGGATGTGAAGAAATTAAATGTGAGGAATGTGATGAAGTGCACTGATGTAGAATTGAATACAAAGAAGCTACGATAGACGAAGTGCCAGGGTTGAACATTCAGGAATCACTATTGGAACAATTTGTGTGAAGCTGCGAAGAAAGTTTTGAGATTATGTCTAAACAGTGCTACATGGCTTTGCGCCTTTTATGTATGCATTTTCCCTGAACCTGTTTAGGTTTCTTTCCTTATTCCTTGTGATCAGTTAATTATCAACGTAGGATCTCTGAACCTATCGTTTTCTTTCACAGCAGTTTGATAATTTATTAAAGGACATTTTGTTTTTGTTGGGAGAGGGATGTATTATGTTTTGTAACCTGGTAATACCCTGATCCCTTGGCGGCGTGAAACTCACGGAACTCTGCATCATGCAACGAGTATGGGATTCTACTGTGAGGCAGTAGGTGTCTGGTTCTTGGCTAGGCTGGTTATGTCAATTCTACAAGAGTAAAAGTTCTTCTGTAATGTTCTTGTGCTTTAGAACCCTTGATGTGGGTTTGAATGGGGGATCAAGAAGTTGGGACAAGGAAGGATACGGAGGAGCTTTGTGGACGCACTTGAGACGGCTCCTGATTACTTTTGCCTGTCCGTGTAATAAACAGCTTAACTATACACGTATATGAGAGTCGTGGTTACATCTTCCTTATGTTACCATTCGAGTTGACAGTCTGCCACAGTCAAGGCTATTTATTTTCAAGCTAAAGTGAGAAGGTTTGCGTTATTGACTATTAAATGTGATGACATAGGTGGTAGCCCACTCATTTTACCTTTGAAAGACTGGATAATGCCTATAGACGCAATCGCTTCGAAAAGTCTCATTTTTTTCAACATGTCTCTATAGAAGCATCAATGGTTTTGAGGATTAAAGCAATTACTGGATGGTCCAACACAGAAAATAGAAGGCTACATTTGCAGGATTCGTTCAAGACATTAGTAGGCCACCATGAGCTGCCATTTCGTGTCAACTTTCTGATGCTCCTTTTCAGAATGGGGACATTGAAATTGTCACGCTAGGCATGCTGTTTCCATACTTTTCTATATGTGTAGTGTTGTGATATGTTTTACTATAGCTCGTGTCTATGGAATGGTGTGAGTACATAGAATTTGATGAGATCATGGGAGGAGTGTTGTGGAGGCATTCTTGGGAAGGACGGTGGTGAAGGCGGTCCCTGTCAACGCTGCTGGTGCGGTGGGTTTTGAGCTGCAAATAAACTTCTGGATCCTCACTTTGTGTCGTATGGTGATTAGACGTAAGATGTTTCATGTAATATGTTTAGGTGGCCTAAATCAATCCTGCTCACTGCTAACCCTTCCTGCTCTTTAAGCGGTGAGTTTTCACGTTCCTTCGGAATTTAGCGAGGTGAGCGTCAGCTTGCTAGTCCAGTGGCAAAGCGTTCCACACTTCTGATCCTGCCACTAAGAGAATTTGGGACTCCGTAATACGTCACAGTAATGACCATGTCGGTTACTATTGGCAGGAAGGAGCTATCACCTTGCATTGTATTGCAGCAGTAGTGCTTCATACCAGTGGAGAGGCCTCTAAGCGGTCCAATTGTCATCCATTTCTGTGTGCCCTTTCGGAATTGTGAGGTTGGCTGGGCTTGATTCTAGATCAACCTATATGCGAACCGTTCGTTGAGGTGTACGCGGTTTGGAGACATGGTTTAAACATGGTACGGCCTACATCACTGTGTTAATGTATGGAGTGTTACTTGGCGTGTGTGAGGAGCACAGCAGTGCATACTTACGTACCTCTTAGTATGGGTCATGACCAGTGGCTGGTGTTTCTAGGCAGAGGCAGAGCCAACGGAGGGACTGATATGCAAAGTACTTTTGTGCTCACAACCCTGATATTTGTAAAATCATAGAGTTTGTGGCATTTAGTAATTACTAATCCCTAATTGTGAGCCCGAAATGCCTTTCTTACAAAAGGATTCCTGCAGTTTATTTCAAATGGCAAATAGGAGAGGGTCTGAAAGGGGCATTCCCTCCTAATATTTATTCCTAGTGACACCTGTCAATGGTTTGTGAATGCAATTGTGCTCGCCACCCATTGGTCAGACTCCCAACAATCAAGTTGGGGTGGCATCTGATTCTCCTAGTGGAAGCTGTCCAGTTGTGACAGCTTCCCCTTTGGAAATTGTGAAGGATGTCCTCAGAGTGAGCAGGCAGTGCTCTGGGGGGCCATGCTAGGCTCCCATCTATGTCATCCAAAAGGAGACGCATGCTTTAGAGCAGAACCTGTTCCTATAAGGGACTCAGACTTCCATAAAAATATGTATTTCCCTTTTGGGAATGCTCACATAGGTATGGAGGTCTGCTGTCACTTGCAGGCTGCTATTCCTGATTCTGTAGCAGTTTGCAGAGAGTCTTAAATAATGGCCTGCCTAAATAAAATACATTAGGAAGGTAGTTTTGCGACTCTCCTCAAATGGGCATGTTGTGATGCGACTGTAATAAGCAGCATGGAATCGCGGTAAGATTAAGTAGATTTATTTAGTCCATGAAACACTCCACCCGTAGCATGAGCGTCCTCTCACATAGACGTCCGGACGGCAACTGACTTGATACCATCGGAACGCCCGTGAGTCGAACGCCATGCCCCGAGCTACATTCAAAAGAATACCAACACTTTGCAATACATCACCTAGTGGCATCGCGCGCCTAACACTCTACCCGGCGCGCGATACCGAATACTACATACTACATCACCTTCCCCCTTTTACAAAAAACGAAGAAAAAAAACACAAAAGATACAATGTCTCTACAGTACAAACATCATTTCCAATATTTCATTTCATTTTTTTTTCTTAAAACGACACTTGTCAATTCATATCTAAAATAACAATCTTTCCATATTACTTAACAAAATCCTTAAGTCTCCTGGGAATCCTAGAAATGCGTCCACTAGAAGTGTGGACACTGCTCATGCCCCCATAAGACTGTGCTGAATTTTTATACCCACTAGAACGCAAACCCTGCCCAATGGGTCCAGTACCCATGTCATGAGAACTCGAAACCTCATCAGACAGAGCGCGTGTACCAGACTGGGACATACTACAGCGACCTATCAATAAATAGGTTTTGTGAAAAAATGGCACACAGGTCGCACACCTGCAACCTGTCTTTGCGCACAGTAGGCCCGAGTCTTTACTGCTTTCCAGAATTAGAGGTGATTGAGCTGAATTTGAATTTGATTTAATTCCAGACTTTGGCTCACTGTACAGAGGAGGAGGATCCATCCGTTCGAGGCTGTACTTGAGGGCAGGAATGCTGGACCATGGAGGGAGGGTGTGAGTTTTTCCTGCAGGTTTCTACAAGCATGGCCATAGAGATATTAGGAACTGCTTCAAGTCTGGCCCAAGACATGGTTATGACTTCTTCTTGAGCTATGCGCCATTTTTCATGGCTGCCTTCCAAGGCTCTCTACCGAAGTAACGAGAAGGCATTTTATCTGAACAGCCCAGCAGTTGCGCCGCCCACTTGATACCCAATTTACAAATACAGCTGGAAAGTAACTTTGTGGGAACAAGGGTGCAAGCTATCCCTTTCTCAAATTGACGCATTAAACGGATCTTGCCCCTAATCCCCCTAAATAGGCATAAAGCAGATAAAAAATGAACGCCCCCAGCTAGAGGGCCGCCAAGCCGCCTACAGACCGCCTACGCTTCCATACATCTGACGTCCCTGCTGTTACTCCGAGGATGGGATTACTCTGTGATAAAACCACCGACATTGTATATAAATTTAGGCCGAATCCATAGAGGCCTTGGTTGTTTCCACCACTTTGACCTTTTGACTTTTGTCTCGCCTCGGGGCAGGTCTGACCCGGTCACTGTGTCAATACGTCTGCACTCATTAGCATACAACATGGGTCTGGTGGCAGGATGACATATTGTCTCACTTCTGGCTGGGGAGATGAAGGTGTTATCGATAGAGAGGCCCCGGGCAACAGAAATGCCTACTACAAGGACAACATTTCGACACATTTATTTGAAAAGGACCTTAGCATGCCTAGTGCAACTGTCATTAATATCTATATCTCCTTATTTAATGGGTAATACGTATATGTCCCTTTAATCAACGATTTGCATACGTTTATTACTCAGCATCTGTATGGAAGTTTGTATTGTAAATTGTAAAGTATACTCATGCATTTGTATGTTATGTTACACAACGCTTACTCAGGACACTCTACCCAACACCGTTTTCCAACCATGAAAAGCAAATGAAGAAGATACTTGCTCGACCATCAGGAAAGCGCCTCAGGGCCCGGTCAAACGAACAAAAGCGCTACAGAAATCCCACGATGCAATTCAAAGTTATCAGAGTTTGTTAAGCACTTTCTACTATCAGTATAGCATTTTAGCACTTCCTTAATTGGGGAATCTTTTTTTTCCATAGAGTTTTGGTGCTAAACGCCAGTACTGTAGTCCCAGGCATTGATTGACGATGGGGTACAAGACTAGTTTATTCACTTAGGGACACACCCTGGGACCCCTTCCATCTTGGTCCGTCTCTGACAAACCTTCATAAATTTGTCACCAAACGAACTTGCTTTTTTCCGTCTTCAGGACACCTGTGGGGCACTCTCCGTTTAGGGCCTACACAGCCATCAAGGAGGAGGAATGCGATGATGATAAGCTGCAGGATCGAAATGGCATTATAGTCATAATTTTACCTATTTTTGTAATCACATATTTAGCTTCCTCTTTCTTTCACATCAATTATTGGCAGAAATACTGCAATTCACCTGAATTATGGGGTTTGAAAGAACTGGCGTGTGCGGAATGGCAAGTGTATGTAGCCAACCTGTTTCTTTATTGTGGGTTTCATGAAGCACTGCACACCTCCTGCCAGATGCTTTACAGCTGTAGAAGTGATGAAAATGTGCAGTCCTGAGAGAGTGATGGGCGAGGAAGCTTGGGGTACCACAGTGTGGATGACAGCATTGTTCTATGGTCTTTAGTTGTTTTATTAGACAGGTCGGAATCGTTTTTTCTTTAGGATTTTCCTGAAGTGCAGGTAGTTGGATTCAGATCTTAGAGTGGAGTTTAAGGTATGCTACACTTTGGGGCCCTGCACTACCAAGAATCTGTCTGTTTCACACTCTTAAATGACCACTGTTGAAAATGTGGGCAGACGATGACCTCAGGTTTCCAGCAAGACTTATTATGGGGTCAGTTCTTGCAGGTATTCTGGCCCCTTGACCCAGTAAAACTTGTGAACCTCGAATCCGAATTGTGCTTGTATTGGGAGACAATGGAAGGCCTTTAGGGCATTTTCAGAGGTAAAGGGTTGTTGGCTTGAATCTGCCGGCTTTGCATGCAGGCGCTGATTCTATTGGGTAGGAGGTCTCAGGTGATGTTGCAGAAGGGATTTAAGTGGGCCGGGTCCCTCCAGGTCTCAGACCGGGTGTAAATAAAAACAGACAATGAGATGGGTCCCTGTCAGGCGCTATATTCATGTCCCTAACTTTACTGGCACAAACAATGAACGATTTCTGAATATTGAATGTAAAAAATGTTAAACTAATCCATGTCTGCAATTTTGATCCAGTTAATATTGCATTCCTTACGAGTGTGTGCTATTTACCAGCATGTTGTGTTTCTGTATTTTTTCGTGTAGTACATTACTCTTGTGTATTACATACATGAACTGAGTCGGCTCCCACTGTTTATAACGGGCCATGAATGTGAGCTCTGGAATTGAGGATGAAGGCAGTGCGTGTCTCACAGTGCATTTGAAAAGATCAACAAGAGTTCAGAATACATGGTCATCCAATTCTTGGCCTCTCTGCAGAGCGCATAGAGCAGTGGTCACGTTTTCCAGTTGCAACTGTGATTCTGTGCAAATCTATGTGAAGGAGATACACAGTTGTCAAAATATTGACAAGGTGAAACTAAAAAAAATGCAGTGCTGACAGGTGAGTGTCTGCGTGGTGTGTTTGGGGGGGGGTGAAGTGATGTAGGTGCGAGGGAGTGCATTCAGGAGAGAGTTTAAAGAGGGTGCTCAACAGGAAGGAGATGAGGTGTAAAATATGCAGATGGACAAGATGTGGAGAGCAAAAGGGTGCACATCTATCTATCTATCTATCTATCTATCTATCTATCTATCTATCTATCTATCTATCTATCTACCTATCTATCTATCTATCTATCTATCTATCTATCTATCTATCTATCTATCTATCTATCTATCTATCTATCTATCTATCTATCTATCTATCTACCTATCTATCTATCTATCTATCTATCTATCTATCTATCTATCTATCTATCTATCTATCTATCTATCTATCTATCTACCTATCTATCTATCTATCTATCTATATATCTATCTATCTATCTATCTATATATCTATCTATCTATCTATCTATCTACCTATATACTTGTAGCACACAACTGAAATTACAGGCATTTAGTTAACATGATTACACCATGCCCATAATTACATAGGACACTCCCCTTTAGAGTTCCTCCACTTTTTTCATCCACGTTAGAGCCCTGTGTTGCAGTAATCTAGCCTCCAACAACAAGAGCTCTTGTCAGCTCCACCCGCGATCAGCTTGGACAAGTGGATAAACTGTGAAGGATATGGAGAGCTTGAGCATTGACTTGTGGAACAAACTAGGTAATTTGGAGTCAAAGTGTATCCTCAGATGGTTTTTGGGTTGATAAGTAGGACTGGGTGAGATTTTGATTTCTCTCATGTAATTTATGAAATTTCGCGTTTTGTTTGTTATATTAAATTTGCCATTATGCCAAATCAATACACTGCATTTGCAGTAAATTTATAGAGCGGAGCGGTGAAACAATGCAAAAGGCCAGAACGCGAGTGGCTGGTGTTCGCAATATTTGTGTTGTGGGCATTATATTTTTGGAGCGTAATGTGCAGTTCTATCCAAAAGGGATGTAAGGATGCATTTTGTCCTACAATATAATGCTAAATGACATATTTGCTTTTCACGTAATAACATATTTTTCCCAACATTGTGCATAATTACATGAAAGCAAATTACACGGATTCTGCACACCCTTAATGATGAAGGGGGCTATGCAAATATGGTGGCCAGCAGAATTCTATTACAATAGGCTTAGTTCGATATTTACTTAGATTTAACTGCTGTCCTGTTTATACATTAGACGCTCCTCATCTAGTGAAGGATAATTCAGCCATGTGGTGATTGTCTAATCAGAAGGTAATTTGTGTATCATCCATATGCATTTGAAACAGTGGCGTAGCTAGACTTTGTGCCGCCTGTGGCAGCCGCATGTGAGAGCATGGGGGGTGCTGGCGATTCCTGTGACGGCCGCAGGTAAAAGCGGGTGTGGGGGGGAGGCTCCCTTGCTACGCCACTGGTTTGAAATTTGAGCTGATAGTGGCAAGATACTGGGCCAGGGGACAAATGTAAGTGGTGCACAGTAGCAGGAAACAGCTGATCTTTGGAGGTCTCTGCAGGGTACCAGGTGTGTAGATGATTCGCAAAATCATATCCTAAATTTTTGGTTGCTGTTGGAACGAAGAGATCTATCCCAGAACAGGTCAGTTCCAGATGTATGTGAAGCTACTTTTTTTTCAGTCATTCATGCCTTACACTTGGAGGGTCTTAGTGAGGCGGAGAATGGCACATATTGGAAACCAATTATTTGATTTTAATTTGATAGGTTTATATAATCAAATCAGGGATGTCGATTATGACACAGTATAAATGTTCACATTACCCTCATCAGCTAGTTCTGTCAACCCATCAATTAGATGGATTTAAGTGTAGTGCTTAAGTCCCCATGGAACAGACTTAGCATGGCATCATTTCAGGGATGGTGAAAAAAGTATCCTTCAGATAGGCAATACCAACACTGGTCGCGTATAGTAATGCTACACGAGGCACGCTGAGACATGAGAATTCCAAGAATTTGGAGATTCCATTTTGTTCCCCAGTCGGATCACCCATATTCCAAATGCAGTTCAAATGTAGTGGACTGTTGATCCGTGAGCTGTTGGGCAACGCAGCTGGGAAGCTCAAGCCCACCAACATCCAAGTTCAACCTTGTCCACTCACTACAATAAGTACAATTTATGTACTCTCAACACAGAGATAACTAAAATCATTAATGCCACACGACAACAAGGCGTAGTTCCCCACAAACGAAAGCACCAAATATGCACGCTCTTGTTAAAGAAACCATCAGCTGATCCAAAGGATCCTGACAACTATAGACGCCTCTCCATATGCCCCTTTGTTAGCAAGATCTTCGAGACTGAGGTAACTGGACGATTAAAATAAAGTTATTCAGCATATTACACGACAATCAGTTTATAAAGGTGAAGGGAACAGAAACAAAAATAGTAGCATTTTAGTGGACACAGGAGTACCGAGACCGGAATTGCCCTTTCTAACTGGTATTCCAGCCTCTAACCGTGCAATTCTGAGTTTGCCCTACCACAATGGGGAATAGCGTGTAGGATGTGGAATTACCAACCCTAATGGGGATATCTTTCTGGCAGAAGTGGGAGGTGACAGAGTTTCAACGAACGCCATAGTGAATAATAGGTGAGATCTTTCCCAGATGTGATTCCACACATATATTCCTCCTGCTTTTGTGTAAAAAGAGTATAAGCATGAAAAGACAGAGGGAGATACCAGCTGCGGCGCGAGCCTGCATCCAGTGAACTCAAAATTGGCGGTATTTTCCATGGACACATCCCAACCTATACCCATGTAAGATTCTTGCCCTAAGTGCCTCTCTGATGAAGCAATAATTTGTTTAGCTTCAGTGAATAGGTCACTTGTATTTTTTTAATGTGTTTTATTAAAGTTTCAATCATGGTATAATAACAGTACCATATCTATATGAGGTCATGACAATGTGATACAAAATGCTGTGTACAGAAAAACAAGTGAGCAATGCGATACGGGCTACAATATCTCAATATGGCTTGTACAGGTATGGGCAAACACATTAGCAATGATTCAAAATTGGTGAAACCAGGGAGTCTGCTGAGGCATTTATGCAGCATATTGTGTGGCATCGGTGGGGTGGGAAAGGACCATCTGTACTGGGGGTCGCCTGGCAGGGGTGTGATGAGGATACAGGGAGATGTGTGGTCTGATAGTGCAATGGGGTATGGTATTCTGTGGAAAGCGGTGGAGGTGGCACAGGATAGAGTGAGTCGGGCCCTACTGCGATTATGATGATGTGGGCGCAGTGGTCACGTCACCCTCCAGTTTGGGGACTGTGACTTTATTATTATTATTTAGAATCATTTCAACATTAAGTAACATTAAATGCAGACGCACATTGTCAAGTGAAATACCAATGTTGAAAAAGTATTGCTCTTCCAAACATATTAAAATGGATTATATACTAGTATAATATTATCTTTATAGCCATTATTCGGTCAATGAGGCTAAACGATTGGCAGTGTCTGCTGCAAAAAGGTTCTGTTACTATTATCCCCCTAGGATGTGAAAAGAGGGCTTTGGCGCTGTGATGGTGGGGTACAAAAATCGAAAGCCAGCAATCTTGATACCGTTTTTAGACCGAACAAGAAGAGTATACAATGATGGGCCAATTAATACATTTTCAAGTCCATTAGTCAGAAGCCTATTGATTCTTGCTTGATGAATTCCAACAGGTCATATTAGGTGCTCCTATTTAACACGAAACAGTATTGGTTTCTTCTATTCCAGATGTTTTCTGTTTCAATCTTTTGACCTATTGTTAGTACCCTTTGATAGTATGTCTTTTGTACCTTTTTTCTCCTGCTCTCTCTGATTCTTGATATTATCTCTTGTCTTGTAAGTACTTTTAGCTTTTGAAACCTGTATTTCTGTCTGTCTCACTTGCTAGTCTTTTACATATTCCCCTTCCGATCACTTTCTGTCAAGCTCTCTTGTTTTTATCCATTTTATTTTTAACTTTTTCTTTTTTCTCTTGCCCGACTGACCTAACATGTATTAATTTCCCTTTCTACAGCATCCATTATGGTTCTTTGTATATGTTTCTTTTTGAATTTGCCACCGTTTCTTTCTCGTTTTGCCTTGTTATGGCTCTTTAGCATTTTTCATTTTTGTTCCCTTGTCTTCTATGTTTCCTTACTTTAATTTACTTCTCATTCTCGTCCCTCCGGTTTTTTCTGTATTGTATTTTCCGTTTTTCAGTTTTTTCTCCTCTTTTGCACTCACTACTCTATGTAATCCCCTTGTCTTCCCCAGCATACAGATCACAGCAAAGCCGCCCCTTCCCTCTAACAAGCATCTGAAGTGTCTGCCACCCTCCGCCTGCCCCGCGTGGGCAGGGACTGCCTCTACTCGCCCTAATCCCCGACACTCAAGTTTGTTTTAAAATGTCCGCCTCTCTGGGTGATGTTAAGAGGGTCAGGTCGTCTCTCCTCGGCCCCTTCGGAGCCGGCACTCCCTCCCAGACTTGTTATGACATTACAGATCTTCAAACCCCAAACACAAGAGAGGGAGCGCTGACCCGGCACGGGCGCAGCCCCAGACCTGACATTTATCGTGCGCAAAGACGATAAGGGCTATTATCAACAACACATTTTTTTTAGCCCCAACACGTCTGCTTGTCTCCTTGGACTCCAGAGAGAGCTCAGCACCCAGAGCACTTGCTTCTGATAAACAGTCTTCAGCCTATGAAAAGGCTATCAGGTTACCCCCTGCTTATTAGATAGGCCACATAAAGGGGCACTTGACAGCTGCCCTGCCCTTCACTAATGTGACTGTCGTCAGGGCTGTGGGCATAGATACCATATTTGTAAGATTATGTTGAAAAACGATTTCTTCAAATAAATGCCTATCAATGCAGGGACAAAATCTGATCCGATGTACTAATGTGAAGCGATTTCGCGCGTTAAAGCAATTCACTTTGTTTGTATTTCGAAGACACGTTCTCATATTTTAATACGATGTTCCTTGCATGATTTATATGGCAAATATTTTCAAGGCTTCGGTGGTACACACGCTCTTAGAGCCAAGCCAGACCCTTGGCTCGGCTATAGCTCGCTTTCCCTGTTAATTTGCTGACTTGCCCACCCCTAAATATTAACAAATTCTACCATATAAACACAAATTATGTTTTACCATACCAGCTCAACGTTAACCCCTTCCCCGCTCATGACGGAACCGCTCCGTCATGAGCCACGGTTGCCGTGTGCTCATGACGGAGCGGTTCCGTCATGCCACGACCGTTGGCGGCCGCTCCGCCCACGCGGCGCTGTTTCCCCGCCTGTGCGGGGGGACAACGCAACTGGGCGGAGTCATGACGGAGCCGCTCCGTCATGAGCACAGCTCAACCGTGGCTCATGATGGAGCGGCTCCGTCATGAGCACAGCGCCACCGCGCTGCCCCCCCGCACCCCCCAGCGCTGCGGCGGAATTACCGCCGCAGCGAAGGGGTTAAGGGAAAAAATTGCAGGAGAGTAAAGGAACAGGCCGTATATTTATTGAGAATACAAACCACAAAGTATCAAAATGTTTTACCCGGTAAAGATGGCGAAAGCCCTGGCAGCCTGCCCCCTGCGCTGGGAGCGCGTTCGCGTTGTTGCTTCTATGTTTTAGCCCTCCCCACACGTTTGCACCCTTCCTGGCACACTGCAGTCTACTACTGCACGGAGTGGCCTTAGGGAGACAGGGGACGATGCGTGGATGAGCCGCCCCTCCCCACGGCAGAGAGCACGCTGCGCTGCGTGCCATGCGCCTTCCCTTACGGGGTGCCACTCGATTGGACAGCACAGCACTCCCATAGCTGCATGGTTGCCTGCTGTTGGCCCTTGGGGCCCCACCTAAGTAAGCTGTGAAGACCTGTTGCCCGTTAGGGGACCCTTGACAGGGGCAGCCGCTGATTGATTTCCAGCCATAATGTTTGGGGAACTGATCACTAGCTGGCACTGGTGGGCAGGGTAGTACTGCTGGAAGGGGCACGGAAGTCCACGGAATACTGTGACAGTGTAGGCCGCGAGTCTGGTGGTACCGTCGACTTTGCCTTGTCAGTGATAATAAGCAACTGCTACGTCGCATATGGCCGACTTGCCACCTAACGCACCATAGGCAAAGACAGACCCACTAGGGGCACCCAACAAATGAAAATGGACCAATTCACTTCCTCCGAGTGTAAGTGCCGGACTGCAGAACGAGGACAGCGAAAGGCCACAAGGTGTGAAAGAGCCATCAGGTGCCCAGATCGTAGCGGACATCGAGGCTTCGGGGCTACAAGCAAAAATTTAGGCCATGGCAATTGATGTGATACTCAGGACTGACCTGCGCAAGGTAGCAGAATGATCCATAGAAACAGAGTCAGGTCACTGAGATACGGAGGAGGTCTCTTAACTGAAGGCAGCTGTGGCCGTACTCGAAGCTCACTCAAGAGAAATGGAGGCAAGACTAGAAGATGCAGAGGGGCACTCCCGTAGATGTAACCTCAGGTTCGTGGGATTTCCTAAAGGTGCCAAGGCAAGAAACCTGGAGGTCTTCCTGGAGGAGCGTATCAGGTCAGCGCTCCCAAATGCAAACTTGTTGAGGTTCTTCACGGTGGAGAGGGCACATAATTTGTTAGCCCAGCTGCCACAGCCAAGGGCTCCGCCCAGGACTGTTATAGCTAAGTTTCATACCTACAGAGCTCTCTACAAAGTCCTGGAGGGGGTTCACAAACATTGAGACCCGAAGTTCGAAAACCACATCATACACATCTTCCTGGACTACACAGGAGCTGTCCAACTGCAGGGGCAATCCTTTAGCGGTGTCAAGCAAAAACTGAAAGCGATGGGATTAACATACATGTTGCTTTATCCTGCCACGCTGAAAGTAATCCTGGACAACTGCTCTCATTTCTTCATGACACCTGAAAAGACATGGGATTGGTTGGAGATCCGGGGAAGTGACTGAAACCCGGCGACACCCTTGCTACGGCTCCGAGATGGCGTCCAACCAGGGAGAGGCCTGGTGCTTACATCCAGGAAGAGAAACAGATGCAATGCGAGAGTGGTGGTGAGGCCGAATGGCAACAAGAATCTGAAGACACAACGTCTAGAGAGAGAGGAGGCCAGGGCACTGGTTGAGACAGTCACTTTGGCTGCGTCCTCCTGTACTGATTCAGATCTGTTGGATGACCCCGGCTCCTCAGCTGGTGATACTGCTGTGCCCTAAGAGTGTTTAGGGTGAAGCGGCAGCGAGTTGGAGATGGTGTCTATGACGCAGTCTCTTGGTGAGGGAGCGGACCTTCCTCTGATGGCTGAATGCAAGACAAAGGACTGTGTACACCCATGGGCATGCATCACCCTAATGTGGGACTAGCTGTTAGATTCGCACCGCTGAAGACCCTGGGGTCACTGGGCCACCATTGTGTTCCTCCTCTGTGTTGGTTGTCCTTTGTTCTTATTGTTTTTCCTTGCCCTAAAACCTTATTCCCTATTCTTTTTGCCCCTTATCATGGTATGTGCATGGCTGTACGCAGCGCAGTGAGGATCATGGGACACACAAGAGTGTAACGAAGAACAAGACTGTAGGAAGGTGGATATCTGACTATGGTTACCCCCAACTTTTTGCCTAGTGTCTAGCTGGTTTTTCGACTTAGTTGGCCTGAGATCCTGCCATTCAGGATCTCAGCCTGTCTGCTCTCTCTTTAAAATGGACTCCATGTACCCTAGGTACATACACAATTGGTAAGGATCACCTTATTGGACCCTGTACAGTGTACCCTAGGTACCCAGGGCATAGGTGTACCCTAGGCCTCCCAGGGGCTGCAGCATGTATTATGCCACCCCTGGTCTGGCCTTCCAATTTGACACAACTGGCTGATCACTCAGCTGGGGTAAGTTGGTGTATCCACCTCTTACTTAGGTGTAGTATGCCTATACCTAACCTTAAATGGGACACATGTTAACCTATAAGTCACTCCTATGGCAGGCCTTAACAATTCTGAAGGCAGAGTGCTTGGTTCCATGTGAGATGGTGCTCTGGCATGAGCTGAGCCTGTCTGCAGTGGACGGAACAACTTCCTTCTACCGTTTCCAGATATCGCCATACCATATACTCTTAAGTGCATTATGAACCTCGCGGTTAAATGCTATTTTTGGTTTGGCTTTATCAAAACATGTCGAGTAAGGTGTCATACGAATTGGAATACTAACCCCTCGCCAATTCTGGTGACGGGGTTAGCATTCCACCCTCCTAGAGGGACACGACATGTACAGAACCTGAAACCCGGGTAAAATCAGACATAGCCTCAGCTCCACAAAATGGACGCTGCCACCACAGACACAAGTCTGCCCTCCTGCTGCTGGGAGTCCTTCCAGCCTGGGAGACGTGGACAAAGGGTTTCCTGCCAGGGGAGGTGCGAGCACCACCCCAGACAGGATTTTGTGTATTGGTCAGGTAGGGCTTGAAAAGAAACAGACATGCCTGAGGCTCACAAGGAGCCTCGGTGCATATGCCAGTTCAAACCGGTCCTGGGGCACACCAGCCCCAGACCTGGGGCGAGCTGGACAAAGGATTGGGGGTGTAACCACCCCCCTTCCTGGTCCCACCCTTAGGGAGGGACCTAGCAGGTAGTCCGGCCCCTAGAATCCGCTTAAAGGTAGGAGCTGTGTCCTAAGACTTCAGACATCCTGGAATCAACTTGAAACTAAGAAGAAGACGGGAACTTCGACGTTCTGCTGCACAGAAGACTGAAGGAAATCTCCCCTATGGTCAGGGAGTGACCATCTTGCTAACGCAAGCACCATCCAGCAAATCGACGTCTGCTTTGCCGCTGCCTCCCGCCGGAGCCCGAGGCCAGAGACCAACAAGAACTGGACCTCCAGACCTCTCACCGCCCGATCCACAGTCCCTGCAAAGAAGGAACCCGTGGAGGCACCGAGACACGTGGAGCCAGCCATCTTGGAAGACACTCGACAAGCTGCAAGCGCAACAACAGAAGCTCCCTCCGAGTTGTGCTTTGGGTCCTGAGAAGCCCAACATCCAAGCAGCATCTGCACCAAAGGTGAGCCCTCCAGCATCTCCACGATCTGCGTGGGGCCCCTCTGCACTTTGCGACTCGACGCGCCTACCCGGTCCCTGGCCCGTTGGCTAGTGGCCATCTTGGCAAACCTTTTTGAAAACTACGATGCTGGTCTGGCTGCTCCAGACTGGCCCCTGCTTCCCTCCAAAGGAGCAGCCCCTCTGACCTTGCTGGTCAGAGCTAACAGCTTTCTTCAATTCCTACAACTCCTGCTTTTGCCAAGGCTTGTTTGCTTCTTCTGAGTCGCCGACACCGCCGACAGCGAGAGCCTGCGTGGGACAGCTCGTGAACCGACTCCTGGATGTCGTCAACCTTCAGGGACCACGTGACTGCAGAGACAAGCTACACCTCTTCACCTATTTGCACCCGACATCGCCTGGTACCTACCTGGTGCCACGCCGGTCACTGGCTAGTGACTCTGAACACAGTCCCCTCTGCTTACAGGTCTTCTACACTTCTGATCCACCCTTGGATCCACCGCATCTCTTCTGGACCGACCGCCTGCAGCATCTTTGTCGTCAGGCTCCATTGAACAGATAGACGAAACCCGACGCACTTCGAGCCCTATGCACCCGCTTCCTGTGGGTGAGCTAAAGCTGGCACTCCGGTGCACAAGTGTAGAGTAACATCTCTAGTGTCTAGGTTTGAAGTCTTGATTTCGTAGTCCAACCAGAAGACCCTTCTAGCAGTAACTTTTGAACATTTACGCACCCATTGAAAACCTATGGGAACCCGCGTGTAACTTTCCTCACTGCACACGCGACCCGTGGACCTCCTGGTCACTAACTAAAGTTAGCTCCTTGTAGGCCCAGCGATTCTAGAGGCCCTAGGCCTTCTCCCTTTCCTGTTCGTGGTACTTATACCACTATTTTAGTATATGGTTTGAGCGGCCACCAGGGCCTATCCATATAAAGTGCAACTTCTGTATATTGTGATACTTTCTTGTTTAACGATTTGTGCTCCTGTGCTCATAAAGAGTCTAGGGGATACTTTGATTAATAAATACATATATATTTTGAATATATATCTGTGTGGTGTCCTTTCATTGGTATAAAGGGGGGTTACATATGGTAAAACAGCTTGCTTAACACGCTTAAACGAGTTTAGCCTCAAAGACTGCTTAGCCTACGCTACCACTAGGGCAGCTGGTCCGTAAAGGTTGACTTACAACCACACCATAAGGGTTGCTTGGCATGGTACAAGGTGGTCACTTTAATTAGTGAACATCATATACCAGGCCAACTTCTCACAATGGTGAGCAGCGGTTGGATTTGAGCTTGCTGTGTTTTACCTCTGTAATCTCTTTGTTACCAATTGAAAGATCATACAGGTACCTTTAGGTACATATAAAACAAGTTAGTTATATACTTAAGTTCTACTCAACTTAGTTGTTGTAGAGCAAAGGGAGTAGCACACCCTGACTACAACTACTAGAGAGGTTAAGTAGGAAAACCCAAGTGTAGGTAGTTGCAACACTTCCACCCACACTTAAGAGCAATGGCTGGGGCAGAGGGGTCCAAGGTACCCCTCTCTGTAGAGAGTGACCCCCAGAGGGCACCATCCATCTTTGCTACCCTAAACCAGAATGAGCTCAGGCAGTTGGCAAATATCAGGGGCCTTAAACAGCCCAGGAACCCTACCTCTGCTGAACTCAGAGAGCTCTTACAGGCTGATGAAGATCAGAAAGCTCTCAAGAAAGCCTCCCAGTTAGGCCCCTTAGGGACTGGAACAGGAGGCCCCCTTTCTGAAGATGCTACTGAAGCACCCCTTCTTAACAGTCACCCCTTAGGTGAGAATCAGACTACAGATGATGAGGATCAGCATAGGGACGAGAATGACAAAGGGGATGAGTCGGATAGTAGTAGTAATTCTGATGGGAGAAATAGCCCAGTGCCAGGTATTAAACTTGGCCCAGCTAACTTGAAACTATTAGGGAATGACAATGGGATTCCCCCCATCGAGTTTCCCCAGTGGACTTAACCAGGGGTTTGGGAGACAGAGGAATCACTCAGGTGACTCTAATGCCTCTCATGCCTCTAGAGGCTCTCAGGGTCAGTCCAGAAGAAGGATGACCAGCCCTCAGAGGAGGGAGCATGAGGCCAGAATGCAGGAAGCTCAGCTGAGGATCAGGAAACAGGAGCTAGAAGTAGCCCTGATGGAAGAGAAACTGAACAAGGCTAGGCAACCTAGAGAGAGTGGGTCTATACCCACTGGTGGCAGCATTGTCCCTAGGGACAAAGATAGGGTCTTTGATAATAGGAACCTGTCCAAGATTGTGCCCCCCTACAAAAGTGGGGATGATATCCACAAGTGGATGACTGCTCTTGAGAGAGCCTGTAAAGTACAGCATGTTCCTGAGGACCAGTGGGCAGCAATCTTATGACTCTCCTTTGAAGGTAGAGGCAGAGATAGACTCCTCACTGTTAGAGAGGAGGATGTCAGAAACTACAGAGCCCTGAAGAGTGTCCTGGTTGATGGGTTAGGCTTAACCACTGAGCAGTACAGGTTAATGTTAAGAGATACCCAGAAGGCACAGACTCAGGACTGGGCTGAATATGTTGAATGTGCCACTAAGGCTCTGGAGGGTTGGTTGCTGGGAAGTAAGGTTTCAGATTATACAGGATTGTACAATTTGATGATGAGAGAACAGATTTTAAGTAACTGTCAAAACCAGCTTCTCCATCAACACCTGGTAGACTCAGATTTGACCTCTCCCCAAGAATTGGGAAGGAGGGCAGATAAATGGGTCAGGACCAGGATTAGGCCTAAAAATCAGGGTGGTGACCAAAAGAAAGATACCACCAAGCCTCAAGAGAAGGGTGGGGATAAAACAAAAGAGAAATCTTCCTCAGGGCCCCAAAACTCCACACAGGGTGGTGGGTCCCAAGCTCCCTCCTCTACCACAGTTAAAAAGCCTTACTGCCATGAGTGTAAAACTCCTGGGCATTGGAAAACTGACAGCAGTTGCCCAAAGGCTAAAAACAAAACTGTTCCTCCAATTACTCCTGTCACACCACCTATTACTGTCAGCAGTAATTCCCCAGGTGGTGGGAGTGCCCCCAAAAATTTGGGTGGGTTTTCTTGGGGAACACAGGGGGACCCTGGTTTAGCCAATTCCCCTCCAGCAGCTACTCTTGTCTGTGATGGTGGCATGGGGTTTGCCAACCTCACTGCCTGTCCCAACACTTTGGGTAGGTACAGACAGGAGCCCTCAATGGTAGAAAAGCTGAGGCCTACAGAGACACTGGAGCTAGCATCACTATGGTGGCCCATAGGCTAGTTCCCTCTGAGCAGCTTTTGCCTGGTTTCTCCTACCAGGTAACTAACATTGATGGCAAACAGAACAGTCATCCCATGGCAGAGGTATGTCTCAGCTGGGGAGGTGTCACTGGCCCTAAAAGGGTGGCAGTGTCCCCAACCTTGCCTGTAGACTGCTTACTGGGGAATGACTTAGAACTCTCAGCTTGGGCTGGAGTCGAACAAAACACCCATTCTAAAATGGTAGGCCTTTCACAAAAGGGTAGTGGGGTTGTGCCAGCCACAACCCCTGTCCAAGTAGATTTCCTCCCTGAAAAGGTTGGAAGGGCAGTGGTAGCCACAGCCCAGGCAAAGACAGACTTCCCTGTAGAGACTGGCAGAGCTGTGACAGTCACAGATCAAACCCAAACTGAGTGCCCCCCTGAAAAGGTTGGCAGGACTGTAATGGTCTCAGTCCATACTCAGACTGACATAGGTGTAGTGAAGCCTGAAACTATGGATCCCTCCACACAAACAGAGAGTAGTGGGGATGAAGAAAAGTCTCCCTCTCCCCAGACATTAGGAAAAGGTCAGCCTCCCCAGGGATCTGACCCCACCCCTTGTGAAAGAACTGCCCCAGAGGTAGCCAGGCCTAGCCTGGCAGAGCCTCTGATGTCAGTGGACCTTTCCAAGGTGGGACCCAGTCTGGTGCAGGTAGCCTGCCTCTCTCTACCCTGCCTCAGTCAGCCCAGGGCTGCAGATGTCAGGGAGGCCAGTGACCCCCAAGAGGGCCCCTGTCCACAAGAAACACATTCCTGAGGGATCCCCTTTACAGGTAGTTAGGGACCACCCCCAGAGGGATTCTGTTGGGCACAGGCAAACATGGGACCTTAGGGCCCCAAACCTGACCTGTCCCTCCAGTAAGCCCACCAAAGGGACCCAGCCTCCAGCTTTAGGTAGCCAGAGGCTGACCCTGAGAGCACACTGCAACCCAGTTAAAGAAAGAAAGGCATCCATGGTGGAGGATGATTGGAGGAAGCTGAGGCCTCACTTTGAGGACACTCACTTCAGTACTCCATCTCAACACCAGCCTTTTACTTTGCAAAGACACACCAAAGGTAGAGATTCCCTATGGTGGAGACCCTATGATACCTTTAGGGTGAGGGATTGCTTAGTGGACAATGAGACAGGGGGTAACCATGCCAGTGCTGGTTCTTCCTTATATGCCACTTGGGCAATATAGGCTTACCTGGTCAAGGACAGCCTTATCTCCCTTCGTTTGGGGGGGGGGGTTGTGTAGGAAGGTGGATATCTGACTATGGTTACCCCCAACTTTTTGCCTAGTGTCTAGCTGGTTTTTCGACTTAGTTGGCCTGAGATCCTGCCATTCAGGATCTCAGCCTGTCTGCTCTCTCTTTAAAATGAACTCCATGTACCCTAGGTACATACACAATTGGTAAGGATCACCTTATTGGACCCTGTACAGTGTACCCTAGGTACCCAGGGCATAGGTGTACCCTAGGCCTCCCAGGGGCTGCAGCATGTATTATGCCACCCCTGGTCTGGCCTTCCAATTTGACACAACTGGCTGATCACTCAGCTGGGGTAAGTTGGTGTATCCACCTCTTACTTAGGTGTAGTATGCCTATACCTAACCTTAAATGGGACACATGTTAACCTATAAGTCACTCCTATAGCAGGCCTTAACAATCCTGAAGGCAGAGTGCTTGGTTCCATGTGAGATGGTGCTCTGGCATGAGCTGAGCCTGTCTGCAGTGGTCGGAACAACTTCCTTCTACTGTTTCCAGATATCGCCATACCATATACTCTTAAGTGCATTATGAACCTCGCGGTTAAATGCTATTTTTGGTTTGGCTTTATCAAAACATGTTGAGTAAGGTGTCATACGAATTGGAATACTAACCCCTCGCCAATTCTGGCGACGGGGTTAGCATTCCACCCTCCTAGAGCAGTGTTTCCCAAACTGGGGTCCGTGGACCCCCAGGGGTCCGTGACATATGCCCAGGGGGTCCACAGGCAGCAGTTTTAAAAGCACTGCCAAGTTCCTTGTAGAATTAGCAGTTTTCGAGCAATAATAAAAGTGTCAAGATAACACCAGTGATTAATGTACCTGCTGGAGAGAGATGAAAGTTTTGTCCAGTGGCAGGTTTCACTTATCTAATGTAGCACAGAGGGTTAATATGCCTGTTGCAAAGAACGCATATCATGCATTTTAAAAACAGAATTTTATGGGCATAAGTCAGTTGGTTACTGCTTTTGTCACAAAGATTCTTTTGTTTCGCTGCAGCTCATAAGAGACAATCATAATCTAGCACAGTGACCTATAAACTGTCATCAAAGAGCTGCTTACACACTGCACGGTACAAGTTAGTAACTTATGTATTTCCAGTCTTTCATTATCCTGATGCTGCTAAACGGGTTTATTTGGGTGGAAATACATTTTTATTGTTAAAGTCAATGCTAAGCACTGTGTTATGTTCCGAATCCTGAGTTTGTGCTTTTCCAGACAAGCACTCTTTAAAAATGCCTACCAGAATGAATGACATGTGAATCCTACACCTTGTAGTCCCCTTTGCATTATGTAACATTTTCTCTACACTGATTTACACATATGATTCATTGTCTCTATATGTGTATGATGTAAAGTGCTCTGTCATCCTACAATGGTATGAGAGATGCTATAAAACAAATGAAATAAATGTGACAGATGTGCTATGGAGAGATGAGAGGCACTGTTGAAGGGTGACAATAAGGGAATCATTGAAGAACTCCAACAAAGACTGTTGTATCCTGGTGCATATTAAGGTCATCATTTACTAATATTTAAAAGCTAATACAATTCAATATATAATGATAAATGTGTTGTAGAATGCACCATTGATTCCTAACTTTTCTTGGGGGCAGAGGCCACTCACTGCACTTAGTGTGCACTGTATGGGGACTGGTCTGAAAACACTTGCCTGGGCTGCTTTGGATTTCCCCTCTGACCCTGGCAGGAGCCTTGTACTGTGAAATAAAACTAACTATGTAAAAGTTAATCACAGAGATGCAGCACCAACCTTCCCATTACATTTTCCCATTTTTTGCAAACTCTTTCAATATAAAATACTAAAATCCTTAGTAATTCGAGTATTTGTTTTTGCGTGCACATGTGTGTTTATTTTTTCGAATTACTCTTTTAATGTTTGAAATTTAAATCATACAAATTACTGGGGGTCCCCGCCTTCCAGTGGTGAGTCAGCGGGGGTCCTCAGGAGTCAAAAGTTTGGGAACCACTGTCCTAGAGGGACACAACATGTACAGAACCTGAAACCAGGGTAAAATCAGACATAGCCTCAGCTCCACAAAATGGACGCTGCCACCACAGACACAAGTCTGCCCTCCTGCTGCTGGGAGTCCTTCCAGCTTGGGAGACGTGGACAAAGGGTTTCCTGCAAGGGGAGGTGCGAGCACCACCCCTGACAGGATTTTGTGTATTGGTCAGGTAGGGCTTGAAAAGAAACAGACATGCCTGAGGCTCACAAGGAGCCTCGGTGCATATGCCAGTTCAAACCACACCAGCCCCAGACCTGGGGCGAGCTGGACAAAGGATTGGGGGTGTAACCACCCCCCTTCCTGGTCCCACCCTTAGGGAGGGAACTAGCAGGTAGTCCGGCCCCTAGAATCCGCTTAAAGGTAGGAGCTGTGTCCTAAGACTTCAGACATCCTGGAATCAACTTGAAACTAAGAAGAAGACGGGAACTTCGACGTTCTGCTGCACAGAAGACTGAAGGAAATCTCCCCTATGGTCAGGGAGTGACCATCTTGCTAACGCAAGCACCATCCAGCAAATCGACGTCTGCTTTGCCACCGCCTCCCGCTGGAGCCCGAGGCCAGAGACCGACAAGAACTGGACCTCCAGACCTCTCACCGCCTGATCCACAGTCCCTGCAAAGAAGGAACCCGTGGAGGCACCGAGACACGTGGAGCCAGCCATCTTGGAAGACACTCGACAAGCTGCAAGCGCGACAACAGAGGCTCCCTCCGAGTTGTGCTTTGGGTCCTGAGAAGCCCAACACCCGAGCAGCATCTGCACCAAAGGTGAGCCCTCCAGCATCTCCACGATCTGCGTGGGGCCCCTCTGCACTTTGCGACTCGACGCGCCTACCCGGTCCCTGGCCCGTTGGCTAGTGGCCATCTTGGCAAACCTTTTTGAAAACTACAATGCTGGTCTGGTTGCTCCAGACTGGCCCCTGCTTCCCTCCAAAGGAGTAGCCCCTCTGACCTTGCTGGTCAGAGCTAACAGCTTTCTTCGATTCCTACAACTCCTGCTTTTGCCAAGGCTTGTTTGCGTCTTCTGAGTCGCCGACACCGCCAACAGCGAGAGCGTGCGTGGGACAGCTCGTGAACTGACTCCTGGACGTCGTTGACCTTCAGGGACCACGTGGCTGCAGAGACAAGCTACACCTTTTCACCTGTTTGCACCCGACATCGCCTGGTACCTACCTGGTGCCACGCCGGTCACTGGCTAGTGACTGTGAACACTGTCCCCTCTGCTTACAGGTCTTCTACACTTCCGATCCACCCTCGGATCCACCGCATCTCTTCTGGACTGACCGCTTGCAGCATCTTTGTCGTCAGGCTCCATTGAACAGATAGACTAAACCAGACGCACTTCGAGCCCTATGCACCCGCTTCCTGTGGGTGAGGTAAAGCTGGCACTCTGGTGCACAAGTGTAGAGTAACATCTCTAGTGTCTAGGTTTGAAGTCTTGATTTCGTAGTCCAACCAGAAGACCCTTCTAGCAATAACTTTTGAACATTTACGCACCCATTGAAAACCTATGGGAACCCGCGTGTAACTTTCCTCACTGCACACGCGACCCGTGGACCTCCTGGTCACTAACTAAAGTTAGCTCCTTGTAGGCCCAGCGATTCTAGAGGCCCTAGGCCTTCTCCCTTTCCTGTTCGTGGTACTTATACCACTATTTTAGTATATGGTTTGAGCGGCCACCAGGGCCTATCCATATAAAGTGCAACTTCTGTATATTGTGATACTTTCTTGTTTAACGATTTGTGCTCCTGTGCTCATAAAGAGTCTAGGGGATACTTTGAGTAATAAATACATATATATTTTGAATATATATCTGTGTGGTGTCCTTTCATTGGTATAAAGGGGGGTTACATATGGTAAAACAGCTTGCTTAACACGCTTAAAAGAGTTTAGCCTCAAAGACTGCTTAGCCTACGCTACTACTAGGGTAGCTGGTCCGAAAAGGTTGACTTACAACCACATCATAAGGGTTGCTTGGCATGGTACAAGGTGGTCACTTTAATTAGTGAACACCATATACCAGGCCAACTTCTCACAGAGACTCACCGGGTTTTTCACCTGACTGTTCTTACTCCTTAGCAATAGCTTAAGTTCAAAGCTCAATACTGAATCCAAGCACACACTGAAGTTTTACTGGGGTTGCTAGTTTGGGTGGGAGGGCTTCTTACAATGCTTGGGAAGACACTGGTTAAGTTATGGGGTGTTTACCCGGGATGGGGAGTTGGGAACTGTCCAGGAGTTATGGCTATAGTTTGTCCAGCAGCAACTGATTATCACTTATTGTGGGGGCCAGGAGGGAGTGATTAATTTAGCTGGTGTCACCCTTTGTAATGTCTGACTCAGTGCGCATGCTTACATGGAATGTGCTGGGGTTGAATTCTTTTGTCAAACGACATAGGACCCACATTTACCTTAGAAGGACAGGAGTATGCATTGTGTTCCTCCAGGAGACACACTTCTTGGAAGCCGAAGCCCAGAAACTCCATACAAAATGGCAGGGGCAATTATACTCCTCCACTTTTTCCTCCTATGCCAGAAGGGTATCCATATGGGTGTCCCATAACAGATGCGGGGGCGGTGGATGACGTGGCTGGATGGCATGTACTGTTGTATGGTATACTGGATGGACTGGAACTTTGCATGCTTTATGTTATATGCACCTAATACTGAAGATGAAGTGTTGTTTGGCGCTCTAGAAACTGAGCTACTCCCCTGTGTTGGACTGCCTATCATTGGGCGGGTGATTTTAATTCTGTTTTGGATTGTCACCCAGACCGCCATCTACCCTGGATGGGCACAAAGCCCCGTATGGTGGCAGGACTGCGTGAAACCAAGAACAGACTTCAACTTGTTGACATATGGCGGGAGCTCCACCCCATGATAAAGGAATATTCTGGTTATTCCCCCACTCAGACGGTTGAACCGTTTCCTCCTTAATGAGGGCGTCCTTAATATTGAGAATGTAAGCTATCAGGTGTGGTTTCTCACTGACCACACCCCTTTGCTATCAGAATGTGGAGTGAGGGATCACAGGCAACGTGTCCCCTTGTGGAGGCTTCAGCCCAAAGTGCTGGGAGACCCGGAATATAACATAGATATGAAGGAAACTCTACAAGGCTTCTGCACTACAAACTGGAACACTGCCCAAACGCTTAAGGTGGTTATCCGAGGTGTAAGCCTCGGAAAGACCTATGGTACGAGAAGGAAATTGGAGCAGGAGGTGAGGGGAGGAGCGCCTCGCGGGGCTACAGAGACAAGCACTGGGATGCAAGTCGGGAGATGAGTCCTTGGCAGAGGCACATAGGATACTAGCAGCCATATGGGACAATCTGGACTGTCAGGTCCGAAAGGACTATAGGCAGCATCTTCACAGAGAGGGCAATAGATCGGGTCACTTGTTGGCCTGGCTGCTTAAACATGAACGCACCCCATCGCTCATTTTTGCCCTCCACAGACCTGATGGTATGGTAATTTTGGGTGGGAATTAACAAATTATTGCACAACCACCTTGCTGGGGTGTATGCAGCCCCTGCACACGTGGAAGCCCCTGGAGTCGAGGGTTCTCTAGCTCAGATGGCCATTCCCTAGTTGATGGTGGATCAGGCACAGAGGCTTGGAGAAGTCATAACATTGGAGGAATTGGGCAAGGCACTTCGAGACATGGCCAGAGGGAAATGTCCGGGACATGATGGTCTCTCTATTGAGTATGTTTAGGCAAACTCCGCCTCCTTGCTCTCTGTGCTCCTTGAAACCTTCCTCGAGGCACATAAATTCAGCGAACTCCCGGTCCATATGTGGGAAGCCCTTATAATTTTGCTCCCCAAACAAGGCAATGAGCCTGCTGACCCGGGATCTTACAGGCCACTCTCTATGCTCAATGTCAAAGATAAATTGCTTGCAAAAGTTCTAGCACTGCGGCTGAGCCGGGTGCTGTCACACCAGTGCAGGATGAGCAATGTGGCTTTATGCCGGGAAGAGGTACCCGTATGACATTGAGACGATTGTGGCATCTAACTATAATGACTCATGAAGTCAAGACTGAGAAGCAGATTCTTTATTCTTGAAAAGGACTCCAGCTTCCTACCAACTCCTCACAGATCAAGTCTTAACCACTCCCACACAGAATTCTAGAAATACATATTAGGTCACAGATTACAGACATGGAATGTTAATGCTGAACCACTGCCACACATCTTCCCCCTTTAGACAACACAAACAACAACATCAAGACAACAAGAATGAACACAACAAATAGCACTACATTACTGCATGACAAACATAAATTACCCTAAACATTATGGGAAAATCAGATAACAACAGCAATGAATTTAAGATTCCAAATGTGCCCATTTTCTAGCTTCACAGCATTTCTAAACAATTTAACAACCTTGAAAGGCTTGGTTAACTTGAAGTGATTGCTGTGACTAACAGGATGTTTTACCATCACCATATCACCAACGTTCACTTTGACATCAGAAGCTCCTTTACGTGAGTCATGATTCAATTTTCTTTGAAATTGCTTGTTTTTTTTTATCAGCACACACTCCTCTGAGATCTTACGACACTGTCCCAACCCTTCACAACTCATCAAGTATCATGTTTCTTACTAGCCAATGAGGACAAACTAAAGTATTTGGTCATCTTCTTCAAACAACTCAAAGGAGTTTGCTCTGAGGTACAATGTGGTGTAACCTGTATGTCTCAATTTTCCTCCAAAACCCTTCCTTACAATTTTTCCCATTCACCTTGGACAATTGCAAACCGTCTTTTACAGTGTGGTTGAATTTCTACACAATCCCATTACTTTGGGGATGATAGAGAGAATATTTTTTGTGCACTATTCCTCTAATTTGTAAAAAACCTTCCATCACTTGCAAAGTGAATTGAACACCATTGTCTACGAGGATCGTCCCAGGTTTGCTTTCTCTGCTGAACAATTTCTCCAAGAATGTTATTACTTTTGTTCTGGTGATCTCTGACACAATAGCTACTTCAGGCCACCTTGAAAACATGTCCATCAAAGCAAGAATATACACAGGCCTTGCCCCCATGTTGAGAGGACCTAAAATATCTAAGGCCACCTCTTCCCAAGGACGTGATGTTACCTCCCTGCACACTAGTGGAGGTGTTCTCACCTTCTTGATTTTGTCACTCAAGGAGCACTAAATACACTCTTTTATGAAGCTTCACCTGCATGCCTATCCCTGTTCATAATAATTGACTCACAATCTCCCTTTAGTTTTACTTATTCCTAAATGTCCCAATATGCGCTAATCCACCAAACTCTTTCTCAATGTAACTGGTGGTATCAGCCTCTGGTTTCTCATGACCAAACCATTATTCACAGATAGTTCTTCACTTCTTTTTCAAAAATCCTTTTCATCTTCACTGAATGCATCCCAATCATTTCCTGACATTATCTTCTCATGCACCCTGCTGAGTACATTGTCTCTACTCAATTCATTTAACCATTCAGCTTTTTAAAATACATCCTTCTGTATCTACACACACTCCGACATCCTTGTCCACCCACCAATCATCACAACACTTAACGCCTGTATCTGAGGTTACCAATCTCAAGAGACAATCGACCATTTTGTTGGTAACTCCTGGCACATATTTCACATTGAACTGAAAGTCTTTCAAAGCCGCAATCCACTTGCAAAATCACTGTTTTAGGATTTTGATTACTCCTGCAACACTTGGCAAAATGCCCTTTCTTCCCACATTCTTTACACTTATATTTTAGGGCAGAACAATCTTGTTGGTCCAGAGTCCCACACTACCACATCTATAACATGCTCCTTTACTTTTCTGCACCAATATGTTCTTAAGAGCAGGCATAGTTTTAGAACTGATAACATTAACATCTTGTGTTTTCAATGTTTTGGAAGCATTGCGGCGCAATTCAGCTACACCTGATTGTTTATGTTCGATATGTTTTGCTGTAAGTAGCACTCCACTGAGTTGTGGATCTCCCTTCAACCCCAACTCTTCCGTTACTTTATCATTATTGATTTTCAACATCAATTGGCCTCTTATTCTTTCCTTAGCATTGCTACCAAAATTGAAGCTAACTGCCTTAATGCAGTAACATAATCTTCAACAGACTGCGCGGGCTGTTGCGCCCACGTTCCAAAATGGTACCATTCTAAGATTATAGACATCTTTGGAAAGCAATGTCTGTCCAACCTTTTTATACACAACTCAAACTCATCCACACTGGATGCTTCATCACTTCCTTCATCATCAGATACATCAGGTAAGTGTTCAAACACCTCTGTGAAGATTCCAGCTTAATGAGCCAGCATGAGATCAGTGCTCACAAAAGGATTCCCACCATAGTTGATGACACGAGAACAGTGCTTGTGGAACGAAAGTCGTCACACCCCACGGCTCCCAAGTGGCTGACAGCACAAGATGCGGGCGGTGAGAGTCCTACTTCAGAACCATGGCTCGCACTACAATCTAACGGTAAGCGACCACAACGAGCACATTACAAATGGGAGATCGGCTCCAAAGCACATGAAAAAACCCAAAATCAGATATACCGCTCTTGTGGTAGTATATGAGCAGTTCAAAAACAGATTCCTCATTAAAACCGATGGTAAAAGATTAGAAAGTAACTTGTGAGATCGTAACGATACGCAGTATAGAGTTGAAGCCCTAGACTAGAGTTTCCAGAAGTAGTAGGTTCTTCAATCGTCGCCAAAGTGTGGTATCTAACTATAATCACTCATAAAGTCAAGGTTGAGACGCAGGTTCTTTATTCTGGAAAAATACTCCAGCTTCCCGCCAACTCCTCACAGATCAAGTCTTAACTGCTCTCACACAGAATTCTAGAACCACATATTAGGTCACAGATTACAGGCATGCAATGTTCATGCTGAACCACTGCCACAACCGCCATCTCAAGTGAGAGCAGCATTGATAGGCTTAGACATAGAGAAGGCATTTAACACCTTATCCTGGACATATCTATGGGAGGCCCTCCGACGGATGAGGTTCAGTGTGGAGTTCCTGGCATGGGTGCAACTCCTGTATATCGTGCCTAGTGTGTGAGTGTATGTAGGTAATTAAGTGTCCGACGCCTTTAGCATCGAGAGGGGTATGCAAAAGGGCTGCCCATTGTCGTCATTCCTGTTCACGCTAACTATGGAGCCACTGGTGACGTATCTCAGGATCAGATGTGATAATGGGGAATACGGGTGGGGTACAAGATGCATGTAGTGTCCATGTATGCTGATGATACATTGATTTATGCAAGGGATCTGGAGCCCCTTCTTATGTGACTAATGGCAGACTTTGGGGTAGTGTCAGGACTCTTTGTTAAACATCACAAGATGGTGCTATAACCCTTGGCAGCCCTGGCTAACTTAGATGAATCCGAATTCCCAGTGGTGGGTTTGCCATGGGAAACCCTGAGTTTCCTCTATCTGGTTCTGCAGATAACGCTTGACCGCCGCCTACAGTATGAGCTGAATATTGGAAACAGCTGTTGAATTAAACAGCACTCATAAACTGTTCCGTGATAGGTGTAAACTGCTGATAAGGAAGTCATTTTTTAGGTCAAGCCTTGTTTATCGTTAGCTTTGATGTGACATCAGTGGACTTGTTTTACTTAACTATATATATGTTTCAGCAATAAACAGATTTTTTAACAGTTTAAATTATGCAATTTTATATGGAAAATGCAGTGGCTACATAAACGTACAATTCCATGGGCACTGCTTAAACAGACTTGGGTTCTGCTGAATGTGTCTGACTCTGAGTTCTTGCTTCCTTACAGCCTTGAGTTTTGTTGATTCATAGCACGGAGTGCCCGTTTAATTCTTCTCTCACCTCAGTGACGAGACACCCTTACAGTCATGACTTGCGGTCTCCTGTCCCATGGAAAATGGATGCTTTATAGGGTTGTGCTTTGGTGCATGTATGCCTGGCTCTCAGTGACCATACAACCTTACAGCCAACACTTCTGGTCAATTTTCCCCAGTGAACATGCTGCCTTATAGGCAGAGTCACTGGAATTATGCAACAAGGGAAAGACTAAATTATGCGCCAGCGTTGAATAAATTATGTGGCAAGAAAATGCTGCAAATTACTCAACAGATGATGGATTATGTAGCAAATGTGCCAAGTCCATGATTATGCAGAAATACCGCTACCAAACAATTCACATAATTCCAGTGGCGCTGCATATAGTTCTTTGCTCAGGCGAATATATATTATTTAGGCACTCAGTGACCATCATCCCTTACAGCCACGGCTTCAAGTGAATCTGTCTGCAGGCCTCAGTTAGCATACTTTTTTTTTTTTATAATATATTTTTATTTTTGATGTGCGAAAACAAGAACCAAAAGAAAGCATTACAAAAGCAGGTACAGTCGTACAATGACATTCATATACCGTCCATATCACAAAGAATCCCAAAACATTATCCCGTAGGGCCACTCGATCCTCCAAGTCCCACCCAATCACCCAACCTTGTGGTAATATCCCATGCTTCTTCCCCTTCTGGGCTGTCAGGAAACAAGAGAACCAGTGCTCATGGTTAGGGATGGAGGAGGAACTCCCAAAAGGCCGTTAACCATCATCCAACCCCCCATCGAACCCATAGTATTAGGATTTTGATTACTCCTGCAACACTTGGCAAAATGCCCTTTCTTCCCACATTCTTTACACTTATATTTTAGGGCAGAACAATCTTGTTGGTCCAGAGTCCCACACTACCACATCTATAACATGCTCCTTTACTTTTCTGCACCAATATGTTCTTAAGAGCAGGCATAGTTTTAGAACTGATAACATTAACATCTTGTGTTTTCAATTTTTTGGAAGCATTGCGGCGCAATTCAGCTACACCTGATTGTGTATGTTCGATATGTTTTGGTGTAAGTAGCACTCCACTGAGTTGTGGATCTCCCTTCAACCACAACTCTTCCGTTGCTTTATCATTATTGATTTTCAACATCAATTGGCCTCTTATCTTATTCTTTCCTTAGCATTGCTACTTAAATTGCAAACTGAAGCTAACTGCCTTAATGCAGTAACATAATCTTCAACAGACTGCGCGGGCTGTTGCGCCCACGTTCCAAAATGGTACCATTCTAAGATTATAGACATCTTTGGAAAGCAATGTCTGTCCAACCTTTTTATACACAACTCAAACTCATCCACACTGGATGCTTCATCACTTCCTTCATCATCAGATACATCAGGTAAGTGTTCAAACACCTCTGTGAAGATTCCAGCTTAATGAGCCAGCATGAGATCAGTGCTCACAAAAGGATTCCAACCATAGTTGATGACACAAGAACAGTGCTTGTGGAACGAAAGTCGTCACACCCCACGGCTCCCAAGTGGCTGACAGCACAAGATGCGGGCGGCGAGAGTCCTACTTCAGAACCATGGCTCGCACTACAATCTAACGGTAAGAGCCCACAGCGAGCACATTACAAATGGGAGATCGGCTCCAAAGCACATGAAAAAACCCAAAACCAGATATACCGCTCTTGTGGTAGAATATGAGCATTTAAAAAACAGTTTCCTCATTAAAGCCGATGGTAAAAGATTAGAAAGTACCTTGTGGGATCGTAACGGTACGAAGTATAGAGTTGAAGCCCTAGACTAGTTTCCAGAAGTAGTAGGTTCTCCAATTGTCGCCAAAATGTGGTATCTAACTATAATCACTCATAAAGTCAAGACTGAGAAGCAGGTTCTTTATTCTGGAAAAGGACTCCAGCTTCCTGCCAACTCCTCACAGATCAAGTCTTAACTGCTCTCAAACAGAATTCTAGAACCACATATTAGGTCACAGATTACAGGCATGTTATGTTAATGCTGAACCACTGCCAAAACCTCCATCTCAAGTGAGAGCAGCATTGATAGGCTTAGACATAGAGAAGGCATTTAACACCTTATCCTGGACATATCTATGGGAGTCACTCCGACGGATGAGGTTCAGTGTAGAGTTCCTGGCATGGGTGAAACTCCTGTATATCAGGCTAGTGTGTGAGTGTATGTAGGTAATTAAGTGTTCGATGCCTTTAACATCGAGAGGGGTATGCAACAGTGCTGCCCATTGTCGTAATTCCTGTTCACGCTAACTATGGAGCCACTGGTGACGTATCTCAGGATCAGATGCGATAATGGGGAATACGGGTGGGGTACAAGATGCACATAGTGTCCATGTATGCTGATGATACATTGATTTATGCGAGGGATCTGGAGCCCCTTCTTATGTGACTAATGGCAGACTTTGGGGCAGTGTCAGGACTCTTTGTTAAACATCACAAGATGGCGCTATAACCCTTGGCAGCCCTGGCTAACTTAGATGAATCCGAATTCCCAGTGGTGGGTTTGCCATGGGAAACCCTGAGTTTTCTGTATCTGGTTCTGCAGATAACGCATGACCGCCGCCTACAGTATGAGCTGAATATAGGCAACAGCTGTTTAATTAAACAGCACTCATAAACTGTTCCGTGATAGGTGTAAAATCGCTGATAAGAAAGTCATTTTTTGGGTCAAGCCTTGTTTATCGTTAGCTTTGAGGTGACATCAGTGGATTTGTTTTACTTAACTATATATATGTTTCAGCAATAAGCAGATTTTTTAACAGTTTAAATTATGCAATTTTATGTGGTAAATGCAGTGGCTACATAAACGTACAATTCCTGGGGCACTGCTTATACAGACTTGGGTTCTGCTGAATGTGTCTGACTCCGAGTTCTTGCTTCCTTACAGCCTTGAGATTTGTTGATTCATAGCACGTAGTGCCCGTTTAATTCTTCTCTCACCTCAGTGACGAGACACCCTTACAAGTCATGACTTGCGGTCTCCTGTCCCATGGAAAATGGATGCTTTATAGGGTTGTGCTTTGGTGCATGCATGCCTGGCTCTCAGTGACCATGCAACCTTACAGCCAACACTTCTGGTCAATTTTCCCCAGTGAACATGCTGCCTTATAGGCAGAGTCACTGGAATTATGCAACAAGGGAAAGACTAAATTATGCGCCAGCATTGAATAAATTATGTGGCAAGAAAATGCTGCAAATTACTCAACAGATGATGGATTATGTAGCAAATGTGCCAAGTCCGTGATTATGCAGAAATACCGCTACCAAACAATTCACATAATTCCAGTGGCGCTGCATATAGTTTTTTTTTTTTTTTTTTTAAACTTTATTTATGAAATTTGAGCGACCATACATCATAAGCAAGTTACATCAATGGGTTCATATGGCAGCGGGAAGCAGTACAAAGGTGACAAGGAGCAGCACAGCAATCATCAATAACAGAAGATATCAATAAATCAGTATCGCATTTTAAGTCCATAATGATTGTACATTGCGCTGCAACTCAGACTCCCCCCTGGCGGAGCCGCAGTTCTAATCCCTCACGCCTCAGCACCGGCCAAATGGAAGACACTCTCCGCGAGCCCAGGGGCCTCTGCACTTAACGACCAGCCATTCGCGTCAGCATTGGAGCACACCATTCACCACAGGCTCTCTGCATGTCATAAGGGATAGTCCTATATGTTGCTATGGGATCGCCTCATCCCCCCCAGCATTCTCCCCTTCTAACAAGTAGCAAGTCAGTGGAGCCCAAATGTCAGTTGGTCTTGAAGCGAGTGGTAAGAGTTCAGAGTACGTGTTAATTTGTTCTTGGCAATAAACAATATCCCGCATCCAATCCTTAAATTTGGGGGCCCTGCCTCTGCCCCATTTACATGCAACTCGTCTTTTAGCCAGTAAGAAGGCCAGTGCAATGAATTTGCGGTGCGCGGCTTGTATGGGCTCCACATACCCTAAGAGTGCAAGGACAGGGGAAGGCTCTATCTCCGAATTGATCATTTTGGATACCGCTGTAAAGATCTGACGCCAATAACGCTGCACCGCCTCACATGCCCACGCCAAGTGGAGGAAGTCTGCCCCAGGAGCATGACACCGGTCGCACCTATCATCCTCCCGGAGTCGGTATTTGTGCAACTTGACAGGTGTGTAATACAGCCTGTGAATATATTTATAATGTATCATTCTGAATCTGCTACTAGAAGAAATACGCTCCGTTTGTTGAAGGCAGAACTCCCACTGTTTGTCCGTCAGTGGGATCTGCAGTTCCAGATCCCACTTCTCCCGAGCAGCAAGAGGCGGCGCGTCCACCAGTGATCGCACCGACCCATAAATCTTGGAGACCAACTTAGCAGGGGTCTCGTCACGAAGGGCACGCTGTAACGGTGTCACTGCTGGTGGCTCTCGTGGGAAATCGGGCGTGAGTGCCTTAAGCCCCTGCCGGAGCCGAAGATACAGAAAGACCTCAAGGGGAGAAGGCTGGATGCCTCCATAGAGGTGCTCCATAGAACGGAACGTGCCATCATGGTACAGGTCTCCCCATGTCTTAACGTGGATAGCATGGGCCAATTTCTGAAACCCTGTCTCCTGCAGCAGGGGCATGGCAGGGTGGTAGACAAGCGGCAAGAGCGGCGCGTATACCATATTTAGTCCCAGCTTAGCTGTTATTCGCTTCCAGGCCGTCACTGTACTTGCCACTGTCGTGGGGGGTGCATCTGCCCCCGTTACTGGAGCGTACAATGCGCCTTCTATGGGGATCGGATGCGCCAACCAGTGTTCGGCCGCAAGCTGGGGCATATATCGGGGCTGCTGTATCCAGAAATAGGCGTAATGCGCCTGCGCCGCTTGAAAGTACAACTCAAAGTCCGGGACGCCAAACCCGCCCTGCACAAACGGCCTAGTGAGGACTTCCCATTTGAGTCGAGGAGACTTCCCGCCCCAAACTAAGCGAATAAGCTCCGAGCGAAGGGTCCGGAAAAAGAAACTGCCCGGGTAAAAGGGGATGTTCAGGAAGAGATACAGCAGCTGCGGCAGGATTACCATTTTAACCAACGACACCCGACCTGCCATAGAAAGGGGAAGCGTAATCCATCGAGTGATGCAGTCGGTAATACGGGTCATCTTCGTGCCATAATTGGCCCTCATCAGTTCCTCCCTGTTTTTCTCAATGTGTATACCTAAATAGGTGAAGTCCCCCTCGCACCAGGCTAGAGGGTATTCCAGCGTAAATCGCCTAGTAGACGCCGTAAGCGGGAAAACCCGAGACTTGCTCCAATTGATCTGAATTCCCGAGAGCCTGCCAAACCTGATGAACTCCCGAAGAATCGGATGAAGGTTAACACAGGGATCACGAATATACAGAGTGATGTCGTCCGCATACATAGAGATCAATATCTGTCTTTGGAAACACCGCATCGCCTTATCCTTATGATGCTGTCTGAGCCGCGCCGCGAGCGGCTCCATGGCGATAGCGAACAACAGGGGCGACAGGGGGCAACCCTGCCTAGTGCCCCTGGTGATATGAAACGCCTCAGACAGTTTCCCGTTCACCAGCACTCGGGCCCTAGGGGATATGTACAAGAGCCTAATCCAAGAAATAAAGATGAGGGGAAACCCCATCAATTCCAGAACCCGAAATACATAATCCCATTCAAGCGAGTCGAAAGCTTTCGAGGCATCAAGGAAGACGGCAGCCATCGGGAGATCGTCATGCACGGCATTCAGAATCGAGAAAAAAGTACGTAGGTTATGGGATGTTGCTCTTCCGGGCACGAACCCCGCTTGGTCGGGGAGGATTAAGTTAGGGAGGAGTAAGTTAATGCGGGTGGCAATCAGTTTAGCAAGTATTTTTACGTCGCAATTGAGCAGTGAGAGGGGCTGATATGAATCACATTGGTCAGCTGCTTTACCAGGCTTGAGGAGAGATGTAATGAGGGCCATACGCATCGAGGGGGGCAGACGGCCCACCTCCAGAGCATCTTCATACACTTCGCGGAGGACCGGCGCCATAAAATCGATGTAGGTCTTGTAGAATTCGATTGGGATCCCATCAAGGCCAGTGGCCTTGCCCGATTGCATGTGCATAATAGCCTCCCGTACCTCATCCAATTCAAAAGGGGAGCTTAAAAACGCCCTTTGTGTATCACTAAGCCACCCCAAGGAGACATCCCCCAAATAGTCCTGTAGGTGCAGATCCCCAGCCCTGGTCGACGTATATAAGTGGTGATAATGCTCAACAAATGCGTTAAGAATGAGCGTGGTGTCTCTGTACACTGCACCGTTCCTGTCTTCAATTTCCATTATAGTATTTGGCGGGCGCGTCAGTCGAATCGTCGCTGCCAGGGCTTTCCCTGGCCGTTCGCCTTCGCCATAGCGGCGAGCTACCCAGTGTTTACCCCTAAATTTCACTTCACGATCGGCTTCAGTCATATATTCCGCTATCTTTTCACGGATACGAGCGAGCGTGGCATCCTCAGGGTTGTCGGCCAGCGACACCTCAAGCGCCCCAAGTTCACCCTCCAGAGTACGCAGGCGAGCTAATATGGTTTTGAGAACGCCTGACCCCTTAGCGATGCACACTCCCCGTATGGTAACTTTAAAAGAGTCCCATATGGTACCGACCTCGGACACGGAATCTTTATTGCGCTCAAAGAACTCCAAACATTCCTCCCGTAGCTCCTCCTGAAATACAGTATCCAGCAGCATCATGGGCTGCAAGCGCCAAGAGGCCACAGGGGGGCCTAGGTCCTCCGCCCGCAATGTGACGCGGGTCGGCGAATGATCAGAGAACGTGCGTGGGAGATGGTGTGCATGTTCAAGCGCTGCATGAAAATGAGGTGAGATAAAAACATAGTCAAGTCGTGCCCATGATTTTGCTTGCGCCGTGAAGTGTGTACCTTCACGCGCGTCCGCATGCAGGTGTCGCCACGTGTCTATTAAGTTATGATCAGCCAGTACGTCCAACAGGTTCGCACGCGCCTTAGTGTAATGGTGCGGGGCCGGGTGGGATCTGTCCCTAGACGGATCTAGTGTAGTGTTGAAGTCCCCCCCCCAAATCAGCTGTCTCGGGCCCACGCCCACAATTGCCGCATTGAGGTCTGTAAAGAAATGCGGGTCATCTATGTTGGGGCCGTAACAACAGACCAGGGTAACCGCCACATGTCCCAGCCTACCCCACATTAGACAGTATCGCCCCTGAGCGTCACTTTTAGTGCCCTCCATACTGAAGGGCGTTCCCTTCTTTATCAATATCGCCACACCCCTAGAGTACGAAGAGTAGGAGGAGAAGGCAGCAAATGCCGCCCATCTGCCAGCAAAGGGGTGGTTGGCTTGCACTTTGAAGTGGGTCTCTTGGAGAAAGGCAATATGTATGACATGGCGGTCTAGATAGGAGAGTATCTGCCTCCGCTTTCGCGGGTCTCCCAGACCCCTAACATTCCACGTCAGGATATTTAAGGCCGAATCTACTCGTGTCATGGGGACAGTAAAAGAGTAAGAGAGTGCTGCGATAGGGGAGGGCCCCCCACGCAGCTATAAATATACATGTTTGACCGCAGTGTCACCCCAGCATCAGAGCAGCGCCACCACCCGCGCCTCATATGTCTGCAGTTACCTCCGCCTGGCCATACGTGAATAAGTGTGGGAGGGGCCGGCACCAGGAGGGGGTCCCCCATCCCGCCACCAACAAGTACACCCATAATCTTCAAAAAAAACCTCACATTGATGTTGGTCGCGTACAACAGTGCAATAACATATTCAAACATTCCCATCCCCCCACCCCACATCTTGAACATTTCCAACAGAATTCCCGTAATCTTCTGAAGAACATGGCCCACCGGCAACGTATCTAAGTCAATCTCACACTGCACTGGAAGGCGCACCTCCCCGCTCCACCCGGCGCCAGCCGCCCTGCATAACCACCATACCCAAGCATGTTGACCTAAAGTTTGGGCCAGGGTCATCACACACAATCGTTCTGTCCCAGTCATCCAGCAGCTATCTATAAGAGATTCCTCATTATTCCGCGCATGCCAACTCCTACCACAGACCTCAGGCGCGGGCAGATCAGGGCGGCCCGGGCTAGTAAGCTCCGGGGCCCTCGCTCCAACCCCCTCCCATTCACCCCCTGAATATAGGACAGATAGCCCCGTACACCCCACGACCCCTGACCCATCAATGAGCGTCCCTACCTGATCGTTGCCGCAGGCCATAGTCGCAAACAGCGTGTGCAGCAGGGGTCCCCGCCAGTGCCAATCCCTCCACCCGGGCAGAGTTGCCCCGGTAGAAGCGAGGGCAGCGGGAGAGACCAGGGCCGCCAATCGTATCCCTACCCCACCCCCAACCCACTGAAGCAGCCCCAACTTGCCAGAATCCTCTCCCCTCCCCCCACCCATAACTCCCCACCGAAAGCTCAACAGGAGCAACACAGTCAATGTAAGCAATGGGGTACACCCCATGGGGTCCGTCCAGAGTGCGCCCATATCCACCCCCAAAGGCCCACCCCCTCTCACAACAGGGGGAAGGCGCGGGGAGGTGGCGCCTGGAATACGTTACCAGCCGCTGTCCCACATCCGACCAATGTAATTCCAAACAGTCACATCGTCTTCATGCTTGCATGTCCCGTAGGCTTGCATCTGTATTAAGCAATATGACAATAGGTCCTAAGTTCGCAGATCCATCTAGCAAAAATAAAAACAAAACACATCCACATAGCTAGTGTTCATCGTCACGCTCTTCCTCGCCATCAGTAGACCTCTCTGTACGCCCATTCTTCAGAGCCTTAAGAAACTCCTCTACCTGCTGCGGGTTTGTAAAGAAGTGCTGCCGTGCTTGGTGGGTAATTCTCAGTTTCGCCGGGTAGAGTAGCGCATAATCAATTTGTCGGGCCCGCAGTTTCTTTTTAACATCGAGAAATTTACGCCTCTGTTCTTGCACGATAGGCGTGAAATCAGGGTACACGGTAAAGTTGACCCCGTCACACGAGAGTGTCTGAGCCGTGCGAGCCGCTCCCAGCGCTGTGTCCCGGTCTCTATAATTTAATAGCCGTGCAATGATGGGTCTTGGAGGAGCTCCCGGTTGCGGCCGCGGCCCCAGAGAGCGGTGTGCCCTCTCGACGATAAAGTGCTTGGAAAAAGCGTCGGAGCCAACGGCGGCCAGGAGGATCTTTTCCACGTAGTCTTCCATGCGCCCCGTATTGGTGGACTCCGGGATCCCTACCACGCGGATGTTATTGCGGCGGCTACGGGCCTCCAACTCCTCATTCTTTGCTGCTATAAGTCTCAAGACATTGTCCATTCTTGAAAGCTGCGTGGTGTGGGAGGCTGTGGTATCGTCGTTATCGGAGATCCTCCGCTCAGTTTCCGCAATCCGCTCTTCATGGATATCTATTTTCTGCGCGATGGCGTCCATTCTGGACGATAGCCGGTCCACTTTATCCACAATTGTAGCAAAACCTTGCTTCATCTCTTGCATCAAGTGTTGTAAGTCCGAGGCCGGAGCAGAGGAACCCGCCTCGGGCGCGGGCGAGCCCTGGGTGCCTCCCGTGTCCTGCGCACCCCGCACCCCTTTCTTGGTCGCCGGGGGGTCAAACGTGAGCTTAGGCTGCCGGCTATCCTGCTTGCCCATCGTGGGTGCTGACACAAGTCTCAGTACGCCGGCTTCTGCTATCCTCAAGGGCACAGGTGGGCCCAAAAGTCCCGGACAGCACACAGCGCAGCCTCAGTGGTGAGTACCAGGCCACCGGCGGGTCCGAACCAGCCACCTCCGACCAGGGAGCAAAAGGCAGGTAAGAGGCATCCACCGCTACAGCCCCCAGATGAAGACCGGCCGCCGGAACCCCGATAGCCACAGATGCCGTGGCAGGCAAATGAAGCGAAATGCCCCGCAGGTCGCAGGGTGCAGGGCCGCGGCGTCCGTAGCGTGGCGTCCGTAGCGCGGCGCCCTCCTCGGACCTCCAAACAGCGGGCCGGCACACGGGAGAGAGGCCAGCCAGGCACCGGCATACAAGAGAGGAGCCCAGCTCTCGTCGAGTCTAAGCAGATGGCCCCGAGGCGGTGAGTCCCCGAGCCCCCCTCACAGGCCCGGGCACCACACAGCTGCCGTCGGGTGGGCGCAGTCTCGGTCCCCGTCTCGTCCTCCTCCGGCAGCAGGGGGAGGGGGGGGAGCACGTATCAGATCTCCGATGTGCGAGCCAGCCCGATAATCCTCGCGCAGCAACGTGGCTCACTGCAGGGAGGCAGTGTCCGGCCGCGCCTCTCCCTCTCTCAGCGACCTCTCCGCCATCCGCACAGTCGTCAAGGTGCCGCCAGCGCGGGTCCCCAGCACGGCCTGCTTGCCTCGTGGTGAGCCTCGGACTTGCGTGGATCACACGTCGGGCGGCTCGCTCCGCCCCACGTCCGCCACGCTCCCCTTCCGGCCACCGCCGCCGCTTACTCCGCCGATGCTGGTTGTACAGGGCCAAAACTTTCACCAAAGCAGCAGCAGAACACCCTCAACAGTTACGGGTAGTTTCGGTCGTGGGAGCAGCGGCTTAAACAGGATAAATTACGGATTTGAGTTCCAGGCTGCAGGAGCCTCACAGCAGTGCGGCCATTCTGCGTGCGCGCTCTCTAGCGCCCCGGCGCTGCATATAGTTCTTTGCTCAGGCGAATATATAATATTTAGGCACCCGGTGACCATCATCCCTTACAGCCACGGCTTCAAGTGAATCTGTCTGCAGGCCTCAGTTAGCATACTTTTTTTTTTTTTATAATATATTTTTATTTTTGATGTGCGAAAACAAGAACCAAAAGAAAGCATTACAAAAGCAGGTACAGTCGTACAATGACATTCATATACCGTCTATATCACAAAGAATCCCAAAACATTATCCCGTAGGGCCACTCGCTCCTCCAAGTCCCACCCAATCACCCAACCTTGTGGTAATATCCCATGCTTCCTCCCGTTCTGGGCTGTCAGGAAACATGAGAACCAGTACTCATGGTTAGGGATGAAGGAGGAACTCCCAAAAGGCTGTTAACCATCATCCAACCCCCCATCGAACCCATAGTATGTCCTCCATTTGCCCCATACCCTGCGGAACTTTTTGGGGCAGCCTTGTGCCTTGTAGGTGACTCTTTCTGCTGCCATATACATGTCCATTCCCCCCTTCCACTCTCAGAGCTGTGGGGCCAGTGCCGTTCCCCATGTTCGTGCTACATCCCGTTTCGCCACCACCAGAGCTAGCATAGCAAAAATTAGCTGCGGGCGTCCCAAATCTACGTCCCCAGGTATACCTAGCTGTATGAATTTAGGGTACAGTGGTAGTGTTGTTTCTAGAACTTTGCTCAATTCCCCTAACCCCTTCCCCCAGTAGGTCTGTATTTCGGTGCAGTCCCAGAGGGTATGATAGAAATCTCCCTGTTTGTGACCACATCTCTGGCAACTAGTGTCGCTTGCGCGGTCCATACGGTGTAGTCGGGCTCTATCATAATAGACTTTATGAAGTAGCTTATATTGGATAAGGCGGAGACGAGATTTGATGGCCACCTCCCGAGGATGCTTCAAGGCTGCATCCCAGTCAATGTTTTCGAGTGTACCTAAGCTCATTTCCCAGGTCTCCCGCAATCTACCCAACCTGTCTGGTGCATTATTATTCAAGGTCCGGTATGTGAGTGATACTGCCTTAGTAAGCAGCTGTTCCTGCAGCAGACGTCCCTCCAGTGGTGCATATTCTGGCAGCGAGGAGAATAGGGAGCTTTCCGCCTGCCAAGCATGTCGCAATTGCACATGTTTAAAAAACTGGGGTGTGTGCAACCCGAAATCTGTCTGCAACATGCAGAAACATTTAAGTTTACCTTTAGCTACAATGTCCCTATGGCAGATATGCCTATGGTGTCCCACCCAGTGAAGCCCCTCAGCTTATGGATTTCTTTTAACCAGGGACAATTCCAGAGTTGTGTCTGTTTAGTGGGTTTGTGAGCCCAACCCAGTGCCTTCAACGCTCTATCCCATACTTCCGATGTGACTTGGGTAGCTGGGAGAAGTCTCCCCCTCCCCTGTCCCCCATAGAGATAATACATACAAGTAGGATTCGCCATAGTGTCCCTTTCCAGCCTATAGGTGCGGTTGTCTGCCGTGGCGTGTATCCAGTCATTCACCGGAGTTAGATGTTCTGCCCAATGGTAAGCCTCCATGTCTGGCAGCGAGATCCCCTCATTGTACTGATTACGGTGTAGTGTCGTCAGAACGATCCATGGTTGTCTCAGTTAGCATACTTAACCACAGCCTTCGGTTGTGGCACATGCCTGTGGCCCCCCGAGACCCTTACAATTTTGGCTTATGTTCAACATTTTGCACCCCTTCAATGGCAGGCACTCTTAAAGAGCTCCACACCGCCCCCTAAGCTTTTAGCGATTTCACGATTCTCCCGCAAAATCCACCTTCATGCACGATGTCTGCATTTTCTGTTAAGGAGCAGCTAAAAACTGATAATTCTTATAGTTTATTTCTTCAATGATGCACGGATACTGGCTCTTCACACAAGGCACTTCATAACAGGCCTGTGCGTGCCTCTGACGCATTGCATCCGTCTTTGATAATATATACCCTGCCCTAGTTGCTAACGCAGTGTCTTCGAATCACGAGATTGTCCTCATGCACGTGTGATCTGCTGCAGGCTGGAACCATTACTTTTGGCAACCATGTTTACAAAACTTGCCACCCTCCCCTTCATTGTTTCCTAATCCCACCACCCTCTCAACACTGTTTTCGGTTTCCCTCATCCCCCCAACGTTGCTTTCAGTTCTCTCCCACCCTCCCGTAGATCCTTTCAGTTCACCCCCACCCTCCCATCATTGCTTTTAATTTTCAAATCTGCTCAGGAAAAATGCGTCAGAGGCAAGCATGTATTCCTGAATCACACTGCATGACCCAGTGTATAGTAATTGAATAACTATCCCTAGCGGCACATGACCCAGCATAATATGCTGCATGACTAACCTCTTCGGGAGCCGTCATGACTCGCGGTAGGCATGTGCTCATGACGGCCAGGAGCCGTCCGAACGTTGCCGCTCCTCCCACGCGGTGTTAATTTCCCGCCTGTGCAGGAGAATTAATTAGTGGGCGGAGTTCGGACGGCTACCGTCCGTCATGAGCACACGCCCACCGTGATTTATGACGGCCGGGAGCCGTCATGAGCACCACAGTGCCACGCCCACCCCCTAGCCCCCCCCACACCGCGGCGGAATTTGCACCGCGGCGAAGGGGCTAAACACTTATAAGATACCAAAGGTGAGACCTATTGGCTATGCCAATGCTTGTTTGAGATACGATGCAATAGGCACATCCTGCAGTGGGGCCCTCTCACGTTTTGTTACGCCCCTGGGGTGCAAGACTATAGAAAAGAAACAACATAGGGTGCATGGAAAGGTAGTGCTATGTTAGGTGTTCGACTACCATCAGCAGTCTGTCCCCCCCTGGGCCGGCTCTCCAGCCAGGTCAGCCGGTGAACTCAAGGGCCAAAAAGTATTGACTGGACGCATATGTAAGAAAATATCAAAAGCCACTGGCTGCGCTCAAATCAAGCAGTAACCTCAATCTCATAGCAGTGTAAGAAAGAGTGCGCAACAAAAATGTTATTTGCGCAGCAGTACATGTGTTCTGACTTTAATGTATTTACAAAAATTATATACCCTAACCAGCTTTTCCGACGCGTTCTGGTGGGGGTGATTTTCACCTGATTTATAGCAATATTTTTTAAAGTAATATCATGAAATATAATAGGCCATGCATTAACGAATACTGGGCGATATCTGAAAATGTTAGCTGGAAAAAACAAGAAGGCAGGGGCACTAAGTTAGGTTGGGCAAATCAGCTGTTCCAGCTGCAGAATGGAATTCAGGATTAAGACCATACCTGGGCATCACACGTCAGACACAAGAAAGAAACAGAACTTCCTTCCACCTTTTCAGGCACTCCGTGCTTTCGGCAAATCTGATTGGCTGGTATTACATCTGGATTCATGATGTTCGATACTGGAGCGCCTTTGAGGAACACTGGTGGGGCAGAACTGATCCCACTCGTCTTTGGACTACGTATTGAGTGAAGAGCAAAGGTTACAAATCTAGGTGTGTTTTTTGAGAAGTCCCATTCTCTGAAATCCTGAGGGGCCGACTATTTCAAAAACATATTACTCTAGATGGCACGGGCGCCTAGAACCCACCATCTTCTCCCGGACAATGCTTCCACTGGCGTTGAAGAGCATACTTCATTTACACTTAGATCACTCAAATGCTCAATATTTAGGACTGGCCAAGGCCCTTGTCCAGAACCTCCAGACTAATGAGTGGGCTTCATAAGAGGAGACCACACATCTCAGGGCCCAGAAGAAATACACCAGCTTAAGGTAGAAGACCATGTCACCTCCAAGTGCATGTGTTTACGATAATAATAATCCACATTTGTAAAGCGCGAACAATCACCCCTAAGGGTCTCTAGGCGCTGGGGGCCCTAGGGAAGATTAAGCAAGCTATTGCCCAGAGTCACATGGTGCTGGGCTGATCTGCCGCCGGGGATTGAACCGTGATCCCCGAGTCAGTGGCCGTGGCGCCACACCTCCACAATCCAAATGTGCCTACAACTTGGCTCCGACGTTTTTGATGAATAAAATATTGATTTTTCAAACTATTAGGGTGCTCGGATTCTTCAATAGAGGTGTGCTTGGACCTACACATTTTCCTTCTTTTGTTAGTTCATTTGTTCATTATGTTCAGGAAAGTGCCAACATGCTAAATTTCTGCCACTTCAGACTAATTTCAGAAACGAATATGTAACTTTAATCTGTGTCAATCATTTAAAATAAAATGTGTGAGCTCAAATGAGAATGAAACATATGCTAGTAAATTCCTTTACTAAAAAATTGCGTTTGAGTCACCCCCAACCACTCTAGTCTTAACCCTGCACAAACAAAACCTGCTTCTACCTTTTAACCATGATTCTACCCTTTAACCATATCACTTAGAAGTACACTAACCCTTATCTAACCATGACTTTAACCTCGAACAGTCTTCTAAACCTAATTCTTTCGCTATTTGTAATGCTTTCCCTTTTTAAAATTATTCCCATTCTCTTTTTAGCTTGCACTTATTTTTGTCTGGTAACTAATACATTTTTCGATGTTTTTCATATTAACGTGGTAATGACGCTAAAAGAAATCCCTTGCAAGTACTTTTTAACAGAGTGATTTTTTTCATAATGGTATTTCTTCATGAAAGATTTTTTTTTGTCCTTTATTTTACGGTTTTAGTAGTACCATATACATATCATGTCATCTCTATTATAGAACAAATCGCAGTTACTCCTAATACATAGAACAAGAGTCGCAATTCCTAACAACCACACATCCAGTTATGCCATATTTTTATGTCTTGCCCAAAATCCACAAAACCCAAAGACCACCTCCGGGGCGACCAATTATCTCAGGTATCGGTTCCTTATTGGAACCCCTTTCCACCTTTGTGGATTTTTTCCTGAGACCACTTGTAAAAGAAATGCCCAGCTACTTGCAAGACACTAAGGATGTCCTCAGACTACTCCCGGACATCAGCTATGACACAGAGACAGACTTCCTGGTCAGTTTTGACGTAGAGTCTTTATACACCTGCATCCCACAAATTGAAACTCTAGAGGCGGTCAGAAGTCTTCTGGATGCAAGAGATTTGGACACCATCACCCCGGTCCATTTCATCATGGAATGTGCGAGACTGGCCATGATGGAAAACTTCTTTAAGCATGAAGAGACTATCTATTTACAAATCTCGGGTACATCTATGGGCAGCATTTTCGCGCCCAGCCTGGCGAATTTGTACGTCCACCTTTTCGAACAGAACAACGTACTTACCCAGACAAATCCTTTCAGAGACCACATTACCATCTGGAACAGATATATCGATGACATCCTGGTTGTGTGGCGAGGATCTCTAACCTCACTTTTGCAATTTCATGCATGGCTCAACACCAAGAATGCTTTCCTCCGTTTCACAGTAACCTTTGACAAACAACGACTTCCATTTCTGGATATTCTTATTGTCCCTGATCAGGGTAATTTGGGCTGTGAACTCTACAAGAAACCATTATCTAAGAACTCCTTACTCAGCTTCAAAAGTCATCATCCTAAGTCCCTTCGTGAGAATTTACCCGTTGGTCAGTTCTTACGCATTCGTAGGAACTGCTCGGATGTGACCACCTTTAACCGACACGCTGGGGATTTGTCTAACCAACTACAAGACAGACAATATCCCAAACGTTTGGTCAAACAGGCTTTAAAAAGAGCACTGAATAACAACCGGGAGGCCCTTTTGGAACCGCCGATGCCCAAGCCCCCTTTGTCCAGAATGACCTTCGTCAACACCTTTAGCACTTGGTCTAACCAGGTACAAAAGACGGTGCGTAGGCACTGGCGCATACTAAACACAGGAAATGATGTTATTCCATCCCCCCTTTTTTCCTTCAAGAGAGGGTCCAACCTGCACGATAGCCTTGTACACACCAGACCAAGATACAAAACCTGTGGTAAACCAAATACTCTATGGAATTTGCCGCCAGTTCAAGGCCATTTTCCATGCGGCCACTGTTCAGTCTGTCCTCAAACTGAGGTGACCAAATCAGTAGATATAGGTACAGGTACACCTTGGTTACTTCGTAAACACACCAATTGCAATACTGAAAAAGTGATTTACCTAATTTCTTGCCCTTGCTCTCTGCGTTATGTCGGTATGACAACACGCAAAATCAAAACACGCATCTCTGAGCACAAAAGTACCATCAGGCGAAACAGACAAGCAACGAAACTCACTAATCACTTTCTAGAACTCAAACATAAACCTGAGGATTTAAGATGGCTGGTTTTGGAACAGCCTTTCATCCCTACCCATGTGACTGATATCACACGTTTTCTGTTCATCAAGGAACAAAAATGGGTCTTCAAACTTAAGAGTGACCAACAGGGTTTAAATGACGATATTCCGTGGTCCTCTTTATAGAACTCATTTTTATCATTGTCCGCTTTGCAACTCAGCACATAGACTAATGGTATATCCATACATTGATTAATTATTTTCCTTGACCGGTACGTTTGGGTCCTACCTCTGATCTTACATACAATCCTTAGTGCGCAGGACACTTGTATGCTCATTTGCATCGTTTTTCTTTAAAAAATGTTTATTTCTAATTTTTTTTTATTTCTACTCTTCATCCCATCACATTCAGTGATCTCTGACAGGCTCTTCTATACCTTTTTGACACACAGTTTGGCGTCAACTCACATATATGCGATGATTACTACACTATCACCGTTAACTACATGTCCCAGAAAGCCTAGCATTTCATGGGATACCATTTCGTTTTTTGAACGCTCACACGATCCGTAGTCTTGACACGGAAGCGCGCGCACGAGCTCTCCTATACTCCATAAAACCATTTTCTTGCCGCCCGCCAGTTACCTCCCCTTCCAGCTCTGACATTTGGAGCGGGGTGCCGACGGACAGGTAAGCGTTGCCTTCAGCAACTCCCATTTTGCTTCATTTTTGGAACGAACACTAAATTTCCTTGTAAGAGCACATGACGATACACCGGCAGGCTCACGGGACCTATTTCTCTCCCTTAGAGTCTGCTTCGGTCATTTTTAACAACTCTTTCACTTCGGCTAAGACACACGACTCGAATGGTTTTTCGATATTATGTGTGCCAACCATTTTATCTTTTGATCCTACACTTTGGTTAACAGTCTTTTGACGTCTTTTCTGCCATGGTTTTAGCTTAGTCTTCACTAACATAAGTTGAGGGAATTCCGTCTTTGACCGTGTAGGCTGAAGGTGCTTCTCGGCCCACGATGGTAACATCATATCTCCTTCTGGAATTCTTCCTCCTTAGAGCGGTGCCTCACAGTCCTGAGCGGATGCCAGGCGAGGCGAGGTGCGTACCCACATTGACTCGGGTAAGTGCACTTGAGAATTTGTGTCAACTACAATTTTGATTTAATAAACATGTATCCTCTTTGTAAAATTCCATATCTTTGACCAATATTAAGAATTGAGGAGTGTATACTACATTGAACTACACACTATTCTTGGATCAGCTATATATACTATGGTGTAAACAGATTGGTTTGAGTGTCCCTCTTAGTATACCTGTTTGTTTGTTTCTATCCAGAGGCCAACCTCCAGACAATGCCTGTAACTGTTCCAATGTGACGCACAGGATTCGATCAGGTTGTATTGGGTACCAACCGTTGATTCAGTTCATTATTATTATTATTATATTTCATTTTCATCACGCTTTTTGCAGTAGCGTTTACATGGTCCTGACGAGAGCTTGGACTCCTCTGTCCAACAGCCGAAACATGTAGACCTGTAACCTGACAGTTATTTGTTTAAGCTGTCTATATTTGGTTTTAATCTTGACACCAAGATAGCCCCAGAATAAAATTACACAGTGTCTTGGTAGTCATTTTTAACTTCACCTTTTTTTTCATCACTTTTTCGCACTGCAATCATCACCCGCAATAACAATTTGGCACGGTTGCCTTGGACAACCAGGGTACCACCACAACTAACATAGTGATTGGTACTCCGGGGTTCGTCCTTAGTTCCCAAATGATGAAGAACCACCAACGGTGGGTGATGGGAACTTAAAACCTCAGTGGAGGTTTATACACCTGCCACGGTTATTTGCGGACTCTCTTCCTCTCTCTTGCTCTAGTATTATATGCTCTGATCCTACACTCGAGACCCACAGTATTCTTTTGTGTATTGACTCCTAATACATATCCCAGACGTCTCATAAATTGGAAGGAGTGAAATCATTATATACAAAATTGAGGACAAATACATTGATATGCATAGGCACAACAAGAAAGCGGGGATGTTCCCAATTTGTCCTACAGTGCCATACAATGTTCTAAAAAACAGTACAAGTATGCATGGGAGAGATATGTACGGTTAATGTGTGTTGTCAGAGGGGTCTAGAGTGAAAAGATAGTTCCTCAGTGGTTGCCAGATATCCAGGGGGCTGGAGGTGGGTGGCTGCAGGGCTGAATAGAATTCGCTATTTGTATCACAGTTTATTAGACTTTTGATCCATACCTCCGTGGCGGGTGAGAGTTTGTTTCTCCAGTGAATAGCTAGTTCCCTTTTGGCGAAGAGTAAGGCAATGGCTACAAAGCAGCGCAATGATTTAGGTATATCATGGACATAACCCAGTAGGGCCAGTAGGGGAGGGTTGGATAGCAAATTGTGGTGAACGGGAGAGTGTGGTATAAAATGCCAGCCAAAATATTGCGATCTTACTACAGGTCCACCTCATGTGGACAAAATCGTCCGATTGGGCTTGGCATTTTGGGCAGTTAGATTATCGAGTTGGGTCTAAGCGAGATAGCTTGGCCGGTGTAACGTATGCTCGCTGTGAAAATTTATAGTAAAATGGTTTGTGACGATGATTGAAAGATACTAAACATGTTTGTGTACAGCATGCATACCATATTTGATCTGTAAGAGAGTATCCAGATCTTCTTCTCAGGCAGCCCGAAGTTGGTGTGGCGAGTGGGCTACAGAGCTAAGTTGGCGCAGTATAGCTTAGAAATTAAACGGTCCCCATCTGGCTCCATGATGACTAGTGTCAGAGGTGGACATTCATCCGGCACCAGCAGATAGGATGGGACCTGATCTCTAAGTGCTCCCTGGAGGTGCCGCAGGACAAAGTGATCCATATGGGGGCATCTCAAAAGCATGCATTAGCCGCACAAGAAAATACATGACCTTTAGGGAAAAGATCGCAGAAAGTATGCAATGCGTATCTTGAAAGGGTGCGTCGGACCAATGTTTCTTGTGTGATTGGCAACCAGGGGTTGGTGGCTAGAGGAATCACCGGAGAGTATAGGATTTGGCCACCTGTCATCCAAATCAGTCTATTCCAGGCACAGCTAATCGTGGACACTGTTTGAATATCATGTGGGTCTCGCAGTAATAATACTTCTGGTGGTGTTGAGGCAGCTAGGTCCATTTTGGGTCTAGCATACGGTATTCGCACGTCTGGATGGTACCAATGTCAGGCAAAGCTGCACTGTGCCTCCAGATAGTAGAGATGCATTTTTGGAACCCCGAGGCCCCCATGTTCGTATGGGAGAACCAGAGTGTCCCACCCAATCCAAGGTTGTTTACCCCCCTAGATGAGTCACATTAAGAAAAAATGCATTTGCTAATAGGATAGGAATATTATGAAATAGGTACAGAAATTGGGGCAATACTACCATTTTAATGATAGCTATGCTTCCTGCCGTTGAAAGGGGGAGACTGAGCCATCGTTCAACCCGAGTGGTCAATTTACCCAGGCGTAAAATTTGGTCCCTATGAAGATATATCACCAAATATCGGGCAGAGTAATCACACCATGTCAACGGAAATTCGCCACATGTTCGCTCTATTGCTTCCATTAGAGGGAATATCTCTGATTTTTTCCAATTAATATGTAGTCCCGATCGGATTCCATATTATGTCATCTCACAAAGAGTGAGTGTCAAATTTTCAGCGGGGTGTCTCACATAAAGGATAATATTATCTGCATAAAGTGTGACAAGTTGTGGGCCGGGCTTAAACTGCAGGCCCCTATGGAGGTGGTTCATCTGGATATGACGTACCAGGGGGTCCATTGCTATTATGAATAATAGGTGTGATAGGGGACATCCGGGCCTAGTTCCCCGTGACATAACGAATGGCGCCGTCAGAGTACCGTTGTGTAGAATGTGTGCTGTTGGTGGAGAGTATAATAGAGTTTTGAGGGACGTGAATCAAAGAGGGAACCCCATTTTGCGTAGTGTAGCATGTAAAAAGGGCAATTCCAGTGAATCAAAGGTCTTTTCGGCATCTAGTAATGCCGCTGGTACTTTCGGAGAAAATTCTTTATTTATTAGTTTTTTCATAATCAATATCTTATTTGGTTGCACAACACTTGCAGATTCGACAAATTGCATCTTTATGTGTACAATGATGCAGAGCTTTTTGCTGTTATAATGACATCCTTTGGTCAATTAAATAGGTAGATATTCCAACTTCACTTTCCCCGCCCTCTCCTTGTTAGCATCCAATATAGCCTAGGGAGTGTCTCATGCGGGAGTTGCCTTCCGATGTGGTCCCACTATCTTAAGATGCAGAGCTCAATTCTCATATACATATTTGGGGGCGGTCAGCGGGTAATCTCTCAGTGGGCCCCATATATCTTTGGGTCTGGCTGTCACCGGCAGGAGCTCCGCATATATGGTGATTTGCTCCTGACAGTAAACCAGGTCCTGTAGCCAGTCCTAGAACTTAGGAACTCTTCCCTGCCCCCATCTACACGCAACCCTGTGTTTGACTTGCAACAACCCAAGTGCCACCAAGCATCCCACTGAAGCTTGTACATGGTCCGTGTGTCTGAGTAGTGCAATAAGTGGAGTGAGACTAATCTGCGCCCCAGTCATCTGGGTCAGGGCCACCCCCACCTCTCCTCCAGTACCTAGAGACTGCTCCGCATGTCCAGGCCAGATGTAGAAATTCTGACCCTTCCTCCCCACATCTGTCGCAGTTATCCATGGCCCTTGGCTGTAGTGCAATCTTGCCGGGGTATAATACATCCTATGCAGAAATTTAAAGTGTATAATTCGTAGTCTACGGCTGGCCGTTATCTTCCCAGTTTGCTGGCAGCAGTATGTCCATTGTGTATCTTCTATTGGGGTGCCTAATTCTGTTTCCCATCCTCCTCTTGCGCTACATAGGGTGTTAAAGAACAACATTATAGTCTATTAAATCACACACAATAGATTTTTTTACAACTGGTATTCTGAAGTCACATATCTAAAAGGGATTTTATATGCAACAAGGAAGAAAAAGGAGTTTTGGTAAAATAAAATATTTGTGTAAGATTGCACAAGCAGGGAAGCCATGATTTTAGCAGGTTTAACTTCGTACAAATCAGCCACTTTACTCTTTTATGTTAATGCTTTGATTTTACTGCGTTGTCCATTTTTCTGCTGTTTTTTTTTTAAATTAATTTATTTATATTTTATTTTCCTTTTTCAGTTATTAAATACAAAAGAAAAATCATATACACATACAATATCTCTCACGACTTGTGAGATGAGATAATAACAAGCAATGGAGACAACATCCAAAAAATTAACGTATTGAGTCCCAATTGAATGGAACCTATAGAAGTTTCAGAAAGAGAAAAAATGAGACAAACATTGAAAAATGAGGACACATCTTCTGCTGTTTTTATTAAGGGCAAGGCAAAGGAACATTTTACATAAGCATCAGTTACATTGTTTTTATATCCTGGGAAGATGAAGTGATCTGCCCAGAATCACAGGATGCTGAGAGCTGCCGAGATTCGAACTTGGTTCATCAGCTCCAAAGTTAGCAGCAGTTCTGGCCATAGGGCCGCAGAAACCACAAGTAAGCTTATTGAAAAGGAATCCGGGTTGAAAGGGTTTGTAAAGGTCTAAGTGCATCCACATAAGAACGCACTTCACACCTGAAGGACAGCAGAGGGCATTGGTAACAGCTGTCTGCCCATGAAGTCATACTTTCTTTTTCCAGAGGTCCCCATCAGAAAAGCTATGGAAGAGCAGGTGTTCTGCTGCTATGGCAGCGCGCACCAAGAGAAAGTTTCCTTCAGCCAGGGGCGTAAGCAGGCCCCCCGCAGTGAAGGGGGGGGGGCAAGCTCCAGGGGCCCCCCTCGGCACTGCACTCTGGCCGGAGAGCTCCTGTTTGAGGCCGGAGGGGGCCCCTCTGCTACGGTGCAGGGAGGCCCCCTCAATTTTCGTTACGCTACTGCCTTCAGCGTTAATGATTTAAAAAGCTGGGGAAGTCTTTCTCTTCATGCGCACTCAAGTAGAGGCCATGCGCCTGCAAACAGTAGGGCGCGCGTGCACACTGTTATGTTCACCTACCTGACGGTGAACGCACGCTGGATCAAACAATCAACTACACCAGGACACCATGAGGTAGTGCTTTTTTCCCACTCATCTACATGCCGAGTCTCTTTATTTTACTTCGCTCGCCCTACGTCACAGTTGTGTCTAGCGGGACTTACGCCCAGAGGGGGAGTTGCACAAACACCCCTCGGGCGACTAATCACATTGGTATGCCCCACAAGTAACATAGCACACACACCTTACAGTGAATATAGGTGTTCGGTGCCCAAATATTCACCAACACTATACGGTGACCCAGTACGGGCCCACCACCAAAAGATACCGGCCCTCCGTGTCAGTATAAACAGTGGAAAGCTGAAATGGCAACCGTTGTGAATCAAGATGGAAACTCCTCTCATGTAAGTTCTATAGCTAGAGAAGAAGCAATATGGTCCCCATGTGGATGCAAATGTGAGTAATAGACTAGGGGACAGATGAATCTCTTGTATAAAAACAATGTCTGCATTGTGGCGTTGTAGGTAGGTACTGTAACACTTGTTTATCTTTACGCAAATTGTTCAGATCCTGTGTGTTCCAGGTCATAAGGGTGATGCCTGCGATTGGGTGGGCATTAGTGTGTAGTGATATTGATAAATAATAACAAAAGTGAATATACACAAAATGAGTGGTACGGTACAGTACTAAAACAGTGAACCAGTGAGGCCAAACATTAAGAAACCCCTAAATGGGGGCGTGGCCAGCAGCATGGCAGACTAGACGTGTCCGACCGGAGCTCCGATGGCCGACAACTGATCCTGTTTCAATCCTTCGCTCACCCGTATGATCCTGTTTCGAAAACCACGGGCTGGGTGCCGAAAGATAATACCCGTGCCCTGATCGGCCTGTTTTGATGAACACTGGCACGTAGCGGCGAGAAACGCGGCGAGGATCGGAGACCTGGTCGCGGACAAAATGGCGGCAGCCTGAGCTCCGAGAAGTGAAGGAGGCGTCCCCAGAGGGCTGCGGACTGCCCTCGGGCCGAGGGTGACAGGAGTGGTGAAGAGCGGGTGCTGGTGGGGCCCTGTCGGTCCTCCCCCCTTTTCTTCTTACCCCCTCCTTCATCCTCGGTCCGCGTCGGAGACTGGTGCGGTGCCGAGCCGCGAGGCTCATAATGGCGGTGGAAGGAGGGATGGCACACAAGGGGCCGGTGACCAGTGCGGGGGCCTGCAGTGCGACATCGGCGGTGGTGTTCCTGCCCGCCAGAGCGAGTGATCGACAGGAGGACTGGCGAAGTCGTGGCCGGTGTGCCCCTGTTTGCCTGAGGGCCCGGTTGCATTGCTATGGAGGGAGTAGCCTGGGGGAGCCTCCGACTCAAACAGGAGAACTGCCAACAGAGGCCCGGAGGTACAGAGGGGCTCCTGCATCCCTTGACTGCCCATGGGGCGGTAGACTGGCCCGCGAAAGGCAGTGAGCCTGGCTGCACCGTGTCGGGTGCGGCAGTGAGGAAGGGCCCGGACTTGTGCTGAGCCCAGGGGCTGCCTGAGAAGGGGCAAGAGACACCGAACAGCCCGTCAGAACAGGGACGGTTCGGCGATCGCTTTGGGACCACAGACTGGAGGCGGTGAGAACGGTAAGGTGAGCCGGTGTGGGGTTCGGGGAGCACAACAAAGAAGGGACTTAGGCTTGCTGGGCCGGCGCTGGAGTGCCCCCCTCTGTGCTCCCTACCGGGCCCCTGGCATGCATAATCTGTGATAGGGGCTGTGGACCTACACTCGTACCTGGGGAAACACATGGTGTGAAGCCGAGGGTTTTGCAGTGTGGTGCGAGGGAACTCTCGAGGAGGCCAACACGAACAAAGACACGACAGGGAGACCCCGCCTAACCACAGGGGCAGAGCATTGAGACACCTGGGACTGTGGGGTACACATGGGGGCGCGCAGATAACGCCTCACCTGGGCCTGACACGCAAAACCCTGTGAGACAGAGAAGGAGCTGTAGGCGACACGGCGGATGAGAATAAGGACTCTGCCCTAATAAAGGTGACCACAGTGTGGGGGCGACATCTGCCAAAGTGGTGCATCAGCACCATGATGGACTGGCGGCGGTTGGACCCCCCCCACCACCGAGGGCATAGGTGGGGCCCATGACCTCCCCCAGGAGGGAAAGCTCTCAAGGAACACCGTCACTGAATTGGCCACACGGGGGGAGGGCTGCAGAGAGCGACCGGCCTGCGGATACGGGTGGCCCCGCGGTTCTCTTGGTACTGTCTCCTTGCTGCCCGCACGGGTGGTGGCCACAGATGGCATGGGACAAAGACCCCAAACCCCAGAGACAGGGGAAGATGGACAAATTTGCTAAACCATTGCCTGTGATGGACCCCCCTGCCTCCGCCTCAGCGGATGCACCCGATAATAATGTCATCCTTCAAGCGATTCAGTCCACCAGAGAAGTGTTGGAAGGTAAAATTGATTAAATCAAAATCGATGTTAACCTGCTCCGCCAGGACCTGCGGAATGTATCTGAGAAAGTCACATAAGCAGAACACTGTATATCAGAGGTTGAGGACACCACTCCAGGGTGAGGTCACGGCCCTAACGGCAGCCATGAAAGATGTGCTCTGGAGTGTCGATGATGTGGAAAATCGAGCCCGAAGAAACAATCTTCGCTTTCTTGGCTTTCCGGAGGCTATTGAAGGAACAGACGCGGGTGCCCACCTGCGCAAATGGCTGCTGGACTCATTCCCCGGTGCCCGCTTTTCGCCATGCTTCCTTTTCGAGAGAGCACACAGAATACCGGGGACCTAACCTCCGATGGGAGCCCCGCCAGGTCCGCTGATCGCGAGGTTCCTTAATTACCAAGACAGAGACCTCATCCTCAAGGAATTCAGGCAAAAAGGGGAAATCCGGATGGACAATACAAAGATCATGGTGTTTCCGGACTATTCCTGAGAGGTACAAAAACAATGCAAAACGTTTGATTCTGTGAAAGATAAATTACAACAGCTGCAAATCACGTACATGCTCCTTTTTCCTGCCAAACTTAAGGTGATTTATCAAGCCAAGATACTGTTTTTCAATACTCCAGAGGAGGCCTAGCATTGGCTGGAGAAGCGCCCTCTGCTGAGAGCAACCGGAGGCCCGGCACCAATCTCTGGGAAAGCCCTGTCAACACACAGTAATAGACCCAGACCGCAGCGCCTTAAATGGAGGAACACTGAGACTGCCCCGAGCGCGACACTTAGGGCGACGCCATATCAGTGTAGGAGGGTGGCAGTGTTCACGCCACAAGCCTGGAACTCTGAAAGTACACACCGCACGGATAGACCCAGAGGGACATTGCGGACGGAGGAACTTGCTACGCAACGCTCGGCGGACTGCACTGATCAGGACATTACAACGGACTCAGAGGAAGATCACCCCTTGCTGCAGAATATTAATCTCCTGGAAAATCTGGGAGAGGCAGGCACTGAGAATGACACGGACACTCGGACCCAGAACGCAGATAAAGGAGAATGATGAGCGGTACCTGGCCTGGAGAGTCGCAAGGACAGCGGACTGACAGAGGAACTCACATGCCACCACACGTGTTCTGTTTCCCCTGTTGTATTTGACTTTCCTGCGTCCATCTCCCTTGTATTTCCTTCCCCTCCCCCCTTCCCTTTCTGTTTTGACCCTTTTATTTCAGGTTGGACTGTTTGAAGTGTTTAATTTTGTGTGAGGACTCCCTGCCTACTAGCTAGTTTTCGGCATTAGCAGCTCGAGGGCCTTACCCTCAGACAGCCTGGTTAAGGCCAGTAGATCTGAGCAGGAGGGAGCTGGAGGGATAGGGGGTAGTTTGAGAAGGCAGGTTTGGGGGGGTGAGGGACAGACCTCTCCAGTCCGAACACAGTTAGTCCTGTTGACCCAAGGGGTAGTCGGTTGGATAGTGACGAGTGTGGGGGGGACAGGATGGGGGGGTTGGGGTACTTACACAGTTATGCGGCAAAAAAGTAGGAAGGTAGACATTACGAGATTACAGAAACAGCAGCAGTGGGGCGGGGAAGGCGGTCCTGACACTGGGACGGGCACAACACATCACAGGGATGGCTACACCTAATCAAGGGACGTACTCGGTCCTCTCTTAGAATGTGAACGGAATGGGGAATAAGGTTAAAAGAGGACTGGTGGCGGCATATTTCAAACGACTAAAGCCAGATGTCATCCTTCTGCAGGAGACACATTTAAAGGGCACACATTGCGGGTTCTTAGGCCGAGGGGCATATAAGACACTAGCCCACGCGGGTTCTCCACCTAGGCGAGAGGTGTGGCAATACTAATCAGGAAAAGCCCAACTTTCAGACTAGAGCGCACATGGATAGATCCCAATGGTACATATGTTGTGGTTAAGGGTTTGTGGGACAGACGAAACATCACTTTTATCAGTGTATATGCACCCTTCAGGTTACAAAGACAAACGCTGGAGAAGCTCGCAGCGATCCTGCTGGAAGCGGACTTCGACACACACATTATTGGGGGAGACTTCAATGACGTAATGGACACCACTGTCCCAATGGAAGGCCCCAAAGAGACACCGCTCAAACGGTTTGCAGACACACTGACACTTACGGACATATGGCATGGGCAAGATTCTCAGACCAGAGCCTATTCCTTTTATTCAGGCGCCCACAAAGCCTTTTCACGGGTAGATGACATACTGGCCCCAGTGGGAGAACTAGGGAAGATACATAAGATAGAATACGTGGCAAGAGGCCTTACAGACCATTGGCCCCTTTGGCTCACAGCGGGTACCCATACACAATGTCAGGCCGGGGAATGGAAGCTCAATCCATGGGAATTAAGAGACCCTCTTCGACGGGAATATTTTGCGTTGGCCAAAAAGACGTGCAACACACGATACAAGCCATGCATCGACGTCTGTACGACGCAGGTGACAAGACAGGTAGACTGCTTGTGTGGCTTAGCAAAAAAGAGTTAGATAGTAGGTTGGTGCCCCTGATACAGACAGAGGACGGCCAGACTCATGTAACTCCCGTTGCAATAGCTAACGCCTTCGCGGAATGTTACGAGACCTTCTACATGCAACGTGCTCTGGCAGAGCTGCCACAGATCCAGGCCTATCTTCAGACAATACAGTTCCCTAAGTTAACGGCTAGCGAGTCACAGACACTGGACGAAAAGATACAAAGGAGGAAATATAGCAGCTATTGGCCAGTTGAAAACTGGGAAGGTCTGGGGTCCTAATGGGCTCCTTCCTGATTTTTTTAAGCAGAACGTGATGCTATTTAGCCCCCACCTCCTCCAACTATACTTGGAGGCGCATGAGGCGGGCAGTCTCCCCAGAGATTTGCGGACGGCCCGATTGTGGTAATTCCCAAGAAGGACAGACCGCCACAGAAGTGTAGCTCGTATCGACCTATCTCCCTTATTACCATGGAGACCAAAATATTGGCCAGAATATTAGCCAACAGGCTCACCGTGGTAATCACTGATCTCATCCATTGGGACCAGTCCGGCTTTATGCCAAAGAGGTCGACGAGGCTCAACCTTCGGAGGTTACACAATTGGCTAGAGGTGGTGACCACAAGGGAAGACCCACATCTCATCCTGTCCCTCGATCAGGTAAAGGCATTTGACACCGTTCATTGGGCCTTTCTTATGTCCGCTTTGGAGGAGTTTGGATTTGGCCCGGTATTCAGGCGATGGATCGCCATTCTCTATGAGAGACCCCTGGCCAGAACCAGAGTTAATGGTGTGGTGTCGCGGGAACTCTCAATAGGTAGGGGCACTCGACAGGGATGCCCCCTGTCCCCTCTACACTTTGCCCTGGATCTGGAGCCCCTTGCACGTGTCATCCGAGCGCACTCGGACATAACGGGATTCCAGGGAAGAGAGAACGAGGATTTGGATGAGCGCATCTCTCTATATGTCGATGACATACTAATGTATGTCACAAACCCGGAAACATCGCTCCCTAATATTATGGACAGTTGTGAAACCTACGGCGCACATGTAGGATATAAAATCAACTGGGAAAAATCATGTCTCTATACAGTAGACATGAGTGGTGGGTACAATACCTGCTAAATCACTATAAGTACTCCGTGGTTGACCAGTCAGCAAACAATATCTGTAGTTAACTGAAATGAAACAGAATGATGGTATGCCCTATCTGAAGTGTCTAACAACACCTAAGTGTGGGGAAGGAAGCAAGTCCTTTTGTTATTATATTCCCTCACACACACTAGTGGTGTCATGCTTCATCATCGGGACACCCCGACGCCTAAAAGTCAGGGTGGGCTCAACCAATATTTCAGGGAGCACTTATTGAAATGATATTTGGCCAGGGGGTTAAAGATTAAGAATCGGTGTCAGACCCCAGTTTCCCTTTATTCTTGGGTCTGGCACTGATAGTAAAAACAAAAATTAAAAATTAGAGGGTTTCCAGGGATATTATGGTCCTAGGACCCTATTGCCAACATGTTTCTGTCCTGATTGCCCCTTAAAGGGTGCATGGACTTTCTTCAGGGCGTGTACCCCCTGGAAGATTAAGAGAGAACAAGGGATGTTCCCTATACTATTAAGCAGTAAGGGCAGATAGCTGCTCCTTATTATAAATCAATCGATTTGTTGAAAAATTCACTCCATCTGTGAAAGACAGGAGAAAAGACAAACAACATATATAGCGCGTCAAATCCTGTTTTGCATTAAAACACAGCAAGCAAATGTGTATACCTCTGTTTTTTCAAATCATCATACGTGAAACAAAAAATAGAATGTGCGCGTGATTAGGGCATAACCCATCGTATATGTGACACACATTATTGTAGCGTGTGAATACATGGGTGGCGGTGATTTACCGCATACTATTTTCATATATTCTTCTGTGCGTGATTTTTAGACATCAGTCTTGCCAGTCGGACTTACAACATGTAGACACGAGTTTAAAACCAATCCATCCCTCACTTATTCGCATCATAGTAGATACGCATCTACATTCAAACATTTTACACACAGTATAGCTTAGCCCAATTAGGGAGAGGATAAACCCCATGTGGGACCTCTATACGTAGGGTAGCCCTGTAGTCACACTCTGTAGATCCACAAAGTACAAAGATTCAAATCGGTACATCCACAGCCACACAATCGGTGTATTGTAAATAGCGTTTGCATCAAGAATGTTGAGCCCAAAAAGTTGTGGACGAAATATGAAAGAGAAGGGATAAAGGAAAAAGGAAAAGTAGGCAAAAACTCAGTTGTTATTTATCTGTGTCCCAAAAGCATACCTCCTCTACTCATGCCACACGTTCGAATTACTCACGCCACCAAGGGTCCTGCCCCGTAGAGACACCTATTCGGAAGTGGTTCCCACAGCTTGGAATCATTACTGTGTTCGGGGCCATGGTTTTTAACTTGTTTGCGAGCCTCGGTAGACGATCCCGTCTGTTTCCGGATGTCAGTGGCCACGCCCCCACGCGGAAGTGCGTACTGCGCGTGTGTCGCTCGTGGATATCTGGGAGTTGTAGTGTTGAGGTAAAGTATTCCCATGGTTTCGTGGGAATAGACTCCCTAATGTTTTCGTTTATCTGCTGATACTCATTAAAATGAAAATACATATATATATATATACATCTCCACAATTCCTGCTCAGGGCATATGTGTATTGTTAATAACGACATAATATATACTCTTGATAAACGGTTATAATACCGTGGCCACCCAAAAATAGGAATAAGAGTACGCTCATATCCCAAGGTCATTATAGTAGATGTGGATGGATTTCTCTGTACCACCTGCTGAGGTTTTTAACACGATAATTACACTATTAACCCAGATGCTTATTATTGATTATGAGGTCTGTATACAGACTATCATTGCTAGTACACTCACAATGATCTAATGCATGGGTCACTGTAGAGATTACTTGTTTTTATTTAATTGATTCCATGGAATGTGGTCGTTCAGACCGGTCATATGAGTTTTTAATCTATAGACCCATCTCTGTTCTCGTTTTTTGAAACGTTGCTATCTCCTCTGACTTTTTCAATCACCACAGGTCACTGTCTGAGTGTTTCTTCTCTACATAATGTGCAGTAAGCCTGGTTGCTGATATGGACCTTCTGATTGTGCTCCTATGTTCGTTTATACGTACAATACCTGCCCAAGCCGACTTGAGTTACCCCCAGAGGGCATAAAGTACTTAGGGATTTATGTCACAATGAACACAGCAGGGTGCTCAGGGAGTTTCGCGCGGATGTGGAGAGATGGGGGTCGTTGACGTTGCAGGCAGGGCAGTGCTTTACAAAATGATAGGCTCCCGAAATTCTACTACATTCTGCAAAACACTTATCAGCTGATACCAGATGAGGTGTTCACTAAAGTTGACGACACACTGCTGACATTCCTTTGGGTCGGGTGACCGCAGAGGATAGCGCTGGCGACATTGCAACGCAACCAATGTAATGGTGGCATTTCTCTACCCGACCTTCGGGCATACTATTGGGTGACTCATCAAATTGTTGTGAACGAATGGGAACATGTGGAGAGGGACCACCCCACATATGCACTTGAATGTACACAATCTGCCGGGCGCTCATACACACACTACATTTATGGGGGGAGGGGCTCTGCACAGCTCCTAACTGCTACACGGATCGTTATAGTGGCATGGAAAAAGGCAGAGAGGAAGATGAAATGGGACGGCCAGGTGGAAACCCCGCTTTGGGTGGGAAAATGGTTTAAAGAAATCGTGAAATTGGGAGGTTTCCGGAAATGGGATTTGCTGGGCATCTCACAACTTAAGGACATAATATATCGTAAAGTGGTGGTTACCTTTTCGCATCTTCAGACTGAATATGACATGAATCAGAACCAATGCTATAAGTACTTACAGCTGGCACACGCATGGGGGGCACAACACATAGACACCAGCGACATCCCTGATTACGCACCTTTAGAGGGACGACTCCTGATGGGTGAGATCGGGGAAAAGGCAGTCTCCTGGACATATAGAACCATAATCAATAATACGCCAGATTCCTTGCAGAAGTTGAGGGCGAAATGGGAGTTAGATTTGGGAGAGATAGAGGACCTGGATTTGGAAATGGCACTGATGCATCCCCGGGAGGTGGCCATCAAGTCACAACTTAGATTGATTCAATGCAAATACCTACATGGAGCCTATTACGACAGAGCTCAACTGCACCGCTTAGGGAGGGCAGAAGCGCCCAACTGTCTGCGATGTAGCACAACAGAGGGTACATTCTTCCACATGGTTTGGGAGTATTCACAGATTCAAATGTACTGGGCAACCTTGCTGGAAGAGTTGGGAGCTATCTTGAAGGAGACGATTCCCTTGAGTCCCCTGTTTGTTCTGTTGGGAATATCTACGGAGATTGACCTCCCCAGAACAAAGTTAACCCTACTTCAGCTAGGATTAGTGGTGGCAAAGAGCAACCTGGCTAAGGCATGGGGGGCTATACCGAGTCCATCACTGGCCGAATGGAGAAAGAGTATGGATATGTATATGTTAGGGGAGAAAACGACTTATAAAGCACGGGGCTTTCCCAAAAAGTTCTGGAAAATATGGAAGCCGTGGCTCACATATTACAGACTCACTCTCACTGACTCACAATGATCTCGCAGGGTGGGGTGACGGGTGGGGGGAGGGGAAGGGGCTCATGGTGAACTCTAGGAACATGGAACTGCTATTTGCCCATTTACCACTGCTAATGGAATATGATGTTGACGTAACAGTGAAAGAGCTTATGTGCTCCAAAGAGGAATATTGTTTTTGTACTACAATTAAGAAAATGCCAATAAACATATTCCCCCCCCAAAAAAGAAACCCCTAAATGTCCCATCCCCCTCCCATACCTGGCCGACCTTTACCAAGTGAAACGCAAATCTAACAGAATTTCAAAAGACATAATCCCTCTAACCATAGGGTCGTATCAAATTAACATACATGTTTATACCATGTGAAAGGTGGCAACACCATGTTGGGCCCCATATCCTGTAGGAAAAATTGAAGAATGAAATCCTGCTACATAGTAGGAAAACAATTTCTGAATTAGCACAGAGACAGAAATATGTAAAGGTTCAATATATGTGTATCTGCAGTTCCTGCAATGAATGCATGATAAACATGTGAAACTCTAGGGTATCAACCGGTAGGGAAAAGATCAGCACTGGCACTGGAATGGATGTCTGGTGGTGACCTCACTGGGGAGTAATGCCGCGTAGAGGTTCATTCTTCAGAATATTGTCTGCAAAAAGACTGCACATCAGTTGGATTGTCAAACATGCATGGTTTACCGTTCACCTCAACTCTAAGACGGCTGGTTATATTATGACATAAGGAAATCCCAGGTTGCAGAACATAGCCTTTACTCTGGTATACTTGCGGCGCACTTCCTGGATCAGCGCGGTAAAGTCCGGAAACAAGGAGACAGTGGAACCCTGCCAGGTCAATGGGCCCCTCTCTCTAGCCAAATGTATAGCAGTGCCTCGGTCTCTGAAATTCAGCAATCAAGCTATGAGTGGCCTCGGTGTGCATCCCGGGTTGGGGAGCGGACCAAGTGATTGATGGGCTTGCTCGACCACAAAAGTGGGTGTGAAGGAATCTTTACCAAACATATATCAGTCAATAGTCCCTTGACAAACTGATCCAGGCGGCCAGTACTTGTGGATTCTGTATTTCCAAGATACTGATATTATTCTGCCTGATTCTTGCCTCCAAATCCTCTTTTTTCAAGGCTACATCTTCAAGAGTTTTTCCAAATGATCCAATTTTTCTGTTGTTTGAGCCGCACCATCTTCTAAATCTGACACTCTACCTTCGGCACTGTCAAGCCTGTGCTCATGGCAGTCTAGAAGCTCGCCCATCAAGTCTAGCCTCTTATCTAGAGTGTCAAATCGGACATCTAGGGATTGAAAGCCTAATCGGAGTTCCGTCATGATTGCATCTGTGCTAGCCAGTGAGGCTGCTGCCGCGTCGTGTGGACCACCTCCTCAGCCATCGCCTGATGTCGTGTAGTGGCAGGAGGCTTCAGCTTATCAAAGGTTAATCAGCGCTGTTTAGGGTCTCCTCGAACCATAGCCTGTATGTAGTAGGGCGTGGAGCGGAGATCAGTTCCAAGCATCTATCCACAACTACCTGCTAACAACTTCCGGACAGCTCAATTACGATACGATAATCAATAAAGAAGGCAGAGGCTTAGTGTGGTGCCTGTAACGATGTTGAAACCGACAGCTGCAGTAAAGGACAATGAGGTACCCCACCAGCCTTTGTAAAGAAGCCTCACAGCAGCCAATCAAGGAGCAAGCCGCAAGTGGGGGCAGAAGGGGGTGCAGGGCTACCAATGGTCACAAGTGAATGTACTACGGTGGGACAAGGTTTCTGTCCGCCCTAGCAGGCAGGAGCGGCCTTGCAGCTGGGGCACATGCAGGCTGAGTGTGTGAGACTGACGTGTAAGCATGAGGGATCGGTCTTTATGCAGTGTCAGACTCCTCGCTAGGGCTAATGTAGTTGCACAAGTGGTGTTTGGTGGGAGCTCCAGTGAATTTCAGGATGGGCAACGAGCAGAAGGTAAGAGCGTCCAGCCCACGGCCACAAGGGCTTCACTGCCGCCCGAGGCTGCAAGCACGAGGCAACCGGCCCCATAGGGCTTCTAATGGAGCCAGGTACTGTGCCACACCTAAAGGACAGGCTTCGATCTCCGTGGCAGCTGGAGCAGGCCACAAGGCCCGGATCACAGGCCCCAACAAGTCTTTTATGCCGTCAGGGCCAGCGGAGTCATCAGTATAGGCCAGACGGGTGGGCAACACACACAGGGGGAGCAAGGAGAATAAGAGACAACGGGCTGGCCCTACGCAGTCCGATTGCTGGCACACCAGGCTCACCCATGGCCCCTGTCACTGCAGGGCCTCCATGGAGATCTCGGCCCGGCCTCAGCTTGTTCCTGGATGCAGTTCACCAGAGTGACTTTCCACTCGATCTCCGTGCCAGGCTCCACATCCCCTTTCTGTCCAGCTGGGAAAGCTCCAAGCAGGTCATCGCTGTGGCGCCACAACAGCAGGGCTCTGAGAGGGTGGCACGCCGGCAGCATAGGTCTCTCCAGTCATCCGTTTGGTGGTGTACTTGATCCACGGGTCGGCAAGGAGCAACGGGGTAAGACTGTTTGACGCCGTAGGTCGACGCCCCCACTGGGGCATACAGGCAGCGCAACTCAAGCCCCATGTGTCACCGCCACAATGTTAGGGTAGGCCGTGGGCAAAGGCCCGGTCAAGTGTTCAGGCAGTGCGGGTCGCCGCTCTCAGCGCCCCCACCATCTCCTCTCACAGCCGCCTGTGGAAAGCGCCGGGACACTCTTTTAGAGTAGCTGTGCGCTATATAAGCTTATTTTAACATAACATAACATAACATAACAGCAGGGCAGTCCCAGGTGTAACACCAGTATGTACAGGTAGCAGGTTAGAATGGTTGGCATAGTTTAAGCCAGTTTATAGCTATAATGAGGGGGATTCCGATGGAGCTTCAACTCCGCGCGGCCATTGCGGTCCACAGCTTGGCCATGCCCCTTCGTAAAAGTTTTTTCATAGTCGCATAAACTAATTTTTGGCTAGTTTGGTAAATGCTGGTATACTCCCTGAATATCGTACACAGAATATTGTGGTATGGAAAAATATTGAAACCAACAGTTCAAAAGGTAAGCAAGTATAGATGTTCTATACCTAACTCCCCATCTTCAAGGTGTGTAGTTGTGGAGCTAGAATTTGTAAATCGAGACTTCATCTATATGCAATTACCTTTTGATATTTTGGTCTTTGATATTACCTCCACGGTATGCCCATATCCTGATATTTTTATGTTTGATATACTCAGTACTACAATCGAAATGCTTACATTTCTTTCTTGCTAGGTGAGGATGGAATTGTGCTAATCGAATGCTTACAGACGTTTCCAGACGACAGATACATGAGTGAGCAAAAAGAGAATTTATGAGTGTCACTTGGAACACTCGCTGCATAAATTTGGAACTACCTTTATGTTATCTCTGTTTTGAATAATTTATGCAGCACTGCATGCTTCCATGTGTGTTTTTTAAAGGTGAAAACTCTGTTGAATCTGTGAATAATGAGCAGATGGAAACCAGACCCAATGGCCTTCAACTGCTGAAAAATAATTCTATGTTTGGCTCTGCTCTCACTGCGGAGGGTTGTTTCCACTTTCGAGCGTGGTTACTATAGTTTGGTCCCTGTAGATTCGCCCATCTGCTCCACCTCCATGAATCCTTAATGTCTCTCTCCCACCTCACAAGTTCTAAAAAGGCCCTGGGTCTACAGAGTAACTGTACTGTTATGGAAAAAAAAGACGAACACCATGAAAACACTCCCCTCCCTCGTCTGCACAATGTTCCTGTGCTTTTTAGCTAGGTTCCTGCTATAAATCAAATACATGTATAAATACAAAACAGAACAGAGAAAAAGGAAAAGCAGAAAGCGGAGCCAGCCATATTGTTTCAATTTCAATTTTTGATTTATTGCTCTGAGTATTCATAATAAATTATCCAAGCGCCTTTTTCCTCACTCTGAACACCTGCGTTGGATTATCCCACACATATGCTGTGCTTTACTCCTGAGGACTCCAGGCGCAGGAATGGTTTCTTCCAGAGATTCCTCGTATGGAGATGCATAACGGAAAGGACTTTTGCCCAAGCATAGAAAAAACTGGTTCTGAGCTCAATATTAAAATCCAGACTTGAGAACAGGAAGCTTTTCGGCTGGGAATTCATTATTATACATTTAGGCACCAGGGGCACATCAAAAAAATCTGTTTACTCAGTGCTTGAATAAGACAACTTGAGAAAAACAAAAACAATTTGGATGAAATGTTTGACTTAAACTCAGCGATTGGTAAGTATCCCGATGTTGCCCGCCATGCCACCTCAGACATGGAGCAGCCATGTGTAAATCAGGGTAGATGCTGCTCCAGTAGAAACAGTCCAGACAGAACGGCCAGGCCAGGCCTCCCCTGAACCTGAACACAAGCAGCCCCAGACCGGTTTCAGCCTGGTGATGTCTCGTCAATGAGGTATGACGTGATTCATGTGGCACAGTGACAGCAGGACCCATCTCTGGGCATACTCATCACACTTACTGCAGAAAACAAAAGAGTAATCGGTGGAATGCCTGAATTAATCTTGGCCACTGGTAACTACGCAAACATCCCACTCCTTCCATTTTTTGCCCACCCTGCCTCCTCAGAAAGATACTAGCCATATACAAATCAGCGTGGTCCTCCTACATTAGAAGCAGCGCAGCCCTAATTCCAGGCCGCTTCCCTTGTAAACAGTAACACAAGCAACATCAGGCAGGTTTCAGCCTAGTTAGGCCTCTTCAACGAGACACACCTTGATTCCTGGGGCGCAGTGAGCACGTGGTCCATATCTTGGCAAGCCTGTTTCACTTAGGGCGTCACACGGAAGAAATCAAAACAGGCAGCAGGCTGCATTTCCTGCGCCCGGCGGGTGGTGTCACTGCTTGGAATCCTGAGACCCTCCTACCCCCTATGTTGGATCAAGCAACACCACTTGAGAGTTTATCCAACCATCGAGTGGGATCCAGCACCTCTAAATAACAGGGCACTCCTGGTGGATATGTGGACCTTGCAGCAGAAGAACTGTCACGTCCGTCACAGTAACTGAAGTCCGAACACATGACCATGGGTGAGACTCAACAGAATATTGCATTTATGTACCAAGAGTTCTACTGCACGCAATATGAGAAGCAGGAATTTAACATATGTACAGCCGTGCACTAGAAGGGACAATGGATGGAATGATGGTACAAAGAGAAGTTGTGTAAGTCCTAGCAGTGTCCATATTTGGAGTACAAACATTATTTTAGTAAAGTGACCTAAATATCTGAAAAGATGAATCATGTCTGTCCAAGACCTTCAATTTGCATCAGCCTCACACACAAATGCCCTCATTATGGTCAACCTGAGAAATAGGACATTATTCTCCACCATCGCAGTTTTGACAGTGGGGGTGCCAGACTAAGCCAGCCCATCATGAGTGGGACTTTGAGGATTCAATCAATCAATCAATCAAAGACATTTATAGAGCGCACTACCTACCCGTAGGGTCTCAAGGCGCTGGGGGGGGGGGGGGGGGGGGGGGTGCCGCTACTGCTCGAACAGCCAGGTCTTGAGCTTCTTCCTGAAGGAGAGGTGGTCTTGGGTCAGGCGCAGATCGGCCGGGAGGGAGTTCCAGGTCTTGGCGGCCAGGTAGGAGAAGGACCTTCCTCCTGTAGTGGCTCTGCGGATGCGTGGGACGGCGGCGAGGGCGTGGCTGGCAGATCGGAGGTGGCGTTTGGGAGCGTAGAAGTTGATGCGGTTGTTGAGGTAGCTCGGGCCTTGATCGTGGAGAGCTTTGTGTGCGTGGGTAAGGAGGCGGAAGGTAATTCTCTTGTTGACCGGGAGCCAGTGCAGGTCTCTTAGGTGTCCGGAGATGTGGCTGTGTCGTGGGATGTCGAGGATGAGTCTGGCTGAGGCGTTCTGGATGCGCTGGAGTCTCTTCTGGATCTTGGCGGTGGTTCCGGCGTAGAGTGCGTTGCCGTAGTCCAGTCGGCTGGTGACGAGGGCCTGGGTGACGGTCTTCCTGGTCTCTGTGGGGATCCACCAGAAGATCTTCCGAAGCATGCGCAGGATGTTGAAGCACGACGAGGAGACGGCGTTGACTTGCCTGGTCATGGAGAGGGAGGAGTCCAGGATGAAACCCAGGTTGCGTGCGTGGTCCGTCGGTTTGGGTGCGGTGCCCAGGGCGGGGGGCCACCAGGAGTCGTCCCAGGCGGAGGGCGAGGAGCCCAGGATGAGGACCTTCGTCTTATCTGAGTTCAGTTTCAGGCGGCTCGTCGTCATCCACTCGGCTACCTCTCTCATCCCTTCGTGCAGGTTGGCTCTGGCGGCGGCGGGATCGTTGGTCAGGGAGAGGATCAGCTGGGTGTCGTCGGCGTAGGAGATTATGTTGAGGTTGTGTTGGCGTGCGATGGCCGCGAGGGGGCTCATGTAGACGTTGAAGAGAGTAGGGCTCAGCGAGGATCCTTGAGGGACGCCGCAGATGACTTCGATGGCCTCTGACTTGTACGGTGGTAGGCGGACTCTTTGTGTTCTTCCGTCGAGGAAGGAGACGATCCATTCCAGTGCCTTCTCCTGGATTCCGACGTTGCTGAGGCGCTGCACTAGGGTGCGGTGGCAGACCGTGTCGAAAGCCGCGGAGAGGTCTAGGAGGATGAGGGCCGCTGTTTCTCCGTTGTCCATCAGGGCTCGGATGTCGTCAGTGGCGGCGATGAGGGCGGTCTCGGTGCTGTGGTTGGCACGGAATCCGGACTGCGATGGGTCGAGGGATCCGTTCGTCTCGAGGAAGGCGGCCAGCTGTTTGTTGACGGTCTTTTCGATGACTTTGGCTGGAAACGGGAGTAGAGAGATGGGGCGGTAATTCTTGAGTTCGGTGGGGTCTGCTGTAGGTTTCTTGAGTAGAGCGCTGAGTTCGGCGTGCTTCCAGCTCTCGGGGAAGGTGGTGGTGTCGAATGGGGTGTTTATGATGTCCCGCAGGTGGGGTGCGATGACAGCGTCGGCTTTGTTGAAGACGTGGTGAGGGCAGGGGTCGGTCGGAGATCCGGAGTGGACGGAGTTCATCATGTGGACGGTGTCTTCGGTGTTGACCGGAGTCCAGGCGCGGAGGGTGGTGGTGGGTGGCGTTGCTGCGGTCGTGGCGTGCGTCGGTTGAGTGCTGAAGCTGTTGTGTATGTCCGCGATCTTGTTGTGGAAGTAGGAGGCGAGGGAGTTGCAGAGGTCTTGCGATGGGGTGATGTCGTTGTTTCCGGCGTTGGGGTTGGAGAGCTCTTTCACGATGTTGAAGAGTTCCTTGCAGTTGTGTGCATTGTTGTCCAGTCGGTTCTTGAATGCAGTTTTCTTGGCGGTGCGGATCAATTGGTGGTGTTTCCGGGTGGCGAGCTTGAGGGTGGTCCTGTTGTCCGGCGTGGGTTCCTTTCTCCAGGCTTTCTCGAGGGCTCGGCAGTTCTTCTTGGAGCTCTTGAGTTCGTCGGTGAACCATGGGGCTCTCTTATTGCCGGGTCTGCTGGGCGGGGTCCTCAGAGGGGCGAGTTCGTCTGCGCATTTGCTGATCCACTTCGAGAGGTTGTCGGCGGCCTGGCTGGGGTTCGCTGAGCTGGCCGGAGGGTGCTGGCTCAGGGAAGCGGCGAGCTGGTCGGCTGTGATCTTGTTCCAGCTTCTTCGGGCAACCTGTTGCTGGTGGTGGTGGATCGCCGTTCTTCTGAAGGTGAAGTGGATGCATCTGTGGTCCGTCCAGTGGAGTTCTGTGGCGTGGCTGAAGGCGATGTCTTTGCTGGATGAGAAGATGGCGTCGAGTGTGTGTCCGGCGAGGTGGGTGGGGGTGGACACCAGCTGCTTGAGTCCAAGGTTGGCGAGGTTGTCGAGCAGGGTGCTGGTGTTGCAGTCGTTGTTGTTCTCCAGGTGGAAGTTGAAGTCCCCCAGGAGGATGTAGTCAGCGGAGGGGAGGGCGTGCGGGCTGACGAAGTCGGCGATGTCCTCGCTGAATTGAGTGCGTGGTCCCGGAGGTCGGTAGATCAGGGTGCCTCTGAGGGTGGTCTTCGGGTCGGTGTGAATCTGGAAATGCAGGTGTTCGGCGGAGGGTGGGGTGTTGTCGGTGCTGGTCGTGATGCGGATGGTGTTCTTGTGGATGATGGCGATGCCTCCTCCCACCTGGTTGGCGTTGCGGTCCCTCCGGGTGATCTTGTAGCCTTCTGGGATGGCGATGGCGATGTCGGGCGCTGAGGAGGCGTTCATCCAGGTCTCCGTGATGAAGGCAACGTCAGGGGCTGTGGCGTCTAGGAGGTTCCAGAGTTCGATGGCGTGTCTGTGGACGGAGCGGGTGTTGAGCAGGATGCACTTGAGGTGGTTGCTGCTGGTGTTCGGCTTCGGCTTGGCGAGGCAGGTCTGGATGCAGGTGAACTTGCAGGCGTGGCAGCTGAAGGGTCCGTGGGTGCGTCGTGGGGTGGCTTGGTAGCATCCTGGGAGTCGACCGGTGTTGAGTGCGCTGAGGGTGGCGGCGGTGTACGTCAGGCGGGTTGGCCGGGGTCCTCGTGGGCCAGGGGTCCTGGCGCTGGGCGCGGTCCAGGCGCGGACGGGCGTAGACGGGCTTGCCTTTGGCGCGCCTTCGGCGCACAATCGGCGCGCCCGCTGCGCGTGACCGCTGCGCGTTCGCACGGTCGCCATATATGGCGAAGTGCGCGGGTGGGCGGAGCAGCTGGGAGGCGGGAGCGGGGAGGGAACAGAAGGAAAAAAGGGGCGGGGTCAGCGGTGGTGGCGGGAAGCGGGGAGCGGGGAGGGAAGACGGAGGGCGGCAACAGGCGGGAAAAAGACAGTCAATACGGCGGAAAAAACAACAATGAACACAAATACAATTCTACAGGCAATACGGCGGAAAAACAACAATAAGCACAAATAAGCACAAATACAAGTCTGCACAGAGAACCAGGGGCACAGGGAGAGGAGCGCTGATCACGGACCACGCCGCTCGAAGGAGGGGGCGTGGTCACGAGCCGGCAGTCGGGCAGCGAGGCACAAAGGAAGGGGGGGCACACGCAGCAGCTGGTGGCCGTGCGGCGCGGGGGTGTCCTAAAACTAGGTCACACTCACCTGCGTCGCACGGTCGCCATATATGGCCAAGTGCGCGGGTGGGCGGAGCAGCTGGGAGGCGGGAGCGGGGAGGGAACAGAAGGAAAAAAGGGGCGGGGTCAGCGGTGGTGGCGGGAATCGGGGAGCGGGGAGGGAAGACGGAGGGCGGCAACAGGCGGGAAAAAGACAGTCAATACGGCGGAAAAAACAACAATGAACACAAATACAATTCTACAGGCAATACAATTCTACAGGCAATACGGCGGAAAAACAACAATAAGCACAAATAAGCACAAATACAAGTCTGCACAGAGAACCAGGGGCACAGGGAGAGGAGCGCTGATCACGGACCACGCCGCTCGAAGGAGGGGGCGTGGTCACGAGCCGGCAGTCGGGCAGCGAGGCACAAAGGAAGGGGGGGCACCTGCAGCAGCTGGTGGCCGTGCGGCGCGGGGGTGTCCTAAAACTAGGTCACACTCACCTGCGTCGCACGGTCGCCATATATGGCCAAGTGCGCGGGTGGGCGGAGCAGCTGGGAGGCGGGAGCGGGGAGGGAACAGAAGGAAAAAAGGGGCGGGGTCAGCGGTGGTGGCGGGAAGCGGGGAGCGGGGAGGGAAGACGGAGGGCGGCAACAGGCGGGAAAAAGACAGTCAATACGGCGGAAAAAACAACAATGAACACAAATACAATTCTACAGGCAATACGGCGGAAAAACAACAATAAGCACAAATAAGCACAAATACAAGTCTGCACAGAGAACCAGGGGCACAGGGAGAGGAGCGCTGATCACGGACCACGCCGCTCGAAGGAGGGGGCGTGGTCACGAGCCGGCAGTCGGGCAGCGAGGCACAAAGGAAGGGGGGGCACACGCAGCAGCTGGTGGCCGTGCGGCGCGGGGGTGTCCTAAAACTAGGTCAAAGATTTGAGGAATAACAGAGTAAATTTGCAATTCCAGAACTGAATCTCCCCCGCATCAATTTTGTCCTGACATTTTACTCTGAGATGTTGTCTGCTGAGTGAAAAAGGGGGGGCATGGAATGTAGAGGCATGGAGTAGGGTGAAGTGTCGTAGAGTGGAATGGCACAGAGTATTGTGGAGTGGAGTAGAGTGCATAAATTGGAGTGGTGTAGCAGGGAGTGTGGAGGAGTAGAGTTGTCGAGTGATGTGGAGTAGCGCGTGGTAGAGTGTCTTGAAGTCGAGGGCTGTAGAGTGGATGGTCACAGAGTGTTGTGGAGTCATGTTTAGTGTCGTAGAGTGGAATGAAGTAGAGTGATGCAGCATGGAGTGGCGTATGTGCATAGAGTGGCGTATGATGAATGCCATTAAAGGGAGAGGCACAGAATGAAGTGGCACAGAGTGGAGTGGACTGGCCCAGAGTGGCATAGACTGCAGTAGGATAGCGTAGAGTGGTGTGGCATAGAGTGGACTAGAGTGTCATAAAGTGGAATGATGTAGAGTGGAGGGGCATAGTGTAGAGTGGAGTAAAATGCCGCTGAGTGGAGTAAAGTGTTGTAGAGTGAGTGTCATAGAGTGCAGTGCCTAGAGTGGTGTGGAGTGGAGTGGCACAGAGTAGAGTGGAGTAAAGTGTCATAGAGTGGGCTTGATTGGAGAAAAGTGGCGTAGAGTGGTGCAGACTGGAGTGCCGTACAGTAGAGTGGCATAGACTGGAGTGACTTCAAGTGCTGTTCAGTCGAGTGAAGTGGCATAGAGTGCAGGGGAATAGAGTAGAATGGAGTGGCGTAGAGTAGAGTTGTCTGGCGTGGCATTAGTGGGGTGCAGTGTTATACAAAAGATACATCTTCCCAAAATGTCTGTTGTTTTTAATGTTATATCTGAGTTACAGTGCTTACTTTGTGCAGTTCATTCTAGGTGAGTTGTTTGGCTGGAAGGGCTCCAGGTGGGACTTCACGTATGCTGCTATTCCAAGCAGCGCACCTAGTTGGACAGTGGGTACACCTTTTTGGGTATTCAACAAAACAGGTAAGGTGAGGGCCATGCAGCCACTTCACAATAAGCAGGGGAGCCATTTAGACATTGCGTGTGCAGACATGAATGCCTTGACCATAGGCAAGTGCCAATAACCTTCGATTAAGAAATCCACCCCTGATCCTGGTTGATGGTCTAGCAGGGACTGAAGCTCATGTCTCATACATACTATGTGACCATGCAGACCCTGAACTCACATGATTTATAAACAAGGGCAAGAAAAATACGCATTTTGCTTTTAAAAAGAACCTTTTGCCATGCATTAGAGAGGCAGAGAGAGATCTATTCTTGGACTCGGTTTCTGGGGTCATTCATTGCTTATTAGGAGCACTGAGGGGCATCAGAATTACTTGGGGGCTTGTAAAAGTGGGACATACGTGACTTTCTAAAATAATAGTTACCACAAAATTCAGAGCGAGCATAACCTGAGCTCACAGATCTCTATCTGTTGTGACTGATAGCGCCATTTTGTGGCTCTAATTTGGTAATTCAGAGCAGCGCCAAAATAAGCTAAGAGTTCAAGAAAGCGAGTAGGGAGCGGCGAGTGTCCAGTGAAGGTCTGTCTTCAGCAAATTGCAAAGCAGAAATCAATATCGAAAGACAGCCTGGAGATGGGCTGCCATCAGCCTGCCCTGCTGGCTCAGCTCGCAGCTTCAGCCCTGCCATTTTGAGAAAGCAGACACGATGACCCCACACACCTCTGTTCTTCCCTTCGCTGTACCTCGCTTCTCAGTTTCTGCCTCTTCAGCTCAGCACGAGCCTAATCCCCCATTTCAGCGAGTAAACAGCCTTGGGGCACGCCTGGGATTAGCCACACACACATCTCTAATGTATTCAAATGCACTTCTCCAATAACCGTCTCTGGTCCAAAACTGGGTAATTAGCAGCGAGGATCCCGCTGGGAGTGCGGTGGTGCTGACTTCTCGCAAGTGGGATGCAACCTGGTCCGCGTCAATGAAGCCACTTTGGAACTCCCGTCCTGAGGTTTTGCGCCAGGGTACGGAAATGGTTGCCAAAATCCCAGGCCCGTCGGTACAGACTAGCAGTTTTTGGCCTTCAGAAGCAGGTCCTGGTCCCCACAGTGGTGGGAAACCAGGAAGTGAGCTACTCAGACTAAAGAACACGCACTCGCCTTTTGAGATTTGAGATGCAAAGGGTTTTGCCCAAGCCACACAATACGGCCCCAGTTGTTCACAACAACCTTAGCTTGTAATTGCCTTCCTACTTAACTCCATTGACCTTTTTTCCCCTCCTACATCCTATAACCTAATTAAATCAGTTCTCATCTCCTTTAAGCACCTGAACAAACCTAACACAACTTCTTGCTCTCACAAAAACTTCACACAAGCGACCCCTGGAGCAATCACCAGAGTGAACAGAACAGTGAACAACTAATGTAGGAGAGAGTGCAACTCTGTCTTCTCCATCCTCTCATCCCATGCTGCCTCTCCTGCAAGACAAATCATCACCGCCATCTTTGCGGTCGCAATGACAACAGCAACCATCCTCTCACTCTTGACACCTTCTCCAAAAACAATAGTAATTAGTTAGCTAACACACCAGTCAGAACAATCAGTAGAGCAACCACTAGAGACGTCGGGTAACCCCTGGTCAAGTAAAGCACTGAATCGCCGGCACTCCCCAGCAACATCTTTTCATCTCTGGCTCGCAACCAGACGAGAGGAACCAGCAATTACATCTTTACCACCTCACTAGCCAGGATGGTCAACAGCAGCAGCACCAAAGTGACACACTGAACCCTGGCCAATTAGGGTGATAGAAACCAAGACATCATCAATAACATGTCTATATCCATTATGAACTAGAAGCCAAGAAGAACCAACAGTTTTACCTCATATCATGTCAGCCAGTGAAATCACCATAGTCATCACCCGAGACAATAAATCCAAAGTTGAACCTCCCAGACAAGAGCAAGTATCAAAATAAAGCAACCAACCTGAGAACATCCCTCCTACTGGTCGACCCAAGAACCATCTATGTTGCATCCTAACCAACACCCGATTTCTATGTAAAAACATACACATATTTACAACCTGTTAGCCAATCTCAACCCGGGCATCCTTTCATCAACAAAATCTGGCTCCAAGAGTACGCTACACAAATACCACCCGAGGTAATCATTCAGGGGTATCTTATTGGGTTGAGAAATAGCCTGAAGAAGAAAAGCAGCAGCGGGCTAGCGGTGCTATAAAAACACTCCATTGTCCCCAGCATTAAAGAATAAGAAATCATTCTGAGGGTTTCCTTGATTTTGAGTGGAGGTGCACTCACTTAACTAAACTTAGCTTTATTTGTAGGGTGTCATCAAAATCAATGAATATCACCTTTGCACCGTCTAGATTGCCTATAACGTTTAATAAAGAGGATCTTCATAGATCTTTTTTTTGGCCTGGGCAAAATTTTAATTATGCCTGCATAACTTATGTAAATTCAGGAATTGTGCGTTTGCGTTAAAGTTAAAAAGTTGTGCCTTTACGCCACCTCATGTAATTAAGCTGTGTTTCTGGTCCAATTACAGTGCAGGAGTGCGGTAGTGATGCAAATGACCAGAACGCGAGAGGTCCTTCAGTCGCAGAACGTTTGTATTGGCTCCATTTTGTCGTATGAAATTCACCCTAACATCCAAATTAGACACTAGAATATATTTTGCGCTAAAATACAGCGTGAAATATCAGGGATACTGGAATTCGGAGTTAATTTGGCACACATATCGTAGGAAATACCTAGGGAAATCTGCATGTGATGCATAGATAAAACATGTGGTAATTATGTGTGTAAGCCCTTAGACCACACATTACGCCACATTCATACCTCCCAAAAGTAGAATCAGTAGATTATGTGAACCCGGGGAAATCCCACACAGTCTGTGAGATAGATATATTCCTGGGGGAAGGGGGGGACTTATTACACCAAAATACCAGGGGGGGGGGCTATCACACCAAAATACCAGGGTACTCGTAATAAGTCTCTTAGATTTTAGTGGAGTTTTCTATTGAAGGGTTGTAATGCGATATATGTGTGATTAACAAAACACCACAATAAGATAAACAAAGTGAAACAGAAATACACAATATTGAAATTACAAAGATAAACATGTCCAAAAGTACTAAAAAAAAGGTCTGCGGAAGCCAATATATATCGACACAGCTCCTTACACAGGCAGCCCAAGCAGGGCAGCGCATACTCAAGGCAGGCTGCACCCGCATCACAGGGGTGCTCTAAGTACTCCATCTAAATCGTAAAAACCTCCAGGTCTAGGATGGGCTCTGGAAGAGGGGTGCCAGAACATTTTCTTTCCCTGTGTCTCCTGAGATATATCTAACTGCTGCTGCTTGTAATTTTCTTAAAAGCCTTCTTTGGCTTGCTGGTTTTCAAGTAGTTTTACTGTCAGCCCATTAGTAGTGATATGCAGACACAGTGGCGGCTCCTCCGCTACGGCGGAGGAGTGTCGCCCCACTGTTTTCGGCAGTGTAAATAAAGGGAAAATAAAATGATAATAACTCATTGTTATTATCATTTTATTTGTTCCTTCTGCAGCATCTTTGCGGGTTGGGCGGGCTGCTCTGCTCTCAGAGTGGTGAACACTCGGTAAGTGCGCGACTACTGTTTGGCCAGCCTCCTGGGGCCGGCCAAACAACCATGTGCTCTTTGCATATTCTCCACACAGGCTGCATTACAGCCTGGGTGGAAAACATGCCCAGGCTCCCATTCCCTGGCTGAGCGCCAAATTATGGCGCTAAGACCAATCACAATGCTGCATTGCAGCGTTGTGATTGGTAAGGTCAGCCTGGGTGCTTCCTGTTCCAGCCCAGCAGAGGAACAACGCGGCGAGACAAGACGCGTCGAGGATGTAAGTTGTATTTTATTTTTCGTTACCCCCTCCCTCCCACCCCACCCTCCGCCTCGCCTCCCGATTCATGCCAGCCACCACTGTGCAGGCATTTGCCTTTGAAGAACTGCCTCTACTCCTCTCCCACTGGGCTGCTTAACCAGACATTGCCCACAGGAAAATTGACAGAAAGTCAGGAACACATTTTTATTTTGCATTTCACAAGACTGCCAATTGCCATTATGATACCATCAGCCATTCCTTACTTTTCAGCTAACAGCTAGTTGCATTTTGGGACTTGTAGTTTTGGTCTTCACATTTTTATTATGGACAAAGTGCTGGCGGCTAAAATGACAGAATTGGCAGAAGGTGTTACACATAACATGGAATATACTAATAGAACAAAAGCAGCTAAGTATGCACTCAATTACATCTAACTCCAACTCTAATCTCAATTCCACTCAAAAGTAAAAAACACTTCAACTGATTTAGTGTGCACCTGAGAAGTGGCACTGCCAGCCACCTAAGTACAACAACACAATAAGAGAATCTAGACAAGTGTCTAGAAAAACAAGTGCACTACTCAATGCCCAGGTGGGGCATACTCATATTTAAACATGATAAAGTGACCAAAGTGTAGCACATAACTTAATCAATGTTTAAACGATTATTCAAAAAGATACCATACTACAACATTGAAATCATGAACATAGTTGATTTTCCACACATAGAAAACAAATTAATAGCGAAACTTGATCCATGTGTCCGGTTGATTTTTAATCAATAACGAAAAAAAGCTTGACAAAGCGTTGCTTATTCTCAGCAAAAATTCACAATTTCATGAAGCAAATCCCAATGCATTTCGGGCTTACAATTCAGCCCTTCATCAGGGGAATCTCTGAAAACAGACAATGAATGCATCAATTGTAAACAAACATCATAAATTATCATGATAAATGTATATACAGTTCTGCTGTTCAAGGAAAAGGCGAGGGAATAACATTATGGTCATTGCAACAGAAGCGAAATGCCACCACCATAAGAAACCGAAAGGTGCAAGTGCTATATGCCTGCTTTTCTGTACACATAACATGGAGCCACTTGTTAGCTTTGTTTTATAATTTGCAAATTTGCCTAATCTATTTTCAAAAACTGTTTATTTCACACATAAAACCAAAAGTAAACTCTGCTAACATATCTTGTGAGGATTAACTCATTCTTTCACATCATGCATTAAAACAAGCATTGGCAAAAACAAATTGTTTTGCCTTTCGTATACTGGAATGTTTTGTACCGAGCTTTACAACGCAATAAAGGCATAACAAGGACATCAGCAGAACAACTTCCCTTCATATAAAGGATAAGTAGTGGACATGTGGAAGAAGCAAAAGGCCCATCACACAATTCTATAACACTTACACTTCAGATCCAACACCGGTAGCTCACTCACCTAGAGAGAGAGAGAAAGAGAGGAGTTAAAGTACTGCGTATGTTTTCTATAAACACACATAAACATATAAGACATACAATACTCCTGAAAGAAACAGCAAAGCCACTTACAGACATTTACATACATTCATGTACTTGTATAGCATAATATACCCTCACCTAGATGGTGTCGTAAGCTTCATCAGTGGGTTCCACACCTTGCGCTGGGAAGCTTCGAAGACTCCTAGGTGTAGTCTCCTAGTTATGGGATCCCTAGCTTGGGGGAAGTTGTTTCCCACATGTTGACAGACCTATATTTTAATTGTGTGTGGGTGAGCAAGAAATGTTTCTAGTGGTGTCTCCCCACCACAAGATGAAAAACAGGACCCTTCCTTCTCTTTCACATCAAAATGTGTCTGCTCTTGAAGATTGCCCCTACTGGAGCAGGCGCCTTCCTCAGGACCGTAGGCATCTCACATCAAATACTGTGAAACAGTCCCTGGTTAAAATGGCTTATTTGGCGGGTCCATTCAACATGTCCTTTGTTTTTTCATGACATGTGGCAACAGAAGTGGTAACACTTCTTCATAGGGCAGAAAGAATGCATGTTCCTTCTTTCAGAGGACAGGTATGGCTATGGCAGCAGGAGCACAAGCTCTCCCATTACAGGTATAAATGAGGCTACAGCAGTAAAGCTTTGTTCTGACACAGAAACTTTACAGCATGACTGCAGCAAAGCAAGCTTCCCTCTCTCACAAAAAGCAGCAAGTGCAATCTTCCATTCCACACAAACAGACGCAACAGGGCAGACGTCTACAAGCTTTCATTACAGAATGTGTACATTTAAGGCATGAGTGACATCTGGTTTAAAGACAGATCTCAGGAGCAGATGCTTAAGCGTTGAGAGGAATGTGTAGTTAGATGAATGAATGAATACGAGAGACACATTCTTGGTTAGGTTGCACGTCAGCATCCAGAAAACCCTGCTGCTGTCACTCGTGGACCTGCTGTTTCTGTTGATTCTTTGATTTTCCATATATTGAGAAGTAACTGCTACATAGTAGGTAATTGGTTTTTGGAACAGCCCAGCCGAAGAGTAAGTAACTATGCACTAGCCAGGGCCACATGTGCCCCTCTTCGAAAGTGTTGATATTGGGTAACGGGTGGCAGTAGATCCTAGATGAGGGGCATGGGCTGTTTATTGAGTTCCCCGGCAGAAGAGAAGAATGCCATCTCTCCCTTAAAAATACTCTAGAGGTTTCCATAACTGTAATCCTTAGGTTTTCACATCCTGTAGTGTGTATTTATGTGTTATCTGTCTGAAGCATGTATAGATGTTATGAGAATGGCGGTAGACCGTGTGCTGCAACTGTAGTGACCCTGGTAGGAGCCGATGAATGTTGATCAAAATGATGTTCCATCTTATGATGTTCCCTCTTATGATGTTCCATCTTATGATGTTCCCTCTTATGATGTTTCCTCTTTTGGTGTTTCTTTGCCCTTTCTTGAGGAAGTGATTCTGTGCTGTCTGTGGTCCGCGGGGTCAGTCCTAGAGACACTGTGGATGTCTGAGGGAGCCAGCACAATATACACCAAATTCCCTCCAAATCAACACCTACCTGAGCTCCTTTTCTTTCCCTACCCACCCAATACACAGCAGTTCATTGTGTGGCAACGAGGAGATAGTTGGCGAGATGCCCCAGCTTTTCTCACGCCAATCCACATTCCACCCACCATTTTGTGTCACCTACATCTCGTGTTGTATAAACGGTGCCTTTGGCCCTAACACAAGGAACTGAAATAGGCGCAACTGCATCCAGGTTTGGTAGCATGAGACAGCCGTAACTGGAGTGCAGTGGGCCTCTTGAATTCCTCAGCCTTGGTGCTACTGCACTTTCTGCACCATCTATAGCTACACCCCTTGCTCCTTCTCCCTGCCATTCTAATGTTCCGGGAGATAGACTATCCTAAGAGGCTGCAAAAAAATAGGGAGTTGAACTCTGTCTTGCATTGATGAGAATTTGGAATTAAAAGTTAATGTCTTTTGATTTTCCTTGGTTTTCCACCAGTCCTCCAAATAGATGAGGGACGCTGCCCCCTTGACCTAGTCCTATGTACTCGGACTTCAAGGAGGAGCTCAGTGGCCTAAAGCCAGAGAGACAATTCACGGGCAAGTCTCTGCATCTTACTCTAGCTACTGGCGACCAGGCCGATGTTTCAGGGCTGCCCTGACCATTTATGCCATCAGGCATTTCCACGTGTGCCTAAGCCACAGACGACTGTTTTTCAGTCCAAGGGTGCTCCTGGCACTACTGCTACTTTTTACAGCTCCCAGGCGTTAATTCCAGCAGGCACAATGGCTTCGGGGGGGATGGGGTTAAAGAGACATAAAGGAGGAAGAGAGAGGAGAAATATTGACTAGATGAACAGAAAGAGAGATAGAGAGATGGGAGGAAGGGAGCTGGGCTGGTTTCAGCATTTTTGCCAGGACTGTTTTTGTTTACCAGTCCGGCCAAAAAAGGATCTGGACGGATGTCCTCCTTTCGTGGCCATTAGGAAGAGGATGTTATGGGGAAGAAAAGAGTTCTTAAAAAGGAAAGTCTAGAAGCAAGAACCATAGTTCCTACATGTATGTTTGTATTTAGGGTCGCATCTATGCCCTTGAAGGTACCAACACCACCTAATTGTTCCATTGTATGGTACTGTGGTTGCCTTTAAATGGCACTTCGTATCTCTGATAAGGCACAGGAGCATACTGACAGATGTGTAGCACGCTACCCCAAAGGAGGTGTTTGGTTGGTAAAGTCTTGACTTGCACTCAAGGCCTTGTGGGTAGTGCGTTAGTGTTGCGCATAATGACCAAAGTGCTGTCTAATCCTGACATGGGCCTCACTATTTAAGTGGGTGGTGGGGCAAAAAACGAGTAAGGGCTCGAACCCTTGAGCTTCATTTCATTATATTGTTATGTCTGGTTGGAGGGTTTCAGTTATAAATATGGCCTGTGTGGAAAGGGTTTTGGGGTTGTGCATGTTGATAAGATAGAAGATTAATCTTCTTGTATTGTTGAGTTCATGTGGAATGGGGAACAGTGAGAAATAGTTGTGCATCTTTTCATACCTTCCATCTGTGTGGGGAAACAGGTGCCGGTTCTTGAGTGGATATGGGATCTATACCATCTAATGCCCATTCCCTACTATTGTGGGATATTGGTTCTGTTTATTGGTCATTGTGATCCTGCCTCATACATTTGGTAAGAACTGATAATTTAGGGCTAGATGTACAAAGCGTTTGAGAATCTCAAATTGGTTGTGAATGAGTTTGCACCTTAAACAGTGGCTCTTTGTGATGCACGAAAGCCATTCGCAATAGATTTTTTGCAATGCAGCCGTTTTGTAAATGGGTATTTTTAGTGACCCAATTTTGTGATTCGCATTTGTAGAATCTATAATTATGACTTGCAAAACGTATGTTCAAGGCTGTCGCAATTAGCGACTAGTCGCAAAAAGGCCTGTTTGCACATGCAAATAAAGGGTAAATAGTGCTGTACTATTAGAAATGATTGCACCTTGAAGCCACATCTAGAAAGCAGTACTCTGTGCAGGAATTCTATCCCCATCCATGTGCAGGTGTTGTGTTCATTACACCTTTTGGTCTCTGGCAGTTACAAGGTTGTGATTGTTGTTGCTGGTGGGGATTCTCAAAGTGTGCTTTCACATTTTTTCAGGACATTTCTAGATGTCATGCTGCTCTGTATCAACCGCTACATATACTTATCCAGAAATGCACAGAAACTTCAATCCACTAAATTACCATTTTAGAGGCTTGCTAAATTTCCCCATTTGGTAGGGTGTATAGATGAAATACATGCTCCTATTTGTCCTCCATCTCATCTAGAATATTTGCTTAGAACCAGGAAAAAAACATTCTCTCAACATACAAGTGGTGTGTGTGACGCAAACAATTGAATCATGTGTCACAATATTCAGGAAGCCCCCATGACTTCTTTATGTTTAGGCACAGTTGAATATACAGAGGGCTGGAAAGAGTGGAGTTGGATGGTAGCTATTTGTTTGGTAATATATTAAATATATTAAATATAATGACACACATGTTGACATGTATCAAATGCTAAATGAAAGAAAGCTCACAGCTACTTTTTGATATTCTAGGTGATAGAGCATGTGCCCTACGTCCATGGATTTTGAAACCATACCTATCCCCCACAACCTAAAATGAAGGATGATACAACACAGCATATCATCGCATCAAGGGTGTGATTGAGAGGACATTTGGCTTTCTGAAAACATGCTTCCGGTGCCTACATAAAAATGGTGGTGCCTTACAATATGCTGCAGAAACTGCATGCAAAATAGCGGCAGCGCGTGCCATTCTACATAACATTGCAACCAGGAGAGGCCTACACATCACCGTGTCAGACTCGGATTAGGAGGATGAAGATCCTGAACCACGTGTACAGCAGCCAACATAGGAGAGAAGAGAAGTGGAGGGGAGGGGAGATGGTGACGCGACCACATTGTCAATAATTGCTTTTCAAGTAAAGCCATATGTGAAAGTACAAACAAAATAAGCTTTACAATGTTTGTTTGATGCTTCAAAGTAAAGCAACTTTTACTGTCAGCTTTTATAAATTGTTATATTAAATTGTTAATTTCACATATAAATGGTAAGTAATGTCCGCATACAATGTCAGTTAAGTCCCTGAAAACACAATTATTAAGCACTATGAGTACTTCCCGTGCTGTCAAATTTGCTGCTTGTTGCATCCGAAATGGGTTGAGGCCACATGTGCAGCAGGCGCACTGCTGCATCGCAGCGAACGTGCACCTGTAGCAGGGATGCTGCTGACACTGGAGATTTCTTCCCCAGCTTGAAGTTCAGCAGCTACCCCACTAGGTAATTGGGCAGTTTGTAGTGCCTAGACTGCAGAGGATATCTACCCTAAGCCCTTTGATACGTCTCCACAAAAGTGGCCCATTTTTCCTTGGAGATTGACTTTCCGCTTCAATGAGGTTGAAGTGGCATGTGCCAATCTCCCAGTGGAATGAGGTAACCCATCCATTGGTGCTGCAGTGCTTCCGTCTCTCTACGCCTTTGACAGGCATTATCCTCTGCCAGTTGTAGACATAATTGTTCCAGTGCATTGGTGAACCAGTCCATGTTAGTGGCCATCTTTTCTTGGTTTTCCACTAATTGATAGGCCACAGATTTAAAGCAAAATGAAATGCATTGCTGTGTGTTTTGCAGTTTGTTTTCACTATTTTTACCTACTGGAATCCTCAGGCCCACAAATAACTGGGTATTTGCAGCACTATTGTCTGCCAATGATGCTTGGTTGCCATGAGATGCCTCAGGGCATCTAGTGTGGTTGGCTGACTGTCTATTTCAACAGGATCTTCCACCACCATGTGTGACTCACCTTGTCCCCCCACATTTGAGTTATCAGTGTCTTCCTCAGATTGATCTGTTTAAAGAATAAACTTTAAATTTATCGTTTTCTGTATGAGTGAATAACACTTCTTACTATTTGCTGTCATTTGTTAAAAAAATTCTAACACTGACTACAATAAGTAAATTCTTGACTACATGTTCCATGATGCACTATGATGGTTGTGTGAAGAGTCCTTACTAAACACTCTGTATTATGATAAATAATGAATGCATATAGAAGACAGTTTTCTAGTAACAGAGTTGTAAATAAGAAAAATATAATTTACTTTGAGATGTTGCAGGTGGAGATATATCAATCCTTGCTAAACCCACCACTGCCTCAGGCTCCAAGGTCGTCTCCACCATCGACTCCGGTTTAGTGGATGGAGGCAGTAGAGGGGCCACCTCCTGATGCCCGGAGCTCACTCAGCCGAGTCGCAACCTTCTCCTTTGTGCACAACCTCAGGATATACCACCTCTTACTAATTACATCAATGGAGCACTGCGTCACTTCAAGAGCATATATTTTTTGTGCACTTCCTGCCATATTTTTTTTCATCCCCTCTGGGGCAGTCATGGAAGATCTTCCAAACAGGGGGATGTGGTTGTTGCACCACTCCTCTGTTAATATCTCAAGTTCTTTTTCAGCATACTTGAGTTTTATTTTTCGGCTCCCTGACACCATCTCTGCTTCTTGGCTTACCATTGCTGGTGTAGAAAGCTGTGGCTTGCTGCTCCAGTTCGCAGATTGCCCTGGCAGCTGTGTACCACCTCCCCTCTGACTGCTTTCCTAGATTGAAATGAGAAGCACTTCCTGGTTTTGAGGTAATTACCCAGAAACAGGAAGTGCGTCTCTATATTCGCAGTCGCATTGCAATTTGCGGCAGGGAATCCAATTTTGATAACTCACAAAATGCGGCTACCAATATAAAGAAGTGACTAGATTGTAAATCACAAAATATGGCCACAATTTGTACGACTCTATTTTGCGATGACCTAATTGCGATTCACAGATGATCACAATTAGGAAATTGGAAATCAGAACTTTCATGCATCTAGCCCTAACTTCTTTTCTAAATCCCAAGTGATTTTATATTCCTTATGTTAATTACTTTACTGTCCTATAGGTAAAATAAAGACTTTTATTTGAAAAAAAAATGATAACACCTCAAGTATGCCAAGGCTCTGTTTTTCAACAAGACCAATTTTTTTTAACTTTTCATTAAAGTGCTCTGAGGTGGTTAAAACACTTCAAGCTACACCTGAACAAGTATCAAAGAAATATATAACGCAATAACACATACTTGAGCCTAGGACCAGTTGATTTTTGAGGCAGGGTTAAAGATGCATAAATCACAATTTTTGTGTTTTGCATATTTTGCTTAATGTTTTTATGTAATTTTCATTCGCACCCACAAGAGACTGGTTCAGGCAGAAAATCTCTTGTTGGAACAGTGAAAATTCATGTGTGTCACTGCTGCATGCAATGTTTAAACAAACTTCACCTCACGTCTTTAGAGTGTTAATTCAGGACTGCCACTTGCACACTGCCTCCAAATGCGCTCTTAGTGGTTAAGTTGTGGGGCCATGAGAGCTGAATTATATCCCAAACTTTACCAAAATGTGTGATCCTCAGAGTACCGATTTATCTTCCAAGGCCTCATTTCTTGATTTATAATTGGACGTACTTGAAGACAGACAATTTCCTAGTGTATACACTGTGTACTCGATTGGACATATCCAATCATATGGACACTGTGGATGGTTAATTTCAAGAGTGATATTTAAAGTGAAAGGTTTCCTAACACTTTGCTTCAGAGTCTCACCCTACAGGGTCATTATAGGAATGGTCAATTTTTAGGGCTCACGCCTGCGTTGCAGTGCGCAGCGAGAGATCTTTTGTATGGGGTTCTGAAAGCTGCTCACACGCTCAAGCGTGTGATCAGGCTTTCGCCGGCTGCCATTGGGTTTAGCGTGTTTTTTTAATAAAAATAATGCAGGCAATTGGGCAAAGGCGGGCGTATGTCCCGCCTTTGCTCCGCCTATTCCCACCGGTGGCCAGCACGCGCAGCAGCGCTCGTTCGCCTCGCTGCCGTGCTCCCTTCCCCCACTCCTCTGTGGTGCACGTGCATCACTGGTTTCGATTCCCGCGTCGGCTCCTCTGTGGTGCGCGCACACCACTGGTTGCCGTCTGCAATTGCTGGTCTCGAGTTTGCTGACGAAGTTCTTGCTGGTTCTGCAGTGACCTCTTTATTTCTTGAATTTGGACGCCACAGATTAAGGTGAGGCCTCATTGACAATGTTTTTTTTTGTTTTCAAGAGGATTGGGGCAGTAGTGCAGTAGACAGTGAAGCTCCTTTCTATTGAACTGAGAACTTTCATGAGGTGTTCTACAGCATGGACGATGGGCGCCAGGGATGTTTTGGAGCAGGCCATGGTCTCCGTTGAGATGAGACCGAACTACTGCTTGCACAGCCATTATGAATGTCGCCTTCACTTCCCAAAGCAGGGCTAGCAGATGTCCGGTAGTCAGATTTGTGTGCAATCTGTGTTTTGAAGAAGAGGCTGTTCTGGAGTTAGATGCAAAGGGACATGTGCCATGGAGAGCTAACAACTGGTATACACCGTATAGAGGCAATGATCTAGAGGATAACGCAGCGCCGCAGGTTGTGAAAGTTGAATCTAAATAAAGCTCCGAACCAATCTCACATACTAGAATGACCACAGGTGGCAGGTGATCGTGCAAGCTGTGTTATCTGGCACAGTTAATATAGGTCTAACATCACAACGTTTTCAGTCAGGTTCTTTCTCCCTGTGTGGCTCAATCATTAGAGCGGCAGACCCTGATGCAGAGGTCTAGCCCGGGACCAGGGTTCAATTCCCCACCACGGGGGGTCTTGGGCTCAAAAATTCCACGGACCTGATAATTCTCGCCTCGGTGCCTATTCCAATCATGGAGTCCCACTCTGCAACTCTGGGCAATAGCTTGCTTAATCTCCACAACGGCCCCCACAACGCTAAAGGATGCCTGGCCTCCACCTTGGGGGTGCCCAGGAGTGGACGCCTCACAAGGAAAGCCAGGATGGGTTCCACAGCGGTCTTCGTACAAGCGCCTTGAGACCCTTGCGGGTGAGTAGTGCGCTATACAAGTATCAAATTTACATTTTACATTTACATTTAGGTTCTCTTTACATATAGGAGATAGGATGAAATTGGCAGGGTTGACTACATTATGCGAGAAGAAAAGGAAAATTCTGCAGGAGATGATGGTTATGAGGCAAGTATGGCAAATGTATAATTCTGTGGGAAACGCCGCGTCCACCGTAGGAAACCAAGTATGAAAATGTGCGGTATTGGGCGTGATGGGTCAGCATGTGTCGTGGGACGTGCTGTTGCATCGTCTGTCGCTGTGGTTATGAGTGCTAGTGACTCGCTGGTGACATGTCCTTGTACTGTTGCTTGTCTTTGCACTAGCCAGGGAATGCTCTCCCTTCACATATGAAATGCAGCGGTTCCTGTGCTAGTGAGGGCCTGATTTCCCTGCACTTGGGAAATGCCATCTTTCTCTGCAATTGTGGTATGCGCTGTCTCTGCGCCTGTCCGATGCCAGCTGTCTCTGCGCCTTTCAGATGCCAGCCATCTCTGCGCCTGTCAGATGTTATCAGACGTTATTAAGATGAAGAGCATTTCTCACACAGTAGCTCAGTGGGAAGTATGAATGTTGCAGAGAGCGGTGTTCTTCCATAATCCAGTACAACTTAAGCTTTCATCTTTTCCAGAAGATTGAAATGAGTACCGCTGAGCTGGGCAGCAACAACATCTTTTTTAGGTCTGCCGGATAACCAAAAGTTGGCAGGATATTAGGTATCGTTAGTGAGCTGTGCAACGAGTCGTGCAAGGTGCACCAGAAACAGCAGTGTCTGTTGAAAGAAGACAGCGGTTGGCTCATAATAGGTTCTCTCTGAAATCTAAAGCACTGAAAAAGTAAGGTGGGAATTGGGGTGATGAATGAAGGTTAGGGATCACCGAAAGCCAGCCAGGTGCTATTTCACATATCGACACTGTGGACAGCATCTCTGCACACCCAGATGAGCGTGCTCTAATGATATAAACAACAATGCGTGTTTTTATAGTGACGATTAGCCCTGTGCCGTATCTATTCTCTGTTATAATTAGGCTGTCCGGAATTCGGTTTAAACCGAATCTAACCGACAGTACACCACCGGATGAAAATCAGCTGACCCGGTTTAAACCGAGTGTCACTGATTTTCATAGTTGACGGGGGAGAGGAGCTGTTGTGGTCTGCCGTCTCTCTGACTGCGGCCGCACTCGAGTACTTCACAGGTCTTTAAAAAGACCATTTACATAATGAGGCTTTGTTCTTCTTTCGCCCCTTCTCAGAGCCCCTGGGGGCGAGGCTGCGCGCAGAAACAGTCTTTGAATGAAAACCTAGTGTGATGATGTGCACGCGCTGGTGTCGTGATGCTGTGAGGGCCCATATGGTGGACGCCACTCGGAGCGTGGGTAAAATGTCAGCAAGGGTCTGTGTGTTTCCTAGATGCACCCTGGCCGATATCGAGGGTCCTCGATGCAAAGACCCGGTTTATCGAGGGAGACTGGAGAAACATATGAAGAGACCATAACAACAAAGCTTTCTTTGATGAAAGTGGAAGATGTCAGGTCAGTAGTACTTCTGAGAGGTTGGGTGGACTCCTCCCCAGCCCAGCGTGCCTTTCAGGCCACTGCGTGTCATGAAATCTCAGTTTTGCACGTATGCTAGTCCCCTAACAGTCCAGCCCTCCTCTGCCAATAGCAGAAAGCAGTTCCTGCAATCAAATGAACTTTCAGAAGCACTGATGTAATCGGATCCGTGCCAGCACTAAACACAAACACACGGACATTCTCAATCGGTACGGATCAGGAAAGTATCCCTCACTTGGTAGCGACAATCCCATTATTATCCTAAATTGTTCTCCAGCGGCCGTAGGTGTACTGGCAACTTTTCTCAAGGCACTGATTCTCGTAACTCCACTGCAGTTGCATCTTGGCCTCATCTGCAAACACACACACATGCGCACAGCCACTCCTGAACGTGAACAGCGGTAGTTCCTCTTTCATCCTTTACTTTTGCTTGCTCAGGACTACATTAGATTACACCTCTCCTGGACATGTTTTTTGTCAAATTCATCCCCAGCTACGGCCTCCGTGCCCTCACCACAGACAAGTGCACCAATCGCCACTTATAAGCGACTGAGTTACATCATTTGATTGTTCTCGCTATGCTTTGTGGGACCTGTAGTTTTGCACTGCCTTGTGCCAGTATTAGTTTTCAAACGCCATCATACTGTCTCTTGATGGCCAGACTGGCTGCTTGTGTCACACATGGCCTGAGGTACGAATCACATATTATGTCAGCTGTGAAGCTAGCCTCCTTAGCACTTCCCAACGTCTGTTGATTTTGTTTTGCACCTAACTCAAAACTAGAGCCAAATTTCTGGGGGGGGGGGGGGGGGGGACTGCATCTTTAAGCAATAGGCAGAGTGGAGCTGCAGGGGCTCTTAGAAGGGGTGAAACAGCGAGGCCTCATTAACATGCAAATGGTCTTTTAAAGACCTGTGAAGTGCTCGGGTGCGGCTGTGGGTGCCCGGGAAGCGTCTCATCCGGGCTGACACACACGAAGTGGGGGGTGGGGGCTGAAGCCCTTTGAGTCCAATGGATGTTGCACGCCTGCTGTTTGCACATCAAAGGCCAAATGCGGAAAGTAAGCAGTGGCTGGCTGGTTCTTTAGTGAGAAAAGAATTTATCAAGGGCTGTAATGTTGTTGGAGTTGCCACACTGAATGGGTTTTAAGACTGCGAATTGTGGAAGATCACAAAATGTTAGGGTGACACTGAGTTTCAAATGTGTTTCTCTATTTGCAAATGTATCAGCTCTGTCTGTAATGCCACACACTGTTCGATGTTTGTTTCGTATCCATTGAATCGAAACTGTGCCCCACAATGCAGTTACAAGCACTGCATTTTAAGAATGAAAAAGCCTGCTAGTAAAATTAATGAACTCCTGCCAGGGAGTGTTGTCAGGCACATGGGGAGGGTAATCTCACTGACCCCTACTGCTCACACCCCCTCACGCACCAAAGGGCTCCTGACATCTGCGAATAAAGCCCACATTAAAGAGGCCAAGTAACAGTGACTCCCTCCCCTCGGTTGGGGAGCCCGTTTTGTAGCAGTGCAGCTGTTTTAAAAGCACTGCAGAGGTCCTTGTATTCAACAGTTTTCAGGCAACAATAAAAGTGCCAAGAATGGATAACTCTGGTAATTAACATACCTGCAGGAGAGAGACTGGAGTTTTGTCTGGTGGCAGTGTGGAGTCATCTAAGGTAGCGCGGAGGGTTATTATGTCTGCTGCAAAGAATATGTACTAGGCGGATCACAGAGCAGTATTTTATTTCTAATGCTCAGTGGGTACTGCTTTTGTCATAGAGGTCCGCTTGTGTAGGAATAAAACTTAGATGGTAAGCGCTCCAATATTGATTATTAATTTTATATACAGTCAAATTTATTTGAAGGTATTGCAGCAAGAATATGATTATTTGTGGCACTCCAGGATGTTGTTAGAGAATAAAAATCAACAGCTGAATATAAGTTGCCATGAAGACAATAAAAATTCTAAATTGAATAGATCCGTTGTAAGAATCAACCAAAAATGTAAAAAAAATATTATGGCAATTATTGATTCATTGGACTTTCGTATTTATTGAGCTGGAACTGTGCCCCACAATAGTCACACGGACTGCATATTAAGAATAAAAAAAACATACTGGTATAATTAACGCGCTGTAAGATATGAAACAGTTAATTACAAAATAAACACACACACAAACGAAGTGGCACAAACTGCATTTGAAATCAACAGACCTGAAGTACATGTTTTCCCATTTTCAAAGTTGGAATCTCTATACCATATCCTTGCAACAAAAGTCCACATAAAAAAAAAAAATTATGGGGCGAAGAAACACAGCTACAAAAAAACATGCAGTAACAAGATGTGCCTGCTTCTAAAAATAAGCATTTGCAATGCAATAGGTCTCGCGTTTACGCGAGTTTGAGCTATTGGCATTGCAAATAACAATGCCTTTTATTATTTTATTTTTTTTAAAACAGAAATAAAAGGCTTTGTCATTTACAATGTCAATAGCATAAATGTGAGACCATTTGCATTGCAAATGCTTGTTAAACCTGAGCTGCAGAATCAAAGGGCAATGGAAAGTATTTGATGACTGTATTAAGCTTCTGAAATGTAGAGCAGTATACAATTTCTGAAGAAAAATGGAAAAAGCAATAATAAAAACAAAGCATTCCATAAACACCGGTAAAACACTGTTTCAGTTGGTTTTTATGGCGCGAAAATGAGTAACCACTGAAAAGCACTGTTTTTTTTAAGTATTGAAATCACTAGAAAACACTGAAAAAACACCACCAGAATTTACCAAAAATAGAAACTGAAAACAGGAAAGCCTAGTTATAATGAATACCGTTTATAGCCATCCTCCTTGGCTGTCACCAAGATAAAATGCACTGATTAATTTTTTTGCTTCTGACGCCCTTCCAAATTCCACCTCTCCTTGCAAAATGTTTCCCCATTCCCTGCAATCTGTGTATCTCAACTCTCCCATTGTCACTTTGTCTGCATTTCCTTTCCTCTCGCTTGCCTCCTCCCCTATGTCTGTCACCCATTTCCAGTCACCACTTCTCTCTTATGTCCTCCATCTATCTCCCCTCTTCCTTCTTTCTCTTCCCTATCGTCTTCCTCCCCGCTCCGGCGCTCCTTCCTCCACCTGTCTTAACTCTTTCTTCCATAGGTGCCTAGATTCCAGTTTGCTTGTGTTACATTTCAATGATTGAAATGTGCTTATATGTAAAATGTAATTGCTTTATGTGTGACACTGTGAGTAACAGTTTATCACAAGTTCAGCTGTGCCTGTGTTGCCAATTTCAGAATAACCTGGGCAACCTAGAAACAGTGGAGTGATTGGGAATGTAGCTGGGTACATCATTGTTTCTGGTGCAAACGACATAACATGTTGGGTGTTACATGCGTCCTAGGCTAATTTATGAAAATATAAGAAAATAGACAAAGACCAGTCTGACTACAGTGCCATTTTACCAGGGTACAGCTGTCCCTATCAAGCACTGATGTCACCAGTTGCTGACTTATGCCATACGTAGCCGCAGTAAAGAACAAACATTTGCAATGCACTAGGTCTCGCATTTACGCGACTTTGAGCTGTTGGCATTGTAAATGGCAATGCCTTTTATTTAGGTTTTGATTTTTAAAACATAAATAAAAGCCATTATCATTTACAAAGCCAATAGCTTAAACTCACGTAAATGCGAGACCTATTGCATTGCAAATGCTTGTTTTCTGTCTCATTAGCTCCAGCTGTCTGTCGCAAGCACATTGCGACCAATGACTTAACATATACGCAGAGAGGCCTTCGCAGATGCCATTTGTTCCTGATTGGATGGCTTTCTTGCATGGTACCTGCTCCTGATTCAATGGCTTCCCTCCTATTCTTCGGTTTGTCTCACTATTGGAGCATTTGGGCCTCACCTTGCTTTTTGATTGGTTTAGTGTCACCTTCCACTGCTGATGTTGGGGGAACTATGTTCCTTCTTGCATTCTCCCTTTCGCCTCTCTGCCCACCTACTGCCTGCCTGTCCAGTCACCCTCTATATCTGCGGAGGGTCAGCGCGGGGAGGCATATTGTTATATCAGTCCAAGATGGCGCTCACTTTATGTCTAGAAGCAAGGTTATGGCCATCTTAAAAGTATATGAAATAATATTCCGAGATGACTATTATTGGTTGACAATTGTTTACGTTGCATTCCTACAAGCATTGTCAAAGTCAATGTCGGCAGCTTGTTATTTCCTTACATTGTCATCATTTAACAATGCATGAGAAACGCAGCCTCTGTTATCATATCCTTTTATGTTACCATCCTCGTCATCATAGTTACCGTTATTATTATTATTACTACAGTATGCCGTTGGACAATAAACGAGCCAGGATTCCTGAAACTTGCTCTCTTCCTTGTCCTGTTTCTCCATCTCAGCCTTCTCCCTGTTCGGCCCACCCTCTCCAGATGGGCCACAGCTGCTCAGCCCCACACCTGCCTTTTAACCACCCCCACAGTGTTAATATCAAAGGACAGAGATGTTGAGCGCTGCTGAAACCAAGTCCCCCCCCCCCCCCCCCCCCGTACATTTTATTTTCATATTCACGGAATGTGGAACTCCGGATGAGTCCGCCCTGCCTGGGCCCGTATCGGGCTTCCCGAGTACATAAAACCCGCCAACCCGGGATCGGGAGGGATTAGGAGTAGATAGAGGGGGGGGGGGGGGGGGGGGGGGATTCTCGGACAGCTGTGCAGCGGGGCCCCCTGCCTCATCCTTGCCATGTGTAAATGTGTGTGTATCCGGGCAATACATCTTCAGGTGCCAGCTGCCCTGTCACGGCCTGGAAGCAACGCCCGGGAGACGCCAGGGGCAGAGTGAAAGAACAGGAGACGCAATGCACGCACGCGCAACGCTGCTGCGTCACATCCCGCCTCTCGCATACAGGCGAACATCTAGAACTTCGAACAATCTAAGTACCAAGGGGCAGATTTATGAGCCCCTTGCGCCACTTTTGCGTCACTTTTAACATGGGAAAAGTGACGCAAAAGTGGCGCAAGGGGCTCATAAATCTGCCCCCAAGTGTGCCCATTCACTCTAAAGTGCATCAACCAGCGGTCTGTGGTGACGTACATTATATTATTCATTTACTGTGTTGTATAGCGCTTATATGTCAAAAGGATACTACTTGAAGGAGCTTCGTTACCATAGCATAAAGTGACAGGGAATTGTGAAGATGGCCACATGAAGGAAGAGGGTGACCACGGGGAGACGGAAGCATTGGGTGCTGGACACCGAGACACGAGGAGGGCTGCGGGCAGAGGTGGGAGAGGGTAGGAAAACGGAGGGTGTCCACTACAGCCGTCGAGATTGGAGACAGATGCAGAAACATGGAACCATTAGTTTAGTTTGAACTGTTCACACCACAAAACACAAGCAAGAACCAGGTCAGTCCAGCCTTCGTAGCGCTATACACAATTATGTATTCCAGTATAGGAAAGCGCAACACGTATGTAATGAGCATTTTTAACACGCAGACCCCATCCCAAGAGTATTCTGGTATAATACGGTCCTAGGTTTGCAATATGATAAATTGTATGTGAGTGGAAGCAACAAATAAGATAAATAATAGGTATATGTACAAGAGACAAAATAGAAATACCTATTCTTTTCGAAGCAGGTGAGAAATGTAAAGCATAAATATGGGAGAGGAGAGTAAGAACACAGGGCTCTGTGCAGAATTTCACACGGAAACAGAGTAAAGAGACTTAAATGGCTGTTTTGTGTAGCATGGGGTTAGGTTTCCACACGCACATGTAGAGAGGCCGAACAGGGATGCGTGTCCTTGGTGCTTTATTGATTAAAATTATGCATTAGAGCATGGGTACTCACAAACATTTTCCCAGGGGCCACAAAATATGGTCTGTGGTGTGCAGAGGGCCGCATTAATGCCAGCGGAGTGGGAGCGGGTCTTTGCAGGCCGGCGTGGCAGGTAAGGTGGGTGGGAAGCAAAGCATGTACACGCTGTGGACAGTGAATCATGGAGTTATTTTGAGGGTTTCAGTCCATACTGCCCTCTAAATTAATACTCCAGTCTCTAGAAGAGTCATACATTTTGGCAAAACTGACTTATGCAGTATCTGAATCGCTATCCCTTTACCAGCCTTCTACTTGCTATCGCTACCTCGGGAGAGTCAAGTGTTAAAAAAGAAGTAACTTCATTAATGAATTGGAATTACATTTTATTGTACAATGTAATCGCAGAAAAAACAACGATCAATCCCGGCTTCCCGACTTGACCAAATTGTATGATCCTAAGCAATTATTTTATTTCACTTTTGCCTCCTTTTTCATTTCACATATAAGAGCACCTTGAAATATCCGTGTTCAGGATATACATGGTGCAAAACCATCTATTGTGTCTGATTTAATAAACTATATTGTTGTCCATGTATAATAGGAACCCAACGTAGGAGTGGGTGGTGAGCGCACTCGTTTTTAAGTGTACTGAGATTATTTAGCGATATGCGTGCAACATTGCCTTATGCTTGCGGGGCATGTGAGATAACTGAAAGATGTGGCCTAGTGCAAAAATTACTAGGACTACAATGTGCACTGCTGTGAAATTCTTTCATTCATTTAATATAATTTCCATATACAATTCTCAGAAATCATATACAATCTTTCAATTTACATTTCCATATTTCATACATTGAACGTCATCAATGAATATGTGTTCAGATAAACACTTGTTTAAACAAAAATTAAGAACCAAAAAAGCTTTTTGAACACCCAATGTATTTCGGGACACCTGAGTCCCTTCATCAGGGGCAAGCTGTAAGAAAGAAAGGAGAATTTCAGGATCTGCGTGTTGCGAGACCGCAAAATTACATTAGAGCTTAAGGTGGAATGTGCTCCCCACACCGAAGTGACTAGTGTGGCTCAAAAAATGGTATACGATACCTTTAGAAATTTATACAAGTTTCTGGAGTTCACGTGATCAGTCTCTATAGAAACAGTATAAGAAGAGATAAAGAGAACTGGTCCCTCGTGTTATGCAGAGTTCTATTTACAAGCATTGAAATTCCATATCGTACCTGATTCATGTTTGTGTTACTGTGCATTCGTTTCACGTTGATAATCAAAATCTATAAGGTTAATGAAAACTGAATGTAAACTAAATAGTTTTGGAAAATATGAGTAATAATAAATGGTAGCTGGTGAACGAAAAACATAGCTCACCTATTTTGGAAAGTACGTGTTGAAGCGAAGCCGAATAACGTTTAGAGAACTCGTGACAGAGTTGGTGTTGACCGGAACCCGTAAAGTGTCTAAAGAAATGAAAAAGTACGACCAATTACCAGAAAGTAATACTGGTGTCGGTGAATTCAGAAAATTAGATTGAGTATAGCGAACCTTACCGAGCCGAAAGATTGATAGACAGCGTCTGTATCCGCAAGCACTCTCCGTCGGAAATGTATTTCCTGGTTTTTTTAAAAAAACGGAATATCCTGCGTGACGACGTGTTTAATGAACACTAAAAAAGGACTAAAGTGTTGTCGGCTCAAAGAACCGATGTAGAAGATCTAGGTCTGTGTTAATAAGTACTGTGGGACAAGTGTGAGAAGATAATCCAAAAACCAGGTTATCTTCGATACAAATACCTCAATAAGGAATGTGTCCCTTAAAGAGAACATAAATGGAAAAGCGGAGCGTGTTTGTGTAGTGTTCCGGAGAAATGTCCATTGTCAGTACGTTCATCTGAATAAAGATGTCTAAGTACAAAGTAATCAAAGATAACATGTGTACTCGCGAAGATGAATGCTAAGACTGGTTTAATTAATAGATAGTGCTAGTGAATCAGTTCTTAGTGTTCAGGACTGAATCTTCTGTGTGTCTGTGCAATTTGAAAAGCGTATGTTGCAAACTCTCAGTAAGAAGCGTGGTATTCGAAAATCAATAAATGGAACATATGTTACAACTTCATCATATTCCAGTAAAAACTTCATTTTACATCACAAAAATTCTGTGATTAACATTCTAATTCAACAAATAATACGTATTCCTGCTATTGTCATTCAATCTATTAATGAGTATAAACTGTGAGTATGGTACTGGTGTGGATTCAATGCGTTTAAATGACTGTAGTTGGAAATGAGTTGGGATCCCTAGGTGGAGTAAGTATGTCAAATGTTAATGTGTGTTAAAGGAAGCAAGCCATCTCAAATTTGTCGTTGAGCCCGTTTGGGCTGAGGGTTTTAAGTTTTTTGATCCAGAATGCTTCTCTTTGTAATAAGTACTTTGAGTTGTTACGATCTGGAAACTTAGGTACTTCTTCGATGATTTGGAATCTGAGTTGGGAAATTTGGTGTCGTGCTTCCTCCCAGTGTGTCGCAATGCTTGAAGTTGTACTTTTAGTGCGTATTTTACTTTTATGTTCTGTTAGTCGGATTTTCATTCTTCTCTCAGTTTTACCGACGTACAACAGTCCACATGGGCATTTAATGGTATAGATCACACTTTCAGAGTTACATGTTGTGCTGCTATGTATCTTGATTTTTTGACCCGTGGTTGGATGCAATAAGGTGTCTCCTGTGATTGCATTGTTACAATGGGTACAATTCCAACATTTTTGTGTGCCTTTTTTGTCGCTCGATTCCAAAGTTGTGGGTGATTTCTTTCTTTTTGATAGAATTTCTTTTACGTTTTGTGCTCTTGTGTAGGCAAACAGCGGTTTATCTTTGAAAAGTCCTTTGAAGTCTATTTCTAGTTGCAATAAGTTCCAGTGTTTTTGTATGATCTTTTTGATCCTCGTTGATAAAGTAGAATATTTGGATATAAAAACTGAGCGTGTGGTAGTTTGTTTGGGCGACTTCTTCAATAGCTCATCGCGAGGTCGAGTTTTTACTTTGTTAAGTTGCTCTGTTAGTAAATTCTCTGGGTACCCTCTGTCTATGTAATTCTTGATCTGTTGTTGCCAAGTTGATTCGCACGCCATGTTGGTTGAGGAAATTCGTTTTGTTCTCAAAAATTGAGAGACTGGTAAATTCCGAATCAAAGCTGGGGGATGGAAACTGCTGTACAATAGAGCATTCCTCAATTTCCTCAACCAACATGGCGTGCGAATCAACTTGGCAACAACAGATCAAGAATTACATAGACAGAGGGTACCCAGAGAATTTACTGAAGTTTTTACTGGAATATGATGAAGTTGTAACATATGTTCCATTTATTGATTTTCGAATACCACGCTTCTTACTGAGAGTTTGCAACATACGCTTTTCAAATTGCACAGACACACAGAAGATTCAGTCCTGAACACTAAGAACTGATTCACTAGCACTATCTATTAATTAAACCAGTCTTAGCATTCGTCTTCGCGAGTACACATGTTATCTTTGATTACTTTGTACTTAGACATCTTTATTCAGATGAACGTACTGACAATGGACATTTCTCCGGAACACTACACAAACACGCTCCGCTTTTCCATTTATGTTCTCTTTAAGGGACACATTCCTTATTGAGGTATTTTTATCGAAGATAACCCGGTTTTTGGATTATCTTCTCACACTTGTCCCACAGTACTTATTAACACAGACCTAGATCTTCTACATCTGTCTATCAATCTTTCGGCTCGGTAAGGTTCGCTATACTCAATCTAATTTTCTGAATTCACCGACACCAGTATTACTTTCTGGTAATTGGTCGTACTTTTTCATTTCTTTAGACCCTTTACGGGTTCCGGTCAACACCAACTCTGTCACGAGTTCTCTAAACATTATTCGGCTTCGCTTCAACACGTACTTTCCAAAATAGGTGAGCTATGTTTTTCGTTCACCAGCTACCATTTATTATTACTCATATTTTCCAAAACTATTTAGTTTACATTCAGTTTTCATTAACCTTATAGATTTTGATTATCAACGTGAAACGAATGCACAGTAACACAAACACGAATCAGGTACGATATGGAATTTCAATGCTTGTAAATAGAACTCTGCATAACACGAGGGACCAGTTCTCTTTATCTGTTCTTATACTGTTTCTATAGAGACTGAACACGTGAACTCCAGAAACTTGTATAAATTTCTAAAGGTATCGTATACCATTTTTTGAGCCACACTAGTCACTTCGGTGTGGGGAGCACATTCCACCTTAAGCTCTAATGTAATTTTGCGGTCTCGCAACACGCAGATCCTGAAATTCTCCTTTCTTTCTTACAGCTTACCCCTGATGAAGGGACTCAGGCGTCCCGAAATGCATTGGGTGTTCAAAAAGCTTTTTTGGTTCTTAATTTTTGTTTAAACAAGTGTTTATCTGAACACATATTCATTGATGACGTTCAATGTATGAAATATGGAAATGTAAATTGAAAGATTGTATATTATTTCTGAGAATTGTATATGGAAATTATATTAAATGAATGAAAGAATTTCACAGCAGTGCACATTGTAGTCCTAGTAATTTTTGCACTAGGCCACAACTTTCAGTTAATAGGAACCAAAGCCATCCAGAGGGTTCAACAGGACAACTGACTTCCCTCTTAGTTCGCTATTGGCATTGTTGTCAGTGTGGGAGGAAGCGCAAATGTTTCTACGTTCATTTGTGAAAACTATCACATTAAAAAAATACTTCTCAATGCACTGATATAATCTTATGCCCTAACGTTAAACGCTTCTGCGTGTTAATGAATAATCTTTTGGGATTTTGAAGAGACTGTCATTTTTTTACACGTTTGTTGCAAGATGCCTTAAAAAATCAATGTGTTTCTAAAGTTAAGTGGTGCAGGACACTTATTTCCTTTTTTGTTTTTTTTACTTCAGCTATACTGTAAATAAACACCCGTTTATTCAGCATCATTCTGGAATTTAGTGCACTCTTGAGTAAACAGCAGCCCTGTGCTGCTGTTGGCCTGGGGCCCTCATGTGTTGGTCAGGAGGGCCGCAAGGGGCCCGTGAGCTGGGCCGTACATTGAGTTGCACTGCATGGTTTGAGAAAGAGCTTAAAAACAGGTGTAACTTAAGAAAAATGTACATTGCATATAATATTCTACACATAGGGAAATTGAATAAAGGCATATCTAATATTAATATAAGTGCTGCAGTATCAATAGATACAGATGTTCCATAAAGCGCATACAAGTCCCACAATGCATAGGTATCTCTGGTGAACCCATACATTCAATTACAAAACTAGGAGTATAAAACCAAATATACATTGGTGATAACATTTTGAGCATCGTGATCAAAGAAGCGTCCGGTAAAACATCTCTTGCACTCATGAGATATACATTCTAAATGTCTCAGCCTTTCATCCTTCTGATACATTGAGCACAGAAGAGTTTTGTATTGGTGAGAAGTGTTATTTACAGTACTCTCAAAAGGCATACAGGGATAGCTAACGCAGATTTATCAATCAGGTGCATAGAACACATGCGGCTAGAAGCGTGCTTTATTCCGTTACACTTACGTCTATAATATTGACACATATCCTGACAGCAACAAGTTTGCCATAATTCAACCCACCACATGTCAGGACCTCGCACATCACAGCCATCTCTTCCTGCAAAGGACATATTACAACCACTATTCCACACCACGGCCAGCTTTAGCATTGGTGGCGCTCAGTGCAGCCATGTTCGTTGGTGCGCTCCTTCCCCAAAACCTCCTTCTCCACGAATTCCCTCATATCCACACTCCAGAAGCGTCCCTCATCTCTCCATAGCCCCTCTCTCACATGCATTTAATTAGTTTTATAGCATCTCTCATACCAGTGCAGGGTGTCAGAGCACTTTACATCACACACACATTATACAGAGCCATTGAATCGTACGTGTGTAAATCAGTGTATAGGAAATGTTCCATAAGAGTATAAGGATTACAAGGTGTAGGATTCATGTCATACATACTCCGAGGCAGTATCTTTTGAGAGTGTTTTGTTTGGAGAAGCACAAACTCAGAATTTAAAACGTATCACAGTGGTTGGCTTTAGTATTAAGAATGTATTTCTACCCAAACAAACCCTTTTTAGCAACCTTAGGATAATGAACGACTGGAAAAATATATATCGCTCTAAAAAATGCCAAGCAGTTTGCATGCAGCGCTTTGATAACAGTGCGTAGCTCACTGTGCTATATTAGGGTTGTAACTCGTGAATTGCAAGCAACAAAAGGATCTCTGCGACAAAAGCAGTAACCCACGGAGCTATCTATATAAAATACAGTTCTGTGATCTGCACGGTACACGTTCTTTGCAGCAGGCATATTAACCCACTGCACAACTTTATGATGAGTCAAAACCACCACTAGGCAAAACTCCATCTCCCTACAGCAGGACCATTAATCACCTGAGTTATATTGCCATTTTTCTTGTTGCCTAAAAATTGTTGCACACACAAGGAACTCTGCAGCAGGTGCTTTTTAAACCTGTGTTATTTCTTAACACATTGCTGCTGCCTCCTAGCCCTGCATCCCTCTTGGGCCGAGCCAGGTGCAGCTGCACAGGTCGCACCGCCCTAGTTCCACCCATTTATACAGGTCCACTTATAATTGCCCAAGGCAGGTTTGAGAGCTACAGTGCCACACTTGTTGTATTCTACACATATACTAAATTGCATATAATATCATCAGGGCCAGCGGAATCATACAGTTCTGCCCCTGTGTTTTCCTTATAATTAGATATTTAGCACAATCTCAGCATAATCCATCATCGAATTCAAAATTTGCAGGTTTCAGCAACAAATTGTGTTTCTTGTTCAAACAGATCAAGAGGACTAACAAACACCACAGTGGCAGGCATTTTACAAAGGTTAGCTGGTCAACATTTAGCTTTCGACTTGCTATATTCAGGTGTTAAACGAGTACTTATGATGTGAACCCTCTACCCACATGCTATTGTTATGTTAAGCATATTTATATAGCACACGACTCACCCGGGGGCATCTCGGCGCTTACCTAGTGAACAAGAGGAAGAAACCGGTAACATTTTATGAATATATTAAAACAGAAAGGTTTTTAGTTGTTTCCTAAAAGCAATGTACGAAGTGCATTTTCGCAGGGCCATTAATGTATGTGTTAAATGATAAAAAGGTGAAATAATACTGTGCCCTGCATAATGTTTGTAAACCCTGCCCTATATCTGGTACTCCACTGCCACATCATTTTAGTGGCCCACATACAACAAGACAGTTATTATTAAAAATTCTCCAGAATATCGTGCACAGAACAGAAAGTGCACGTTTACAAAAACCACTAAATCTATAAATATTGCAAATACTGTCAGCTTCCCCCTGGTTCATGAAATAGATATCGAGGACTCTCCGTGGGGGTGTGATGTGCGCGCGGCAATCTTCAGGGACAATGAGGACGACAGGTCATGGGTGGAAGAGGGCTTTGCACATGATTGCTCATGTAATGTAGGAATATTAACATTGAATCCAGGCTCTCAAACTATAAGAGGGGAAAAAGAGAGGACAGCAGAAGGCAAATTTGGAGAGCAAAATATCAGGGGAAACTTAGCCTTCACTATCAATTTACAAAACAGTGTCTCGGTGAGGCACCTAAACTTCACTTTCCTTGCCCTTGTAAAAATTGTTGTTCCGACGCAACGGAGATAGATATGTAAATGTGTGGCTTTTATGCAGTGCTCAATACCAGCATTCAGACTTTGTGTAAACCCTTCCATTTTAGCTGACAAGGCAAATTGAAGTATAGTAAGTATATCTGGCCAGGATCACATAACCGAGGCAAGAGAGAAGCCAGGATCAGAGCTCAGGTCTTCTTGATGTACAGTTCGCACCCTGAGCACAAGAGTCACTGTAAGAACCCAGGGTATTGTATTGTATTGTAATTGCATTTGTATAGCGCTTACTACCCCTGACGAAGCGTCGAAGTGCTTTTTCGGCGAGTAGCAGTCTACTAAAGAACCCATAGAGGATTAGTGTTGAATTAGTATAGTGAAACATGCAAGTGAATTTTAAGTGGTGGATAGGTTAGTCAGTTATTTGGATTCGGAAGGCTAGCAGAAGGATAGAAGAGGAAAAAAGGTTTGTACTTATATAGCGCTTGTTACCCCTGATGGGGTATCGAAGCACGCTACTCCGGAAACCCATAAAGGATTAGTGGTGAATTAGTATAGTGGAATATGGAATTTGAGAAGTGAACATGTTAGTCTGTTATTTTGATTGAAAAGAATAGTGGAGTGAAGGATTTTCTTTTAAATGTCTTTTTTCAGGTCATAGCGGTTGGATGAGTAAAAAGGGTTTTTGGAGGGGAAGAGTCAGAGGGAAGAGTTTGAAAGGTTTGTTTTGGGGGATCGGTATAGTAAAAGAGGTGTCAGATGATGCAAGGAGGGGTAGAGTAGGAGAGAGTCTAGAAAGGGTTATTTTGGGGATCATAATAGTGGTATGGAGTTTGGGATAAATGAGAGAGTGGATGTAGAGGATAGGTTGATATATGTATATGGTGAGAGATAGGGTAGTGCATTGGAAAGAGTAGTAGAAAGAAGTTTGAGATGAGTCAGAAAGTTGGACTAGAAGATATATTGAGAGAAGTATAGGCTGAGAAATAGGGTAGTGCATTGGAAATGCCAGATTAGAAGAAAGTGATAAATATATAGATCCATAAGTACATTGAAAGTATATAGATCCATAAAGGAGGAAAGTATATGTAGATTAAAGATATTGATAGAGGTACAGGATGAGAAATAGGGTAGTGCATTGGATATGCTTTTTCAGGAGAAAAGTAACAGACTCACAGATCCAAGTACATGGAAGTACATAGATGCACAATGGAAGCAAGTACATGGAGACCAAAGATGATTTTTTGTTTTTTAACAACATAATTATTCTACATGTTTATACAAAGCAATACACAAAGATAGGTAATATCTATAGTGAAAATAAATGCTTATATACAGATGGATATGCTGTAAATTTCTGTTTGCGTATGGTGCTTATGTGGGGAAGAGCCAATTCTTGAGTAGTTTTCTGAAGATAAGGTGGTTGTCGGTTGATCTTATGTTGGGGGGAAAAGAGTTCCATAGTTTGGCTGCTTGAACATCAGACATTTGGGACACCTGCACAAAACATTTAGGACGTGATTATAATCTTAGCGGATGGGTTACTCCGTCACAAGCAGAACAGATATGCCGTCCGCCAAATGACAAGTTCCGTTATATCCCATGGAACTTGTAATACGGCGGACAGGCTATCCGTCACATTTGTGGTGAATATTCCATCGGCCTAAATCGCAATCGGGTCCTTAGAGACTTCAGAAGTGTTAGACATTGATATCTGTTAAGGATTACACAGACATAAAAGGCAGAGTGGAATTCATTCCAGACAAGAATTGTAGACATTTAAGTCATTTTTTATTTAATCATTTGAGCACAATGACAACTGCATTTCAGCTCTTTCGAGAAAATATTTTGTTAGCTATACAATCTATAAACGTACAAAATATTCCAAACCATTTGCAGGTAGAATTTGTATCCTTTGTATGTGTACGGTTTGCACAACTGTAGTTAACAGTAGGAACGGCTTCAGTTTACAGACAAGACCTCTGCACCCATCTGCCTCTGGCTGGTTACAGTCAAGCATCCTACCACTCACATTACACAGGCGTTACAGGCTCGCAACCTGACAGCCACACTCTCTTTCATGCTCTTATATTCTCAAGCATCCCATAGCAAACTATCCCTCAGGTCATGCACAGCTTACAGGCTCAGACCAGAGACATCAGCAGAGATATCTTTTGGGTTACCGATGTCTTAGAGGCTCAGGTGTCGAACACCAAAGTTATCCTTCGGTTTACATAGATGTTATAGGCTTCGACAGCTGAGCAACCACTGAGGCTAGAGAGGTCTGAGAAGAGCAGATGCAATAAAAGTAGCAATGTCCCCTAGGCTACCGAAGTCATGCAGACTTAGGCCTCCAACAGAAATCTATCTCTTAGGTTACACAGGTCTTCAAGGTCCGACCTTAGGCAGTATACCTATGCCTTCATATATGAATATCCTATAGGCGGAAATTTTACATAGAAGAACCACGCCTTAGATTACCATGATTGTACAACCGCAGGCTAAGGATAGCATCACCATGCTTGGGTTATGCATCCTAAAATATAAAGGGGGGAGCCACTTAAATCTAGAGCCAGGCTCGAGCTAGATGGTGGGCTGTGGCTCAGCTCGCGGTCCTCTCGGAACCACAAGCCCAAACGAGCTGAGCTTTCCTTTAGATACTGCGTGCCCCCCTCGCTCTTACCTCATGCACAAAGCTAACAAAAAAGCATTAACATAGGAGGTAAAAAGAAGAGACAAATAGATGCCCACTTAGTTGGTTTGTACAAAATGGAACCAGACAACGTGGGATTAACCCCAATTTCCCAGCTTAACTAAACTGTACGATTTTAGACAAATATTTTGTTTCACCAGTCCACTTTATTTATTACCCCTCAATAAACCTATAATGTGACCTATTCATGTCAAAGCTGCCTCATGTTTACGAAATGCACTTTTTAAAAATTTTGAAGAGACTTTATCATATTTTACGTGATTTCTGTTGCATGATTTTCATGACAAATATTTCCAGGGCTCGGCACAGGCTCTTAGAACCGAGCTATAACCTTGGCTCAGCTCTGGCTCGACTCTCCCTGTTATTTTCTTTGGCTTGTCTACCTCTATTAAAATGTCAAGCATCTGGGGGTGGCTTAGCCAGCAATCATGGCAGTCTCAGCTTGAAGAAGGTCCCGCGCCCGTCACCTAAACCCGCCAATATTCCTACCCCACACGACCCGTTTCCAGGTCATCCTAGGTGTGCAGGACGGAGGAGACGCCGAGCGAGGCATTGAAGCCAAAAAAATAATCTTTTGTGGCTTGATCGAGGGCGAGAGCGCTGATTGTGAGAAGGGCGCCACTGCCAGAGCTCGGCTTACCCCATTCCGGCTGTTGATCCTACGTGGCTGTGTTCGTGTCCGAGGCCTGGGCTGGTCCTGTCCTGGGTCTAGGTGTGGATTTGGGGGTCTTTTGGGGGACCGCCCAAAGGTGCAGGGTCACCCTATAGTCCACGGGTCCGGAATACAAACTGAGACCAACACTGGAGCACGGAGAGAAAGGATATTTATTACAATCTCATGAGAGAGAAAGCATCAACAACAGACACCCATAGCTGTCTGAGGAGGCAGTCTGCTGAGTGGTTTGGTTCTGCACCTAATATACCCTTCATCCCCACCCTGTGCGTGCTAGGGGAACAATAACAAACACCAATAATTTACAGGCAAGCAATGGTCAGTTATGATACAATCAGCAGGTGGTGGCTGTTTGGCCCCTGCAGAGCATAGGTGAAAAAGGCATGATTATATGTCAAACAAAGGTTAATCTGATAAGTCCACAGATGGTAGAGGTGAGGCCCCTGCAGGGTGTAGGCGAAAAACATGTTTATACGACAAGTAAAGTTTGATCGGATAAGTCCGCAGATGGTGGTTGTTGGACCCCTGCAGGGCTCAGGCGAGAGGAATGATTACACAGCAAGCAGAGGTCAATTTGATAGACCTGCAGATGGTAGCTGTTGGACGCCTGCAGGGCATAGTGTGCAGGGTGAGGACGATAAACATCTGTGAAACTCCCTGTCTGACTGGTTGAGCATGGGCTGGTCAGTTTGTGGCAGGTCAAAGCATGAACAGGGTGTGAGCGTCTGTGCAGGAATGGTGGGAGGTCAAAAGTGACGCTCCAGAGTGTTTGTGAAGAGTGAATGGCAAGATAACAGACCTACTTTTCCACAGTGGTAGGAGAGAGTGCTGGAGGGCTTGGCGTGGGCGGCCGGCGGCCGTGTGTCCTCGCCCTCTCGTGGCCTGCCGGTTTGGCGGTTTCGGTTGCCGGCTGGGGCTCGGGCTGGGAAGGGGCTCCGTGCGCCCGGCTGGGTTCTCTGCTGTGGATGTGGCGCCCGTTCCGGCCTGGGCGCTGGTTGGCGCGGGGGACCGTCTACTATGGGGCCTCAGGGCTGGGGGCAGCGGTGCTGTAGGCCGCATCCGTAGGTGCCCCCTGGCACTGCAGTGCAAGGCCTCTCCCGGGGGGGGCGCCTAGGTCCCGGGCGCTGAGGCGCAGTCACTCGCTCGTGGCTGGGCTGTGTTGGAAGCCATGCTGTGTGGGGCGAGGTGCCCGTCCGTAAATTTGGATCGAGCGGCCGCTCAGGTTATTAAGCCTGCCGTCGATTTGGTTCCTTGCTGGACACATTGGGAGCCAAGCTGTTTGGTCACGCAATGGGGGCTTACCTGCGCATTGGAAACTAACGGCTGCTTGGGGGCCCGAACCTGGGTCCTAGGGGACAAAAAACACACGCTTGCCGCCATTTTGAATTTCCTGAAGGCCTTCAGATAGAGGGTGCTGGTGTCACCGGCCCTTGCTGTTTGCTGGCACTGCTGGTTCGTGCCCTGTGGCGGAGGCACAGGAAGAGAGCTACCTCAGTGTGAAGTCACAAGGATATTTACGATATCTTGTGTCTGGCATTTCCCGCTGCTGAAGGAGACACAGATCACGGACGCTGTATATCAGGGGTGCCCCATGCGCTGGTGATCCGGCGAGCTAGGTCCCATTAGAGGGGCATGCTTGGCTGTCTGCGTCTGGTTGTTGTAGCGGCTGGATTAGATCCAGTGCGACTTGCGACTTGGTGGTGGACGGAGTCCGTGAGGACTGGCCGCGGGGCGCCCCCTGGAGAGGTTCCCGAGGGGACAGTTCGGGGCCCTCGTGATCCTGTGTACCATGCCGGCTCAAGTTTTTTCCCCAGAGGTGATAGGAACTTTTACCTGTTGATTACTCAATGGAGAAGGATAAGCCGGGCGCCACAGGCCCGAAACAGAGAACTCTGTACCAGTTTGCAACGTCTGGCATAGGGAGTCCTTCCTAGGGCTCCCTTCCGGATAATGCAGCCTTACTTGCGGCCATTACCGATTCAAGGGGCACGATGGAGGCCAAGATTGGCACAGTGGTCCCCGAGGTCTCATTTCTGCAGCAGGATCTACGCAAGGCTGTCAACCGAATCACCGCGGCCAAGACGCGGGTGTCGGCTGTGGAAGATACCGTGCAGACCCTCCAACAACACGTTAATAAATTGACTGTAATATCCCAAGAGCTGGCGACTCAGGCAGAAGACGCAGAAGGCTGCGCCAGGCGCAATAACCTTCACTTTGTTGGCTTCCCGGAGGGTTGCGAGGGCGGTTCCATGAATCATTTCCTCACCTTATGGCTCAAGGACCTGCTGCCGGCTGACAAGATTTCGGCGTGCTTTGTGGTCGAGAGGGCTCATCAGGCGCTTACAAAGAAGCCACCCTCCCCCCGGGGGGAATCCGCGGCCGGTCATCGCCAAAGTTGCTAAGCTATGCGGACAGGGATGCGATGTTGCAGTACGCCTGCCTGCACAAGGATAAGCTTGTCTTTGAATTCAGGCCCATTATGATTTTCCCAGACTACACCCATCTGGTGCAGCAGCAAATACAGTCTTTTACCGCATTAAAACGGAGGCTACGTGAACTCAACATCTCTTACATGTTACTTTACCCGGCGAGGCTCCGAGTGATTTATCACTCTAAAACACTCTTTTTCGACTCACCCAAAGCAGCTTTTGTGTGGACTGATGAGAGGCAACACCTGAGGCTGCACGCCCCGCCTGCGCTGGAGTCTGACTCCACTGTGGGCTCGCAGCAGAATCGATCGCGCAGGACGAAGTCCAAAAGACGGCACCGCTCTGGCTCGAAACGCCGTTCCTCTAGTCCTGTGCAAGCCTCTGGAATGACCCTTGGCCGGTGATACTTCTACAAGCACATAACTGCATCTCTAAGGGTTGGAATTACTCCGATCAGTATATAATATGTGGGGTTAGATTTTAAGCGTGGTGGCTGGCCTGCACTGCCAATAACTTCCCAAGGTTCATGTTCTACGGGTGGGGGTTGGGATCCATTGGAGGGGGGGCTTCGGGGTCTGTGGTTTGGGTCCTGCAGGTCCCCTCACCGCAACAGATGCTCCTTGTTTCTGGCTGTATCGCGTGGGGGGAGGGGGGACTTTGGGAGGGGGGGTTTCAGAATTGTACAGTTATGTTTCTTGTTGTTTATACACGTGGACACACATCCCACTCTTTACTTGGTAGATCATTGCTATTAGACCCAGATTAGACGTATGGCTTCTTCGACTATGGCTTCCCACATTGGTGAATTGACGGTAGTGACGTAGAATATCCCCGGGCTGCTCAACAAGGTGAAACGGAGGGCTGTCCTCAGGCAGGCCAAACGATATGGGGCTGCAGGAGACTCACCTCCTGGGTAACAAGGATTCCAACAAGTGTTTCATGCCGGTTTCACCAGGGCCTCCCGTGGGACTGCCATTCTTATTCAAGCCCGAGTCCCTTTCATCCATAATAAAGTTTAGACAGACCCCGGGGGTAGATACGTTTTCCTGACAGGGACGCTCTATGCTGAACAACTCACACTGGGCAGTGTCTATGCTCCTCCACCTCTCGGTGCAACGGTTGTGGGGTGAGCTTCCCAAGGGCCTGGCTGTACTGGGTGGCGACTGGAATGACATTATGACACCAATCGATAGAAGACGGGGCTTCCGGGTGGCTCCCCCAGTAGGCACCTCCAAATTGTCATCGCTTGCAGGCACACTGGTTTGGGCGGACCTTTGGCGGGAATACCATCCAGCTGATATAGGCTTCACATACATGTCGGGGGGTCCATGGCTCCTTGTCTAGATTAGACTACTTGTTCACGCCACAGAGCTACATCCATAGGTTTTCCCAGGTCTCACAGCTCCCTAGAGGGTTGTCGAATAATTCGCCTGTCAGGGTGACACTCCTTAATTTTCAGCAGCCCCCGTTTCGCTGGCGGATGTCCCCGTGGCATCTACGTAACCCTGAGTACCAAGAGTGCATCAACACAGGGATCCACGATTATTTCTCTCTGAACATTGATTCCACCCCCTCCAGAGTTACCATGTGCGAGGCCCTGAAACCTACCATTAGAGGGGTGGACATTAGTTATAGGACCAACGATAAGCATAAGCGTGCGGCTCAGAAGCACAAATTTGAGGCCTGGTGCATCTCCCTGGAAACGGAATACTCGCTGGCGCCCACCCCGACCCTTCGGAGGAACCTGTCCTTGGTGCAATAGCAGCTGCATCAACATCTGACTGAGGAGGCCAAAGAAATCTGGTTGGCATCCCAATATCGGATATACCAGTGAGGGGACAAGTCTATCAAAATGCTGCATAGATTATATTAAGCCAGGCAGTGCCCGGCTTTGGTCCCGGCCATTCGGGGTGAGGACGGTTCCTTACGCACTACCCCCGTGGAGGTACTGGAGGAATTTGTGCGTCATTTCTCCGCACTATACACCTGGAGGGAACAGGTCTCAGGAGATACCATCGTGGAGTTCCTGCAAGATATTCCCCCTCAGCAGTTGTCTGCCCAGATGAGGGATCAACTGGACGCCCCATCACATTGGATGAATTGACTGCCGCAGTCAACGTGTTGCACCAGGGCGAGCCCCAGGCCCCAATGGGTTCCCTATGGAATTCCTTCGCTCTCATATTGTCACGCTTGGCCCGCACCTATTGGGTGCGATCCACGAGGCCTTGGAACAGCAACTACTGCCTTGAGATTGTCGTCACACCAAAATTGTCCTCTTCTTAAAGTCTGGCCGCCCCCCAGAGGGCCCGTCCTCTTACCGCCCTATCTCCTTAATCAACTTTGAATCTAAATTGTTGGGGAAGATCCTGACGGACCGCCTGCAGTCGTGCATTCAGGACTTGGTCCACCTGAACCAGTCCGGGTGTATGCCGCAGCGGGCCACCCGACATAACATTCGTCGGATCCACAACGCTATGGCCTTGGCGCCTGAGTTGGGACGCCCTGTGGCCCTACTCCTGGCCGATATTGACAAGATCTTCGACACCCTCAGCTGGGACTACCTCTTCCGACTCCTGGAAGCGATTAATTTTGGTCCTCGTTTTCTAGCCTATGTGCGCCTACTATATACTGCTCCTATGGCCTCTGTGCAAATAGCCGGCCATCGTTCCTCCTACTTTCGAATTGGTCGAGGCACGCGTCAGGGCTGCCCCTTGTCCCTTCTCTTCACCTTGGCGGTGGAGCCCCTGGCGGTGTGGGTCCGAAGGCACCCTGTGCTCAGAGGCTTTGACTGGCCGCGAACCCAGTCGGACCGCACAGCACTCTATGCGGATGACGTCCTGTTTTTTATGCCTGACCCCTGGATCTCAGGTCCATGCATTCTGCAGATCTTACGTGTCTTCGACCTGAACTCTGGGTTCCACACTAACCCCGCTAAATTGGTGCTGTTCCCGGTATGGGGCCATCAGGGCAGGCGCACTTGGGCATCCCAGTTGAAGCATGCTTCGGACGGATTTCAATACCTGGGGGTATATATATTCCCCTGTCTGCAGACGTCATGATCGCGCAATATAACCCCGCTCCTCACTAGCCTCCGCGACGACACAGCTGCTTGGTCTTCTTTACCTCTTTCATTATATGGGTGGTCGGCTATCTTTAAAATGGTCTCTCTCCCCAGGGTTCTTTATCGTCTCCAGAACTACCCATACTATATACCGCGGGCGTGGTTGGCACAGATTAATGCCCTACTCCACAAATTCTTAGGGGAGGAGGAGCGATTCATGTCGCACTCCATATATGCACCCAATCCACATACTGCAGGGGCATTGCTGCCGCAGATGTCAACTCCTATTATGTGGCGGCGCATTTGTTAATTATCAATGACTGGTGGTACAATTCACCCTCGGATCCGGCGTTCACTCTCCAAGCATATGGCCATGGGAAAGACCCCCCCTTCTGCATTTACTATACAGCGCGCAGTCTTGATTTGTTTACCACACACCAGTCGGAAAACTATCAGGTTGTGGCGGTATCCAGTACGGCGAATGGGATGGCAAAGGCAGTTGACACGGGCAACGTCCCTATGGCACGGCACCTATTTGCGTGAGGCGGTTGCTCTGAAGGGGTTCCACCAGTGGGACCTGATTGGTATCTCCACCTTGGGGGACGTCATGTGGGGTACTGTTCTTAAATCGTTTCAGCGACTCCAGGAAGAGTTCTAGTTACACAAAACTCAGTTTTATAGATACCTTCAACTGCGGTATGCCTTGACTCCCTCACTGGCGAACATACCCGATCTCCCTGAATTTAATCCGTTAGAAGGTCGACTTCTTATGGGTGATCTGGAAGCCCATAAAATAAGACAAATATATCAGAAACTGACAACGCACTCCCATACGACCTTGCACAAGACGAGGAGGGCATGGCAGGATGACATTCCAGACCTGACAGACGATAATTGGGTAGAGACGATAGCTAGTCCCCGTGGTGCTGCGGTAGCTTCCAGATACTTTCTTATACAGTTTAAGTACGTACACCGCGTGTACTACACCTGTTCGCGCCTTTGGAGGAAGGGAGTTGGAGCGTCCCCCCTGTGCTTACGCTGCGATAGGGCGGCGGGGACTTTTTTCCACACGATGTGGAACTGTACGTCTATATAACCTTTCTGGCATAGAGTTTTGACTTGTCTTAGAGAGGTGTTATCCTGGGACCTCCAGCAAGACCCCCGTTTCGTCCTACTCCACAGCACAGCAGACAAGGTGGTAATCGGTATAAGCAGCATTTACTCTTTCTTTCCCTTACCGTCGCCAAATGGGATATTGCTCAATTATGGAAGGGCACCTCTCCTCCGACAATGGGAAAGTGGCGAGGAGAACTGGATAAGTGCATGGGTGCTGAAATGGCTGTATTTCAGGCATGGGCTGCCCCCAAAAGCATAGAAAAATTTGGTCTCAATGGGCTGCATACAGGGGTATCGATCTTCCACCTCTTCCATCACAATCCCCGTAATGGTGATTCAATGAGTATTCAGCAGATTGCTATATATACAGTGTTATCTTGTCCTTCTGGGTGTATAAATGTGTGGATATTTGTTTGTCGATGCGGTGGGGTGGGGTAGTCTGCGTACAGTGTGTTTTCTTTTGTTATGTATACAAAGTGTGCTCACGGATAACTCCACAATTGGTAATCCTTTAATAATATGTCTGTATGTAGATTTTGTCGGGCATTCGCCCATGTGGTACTCTCAAAACGTAATAAATGCTTTTTCTTTTTTTAAAATGTCAAGCATCTAGCAAATTAACAGTTCCATTACTGCACAGACCTGAACACTCATGCATTTGACAGCAACCCAACCCCCTCTGACTGGCTGTACAGAGCCTATAGGCTCAAGGCTCTAGCAGAAGAGTTATCTCTCAGCTTATACATGTCCTACAAGATCATGCTTCTGAAAGTGAATCTGCACTTGGTTTACACATCTCTGGAGAGTCAATACTTCCCTTGGGCTACATGCATTTTCAAGGACGGTGAAGCTCTTCTCAGATGATACTAACTTAATAGGCGTAGGCCTCTGGCAGCAAAGCTGTGCCCCAGTTTTCACAGATCTTGCAAGCTCAGAACTTTGATAACCAGTGCTTTAAATGGACAGGCACTGTCCAGTACTGAGTACCTGCACTTCTTTAATTTGAAAGGGAGAGTACCTGCACTTCTCGGAATTGGTTTAATACATTTCATGGAAGAGTACCGCTGGCACTTCTAAGGAGCAAACAGGTACTCTAAATACGGAGTACCTGCACTTCTTTAATTTGAAAGGGAGAGTATCTGCACTTCTCAGCATTGGTGTTATACATTTCATGGAAGAGTACCGCTGGCACTTCTGAGGAGCAAACAGGTACTCTAAATATGGAGTACCCGCACTTCTTTAATTTTAAAGGGAGAGAACCTGCACTTCTCAGCATTTGCTTAATGCATTTCATGGAAGAGTATAGGCACTTCTCAGGAGCAAACAGGTACTTTAAATACGGAGCACCTGCACTTCTGTATGTCCATTTAAAGCGCTGATGATAGCAGAAATAAGCTGGAGTCTACTAACCTAGGAAATGATCTAGCCGACTTGGAAGTAAATGCCATAAGCGAATGCCTGAAAACTAGGCTTTGGAACACTATTCTGGATGGCCAGTTTTTTAAGAGAACAAATATCTTCTCACAGTCAAAATAATTCACTCTCAAAACATAAGTAGTTATAAAGGATACACATAAATGACCTTTAGAAATATGAGCACAAAGCAGTACCTTATATCTGAAGCCTGAGACTCTTGTATGATGGAACCACAAATGGCAGACACGATCCTGTGTCTCAACAAAAATATCACTGGTTGACAAGCCTGTCCTTGATGAGGTCCACTCACGAATTATAATGGGCACCAAGGTGGTTGAACATCACCCCAGCAGGTACATGTACACTGCACAGTCACACACAAACCTGTTGGCAAAAGTACACATTGACTCGGCCTGTGACTTCACTCTTCGGCTATGAGCTGTAAAGTTGGGGCACCGTGACTTAGTGTCTCATGCCCAGTAGGACCACGTGAAAGTCTTACCTTGACATTTCGCCAGTGTCCAGTGCCTCTAAGCCTGCCACTAGCTGCCAGTTGGTGCCGTGGTAGGGATCGGAAGTCATTTTTTGGTCGAGCCTAGTGCAGCGGACATGCGCTGCTCTAGGAGATGACCTTTAGAAATCGGTCTGCACTTTTCAAGCACTCGTGCTTGTGGTGGCATCCACGTTGGGGGAGCGAGCAGTGGCGCGCAGGGGTCATCTGTTTGTAATTAACGTGGCCGTGCATGCTTGTTTATATTTCTTTACTCTCCCTTCCACTGCCTGCCTCACCCTCGCCCTCCCTTGTCAACCGTTTCCTTTTAAACAACTTTGTGGCTTTTTGATCACTGTCAATTACTGTACTTAAAAAAATCGTTCTTTGTTAAAAGTATCTGTTAGCATGTATTTTTGTATAATACATTAAAAAAGGGGCTGCTCTCTACACACACCATATAAACAAGCGCTCTCTTCTAGCACATGCTGCCTCTCTTCTCAAGTTATAAGAAGGATGAAACTTAGAGTCAGCCCTGCTTTAATTTGAACCTGTGGCTGCTGTGTGCGCACAGATTTCTGGTGCCATATGTTTTTAATTCGCGTGGCCGCGCCCGCTTTTTTATATTTGTTTACTCTCTCTCCCCATTCCTATCTCACCCTTGCCCTCCCTTGTTAACCGTCTTCTCTTAAACAAGTTTGTGGCTTGTTGATCTCTGCCAATAACTGTGCTACATATCTAGCAGCTGCACTAAAAATAATCGTATTTTGTCAAAAGTATCTGCTAGCATGTATTTTTGTATAATATATTAAAACAGGGGCTGCTCTCTACACACCCCATAAAAACAAGTGCTCTCTCCTAGCACATGCTGCCTCTCTTCTCAAGTTATAAGAAGGATGACATTTAGAGTCAGCCCTGCTTTCATTTGAACCTGTGGCTGCTGCGTGTGCACAGATTTCTGGGGCCATCTGTTCGTAATTAGCGTGGCCGCGCCCGCTTCCTAATCTTTGTTTACTCTCTCTCCCCAGCCTGTCTCACCCTAGCCCTCCCTTGTTAACCGTCTCCACCTAACCAAGTTTGAGGCTTGTTGATCACTGCCAATAACAATCAGTTAATCTCCCCGTGCCTACCCTGGTTTTATTTGTTTACATTTATTTTTATAACGTTACCAGTGCACATTATCAATTCACATTAAATCAAGGGCTGCTCTTTACACACACCATATAAACAAGAACTCTCTTCTAGCACATGCTGCCTCTCTTCTCAAGTTATAGGAAGGATGAAACTTAGAATCAGCCCTGCTTTAATTTCGACCTGTGGCTGCTGTGTGCGCACAGATTTCTTGGGCCATCTGTTTTTGTGGCTTGATGATCTCTGCCAATAACTGTGCTACATATCTTGCAGCTGCACTAAAAATAATCGTATTTTGTCAAAAGTATCTGCTAGCATGTATTTTAGCATAATACATTAAAACGGGCTGCTCTCTACACACACCATATAAACAAGCACTCTCTCCTAGCACATGCTGCCTCTCTTCTCAAGTTATAGGAAGCATGAAACTTAGAGTTAGCCCTGCTTTCATTTGAACCTGTGGCTGCTGCGTGTGCACAGATTTCTGGGGCCTTCTGTTCTTAATTAGCGTGGCCGCGCCCGCTTCTTTATCTTTGTTTACTCTCTCTTCCCTACCTGTCTCACCTTCGCCCTCCCTTGTTAACCGTCTCCACATAACCAAGTTTGAGGCTTGTTGATCACTGCCAATAACAATCACTTAATCTCCCCGTGTCTACCCTGGCTTTATTTGTTTACATTTATTTTTATAACGTTACCGGTGCACATTATCAATTCACATTAAAACAGGGGTTCTCTCCTAGCACATGCTGCCTCTCTTCTCAAGTTATAGGAAAGTTGAACCTGTGACTGCTGTGTGCACACAGATTTCTGGGGCCATCTACAATAACAACACAAGTGCACAATACTGAAACATATCAATCTATGGATATTAGCAATGAACTTCTAATAGACTGGTTTATGATCAATACAGATGTGGAAGACTTATCCGATGCACTTATGCCATATTTACCGCAGACATGTGAAGTAATATTTTGCAAGGGCATTATTACAAAAATATTAAAAAGATATAGCAACAGAATGAATATATTTATAAAACATGTATAAATGTACATCATAAATAAAAAAAATCCACTCAACTTACTTTAAAGTACTAAAAATGTTAACTAAAAATTCTTGCAATAAAATGCAAACTAACAACATTTGTCAGTTATTCCTGGACAAACCATTGCAAATATCTTTGCTTACACACTTATAAGGTGCCAAAACAACAACACATATTAGCAATGCCAATAGCTCAAAAATAAAATCTAAACTACCAAGCTCTAATTGGGTGTTTTATGTATGCTAAAAAAATATTACTGCACATTGCTCAGAAGGTACATTTTGTATTTTTAGCCTTCAGGCTACTTTAGCATTAAAACTAATTGTAAAGCTGTTCCACGTTTGCCTTTTAAGCAAAAACGCTAGAACAAGATATTTCAGTAGCACACAATTCATTACTTTGTAGTAGTGTTTAGAAACATAGTTATGCTATAAAAATATTGCCATAGCCAATACGTCTCGCCTTTCAGAACATACAAGTATTTAGTTATGCAGCACAATATCCTTGGTGCAACATCATCAACTGTTGCATGGCTAAACACTTATAAGGTCCCAAAGGCGAGACCTATTGGCTATGCCAATGCTTGTTGGTATTGGAACTTATTTTACTTCATCACACTTTCAGCCAGAGGATGAGAGAGAGAAGGCAGAAAAAGGAGAATAGAGAAGTACAAGAAATACAGTAGAACTAAGGGAGGCAGCTGGAACGAAAAAGAACCTGCGCAAGTGACATAAAAAGACAGGTAGGTTGGGGAGGTGAAAGAAAGAGGTCAGTGATGGAATCAAGGCAAGGCTTTCTTGGTATTCAGCAGCCTAGCATGTTGCAGGGCTGGTGGAGAACTCCTAAGAATAACTTTAAGCTAAATCAGTTATTTTTAGTAAATTAAGAACCATGCATGCATACAAGGCAATTATCTTGCAGTATTGTATCTGAAATCCCGCTCGCTGTCTCAGCCCTACAGCCCAAAGACGCTCCGACAGCTTGACAGCGTAGCTGCTACCTTCATTCCCAGGAGTATTTGACAGACACTTCTCAAAAGATCTCAACATAAAGTTGACGTTCTTGTGACCTACATTATTTAAGCAAGTGCCTTCGTGTAGGAACATGGCTCTTTATATAGTATGAAAATGATTAAGATGGGTGGCGCGTTCCGTGGTTTGGGTATGGTTCAGTACAAGCTAAAAACGATTTTTTCAGCTTTATAGTGCTCCACAGGGCCCGGGAGCTGCCAGTCTCCCAGGTGTCATAAATCACGTGAATCAAGTCGACATGTATGTGAATGCATGTGAGCACTGCAAGGGTCATTGACCGTCTATTGTTTTAAATTTAAACACTACTACAAAACACAAATTACATACATTTTTCCATAACAAAGTTTTTCATTTGGTTTAGTATCAACTTCATCCCTAACTCAAAATTCAATATTCAAACATGTGCTAGTTGCTTTTGTTACAGCAAATTATAACAATACATAACATGAAATAACATCAAAAATATCCATGCAATGATTCTTCAAAAGGTTCCGTGATGTTCATATGCCGACCTGTGCATTTCGGAACAAGTGATCCCTTCCTCAGGGGCCTCTACAACGAAAAAGTAAACTGCATAGTCAACATAATTATATCACCAAAGCCTTTAGCATTAGGAGAGAAGCACTCAATTATGTCAATGATGTCCGTATATCAACAGTGTTCCTGCACCCTCTTACTCCACATTAATGTTATTCACATTGCCGGTAGTCCATGTTGTTGTGTGACCCAAATTACGATTATCACAACTACCACAAGAATACAGCATGACACCACTATCACCACTGTGATTCCCCACATACACCAGCGTTTGTGATACATGCAACATTACAGTCAAATGTATTCACGAGTAGAAAACAATTCCAGCACTTTTCGAATCAAGGAACGAACCCACACAGATTGTAACTAAAGAAACCAGCTCGTCACAATCCTGCCATGTAGAACAATCACGCCCATGCTCCTACTTCAACATCGTACCTTCATGTAGCTGTACAACTGCCTCCCACGCCTTCTATTCGACAAACACAAGTCCAGTTTGTTTATCCACAGGGTCTTCTAGCCCTGAAATATAAACCAATACTTCAACACACACCCCCCTCACGGGTACACGTGTTAGCGTACAGCACTTATTCAACTACAGAGTACCTGCCCGTATCTTCCCGGCGTTCTGAATCTTTCCCAACTGTTGGTCAATGGCGCCTCTGCCCTTACTTCTCTTTCGCGTCAGTGCCTTTCAAAAAAGCATGTAGCCACAACATAATCCAAGTATCAACATCAAAAACAGGCCATCAGAAAGTCTTCAAAACTACCCACATTTAGGGGCCATTTTAAGATTCCACTTCTACCAAACTACCCGATTTCAAACGACTCAAACGGCATCACTCTTCCCACCACTCGAAGCTATGCTATTGCCAAAATCTTATTTGCCATTCACTATTGTTGATAACTTCTTACAGTGCAATCTGTACGGGATTGCCTTCTTAAATTCAACTAATTAGAAACCATTCCTTAGCCTGTGCTCCTTCTCTACGTTTAAGTACACAATTCATGGTAATTACATCTCAATGTACGCACCTCTATAGCAGTGGTTTTGAATACTCCACTCAATAAAAACATGTGCATATCGGTAAACAATTATCCTGTGTATGCAGCAACTGAATTTTACAAAACATAATTCTCCATGTGAATGTGCAATATTCATAATATTCTCGTGAGTGATTCTATGTGTTCATGTGATCACATACATCAAGATAGTTTAAGGATTACAACCACTGTGTACTTCCACAACATTTTTCCTGTTTGAAACATAACACAATGTTGGCAGATCCTCTTAAAGGAAGCAACTCATGTCTAATTTATCATTAAGACCCCCTGATGCCATGGTATTACATTTCTTGATCCAGAAAATTTCTTTCTGTAGTAACGTTTTGCTCAAATCTACACCTTCCCTTGGTGTAACTTTACTAGAGACTACACCTTCTACTCCAACCCGCACAACTCATACAGCAGGATAGACTGCATATTAATCACAGGCACACACACTCATCTAATAGAACACACTGACATTGCGACTCGAACACTCTCAGACCTCTTGTGCATCAGACTACAGCTGTGCGGGCGCCATAACGAAGACATCCCATGTAGATGGAGGTTTAATAGCGATGTCCTGGCAGACCAGGACAACAAAACCAAAATAGAAGATGCCATAAAAGAATACCTGTGGCATAACGACACACAGAACACTGATCCCAAGATCATATGGGACGCACTTAAAGCCACAGTAAGGGGCACAATAATAGAAATCAAGGCCAAAATGAACAAAAATGCTAACCAACAGCTGTACCGACTTGAAAAAGACATCAAAAGGTTTGAGACAAACCACATCACAGACACAAAGAACAGTAGCACCCTAACTGAACTCACTAGGAAAAAATACGAATACAACAAAATCTTGAGTGAGAGGGCCGGGCTGTGGGTGAACAAATATAAGGCCATCAACCTCTGCGAGGCCAATAAAGCAGGGAAGCTCCTAGCCTCCTACCTAAACACAAACAAAGACAGTACACCATCTCATCAATCACCGACTCACAAAACAACACACACACAAGACATAAAGAAATCCTAAGAACATTCCAAGAGTTCTCTCAAGAACTCTACAAAAAAGACCAGTCCTTAGACCAAGAAGATTGTGCAAGATACCTAGACAGACTAGACCTCGCAAAGATAACGAATGAAGAAGCATAGACGCTAGGAAGGGAAATAAGCTCTGCAGAAATAGAGATGGTGGTCACGTCTCTCAAAGATAACAAAGCACCAGGCCCAGATGGGTACACGGCCACGTTCTACAAAACGTTCCTAACGCACCTGCAGCCAACCATGAAAAAAGTGTTCAACCACTGCGCGGGGGAGGGTGTAGTTTCCCAATCCATGTCAGAGGCGAACATATTAGTTATCCCGAAGGAAGGCAAAGACGCACAACTACCCCAAAACTACAGGCCCATATCACTAATCAATGTAGACTGCAAAGTATACGCCAAAATCCTGGCCTCAAGACTAAACACTGTGCTCCCAAGACTAATAAACAACTCGCAGGTAGGGTTCCTAAAGACCCGCATGTCACATGATAACACCAGACTCTTATGCCACATACAGGAACGCGCCTCCAAAATAGACGAACCTGTGGTGGCTATCACACTAGATGCCGAGAAAGCGTTTGACAGGGTATCGTGGGACTTCCAAGAACAATGCATGCGTACATACAAGTTAATGGGGCTGCTCTGACCCCTTCGCCCTACAACTCGGGACAAGACAAGGATGTCCCTTGTCCCCCTCGTTGTTCCTGCTGGCCTTGGAACCCCTGATCAGGGATGTCAGGGCCAATGAGGAGGTGAGGGGATCACCATCAACGAGGTCACAGTCAAACTAGCCGCGTACGCGGACGACATCCTCATAGTGACAGACCGACCCAGGACCTCCATCACGGCTGTCATGGAAACCATAGGAACATATTCAAAACACTCAGGATACAAGCTCAACAAGGATAAGTCGGAGTGCAAACCACTTAACATCCACACCACTAGAGAGATATTGGGGAACTCGGGCCTAGCATGGCAAACGGGTTTCATCAAATACCTAGGGGTACACTTCGGCAAAGACCTCAGAACCACACTTGACCAAAATGAAAAGCTACTGTTAGAGAAGACAAGGACACTGTTAGAGTCCTGGTCCCCCAAATTTATAACATGGTGGGGGAGGATAGAAACAGTTAAGATGATGATCACCCCGATGATCAACTATATGCTGGGTATGCTCCCTCTTCTATTCACCGACGACTTCCACCGCAAGATAGATAAGATGATTAATACATTTTTATGGCAGGACAAAAAAGCGAGAATAAGCCTGAAAAAACTAAGACTAGACAAAAAACTGGGAGGCCTAAATGTTGCAGACTTCAAAACCTTCCAAACTGCATTTCTAGCAAAACAGGGGGCCTACTGGCTTCTGCCTAACCAGGAATACACGCCGGTTTGGCTTGCAATTGAGAGAGCCATCCTAAATAACCTAGAGCCAATAGTACTCCTCACAGCCAATAAACACATACATGCTTCCAATCCAATACTTAAAAATACCAAAAATGCCCTGCTTAAAATAGATCAAAAAATGGAGTACAGTGTAAAAAACTCAATGTGGGAATCGCTGTGGGCAAACACCAAGGTTAAGTACAGGGGGAAACCTCTCTCCATAGACACATGGAAGAGGCTAGGAATCTCCTATCCAGCGCAGCTGGAAGAGGCTAGGAATCTCCTACCCAGCGCAGCTGGAAGAGGGGGGAAGCTCCACCACCTTCACCATGTTAAAAAGGAAGCATAAACTACCAAACATAGAACTGTACAACTTCCTAAAAATCAGAACAGCCCTGACAAAAGCGAAATTAGCAAAGCACAACCCATCAATCATTAAATACATGACGAATCTCAATAGAATAGGCCATCAGGTATCACATCTCTACAAGCTACTACGTCCCAGCTCCACCAAAATTAATGACAAAGCAGCCACATACTGGGAAAAACAACTCAACACCACACTCAGCGAGAGAGAACTCAATCTCCTCTGGGCCTCCCCCTTAAAAAAACAAAATCTCCCCAGTATTAGCACAGACAAAATTCTGGCTACTACACAAGACTTACTGGACTCCGGCTCGCCTGGTGGCACTGGGCCTCAGGGAAAATGACTTGTGCTGGAACTGTGCCAAAGAAAAGGGGGACCTAGCACACCTTATCTATTATTGTCCCAAAGTTAAAAGATTCTGGGAGAAAATATTCACCTTCATAAATAAAGCGTTGGGGTGCACACTAAAGCCAGATTTCTCTACCCCTACCACCGCGTTCATGACAGCAGAGCTAGACTCACAACACGACAGAGACATATTAGATCTCTTACTGACAGCGGCAGTGAAAATAGTACTCACAAAATGGAAAGATACAGCCAAGGCACCTTTCAAGGGTTGGCTCAACTGGGTGACGTATCTCAGAGGCGCCGACAGCACTGCCCTGCGGAACTTACCATAGAGACAAACCTCCAGGGGAATGTGGGCTTCCTTGGACGAGTTCCTGGCCCCCTACGAGCCCCCGTGAGCAGAACTAGAAAAAGGGCCCAAATGGCCTTAAACAACACCCCCACAAGAACAGAACGCAAACACGAAGGAAGTAAACTTCTTGAATACTATGTCTTCTTTTCTCTCCCTTATTCTCTATCCTTTCCCTTTTCACTCATTCTTATTCTCTTAGCGGGACAGTGGATAGGAGGACAGCTAAACAGATATACTGTGTAACTGTATCCTCAACAAACACAGCCAGTTTGGGCTGCCACCCTGTAACGACAAAGTGTTGTTGACTATATGTGTAAAAATCAATAAAATATGTTGAAATTAAAAAAAGAACCATACTTGTGAAATATTGTGTTGAAATTCCAACCAATGTACCACCAGATTGAATTTGGTGTTATGAATCATGTTTTTATATTCAGATATCCTGATCTCAATCTTTCTTTCCGTCTTGCCAATATAAAGTTGCTCTCATGGGCATTTGATGCAGTAAATAACATTCATTGCATTGCAATTTGAGAAATGTTTGAGTGCTACTTTCTCACTCTTTATATGGTATGCCAAAAAGATGGATACTGTGCAAAGAGTCCTGGTATTCCCTTATGAGTGAACAGGGGCTTGCTCTAGCAATCCCAGAGTGCTCTTCTAAGAGACAGTGTGGTCGAACAACATTAGGCTTATCCGAGAGGATTGTTAGACATCTAGCAAATACACACACAACCAATAAAAGATGCACATGACTCAATAGTCAAATCCACACCAATTTATAAAAGAAACACATATCTTTATATACATTTAGGCACCTGAACCAATCCAATCAAGTAAGTATGTTTTGCAAGAGAAATACTTTACATTTTCAAAAGTTGACAGCTCAATTTTATGTAGCTGCAATGTTATCGTATGCAAGGAAAAACAAGTACGGCATACAGGTAAAGTACTGCGATTTACGAGAACAAACTCCTGGACTTAAGGGGAGTATGGGGCAAGGTCCAAGGCAGCAGCAGCAGGTCACTTCCAGCAAAACTAGGCTGGCCGGGTGCAGTCATGCAATACAGCGTCGGCTGCCCAATGCTAGTCTATAGAGATTTGTCTTTGGGAAAAGAGGCTGCAGGTTTAACTGGGAGGCCAGTCGGACTGAACCAACAGGGGGGCTCAGGCCTTTTTGTCACCGTAAGCAGTTGCGGTTGGGGAGCCTGGAAAAGAGAGGCTACAGGCGGCAAGAAATCCACAACAAGGAAACCCAAGGTGGGCCTCGAGTCTGGATGGTCTGGGGACCACGTTGGCACCGTTGGCCCACTTCAACTCGGGCTAGGCAGCTTGGCTTCAGTGGTGCGTTCCAGTGTTGGGTTTTCATGGTCTTGGAGTCACACAGCTCAGTCTTTGGTACCTGCAGGATGCAGGGATGCAGCTCTGCTGTTCCTCTGGTGTTCCTGGGTGAAGTGCTGGCAGTTCTCCCAAGCTTTGGAGATACAGCAGCTGCAGATGAAGCCATTTTTTGGCACAATTGTTGAAGTTAGCAGGCAGGCCAGCAGGGTTGGCACCAAGTCAGTTGCTGGGGCTTCTCTTCTTGCGACTCTTTGTGTCGTATTCTTCTTTCAGGTCAGCAGGATCTGATTTTCTGGTGTCAGGGGCTCCCTTAAATAATGAATGTAGGGGTGGTGTTAGGGGAGTGTGAGAGAGTAGCTGATGAGCTCCTTGCCCTTGGGGTCACTATGCCCCTTATATTACCACTTCCTGTGGGAAGTGGGCATGACCATGTCCCAGATTTCCTAAGTCTGCTATCACAAAGATGGCAAACTCTGAAAAGACGTGTTTACTTCAGGTAGCCCACCATAGGGGTGGTACTAGACTCAAGGTGAACAAGCCTAGCTGACTACTAATTTTTCCCCATTGCCCAGGTGCCTGTGAGAGAAGCCATATTTGCATACAAAAGGAGGTGGGCTCTTTCAAGGTCACTGCATTGGAATGCTAATGCGCAGGTCACCATGTGGGAGGAAGTATAAAGACCCTCTGCTTGAGCAGGCTTTGTTTCTGACCTCCTGAGATCAAAGGCCCTCAGGTCAGAAACTCATCTCTGGTGGCAGGCTGGCTAAGACCAGTCAGCTAGCACACTAGTAGTTAGTAGGCTGGTAGGAAAGAGAAAACACAAATGTTCCACGGCGCACTCAGGAATGAATGGTAAGATTCAGACTCTTGTTTTGAGAATCCTGCATGTAAAGAAAAGAAAATGAGTGTTAGTTTATATCTACAGATTCAATCTATTAACACATACTCTTATTCTAAATGTATGCACAGCTGCTGCAGTAACTACCTGTGTAATTCCCCTCTTCTAATTAAGATACAGTAATGGCAGATACAGGATCAGATTCCAATCTATATGATGAAAGAAGGAAAATTGGGAGAGGATAGTAGTCAGAGTAGACATATAACAGAAGTGGGAAGCATCTATGAACTGACCTAACATCAATAAATCAGGAAGTCAGTGGAAGCCCAAAACTGTATAACCAAAAATAGGAAAAGAGGAACAGATTCCCACTTGAAATAGTTTCTTCAACCCCCCCCCAAAAAAAAAACAGAAATCACACAAAAATATGTAGGGGTTTATTAAATATGTATTTGTTTCTTAAATTTCGGGAATACAAATTCCTTGTTTGTATTATACATTATATCAACAGAAAAACGAAACAGCTGCAACAGGAGTTAACACAGAAAATAGGCTCTCCAAGTTCCGTGGATTAACTCTCGGATATGTAAACAATAGCATTGATGATAGCGCAGAGCGTTTTACCACCTGAGTAGAAGAAGCCGATTATTTAAATGTCCTTGATTTCACTTTCTGCAGGTCTCAGAGGGTTCCATTCATGACTGCAAGAATTACAATGAACAGATTCCAGGTCTGTGTAGAAAGGATAGCCGCCGTACTGCATCGCGATGGAGACGCCGACCACGACGTGGTGATCCATGAAGCAGAAGGTGAGTAAAGGGCAGGGCGGAAGACACACGCACGTCTACTAGAATGTGAAGCGCTCTTCCACCCGTGCCAGCCACCTTTATGCTTGGTATGATCCGCCCCGTCTGCACACACATTCGGGCGAGGAGCATGCTTGACAGTGGGCTTACTAATATGCGATGTTTCATACCAAACATCTCTGTATTGAGTGAAGCTATCATGTAGCTGGGGGACTCACTTTCACCAGTGTCCAGCACATGCTCTTAAAATGTCTTCCCTGGTCACTTGCATTGGCAGTAATTGGACTAGCCAGCACAGGGGCATATCTGCTCATTCAGTTATGCCCACACATGTAGTATAGTGCACCCTCCCATCAGGCTGTAAGGCTTGCTGTAGGGTGACACATCACATGGGTTTGTGCCATGTTTTGTTTTCACTTTTGTCTGCACCAAGACACACAGCCTGCAGTAGCAGTCTGTGGGTTCTTGGTGAGGGGTCCCTTAGGGTGGCACAATATGTGCTGCAACACTTAGGGTACCTTTTTAGTACCTCAGGCCCTAGGTACCAGGGGTACAATTTACTACAGACTTACAGAGGGTGCTAAAGGCTTTGCCAATTGGGGTACAACGGCACAGTTTTGGGCAAGGGGTTTGGCATGGGGGACCTGGTTATCTGGAACCCAGTGCACTTGCATTCAAAATAACACATCAAATACCAGGCAAAAAGTGGGGGTGACCATGTCAACAAGCATTGGTAATGCATTGGTTTTGCCTATGTAATGAATAAAGAGCTGTTTTCTGCAATCATTGTCTATGAGAAGGAAAGAGCTAACTGATAGATAACATGGGATTTGAGAGGATGTAGCACAGCGGCCGGAGCTGCTGACTAGCATGTTGGGGAGCCCGGTTCAAGTCTCAGGGGAGCCGCGCAATATCCTGTGATCTATGCAAATCATTTAATCTCTCCAGGTGATAAATTGTTATATAAATATGCTACATTAGTATAATGCAAATCTTCATGAAAATATAGTTCCACTAAAGTGGGTGTTAACAGTATTTCGACTGCTAGAAACTGAAAAGAGAAGCAGATGAGAAGCCACCATTGGCAAATGCAGGAAAATATGCTACAGCCAATAGAAATAGAGGAAAGGTAAGTGGCAGGCAGAGGAACAAATGAGAAGCCAGAAAAGAGAGGAGGCAGGATGTAAGTCCCTTTTAGGTTTATATTAAAAACAATAGATTTCTCAAGCACAGCACAAGCGCTGTGCAGGCGAAACCTAAAAAGGGGCACTTTCCTACACTTCACTTCAACTGTTTTCCAGTTTAACTTCTGCGATTCTGTCCTGAAATTATAGAAACCTGCAGATCAGCAAGCATACCTTAACTGTCAGCAATCTCTCAAGTCAAGGCATGAGCTTGGAACCACTAGAAAAATGCAAACAAGGAGAAATTAACTATATTTGTGCAGGGCTTGTGGTAATTTTAAGTCCCTTACTGCCGTAGGAAGTAAGTTGTCCTCTGAAGGAGGATGTCTCCACCCAGTACCACCCAGGGGCGGTGGGTGAGATTTTAAAGTGGTGGGGCACAAACGAATTAGCATACAGCACCATAGCCAGCCAGCGCAGCGAGCGAGCCCGAACCCCAAAAGGGGGGTATGGGGGGGGGTAACCCCCCCCAAGAAAATTTTGAAAAAAAAGAAGAAAAATCGTGCATTTTCAAGCAAATTTGAGAAAGCAGGAAGGTTAATAAAGCAATTGTGAAAGTGTAGTTATTACATTAATAGATGGCATAACATAGGTAGCTGCTTATTCAGTATTACCACAGAGCTTCATACATTCTGTCCTATTATGCTCAGGTGCTGAATTCAGACTATAAGACTCATGGAAATCTCAGCTCTAAGAGTAGATGTGTCCAACATAGTTCCAGGAGGGCCAAATCCACGCCAGATTTTCAGGATAAAATAAATGTCGGTAGAATTAATCTAAATGCTACTCATTTACATACTAATTAGATATTTTGAATCTGTGATGATGGATCCGGCTCTCCTGGACCCCTGCTTTAGAAAATGGCAATTTTGTGTAACGTTTGTTGCTTTTTGCTGCACCCTAAAATGGATACCTTAGCTAGCGTTAGGGAAGCGCCAGCCTCAAATCAGAGATAACATCTAATAGAAAAACATAATTGTAAAGGGGACACTTATTTAAAGAGACAGCATGCATTTTACACAGGGCCGTCAGACAGAAGGGGCTTTTGATTTGGGACTGTACTTTACAAGGCCCTTCGTTGCTGCTTCAAATGTATACATTATAAAAACAGGTCTTGCTTGCTTTTGTGGCATAATCGCAACATGGCAGATAATGGCGGCAGCCTATAAATGGCAGCATATATTAGTGTAGCCTTCAAACTTACATTATTTATTTCTAGTCTGAACGACATGGTCGTGCTGCCGGAAAACCATCTTACTGCCTGATTTTACTGTCTTTATGATTACCAAAAGCACACGGTACTCCTCTGTGAAGGAAGATTTCCAATGGAGTCCCATCTCTGCTCCCAGAACCCTCTGAATATTTGTGTTAAGTGTCAAGCAATGAAACGTTAGTTGGCATGGTGCTTCAACATAAAACAAAACCAGCATTTGTTAATGTTACATACATATGCAGTATCTGAGCAAACAGTTCTGGGCAGAAAACAATTTACTGTCATCACACTGAATGTGTGAGGATGCCCTGGGATGTTAATAATTTAATTGCCTCGACACTGGTGCTGAAAATCTCATTCCAAGTTTTAATTTGATTAGTGTCTGTTCTCTTCCTGCCAAACGTTAGATTAGCAAAAATACAGGCTGTGAGCTTTCTGCTAAATCTCAAATAACCTCTCAGTGGTCGACACGCAGCGGTTCGGTCAACAAGTATTGTAAAGCAGAAATCTGTGACATCAATTAAGGCCCGGCAGGGCAAAATCGACCAGCAGAGACAGTGGCTTCTGTAGAGCCAAACACTTCTGGGGTTGAGCTGGAAATGGTTTAATTTGGGTCCATACACTTTGCAACTCGCACTAGGGTGGTTGATGGCACCGCCTCTAACCCCATATTCGAGTGCACAGAATAAATGCATCTCGAGGCTACGATTTTCAAATAAATAAAATCTTAACATTAATTTCCTCGCATAAACTTATGCCTACACTTAAAGCTCATTTTCAGCATTTTTTTAAAACCACACGTGCTACTGGGAAAACTGCAACAGTCTGCTTTCGAGGAGAAATTTCTGTAGCGATTGGTGTTAAAGAAAATGCTATCTTAAAGGGGAAGTATAAGGGTAAACATCCCATCTAACAGCATACTTTCAAAAAGTCAAGGCTGCCTTTTCTCCCTAATAAGCACATAGTTATAAACTCTGTAAGCAAAGTTCCACAAATTGTAACCTCTGAATAGCGGCAGAGCTGTCCTGCAGCAAAATGGAGGGTCAATTGCTTATGGCCTCATCCCAGAAAGAGGGACTTTCATTAGTTAAATGCCAACTCCAACATTAATTTCTTTAATTTCTTCAAAAACTCTCCACCAAATGCCGAAGGAGTTATCATGGGAGGGGAGGGGGGGGGATGCACGGGATTCAAAATTGGAGGAACTACAGATGACAATTCACATTGAAAATACAATAAATATCTTCAAGTCTATCTAAGAATTTTAAGAACTGTTGTTTTTATACTAACTGGATAGTGAGCTTAGACCGGGTGGTTAGTAAGTATACAGAAAGGGTGAGTATTTTGGCGATCATGAAGGGAAGAGTTCAAAACATGTTCAAAATACAGATAGTCGATAGCAGTACCACAATCCCATGCTCCCACTACATATACACTGCAAGCAACCAGAAATTAGATAAAGTGAGTTGGCCAGAATCACAGAATGCTGACCCGACGCCGAGACTCGAATGAACCCTGTTTCCCACCTCCATCGCTGGCAGCTCTAGACATAGCGCCACATCCTCTTTTACTGTTGGGTAGGATGCTGGTGTTCTAGTTTGTAATTGGATGTCTCATTAACAAAGATGCACGTGCTGTGTTGCATTCACATTTGATCCTAAATACAACTTATTGCATCTGCTACGAGAGCTCTCAACTGCCACCTGTTTATAATTTCGAAGGCAGGTGTGAGTGACTATTACACATTCACAACCTAAGCATTTCCCTATGGCGCAAATGAATAGCCAGCGGTGGCTTGCATGAGACTGACACTTGAGTTACACTCTTCAGTTCTAATCTCAAAGAGAGGAACACCACCCAAGGTTAAGCTGCGTAAAAAATGAAATATTTACAGAAAAAGGTCACACGATATTCCGCTTTTCCCTTGCTTGCACCGGGGTGGATTTGGGAAAATAATTTCACCCGTAGGTCATGCTTATTTAGTACACATAGCTTTTCATGAAGACCTATGCGTGTTTGCGCTACTCCTGCCCTGTGCCCCCCTCAACCCTCCCCCCGCTTTGCTTTGGTAACGTGGGGGTGTAGTGCTCAATAGCAATTTTCTCACTGCACTTGCATTAACTTTCTGCACAAAATATTATTTTCTTGTGAAAGTTGGCACAGGTACCCCAGCAAGTAGCAAAAAAAAAGAAAACGCAGGGCCTGTGTATATTGTGGAGTACAAACGGCAGATCAGTATTTAGTGGATACATTTTTAATGTGGACACTGGAGAATGGTGATCTAAGCCTGGCTTCTGACCTCCATCAACACTGTGTGACTGGATCAACTGCTGAATGTCTAACTCCCTTTGTCACCACTGGCAGGGCCTAGAAACCGAGGAGTAGCTCCAATATTAATATATATGTAAATATTTCGAACGGAGCATACAAACATATTAAGAAATTGGAAAGTCCACCAAACCGTTCAGGTTTCCATTTCCAAACTGTGACCTTCAGCAATCTTGTGGACGCTAGCATTCAACGCTGCCTTCACTCTTGCACCACATTTTACTCTCTGTCGCTGTGGAAACACAGGCACAGGGAAGACACAACAAAAAGCCAAAGCCGCTGCTAACAGTCCGAACGTCGACACGAGATCCTGGAGTTGATATGAAGTTATGACTATAAGGCCAGTATGTGAAATACACTGTTTATATGCGTCGTGTGGAGACAAGGATAACACCGTGTTTAAATGCCTTGAAAACACGCCACGGACAGACATGTGTTAGCTTTTATTTCGCAAATTGGTTGCAGCCAATTCCTGGAATCTCATGCACCAGGCAGTGACCGCTCTCAGTTCCTAGTAATACGTCATTAACGTTGCTGGCAGATACATGACATCATTAGTGAGATCTAAGCCTCCGAGTTTTCAGTTGTCACTGTATTGGTATAGAGCTTGGCAGAGAGGTTAACAAGGCAAAGTGTCATGCATTTGGAATCGTATTAGGTTTCAGAAGTGTCTGTTTTTTAGGGGACTGATCAATCGCGGCTCGCAATTCTCGGAGAGGGGGGGGTAACATAAAAAACAAAAAACTTACCTGATCCCGCGCCTGTCTGTCTCCAGTTCCTCGGCCGGTCCGGACTAGGATTGCAGGAAACAGGTCTGGGCCGGTCAGGAGCAGGAACAACTTCAGACTGCGCGGCAAGTGTCTCACTCACAGTCGCAGCCAATCCGGACGCTGCATTAGCAGCGCCAGGATTGGCTAGGGCACGAATACGGCCCGCCCCTAATAGACTGGGGAGCTGCGACGGCCTCTCGGGTTCCCCCCCCCCCCCTCCCTCGCTTACTGAGTATGGTAGTGGCTCACAGTGCGCATGTACGGGCTGGTCACAGCTCAAACCCAAACATGCGCACTCGCCGCTATCAGTGACAGTCTGTCACTCAAACTGTGTTGAGTGCTGCCGCAGCCCCGCCCCACTCCTCCCCCTTCAGTGGATTGCCGCGTGCGTGTCCCAGCAGCGCGAGACTGCGGAGTTGTGAAATTGCTTCATTTGCTTCACTTGCACGAATTTAGGGGGCGATGTGGCTAGTGGGGCTACGCCCCTACGCCCCAATGGACGCACCGCGGCTGGTACCACCTGGATTTACGTCGAGATGGGAACGTGTTTTGCAGATATATTTGTCAAGAGCTGTCAAAGGAAATGCAAGTTTGCACAGTTTTTCAAACTAGGTGGCATGTTAGGTTATGCAATTAGCATTTGTGTACCACACTTCTGCAATTTGTATGACTCACTTGTAGGTGGGAGTCTGGGCTACTCTAGTTTGCTCAATGTATTCTGTATTGGTTAATATGAAAAATAAAAAATGTCTGATCATGAAATGCATGCATTTCTCTCTCTACCTTTGGCTGAAATTGTGATGGAGTGTGCTCGGTGCTTAATTTGTGCTGGTGGTTACAGGTGGTGGGCAATGGCATTCATTTGGATGGGGAGGTCTTATTCTTCATCATCAGACCTTGACCTTCACTGAGATGGAGAAAGAAGAAAGAGAAGACAGAAGAGAAATAGATGGAAATAGTGACAAAGAGAGAGCAGAAATGAAAATGAATCCACAAAAGAGAGTTAGAAAGAAAGAAAGGGAAAGGTGCGGTAATAACAATTTAAAAAAATTGAATCAAATTGAATATTCAGCAAATCCAGCATTCAGCAGCACTGGCGATGGGCTCCCAAGAGTACGGATGTGCGAGTCAACAGACTTCGTCTTTACATTTGTTTCACCTGGGTGTATGAACACCTTTTGCCAGCCTGAGCCTACCAGACCAGCGTTGCTAAATCAATAGTACAGCTTCCACAGCAAGTCATACTAGTGTTGCCAAAGTAAACGCTCAAAGAACAATAGATATCGAAGACTAATTTGTTGAGTTTGTCTCACAATTGGCAATTTTAAAGGCATGTTTAATGCACTCTGTCTCCTTCAGTGACATAAATAGAGATATATTGCTACTCAGGTCTCCTCAGACAGGGCACAGTATTGCTTCTTCTGCTTAACTACTAAGGACGCGATTTTCCTTGTAGAATGGTGGGATGTAGGTGTCCCAAATGTATCTGCGCGGGGCAATGTAGGAAAGAGATAGAGTGTCTCTTGAACACATTCTATTGTTACTGCCGCATGGCTTTGTTGCCCAGGCCACCACTCAGACATTAGTGGCGTTTGTACCCATTCTTGTCATTCCTCCATTCAAATGAGATTTCATTGTAGTTGCCAAGGATGAGTTGATATCTGTTTGGAGGAAACCGCAGGACTGGTAGGAATGCTGCCAACCTTTGCCTGTTACCCTGTAAAATACAGTCATGGCTTTGTACTAAAAAGCTGAGATTTGAACAATGTTAACTAGCTACTTCTCTCTTTAAAGAACAAAATATCAGAATGCTTTAACCATGGGTGGCCATTCACCAAAATGCCAGGGGTAGCTGAAGAGACATCACATACCCTTTGACATTAGTGACATCACAGGAAGTAACGCTTGACTCTGATTTTTTTCCAGGCAGTCATTTGACATTTCCTTCACCATGATCATCGCAATAATTTACTTTGGCGAAGTTCATAATAACTGTATGATTAACATAACAACACAAAATAGACAAAGGTGTATTTTAGATACCATCTATATAATGGTGCTAACTTGGTCTTTGAAAGTTCTGGAACATAAGTCTTACCCACGATTGTAGTGATTGAGCAAAGCAAAAAAGCAGGCGTCTCCTGGGGGTTTCTCCGCTGAGAATTTTGTTTTACAGAATGTGGTCAGACAGTGTACTTTACAGCACAATCGTCACATAAAGCTTTTAGAAATCCTCTGAAAGGGCACTCATTACATTTTCAAGTCCTTTCATGTTGTGCCAAGTCAAAGTAACCTGACGCTCCCTACGATTTGACTGCATTTTTTTGAAAATATGTGCTGGATACTACTGTATGTAAAAAATGTGCTCCACTGTGCCAGGGCTAGCATTTTGTCATGGGTGCCTCCAATATGTCAGTGCCAGACTTTTTTCCATTTATGCCATCCATTTACCTCAAGTGACCCTTAATTCCAACATTACCTCAGTATGTAAGGGCCATCATTATGTCATGGTTGCCCTTCTCCTCAATGTCAGGTTGTCTGCCTGTATGCCAAGAATTACCTCCAATGCGTTAGTACCAGTATTTTTCCACAGGTGTCCCACATGCCCAAAATTATTGGTAGTATACCACTACCAGTATTTGAACATGGGGGCCCATTATGCCAAGAATAACTTCTAGTGTGCCAGTATTTTGTCATGTATGTCTGCCATGCTAAGAATTGCCCCAAGTGTGCCAGCATCAGAATGTTACCACAGGTGTCTCTATGAGACAAGAATTACCTTCAGTGAACTACGACCAACAACAGACTTGCATGCATAACACCACATTATCACTCACACTCATGATTACTCCCACTCTCTACCACTGCCTTGCACTCATTCTTATGCAATCTCACTCACTTGAAGTCATTCATTTTCACTAATTATGACTAGGGCTCCCGGTTTTATGGTAATTATTATTATTATTTATTTATTTTTTTGGAAGGCTTTATTCAAGAAAATGTCATTACAAAGATATCAGCAGAAGCGCAAGAAATAAGCAAATAGTAATCAAATAAGAGTTACAAGCTAATATCATATAGAAACAAACAAAAGCATTTTATACAATTTTAAGGAAGAAGAACGGGAAAAAGGGAAAGAAAGGAAGGATAAAGAAATAAAAAAGGGGGGGAGAAAAAGGGAAGATGCTAGGAACATATTATGAAGATATAAAGATACATCTGAAAAGTAAGTGCTGTAAGTAAAATAGTAATCAAATACAATTTAGAGTAACAACTGTAACAATCCATAAATTGTATACTGTGGATATAATAAAAGGAAAAAGAAGGAGGCAAAAACTTCAAGGTGGTTCAAAATTTTCCGAAGCAATATGAGATACACTCTTCCGAACCATTCGATCGAGATATGAAGTAAGAGGTAACCAGAAGATATCCCTATTATGTGTAGAGTTACAGGAAGATGCAAAAGCAATATCAAGCCTATGAAAGTGACATAGAGAATTCCACCAATGACGTATGGAGGGCTTTGTGAGGGATTTCCAATTAGAGGAAATGTGTTGAAAGGCGAGAGCAAGCATAAGGTCAAAAAGACCGTGAGAGCGTAAAGGGAGATCTAAAGAGTCAGATAAACTACCAAGAAAAAGGGTAGAGATCGAGTACTGAGGCGAGAGTGAGAAAATACGAGAAACGTATAGCCAGACATTATTCCAGAATTGAGAAACAGAAGGACATAAGAATAAAAGATGAAAAAGGTTAGCATTAGGGGCAGAGCATGTCCAACAATAAGATTCCGAAGAAGAAGAAGAAGAAGAAGAAAAACGAGCCAGAGAGAGTGGAGAGAAATATAACCTGTGATACAGGTAAAACAAGGATTGAGTGAGGGAAGCAGAACGAGAAATTTTCAAAGACCTGGACCAAAGCTTATCCCATAGGGCAACGGACCAAATACAACCCAAGTCCGCCTCCCAAGAGAGCTCCGTTTTAGATTTAAGGCGATCTGGATTAGGGGACAAAAAGAATTTATAAATGAGAGAGGCTTTGGGAGGGGATGAAAGGATTTTGAGAAGAGGATCTTGGGACTCAGAGGGAGGGGAGGAGGGAAGGGAATAAAAGATGTCCAGGATCAGTGAAGTCAGAGCAACAAACTTGTGCAAAAAGGAGCGAGGACAGCGAAAGGTCCTTTGAAAATGGGGAAAGGAACAAGGAGATACTCCATCAAAAAACTGGTGTACCCATATGATGCCCTTAGATCTCCAAGAGTTCCAGAATATGGGCCTATTATTTATAAGGATGAGTGAGTTATACCAAACCGTTGAGGTTAGAAAAGATTCCCGAGTAATAGGCGTACAAGTGAAAATAGGCTTTAATAAAGAAAAGGTATACCTAAATAAAGGGAATGACATATGCGGAGCTCTGGCGGAAAAGCGTATGAGTTCTCCAAAAGAGAAAGGTAACAACAACGATTGTTCGATGTGAAGCCAAAGAGGAGCAAGAGGAGAAGGAACTGTCGCAAGCCATCTGGACGCCTGCCGGAGAGAAAAAGATTTGTGGTAAAGACGAAAGTCTGGAAAGTTGACACCGCCATTGGACTTGGGTTTGCGGAGCTGTGATAGAGAGATTCTAGATTTCTTTTTGTTCCAAAGAAATTTTGACAAGCAAGAGTCAATGCGCTTAAAATAAATTGCAGGGATGTGAATAGGTAACATGGACAGAATATAAATTAAAATGGGCGCTATCATCATCTTAATTGAATCCAATCGCCCCCACTAAGAGAGAAAAAGGGGATTCCAGGAGGAAAACAATCGGTCAATACGAGATAAAACCGCAGACATGTTTAGGGTGATTGAGGAGGGAATAGAGTTGGAAAACCATACTCCTAGATATTTAATTTTGGAGCTATTCCACGCAAACCCAGTGGAGGAAAAGGCATGAGGAGTGCAAAATGTTGTAAGAGGAAGTATTTCAGTTTTATCTGAGTTGATTTTATATCCCGAAACCTGTGAGAAAGAATCAAACTCAGATAGCAGAGAGGGAATAGAAGTTTCTGGAGCAGAAATGAATAGAAGAATATCATCTGCATACGCAGAAAGTTTCAACTGATCATTACCATAAGGAAAACCTGAAATGGAGGTATTGTTACGGATAGAAGACAAAAAGGGATCAAGCGCGAGGACAAAGAGTAAAGGAGATAAGGGGCAACCCTGACGAACGCCTCGCTGAAAAGGAAAATATGAGGAAACTTGGCCATTGACCAAAACCGATGCTTTAGGGGAAGAGTACAATAAAGAAATGAGAGAAATGAAATTAGGACCAAAACCATTCCAACACAATGATGCAAATAGGAAGGACCAATCGACCCGATCAAAAGCTTTCTCTGCGTCAACGGAAATAGCCGCTAAGGGAATAGAAAGAGAAGGAACCTTATTTAAAACATTAAGAAAGAGGCGAGAATTATCAGAGGTAAGGAGACCTTTAACAAAACCACATTGCTCTTTACCAATGAGATGAGGCATTAGAGGGTCTAAGCGAAGAGCCAACACTTTGGCAAACAACTTATAGTCCACATTTACTAAATAAATCGGACGATAGTTCTTGCAGAATTTGGGGTCACGACCATCCTTGGGAATAAGACATATGGTAGCTTCTTGAAATGTGCCTTCTGCCTTACCCGACAGATAAAACGATTGAAAGAGAGAAAGAAGTTTGGGAAGTAAAAGATCAGAGAAGTGAGAATAGAATTCAACAGAGAAACCATCAGGACCTGGAGTTTTACCTTTGGTAAGAGTATTCAAAGCTTCAGAAAGCTCATGTAAAGAAAGATCAACTTCCAGGTCAGGGAAACTGAGATGAGGCAACGAAGGTTTAGGAAGATTGTCGAAATAAGCTTGGATAAGAGAGGGAGAAGGAGAAGCTTCAGGTGTGTAGAGATTACGATAAAATAACTGAAACTGGTCAAGAATGTCCTGAGCCTTGTGCAATAACGTGTTGTCCGGGGAATAAATAGAATCAATGAAAGAGCGTTCCTTGCGTGATTTAAGATAATTAGCTAAAAGCTTCCCTGCCCTGTTGCGACCGCCATAGTAACGAGCACTACCCCGAAGAAGCATCGACGAAGCGTTATCCGTAGTAGACTTATTGAATTCAATCTTTGCACGAATAAGATCTGGAGGGACGGAATTATTAGGGGAAGAATAAAACTTATGCTCTAAAGATTTAATACGGGCAATAATTGATTTTTGCTTCTGAAGAAACCGTTTCTTCTTCTTGGAGACAAAATCAATAACAAACCCTTGAGCTGTAGCCTTAAAAGAGTCCCAGAGAAGATGGGGGGAGATATCAGAAGTATCGTTTAGCAAGAAGAAGTCAACGGCAAAGGAACGAAAAGAAGAGGAGAAGAAAGGGTCATCAAGAAGAGAGTTGTTAAATCGCCAACGCGAGGGCTTGGGATGCGGAGGAAGGAAATCAAGATCCGTAACAATAGGAGCATGATCCGAAATAAGTATAGGTTCAATAGAAGAAGAAAGGAGAGTTTGTGACAAGGAGAAAGAAAGAAAAATATAGTCAAGACGAGAAAAAGATGAGTGAGGAGGAGAAAAAAAAGAGAAGTCAAGAGTGTCAGGATGTAAGAGCCTCCAAGAGTCGGTGAGACATGCGTGAGAAATGGTATCTAGAAATTGTTTGTGAGGTAAAAACCGGACCGCTGACTTTCGGTCAAGAAAAGGATCCATAATCTGGTTACAATCACCACCTAGAATGAAAAGGTCATCTTTATGTTGAATATATTTGCTTGTAATTGAGGGCCAAAAAAGCAAGTCAGGTTGTGTAGGGCCATAAACATTAAACACAGTCAGAAAAACAGAATTGATTGGCAGCTTAGCTAATATCCACCTACCATCAGAATCCGTTTCTTGTAGCAAAACTGTACATTTTAATTTTTTATGACACAAAATAACAACACCATTCTTCTTATTGGTAGAAGGAGAAAATAAAACGGTACCCACCCAACCACGTTTTAGTTTGAGAGACTCAGCCTCGGAGAGGTGAGTCTCTTGTAGGAGAACTATGTCAGGGTTATATGAAGCAAGATGAGAAAGAATCCTCTGACGTTTAATGGGATTGTTAAAACCTTTTACATTCCAGGAGATTACTCTGAATTAACACACTGGGGAACTTGAACAAGAACAATACCTACAGCAACAGATAGAAGGAAAGATAATGAAAAAAAGTGAAAAAGAATAGAAGTTAAAACTAAAACATAGCCAGTAAAAACATAGCCAATACAAAGGGAAAATGATAAAACAGCGAAAGAAAGAAGGAGAGAAAAGGAAAGCAATAAATGGAAAGAAATCAAAAGGAAAGGAGAGGAAGGGTAAGAAGACAGAAGTACAAAAAAAGACAGTACAAATCCAAAAAGGATGACTGAAACCAACATACCTGAAGGGGACATGAAGAGGATAACGGGGTAGTGGAGAGACAAAACTAGAATGACCACCCGGAGCCAGGAGACCAGACCGCACCAGGACGAGATATGCAAGGATGAACCATGTACAGAGACAGGGGAACACATCAATCATCTAAACGAGAAAAATAAATACAAGAAACGCATATAAGTAACACAACAAACCATCAAGCAAATGAGAGATAATAATAAGAACGGGCTATAAGATAGGATATAAAGGAAAATAAAGCAGCAAAAGTAGCAACAGGTACTGAGAACCTTTATAATAGGAACTATAAAAAGTTAGCCAAAAAGCAATTTAGCAATATAATAAACATAAACAATGAAAAACCATTAGTAGGGAAAACCTGCAAGAAAAACCATTAGTAGAGAAAACCTGCAAAAAAAAAAAAACATTAGTAGAGAAATCCTGCAAGAAAAAAGTAGAGTTAGACAATCAGCCACTAGCAGAAGTAGAAGTATCCATGCCAGCGGTAGACTGAATATGAATACAATTCTTAAGTTCAGCAGGATCTTGAAAAGTCCAAGTCTGATTTTGATGAGTGACTTTGAAGGTACAGGGATGAAATAGGCCATATCTGGCACCAAGAGAGCGCAAAGGGGCACGAAGGTTCAAAAACTCTTTCCTTCTTGCTGCAGTAGCCGTAGAAACATCCTGGGAGAGAAAAACCCTCTGGCCCAACCAAGAAACTTGACGTTTGGATCGAGCCGCAGAGAGGACTAGAAGTAAGTCTGTGAATTTCAGAAAGAGAATAATGACACCTCGAGGCTTAGTAGAAGTTGATGAACGAGGACCAAGTCTATGAGCTCTTTGGATAGTGAGAGAAGTGGTAGCAGGCAAGTCCAAAAGTTTCAGGAGGAAGGAAGAGAAAAACAAGACGGGGTCATCACCCTCCAAAGACTCAGGCAAGCCATAAATGCGAAGGTTATTCCTCCTATTTCTATTTTCCAAATCCTCAGTGTGTTGCTGGAGGGCACAAACTGACTTTTCCAGGGAGGAGATACGTTGAGAATTAACTTGGATTTCTGAAGACTTTTGTTCCACAGAAGAGACTCTGCTTTCCATGTCTGACCATTTTTGTTCAAAACGCTGCATTTTATTATTAGTCTCCTCAACAAACGGCCGCAAGGCACGTATCTCTTCCAAGAGAAGTTCCATGGAGATGGAAGGTGATGAATTATCCAAAGGAGGAGAGTTTTGTTTCAGACGTTTGGACGACGTGATAGGAGGAGAAGACTTACTGGAAGATGGCTGAGATGAGGAGGAGCGATTAGGGACTGACGACGCCATTTGGTCAATGATAGAAGAAGCGTCAGTTGTTGAGGAGGACGAAGATGGCGTTGAGGAAGAACCTTTTGAGGGCACAAAAACAAACTTCGGGTTACGTAGCTTGCCCATAGAAGCTTGAGCAGACAAACTATATAGTAGTTGAAGGTGATATACAGCACAAGCGCAGGCAAATTCGTGGCTAAAGCATGAGATACCCCACTAAGAGTAGACAGGTCAAGCATGCAGGAACCACAGTGGAGGAAAAGATGATGCGCAGGAGGGACAAAATAAATATAAGTATGAATGAGTTCATCCAGGCTGGTGAATTAATACTGAATCAGACTGGTCCGAAGTGACTGACGTATAGAGGTGCAGCACAGGAAAGTAGCACAAGTTTTGCAGAGAATTGCCAACCGATGAACACTGAGGGGAGAGTCATTAGAAGTCAAAAACCTTCAGAAAAATCAGGAAGGTAGCGCAGAAACCAGCGTCAGTATTTAGAAAAAAAAAAGAAATCCGTCCTGGTGAAATGGAGGAAGGGAGCCAGTTGGACAACTGGGTTGATGACAAGGACGTGTGTTTAGTTAAATGACTCAAGACACAGAAGCTTCGCCTCCGTCTCAACTGCGCAGTACTACCAGTATAATACAAAAATAGGAGTAGTGCCAGGAGATTCTCATCGGACTTCAGTCAGATTCCTACAGATTTCCAGCCTAGGAACACAAGTCCTCAGAGTAGAAAGTGTCAGGAACTACATCGCCTGTCTCCCAAAAGCACATGAGTTTGGCGGCACTGGGAAGAGTAAAATAAGTCACTTGAAAATGAAGGAAAAGCAGCACTGAATAATATCAAATATGAATTCAAATCCACATGACAGATATCTGGTAGTAAATAGTGCGTCGCCTCAGTGAAAATCCATCAGAGCCACAAGAATTTGAAAGCTGCAAAGACTATTTTATATGTGCCCATAATAGCGAGAATATTACCGTAATATGCCTCTCAGGACCATCCAAACAGGCGGGGAAGACTCAGCGCACAAACAGGGAGCCGTGGCAGAAGCATTCCTTCGAGCGCGTTGTCTCACGAATGCGCTATCACGGAGACAAAATGGCGGACGCGCTGAGGCGTCTAGAAAATGCAGTGAAAAGGAGGCATTTCCTGCTTAGAAAATGTTCCCTCAGGCCTCACTCGGCTCACCACACATTCCGATGCTGAAGACTGCCATTGAAGTTGGGAACGGAGCCGAAAAGCCACCGAGAAGCAATTAGGCTCGTCTCGGTGCGGCGGAGCTCCGCAGTCAAGCGGCCATCCGAGTCGGCGTCCAAGCCATGCCCCCAGTAATTGGTAATTATTTTTTTTAACATTGCCGTCTGTATCAATCCATTTTTATTTTGTTTTCTGTATAAATTAAGTTGCAATGGGTATTTTTCCACATTTGACTGAGAAGTGTTACTAGCAAAAGGTTTCAGCAGTATACTGTGAAATAGCGTTATCTGACAACACTTGCATTGTAGAGTAAAACAAACAACTGTAGATCTGCACTTAATTAATCTTAATTAGGAAATCTATTGTCTTTTTTCATCTCCCCTACCTCTCAATCTGTACACCTACTGACCTGGCTCTGGATGATTTTTTCTACTGTCGATCATGAAAGAAGACCTATTTTCCCTATTTTTCTTTATTTAAAAATAAATACAGACAGGAAAATAGTTTTCTGTATGTAATAATCTGTAAAAATCAAATAAAATTGAAAACCGGGAGTCCTAATTATGACTCACTAAACATACTGACTCCCAGTCTCACAACTTCTCACTCACTACCTGTCCCTGACTAACACACACATGCTTACGCATATCTTCACACTTGCTCACACATGTGCATGCTCACTCTCACATAGACATACTCTAACCCACAAGCACGCACATATCATACTTTAAAATCGTTTTTCACTTACATTAGCTGCCACCAAAAGGCCCATTCCAGCTAACTGTGCTTCCTTTTTTATTATACCAACAGTGGATAATAGTATAGCGTACATTCCCAAAGGGCCTGGGGTCCAGCACCACATGAAAACAGGCAGAGCCTACTAGCAGCGTCCCTGTTGGCTCCTTCTCAATGCTGCCCAGTCCTCCTGGAGCCTGCAGGAGAAGTATGTTCCTGATGATCCTGTCAGGTGGAGTGTTGGGCATGAGAGGTCTTGAAGGGTGTGTTGCTTGGCAACACTTTAAGTAAACCTTACCTGATGGGGCAAATTGAAATAGTTGTACTTGCAACTGCTACTTGTATCAAGCTACAGCAGCCTGGAAATGACAAAGCTGTTTTTATGTTCAGACATAAATGTCCTGCTGTTCCAAGTGCTGCCCTTTGGAGCTCAAGCTCAAGGGTGACAAGGACAGTGCCAGGGGCCCAACAGTGACCCTGGCGACCTCTAAATGACGTCCATGGCATTAACCGTCCACAGCCCAGCTTCCGCTCCCATTATTCCTCGACTTTGTTTCTCTTTGACTATCTATCTATCTATCTATCTATCTATCTATCTATCTATCTATCTATCTATCTATCTATCTATCTATCTATCTATCTATCTATCTATCTATCTATCTAGCTATCTATCTATCTATCTATCTATCTATCTATCTATCTTGCTATCTCTTTCTATCTCTCTGTCTGCCCATCTATCTATGAATCTATGCATGCCATGGCAGTGAAATTAAATGTGTCCTAATGACACATTATGCAGCTGTAATAATAAAAACACATTCACTCTTTTACCATAGTATTATGGTCCAATTTCTTCCAATTGTGCAGACTCAAGAGTCTTTCAAATATGTAGGCGTGCTAGCCATCCAATCGTGCAGGCCCCCCTACCTATCAATCATACAGTGACCCTTGCCTTCCAATCATGCATGCTCCGTAGCCTTCTGATTGTGCAGTTTTCATACCAGTTCAATTTCACCAGCACCAGAACCTTCAAATCCCAGTCACTAGACCCCTAAAACCGTCCAGGCTCTGATAGGAGTCTAGTCTTACAGTCATGAAAACCATATGTGGCTCAAGATTGTGAAGCATGATGGCACCTTTCATCTGTGAGCACATGCACTTAAGGATTCTTTAGAGGTGTTTGGTCTTGCACACCTTTTGAAGTCACCCATCTCTCTGGTCGTTTTTAAGTCAGCAGCAGAATCACAAGTCACAGCCATTTCTCGCATAAATGTGATGGCGTATCGCTTAACTGAGGTCCAACTTATTGTTCAATACTTAGCTCGTTTTATCAACCAACAAGGGCTTGCATGACTGGCACTTGTCAATCTTCGTGAGCCTTCAAGAGATTGAGAGGGGCTGGGACATGAGCCCTGTGCTTTACATGTTGGCTTCCATTGGCCGAGGCGTTTTAAAGTCAGTATAGTTTCTGCTTAGGTTGCCAACCTTGATTGCTCTTCCACTGCTTTCGTCCTTCATTGGGTGTATTAATTCAGCAGTAGGCGGTATCCCTGTTTTTAATAAATAAATACATAAATTATTTTTAAAGAGAAAAAAAATGCTGCATGTTTATAACTGCAGTTACCAATCGCCGCGCTTGCCCTTCTGTTATCCTTTTACTCATTCCCAGCATCTCTGTCTGGCCTGGTATTTTTGCTGTACGAACATACAGTATCCCTTTGCCCCCATGACTCAGCTGCCTAGTCCTTATAATAGTTATAATTTGTTTGTCTTTTTCTAGCGTGCCCTCACCCATCACACAGCCAAGTGCTGCATCCAATAAGACAATAACCACACTTCAGTGATGTTCATGCATGACATGAAAACCCTTCCCTAATAGACAAGAAACAAAAACACCACCTTCTCAACCACACACCCTACAGGCTGCAGCTTGGTATCTGCTTAAGTGAGCGCTTCAGCATACCTCATAGGGGGTAGTAAGCACCATACAAATGCTAAAATAAAATAGTGACCAGTTTAATGTCTGGAGGACAAAAATGTTGTAGTAAGCGCCCTTCCATAATTATAGTTGGAGGGGCCACACAACATTGGATCAATATTTGTGGGATGCAAATCATTGAATGAGATTATTGGCCAAATGGAATTTAAATAATGATAAATACAATCTTTGGCCTGCTAGTCCTCATCCTCCTACTTTTGCTGAGAGGCAGTTTTAGTACTATTGACCGCATGTTTGTATTATTACGCTGAGGTCAGATCTGATTCTAGAGTTATATTTGGAATTTTTCATGATCATATGACACCTGCTGTAAAGATCGCTGTGTGCCCAGCAATTGTGGGCGGATTAAAATAGCTGTAAAATAACTCTGGCGGTTAATGCAGTTCTGGGAAAGTTCTGGTTTTTTTTCCAGTCACAGTTGTAATCCATAAATTAGATACTTGTTAATGTGCCAGCTGCAAAGCAAACTGTATAACATGCGGATCACAGATATGTAATTTTTGCAGATAGGTAAGTGGACTAGTGTTTGACACTGATATCATTTTGTTACTTCCAGTTCATGTTGCAATCCTTCTAATATAGCACTATTTACCATTAGTCAAGGAACTGCATGCAAACTATATGTCATCGGATTAGATCCTTATTGTTTCAATCTTTACTTATGCTAAGGTTACACAGAAGGGCTTCCCTGGGAATAAAGTCTTGTTAGTACAGAAAACCCCAATCACTATATTTTGTTTTATGCCATGACTTTGTGTTTCTCCTGACTGTTCACTCGTAACATATAACATTTACAAGTGTGGACAATAGGTGACGCCTACACCTTATACCCCTCAATGTCTTAAGTAACATTTCCTGCACATTGATTTACACACTTGTATGATTTACTGTGTCTCTGTGTATGATGTAAAGTGCTTTGACACATGGGCGTCCGCAGAAATTTTTCCAGGGGGGGGCGAACCTGGCAAATGAAGGGGCGTGGCTAATGTTAATCAATGGGGGCGGGGCTAAAATGGCAGACAATCAGGATCAGGTAATGTTCAGGCCAACCTGAGAAAAACAAGCATTGGCATAGCCAATAGGTCTCGCCTTTGGGACCTTATGACTGACTCACTGACTGAAGAACTTATATAGCTCACTTTTGCCGAGGCGTCTTGGCGCTGGGTAAGTATGATGCCGGCAGTATAAGTATTTAGTTCTGCAGCAGGTCCCAAAGGCGAGACCAATTGGCTATGCCAATGCTTGTTGTTATATCTGGGCATGTTGAGAGGCTAGGGGACTGGGTCTCGATGTCTGGTTGGGAGCACAGCAATGACCTACTCAATTTGAATGCATAGGTAATACAACCGGAGGGGTGAAATGAAAGGTTCGCTACCAGGAATAACAGGAAGGTAGAAAGTTAGGCTGGTTAGAAAGATAAGGAGGGGTAGAGACAGGCATGGTGGTGAGGGGAGAAACAGATGCATGCTAGGAGAGCGCTGTGAGGGAGTGAGGCGAAATGGGAAGAGGCACTGAAAGGTAGGTCGGGTAAAGACCGTAGTAAGGCAAACAGAAGGGTAGCGAGGGGTGAAGGGTAGACAAAGAAGTGAGGTGTAGAAGAAAAAGATTCAGGAGCAGCGACAGGTAAATCAAAGCTGGAGAGGGGAGAAAAACGCAGTCGTAGAACGTGAGGGGGCCAGGTAGAGAGAGGGAGAGGTGTGTCATAGACATGTAGAGACAGCTGAGGAAGAGGGAATAATAAAGACTGAGGTAGACAGGTGAGGTAGAGGGGTGCGTTGATATAATGGAAGTGCAGAGATGTGCCACAGATGTTACTGAAGAGGAAAAGAAGTAGAGATATTGAGAAAGATGTAAGGCACTAAAAGAAGTAAGGGGGTGAACAGAGGTAGAACGAGTGGAAGGGAAGAGAACACGTAGAAGATGAATGGCAGGGTAAAATGAGCGATCAGGCAGTGAGTGTGAGGAGTGGGATACAGAGGCATATGTGGCAGTGAGCGTGATGTGCGGGGTACAGAGGGATATGTTGTGGCAGTGTGCACAAGGTGCGGGGTACAGAGGGATATGTTGTGGCAGAGCGCACAAGGTGCGGGGTACAGAGGGATATGTTGTGGCAGTTAGCGCAAGGTGTGAGGTACAGAGGGATATGTTGTGGCAGTTAGCGCGAGGTGTGGGGTACAGAGGGATATAAGGCAGTAAGCGCGGGCAGGGCCGGCTTAAGCGCTCGTGGCGCCCAGTGCGACAATGCTTTTTGGCACCCCCAATGACCACCTCCACTACAGGTTCTTCATAACCATCCTTTCACAGCGCCCCTCAAGCCTCCGTAACCATTCAGTCTCAGGTGCATTTAATTCATTTTATAGCGCCGCTCCTATCCGTGTAAGGTGTCAGAACACTTTACATTACACAGATCACATAGAGACAAACAATCATAAGTGTGTAAACAGTGCATAGGAAATGTTACATAAGAGAGAGGACAAGAAGGTGTAGGAGTCACAGGTCATCCGTACAGGTAGGCAGGATAGTTTAAGAGGGCTTGGCCAGGAGAATCAGAAACCTAGAATTTAAAACCTAGCACCATGGATGGGGGGTTCCCTTTATTAATAAGAATTGATTTCTACCCAAATAACCCATTTTGCCACATTAGGATAATGAAAAGCTGGGGGGAAATCATAACGCTCTAGCCCATACCCTACAGTTTGCATGCATCTTTCATAACAGTTACTTGCTCACTGTTCCACATTAGGATTTTAACTCATAAAGAGTTATCAACAATATGGTCTCTCTGACAAAAGTGTAACCCACTGACCTATTTACATTACATTATACGCACTTTGTGAGCTGCACGTTCTTTGCAGCAAGCATAGTAACCCTCTGCGCTACCTTAGGATGAGGAGAAACTTCCATTACACAAAACTTCGATCTCTCCCTCTCTAAGAAGTGCATTAATCACTGCAGTCATTTAGACATTTTTATTGGTGGCTGAAAATTTCTAGGAGTCCAGGAAAGAAGCAGGTGCTTTTAAAATCATATTAGCGCCCCCTACACAAAGTCAGCACCCGGGGCGGTGGCACCGGTCGCACCGCCCTAGAGCCGGCCCTGAGCGCGGGGAGTGGGGTACAGGGGGATATGAGGCAGTGGGGAGTGGGGTGCAGGGGGATAGGAGGCAGTGAAACACAGGGTCAGCATGGCCTGCCAGACATGATAAGGTGCATACTGGCAGATAGATATGTTATTGACACGAGTCTGTGTACGTTTTGGTGGGATCTGAAATCTGGGCTATGGCGCAACCTCAATTTTTGACTTGGGAGAATAATGCATCGACCCCCCCAGAACTTCATTCAGAAGACCTCTTGCTCTCAAGCTACACTGTGTTAAAAACAGTGCTTAATTTGAGCCGGTGCTTTCCGGTGCTCAGCACCGGAACTTATTTCACAGGGCCGGGGCTATGATTTCTGAACCTGCAGGTAGTCGTCTCAATATTAATTATTCCATTCCAAAATATAAAGTATAACATACCTTGCCATGGTGACTGGCTGGTATGTGTTCACAGGCAGGCATACACCGGTTCAGGCAGGCATGATTGTGTATCACCACGTTAGTGATGATGTCATCACACCTGTCACGAATTCAAGAAGTCATCGTCAAAAAATGGCTTGCGTTCGATTCCCCGAGTCTGTTGCACCCTGCCATTGCCTGAGCCTCCCATTGGCTAATTGTAGGTGGGGGCTAGCTCATGACGGATTTCAGGCAAGGAAGCTCCGAGAGCTCATTTGGAACTTGGGAGTGAGGTCACGAGGAAGAATAAACTAAATTAAGTGTGCATTTTCAAATTGCTTCGTGACCAGAGTGGTATAGATGGCAGCCCTACATTGCTGCTATCCGCAATGTGCTCAATACGGCTGTGGCCGAGCACAACTTTTGTGCGCCATGGAGTCACCTGTTTGTGCGCTGCCCCCCAGCATGCTAATTGTTCAGCGCATGAGTCCAGCAGGCGCCACAGCCATACACACCGGCATTGGCAGCATTACGGTCGGGGACAATGCTTGTGCTGTAGCAGTCAGGGTCACAGCAAGCTCAGCATTGGATGCCGATGCCGTTGTCACCCCTGGACCTACTAATTGCAGGAGGCACTAGCACTGACCTAACCTGCTGTGCTGGAGCAGCCGCCTGTTCCGCAATGCACTGATCGATATGTGCAAAAAAGCATTTTATTTTGGTGTGCATTTCTTTTTTTTGCACTCGTGTCGTGTCGGTTTAGATAAAGAATTAAAATACATGTCACCTTGCCCTTCTTTAGGAATGACAAAATAGCAGGGACATGTACAGGCTAGAGACAGGGCTGAGAGCACTAGTAAAGATGAGAGAGAGCAAAGAGGGGAAAGAAACAAGGAGAAGAGAGGGATAAAACACAGCAGAGTAGAAGAAAAGGAGGAGAGCAAATCAGATACAGAGAGAAAGAGAAGGCAGACATGGTGCGCAGCAGACAGTGATAGAAGGGAGAAGATAGATTGAAAGGATGTAGAGGACAGGACATGACAGAGAGAAAAAAAGAGCAGAGAATGGATAAAACGGAGATACAGCTAATCACTGCTAGAAGAGTGAAAGTAAAGAGCCAAGATCGAGGGGAGAGAAAGCAGAATATGGATAAAAAGGAAGATGAAAACGGGCATGGGTAGAATGCATAAGGAATAGAGGGCAAATCAGAAATACAGGGAAGTAGGTAACACACCAGGTGTGACAAAGACGATAGAAAATGATTAGAGAGGTGAGAGGATAGACTCTTAGAGAAAAGACCTATGGGACAAACATCAGAGCAAGGTTAGAAGATAGACTGAGGCAGTGCTAGTGTTGAAGGTGGGGCACACCAGAGATAGAAGTGGGCTATGGCCTCCTTGGAAACATTTTCGGCACCGGCACTTCTGCTTTTGCAAATTAAGCACTGGTTAAAAGGAGGTCTTTGTGTCCAGACCTAACCACTCGTGCTTGTGGCGCGCAGCTCAAACTGGCCATTGTCATTCTGTTTGTGATAATCAGCCACAGACAGCATGACAATGGGCGGGAGGGGCTGCGAGGAGGAGTGCGAGGCGCCCGATCAGGGAGTTGAGGCCTCTGGCAGGGAACAGCTCTGCTCCCTGCAGGGCCCGTAATTACGGACAAAAGGCGTCTGTAAAAGCATGGATGGCCGCAAGGGGGGCAAGGAGGAGCACTCCGGGGGGGGGGGGGGGGCAAGCGCCCCTCCTTGCCCCCCCCCCCCCTGCGGACGCCCATGCTTTGACACCCTACCTTTCACTCAATAGTGCTAGAAAAGAACAGAAAAAAAAATTAGAGGGTGAAATTTGAATCATTATTAGTGTACTTTCTCATACACACAGATAAATCTTGCATTCTCACAGAGCATGCACTTTTCTTACACAGAGGTAGTTGAACAAAGTAAAAAAACTTGACTAAATTATAATTTCGCTGAAGTGCTTGTGAAGTGATAAGTTATGTGCCTTTATTTACTTCCATTGAATTGGCATCAAGATGGCTTGTAGCCAGGATGGTACTTCAAAAAAAGAAGGGCTGATGTCCCTTTAAATCAAGCCGTTGTTTGTGCCCAGATCGAAGGGAAAATAAGAAAGGCCCTTCGCTGCCTGCAGGTTGATGCACCAAACATAATGCAGACGTGTGGGCGCTGATTAATTCTGTTTTGCTGTTGGAAAATGACACCAGGACAAATTCAACATATTTCCCTGTGTGGTTGGATCCCAGATCTGTCCCGGATATAGCTTTAATGCCTATAGGCCAGTCCCATCCTGAAGATGACTTCATGATACTGAAGTTCCTCCGCACAACATGCAGACAGCTCATCACTTCAGCCAAAGTAAAGTACTATACTAACCCCAGCATTGAAACCCACAACAGAAGCAGATCCCTTTTCAAGACAGTAAAGCAATGCATCCACCCAATGCCAGGCCCACTTACTCTTCACACCAGAGAAACGTGTGATGCAATTAATCTGTTCTTCCGTGAAAAAGTACAGAGGGTCCGATAAAGCACAAACACTAAGCCTGCTTCATCTCTTTCACCTGTCCCATCCCGTAGAATCTTGCAATGGGCAACCTTCACATTCCTATGTCTCACAGAGCTCACCAACACACTCAACTCCTTAAAATGCAATTCTTAAAAAATATGACGTCTTACTCTGTTCCTTCATCAAAGCTCTCTCTAGGGATGGTCTCTCACCCTCTACTCACTATCGTCAAAGTTTCCCTCGCTCAAGGAATCTTCTCATAAGCTCTCAAGACAGTCCAGACCCAGGCACTCCTAAAGAAACCTACACTAGACCTTGATAACTTCGCCAACTACCAGCCCATCGCTCACCTACCATTTATCTGGTTTCCTGAAATGTAATGTTTTGCATTTGTGAAAACTTGAACTTTGGCTAACTTAGAGAATTTACGTCTCAGACTTCATTTTGCCTGTGACATTTGATCATACCACTTGAATAGACTTCCCTAGAGTAAATATTTGAGTGTGCTCCACAGGAAAGGTCAGCGACCTTCACAAGCTGTTCTGAACAAAATTATATTAATTCAAGGTTGAACCTGGCTGTTCCAGGGAAAGTCGCACACGATGTAACCATTTTTGTTCCCCATACAGGTGGTGTTTGTGAGAAACTCTATGTTGTAGAATTATGCATATTTTGTTGAATGTACTGCTTTGTAAATGTTTCTCTTTGCTTTGGTTTGATTGTTTTAGACTATGTGAACCATGCATAATCATAGTAAATTTATGAAATCCTTTGTTCAGAAACCTATAAAAGAGTGTGTTTTTTTAATGTGATCGGAGACCCTTTCCCACTCACCTTAGGAGTCAAATCCATACTGAATTGCTCTCCCATATTTTTTCACTTTTCAATTGATGACTTGAACTTTACTGAGTTCTTAATTGATTCTGTACTTTAATTGACCTTTGCACTCTCATGTATTGACTAATTGATTTTGGCCTTGCTAAATTGAAAAGTTTTTTTTTTAAACATTTAAGTTGAGACCTCTGTCTGTCATTCCTCGAGGACCAAATGGGTTCTACATACCTGTCACTTAGCATTGCCATTTAGAATGGCATCATTTAGGCAGGTACGGCAGGCAGCACACAAATCCGTATCAGGATTGCAGCACTACAGATCAATCAGGTGTGTACAGAGTGAGAACTGTGGTTGTGAGCCATCATTGGCAAGATTGTTTTAAATAAAGTATATTCCAAGACCCCACATATGAGATGTATCTCCTGCGTGACTACCAGTCTGGCTTCAGCAATACGGAGACCGCTGCCTTACGCATCATAGACAATGTCCTCCTGAAGACTGATGAGGATGACTTATGCTCCTGATATTGCCAGGCCTCTCAGCTGCCTTCAACATAGTTGACTATCCCAGCCGCATAACATTAACAAGTGTTAAAACAGAAAGGAAAGGCAGAAGGCCTTTTCCATGTATTCACCCAGAATATGGAACAATATCCCTGTATCTAACAGTGCCACCCCAACACTGCTCCAATTTAGAAAATGGTTTAAGACTCAATGCATTAACTATCCACAATCCAGATATCTCTCCTAACATCCTAACATTTATTAACTATATATATATAATATATGTATATATATATATATATATATATATTTATACACAAACACATACAAATGTTTTCAACATCGTGATGCCATCATTCGAGTTTTTTAAGAAGGGCTGTTAGAGGAGACCCCAAATGCTACAGAAAAAATACCCCATATTAACTCTAGGCAAAATACGGTGGCGACCCGAATCTGAGATTGAGCAACATCTAATCGAATTTTGACTAAAGTACAGCATGAATTTAGAGCTGGTTTGTACTCAATGGAGCAGCGCTTTAATTGCCTTAATTTACATCTGCTTTCTTGAAAATATGTGCCCGCTACTGGGGTACCTTGAATCTGGACTCTATTGACCTACATTCAGCTTTTGATTAAGTAAATAGGATGAATCTTTGGACCATTCGCTTTTTTATGGGGTAGACTCACGGTTGTTAATTTTTTAAAGCAGAAGCATAGCCATTTCTGTGCCAAAGTAAGATATGATTCAGTGGGCAAGTCTTCTGAGAGTTTTGACTTAATCAGTACAATTCGGCAGGATTGTGTCCTGGTTCACCTCCTTTTCACCTATACAGATCAGTTCAAGGTATGTCTAGGGTGGTGGGGTTGGTATACTCCCAGGCTGGGCTCTAAATCCATTACAGCTCTGCTATATGTGGATTGTGTGTTCCTTTGGTAATGGGCAGCTAATGGTTTTAACAATCTGCTTGACAGATAGCTGTTCTTAATGAACATACTTAACTTAGACACAGACCTATCTAAAACTTTTATTTTACCCGCGGGCCACAAATCTTATAGGACACCATCAAAGTTCATGTTTTAAAGAAAACAATTTGTTTTTCTAATCTAGGGGTACCCCTCGGAAAGAGTAACAGATGATCTAATCTTTTATAGTCTACAAGCCTCAATTAATACAGTTAGTAGGGGAAAATCTTTAAATTTGATGGCCACAAAGGGAACAAGCCACTCCATGCTATGAAAGTCATGTAAAGTGGTACACGGGTCTCTGCTGACATGTATGGAGCACGTGTTTGGGCCACCACAGACATTTCCAGGTCTATGGACTATTTGCAGGCATTTCCTGGGTGTATACCTCAAAGATCCTGTAACTAAATTTGCCTCAAGGAACTGGGACTAGGTTACTTGGAAGTTAGGATCAACGCTGCCCCAATCTTTTTTAGGATCTCACGTTGGACTGATTGTGGCCGGCCTACAGATAATTTAAATTGTTTGTACCTGGACACAAGATACAAGACAACATGGCTAAGCTACATCAGAAAAACCTGTTATGAACGAGGCCATCGGGAATCGGTGGGGTCGGGTAGAAGTATTGAGCTTGTGCCCATGTTATAGTCTATAATTTCTACATATCTGCTCTATTTTACAATGTTGGAAATTGACAAACTATAGAGTGTCTTTTATATCCTTACAGGTGTTATAGTCCCTTTTTTCATGCTGTGGATTGTTTTTTAAATGTGACCATCAAAATTAATTCAAACATACATGATTAATTATTTTTTTTAATTAAAGTGTATCTTAAATGGTTTTATTTACTATTAATCCTTTGATGTTTTGATTTTAACCCGAAATAAATGTGTATTATTGATTGATTTGATGCCATGTGATGAAATTTAAGACTAAGAAATTCTCCAAGTAAATAAGATAGAATGTTACTTCCAGAAATATTTAATTGTGCATGCACTACTTATGGAAATTAGGCAGAATTTTTTAAGCATTAATTTTTTAAGACCCGTACTTTATGAATGTAAAGTATTGTGATCTAGTTTTAAATTACAACCTATTCCCACTTGTAAAAAAAAATCCTTTTTTTTTAATTTTAAAAATACGCTTTTGTCCAAATCTTCTCATGGAATGTCAGAGATAGTTGAAATACATTTAGATGCCCTTTTAAGGTCAATGATTTTCGATATCCTTTGGAATTTATTACGTTTGCTTTAGGTGTCACTGGCCTTAGGATCCTGCTGGCTCAGAACATCTGGTCACAGAGGCCTGGGGGTGTTCCAAACCTACAGACCCCAGGATCATTAGGATCTGGGTGTGAGATGTGTACTCCTGTGTGCACCAGAACCGTCCAGTCCTATCAATACCACAGTCTCTTCAAGTACTACAGCAGTCACTCCCTGTGCTGAAATGTGGACAAAACTGGTACTGAAATTGCGAATCCTACCTTCCAATCCAATTGGGCCTCAAATACTTCAATCCCGTAGGCCCTAGGGCCTTCCCTTCACACAGGACCTGGGGTCTTTCAATCTCAAGTCTCGAGGTCTCTAATTCTACAAATCCCGGCGCCGTCCCATGACACAGGAACACGAGTCTGCCAATCTCACAAACTGTTGAGCCTTCAAATTCAGAGGCTCTCCAGTTTTCCAGTCACAAAAGGCCTTTAACTCCACATGCCCAAAACCATTGACAATGAAGCCTTCTAATGTCCAGCCTTGCAATCATGAAGCCACAAGGCCCTCCATACCTAACCCCACCAGATTCCTCCTATTACACCGATCTGGATGGAGCCTTCCATTTCTGCGGACCCTGGAAGCTTCAAATGAACAGATCACATGAGTGTTCGTACCCAGGAGCCTTACAGTGTTGCATACAAGGATCCTCCAAATCTATAGGCCACTGATCCCAGTGACTGCAGGCCCTGAAGCCCTTCCATCCCAAAGGCCCTGAAGCCCTTCCATCCCACAGGCCCTGAAGCCCTTCCATCCCAAAGGCCCTGAAGCCCTTCCATCCCACAGGCCCTGAAGCCCTTCCATCCCACACACCCTGGAACATTTGAATCCCAAAAGGCTTAGGAGTCCTTCAGTCACTCACATCCTTCTTCAAGCAAATCCCACAGGCCTTTGACCCCACCAACCCCACTCAACCTGGTGTCGTTGAATCCCAAAGGACCTGGAGGCCTTCCATTCCTCACACCATGGAGCACTCCAATCCCACAATCAAGTGAGCCTTCAAAATCGCAGACCCTGAAGCCCCCAATCCAACAGAACAAAAACACCACCCCACTCTCTTACAGCTGAGTAGGTCTGTGAGCTGGAGTAATCCTGGAAACTCCCATCACAATGCACTGAAACCAGGCGTACACCAAAATAGGCTACACCACCACAGGAGCAGATACACGGCTTTAGTAGCAGTATACTTGTAGTCAGAGATCCTAAAGCAAGCATGGTAATAACCAGAAATACAGATCAGTATGCAAATAACACAAGTATGCGAGTAGTATAACATTTACCACCGCTAGGAAGAAAGTGGTTGGGCGGAATGGAGCATAATTGTTATTAAAATGTATTCTCTGCAGGTTCAGTATATTAAACACACATCTTGGCACATCAGAGGCTTCAGAGGGGCAAAGCGAGGAAGATTTAAAGCTAAGTAAGGAAGTGCCTCATGGCAAAAGACATGAAATGACAGCAGTCCCACAGACAGCTCCAACAAGACGAGATTTACTGAGATCGCCAGCGAATTCCCCAGGCAGGAATTTCACAATGAATCCTCGTTCAGTGATGTTGCAGGAATTAATTTTTGACATTGGTATCTGGTACAAATGAAGGCACAAGAATGACTTCCAAATCTCCACACTGGTGGTAAAGCTGATCTGCTGTCTACAGCAACCCCCACAAATCACTTCAGACACTGAATAAGAGGTCAGAGTCCAAAGCAACGATCTGGCTCACTCTACAATGCCCACAAAGCAATGGGTTCACAGGATGCCTACGAGGAGTCATGTAATCTCAGTCAAGTACTCTGCAGGACGTCTTTCGAGCAATTACAGGTTATGAGTAACAACCCACAACTGATTGCAGATTCTGGAGTGTTGCCGCTGTGTTAAAGTTGCAGATACTTCAGAGTTCTCAGTCTGCTCTTCCAACTGTCAATCATGCTGCAGTCCCTGGAACATTTTCAACTCTGGAATCTTCCAATCCTGCAAGCAGATTGGCTACCCAATCTTCTGTGAACCAAATCTTCCAATACCACAATCTCTGGTGTCTTCTAGTCCTGCAGTCACAGAGTCTTCCAATGTGGCAGACATGGAAACTTCCAATCTCAGAGGCCATAATGGTTTCTAATCCTACAAGCCACAATGCCCTGGAATCCATAGGCCACTGAGCCTTCCAATCCTACAGGCCCTCCAGCCTTCCAGACACACAGACCACAAAGCCTTCAACTGCACAGGCCATGCAGCTTCCAATGCTGAAGTTCAGAGGGCAGCCAAGCATTGCAGGCCAGAGAGCATTACAACCCCACAAGTCCTCAACCCAGACTTACAACCCTGGCCATGCCGGTACATTCCAATCCTGCAAACTTGAGAACCTTCCGGGCCTTCAAGTACACAGTCTTTCAGCCCTTCAAGCCCTAGTGCAGTGTCCTCAGTCCTCCAATCCCTCGGCCCTCTGGGCCCTCACATCTTACAGCCTTCTAACCACTGGGATCTCCAGTCTGCAGGCAGTTTTCTTGCATTCCCACAGGTGCCCAGCCGTCCACTTTCTCAGGCTCTGTAGCCTTTGAATCCCAGAGGCTCTCAAATAACCTGGTCCGTGTGGCTCTCGAACCTTCCAACGCCACAGTCCGGGATCCATACAACCCTTGAGTTACCAAACCATCAGACCCCGGTGGCTTTCAAGTCTTCCAATCCCAGAGTCCTCCTCGCCTTCCAGTTCCTGCAGCCGTCGAGTTTTCTAATCCCAGGGGTTCTCGAATGTTCCTGCCCCAGTCCCGTCGAGCAGTTCGACCCGGGTGACTCGGGTCTGCAGCCCGCCTGCCCTGCTGTCTGTCCTTCCCGTCCTGCGCCCCTGGAATGCTAACCAGGGCACCGCCGGAGCTCGGAGAAGCCATTCTCCTTCACAGAACTGCTGAGCTCAGCGCTTCGCTTCCCGGGGTGTTTATTTTGTACAAAATCGCTGATCCTGTAAAGTGTCGAGAAACATCTGGGAATTGGCGCGAATAGAAAGATGGCGTTGTCACTTGTGCAGCTTTCTGTGCCCTGGCTTCGTGCTGACTAGGCAGCCTGTCTCTGGCTCTCACAAACACGGGCAGCTTCCGACCCGGGCAGGCTGTCACTCTCCCTCACTCTAACAGAAATCTCCAAGCACAGGTATTATGAACCTCACACACACACCTCTCTAGCGCTCCCACTGGCGTCAGTCTCTCATTCGCTCACACGCAGATAATCGGCCGCTGTATCTCACTCTGCTCTCCCGGCGGAGGCCGTCTTTACTGTCTACCATAACTGTACCTGAAAAGGCTGCCTGACACTTTCCAACAGAATATATACATTTGAGGCATCCTGTCAGGGGCATAGCAAGGTGCCCCTGGCGCCTAACGCAGCAAGAAACATGCCCACTTTCCCCCATGTTTGGTGCTTAAAGATAGTCATAACTGGGCCAGTGGCCCCTTCACACACCTGGGCTCAATGCCACTGCATCTGTAGCACTTATAAAAGCGTCACTTCCTCAACAGTTCCAGTCAGCTTTGAGGTTGCCTATCTCGCGCGTGCACGCACGCACACGCACACCCCACCCACACACACCGTCAACAGTGGGGACCATCACACATGCACACTGTTAACTGTGGGGGGAGATGGAGAAAAGCAACACACTGGTAGAGAGCACCACAGGGGCCGGAGGAGAAGCGCGTGATGGCAGAACAACACAGAGTGCATGCCGGGGTAGTTTGGTGGAGGCAGAAGCACGAGAGAGCAGAGCAGGAGGGAAAGAGCAACACTGGGACAACGTAGAAGCAAACAAGGGAGAGAGAAACATGGGGTATCAGGAGGGTATTTGGTGGGGTGAGAAGCACACGAGAGGGTAGAGCTGGAAAACACATGCACTCTCATAGAGTGCTTAGCTAAAAAGTAACAAGCATTTGCAATGCAATAGGTCTCGCATTTATAAGAGTTTGAGCAATTGGCATTGTAAAATTACAATGCCTTTTATTTATGTTTTGGTTTTTAAAACAAATAAAAGGCATTGTCATTTACAATGTCAGTAGCATAAACTCGCATAAATGTGAGACCTATTGCATAATTCTGTACTTGAGGAACGATCATGACGTTTGCGAAAGATAATTTGAATATGCATGAATATTGATCCAGAGTGACGAGTATGATAAAAGTAAAGAGAATATTTTGCTGTTTATTATCTTATTTGTAAGTTATTAAGGACTAGTTACCCACCACCTGGGCGCATGCCGACGCTCAGCTTCATGACTCTATAAAGCTCTTGGACGCAACGTAGTTTGACACTAATTTATACAGCTCGCCGATTAACTATTGCACATGTTAATCTCTGCTCTCCAATAAACCAACTCAATCTCAGAACGAACGTCGGACACAATCAATTGATGGTTTTCATATCCTTCAACACAGGAAACTCAGAGTACAAATATAAAAGCTGTGGAAATTGTGGTTGGCGAGCAGTAAAAGAAGGCGTGGCACTTTTGGAACAGGAGCTGATAGTTTGAGTGTTTACAGCATGACGGGCGAGGGAGGGGGCTAGAGCGATTGTTGAATGTGGGTCAGTGCTATTAATCTAAAAGGGTGCATTTTCGTAGGTCTGTACGTAATTTAAGTTAAAAAAAAAATTATGTTTGTGTGCTGAGTGTACAATCATGTGTTCCCATGGTATTAATCTTAAAGGGTGCATTGTGTGGCCCCATTGTAAAAGTAAAAGCGTGCATAGCGCTCTAAATAAATTAAAAGTGCCCGTTATTACAAAAGCTGGCGTCCCACCAGTGCTCTTTCGATAAACTGAGTTAAACAATGCGTTACTAAGCAGGGACTTACAAAGCCTGTAAATGAATAAGAAGCAACCATTTACAAACCACTGCAACAGGAGACAATTGAAACTAGTATGAAGCTTTTTGCCTGTCACGCTCTGAGGAAGTTGGCCAGGAGTTTGTTTGGTTTGTTACTAAGGGAGGGGGTGGCAAATGGTGAGCACTTTCGCGGCCGCTTTGATGTTCTCAGTGGCCGCGTGGCTCAAATGTAAATGTAAATTGATACTTGTATAGCGCACTACTCACCCGCAAGGGTCTCAAGGCGCTTGTACGAATACCGCTGTGGAACCCATCCTGGCTTTCCATGTGAGGCGTCTACTCCTGGGCACCCCCAAGGAGGAGGCCAGGCTCACTGAGAACATCAAAGCGGCCGCGAAAGTGAATCGTCAGACTGACAAATGGTGCGCGCGCCCGGAGCACATGCACTTTATTTGGAGGCCTGAAAAGCACTAGTTTGCACTTCCAAATCCCCCCTTTACTAAAGCTCTTGCCAGAGCAGCGCTAAAGCGCTGGCTCAGGCGAGGCCTAAAAAGGTGTTCCCTTAAAGTGAGAAGTGAAAGGATACAGGACAGACAATCAAAAGATTGGCAAAACATGGCATGCTCCTGGGGAGGGACAAACAAGAAGAGGATTGCAAACCATTGAATAAGGAGCAAGCAAATGAGAAGGACAATAAAGTAAATACATTGTGAGCGAGGGCTGTGCTGTGAGCCCACATGTAAGTTCTAAAGAGGTCTTTCTCAACCAGACAGCTTGCACTTTCCGGGGATGAGATTTACAAGCGATCTCTCGGTCACTGCCACATACACTCTGTGAGCATTCTGTGCTAACACATTTTGAAAGTACTCACTGTAATATATTAAAGCACACTGCAGAGGTCCCAGAGCACACTGGCCCTCATATAGACGTATTACTATATTTATGAGAACCCACAGGGCTGGCTATTCATGGCACACTTGCATACACGCACCCAGGCACGCACACTATTATGACAATGCTAACCATTTAACCCTGGTTTGCCGTGTCCCTAAAGTTGCAAAATTGGAAAACAGTGAGAATGCACTTCCTGGCGTGGGTGACCCTCTGTTAATCCAGCCTGCGGAACAACAAAGAGCTCTCTCTGCCAATGCTCAATGTGAGTTTGCTGCCAGCTCTCAAACAAAACTACCAATGCATTTCGCTCGGGGCTTGTCGTCACTGTGCCATTGCAGGACTGCTACCCGCAAGTAGCTCAGGCAATGCATCTCACCACAGGTATGCAGGACCCTATGCCATTGCTGTATAGCATGGGTACTCACAAACTTTCTCTCAGGAGCCAAATTTATAGTGTGGTTTGTGCCCGAGGGCCGCACCGGTGGGGGCCGGGCCAGTGGGGGAGGGGACGGGGCTAGAGGGAAAAATAATGTGACCATGAGGTTGAACACAGGCCCCTGCAGCGGACGCCTTTGTCCACTGAGCCACCAGACCCGGCATACACACATCTCTCTCTCTCTGTCTCCCTTCCCCGCTCTCTCTCTACCTCTCTCTCCCTCCCTCTCTCCCATTCTCTCTCTCTCTGTCTCCCTCACTCTGTCTGTCTCTCTCTCTCTCTCTGTCTCCCTCTCTCTGTCTCCCTCCCTCTCTCTCCCTCTGTCTCCCTCTGTCTGTCTCCCTCTGTCTGTCGCCCTCCTACCTCTGTCTCCCTCTATCTGTCTCCCTCCCTCTCTCCCTCTCCGTCTCTCTGTCTCTGCCTCCATCTGTCTGCCCCGTCCATGTCTCTGTCTTTATCTCTGTCTGTCTATGCATCTCTCTGTCCCTGCCTCTATCTCTTTCTCCCTCTCTGTCTCCCTCTATCTGTCTCCCTCCCTCTGTCTCCTTCTCTGTCTCTGCCTCTATCTGTCAGCCCCTGTCCATGTCTCTGCCTCTGTCTGTCCGTCTCTATCTCTGCCTGTCTCCGTCTGTCTCTGCCTCTATCTGTCCGCCTCTATCTCTTTCTCTCTCTATCTCTCTGTCTCTATCGCTGTTTGTCTCTCTGTCTCTACCTCTATGTGTCTCTGCCTCTATCTGTCTCTGCCTCTATCTGTCTCTGCCTCTATCTGTCTCTACCTCTGTCAGTCTGTCCCTGTCTCTGCCTCTATCTATCTCTCTCTGCCCCATCTCTATCTGTCTCTGCCTCTATCTGTCTCCTCCTCTATCTGTCCCTGTCTCTATATGTCAGTCTGTCTCTGTCTGTCTCTGTCTATCTCTGTCTCTATCTCTATTTCTATCTGTCTCTGTCTGTTTCTGTCTCTATGTGTCTTTGTGCCTCGGTAAACATCACATCACAGGCTCTTAACGCACACCTCATCCGGCTCTCACTCCCTGCTGCCCTCCGTCACCTCATCCGGCTCTCATTCCCTGCTGCCCTCCGTCACCTCACCCGGCTCTCACTCCATGCTGCCCTCCGTCACCTCACCCGGCTCTCATTCCCTGCTGCCCTCCGTCACCTCACCTGGCTCTCACTCCCTGCTGCCCTCCATCACCTCACCCGGCTGTCACTCCCTGCTGTCCTCTGTCGCCTCACCCAGCTCTCACACCCTGCTGTCCTCTGTCGCCCTGTAATTTCACAGCTTGGATCAAAGCGCATATAATTAATTGTACTAAAACACAGGGCTTATGTTTGTGCTCGCTTTCAAATTCTACACACCATTATCTTCATGTTCCAACTGGCGATTGCTATGTCTGTGATCGTGTTACTTGTTTTGTTGATGGGCTGTAACTGGAAAACAAACTTTTCTCTCTCTCTCTCTCTCTCTCATTCTGTTTCTCTTTCTCTCTTCTGCTGTCTCTTTTCTCTTTATCTGTGTCCCTCTTTCTCTTTACCTTATTTTCCTTCCTGTGACTGCGTTTCTCAATGTATTGTCTCTTTTCTATTTTTTTGCTCTATCCTCCCCATCATTAGGTCTCGCCTGACCCAGCGCATGCGCTGGTCTGGCGAGACTTATTGAGAGGGCTCCAAAAAGTGCTACCAGGCCAGCCTAGAGCTACAGTGCATGTGCCCGGGCGCACGCGCCGCGCTTTACCGCAATTACTTTCACTTTCGCGGCCGCACGGCCGCTTTGATGTTTGATCGTGATCACTTTCACTTTCGCGGCCCCACGGCCGCTTTGCATAGCCAATAGGTCTCGCTTTTGGGACCTTATAAGTATTTAGTTATGCAACTGTTGCATGGCTAAACACTTATAAGGTCCCAAAAGCGAGACCTATTGGCTATGCCAATGCTTGTTTTTAACATGACACACTGACATAGCTTGCATGACTCTTTTTAATAGAAAATCCCAGTGAAATGCAGGGCCACATGCAGCATCACCTAGTTGGTTTTGGCAATGATATGATTATTCCATGTTACTTTCTGGCACACTTAATACCAAGTTAGCAATTTACCCCTTCATTATACAGCAGCCCCCGATTTCCTTTGCAGTTTGCCATCCACTTTCACCCTCTGTCACCTCACCCCACGTGTGTGTCAGCCCGGGCTGAGACAGCTTCCCGGGCGCACACACATCCGCACCCGAGTACTTCACAGGTCTTTAAAAGACCATTTACTGCTAACGAGACTTTATTTTATTTAACCTCTTCTTAGCGCCCCTGCATCTCCACTCTGACTAGAGCTAGAATCGCCCGGCCCCCATAGAGCAGAGTCTCTTGGAGTCTGCACTGCTGCAACCGGCAGTGTTTGCTGACACTGTTTAAAAAAAACCACAGGTACTATGTCTGCAATATAGCCAGGTACTACCTACACCCCCTCCTCCCCACTCAAGACCCAGCAAGGGACAGGAGAGAAGTTTTGGATGCGGGGGGCGTAACACCCCCGGCCATATTTATTAAACAAAAGATTATTAAACATTTATCTTAATTACAATATTTACATAATACAGCTGAAAATATACCTTACATTGATTACAATTGATAAGTTAGATGGCTAACCTTAACATAACTCTAATACAAAGGTTTCCTATCCATATCTAACATATCTTTAATAATCAATACATTTATCTATTTTCTGCGTACTTCAATAGAGCCTACGGCAAGGTCACTAACTGGTGTCAGATCCTTATCAATTTTAACCACGCCCTCCAGCCAGAGTGCGCATGCGCAGAGGGCCCGTTCACCGTGAGGGTACTTCCCCCACCGGTTACCCCCGTACGCTCTGTACCTGATCTATATAAAGGGGCCCTTGTAGCTGTGTGCCATTTACTGGCGCCGTTGTGCACGTGCGGGATGGCCAACCAGCCTAGAGAAAGCGTGACTCCCTCCTCCCCCGCACCCAACTGCCCCTGGAGTTCTAGGAGAGACCACTTATCCCTCCCACTTGGGCGACCCCATTCAAGAATGGCGCCGCCCAATAAGGACTTTAAATTTACTGCTCACCAATCATGACCTTACCGCCACAGGCTAGCATAGTTGACCGACTATCTAGCCCCTCCATGTGCTCACTAGAAGGTCATCCCCTGAGCCTAAGGCCACACAACCATGCCAATATATTCTCTAGGAAAAACGAAAGTTTAAGCCTCCTAGCGAGGCTTGGGGGCAAGCTGGGGAGCACGGAGCGAAGAGACAGACTCCAGTGCTCCCCAGCCCTTTATACCCCTTGATGGCCCGGCCAGGGCTACTGGCTGGACGTTGCCCTTTCGCGCGACCTGGAAGTGATTCTAATCACTTCCGGGTCACACCTCCGGGCCAGGACCTATCGGGAGGAGGCGCACTTGTCGCATCACTACTGTGCGCGACAGGCCCGCCTCCCGTTCTGGAGGGGGCCGGCACGACCGCCATACCTTTGGCGTGGCTGATGCCGGCCCCGCCGTTCTAGGTCCGCGGGCCACCAAGGAAGGCTTGTCGGTCTGCTGGCGTGCCCGCGGGCCATACTATGAGTACCCGTGCTGTATAGGGACCACAAACGCTCGGTTATTGCACCTCTCCCATTCCAAGCACGTGACCTTCAAAGCCCTGCGCTGCATCATCTCCTGCTTGGTCTCTATTGAGACCAACCCCACGACTAACCAACGTATCTCAACTCTGACCCACCGCACTAACTGCTGTCAGCATGCTGTGACCCAGAGTCAGCTCTGCCAATGGACCTCAATCCTACTCCACATTACACCAGTCTTTCCACTAGCGGTGGGCGGTGTAAACTCTGCTACTCTGGTGGAGTTTTGCCCAATCCGCCCTTCGCTTGAAGCGCGGAGTATTGGAAAGACTCTGCCAACCGTCCCGTAGCTGAGTTTTTTCTCACTTGCTGCTTGCCAGCAGTAAGTTGGTGAGTGCGAGCGAGCGAGAAAATCAATCGCTAGACCGCCTTCCGGTGAGATTTCTCAACACGGACGGTCGTGGCAGGTCGCTTCCGCTCACTTTGAGAAAGCTGCAGATCACAGTAAGGAAGCTGCCGCTCAAGTAGGAAATCTACTCAAGTGGCAAAAGGAAGCAGCGCCCTCTGGCGTGCCGCGTGGTGCCGTTCACACTGCTTTTACAGCGAGGGACAAGCTCCCTGCGTTAAAAATCAGCACGAGCAGCGTGACCTGTCACAACTCCGCCACTCATGGAACTCTGCAGTCTTGCTGAGTTTTGGGGTAAATGTGCGAGTTCCGCCCACCCCTACTAGGTCCACCCACAAATTTCTCCTAACACGCCTTAACGCTGACTGGCTGCACATCGTTGATTTTTCACCTGACCTCCCCTACTCTATTCTGGGACTGAGACTAAATCGAGGCCTGACAATGTACCCAAGCCTCACCCTCTACATCATTTGAACATCAGGAAGTGCGGGGAGCCCACAACTATCTCCACCAGAGCACCTCATCAGTGCCATCTTAAGGATGTTGGGGCCGGAAAAACATTTTTTTGGGGCCCCACTGTGGAACATATTAAAATGTTAATACCCAACCCAAACTATGCAAGCTTGCATGATGCCAAAGAACTGTAAATGACATGTTAAACTTTAACAGGGTGACACGAAAACAGTTGAAATATGTCTTGCCCGAGCCCTCAAAAACAGACACAGCATGGAGAAAGGAGTCAGACGTAGAAATCAGACGTAAAGGTAGGTCGTTAAGATAAATAGACTAAAGAGGTGTAAATTAGAGAGGACGTTCATTTTCCCAGGGGCGGGCTCGGTAGGTAGAGGGGGCCTGTGCCAATGCCCACCTTGCCCATGCCTTGAAACGTCTCAGCACTCATCCCTGAGCGCCCCTCCCCCACCTCCTACAGCATAAATGCTCCGGAGCTGAGAAGAGCTGCTGGCGCACAGCGGCCTCCTTTGCCTCCAGTCGGCACTGAACGGAGCACGCCTGGGTGAGGCGCGCGCTCTGCGGCTCCATTCATAAAACGGCGGTCATAACTCTGCCCCATAAATACACAGCATAAAAGTCAAAGCCGCCGCGTGGTGTTGTGAGGAGAGATAAGGTGAGAAAGGGATCTCGGCGGCCTCCTTAACTGCAGGCTACAGAACCAGGCCGCACAGAGCTTTATTTCTGAGAGCAAATATTACGAGGTAAGCCAGCAGGACCAAGCCTGCCTCTGTGCTTGGCATCCGACAGGACCCATCCCCTGGTGTAGGCCCCAAGAACTGCAGAGCACAGGTTGATTGTAACGCGCTTCAACGACTCGTCGTCGCTCCCATGCGCTTTTAAAGTGCAAAAAGACAGAAACAATACCACAGACTGTGGGAGAACGTGCAAAGGAGTTAGATACCTAAGTTGATAAATGCATCTCTGTAGAGATCTGTGCGCCCTGCTCCGATATCTCAGCAATCCAAAGGCATTTTAAGACGTCAAGTGCTTTAAAAATAAATAAATACGTGTGTAATGCTTTTTGAATGCGCTATAATATTCCACGAGTTACTTGCTGCGCTTGACATCAGCGATGCAACTACTGCGTCGCTATAGAAACGGACATTAATTCACTTCCAAAAGTAAATATATGGCTATGTTCCGTTATCAACACTTTATACTGTTCCAGTTGTTCCAGTTATAAATCATATATTTGTACCATGCTAGTCAAAATAAATGTTGCCCTGTTACATTTGCTATTTGGAGCCCGGCTAGTAATAAACTTAGGTCGCTCGTTTATTACTACAGTGCAAAGGTGCTATTATTATCAGGGCTTCAAGTGGGCCGGGTCCTGCCGGTGCTGAGCACTGGCAGTTTTTTAAAGGGGGCATCGAAACGGGTCTCTATCGGGCTCTGCTTTGAGCCCTGGCACAGGCGGTCTGTTTTTTTCCGGACTGCAGTGACAGCAGGCATAACGATGTGCGCGTGCTCACACTGCTCACTTCTCACTAGTGGAGAAGTTACGATGACGTCATGCCAGGTGAGCGTTGTAGGGGAAGGGAAATCCTTTAAAGAGTCATTTTCTCCCCGGATTTCCCTTCTCATTTTTTTAACTCAGGAGCAGCATCATTGTCGTGGTGTCACCAGGGCTTTAAGTGGAAGCTTTTTAAATATTATATACAAGCCATAGTTGCTGCTTATTTATCTTATGCAGCTAACAACCATTGACAAAGCCAATAGTCCTGACTTGTTGAATGTGTAATGTTACTTGTTGTATATCCATAGCTGGAGGCAATGACAGAAACAGCAAAATGCAAGTCAGACGGCACACTATGCTAAGTACAGATTTTTAGCTTATGTGTTTTTAAGCCACGCCCTTAATTAGATTGGCCATGCCCATTTGAGATCCCCCCAGTTTTTCCATCTCACTTAAAGCCCTGGTTATTATCTAAGTAGAGCTTAGCAGACTTAAAAAAACACTGCTTTTTGCCTCATAGATCCATTCTAGAATTAATGAATAGAAAAAAACAACCCGCAAGGCCTAGTTAGCGTGAATGCATCCCTGAATAAATGTAGCCTTTTGTGCTCTGGTTATGGTTAACCATCTTTGTTTAGAAGTACTGCACATGAAAAACATCATGACGTAAACCATAACTGCATAGCTGCCGAGTGAACCATGCTATGTTTTCCCATTTTAGAGAGCGGAAAGGCATTATGGCGCACTCCATCTGAGCATCACGCCCCCTCCATAATCAACAATATGAAACTTAGCGCATTCATATTACACCGTATCAAGCTTATCTATCTGTTCACTGGAATAAAAACTAAGTTAAAAATTAGTTATGAATCAGCAAACAAAAAAACGAAAACTACTGGAATTCCCAGTTAAGGTAGGCTGCACAGAACAAGCATTATATATGGTGTCCCCACCCAGCACAGCATATACGTTTCCATAGGAAACCTGAAAAATAAATATGTTTCTTAACATAAGACATGGCGGGGGCATCAGTTACGGTGAGTGCATGAGACAAAACCGAGCTCATGCTCTTAGGAAAGAGCGCCTCCTTCAATGCGAATCTACTGTGGCCTACCTGCCTCGGCTCCGCCCCAGCCCCCAAAAACACAATCAAAAGCCTGGGCATCTGGCTGGATCACTCCCTTAATTTTAACCACCAAGCAGCAAAGCTCTCAGCTCAGTGCTATGGATTACTCAGAATGCTATGAAAAATCCTTCCCCTTCTCCCATTTCAGGCAAGACAGATCATGGTCCGGGGCCTTATTCTGTCACGTCTGGACGATGGCTATGCCCTTTATCTAGGGGCCCCTCAATCCACAACTCGCACACTTCAGATTATCCAAAACTGTGCAGCTCGCACACTCCTTCAGATCCCCCGTCGGCATTCAACCAACTCAGGATTAAAGAGCCTACACTGGCTCCCGGTCATGGAAATAATTCAATTCAAGGCCCTGTGCATTGCCCACAGGGCCCTCTGGAAAACTGGCCCAGCCATTAGCCAATCGCTGATCAATCCCTACCTACCTAATAGAAAGCTCCTATCGACGTCTTCTTTCCTCGCCCTAGTCCCCATAATCAAGAGAGCAAGGTGTGGTGGCCGCTCCTTTTCCTACAACTCAGCTAAACTATGGAACACTCTTTCCCTTCACCTGCGGGAAGAGCCCGACCTACTTCCCTTCCGTAAACTCCTAAAAACTTTGCTTTCTAATAACCCCTAATAGACCTTGCAACATCCTTGCCCGCGTTTGTCTGCAGCGCTAGGACTCCTCAGGGTAGCTACCGCGCTTTACAAATCTTCTTTTCATTTCAGTTTTTTTTTTTTTTGCTTTCTGATCTCTCAACTAATCTTTAACTGTGATTTTTGCAATGAACGTCATTTTTCTAACTAAACTGTATCCAATCTTCCACCTGCATGGCAACAGCCAACTCCCTATGTATTGCTGCTGTACATAGCCTATGTCCTACCTGAAACTCAAAAAGTAAACAAAAATCGCTGGTTCAGGAAAACGGAACCCAATTCTGATGGTAAAATAGTGGGGCATGTTTGAGAATTTTTGCGAATTTGAAAGTTTAGTGTTCACTAATTGTGTTCTGCTAATGTTTTGTCCATTTTTTCCCGTTCTTTCGAGATCCTTTAAAGTGTTTTTTTCCCTCGAACTGGTCATTCGGTCTCACCTTTTCTGTGTGATTTTCCCTCCAGTGTGAAATTAAAGATTTTTCAAATTTCCAAATTATAAGATAGCAGGAAAAAGATGGAGCCCTTCAGCAGCCAATCACATTTCTTAAAAAATCTAATGTGATTGACAGAACTTGTGAGCTTCCTGTTTGCAACGTTAAAAGGCTAAGATAACTCTAAATGTTAACTCTTCAATGGCCACCCAAAACATATTTAAAACAGTAATATTTCCAAACGAATAAACAGATTTACATCAAATTAAAAAAACACACATTTTCCATGTAAAATCAATTTTCCTGCCAAGTTTGTGAATCTGTTTGGTGGTTTCGCTGTAGTAGAAAGCAAAATTTCCTATGAGAACTTGAAAGGGAAATCCATTTTATTTTTATTTCCCCACACTAACCTTTTTTTCCCCCCAGCATGAATCAGCCAAGAAGTCGAAAAGCCAAACCACAGTCCATTTTGATAAAGGTGTGCAAAATCTGATGCAGCTTCATCAAGTACTTAAGTTATAATCATAAAAACAACAAGCATTGGCATAGCCAATAAGTCTCACCTTTGGGACCATATATATATTTAGTTATGCAGCACAATATCCTTACTGCAACAACATTAACTGTTGCATGGCTAAACACTTATAAGGTCCAAAAGGCGAGACCTATTGGCTATGCCAAAGACTGTTTATTAAAAAGTTATACCTCATTTTGATTTTCTTTAGTTAATATGAGTAGTCCACAGTAGGGTGCAGCTTTTAAAAGAGTGCAAGCTTATCTGTGTGCATGAGCATTGCGCGTTCATGTTTTCATTTGGTTTGCAGAAAATTATTTTAATCCAGCTGCAGTTTAATGTGCCATTCTATCTGCTTCCAAATGCAACATTCCTCTAGCTTCTCTGGTCCAGGAAGAGAACTTGCATCATGGAAGGTTCTGTATGCTGTCTGAAAATAGCACGTCTTTTATAATGTTTTAGACAAAGAAAACACAGTTTTCATATAATGATAAACGAGCAGTACTGAAATGTTAATTGCATAGCAACCAATCAAACTATCAATTCATTTTAAAACCTACTTCCATGTGGTTTCTATTGGACAATAAACCCACACGTCTGAGTTGCACAGAGGAAATAAGCACGGATTTGGAACTTTGTTGAAATTTGCACCTCTCAACTACCTGCAGTCCATATGTTTATTTTCGAGACAAGTCCCGCTTCCCTTTTTGTGATGTTAGGTCATATGGTAGTATGCAGCTGGAACGAGACATAGCTTATTTATCCAGCCATTCATTATTATGGCATACACATGCCCATTAAGTACCTTTGCAGTTGAACACATTCAAAACAGAATAGAAAGGTTGAACTGATCCTATCGATGACATCCATTGCACTAAATAAGCAGAGAGATTGGTAAGCAATTTAACCCTGCCATATTATAAAAAGAAAAATACAAAAAATGACACAAACTATATTTTTTCTGTTGGCAGGTCACAATTCACTGAAATGTGTGTGCATCATACGTTCCCTATCACTGGAAAGAATTTAAATCTACAACTCCCAATTCCAAGATGGCACATTTATTTAATCCGCATAGAAACAGAAAAAGGACAAAATGACGGAAGCCTGGGGGAAGTTCAGCGGCCATTTTGAAGTTATAAAGTTTTCACCTTATCAATAGCAACAGGAGGCAAAATCGGGCTCTGAAAGCAAGTGTTCTAAAATGTACAGGACTACAATAGTAGTTCCACATTTTGTAACCATAACAAATGAAGTAAATCTACTCTAGAACAATCATTCACCAATCGATAATTTAAGTGAATATTAATGATCAGGTTATCTCGGGACATAAGCACTATTTAAAACATATATTTCTACAGATTCTTTTCTTGTAGTTTACTCACTATTATTAAAAATGCCAAGCCATTAATCAAGCCGGATGGCTCTGTGTGGCTTCGGGCCCAGTGGCGCCTGTTTTCTGTTCCCTCCTTAGCATCTCACAAAACTCTTCCGTGCAGTAAGGGAGGGGGAGGAGCGGGTGAGAGGGGGAGGAAAGCCGGCCATGCGAGGAATGCTAGAAACCAGGATAGCAGCTGTGCGCGTGCACGACATCGCGAACGCAAGCTGGAGGCCTGAAAAAAGCCACTAGGTTAGCCCTTCCAAAGCCCGCTTACTAAAACTCTCGCCAGAGCAGCGCTATAAGCGCTGGCTCAGGCGAGACCTAAAAATGTGTGGTGTTGAAATTGCGGTTGAACCATAATTACAGAGTCTCTATTGCTGACTCCATCACATATATATTGACACACACAGGCATCGATATAGTAATGTAATCAGATTTTTAACAAATAATACCCAAAGTAGAGGTGTCGGGAAGATCCTATTCAAACCCTGGAAAGTGATGAATCGTGCAGAGAACATTAAACCTGTCTTTGGACCCATACCCGCGATCACCTTCAGAAGATATCAATCCTTAAGAGTTAAACTGGTGAAGAGTTTCTTACCTTTGGAGAAAAATGGCATTTATAAGGTTGAAATTACCACAGATGGCAGCAAAATCATGAGAAAAAAAAAAATAGGTTACTCTGCGAAATAGTGTTCACAGTGTATGTAGTAAAATGACCCTGTCTGAAGAAATATGTAGGGAGTACCATTTTCCCAGTTATAAAAAAGAGTTTACTCAAACCCAAACATAAGGGGCATAAGGAAGGGTGATATGAATAACAGTACAGCGACACACTTCCTTGAAACCCATGCCGACAGGTGGCAGGACTGGGCATTGTTGACAGGGGATTGTGTGCCCTCAAAGCCCGGAGGAGGTTGGAAGTGAGGAGGTTGGAATCGAAGTACTTCATTGGGTTGAATCTTCACACCTCAACTAGGAAGCAGTGCTAATTGTACACCTATAATAACTGCATATAGCTTTGCTATTGTACTACTTTACTTTTATGATGCAATTTTTACTTTTCTTATTATCTATTTACTTCCAGTGTGTGGAGGTATTTCAAGATAAGTCATGGAAACATATCCCAAGACCGACATCATTAACCAATAGAAAAGTTGTGGTTTTGTTTTAAAACACGTGTTATATACTAGGCACCTGTACATTTCATTGAAGGTTTTTACACCATGATACACACTAAAAGATATGATTAGGCCCACTCGGGCTAAGTTCTGTTTATGATCAACTCCAAGTAGTATATGCTACATACCGACACAAATGGATTAAAAGCCTGTATTGAGGGGCGTGCTCCTTATTCTCGAAGCTTATACAGATTAGAGCGCATTTTATAAGTCACTTATAGCTAAGAATGTATGCTACAAAAGAGTTCAGCAAGTCAGCTTTCTCTTGCACTATGTCTCTTTACCATGTCTACTACAGCAATTTAAAATTCTATCACATTCACATTTTTTGATTTTGTGAGGAAATGGTATATAGTATATGGTGTGGTCGTACAACCTCATTGAGTAATACATTTACCAACCCCCATGGGTTATGTAGAATTTATCTGTAAAACCCTCAGCTCAACCCTGGATAGCTGTGGCACTGAGAAGCAAGGCTTACACAGAGGAACAAGCAAAAAGCATTTAAACAGCACCAAAACAATTGAAGAAGAAATCGACACGACACTGAAGAAATCTGACACCAATTTATAAAAATGGACAATTTTTATAAGAATTTAGACACTAGAGTGAAAAAGATCCACTGGAGGGTTCGAGATATTGATTTTACAAGCATTAATAAATCAAAGCAATATCACTCAGCTGCGAACAAGCCTTGGCAAAATCAATGAATTGGACACTTAGAAACGTTTTCAAAGAAAACTTAGGTGTCAATGCGGTTGTTTAGAAGTACTTGGGGCGACCAACTCCGGCAGGGGACTAGTCAGGAGGACCAGCGATGTCCTCAAGAATAGTTACCTTCACAGAAGAAGCAGGTCACTAGCAGTTCCAGGCTCTTTATTCGCGATGTAATAGATTCCTAAGGAGTGATACTGATGCAAAGGATGAAGATGCTCCAAGGATGCTATGACTGCGATGCGGTTGATGGGAGGGTCTTCCTGCAGGGATCCCTTGGTCCACGAAGATGGTGAGGGGTCCTGGGTGGATGGTAGACGTCCCACAAAGTCCAATCCGGTCTTGCAGAGGTCCAGTTGCCACTGCACTACCAGTCGCCCAGTGTTACAGTCATAGGCAAATCCTTTCTGGGCCAATAACTTATCTTCTGAGGGCCCCAGCAGCTCTCCGACAGCACTCCCAGATTCAGCGAACTCAAGTGCAACTCTGTGCATTGGGCCTTGGTCCTGTACAGCAGTGGTGGTAGCGGTTTGAAGAACTTGGGCTACCACCTGCCCCATCAGAATTCTTCAGCTGTTTTGTCCCTGTGCTGCAAACAGGAGGCCCTTAGAGTTCTCTTGGCTTGAATGTGCTCTGGAGACAGCTTGTCCTTTAGCAGCATGTGCAAGCACAGTCCCTCTTTTCACTAGTCACCAGGTGCAACCTCCTTTTGCTGGTTTCTCATCGCAGCAGGGCAGTCCTTCCTTGGTCCTTCTTTTAAGTCAGTCGACCTCTGAGGTCTGGGTGCCAGGGGTGCCCTCTTTATGCTCTGAAATTGGCCTCAGGGCAGGATGCGGTTGATAGCAAATGGGTAACCAGGTTCCCTCCCACCTGGTGACTACTTCCTGCAGAGTGTGGCATCTGGCTATCCCAGGATGCACCATTCTGCCCATTCCCAAGATGGTGATTCACCTCGCTCGGTGTTCAGACCTCACTAGCTCACCCACGGGGTGTGGCTACCTCAGGGCTACATGCTCCTGAGGAAACTGGTTTGGCAACAGTTTCTTGTGCCTGCCTGTGTACCTCAACAATGAGGCAACTCCCCCTGGTGTTTCACATCTGCCTTTCAGAGGCAGCTTCACCTTTGAAGCCTGCCTTTTGGGGCCAACGCCAAAGTGGCTTCCTGCAGGAGGGAGGTGACACCTCCCTGGCCTGCAATACCTCCTTGTTCTCCCTCCTGAGAGTTGCTGGCATGTCTCTCCAGGACGGCAGGAAGCTGTCTCATGGAGCAGACTTCATGGGTGCCCGGAAAGGCCCAGGAGTTTTAAAGGCAACAAAGTGGCAGCTTTGTAAAAGCTGCACACTGTAACAAGTCAGATTGATTTCGACTTGAGATATAAGTTGGGCTGAATGTAATGAGCTGCTTTATACATTGGCGTGTCCACTTTGGTGGCACTAATCAGGAGTTAGCACAGATGACGGGTCAGCATGTAATCCTGTACTCGTCAATTGGGCGACCAAGTCTTTCCACAGTAAAAATGGTGATTTTGAATGTTTGCTGTCAGGGCAGATAAAAATACATGTCCTGCCTGTGTCATATGTTGCACCCTGCATTAGGACTCGCTAGGCCTGCGACAGGGGTGACTTATACAAATGTGCAGGGCAAGTAGCAGCTTTGCCAATGCTCTCAATTGGAAAGTCGGGCTAGCAGTATAGGACTGCTCTACCAGTCTGCAGTGACAAACTGGGGGACTCGTTTCAGTTGAGGGACCTATAGGGAGGCTAAACCAGTGCTGGAAGACCTGTGGTACCCCTCTAACTTATATGCCCTAGGTACCAGAGTACCATATACTAGGTACTTACAGGTAAGTTAACCATTTCCAATTGGGTAGAGCCAGTTTGACATACACTTTAGGGACAGGGCACTGGCACTGAGATCTGGTTAGCAGGCCTCAGTGCACCCTCAGAGTCAAAAAGCCAGGAGCATCAATTGGAAAACCTGGGGGTGACCATACAAAAAGAGGTATTTACTTACAGATTTGATGGAGCCTGTACATTTTTTACTACGTTTTTACATGGTAAGAGACAAGGTTAAGCCCACTTGAGCTTAATTATTTATCATTATGATCAACTCCGAACAATGTATGCCACATACTAACATAAACGGATTAACACCTCACTTCAGCCACAATAGAAATTTTAAACCCATTCTCCGGAGATGCCTGCGGTGTTAACTGAAGGGTCCACTCACCCACTGTGTATTTGCTCAGCTCACTACATAATCCAACATCCGATACATCATTTCCAGATTTGTCTAAAAACGGAATTTGTTTCTAGCTCCAAAAGATCAGAAGTTATTAAACTCTGAGTAGACGGAGTGCAATCCCATGACAAACACTTTGAAAGGATTAGTTTGTCACCTTTCAGCTGCTGATTGCTAGTATAAGGCATTAAAATAGATGACAATCACACTCGAATAGCATAGAATATTGTGCAACAACGCCAAAATAGTGCTATAAAAGCACCAACTAATGTGCCGCACAGCGAATAATCAGCATTTTCTTGCCACATAATATAACCAATCCTGCCACATAATTGTGGTCCTCTAGTGCTGCATAACTCCAGAGTCCCTGACTATAACTTCAGTGAAACAATTATTTCTAAATGGCAACAATTATGCTAAGGTGGTACAGGAGCTTGCAGCTATTTCACAACATGGAGGAGAAACCAATCAGTTTCCTGGGGCTATTTGATACCCAGTAGAGCTGGCAATGTGGTAGCTCCCAGCGGAAGACGCGAGGCACTCTGTGCTCACACCTACTCATAGAAAGGCCTTCTGTCCTTGAGCTGGCTTTGCAGTGAGGTGACCTCCAGCACAGGCTCTCACACCAGCACAGACCAAGCATAGTTTTGTTTGAGCCAAACAACAAGAAGTTTTCTAACCTACTGCTCTGAATAATCACCTGCGCGTACCTGTAGCCGGGTGACGGGAGTATAGAGAGGTCCCCGTACTTCAGGGACTTTTGGAGGGATTAACTCCGTTTCTCGTGTGGCACTTTTTAGCTGTACGCCGCTAATGAGGAGCATCACTGGATGGTTGCCGAGAAATCTATAGCCTAAAATACTACACCACTAAACAGTGAAACTTGATTCTGTGGAAGTCAGAGGTGCTGGTCTACATATTCATATATAGTGGAGATTTTATATCAGCATATGTTTTTGGAATATTACGAGCCGTGATAGAGTTTGAGAAAGAATATGAATATGATGATTGATGTGAGGCAATCGATCTGAACTGAAGTTTAAGCCCTGAGGAAGTCGTTTGGGTCAATTCCTGTAGCGACGAAACGCGTTGGGAGTGGAAGATTTTCTGAGAATAAAGAGAAGAACAGAAGCCCAACTGATTATTGTTTTACCATGATATCATATTGTGAATTGATATTGTGCGTGTGCGTCAACATTTGTGATTGCTCTGAACAATCAAAGTTGATTAGAGATGACATTTTGTGATCTGCCAGCCTCATCCTAGGGTGTCTGAATTATCATTTCTAAGACCAAGTTTTACACATTGCCACCTTACCAGAAATTCTCCAGTAGGACAAAAACCCAGCAGGATTTTTTTTGTGCGGTTGGCTTTTCTCGCGGATAATTGAAGTTTCTCCAGCATTACCAGGTTTTACAGGGTTTTATCCAGCTGTATTTTTTTATGTTGCCGTATTTATTAAGTTGTCATGGATTTAAAAAATGGCATGAATTTGGTGACGCCAGACTTAACGCACCACTTCTCCAGCCTTTTCAAGATTTCTGAGAATAATCAGGATAGGATATCCCAAATGAATTGATGGTTATAGGCTAGATGGAGAACAAAGTAGCCTACTGGATAGCACTAACAGTATATTTAGTGCAGAAAGAATAGCGGCATAAAAACTTGTCATTGCAAATTCATCTAGAAAAAAATGACCTAAATACTTTTAGCAAGACATAAAAATCAATATTATTAGGTCTTGCCTACAAACAGCTTTCGATTAGGGATGTGCGAAATTCGTGTAATTTACACTTGCTTAGTTATGCAAAATTTAGGGAAAACTACATAAAATCCAAAACTGGCATTTACCACTACATATTAGCGTGAAATGCATATTTGCATCCATCTTGAATGTGAAAAGGCTTTTCGTGGTACAAAAAAAAAAGAGCCCCAAAATGCTGGCGCCACAAACATCAGCTGCTTGTGTTCTGGTCATTCACGTTGTTCCTAAGTACTCAGTCTTATTTTTCCTGCAATCAGCATGTAATTATACGAGTAGCATAATAGCCTAATTTCGGCAATTTTGCATAACTAGCGTAATGCGACAATACCGAATTATGCACTGCAGCATACCTTTGTGTTTGATATAGACTTAGAGTGGGTTTTGGTTTCACCTCTTGGTCATTATGGATAGCTTTCTTGTCTATCTCAGTTCCCTGCTTTCTGTTTTTCTCTCCATTCTTGGGTTTGTCAGTTGCTTATCACCTTGTTTTGATTGCATGAGTTTTACCCTTTCCCTGCTCACGTCAGCACCTTGTATTGCAACATATGAGGGACTATATTCCCTCCCTTCCTATATCGTTCCTTGCTCTTTATGCTTTTTTCTTCCCCACCCAACCGCACTCTTTGTTTAAATGTTAGTCTTCCCAGTGTCCGCTATAATCACAGCCAGACTGGGAACCGAAACAAGCCCTGGCAAACAGCTCATTACAGGGGGCCGATATAGCAATAAAACAAAACAACGGTTTTGGACCCCCCCCCGCCAGGGTCCAAAACCGTCCTCCACCCTGACGGCCCACCGGGAAAACGCCTGGTGCCCACTAAGGCCAGTTCGGCCCTGGCTATAATTCACGGCCTCCTTGCTCTCCCCACTACCAGCTGCTGTATCTGCACTGCATACACATGGCGGCCAACCTGGAATGTTTTTTCTTAAACCAAAATAAAAAGCATTCCATAAAGGCTGCATGTGTGCCCGTGTCTACTCATGCGCGGTGGCCATCTTGGAATGCGTTTTCTACAGCTTTAATGAAAACTATATTGTGACTACAGCATGCGCGTACAAATGCACAACTTATTTTTTTGTATTTTATTTATTTTATGTTTTTGGTCAATAAATACCATTACACAATCATTCATTCATTACATTTCATAACATTTGATCATAAACCTATGTTTCTGACAAATCTTTTAAAAAGAACATATAACTCCGAATTAAAAATGAGTATAACAATTACATTAATGCAGTTCTTGTGTGTCCTAAATTTGAAAAACTTGCTACTCATGCATAACACTTTTTCCCAGGGCTTTATGCGATCCCGTTATTCAATGTGCAAGAGCTAGTGTTTAAAGTGCTATTATGCAGAGGTACCTCCTCAGACTCTCTTTTGAGTCAGGGGTGGTACCTCAAAGGTGGAAGGAGGCAGTGGTTATACCCATCAAAAAAAAGGCAGGGGTTAACGCCAGCCAGATGGAGAATTTACGACCAATCTCACTCCTACCTTTTTTCGCCAAAATTGCAGAAAAAATAGTTAACGCTCAACTAACAACACACATGAACCGGACTAGTCTACTCCACCCCACGCAATCGGGCTTCCGGGCTACATATTCCACAGAATCGGCGCTGCTTCTGTCCACAGAAACCATTTGTAGACAGGTGGATGAAGGACAGATGGTAGCGCTGATTCTGCTGGACCTAAGCGCCGCTTTCGACACCGTTGTCCATCCCATACTCCTTCAGCGCCTTAAGGAGGGAGGACTAACCAATCTGGCTCTGAAATGGCTAAGATCCTTCATACAGGACAGGACCTTTCAAGTATCTCAAGAACATCAGGTTAGATCAGGGGGTCCCCCAGGGCTCTATATTGAGCCCCACGCTTTTCAACCTGTATATGGCCCCTCTACCTAACATCATTGAAAAATACGGCATTAGTGTCGTGTCCTATGCGGATGAAATGCAACTTGTAGTATCTCTATCCCAATCTCAGGAAAAAGCAGCCACTAATTTCTCCACATGCCTACAAGAGCTGGTGGTCCGGATGTCCAACAACTGTTAAAAGTTGAACGGCAGCAAGACAGAGGTCCTAATTGTGGGCAAAGCTCCCTCGATATGGTCATCAAAGTGGTAGCCACAGACCCTGGGTGCCACCCCCACTCCTAGTGAACAGGTAAAGAACCTGGGGATGTGGCTAGACTCCAAGCTCTCTTTTGACCACCACACCAGGACTGTGGCTGGGAAGTGCTTTGGAATAATGAAAGGCCTTCATAAGACTCTAGATGTGCTCCCGATAGCGGCCCGAAAAACTTTAGTCCACGCATTTGTCACCTCGCGTTTGGACTACGGTAATGCGCTCTATATAGGCGCCTGTAGCCAGAGCATTCAAAGATTGCAATGTATTCAAAACGCAGCCGCCCGCCTAGTCCTGATGCTCCCAAGAAGAGACTCGTCCAAAAATGCCTGAGCTTCTTTACACTGGCTCCCACTTAAAGAAAGAATCCTCTTCAAGGCCCTATGCATCAGCCAACGGATCCTGATGGGGACGGGTCTGACTTACCTACACAACCTACTGCTCCCCTACGCTCCCACCAGGACCTTACGGTCCTGTGGCTCGGGACAGGTTCAAGTCCCAATAATCAAAAGAATGAGAATGGGGGGGTCGCTCTTTCCGCTACCTTGCCGCTAAACAATGCAACGCTCTTCCACAGGATTTCCGGATGGAACAATCTGAAAAAAATTCAGGAAAAAATTGAAGACATGGCTCTACCAGATATAGAGCCGTGTATCTGACTTTTGCCCAGTATCTTTCTTTGGCACTCCCTTAGCAGCATTGGCCGCAGCGCGGGGACACACTAGTTAGTGTAACCATGCGCTTTACAAGCTCTTTATTATTATTATTATTATTATTATTATTACGTTTAAATTCGAGTATCTTCTTTCTCGTTGTCCCGGGTTTTAAAGTGCGTTGTCTTTGTTCTTTTGTTCTAATAGCTCTTTTAACTCTACCTTTTTTGAAAAACATATTTTATTAATTTTCCCAAATTTAGCATCATACAAAATCGAGATTCAAGCATATAATTAGTATTCATCAGGCCCCTACAGACCGCCAAGTACACGTGTGTCACTTCGGTTTCACAGACAATGTATCAAGCATTTTACATTGATTACAGTCGTGCTATTCATTGCGAGCAGTCTAAGTTGGACTTATAAAGTCTCGAGTGGGCTACTGAACACCATTATGCTTGTGCTGAGAGACGAAAGTACAGTAGAGCTTACCTCAAAGCTTCCCACCCCCCTCCCTCCCCTCCCTTAACTGTACTGGCCCTAACGCTTCACTACGTTTAATTGCTGTATCTCTAGTATGTAGCCGTCCCTCTCTCGGTTTCTGCATTTGCATATGCTATGACTCTATGTTTTGATCTCACAGGTACACAGGCGTGGTTGCATTATGGTTGCTGTGAGGGGGCAGGGAGGGGGCAATGGAGGGGGTGAAGTGTGGCAAATCTCAGCATGGGGGGGGAGTACACCTATTGTTCTCGCGCTACTGGAACTGGTGTCGCCGCACTTGACTTGAAGGCTTCCAGGACGGCATCCCATTCCATAGAGATTACGTTTTTGTGCAACCCACGGGCTTCCTCTTGCCGAATGGACGCACTTTCCGCGCTGCCCCATCTCACTACCTCCCCATGCCAGCCATGTAACGGCGGGGTTTGGCTGACTTCCACCGCATGGTGATGGCGCGTTTAGCCAGGAGCAGGGCTAGGTCCGTGAAACGAAGCTGTACCTTCAATGCCTTATCACCCCGGGTAAGGCCCAACAAGCAACTGCCTGCCGTGCGTGGCACAGTGGCGCCTGTTGCTGCAGCAGTAAACCTCACCACCTCTGTCCAATACCCCACAAGCTCCTGGCACTGCCATAGCATATGGAGCAAGTCTGCCTCATCTGCCTTCCATCTAGGGCAGTTATGTTGTGTGAGTGGAAACATACTCTGCAGGCGGTGTGGTGTGAGGTAAGCTTTGTGTATGACCATGTGTTGAATACATTCAAATTTGGCGTTCCGTGGGATTTTCCAGGGATATTCTAAAATAGAGTCCCATTCTTTGTCTGTCAGTTCCTTGTCCAGGTCCCTAGACCATCTAGTGCGCAAGTCTAGCAGGGTAACACCCGTATGAGTTCTAATGCTTTTGTATAGCCATTTAGTGAGATGTCGGCCATTTCCCATGAGATATGTCATGTGTACCAGTTCATGTTGACCGGGTGCTTCCCTGCCAGGAGCCCAATGTTTTTAACATATTGTAAAACCGTAGCATGTGTGAGGTATAGCCTGTCTGTGATCCTGTGCTGCCTGGTGAAGTTATCTTGGTCCATAAGGGTGCCGTCAACGAACAATGCACCAACCGTGGCCACCCCGCCCTCAGCCTAAGCCAGTATCCTCCGTTTCGTGAGCAGGCCAGTAGGGGTGGGGATCCCCACTAGCGGCGTGTTGTCAGAGTATGGGGGCAACTACGTGTGTAGTGTAGGGATTTTTTCCAGTACGTAAGAGTGTCGGGGCAGATACGGGCATTCTGGCTCGCTGGAGCAGGAGTGTATGCAGTTCCCCTCGGTCGAGCTTATGGGTTGTGTAGCCAATTTCATGTAAGTTACGCCCTGCCAACCAGAATGATAGCCATTGCAGTTGGCTCGCGTAGCAAAAGGCGCGAAGGTCCGGGACCCGCCCTTGTCTGTATCCAGCTGCAGTTTAGCCAGGCTCACTCTACAGCGGCCGTTTCCCCAGATCAGGTCAGTCAGTATCTTGTTCAGGGAAGTAAGTATAGATGTTGGAATCACTACTGGTAAATTTGCGAATTAATATAGTAATCGGGGCAGAAACACCATTTTCGAAATCGACACTCTACCCATCACTGAGAGTGGTTGGGACGTCTAGAACGCGACCTGAGATCTGAGCGCTCGGATAGCCTTGTTCAGGTTCCCTCAATAAGGTCTGGCGCGGTTCTGTAAATTTGTATGCCCAGGTATTAGAAGGTATAGGGGGCAACCGCCAGATTATATGGTCCGAACTGTATCGCCTCCGGGCTCCTCTCCAGGTGAAAAAAAGAAGGCCTGCGACTTGGTCTCATTTATGGTGAGAAATGCAAAAACAACAATTGATGTTATGGTGAGCCCTGAAAGTGATGCAAAATGAGTAAAGATCATTGGTATCGGTGTGAGGTCAGCAGTCAGGTCATTTATATATAATATTATGTCGTCTGCATATGCAGATAGCACATGTGTTGCAGTGCCCAGCTGGATCCCCCTCTGTTCTGCCGCTAAGCCAGGAGCCAGCAGTTCTAGTGCTATAACAAATAGTAGAGGGGACAGCGGGCATTCCTGTCGGGTGCCCCTGCCACGGGGTACTCCCATGAGATGTGCTTGCCTGTGCGGGCCCTTGCAGTGGGGGTTGAGTACAAAAACTGGACCCATTTCAGATAGTCAGGGTTATGCCAAACCTTCCCAGTACCTGGACCATGTAATCCCATCTAAGAGTATCGAACGTCTGATGTTTGTCTAACGTGATGCAACCGGCCATGTGGGTGTCTGAGGGAGTTGCTTCCATGATGTGGTACATCCTCCTAATGTTTAGCGAGGTACACCTCGCCGGCACGAACCCGCATTGGTCTGGGTGGATGAGTTTATGTAAATACGGGAGTAAACGATGTGCAAGGACCTTACTCAGCATTTTATATTCGGGTGTGAGCTGGGATAAGGGTCTATATCCCGAGATGTCTAATGACGAGTAGCCCGGCTAGGGGAGGGACACCACTAATGCCTGCATCGTGGTGTAGGGTAGCTTGCCTGACTCTATTGCGTTATATAGTCACTCTAGGTGCGGGACCAGGGTGTCTGCATAAGTGGCGAAGAACTCGACAGGAAGGCCATCTAGGCCCTGGGCCTTATTGCGCAGGAGGTCGTGAATGGCTTCTTTGATTTCCGCCTTCGCGATTGGGTCAGAGAGGTCTTTTTGCACTGCTTGTGTAAGTTTGGGGAATGGGATGTCAGTTAGGAATGCATGGAGAGAATCTTCTATCATCGGCAGGGGTGGTTGGTATAGGGTTTGGTAATATTCGCAAAAGGCGGTGTTAATGTCTTGTTGTGTGTCAACAATGGTCCCACTCAGCGTGGTCACCTCATGTATTGGGGTCTGCGGGGGGTCGTCTCTGAGTCTATGCACTAGAAGCGGGCCAGCTTTGTCGGCTTCGGCATGTTTTGTGCGCGTGTAGGCAGTGTGATCAACCTGTCTGAGCGTTGATAATAGCTCTGCGTGTTTGATACGGGCTTCCTGTAGCACCGCGCCCTTGGCAGGGTCTGCTACCGCTTCCTGTTCTAGTTTGTTCAATGAGTTTTCAAGCTCTGTTACGTTCTTGTGTATTTCTTTTCTAACCCCAGCCGTGGTGCCAATTGCTATTCCTCTGATCACCGTCTTTAATGCATCCCACTCCACCTGCGGCGAGGAGGCGGTGCCAGCATTCTCAGCAAAGTAGTTTGTGATCCCCGCAGACAGTGTACTGCGAAAGACCGGGTCTTCGAGCATCTGGGGCCATAATTTCCAGGTGGGGACTGGAGTGGGGATTCTGCCCCAAGCGAGGGTAACCTCTAACGGGTTTTGGACTGAGAAGGTTTTTCCCAGATACGTTGCATGTGTCACTTGGGTAGTGGTAGTGAGGGAACACAAGATCCTGTCTATTCTAGTGTGCAACTGGTGTGGGTGGGAGAAGAAGGAGTATTCCCTGCTGCTTGGTTACTTCAGCCACCAGGCGTCCCCCAGGGACCATCCCTCCACCCATTTGCGTAGTGCGTCAGCCTGCTTAAGTGCGACAGCGCCTTGGAGGGGGGGATGTGATCTGTCTATGTCTACATCTACCACTGCATTGTAATCCCCGCCAAATATCCATGGGTATGCTGCCCAGGGAGCGAGTACTGTGTTAAGGCTCTGGAGGAATTTATCCTGTTCGTAGTTAGGGGCGTATATACTCCCTGTTACTATTTGTGTGCCATGTAGGGTACCCCTCACCAGTATGTACCTCCCCAGTGGGTCTACCCGCTGTTCCAGTGACTTAAAGGGAACCCCACTCCGTATCCATATGGAGGTGCCTTGTGCGAAGGCGGAGTAGGACGTGGAGAAGATATGACCTCTCCATTTCTAGCGCAGTTTGACTGTCTCAGCAGCAGTGAGGTGGGATTCCTGCAGACAGACTATATGTGCATGCCGTCTGTTTAGTTGGGCATGGATTCTGTGCTGTTTATATATGGACCCTAGTCCCCTCACGTTCCAGGTTACTATTTTGTAGCTATCCCTCATGTGTATGCGTGGTCAGCAGTGTCCTGCGCATGTCCAGCGAGAGGGGGACAACGGTAGGTGGAGCAGTAGGGAGGGTTGGGCCAGGCTGAACAAACATTAAAACTCTAACAAAAAATACTTAGTCCAGGAGAAAAACAGTGCTGGTCCAAACCATAATAACAACAGTGTTATCTATTAACATTGCAGCTGATGCTTTCACCATGGGGGAGAGCGGCTCTAGCAATCTAGCCATGGAGGTACAGACAGCGCGAGCTCTACGCTGCCCGGACGACTTGAGTAGTGGGTGTTGAGATCGGGTTTACAGGAAGGGGTGTACTCATGTGCCTGCAAAGGTAATTCAGATGCAGTGTTTCTCGTACAGTGGATGTTACTTCTCACTATACCCCTGTTTCTAACCTAGGAATCCCTCTGCATTTTGAGGCGAAATACCACTAAACAACGCTATGCTGTTTTTAGAGTCTGAATGTATGGAGTGTTCTTCAGAGGAGTCTGAGGATATGTGGTGAGTGCCTTCCCGGAACTTGCTATCCGCCACCAGCGCCTCCGCTCGCTCCTCCGAGCCAGGTCCGGTGGAGGGTTTCTGGCCTGGGATGCAGTGTTTGTCACTCGGCGTCGCACTCGCCGGCTTCGCTTGGGCTTTGAGGCACTAGATACACTTTGTGAGGAGGGTCCGGACCCCAATGGGGGAACATGATCTCAAGCCATTCCTCAGCCTCCTCCGGGGTGTCGAAGAACTGCGTTTTTTGGTCATGAATCACTTTGAGTCTGGCCGGGAATAGCAGGGCGTATTTAATGTCCAGTGCTCTGAGTTTGGTCTTTGCTGCCTGGTATTGGGAGCGCTTTCTTTGCACCAGGACAGTGTAATCCGGGTAGAGCATACACTCTGGTTTTCGTACTGAATTTGAGACAGCTCCCTGACTTTCAGCAGCTGTACGTCCCGGTCCCTAAAATTCAATATTTTCACTATCAGAGGGCGGGGTTGGGCTCCTGCCGTTGGTCTGCCGGTAGGAATTATGTGCGCCCGTTCTACACAGAAGAAATCTGAGAGGCCCTCTGGGGCCACATGGTATCTGAACCATTGTTCCATAAACGCAGTTGCGTTCTGCCCCTCGCATTGTTCCGGCAGGCCAATTACATGGATATTATTGCGTCTGGCTCTCCCCTCCGCATCGTCCACCCTGTCCTGGAGTCCCGCTACCTGCCGTTGGAGTTGCTCAAGTTGTTCGCCGTGTGCTTTGTGTTGCAGCAGTATTTCTGCCAGTACCAGTTTGTTGTCCTTAACTGTGGTGGCGAGCTTGGCGTGGTCAGTCTTTAGGAGAGTGAATCCGGATGTAAGGGATCCTATTTGTTGTTCTTTAGCCTTTCTCGAGTCCTGCACTTCCTTCAGTATCAAGTCTAATTTATCAAGTGCAGTCTCCAGGTTAGTTGGTTGGATAATGTTAGTCATTTGTGTAGGGGCATCGCTTTCATCCACGGTCTGGGTTTTGGCGCTGTTGGGATCTGCGATCTCTCCCTTGGGGCGTCCCATCGTGTGTCCGTGCCCCAAGTCGTTCTTGTAGAAGGGTGTAAGCAGACGCCACACAGAATCTCAGGCAGCAGCCGCGAGCCTGCGACATGGGCGCTGCCGCGGTGGTCCCAAACAAAGCAGTCACCGGGGAAGGGGGGGGGGCGAGAGTCCGGCCCACGCCGATGCTGTAGCGTGTACGGAGGGCAGTAATCCCAGCCTGCAGCCCCCGCCACACATAGAAGTGCCTAACGACCAACACTGCGGCATGTTACATTGAGCATGCTGGAGAGTTTCATGCGGTTGAGATCCATCATCACGATATGTGAATCCACACTTGAATGATAATATTGAATGTCTCTTTATGTTTTGTACTGTGTCTTTATTCTTTTTTATGTCTCCAGCAGGTTGGGATTTACGAGAATACGGATAACACGTATCTCCTAGCACTTAGACGCATGTTCACCTTAATAGGTATGATGGAAGTACAGGGTGTCTTTCCCTGACTCCCACGTTTTTATATCACCTTGTTCACGGTCATGACGAAGCGCACTGAGGATCCACTAGGGACCTGCTATATGTGCGAAACATGTTGACCCCACTGCACCTTCACACGACTTTCACGGAGAGCAGCGGGAGCATACTTATCCCCCTACATATTTGCTTTTTAGGATAGCTCCAGTTCCCATTATTTTAATTTACCTTCCGGACCCTTGAATAAAATTGATTTGGGGCACCGGTTAGGTAATTATATCCTCACACACACACTTTTTTACAAGGCCCACACACCCGCATGCACAACTGTGGCACCTCCTAAAAAGATCTCTGACAAAGAGCCCTCTCGCGGGGCCCGTGGGGGACTGCAGCGCCACCCCCACGAGGAGCAACGCCCGATGATGAAGCACAACACCCGCAAGGGAACTAATTCTAAAAGGAGGAATTCCCCCACTTTTATTTTGATCTCACCGATTTATACATTTTTTGGACACACGGCATCTCAACTAGAATAGGTTGCAGAGTTCGCTCTTTTATTAGGAACAGCTACCATCCACTGTGTTGCCCTAAATTGATTGCCCTAATGCTTTCATGTTAACTTTTACAAATTTTACTCCCCGGCATATAAGAGGTATAGAGGAGCCACTCAACCAGGGGGAGAGGATGTGGTCTGACAGCTAGAGCTGCTGACTTTGGTGCTGGAAACCAAGGTTCGAGCTTCGGGGTCGCGTCTACATCCTGTGATTCTGGGCAAATCACTTAATCTCCCTGTGCCTACCAAAAAAAATAATAATGTGTCCTTGTGTAACATAACCGGTGCTCATGTAAATCGCGCTCCAATACCTTCGGTCGAGTTTACGCTATATAAATCTGCAAAAAAAAATAAACAACAAAAAAAAAATCAATGGGGTACGCACTACAGACTTCCGTTCAGAAAAAGCATTGGCAAAGCCAGTAGGTCTGTGCCAGGTTCTCTCAGCCAAAGACCGACTGGCTTTGCTAATTAATACTTGTTTTTAATTTAGATGAAATATATGCAATAAAGTTGCTTAGGCCTGTCTCATGTCAAAGAGTCCATGGGCTCGACATAGGCCTTCCGATGTCACTCTACAGTATTTTCAGACCCTCCAATCTGCGTTTATTGTAAATGTGATCAGCACTTGCATAGCGCATTCATGCCACCTGACTGCCTCGCAGTTCTTAGTAGCTCACAGCATTACTCTTTTGTAATCTCATTGACCTCCTGGACTTTAAGGACTTTAACAGGCTTAAACCAAGGAATAATACTTTCGCTAAAGAAAATAAAACACAAATCACCACCACTAAGGCTGTGCAATAGACCCTCATTCTATTTCCGGCACCTGGTTTCAAACCTTCTCATGTGTTTATGGCCTTTTGGCGAAGAAAGGCTGTAAAACTCCACACTTGGTAATAAAGTGAGCCATAAACAGATATTTGCAAGCCCGTGAGCGGCTTTTAGAGGCAGCTGGCTCCACTCAGAACAGCTACGAAGCTCCACAGCTGAACAAGCACACAGGGAAAACGCAGAGACCAGCTGGAGTCCTGGCCATGAGAGCAAGCTCGCCCTAGAGCACAAACCTCAGACCAGCAGTGGCCAGATCTCTATTTAAGCTACATTTTAGGGTAAAATGTCTATTATATCACACAAAAATCACCTGCGCTGCCTTTTTGGATCTCTTAAAGGAAATATTTTGAAATTCATACATTTAGAAACAAACCATGGTTAAGTATCTTATAAAAAATTAATGTAAACGATGGGTGACCATAGATAAGCCATAGGGAAACATGGCCTACATTCGTTAAAAATGTATAAACTTGATGCGACAGTTGCAGAGGTAAGCACATTGTCAAAAACACTAACAGAAAATATATACACCCAGGGGTGTAACACAATACTACAAGTTTGCTTTTTATCGAATCTCATGCCACACTTCTGTTGCTTCTAAGCTATCCACATAACAGGTGTTACAATGAGCCAGTTTAAAAGCACACATTTATTGACCTCACAAGAACGGCAAATTCAGCCCCCGCCCTTTCACCACGCAGGGATTAGAAAGCTGACATAAAATAACAGTAGAAGTGAGCAGTGAGTGTTGACTCACTGAGCCATCTCGCAGTTCTATACAGAGGAACTCAATGTGTCCAAAATAATTAATAGCAAGCACAGGCAAGCTAAAAATGGAGGAATTGAATGCCCCCCCCCCCCTAAGTAATCACCAGTGGTACAAAGGGATTCAAGAATTTCTATGTTTCATTTTTTCCAGCAAAAATGTCAATATTGCACCTTACATCATCCATACAGAAATATCTTGGGCAATGCATACATCTGGCGACAAAATGTTTATAGACCAAACTCGACAGGTGCAGATAGGGGGCACTGAAATGAAGAGTACAGTGGCACTAAATGCACCTGTGCCTGTCCTTGGTACTTTTTGTTGGGCTCCAGGCTTAGGTGCCAAAGAACTAATAAAAGAAAGGGGGGGTTTGTTGTTTCATGAACAGCAGGAAGATTCCTTGGGGCATATGTACAAGCCCCTATCGGCACCACAACGTCACCTATAGTGACGTAGTGGTGGCGATAGGGGCTGCGTCTTATGTACAAGGCAGCATTAAGCCACGTCCAGTGGCTTAACGCTGCCTTGTACATAGGGCCCCCTTGCCCCCTTTCACGCTATGGTCAGCGTGAAAGGGGTAGGCAGTGGGTGTTGCGGTGGGCGTTCCACCGCAACACCCATTCATTAAAAAATGCAAAATGCATTATGCAAAAAATGCATTATTTCTCCTCGTTTTTGCTTTTTGCATGTTTGCTGCCTTGTGCAGCACACAAGGAAAAAGAAAAATGGCATGGTTTGTTTATGTACAGGAAGGTGTCCCTTCCTGTACATAAACAAACCTTTTAAAAAATGCCATTTTGTCACTTTCATGTTTGCTGCATGAATCAGCACACATGAAAGTGACCGAATGGCATTTTAGGATTGTTTATGTGCAGGAAGGGACTCCTTCCTACACATAAACAATCCTCCCCTGCACGCAGACTCCCTTGCACTCTGGTGCAAGCGTGCCTGCGTTGGCGCTAAGTTACTAAACTTAGCGCCATCGCAGGGGGAAACGCAAGGCTGCACCACATTCTTGTAAACATGGTGCACATGGCCCCCTTTGTGGCTGTATACTGGAGTCTAGTTCATTCTTCATGTCTGTATTGCTTTGACCTTTAGAGACCTTGTGCAATTCACATTCTTTTGGTGGATTGTTGACGGGGAAGGGAAGGTGAAAATATTCCAGGCTTTTGGAAATATGTGATTTTGTTTTATGAAAAAAGCCTTGTACATCAATGACCAAGGCAAGGCTTGAAGACTTACCTAAAACCACGGTCTTATCACATTCTTTCTCACAAGATCCTGGCTCGTGCTCATTAGTGAATATCAGTCAGGCACGCACTGCCCATAGGGCTCAAAGGGCTTCAGCCCCCCCACCCCCCCCCCCCCCGTTGTGTGTGTCAGCCGAGGCTGAGACAGCACACACAGACAGTTTTTGAGCTGCTGTAGGGGCTGGCTGGTCTGGCGTCCATCTTATTGCAGCTACTTTGTTGTTTTATTCACCCCTTCTTAGAGCCCCTGCATCTCCACTCTGCTTATTGCTGGAAGAATTAGCCCTCCCCGAATTGTTTCTTAGTCCCCCCCTGAAATTTGGCTCTAGTTGCCCCTCTGATATCAGTTGGTTGAATTCCCAGTGCTTGGTTCCTACTTCCATTCACTTGTATTGAGAAAAGCTGTATAATTATGACAAAAAAAATGTATGGATTTTAGCATGACATGCTCCTACTGATTCAGTATGGAAGCTTTGGTCTGTTGAAACAGCTAATGCCTCACATTATTTTTGATGACATATCAGCTGTTTTGCAATAAACATGTAACACTTTATAGCCTGTCACGAGAGTTGTGCTCTTCTCTTACACCACTATAACAAACATATCTTAATATTGCCTGAATCCACACTACTAATGGTACTACTTCCGGTCCGGTCTTTGACAGAATCCTTGAACCCTGGGTGTGATGGAATTTCAACCAAAAAGTACTGCTAGACTCTCCAGTGGTGATAGAGTGCAGTATTAATCTCTGCTAGACTTCGTACCCACGTCTGGGTTCAACAAGTGGCTGACTCTGGAGTCGGAGGAGTGGTCTGGGCAAGCGGTCACCCTGATTTAACTTTTGTCCATCCTTCCACTGACTAGAGTTTATGACATAGGGGAGAGCATATGTTTGGTTATGAGGACTTACCTTGAGCTGTCCTCCTCCTCGTGCCAGCTGTAGTATCAGGTTGTGATTGCGGAGATATTGAGGGGGCATCAGTGGTCGGAATGAAAATTAACATATTTCATATTAAAGCTTCACTGCCATATTGATAAACAAGTTGAATTTATCAAGCAGTCTCTGATGCAAGGATATGTCCCTCATTGGCTAAAAAATAAATATGTCCCTCCCCCTTATCAAAAAGGCATCTCTTGATCCAGAAAATGTTCAGATCTTTTGTCCCATATCAGGACTTCCACGTCTTTGGAAGATTCTGAGTTCTCCATGGCCATCCATCCCCAAAGGTGCCTGAAATAATCTACTAGTTAGTCGCCCAACACGGACCGGAAACACTGTTCAATTTACTGGTTGACGACATCTTGGCTGCTTTAGAATAAGTCAAGCTCTCCGTGCTCATTTGCTTGCATCTGTTTGCCATGTTTGGTGCCGTGGACTTTGGACGATCACTAAGCCAAACACGATACATGGTTCATGTGGACTCGGATCAATCATGGGTTCAGTTATTTATTTGTGAAGAAATCAGTGTTAAGCTTGTAGCATTCCAATTCTCCAATGCCATAATCGAGTACACTATTTCTCAGGGGTGACAATTGTCTCCCCCTTTATTTAATATCTTAACTAACCATTCATTCACATTTTAAGACACCAACATCTGTCTTTCGGTCCTTATGTAGAAGACACACTGATTTGTTTGTGGTGTCGATGGCCATCAGAATGCCTTTACAGCTCCGAGATGAGGACTGAACCAAGAGGCAGCCTGTATGAACCTCGTATTTATTTATTTAGCAGTTTTATATAGCATGAACTTGGTTCCAGGACATTAGAGTGCTTTACGTGCGAACCAGATTACATTTCAGAATATTTTTTTTGTCAGAGGTGAGTAAGTTATGTTATGTTATGTTATTGAGTTTTGTATAGCGCGACAAATACCCGGAGGTGTCCTGGCGCTGACATGAAAACTGAGAGGGGTTAGGAAGGGAGCTTCAATGCGGAAACGTGAGTCTATTCATTCCGGAACAGCCAGGTCTTTAGTTCCCTTCTGAATAGTAGAAGATCAGTCGTAGCCCTGAGGTACAGCGGAAGTTCATTCCAGACTTTGGCAGCCCCATAGATGAAACTCCTGCCTCCCCAGCGCGCCTTCCTAACGCGTGGGACATGTGCCAGGTTGGCGGATTTTGAACGAAGACATCTCCCTGGCACATACCAGTGTAGTCTGTTTTTAAGAAAATCTGGACCTAGCCCATGCAGAGCCTTGAAGGTCAAGGTCAGGGCCTTAAACCGGATTCGGCTCTTGACCGGGAGCCAGTGCAGTGTTTTTCTTCCCTGGGAAGCGGAGGCAAATCTGGAGTTGCCCATGAGAAGACGGACTGCGGCATTCTGAAGAATCTGAAGTTTACTCAATGCTCTGCATTGAGCATTGAGAAATAGTCCATTACAGTAGTCCAGTCTGGCGAGTACTAAACCCCTGACCACGATATGCCTGCTGTCTTGGGGTAGCAGGGGTAGCACTTTGCTCAGCATCCTAATGGTGTACATGGTTTTGGATGTAACCTCCTTAATGTGGTAATCCAAAGTCAGTCTATCATCCAGGATAACGCCGAGGTTTTTTGCTTTAGCAACCGGAATTGGGAGCTTGCCCAAAGAGTCTGGCCAGCAGGCTGGTGTCCAAAAATTAGAGATGTTACCAAAGAGAAGGACCTCAGTTTTGTCTGAGTTTAATTTGAGGCAGTTCTCAGCCATCCAATTCCCAACTGCTAACATACATTCACGCAGACGCTCTTCTGTGTCAGTCTCCCCTCCGGGAGTCAGAGAGACCACAATTTGGGTGTTGTCTGCGTATGACGTGATCCCGAATCCATAGGCGCTGATAACAGGTGCCAACGTGCTTACATAAACGTTAAAAAGGGTGGGGCTAAGTGAAGACCCCTGAGGGACACCGCAAGGTGTGGAGAAAGGCTTAGACTGGAATTCCCCTAAGGTAACCACTTGTCTCCTAACCGCCAGAAAGGATTTAATGAGGTCCCAGGCTTTACCCCCAATACCACATGATTTTAAACGGTTCAGGAGTAAAGAATGGTGGACCGTGTCGAACGCGGCCGACAGGTCAAGCAGGATCAGTGCCGCTTTTCCTCCCTGATCCACTGCCTCTCTAATTGATTTTGTACAGAATAGTGGGACATTGAACCCAAACTTGGGAGTTCAACTTGGCTACACAGTTCCAAAGCTGGTGGCTCTGGCAAGTTTGGTCACATCTCCTCTTCGGTACTCACAAAATGGCTGGAGTCAAGGCTGGCGCCTGCTTCTGCCATCCGACTCAGAACCCACTCAGTGGATACCATTCCTCAAGTTCCCCAGGTAAGAGGTGTCAATGAAAGCGTTTTTCAGGAAAACTAAAAATCTAGGCGTAACCTGGGACAACAAACGCAGCTTTACATCAGATACCAGGACCATGGTACCTTCAATTTTTTAACTTATGGAAGCTGACATAAATCCCTCCATTTCTATCCACCATGAGGTAATAATAGTAGGTACACTAATTATTACCGAAAATGAGTATGCAAATGAAGTTTTGAGAGGACACCCCAAATTTCATGTTGAATGGCTGCAGCATGTGCAAAACCCTGCAATTTGCGCTGTCCTTAAACTAAGAAAGCTTAACTTTGGCAGAGGAAGCTAAAAGCACTTGCCCACACAATTCAGTTACCGAATTCAATTAATTTCAATTCCTTTAATTCAATTCATTTCAATAATTCAACCATCGCTGTGGGTGGAGGGCGGGAGTGGTAATTTATTGTAGGTCAGACACATGGGCACAAAGCTCTTACTCCCACCCCTGCAAGATTTGCAGTTCTGTCCTAAGTAAATTCTTCTGCCTCACAAGACAGAGCAACAGTATAATTTGTTGCCTATGTGCGTTGTAAATATTTGCGGCCATCTGCTGTACTCATTTACAAGTAACACAATGCATTCATACGTGTAATCTGTAGCTTCACAAGCCTGTTGTCCTCTGCCAGCAAAGTAGGAGACACTCCCACTTAGTTACAAGGAACAACACAATGTGTCCGTGTTTGTGTCTCAATATAAATGTTTTTTTCAAAATCAACCATACAGTGATCAACAATCAAATACTTTAATAAAAAACAGAAAAAAAGAGACACCAGTTAAACAATATCAGATGTGGGCAATGACATTGATAACAAAAAGAAATTAAAAAAAGAAAAAACTAAAAATAGTACAAATACCTTGATTACATGTGTATATGATAAATCAATACAACAGGAAGAAGAAAATGTAGTGTTTCATACACCAAAAAGTGTCATGCATACAATATATGAGAATCAATGGAATGTGTCCGTGTCCCATGGCCGTGGGTGACAGAGGAGGTCTTTACTCTTCGTCATTCAATGTGTATGTCGTGATGGTGGTTGGAAGTGTTGGACCCCAGCACTCCTTTTCCAGACGGGAATTGTGGTTTAACTTAGAGCAACAATGTGGAAGGCAGAACATAAAGAAAGAAGGAGGAGGAGAAAGATACGAGAAGAGCTAGAAAGGCAGAGAGCAGGGTAGGAAAAGAACATGCAACTGAGAGGTAAAGAGGCAGGGATTGTGGGATGGTGGAAGAAAGAGACATGAGATAGGATCGAGCTTCGGTACTTGACAACTCTGGTATTAGGCAACATGGGCGGCTGGCTCTTGAGGGCTTCTAAGAAAATCTTGGACCGCCTTTTTTTCCAGAAATTAGCACCGCTGGGATTGGCGCCTCCTAGTTGAGCATGCTGCGTACACACGATGGCGGGGATTCACCTACTTGCTGAGTCGGGCCACCATGGGGTAAATATTTTGCACAATACACAGCAGCATGTCAGTTCCTTTTACCCCTGCCCCGACCTTACCCCAGCCTGAAGCTACTGCTAGAGATCTCAGCAACCAGCTTTCCTGGTGTTGGGCGTTCCTCAGCTGTTCTTGGACCATCAAAACCATTTAAGGTGGATGCACCAGGCAGCAGCGATGTCAGCCTTTGAAAAGGCCCTGTCGTGACCACCTCTTGCCAATCTATGGTCACAGTGGATACCTTTTCATACATCACGCGAGCGGCCTGTTCCTGAACAGCAGATGATGTGGACGAGGGGCTTCCATCGAGGGAAGCTTCAGTACTGTACGTTTTGGGTTGAGTCACAATCAAATCGGGCAACAGTCCAGCAGCAGGGCCCAAAGTGAAGAGCTCCTTCACCATAAGTCAAAGACACACCTATATGCATTTTCAAAAGCTTCTAACATCAGGTCACATTTTTAAAGTTTTCAATATTCTAAGTGGTAGGCGCAGGAATGAGGTCATGAGATGCAGTGAGGCTGGGAGGAAGTGTCCTTCATGGGCATCTAAATAAAGTCTAGATGCTTCACTACTCCGCACACAAAGCAATTTGTTAACTTGACATCTCAGGCCAACCGTACAAACCCCGTCTCTGTGCTAAGCAGGGGCTTCCGGTTAATGTATCAGTCTGGCATCATTAAACGAAGCCTGCCTGCTGCAGGTCACATTGTTACCTGTTAGCACAACAGAATTTCAACACTATGGTACTGACCTTTGAATCGAGCCTTCACACATGACCAAAATATAGTGTCATTCTGGGCAGATGCTACCTGTTTTTTAAAATCGTAAAGACGTGCACAGCAAAGCAAAATATGTTGTTGGCTAGTATCGTTTTTTAAAAATATATATACATATTTTTTTTTTAGTTTTATATACCGCCAACTAGACCCGAGACATCGGGGATCAAAGGGCTTTACATGAGCACCAGTTTCGTTACAGATGGACACATTCTTTTTTGTTAGGCACGGGATGATTAAGTGATTTGCCCAGAATCACAGGATGTTGAGCGTCCCTGCCGAGACTCGAACCCGGTTCCCCAGCTTTGAGGTCGACCGCTCTAACCGTAAGGCTACATCCTCACCTCAACTCCCCAAAAAACACCTTGTTTCAACTTGGCCCCTCACTGATATATATATATATATATATATATATATATATATAGTGCAGCCTCTCATGCTTGAAGTGTCGCTGCTCCAATAAAAACGTCCGCTGCGATGCGCCACTGTCACGAGCAATGTCAATTACCGGAATTAGATGTTTGTCAGCGGCTGGAAGAAGCTCGCGCGCGCAGGCCAGATTCATCTCTGCAGCCCGGCCTTTTCCGACTGTCAGCTGTATTTGTATTTATCTGGTCAGCATCTCCAACAGAAAATCTGCACAGGGTGCGCAATAAATGGAGATTACCTACAGGACGGCAGATGAAACAAAACAGTGGCATAGCCTGAGGTGTCCCAGTGGCATCACATTTGGTTAAAGTGACACCTGTATTTTTCAGTGCCTAGAAATCGCAAAGCTGCGGTATTAAGCACTATATAAAAACAAGTTATTACAATTGTTATTCATAAAAAAGAACTGTTGATGCTGCATGGATGGGAATGAGATGTATTTTTTTAAGAACACACAACAACGGTTCACGCAGAGGGCATGCGTTGCAGCTATTATTAATAATGGGGATGTTGGTTGTGCCAAAAATCACCATTTTGTTTCTGTGTGCGGGAGCTAAGGATTCATTTAATTTTGTAAACCAATTTTGCATTCAGAAATACGAAGGAGAAGGGGGAGACTGCAGCTCAGGGCTGGACTGGGAACCAAAACCGGCCCTGGCAAAGTGCTCGGCCAGCACCCGTTCCTCATCCCCCCCCCCCCGCTTGGGGTGCCGCCCAGCTCTTTGTCAGGGCCGGTTTTCGTCCGATTTCGTTACAGGACCGATTTTGCAGCATAAACGGCCCTGTAATAAAAACCGGGCCCCACCCATGCGGCACACCGGGGGATTTCCCGGTGCCCGGTATGGCCAGTCCGGCCCTGCTGCAGCTATAAGTAGGTGCAAGGGAGGAGCGTGCCAAATCACAAAGGCCTGACTTTAAAAGGTATTTTAACTCTAAGTTTAACATACACTGGCAAATTGTAATTGTATTGTATTACAATTACGTTATTGTCACGTGTTAGTTTAACTTACACAGGCAAATAGCTTTTTATGAAGAGCAAAATGAATTTGCAAATCTTAAAATACATTTTTGTACTTTTAAAATGATTCACCCACTCACTCTCCTTCATGGGTGGACTGGGGTTAAAAAAAAATATATGCACTGCCACTAAAATAAAAGTTGCCCCATTAGCGAACCAGATAGCTAAATAGTGTCCCACAGTGGCCAGTTTTGAACTTTTAAAAGATATGCTGTAGTGGTAATTTTTCAACGTATGGGAGTCTGCATGCATTTGTGTATGTTGTAGACAATGTTTGTCGTACTGTCAGGAAAATCAATAGTAATAAATAATGACCCACAAACTACTGAAAAAAAACTGCCCGCTCACTGATCTGTCAGACCAGCCTATCAGGTACAGCCCTGACTAACGTCAACTCACCTAGACTTCAATATCCGAGTTTACTCCTCTCGCTTGACATTCAAGGATAGTTGGTGACCGGACTGTGTTAACCACCTTATCTTCCATGCTGTATTTTTTTTTCCTATCCCCGGTTCTGCTTCCTTACTACCTGCCTACTATGTAATGCAATTTCCGTCTGTTTTTCTTTACAGTATGTATGTAAAGCGCTCTGATACCTACGGGTCAAGCTAGCGCTATATAAAACTTTTAAAATAAAATAAATAAATAAAAATAAACAGCCTGATTACCCTTTAGGACAGTGCAACCCTGATTTCCTTGTCTAGGAGGGGAGAGACTGTTCCTGAGCAGGAACTTAGTTAGCATCCAAAACCTCCCTGGATGTGGCTATTGGAATCCTCCCCAATCCCTTCCACTGCCGGGTCACGGAGCTGGCAAGGTTTAAAAAATAAATAAATCACAAAACAGAAGTAAGGAACTTCGTAACTTCATACACCTCGGATGCACCCCAGTCTCTGTCCACCTCCTCCCCATTGGCCTTGTTGCCATTTTTACATTGAGACTGTAACTGTTCGCAAGCTTTTGAATCACACAAGCATGGTCGTATTGGTAACGCAGGCACTCGGGCAATGCCCGAGGGGACGGTGTCCAGTTCCAGATGTGGCCTGCTTATTTGAGCAGTCTGGGGGGTGATTTGGGTGGTTTCTGCATTGTTCGGATACTACCAACGGCCCAGTGGGTGCCTCAGTGGTCTTTCTGGAGGCAGATGGGCGTCCATTGCCTCCCTTTTATCAATGGGCAGAGGTGTCACTCCCTTTCTCTCGCTGGGCCGGCCCATTAATATATGCATATTGAGCGGCGGGAGGGGGCCTGAGCAGAAGTGGCCTCACTTGTTTTCAGGTGTATTTCACCAGTGTAAACAAATCTGTGCATTTTTATTACCCCCCCCCCCCTTTTTTAAATAAAATTTCACAGAAGCAGTGTTTTGGGAATCACAATGTGCAAATGTGGGCCACTTTTTTTAGCTTGCCTGGGGCGATTTTTAATCCCTGTCCAACCCTGCAGACAAGTGATGGAGCACACCTATCCTTTTGTATCCAGAAGCCAGGGCTACTGGAATTATGCATCTTGGTAGGACCAAATTATGCTGCAAGAAAAGGCAAATGATGTTGTACATTTTGTGATAGTATTAATCCATTATTTTTTCATTTTTAGGTTAAGTCTGCTAGTTAGCGCAAGCACTGTCTGTTGCGAGGCATATTGTGGTTTAGCAAGAACACAGAAGGGCTTAGAGCAGGCACATTCCTTATCATTGGTTGGCTTTCCTGTCACTCTTATTTGCCTGCTTCCTATTTGTGTCCCAGCTTGAGAGTCTTGTCTTCCCTCTTTACTGGCTGATATCACTGCTTTCAATGTTTGCTTTTCAAGGACTAATTTTTTCTTGCTTTCCCTCTCCCATGTTGCTTTGGTGCTTCCCCTTCACTCTATCCTGTGCTGCTTCGCCGGTCACCCGAGAACTCAGGGGCGGCTCCTCCACTAGGGCAGAGGAGCGTCGCCCTACTGCTTTCTCACAGTGCGAGAAGCAGAAACATAAAATGGTAATAGCCATTGCAGCGTTGTGATTGGCTTAGGGGGGGGGAGGGAGGCTGTCTGCTTCCTGTTCCTGCCGGAGAAGGAGTCCAGAGAGCAGGAGCAGGCGCCGATAAAACGGCGGACCCGGCCTGCGGACAGGTAGGTATTTTTTTAAAATTATTAAATTAAACCCCTTCCCGCGCAACCCTCTCTGCGCGACCCACGCCACCCCACCCGCAATTAATGCCGGCCGCGACTGTCACTCTGTGTTTCTTTCCCATTTCCACCAATCTCACCCATGTTGCTTCCGCCCCCACCCTCTTTAAAAGAACAAACGTGTCTACGTGTTTTATTTTATTTTTACTTACTTATCCAAATCAGAAGGTAAACTAAAAAGAAACTAAAAAAGTGCCCGAGTCATTTGGTAGGCACGTGCACCACACATTCATGCCTCTACAATTGCAGATGCTGAGCAGCGTGCTTAATAACGATTGGGCAAGTTATTAGGTCACAAAAGTGAGATCTATTGGCTTTGCCAATGCTTTTTACAAATATTAACATTATCTGGGCAAAGATTTTAACTCATTAGTACCAGTATGACACCCAAATACATCATTAAGCAATGAAAGGTGACCAGTCAACATTTGCAAACGGCCTTCCACTGCACAGCAACAAGTTTTGCTCTGTTCGCCCTAAGTTGGCAGGGTATGCCCAGACGTGGGTCCCTTGCTCACTTTGCCACTGGATTCAAGCTAGCCTGGCTGATGACGGCTGATTAGCCAGAAACCGGTCCCAGGATGCTTGTTTCCGGTCCAGGGAAGACATGGCTTGGCAGTTCGGGCTGGACTGTTCCCATGAGGCACAGGGTCAGACTGATTTGCATATGGCCATGTCTGAACTGGGGTGGCGGAGTGAGCTAAAGAATGATGATGGATTAACCCCAGATCAGTTGACTGGGGGTGAGTGCTTGCAATGTTCAACACTCCGTCCATCATCCCCTTTGGTTTTGCTTTGTTCGCCCTAAGTTGGCAGGGTATGCCCAGATGTGGGTCCCTTGCTCACTTTGCCACTGGATTCAAGCTAGCCTGGCTGATGACGGCTGATTAGCCAGAAACCGGTCCCAGGATGCTTGTTTACGGTCCAGGGAAGACATGGCTTGGCAGTTCGGGCTGGACTGTTCCCATGAGGCACAGGGTCAGACTGATTTGCATATGGCCATGTCTGAACTGGGGTGGCGGCGTGAGCTAAAGAACGATGATGTATTAAACCCAGATCAGTTGACTGGGGGTGAGTGCTTGCATTGTTCAACACTCCGTCCATCATCCCCTTTGATTTTGCAGCTGCAGAATAGCATAATTCCACTGGATCTGTCAGTAGCTGCATTCACTACCTAACCAGGACCATTGCATCAGCTTTCCTTGTAAGATGTCAAATAAGATATGTTCTAAACATTTCAGGGTGGAAAAAAACACCCTCCACCACTCTTAGGCATGAACCACTGAAAAGATCCCTCATTACTGAAGAGTGGTGACAACTGTGAAGTTTGCCCAATTTTTTATCTTGGTGAGATCGGAAGAAAGAGAGGGTCAGAACTAAAGCCAGTCAACAATTTCTTAATGAAGCATATGGGTTGAGCATCGAACACCAGCAGTAGTGTTGGTGCCGGAAACAGCAAAGGGGTTCATCGAAGGCGTAGTTTGAACAGATATGATGGGCAATGACGTAATCGCTGGTGTGAAGCTTGGGACCATTTGAATCTGTAAGTAACCAAGTTTAGGCTCTTTGGTTGCTTGTGTTCTAGTTTACAGGGGCCGAGGCCTGTCAGATCTTGGTGGACTGCTCCTATGGAAGCAGGACCAGGGGTGATTTGCACATGGTAGGCCCACGTATGTAGTAGCAAACTGAGCAAACAAAGGATGGATGGGAATATTGACCTCTGGCAGAGATTCTGCAAGTTTTTAAAAGCATAAAGCTCAAAGTCTCTGATGTAGTTCTTGGTTTCTTCTGGCTGTTGCAGGTGGAGGGCAGTGGTCCTCATTTTTGAGGACCAGGCTTTATTTTGCATCTTCAAACTTTTACCCAGAGATTGAGAGAAAGGAAAGGGAGACAGAAGAATGAAAAGAAATATTGGAAGATTGCAAAGCTGTGATAAGTGGCAAAGTGAGATGAAGGGACAAGGTATCTATGGTGATGGAAGAAAACAGCATGCGGTAGAATCAAGACTAGGTGGCCTCGGTTTTCAGTACACTGAGATTCGGCAACACATAAGTCAAATAAGAATACATTTGGGCACTTGCACTTATTATTATTTTTTTATTTATTTATCTATTTATTTTGCAAATTAAGCACTGCTCTTGAGTTGTCAATCTGATTTAGCAAAAAGTTCAATTTTGCCCATTTTCAACATTTGTATCATTTCAGTGATGTTTCCGTTACATATCAGACATTGGGAGTTTTAAGAAAAATAAGGAGGATGTAAAGACTTCTTCATTTATCAAAATCTTCCTTGAGACCCTAGAGCCATTCGCCAACGTCTTCAAATCAGCATCCTATACCCGTTCCCGCTCTCAAGCTTCCACTCCCCACTGAAGCAGCAACATCTTTAGTGGTGTTTCAAAGCTAGTTGGTAATTAAATGTATAAAAAGTAAAGGTACACAAAAATGGTTGCATGTTCTAATTTTCATAATGTTTTTGATTTTTGCTCCTTGCATAGTTTGCAAAGTTATCAAGTTGTCCCTCATCTGTATTTCACCTCATCTGATCTTTCCTAGCATTTTAGTTTAACTTAATCCACATGTATGCCCCTTGTAACAAGGGCTTCAAGCAAGTACTGATGAAGGTCGAGCAGAGTACTGTATACCAGTGAAAAACGAATCTAAGAGTGTCAAAATGCAGGGCATCCATCTTAAGGGAACAAGACCATCATTCTCTATAGTATATTAACTTCATATTCAGTGTTAGTATAGCATATTGTAATATTCTGTGCAGTGTACCACACATTGGTTGGGTTCAATCGAATAAGGCACTGGACTGAGAGAGTAAGTTCCTTAACCTTTCTGGTGGTCAGAACAGACTTCAATATTGCGTACCTAGCACCTTTAACTATTTTGCAGAGTCTTGTGCTACAGTTCACACTTACTTCTACATATTCTCTGTTTTACCCACTTGAAGTCAAGGTGTCCGTTTTCGCCTCACTCAGGACACAGTGCCTGGAAGGACCAGTCTTTATCATTTTGGTCCATACAGAATCACTTTTCTTTGTAGAAAGCACTAACATTTTCCTTTTTGTGCTGAGCTGTCCTGCCTTTTTTATATGTTTGATCTCCTTTCCTTCAGTTCATCTATAGCCCTGAACCCCATGGTGCCATTTTAAGGAGGACATTTCCATTTTCACAAATAGTAAATGATAATTGTAACACTACTAGTAGAACAAGCATTGGCATAGCCAATAGGTTTAGCCTTTGGGATCTTATGTGTTTAGCTAGAACTTTTGGCTATGTTGTAGAGCATTGTGGCTGCTGTGCATCATGTTGAAAAGTTATAATAGAAAGTGTTAAGCATTTTTGTTACCTTTATACAAACCAAGACGACATTATATACAACTGAACAACCTGATTAAAAAAAGATTTTAACATAAAAAATGTCTTCTAGTTTTTTGTACTTGCACTGCTGGCAACTTCTTCCTGCCTGTTCTCATGCTTGTTTGTTTTAATTTTTTGTTATGAGGGAGCGGAGGTTGGAAAACAGTAATTTAATTAGAACACGAGCAGCGGATGGACACCAGGGGAGAATCAACAGATGCCAGATTCCGAGGGCAGACTGGCGTGATGCTTCGGTGATGTTTAGGTGATGCGTAGGTGATGCTTAGGTGGTGCGCTGAATCAAAATGGTGGTGGTGAGTGATGTTTGGTGCTCAGGTGGTGCCACAATATGGTGTGGATTGGAGGTATGTTGTGGATTGTGGAGTAAAAATATGTTGTTTGGTGTGTAATTATGTGGTGTGTATTGGAAATGTGTGGAGTTCAATTGTGTGGCCTGGAACTGTGGTGTTGAGTGAAAATATGCTTAGTGAAATTGTGTCATGGTGTGGAGTGCATTTATGTTGATTGGTGGTATGTGGCATAGAGTGCATTTATGTGTAGTGTATTTATGTTGCATTGAGTAGAGTATAATTATGTGGCGTGTAATTATGTGGTACTGAGTGGTATGTGGAGTGTATTTATGTTGCATTGAGTAAAGTGTAATTATGTGGCGTGTAACTATGTCGCACTGAGTGGTATTTTGTGCAGTGTATTTATATTGCATTGAGTAGAGTGTAATTATGTGGCGTGTAATTATGTGGCACAGTGGTATTATGTGGAGTGTATTTACGTTACATTGAATAGAGGGTAATTATGAGGCGTGTAATTATGTGGCACTGAGTGGTATTATGTGGAGTGTATTTATGTTTCATTGAATAGAGTGTAATTGTGACGTGTGATTATGTGGTACTGAGTGGTATTATGTGGAGTGTATTTATGTTGCATTGAGTAGAGTGTAATTATGTGTCATGTAATTATGTGGCACTGAGTGGTATTATGTGGAGTGTAGGTTGTATTCAGTAGAGTGTAATTATGTGGCGTGTATTTATGTGGAACTGAGTGGAATTATTTGGAGTGTATGTTGCATTGAGTGCAGTGTAATTATGTAGCATATAATTATGTGGCACTGAGTGGTATTATGTGGAGTGTATTTATGTTGCATTGAGTAGAGTGTGATTATGTGGTACTGAGTGGTATGTGGAGTGTATTTATGTATGTGGCACATTTAAAATAATTTAGAAAGCAGCAAAGTTTTTAATCAGAAAACAATATGATTTTAGCTATTGTGAGGAAATGTTGGTGGCATTGAGAAAATATTTCCTGAACTGAATGCAGTGTGGAGCTGTTGATAGAGCAGCAGGTGCAGTTGCACCGGGTACAGGAGCTTGAGAGACCCACCTCACCCCAAGTATGGCTTCCTTTTGCTTCCAATCCGCGACTGTAAGAGGACATTGCTTCTTGCTTGTCTGAAGGCACCCTTGTTAGTTCACTGTCTTAAAACCCAATGGTTTGACTCAAACTTTATGCGACGACGGAACGACAGCCTGAGATTTCCCGGGTATGGTGCCCCCCCCCCTCCTCTCCATCAGTTACTTCTACTCCACGCCCTGACTTGGCAACAGGCAGTAATGCCTTCCCCTTGCGTTGTGGCCCCCGCACATTCTCCAGCGCTAACTGCATAAGATTAACTGGCGCCTAACAAGGAGCCTTGAGAAGCGGGCCAGGGAATGAGCGCACTGCAGTGGGAGAAGGGGTGCGTTCACTTGTGTTATATCCACTGGTGCACGGGAGGCTGCAGTGGGTGAAGGGGCACGTGGACTTGTGCCATAGCCTACTATAGTCTACTGGTGCAAGGGGTGCTGCAGTGGACGAACGGGTGCGCACACTTGTGTTGTATCTACTGCAGTGGGTCAATCCTGAGGTGGATGCATTTGTGCTTTATTCTACCGGTGCACAAGAACATTGCAGTGGGTGAAGGGGCGCGTGCACTTGCGCAATATCTATTGGTGCACGGGGCGCTGCAGTGGGTGAAGTGGCGCGTGCACTTATATTATATCTACAGGTGCATGGGAGGTTGCAGTGGCACTGAAGTGAATGGGCGCGCGCCACGTGTACTTGTTTCATATATACTGGTGCACAAGGCATTGCAGTGTAAGAAGGGGAGCGTGCACGAGTGTAAATCTACCGGTGCAGTGGGCACTGCAATGGGCCAATTAGACTTGTGATATTACTACTTCTGGTGCAGTGGGCACTGTAATTTGTGAAGGGGCACGTGCACTTGTACTATATCTACTGGTGCACGGGACATTACAGTAAGCAAATGGGCGCACGCACTTGTGATACATTCTACTGTTGTGCTGAGCATTGCAGTGGGCGAAGGGGCGCGTGCGCTTGTACTATATCTACTGGTGCACAAGTCATTGCAGTGGGCGAAGGGCGCGTGCGCTTTTGTTATATCTACTGGTCCATGAATCATTGCAGTGGGTGAAAAAGGGGCGCGTGCACTTGTGTTATATTCTGCTGGTGCACTGAGCATTGCAGCAGACGAAGGGGCGCGTGCACTTGTGTTATATCCTACTGGTGCACTGAGCATTGCAGCGGACGAAGGGGCTCGTGCACTTGTGTTTTATCCCACTGGTGCAGGGGCATTACAGTGATCGAAGAGGCGCGTGCACTTGTGATATATCTAATGGTAAACAAGGCATTACAGTGGGCGAAGAGGCGCGTGTACTTCTGCTATATTCTACTGGTGCAGGAGCATTACAGTGATCGAAGAGGCACGTGCACTTGTGATATATCTAAAGGTACATGGACATAGCAGTGGGTGAAGGGGCGCGTCACGGGGCATTGCAGTGGGTGAAGGGGCGCGTTCATTTGCATAGTTGTACTCCATTGTACTGGTGCACAGGGCATTGCAGCAGGAGAAAAGGCACGTGCACTTCTCTGCTATTTTCTACTGGATCACGGGGTAGGACATCCCTCCTTCACTCCGCACTTGTTAAGTGGATCTGACGATATGGAGACTGCGCGCACCTACCACATAACACCAGCACGGGAGGGCTCAGCTGGACAACAATAGACCTGGAATACGGAGAGGGGCGGGATGGAGAAGCAAAGATAAAACAAGAGAAGCGGAAGACAGAGAAAGTGATACATTTCACCTCAAAGGGAAAAGAAGAATCTAAAAGCTGACAGTGTGACCACTGATTGATCCGTCAACACCTCAAGGTAAAATATATTTATTTTGAGTATTAGCATTGCTTAATTTGTAATGAGTGCCAGTGCCCAGCTCTGTTCAGAAGCCCATGACCGGTGCTATTTGCGCGCTCGCTCGCGAGCAGGTGCACGACCAGGCTGACCGCCATCTGTTTTCAATTGCAATAATTGGAAACTGATGGCGCTACTGCTCGCTCCCAAGCACCCCAGGCCACAGTAGACAGAAGGTGGGACATGCACCCGCCTTGGGCAAATTGCGTGCTGTCTTTCTTAGAAAGACGCATGCAAAGGCCAATAGGGGGGGGAGCACATGCACAAGCGTGTGTTTAGAGTTTAAAAGCCCTTACTTAAAGTCTCGCAGAGCAGTACATATGCACTGGCTCAGGCGAGACCAAAAATGGGTGCAATTTAGGGGAACGTGAATCCCAGACCCTATAATATGAAAACATAATAGTGAGACATATGCTATTTACTACAAATTAGTTATGAGAATGTAGTGTTCGAAAGAGAGAGAACTGTTTTTTTCATTCACTCCTGTGAGTAGAAAAACTAAAATAATTGTGCACACCTGTAACCTACACCTGCAGTCTTCTAGGAGAGACCTGTCGTCAAGTTGAGAGGATAAAACAGCCCAGAAAAGGTTTTAAGAAAATCGAGCCACACACGAGTCACCAGATTGTTTATAGGTGTTTCTAGAAAAACTGGGTAAATTCAAATTCAACTCATCAAATAATTTTGCAGTCAGATGTACATCCAGTGGTGCTTAAAGTACATTGTGTACCCATATCAATGAGTGGGGAGCTGAAGAAAGAAATGAAGAGTTTGTGTAAACTGGGGATTGACAAATCCATTGCAAGCTCCGAATGGTTATCCCCGGTAATATTGGTAAGGAAAACGATTGAGTCTCTGATGATGTGCATCGATCTGAGGGATCTTAATAAGAAAATATGGGTCGACAGGTATCCTTTGCCAAACATTTGTGAAATGCTTACCTCTTTGAAGCGTGCTAAGGTTTTATCTACCTTGGACATGATGTCAGCATACCACTAGATAGTTTTGTATAGCGAAATACATCATTTGATGTCTTTTGTTACTCCAGAAGGGGCGGACAGTTTAGACGCGTGCCGTTTGTATTGGCTTCAGCGTCTTCTATATTTCAACATGTCATGTAGTCTTTAGTCAAGGATGTTCCATATGTTAAATGTTTTCAAGATTTCTGGTGTTTGGAAAAGATGCAGATGCTTATGATAGATTTTTGGTTTGAGTATTATGCATTTTGAAAGAGAGTTGTGACCTTGGAAGCAAGCAAATGTAAATTTACAGTGGACCATGTGAGCTATTTGGGATATAAGTTGTCTGCTAAGGTAGTGGAGCCCAAGAAACGTTTGGTGGAAGCTATTGCAGGGTTTCCAGCTCCTGTGGATACGGATCAGTTAACATCATTTTTTGGGATGTTGGAGTTTTATTCTTGGTTTTTTCGAAAGTGTGCAGAGAAAACTCATAATTTGTGTGAGTTGCTTAAAAAGAACGTCAAACGTATGTGGTCCAAGGAAGTTAAGGAGGAATTTTACCTAATAAAGATGGAGAGTGCCAACTGTATTCTGCTAAAGCTGTTTGATACGCACAATCCTTGTGTGGTAGTTACTGATGCCAGCCAGAATGGTTCAGGGGCATTGCTGCTCCAAACACGTGGTGGAAAGGATGAAATGGTTGCATTTGCTTCCTGTACCCTGATAGGTGCTGAGGGTACGTATTCTGTCATTGAACGAGAGGCAATGGCGTGTTGGTGGGATGTAGATCTCTTCAGGAACTATTTGAGGGATATGGAGTTTAAAAACTGTATGGATCACAAGCTTTTGATCAGTTTGTTTACTACTAAGGGGGAGGAAAAGCTACACCTAGGATTGTCAAATGGCAGTAGAGAATGCAGGTATTTCAAAATCTTCTTCTTTATTCTGGAAATGCCGTCATAAAAGTTTACATAAATACAATTGACATAAAAGAAACTTTAAAAATGATAAAACCAATACAATAAAAAAGGTAAAAGCTATCGTAAGGCAATTTTGAACAGTGCTTAATCAGTAGACATTGCTTTTCTTAGGATTACATAAAACAAGCTATTGCTGTATGCCTTATACTTCTGCATTCAATGAAAAATTAGCACCTCATTAGGGAGGGCCATTAGGTTTGAAGGTATAACTGGAGCTTTTGTCTAGGTCACATTGCTAGCAGCAGCAATGGGCAGTGAAATGAAGTATCAAGGTCCATACACTACCCTGTCTGATTCTCCATACTCCCACTAAATAGCGAGACAGAGCAAACACAATTAAGGGTGATGTATTTGATCTGAGGATACTGGAGACAACCCTACAATTTCCAATCCACATGCTCTGAGAGAGCAGTAGTATCCACTTTTTCCAGTGATTATAATAGCGCTTGCAGAAGAACAATATGCGATTAATACATTCCTTGATCTGAGGGCAGGACAGGTCTTGGTTAGTATCATGTTGCCCCTATTTAGCAATAAAGTGGGGGGCAACGGTAGGGTCCCAAATCGAAATTTAATGTACAACATTTTTGCCAAAGGGGGTTTGATGGAATCCATGTATTTCTCCATAAGTTAAGAATCATTGAATTCCAGAAAAGCTAGTGTCAAGGTACCAGAACTCCTGTTCCTGCTCAATTCTCCATCCATGTAACTTCAGTAAATCCCTTTGAGTGCTGCCTTGGGCACACCGGAAATGGCTCCTGGGTTGATCCACAAATGTTTGCATCCCAGTTTTGCCAAAAAAGTCTTAATGTGCACCAACCAGGGAATCCTAGAAGCTCCAGGCTGCCTGAGCAGCTTCTCCAAACTAGCCTGATACAGTGTAAGGTCCGCTGAAACCCATAGCCATCTCCAGTAGAGCAGTGGTCTAAGGGCTGCTTTATGGGTAATGGGCCTGTGGCCTAAATGCAACCGCAATGGCAGGAATGGGGTACTAGTAGGAAGGTTTGCCAAAGGTCACAATACCCCCATACAAGGTCCCGGCTGTAGCTTGTAGGTTGAAGATATCTAACCTGCATATAGTTCAATATCAACTGGATGATATTCCTGGTACGGAGAATGTTTTGGTGGATTGCTTGGCTAGGTTCCCGTTGGATACAGCAAGACAGGAGCAAGCGGTGCAGGATAAGGAATATTGTATGATTGGTTTCACAGGTGACTTAGGGAAGTGTAGGGTCACAGAAACAGAATGGAAGTCGGCTGTGTCAGGTGATGCAGTGTTACAAGAGCTTATGAGGCTTGTCAGCAAAGGATAGTCTGATGAAAGCAAGAATCTTCAGTTGACTACTTAAAAACTTGTATTTGATTAGTTGAATGAGGTAGATGGCATTCTGACAAGGTCTGATTTGTTGGTGGCTACTTATGTGTTACGTAAAAGGATTTTAAATGTGGGCATGATGGTCACATTGGTGTGCGAGCAATGAAAAAGGAGATTCAGAGATAGTTTTTGGTGGCCGGGTATGAGAAAATAGGACTTTTTGCAGTTGTCCCCGCTTTGGCCCCCATTTGGACTACTAGATGCTGGTATTCTGACTGCCTGAGCCCTGGGCTCTGCTTACCCGACCCAGGCCAGTACTCTGTGTAAAAGTTATATGGTAATTAGGTGTAATTACAATTGGTACTGACAACCTACCTGCAAGTCCTTAGTATATGGTAAGGCATGTAGATTTAAAGGACCAGTGGAGTTAATGCACTTAAATGTGCAGCTGTTGTGGTGCCTGCTGTCATTTTAAAGGGAGCCCTGCTTTGCAGGCTGCTATTTAAATAAAATGATGTCCAAATTCGACTTTGGAATTAAAAGTACTTCCAAAGTCTTAAACTACCTTATTTTTACATATACGTCACCCCTAATGTCTACCCTAGTTGCCCCAAGGGTAGTGTGCATTGTAGTTATAAGCAGGGACATTATAACATATGTTTTATATGCCCTGATGAGGGAAAAACAGCCACTTTTATTTTCCCCCATTGTAGTACATTAGCTGAGTAGGCTAACATGGGAAGGCTTTATTACACTTTAATAAAGCCTAACTTTTGACAGGAGTGAGCTAAAATAAACATTAAAAGTATAAAAATAATAGTTACAATATGTTCAACAACTAGCCAATGTAGGATTTATTATAACTATTGCAGGAAAATAGTTTTAGATCTGCTTTTCTAAAGTTACCTAAACTCAGCCCTGTAGCAGCCTCTTCTGATTGGTCAGCCTTTGACAGGCGGAGCCAAGCTGCTCTAATGAGGTGTGAAGTGGCCTGGGCTAAGGCAAGAGAGGCATCTGGTGGCAGAAGATCTGCAGCTGCAGATGCCAGGACAGGAAGGGGTCTGGGTAGCCAAAATGGTCTTCAAAGGTAGAAAGACAGTAAGGACTGGAACCAGGCACACCCCCACTTCCTGCACACCCAGCCAGGTGAGAGCCCCTGTAATTAGATTAGGCGAAGGGCTGCAAGGGGAGTGGAGAGAAATGTTAGCCACACCTGTGGGTTGGGTTAGCCAGACCTGAACCTCCAGGAGAGATTTTCTCCATGTTGATGTTTGTTGAGAAATGCTATCTGGGACAAAAGTATGCCACACTTCTAATGAAGTTGTCATTACAGAGGGTGGCACCGTCCACTCCATTGAACAGGGGTGCCAACCCTCTTGCCAACTCAGAAATTGGAATACATATATGAAAGCTGCCCAGTAACTCAGATCCCTGCCTGGAAATGCCAAGAGAAAAGGGACTGCCCTGCTAAACCCCTGGTCTGCACCACAAGAGGATTACACTCATAAGGACTGCAGCTGCTGCACACTTTTAGCTTCACAAAAGAGGAATTTGCCTGGCTTCAAAAGGATTAAAGAGTGGATTCCCTGAAAGGAACAGGTACAAAAGAACTTCAACAAGTCACATGCATCAACTCCGTCAAGACAAGCCCAGCTGACCAGCTTCACCTGGACGTTAAACGATTTGACCAGCTGCATTTCGGGAATTGTAGTTCCGAACCTCCAAGAGGCAAATGAGAGCTTCTGGGCCCTTGGCTTGTACTGTGGACCCTCAAAGACCCAAAAGAAACATCTGGAGAAGAAGGACTACCCTGCTGGATCCTTGGACTGCACAAGTGAGGACTACAGTCATAAGGATTGCACCTGCTGCACTCACAAGGATTCACAACAAAATGACTTTCCCTGTCTTAAAGGATAAAGAGTGGACTCCATGATCAGCAACAGGTAGAAAATTCCTGGAAGGGCTACCTGCAACATCAACAACAAGGACAACCCCAGCTGGCACGATTCACCTGGATTTTACTTGGATTGACCAGGTGCATTGTGGGAGTTATATTTCCAGACCCCAAGAGGCAAATCAGAGCTTCTGAGCCCTTGGCTGGTGCTATGGACCACTTTCCTGCATACAGAAACTTTTAGAAGTAAGTGTAAAGCTTTACATCACGGGCAGCCTGATTTTTTGACTGTCCAGCATGACCTTTTTTTAACCATTTGTGCTCTATTTGCTTCTAAGCGCTAATTTTACTTTTAATCTTTAGAAATTCATGTCTCAGGTTCTCTATATTGGATTTTTGTCGTTTTGGTGTCATTTTAATCATAAAAGTATTTCCTATTTTAAATAATTGGTGTTGGGGTTTTATTGTGTGTTGTCCTACTTATGTAATGTATTGGTGCTTTTAAATGCTTTACACACCTGTCTCCTAAGTTAAGCCTGACCACTCATGAGCCAAGCTACCAAGGGTTTAGCAAGGATTAATTTATTGAGACTTGACTGGACCTTATCTGTGATTGTGGTGTTGTTAAAAGCTGTAGGTACACACCTACTAATAAACCACCTTCCAACACCGGGTTTGGATAAGGATGTTGAAAATTATGTGACAGATTCTGTGGCTTGTGTGGTAAGTGACAAATCACTATTCCTAGCCCTGCTGAAGTGGTTGCTGTTCCAGAGAAACCTTGGATGAAGTTGGGCTTGGATGGTATTGGTCCTATGAATGTTTTGACAGAGAGTTGAAGGTTCAGCATAGGCACAGTGGATTACTATTCTAGGTGGCTGGAAATTGGTTTTGCGAGAAATGCTGGTGCAACTGAGATAATTGAATTTCTTCAAAAACTGTGTTGAGGGAGGGTGCTCCTGATGAATTGGTGACTGATAATGGAGTACAATTTACCACCCATGATTTTGGTAAATTTGTGGCACATTGGGGTATCAAGCATGTGACCACATCAGTGTACCATCCCTGTAGAAATGTACTGGTGGAGAGATGCAACCGTGTGATCAAGGATAATGTGCAACTGTCTGTTTCCAAATTTCCAGTTTGAATTGGAGGAAAGAATTGAATGATTTATTGTGGGCCATTCGTACTACTCCGAATGCTTTCACACATGTGTGTTCATTTAGTTTCCTGAAAGGACATGTGCCTTCCACTAAATTGATTTGATCATGTATGGGTGAGAAATGTGGTTTGGGGGATAAAATGGCACTGGTCAAGTGTAAACAGGAAGTTGCACAAACGAAATATGCGGGTATGGAGGAGAAACATAATATTTGTTTTGTTGAAAGTTATTGTGGGAATTGGGGTCAGGAACAAAATATCAAGGTTTGTTGCCAAGGGGCATTCTAAGTTTCCTGTTCCCAAAAGAGTGATGCAAGTCAAATAACCTTTGGTGAAGTTACAGGGTGGGAAATAGTGGAGAAACTTGGTTCAAAAACATGCACTGGTACCAAAGAGCATGAGTACCTTTGACGAAGAATATTATGGAGAACACATGGAGAGGAGATGTTTGAGTTCCACAGCTGAAAGGAACCCTCCTAAGAGTCTGAGGGATTATGTATGTGAGGGAGTCATTATTCAATTCTTCTCTATGCATTTGCTTGGCATTGTCACAGTTATAATCGGTTTGTTTGTGGAGGTGTGTGCATGTGTATGCTAAGGGCTTAAATATTGTTTTGGGGATCATGTGAAGGGGATGTGTTGGGTGTTGGTCCCAGATTGTTGGGGTATTGTGCTGGAAATGTTGGAATGTTATAGTTTTTTAAATAGTCAGTTGTGGATGTCCTTCCGCTCTGCCTGTCGCACTGTAAGGATTCAAATACATCTTTGTGAAGTTGCCAATTCGAAGTGAGGACCATCCGTTCAGTACAGGTGTGTGAATCACCGTGCACACAGAGACTCACTGAATTGAGACCAGGTGTGCAAGTCACTTTGAACACAAGGTGCTTGTAGGAAGTCCCCCTAGTTGGGTAGATGCACACAATTATGCTAATCACCACTGAAAACATAGAACGCTCAAAAGATAGGTATGAGGCTAAAAACCTATAATTATGCGCAAACAGGAGCATGTCGCTCAACACTCAAAATGTGTAGTGACGTCACCGCTGAATACCACAATAGGACTGCTCCCCTATGTTCCTGAGAAGGTGGACAAGGCTACTACTAAAATAGCGGCCGTAAAAACGTGCTGTCACCGAGGATAGTCGAAAACTAGACCGGTCACATGTGGCATCAGCTACTATCAAGATGCTGGCCCTAGAAACATGCTAACATCACCGAAGAAAACCCTCAAAACAGGACCACTCACCGTTGCCCCTGAGATGGCGCCCTGTAAGACACAGTTATCAGACATGCTTTCACTCTGCACCAATGAGATGACCCGAATCCTGACACAGTCGCCAGCTTAGCATGTAGCCCAAAGGGACTCAGATTTTGTTGCTACTGAGGGCAAGTCTTCCGGTCACCGCAAATCGCTGGTCAAAGGGACTCTGAATACAAACAGGTTCTAAGGACTAGCTCTTCGCCACTAAAAGGATGGGCCTCACTTCCATAAGGTAATTTCACACAGATTTATTTGAGTCGTTGCAATGCGACCAGCACAGCAGAAGCCACAACTGCCGACTGTTTCAAAATATATAACATTTCAACCCTCCCAGCATAGTGCCCCAACAATCTAGAACCAAGACACAACAATATCCCTGACTCACCTCTACGCAAATCTACACTGTAAAAACTGCTGCAGCGGCAGAGGCTGCTAACAGCATGGCCTGCATCCAATCACCAAATAACAGTTAAGCACAATGAATTGGCCAACTGTGCAAGCTGGCTAAATTGTTTTTCTTTAAAGAAACATTGAATCTGCAGTGTGGTGCAAATGCATTTTGTAGTGAATAGATTTTTCCGTATTTAACCTAATTGCAAATTCATTTGGGCCTGGGAATTGATAAATGTTGTCTCTGTTTTGCATGTTCCAATTTTAAATTGTCTCTGTCTTTCTTTATTACAAAAGTGCTTTGCGCGCTGTTCTGAATTTCTATTGCATGAAAAAAAATGGTTTATTGATATTAAAATAAAAATGTATACTTTATGACAAAAATATAATCCAGCATTGTTATTGCTTGGCACTAGTTAAATTGAATAATGAGTGTTATTATACAACCAGGGCATTTTGTTTCTCTAATATAATCTTACACAAATCCACATTTTTGGATTTAGTGTATTTCGTGTGGTTTTTTTTTTTTTTACTTTTACACTTTTCCCTAACTTTTTTTTAACAAAAGCCTGATTTGAGAGGAAAGTGTGCCGCAGTCACAATACACTGAATGACTATCTCATGCGCATTTTAGGCTGCGGGCCCAGGTCAAATAAAGCCTTTGACTGCGTTAATCGACACAGGTTATGGCAACTTGTTGATGAGATGGCACTTGACTGGCCTCGATTATACTGGCCTTGATTCACACAAACACCACAGCAAGGGAACGGCACAGTCAAAGAGGTGAACTGTCAGATGTCATTTGGATTAAGCGGGAGGTGCGTCAAGGGTGCGTACTCGCCCCATTACTATTCATTTTAAATATTAATGATCTTAGCATCCCCTTGGCATCCAGCACCCCGGACATTCCAAAGATAAGTGGTACCCCGCTTCTAGTACTGTTGTATGCGGATAGCACAGTTTTAATGGCCCTCCCTTACACCAAAGGCCCTGCATATGTTAGTTCACATTTTTGTGAATTTTATGGCCAAGCTTGATTTATCAACTAACTTTTTAAAGTCATTTATAATGACATGTGGCCCAAAAAGATCCCAGGTTCCCAAAATCCTAGTCGGCTCAAACATCTTAGTAAGTACAAAAACCTTTTCTTCTCTAGGTGTCACTTTTAGCTCAACAGGTTCTTGGGTCTTGCATATTTCACAAAGCAGGGCAAAATTGTACAGGCCAACTGGTTTGCTTCTTAGTCTTCCGCATCCCTCTAGTGCAGTGATACTCAAAGTACTGACCGGGGGCTGTATGCGGCCCTCCTGACCTTAACATGCAGTCCCCTGAGCAGCAGTAGCACTGGGCTACTGTTTACTCTACTCAGCACTAATATTTAAATACAGGAAGCACTTATTTAAGGTTAATTGCAGTATCTAGGCTCTTCGCTTAAGGAACACCTTCATTTTTAAAGACAGCAAACATGTATTAATACAATAGTCTTTTCATAAAGTGTATTTCAGTGACCTGTAGAACCATTTCACCTTAGTAAATCAAATTATAGCGATGCATACAGAAGTATTTTTGGAAAGTGATGGTTTTCAAACATGAATTTAGAAAAGTTCATGCTTCCTACCCCCCTCCGCCAACACTGACAACAATGCCATCAGTGATAACATTCAAGCACAGGAGATGGTTTTGTACAGCACACTTCCTGAAGTTCTGTATTTTCGAGATCCTGTTATATGTGATAATGAAAACAAAGGAGGGATATAGAAATAAAAACAATTGCCCAGGGTCACACAAATTGGTCAAGTGGAGAAGCCAGGATTCAGCCTAGGTTTTCTGGTTTCATATTGCGCAGTTGAGTTCAGCCATTAGATATACATGCTTCGCTTCCCCTATACGCAATTTTCAACCTCCCGCCCCGCTGGCATCAGTGCGGCCATCAGTCACACCAAAGACCAAACTTTGTGGCCCGCCGGGAAAATGTTTGTGAGTACCCATGCTGTAGTGTTTGGTCATTGGCCCTGTTACTACAAATTTATGTCGTACAATGTGCCCCGACTGCTTCCTATGAGGCGGGTGTTTGGGGAATCGCTGACTGCACGGCCATACAGAGGGAGGAAAATACCTTCTGTAGTAGAATTTTGGCTGTTCCCATAAACTACTCACAATTAATCTGTCAGTGATTTGGGCTTGACTTATTTGAGTAAATTTATTCGGACTAGACTCCCTTTATTGTGGCTTTCTATGTGGCAAACCGAGGAAGCATTTTTAACAAGAGCTATAATTACTGACTGTCTGGCATGTGATGAGGGCTTTTCAATTCCTTGCTTAGCGTATGTGAAAGATTCATTTGATGGGTTCGGACTTTATTGCGCATTTTCCTACACAGCATCATGTATTGCTATTGATAAAAACAGGTGTTAGCCCAATTGCATGAAAAGCAGGTTTGGGGTGAGTCCCAGAAAACAAATATTGCAAATTACTTGATGATAAACATTGGGGTTAATCCAGACAGTTACGTGTTGAAACCAAGAAGGAACTGGGACTCCTCTCTTCGATTTCAGTTTAGAGCGCTTACGGTAAAGTATCTACTCTGTTTTCCCATAGGGTACCAGCTGAACTGTATACTAAAGGATTTGTGGTCCCTTTAAAGGCATTGTATTCCAGCCTATCATTTACTTCAGCATACAAAGTGACTTGTATAGTTGTAAGCCGATTTCTTCATGCTGCTGTGTGATCACGGGGCACTATGCACTTTATTTAAATTGTGATTAATCTAGATTTTATCATGTGTTTATAACCTTTTAATGATTGTCAACTGTGGACGTATCTTGCCTCTCTGTATTTTTACATATTTTATGTGTATATATGTATACTTTTGTGGTTGTACTTTCAGTTGAATAAATTATTCAATTCATTCATTCATTCAAGTACAGCCGTCAAGCAGAGAACTGCCCAATACATTGAGCAGGTATGTTTGCATGACTTTTGTATGCACAGAAATATATTGCACACACTTTTCATGCAGACAACCAACAAAGCATAATTCAGAATTAATGTGCAGCTTCTTCCACTCCTAGTCATTACAACAATGCATGAATCTCTTTATAAAGCAAAATAATTTCAAAACATTTATTGGAAAAATCATGGTGTATTTGAATGCATCTGAGGGCATTCACACGCCATACTATCAAATGTTATTCATGCCCTGAAAATGATCCAGTCACCATAAATATTTACTCGCTTTTCAAAACACCCGAAACTGCACTTTTTTTCAGTGACAGGGGTGCTAAATGTCCTTACTACAAGCACAAGCAGATATTGCCTAGGTCATTGCTTTCACTCAGCATTGATTAAGCCTTACAGAAAGCCCCTTCAGGCCATCATGTGACCAGAGAGGGTGAAACCTGGGATAAATGGTGTAATAATCAATATCTGGAGGCCGTAGAGTATATTATAGAAGGTTTATTGGATCATAGTTCCTAGTAAGTAAGATGATGGTTAAGCCCCACCAGGAGCAGCATCCTGCTGCTCAGCCCATAACCAACTCACATTCTATCCCACCAACACTCGACATTTCAGATCACCTCACACTCTGGCTGAGCAGCAAGGGCATGGAGCTCTGGGGAGGACGCATAGCAACCAAAGCAAGTCACAACAAATCTTCCCCTCTTAACCCCTTCAGTGCCCATGACGAGCTGGACTCGTCATGGGCCGCGGTGGCGCTGTGCCCATGACGAGTCCAGCTCGTCATAGACCCCGCCCGCTAATGCAACGGCCGGCACTGGGCGGGGAAAGGGGCGGGCACTGAAGGGGTTAAGGAAACAATAGAATATACAACTTAAACAATCAACAAGTCCCACAAATCAAAAGGACAAATGAAAAGGTGCAAGTAACACAAAAACTGGAACAACTACCCGTTCCCCACACACACACAGGACCAGCCTGTTTCATTCATAACACAACACTAGGACGGGTAGCGTAAGGCTTAAAATCACACTTCACAACAATGTAACTTAAACACCCACTCCTCCTCCTCCTGCCTCACAAACAGGACCTGGGAAGGGTAGTCACACTTCACACAACAATGTGACTATACACCCATTTAACACAACAATGTGAATCTACACACTCCTCCCCCTCCTGCATAACAACAGGTGAACTTCAGACCAATTGGTTTTGTATAAAAATATTCTTTTGGTTATTTTATTTTCTAAAACCAAGCAAGCCTGGCACAGGTAAGCAATACATACTTTACAGTAGTAATGCAGTTTGTAAACAGTTTGAATTACAATTGTAGGTGCACTTTGATTTGATTACAGTTGAGGTACTGGTAATGCAATGGTTTTGATATACAGTACATATACTTTGTATAGGCTTTTTAGTAGAATGTGAAGTAGATTACTTTACAGATTACTTTTCTTACACAGTGCAGTACAGCTGGATACCACACTGGGGCAGCCGGGTGCAGAGTGCTGTTTTGGCGTCTGGAGCCCTGTAGCTTTCAATGGGGAGTTTACGGTTTGCAAACACACTGCAGGCTCGAGGACAAAGGTCTGCTGGGTGAGACCACCACTTGGAGAGGTAAGTTGGGATGCTGGGGGTTGGTTAGGCACCGTCGGTTGGGCCACCCAAGGCCATGGGGCGTTGGATGCAGGGGTGCCTTTTAGGGTTGGATCTTCTTACCAGCTCCTGGTCGCGGTTGGGGTGAACTTCCGGGTTGAGGCTGCAGGCGTCAGCTTGAGGCATGAGGCAGGTCAGGGGTCACCGGATCTCAGATCAGGATCGCCGGGGAGACCTCCTCTTGGGGTTGGGCCATTCAAGCTCAGGCCGTGGGCGTCGGGTGCAGAGTGGTGTAGACTCGCGGATCCTGCCAGAGCTGGAGTCTGTTGGTGAACAAATCCAGTGTTCACAGGAAATAGAGTCCTTTCTTTCGAAGGCGGGGCAGGTCCTCTGGGTTCTTGAGGTTGCTGGCTGCAGGACACACCGGGGTTTCGCTTCTACAGGTTCGAGGTGGGGACAGGTCGGTAGAGCTGGGGCCAAGTCAGTAGGCGCCCTCCTCTTGTTAGTTTCAGCACAGCTGTTTGGTCCTTCTTCTTCTTTTATTCTTCTGGTTTCTTGTCTGAGGAAGCAAGGTTCGGGGTGCCTCCTAAATACTAGATTTAGGGGCATTACAGGTACATAAAGATTGGGACCAATGGGTCCCTTCCTTGGGGAGGGTACACCTCCTATTATGCCATCCTCCAGTGGTAAGGGGCATATGCCTTACTTGGAGTTGGCAGAGGTGGGCACACCTCTCTTCCTCACTTGTTTTTTCCGCCGGTTCTCCCGCCCAAAGTAGGGGTCAGAAACAGTGGGGACCAGTTGCTGAAAGCAAGAAGTGGCCTGGGGAAGCTCACAAAGGCGGCAAGCGTTTGAAGCTTCCCCTTCGTGGACCCTGCCCATCCTGGGGGAGGAGGCTTGGCACCTCGTCCCAGAATGTGCATTGTTTCAGGCCCCCGAGAGCAGCAGGCTCTCGATCCAGGGGTACAGAAACATGTCTGGTGGTGGCAGCTGAAAGCAGCCACTCAGCCTGGACACTAGTGGTAGGTCATTTTCCAGGGGGAATCTCTAAGATGCCCTCTGTGTGCATTTTTCATTAAATCCCACACTGGCATCAGTGTGGGTTTAATGTGCTGAGAAGTTTGATACCAAACTTCTCAGTTTTCAGTGTAGCCATTATGGTGCTGTGGACTTCGTAAGCACCAACTCCCTGCACCATAAACTCTTAATGGCAGCACTGCACTTCCAATGTCTAAGAATGGACTTAAACACTGTAGGGGTACAGGGCCCATGCACCTGTACCCTCACCACTGGTATAGGGCACCCAGCTAGAGGGGTGACTGATCTGTGCCAGAGCAGTGGGTTGTAGGCATGGCACACAGGGATGTGTGCCATGTCGACTCTTCACTTTCTTCTGCACCAAGACATGCAGCCTGCAAAGGCAGTGTGTGTGTGTAAAGGTACAGGGCCTCTAAGGGTGGCACAATAAGTTCTGCAGCCCTTAGAGGTCTTCACTGGTTACAGTGCTCTGGGTACCTGTAGTACCATTGACCAGGGGCTGACCTGTGGCCAGAGATGCCAATTGGGTTTTGTTTTCAATGCAGTTTTAGGGAAAGAACATAGGCCATGGGTACCTGATTGGCAGGAGCCCAGGGCACACTCAGTCAAAGCACATCAGCAATTCAGCAAAAAGTGGCAGCAACCATGCAGAAAAAGGGCACTTTCTCACACTAACTCATTCCCATACATAGGGAAACTTATGTAGCAAAACATGACCTCAATAAACAAAATACTTTTAGAAGATGTTTATGCTATGCACACATCAAAACACAGCAGCCATTGAGAGGAGTACTAAGGTATAAACAGGCATGGTAAAAACAAGTACAAAGATGAATACAGCACAATTTCCAGCTCAGTCACAGTTCCTGGTAAGCGACCTCTCACCTGAGTCCACTACCAAAATTCACAGATCCGGGATGTGAGTTCACCTCTGACCTGGAAGAGAGTCATAGTGCAGATCATCAAATCTTCGATCACAGCATCAAGAAACCCCTCTCCCAAATCCAGATAAGGCTGGTGATACCAATAAAGAATGTGCCGAAATCTTCTCCTAACCAGGGTGTAGATTGGCTTCTCAGATTAACGTTACTCCATTAAAATACTGCTGTTAATGCCAATTCCTAATTGGCGTTGACCTCAAGATTAAATGCCCATTAGTAGTTGTAATGCATAATGCATGTCGCTCAGAGAGGCCCACTGTGCGTTCCCAGGCACACCCATGAGTTGCTAAGGGTCACAGACTCATGAAACATGGCTTGAGTGAAAGGCACGCTACGTCATAATGATGGGTCTGCAGACAAGCTTCCTGCAGTTCAACATGCTAGTTCTCCAGTAAGACGTCACTACCTTCATGCATGTGACAATGCATGCATGTCACAACAAAGCTCTGAATGTTCCAGAGATGCACACGCTATGACTTCAAATAGGCTCATGGCAGCCTTGCAGGAATTTTCAAATGCCTCTTAAGCCCTCGTGCACTAAAGGCAGACAACACTGAGGTAAGACCAAAATAAACTCACTGGTGTGACTTTTTGCTGACTGGTGGCCTCCTCTGGTATTTGTTTTATAGACAACGCCTCTTAAGAATTAAGCTGGTCAACTGCTCACTTGCTGCCAGTTCAGTGCTCACCAGTATTTCATACAGTATGGTGCATTTTTGGTCTTAGTGGGGTCAGGAAATAGGTTTGCACAGGCCAGTCTATCCCCACATGTGGATCACCCAAACCATGGCTAAGAGGCCAAAGAGCAGTTATGTTATGTTATGTTATGTTACTTGATTTGTAAAGCGCATGGCTGCCACAGCAACGGGACATCCCAGAGCTAGTACAAGAGACAGACTGCAGAAGAGAAAGGGGGGCTGGGGGTTAAACCAGAAAGAGCCAAGTTTTTACGACCTTTCTAAAGGCCCTGTGGTTCTGAATGTTCCTGATGGACACCGGGAGGGTGTTCCAAAGGGCCGACGTCATTGCCCGGAACGAGCGCCCTCCAGCTCTTGCTCTTCTGACTCGGGCAAGCCAGGTGAAGGTCCAAAGAATGCAACTTACAGCGTGGAACATACGGCAATAGTAGGTTGGACAGATTAGGGGGCGCTTGGGAGGTAAGGATTTTGTGGGTGATACACAATGTCTTGAAGTGGATTCTCTTGTCCACTGGAAGCCAGTGTAATTTGGTCATGAGTTTTGACACTGAACAGAGTTAAGGGAGTGGAAAAAGAGTGCGAGCTGCAGCGTTTTGAACACTCTGCAGTCGTTGTATTCCAGAAGTATTTGCGCCCAGATACAGAGAGTTGCAATAATCCAATCTGGAAAGAATGGTAGGTTGGATGATGATCTGGCATTGATCAGCAGACCCCACAAATGAGGCAAGTAAGGAGAGAGAAAGTTTTTGACTGGGCGTCAAGCTAATCTGTATGAGCTAGCTATTGCATTGTTGCAATGGCCTGTGTATGTGTGGATACCGGTACATGTGATGGCATTTGCGTGAGCATAACACCTGTGGTGTGGGGGGCCCCATTAAGCCCAAGATCAAATAATATTTGTAAGATATGGGAAACTCAGGGGCCCCTCATCACATTCCGCAGGGGGGCGTCATCATTTTGCGTTACGCCACTGGGTATTCACTGAAGATGATACGCATATCGAGCGCATGCTGGCGTCCGCTGAGTTATCATGGGGGAAAACTTGTCCACACACAAGTGTAGTATGGAGGAGGATAACTAGGCATGAGATAACTTTCACTGACATGGGATCCAAATACCTGGGCAGACTGGCCTATGATGAGTGTTACTTCAGCATATTATGGCAACCAATGACACGTGATGGACGTTTATTAAACTCTTAAGGGCAATAATTGATATATGATGTTGATATATGAACCCATACTCCAGCTTAAAATAGGAATATCTGGAGACAAGCTAGTATTCAATAGCATTTCATGAGGGCACTAGAACACGTGGTGACATATAATGGGTACACTAACAATTACATCATGTTGACTGGCATGTGATGGGATTACCAGGGCTCGTGATGGTGGTAAATGGTGCATGAGGGAGAATACCTGGGCCTATGATGGCGTTTATTGACATAGGATGGAAATACCTTGCAAACAATTGCAATGACTAACCTCTGATGGGAACATATGGGTACAAGATGCCATTCACTGACATTCAAAGGGTATGCCTGGGCATAGAGTGTCATTGACTGCTGGTAGGTGATGGTGGCACCTATCATTTGGTGCAATAACTAACATATGATGTGGGACACCTGAACCCCGGATGGCATTGGTGGGAACACGGTGGGGTACTTGAGGACAAGACGACATTAACTGACACCTGGTGGCGATAGGGAAACACGTATCACATTAACTGAACATATTTTAGTAAGCAAGAAGGTGATGTCAAAGGCTGGTAAATAACAGGAGGCCTGGAAACAGGAAGGCAGCGTAAACTGAAACGTAATTGGGTTTACCGGCCATATGAAGCCTTTTATCACAGAACACTGTGTGCACGTGGATGATATACGTTGGCTATTACTAACAAATGTGTCCTGACTAAAAATTAAGAACTATATTTGTGGGCATAGTGTGTTTACTTACTTAAAATAATCTGATATTTGGGGACAAAATTCGTGTATTTTTTTGGTAATTATAAATTGTCTTAAAAAGTGCCCTGGGGAGTGCCACCTTGAGGGCACGAGGTCTGGGTTCGCTCCCTAGTGCACACTGCAAAAGGTATATTTATTCCCCACATGTCTGAAAGTTCAGCAGTGGCCCTCGCCCTCTTGTGTAGTTAGTTTCACGCCTGTATTCTTCTCCTGCCACCAGTGGTGACGGAGCTGTGTGCAATATTCATTGGAAGCAATTTAACAGCGCCACGATGGAGATGACTCGAAGCAGACGGGCACCGCCAGGCGCGAGCTCGCCGCGTGCACATTATTTAGAAGAACGTACACTAGGCATGATGTACAGGCTCTCAGCGGGCTGCCTCTGGGACCAGGGATTCAGTGGCAGCTTATCCGGATCCGCTCAAATGATGCAGAAAAGTTACCCAGGCTGTCTCGGCGCACTCGAGGGTGGAACCATAAAACTGTCAGGCGGGGCTTAAATCAAGAGGAGTTTCCCTCTTCCGGTGCTGGAAATATGCCCGCTGTCTCCTTTCCAGATGAGGAATCAAGGATTAGAGATGTGAAGGTTTCACTACATTCATGATTCAAAACCAGGCCCCGGGGGCCGGGGCGGGTGATGAAAACACAGGAGCACAGAACTCGAGTGATTCTGACGTATGGCGCATTCTGCTACTCGGGTGGCCTGAGCTCTGAGAGTGCACTTCAATCCGTACCCCGAACCTGACGCCACACGAGCAGCTCTTCAATTCTGATGTGTAGCCACACCTGCCTGTCAGGGGCTCTGACCCCGCCCTGTAGCATCACCTGCCAGTCAGTGCGAGGGACACATGCAGGGCACAAGTCCTAAAAAAAGAAGTGGGGGGACGCTGTCACCGGAAGTGACGTCACAACAGGAATCTCATGAAAAGAAATGGGGGGACGCTGTCACCGGAAGTGACGTCACAACAGGAATCTCATGAGTATTCATATGCCTTTAGATGACGGGGCATTTCACAGCACTGCTACCCCTGGTCTGTTCCTCGATGTCCTTTGCAACCCCCCCTCCCCCCCCACTCCCCCGAGGGGGTGCCCCAGTTGCACAACGAAGTGCTCAAAAGTGCACAAGATACAGAAGGACACACATTCCAAGCGTTAACCGCCAACGCCTGCTCGCTCCGCCTCCCAATCACTCCAGCCTGCACACACCACCGGTGCCTCTTAAAGTCTCCAATTGCAAATATTAGCATATCTTTGGTAATTTACGGGAAACTTCCCTCCCACCCGGGCTCTCTGCTCACACAATGCTGTCCAGCTTTTGGGCAGGGGGGGCGGCGTCCACCCGGAAAAACCTGGTAAAATAAGTGGGGGGACGCCGTCCACCCGCGTGGTACCCCGACTCGAGCCCTGGACACATGCACAGCTCTGCTAGTGCGCCATATTTCCGAGAAGCAGCATTACCGGACACGCCCTGTTCGCTCAAAGCACCACAATCTTGACTTGCACAACCACTTGCTACTCCACCATTGAGGCCCACTGGGCAGCTCTGCCAGATCACCTCCACCTGCACCTGCAGCATAGGGTGACCAGACGTCCCTGTTTTCCCAGGACGGTCCCCGTTTTTGGAGAAGTGTCCCCGTGTCCCGACACTTTTCTCCAAGTGACTCAAATGTCCCAGTTTTCAAACAGTGTCCCTGTAAAACACAGAAATGTCCCTGTTTTTCATTGTTCCGGTTGAGCATGCGCGCGCATGCTCTCTTTGCACTGTTTACGGCATGTGTCGTCCCTGAGGTGAGCGCTGTAGCAAGAAGGGAAATCATTTGAAGAGAGACATTTTACACGCAGCGCCACCTACGTCATCGTGCCAGCCAAAGTTTCTACTTTGGATAAAACAATATTTCTTCATCCTGTAGCTTGTATTCATAGTCATACAAACTTTTCAGTAGCCCTTATGCATACCGTGCAAGGATTAATGCATTGCTCATTGCATGTTTTATTCATAACCAATTGATGCATGCTCTGTGTTCTCCATATCAAAGCTATGACTTGACCTTTTGACTGACCTTTCAGATCACGGCAAACTGTTTAGCTGGAAAGGACTTAAAGGAGCAGGGTTAACACCTGTGGGAGAGGCGAGCAGCGCTGCTCGAGCTTTTTGCTCAGGTCTTCACACTATTGCACTATGAGATGATACCAATGGCTAGAGTGCACTATACATACCCCAGTAAGGTAACATGACATCTCAGCAGTGACCACGCAAATGTGGGAGAACAGTGTGGTCGGCCAACCTTTGCCACCCTTAAGACCCTAAGGCAGTAATACCCGGAGAGAAGTTTTTTTTTGTACATTGGTCCATGGCTGCCCTTTGGCAATTCAGCATTCAGCAGTTTACCTCCCATGCTTTTCTGTCATGAGCAACTAAGCAACATTGGTGAGTTGTACTTCACGTGGTGCTGATGCACAGCTATAGAAACGAGCATTGATAAAGCTAGTAAATCTGGCGTTTACTAGCCTGTGATGTTTTACTGATTTTTGGCAAATATATGCTATAGTCCTTAAAAGTGTAAATGTCATAAAAAGTGCTAATGCTGCTGTGTAAAGGAGAGCGGTGCCAATAAAAGACCGCGGATTTGTTGTCTGTAATGCTTCATCTCCGTCTGTGGAGGGAGCTGTCATTGTAGTCCCTTTTCTATGTCTATGACAGCTGTCAAATAGTCCTTTTATGTCCAGGGTTACTGCAAACCGTAGTCCTACTTCTATGTCTATGACCTGTCCCCGTTTTTTGTTTTGAGAATCTGGTCACCCTACTGCAGCAACACCTTCTACACCAGACCTGTGATCCCGCAGACGGCTCAGGCAGTAACGTGCAGCAACAAAACCAGGTCAAGACCTCGGACCTGCACATGCGCAGCCCCAGCACACCGATACTGGGCCGCACAACTTCACCGACCCGCACACGCTGCACTGCCAATGCACTTCAGTCCTGACCTACAGCTCCACACTGCTCCTGTCCCCGCCACCAGGGTTGGATTGGGATCAAAAATGGGCCCGGGCACACCAAAAAAAGTGGCCCACATTTGTGTATTGCCTTTCCGGAAAGCACTGCGTTGGCGAAGTTATATGAAAAGAAAGGGAGTGGGGGCATGTTTTACTTCACTTAGATATGAAAAAAATTGCACAGATTAGTGCACACTGCTGAGCCACACACGAATGCAAGAGAATTTCTTCCGAGACTTTGTTGCTATCAGGCAGGGCTACCCTTAGTAATGCTGCAGCAGTGCCAACCCACTTGTAGTCCCACCCTGCACAGCAGGAATTCCTGAGGGCGGGGAATGGTGAACTGCACATCGGTCAATAAAGAAAAGGCGAGTGATGGGCTACTAGGAGTCCTCAGTGGCGCAACCAGCACTTTTTGAAAATTCACCAGCTTTGTTCTGAGTCTAGTAGGCAAAGTTAAAAAAAAAAGCATTGAACATGTGAAGCGGTATGGCTTTTCACTTTGAATGCTTCTAATCTTGACTGCCTTCTAATGTGCAGGCCGCTCAGCACCACACTTTCCCCAAGGATCTGTCTTTGCCCATTTCTATTTTGGTTTACATGACCTGTTCTTGTGACAACTTAATTTCATCGCTAAGCTTATCTTCTCACTCTTCCAGTGATATCATTCTGCTATTCTCCTCCTTTGCAACCTTTTCTAACCAGCTACCAGACATTCTGGACTACATTACTCTGTCATACTCCTTCAAGCTGATGCCTGCCACAACTCTAACCATCATCCATCACTCCTGCAACCCAGCCCTTCTTCATGTACTTAACTCCCCGGGATTCCTAAGTAATCACGTCGTTCTTTGACCCCCCCAAATAAAACAATCTACCTCGTCACATCAGCTACAATAGAAACCCACTTCCATGTCCTAAACATATTGATAATCCACCATCTCATCTCATTCCATGCGGCTAAGGACTTTACCAAATCCAATGACCTATTCAAACGCTTTCATTGGAACAGTCTCCTGTCCAGCTGTCCCATGTAAAATGTTACTCCTCTAGCCAAACTTATCTTTGCCACCCTCTCAGTGTTCACCCTGCACACCATACCCATACCACACGCACTGAAAAGGCGGTCTCTAGCCCAAAACATCATCACAATGCTCAAATTTGGTCAGAACATCTAAAAAGTTATGAGGTTGAGGGAAGATGTGGGGTTTATGCTCTGCACTCTTCAGGAAGAGCCATGAAAAACTTTGCAACATTGGGCAGGTTGCAGTGGTTTTTGCTTTGCCACTTCCAAGCGAAAATTATAACTTCTTAGAAATGTACATCACACATATTCTTAATTATGTTTATAAAGTTAATAGGATATACTTAAGGCCATTGGAATTATGCAATTCTGTATCTGCAGTGTGTTCCGTACAATAATATATTAGCCACACTTGCCACAAATTTCAGTGTCTGCTGCATAATATCCAGATTTTAAACTAAAATATGTTTGTAGCTCAAATGGTTCAAACGATTCCATAAATGTTGTATACACAAATCAAACTAGAGATAGACACTTTACAAAAGATGACTGGGCACCTTTCAGTTGTTGATTGCTGTACTCGGCTATTAAACAGGCATCAATGGGTAACAGCTTTTGCCCAGATAGTATTAATTTCTCCAATTTGTGGACTACGAAATGGTTTTTGTCTTTAGCAAGAAAAATCGTTCATACATAAATGTAATTCACTCATGGCTGAAATATTGCTGCCTTCTAAGTTTTAAACATGTTTTGCTCATTTGTGTACATTTATGTTGCAAAACCAACCATTTTCTTAAAACAACAGATATTTCAGGAACACACATAAAGTGCAGAAAAATCCCAAACATTTTCTTCACTTTTGAGGTGTGATGTCATGAATCCTACAAGAACTTTTAGTGAGACACTTATATCATACATATACGTAATGTTTAATGCTGTTCTGCCTGGTGATTTCTTAATGGCAAGAATAGATTTCAGAGGCTCATAGCAAAGAGAAAACCCTAAAGTTAAACTGAAGACCAAATCTAAAACATATGATGAATATACAGAATAAAAGAAGTACATCTCTTTACACAAACTAGTTTACTCTGGCAAATAAAAGTGATGGGGTTGTAAAATATTCAATGGCAATAGAAGCTGCTAAACTTGCTTTAATTTATTTTTATTTAACTTGGGTTTATTATTATTATTGTTGTATCAGGTTTATTATTATTATTTTTAAGTCAACATATCGAAATAACGAGCCACGTGTTGCCCAATTTACAATTCATTGTCACAAATTGAGGAAGGCAGTTGCACCCCCACCCTGGTACTGATGAGTACCAGGAAGCGAGCCTTCCTGGCTTACGTCATTCCTGACCTGCAGCGTCCTCGGACGTGCCACGCGCCAGCAATGGGACCGGCGCGCAGCCCCTTCCGTTGCGCGCCTACTCTCACCTGCAGCAGCCGCTCTTTCTGCGCGCGCGCTGGGACGCAACCACAGCTCAGACAGTGCACCTCAAGGGGTACTTACAGCAGCCTCTGCCTTATCAGCGCCTAGCCATCGCCAGGGTCACTCTGTATGTATTTATAAAGAGTGTTTGTTCACGGGGATGCACAGAAATGCCGTCCAATTTAGCCGGCACGGCTGTAGCAGGATTGTCTCGGCTGGCCTTTATGTGGAAGCGCAGCGCCAGCAAGAGAAATTGCCCCTGTCGGCCCGTTTGCAGCCTCGCTTTATCATTCTTACGGTGGGAAGGTTTGTTCTGGACTCAAAGGCCGAGATGGCTTTTACTCAAAACTTAACCTGTTACTTGCCGCAGCAGGCCCAGCTGCACCCAGGAAACGACGGAGGCCTTGCAAGAAACCTGGAGAGACCCCCCCAGGCCCCACCCACCCACGGCCCGCCACGCCACCCGCTCTCAAACAGTAGCCCGGTCTACAGAGGACCAACGCGGCGCGTGGCTCTTCTCAAGGAAGGAACCGCGCACACTGTTGCTGATGGCGTCATTTAAATCTCTGCAAGTTTTTTTTTTTTGGTGGGGGGCGGGGGCTGAGAATACCCTGAGGGAAATAGCATTCAGATCAGTCAGGTTATCAGTCATGAGGTGAAAACAGTAATAACTCGCGTTCAACGGATGCTTCATACATTAGAAGCGCTGCACATATCCGGCGTTTCCTGCAACTACCGCATTTACCAGTGTCCATTTTGCTGCCACAGAAGGATGTAAGACTGAGTTAGCCCATGCAGGTATTCAAACATCCCATTGAAGCTACAGCCGTATATAAAACGGCCTGCATCACTCACAAGGCACCACACCGCCACTCTACAACACCTGGCGTCCAAGCTAAAGCAAGATGGTGGGGGAGATGGTCAGATAGAGCAGAAACATTGCTTCTAGAACCTTCTGCTTCTAAAAGGCACATATGTGGCTCAATCCTTATCCGTGAGTGCCACCACAGTGTGGAACTCTGCTGGGGGTCTACGTACCATTACCTCACTGCCTTTCTTCAAATCCCAACTCAAAGCCCGTCTCTTTAAAAAGATAGATCGACTAATAGCTCTTCAGCACCATTCACTAATTGGACTCTTCCTACTCACTACTGCTCAACATAATAGCTCACCGCATCAACCTATTGGACCATGCTACCAGGTCAATTCAGACTTAGACTTCGCGCTGATCTTTATTTTACTACTTTGCCTTCTGCCTTTTTATTGTATGTTACGTTGTAAAGCTTTGTGTCTGTTTTCATACCTAGTATGTAATGCTGGTGACCTTTAATATTCTTCTGTAATATGCCACTTCTATTGTGAAGTGCTCTAACACCGTCCAGTAATGCCTGTGCCATATAAACCTGCATAAATAAATAAACTCGTAATTACAGATCACATGTGGCAGCACATAGAGTGTTCAACTCACTGAGCCAATCTGCATTGGGTGGTGTAATATGGGCTTAGGTTTTCATATCAACTTTGTGCACATTAAGACTTTAGTTTTTTTTATTTAACATGTCCACTTACCACCAATTTAAACCTGGTGGTAAAATACCTTGGTCCTAACTGAAGGCAACAACATTTGCATCTGCCCTAGACTATCACAAAGGTGTAAATGCCCCTTTAAGAGTTCAATCTGGGTAAACGACTACACCAGCAAAAGTGAAGCGATGGATGGAAGACTATAGTGCAGAGAAGAAAATATGTGATGAAAAGCTTGTGCAAACAGCTCCCCGAGTCTGACATTATCTTAGAGTGATATGTGCCTTGTTCTTTTAGCTAGTTAGTGTCATTACATAAGGGTACTGATTATGTGCAAATTTGCCTAACCCTGTCGCAAAAGAATCTGTCAGACCTGACTTATTGGCGATATCCCCATTGCATGAGAAAATCTCAGATAAGGAGAACCCTGAGCCTGTAAGCACAGCGAGCAAGGGTCCCACCAAGACTAGGTCAACGCAAAGTTGTGAAACCTGATGACTGCAACTTTGCAGTCTTTAAAAAAAGAAGATTGTCGACTTCACAAAATGAAAATTTGACGATTTAAAGGAATGGAGCAATGAAGGGTCCTGTGTTCCAGTGGGAATATTCCCTCTGCTATTCAAGACAGCTGCAGGTTTACTGTGTGACCTGATCAGACCCGTCTGTTTCCCCTCCTCTGGGTCAGAAGTCCTAGAAAAGGACTTCCGGGAGAGAGGAAAGTGAAAAAGGTTTCCACATTCTTATTCAGGGCTAGCAGCCCGGGAGTGAGAGGAGCAAATATGAATCGCTGCCTCTGGATGTCCAGTGGAACTTCCAGCTGCTGCGGCATCACCTTGTAAAGCCCTGTGCCACATTATGCCTGCATCAGGTGTAATGTATGCAGGGTGGGCATTCCGACAAAACAAGGTCGTAGAAATGTCGCCTCATGGCAGGCGTATGGGTGACACAGTACCATAGGGAAAGGCCTACCGCATGCATTGCTGGCGTTGCGTCATGCTTGCGACACAACTCCAGCAATGCATGACTTTTGTGCCGACAGATACTTCAGGATTCCTGGCGTATCTGTCATTCCTTGCAACATGGAGTGTTGTGCATTAAATACGGTGCATCCATCGTGTCGCAAGGAGGGCACAGTGAAAACTGTTGCATTGCTGTTTTATCGCAGCGATGCAACAGTTTTCATAAATGAGGCCCCCAGTTCATGGGCTTTCTGATGAATACCCTTCCATGGTAAAAGGGTACTCACTAATGTCATGGTTGGCTACTCAGGGTGCCATTATTTCAAAGGATGCCCCACTATCGGATCTTTTTGATAAGATACTAAATCTGTCTCTGAAGAGAGTTTACCAAGTCTCAAATTTTGCTGTAAGAGCAGCGACTTATGCATGTTATACTTTTCAATTCCTCATGAAAGATTTTCAAACCCTAGCTGAAATTTTGGATCAGACGACAGAAGTAATTACAGAGCAGCAAGTGAGGTTCTTCTCAGACATTTCCTATCACACCCTTAGGGCTGCTTCATCCTTGGTAGGTTCATCATTGGAACCCCCAGCTACAAATAAATGAGACAGTGAAAGGCAGATGCCTCTCAGAAAAATGTATTGATGAAAATTCCTTTTTCTTGGTGAAAATTGTTTGGGATCAGTCCGCCAGTTTGAGAGGAAATAATTTGTTAACAATAAGAAATTCTTAGCCCTAGTAAAGCAGGCCCCTCAAGGAAGATATTTAGGTTTCCGCACAGATGTTTGACATCCTTTCAGTTCAGAGGAGGAAGTCAGCCCTTTTGAGGGAGGGCCAGAGGTCCCTCCTATCAGCAAATATCAGCCCAAGCAACCCGGAAAGGGAGATTGAGTCAGGCATCCCCAATATCTGGATTATTATGGGGTACGTCAGGATCTTCCAGCGTGAGGAAAACTGAAGTATTATCTGAAGGAATGAGAGTGTACAAGTTGATACAAATGGGTCCTCCAGGTGCTCCGAGAAGGGTATAGAATATATTTAAATTCTCTTCCACCCAAATACTTCTGTGTTACTCCCTTCCAGCCAACACAGAAAAGACAGGGGCTTTACAGAGTGGAACACAAAAACTACTAGCCAAAAAAGCCATAGGACAAGTTCCCTTTCATCAAAAAGGACAAGGAAGGTATTCCATTTTGGTTTTAGTCAGAAAATAGACAGGAGAATACAGACTGTTCTTGGATGGCAAGTCTGTCAACACTTGTGTCCCACACATAAAATAAAACATCCTATCTCTGTAATTGATTGTTCCTTTTGTGAATGTGGGCGATGTTTTGGCATCTAAGTATCTCTAGGACACTTCGCTTCATGTACTAGTACATTCATACTCTCAAAGTTACCTGTGATTTTGCGTGGGTCAGTCATTACTAATTTCAGGCACTACCTTTTGACTTGCACTCCTCTCACAGGTCTTCACTAAAGTGAAGGTTCATCCATGATAAAGGCATTCAACTGTTCCGATAACTCGATGATTGCCTCATTTGTGCCTCTTCTCTTTCTAAGGCAAAGGAAGACATTATGCAAAGTGAAAAAGCACCAATGTTTGCTTTTGAATCACGAAAAGTCTCATCTAGAGCCTTCGCAGAACCTGATGTTCTTTGGAGGACAATTTAACACCAAGGAAGGAAAGATTTTTATCCCTTGATCAGAATTCAAAGAGAAAGATTGGACCTGACAAAACTATTGTCAAATCAATTGCCTCCTCCTAGAGAATGGTTGAGGGTTCAGAGGCACATGGCAACAACATACATGATTCTCTCCTACCCTCTAATAAATCATCTGCTATCATGTTGGGTACATGGTCAGAAAATTACAATCATGAAGCCCCCAGGGATTCCCATGTTTGTCAGGAGATGAGGTATAGGAGGAAAATTTGTAGAAGGGATCCCCTTTCAGAATATGCCCAACCCGAGTGACTGCAAGAGCCTGGTAGGCTGAGAAGCTGTCCTAGAGCAGAATTCAGTTCAGGACCAGTGGTCAGCACAACTGGACGGAGCTCAAAGAGGTACAACTTGCTCTGCTTGGTTTTGCCCCATCAATAAGACATCAGGTGGTGCAGATCAGAACAGACAACACGATTATGGCGAACTACATAAATCAGGGGAGCTAAAGGTGTCAGGCTTTGAAAATACCAGTATGAGAAATGTGCTTATGGGCAGAGGAGGATTTGACTGCTCTTCAGGGGTAGTAATCACCATATAAATACAATTACAGTTTTATACAGTGACATTAAATCGCTCGCCAGGAGCACCAGAAAATATTAGATTATTTCTTTAGGCATAGTACAACGTTGAGCTGAGGCTGGGATTTGCACAGGGCACCCTACTTCCGTAGACAGCAGCACTAGTCTCAAAGCCACATTTAGCCTTCCTGTGATACCTATATGTGACCTGAAATTAAAACTACCACACATGTTACATTCAGATCAATAGCACATAATGATACATTTAGGTAATCAGAGAAAATTTTATTAAATGTATGTTGGACTGTCCTCTTGTGGCTGCTATACCAAGGGAGAGCAGCGTAACATGTATTGAATTTAAATGAGTGTAATAACTAAATGGAAAAAAGCTATGCAAATGCATAGTGTGGGCTGTTCATCTCAAACCTAGGCATTTGTATCTGTAAGAAGTCTAAGTGGCACGCCTCATTTTCCTGAAGTCTCCTGTTGTGCCCCTGCTCTGTCAAGAAATGCCAGAAACCGGTCCTAGGAAGCTTGTTTCCGGTCCAGGGAAGGCATGGCTTGGCAGTTCGGGCTGGACTGTTCCCATGAGGCACAGGGTCAGACTGATTTGCATATGGCCATGTCTGAACTGGGGTGGCATAGTGGGCTAAAGAACGGTGATGGATCAAACCCAGATCTGTTGACTGGGTGTGAGTGTTTGATTGGTTCTGATGCTCTGTCCATCACCACCCCCTTTTGTACTGCTTTATTCACCATAAGTTAGCAGGGTATGCTCATTCGTGAGTCCCTTGCTCACTTTGCCACTGGATTCAAGCAAGCCTGGCTGAAGACGGCTGAAATTCCAGAAACCGGTCCTAGGAAGCTTGTTTCCGGTCCAGGGAAGGCATGGCTTGGCAGTTCGGGCTGGGCTGTTCCCATGAGGCACAGGGTCAGACTGATTTGCATATGGCCATGTCTGAACTGGGATGGCATAGTGGGCTAAAGAATGGTGATGGATCAAACCCAGATCTGTTGACTGGGTGTGAGTGTTTGATTGGTTCTGATGCTCTGTCCATCACCACCCCCTTTTGTACCGCTCTGTCAAGAAGTGATGACATGACGTGCTCTGCATGCAACCATGCACTTAAAGTTCCAGTTATCAAGAATAATACACATTACATGCATAGCACACCTTTCCACTTCCCCTCATCGCCGATGCAGTATGTGACCGTGGCCAAACTTGGGGACATATTTACAAGAATGACGCATCGGCATCGATGCGTCAGATTTCTTGCGCCAGTCGCAAATGCCCTAATGACGCCATGGACGCACACTATATACAATACAATGCTCCATGGCGCAAGGGTTCACAGATCAGTCAGAAATTCTGAATTCTTTTGGCGTTAAAGTTACGCATTGCTGGAGTTGGTTGTAAAACTGATGCAATTCCAGCAATGAGTCAGAACACAGCGGTGAGTTCCATGTTAATAGCCCTGTGTCAATCCTTACATCATGAGAAGGCGTAGGGATTTTTACGCAATCAAGCCGTAGAGTGACAGTGAAAACCTGTAAATTTTACTGTCAGTTCTATATGTTTTTTTAAGTGAGAACACCTACACTGCATATATTATACCTGGTGCAGGTATAAAGTGATGCAGTCCTCTACAAACTGACGCATTGGGCCCCATGCGTCAGTTTGTAAATATGGAGTAGTGTGGAGCACTGACTGTGCTGCCGCTGCGTAAAACAAACGGCACTGCAGCGGCGCTAGCTCCTAGTAAATATGCCCCATGGGTTTTCCTGTGCGGTCTCAGTTGCAAATGTTTATATGTAAATAAATAATATTGGGCATGTTTCGGGGCCAGAGCTTATTGGAGAATCAGGTTGAAGAACATGTAATTAGGTCAACCATACCAGACAGTGTTAGCTGCCTGGTTGTGAAAAACATATTGGGGGCTTAGAAGAACATAGAGGGACTTATAGTCCGCCCATTGCTTACCATTGGTTAGCTTTACTGTCACTCTCATTTGCCTGTTTCTTATTCAATGGCTTTTCTTGTCCCAGCTAGTAAGTCTTGTCCTCTGGAGCATTGCCTCTTTACTTGTGTCTTTCACTGTTCACTTTTATGGACTACTTTTTTCTTTCTGCTTAAGTACTCTTTAACCATGCATGTGTTTTTCATCTGACACTCTTGCGTACTTCCCTCCTCACCCACCCATGTGTTGCTCTCAATTGCCATGTGCTTCTCCCCAACTCATCTCCATGTTGCTATCTTCCTATCTGTCTCCCTGTGTGCTTACCCCTCCCATGCCCCAGTGTTGCATCTGCCCTTCACCCACCCATTTCCCACCCTTGCTCCCTCTTCATGCCTGCTCCCATGTTGCTTCCCCACCTGCTTTTAAGGAAAAGAATGCTTCTGCACTACATATTTTTATTTTATTTACCGAACCATGTTGGATGGTGAATAAAAAGAACAAGCATTTGCAATGCAATAGGTCTCGCATTTGCGAGACTGAGCTACTGGCATTGTAAATGACAAACCTTTTATCTATGTGTTGGTTTTGAAAACAGATAAATAAAAGGCATTGTCATTTACAATGCCAATAGCTTAAAATTTCGCAAATGCGAGACCTATTGCATTGCAAAGGCTTGTTTCTCTATAGTTCTTGGCCTTCCCTTCAGCACTCGGATGTCCATGTCTGGTGTGCTCTTTATGAAATACATTGCAAAACAAATCCACTTTACCCGTAAGATAGAAAACTAGGCGCTGTTAGAAACCTATTTATAAGACAAGTCTGCGGCAATTGCTTGAAGAGTCGTCACGTAAATTATCAATTTAGTACATAACCATATGCAAAAGGTGCCGCCCACTCGCCAGTTTACCAACCCGTATGAACATTCCTTTCATGACAGTTAAGCTGTGCGATGCACCGTGTTCCGACTGCTTGCGTGCACATCCGTCGGCATGATGCCCTCTCCCAGGGAGTGACGTGTATCCGTGGGAGGAAACGTTACTTCTTCTTTTCAACCACTTTTCTCCTCTTCATTGATTCCAATACAATGCTAATGTAAAACAAGTGATGACTAATGCACACTTGTGGGCGAGCTTGGAGGATTCTCAGCCTTAGAATATTCAGTAAATCCATCCGATGAGCAGGAGGCAGATGCTTTTCGATTCATAAAGTAGCAACATTTGGGAGAATTCATCAAAGCCGCCCTATTTACAGTCGTATCACTGAGTGCGCGAGATACCCAGTGAGCGCGTTGTGTTCCTTTGTAGGTTCGGCCTACCCTCCCTGCTTATATCTGGGATGGAGGAGAGGTGAAAGGAGGGGCTCAGCTATTACAGGAAGGGTTGTGTGTAGAGTGCAGGGATTGGAAAGGCTGGCTAGGATGACAAAAGCGCATTAATTGATTAGAGAAACATTGTGTTACATTTGTCATTGATGAGCAGGTGCTGTCATTGGCTGGTACAGGTTGGACGGTTTTAGTTGTAGCTCAAATAAGCATTGGTTTATCTCCCCACTGGTCATGCAGTCGAGCTCAATGGATAACAAGCAAAACAGAAAGCAGCTCCGGGCTGGGGAGGAGACCTGGGAGGGCGAGGGCTGCCCGCGCATGCGCAGTACCTGTCACTTTCGCGTGCAGCTGGTGCAGACAGCGCCTGTCCGCCAGAGAGGAAGTGTGGGAGCTGAAGTCCCGGGTCCCAGGAGGGGGCCCGGGTGAAGAGCGGAAGATAGCAGTATGGGGCTCCCATGCCTAAGGAGAGAGCCCCGCGTCGTGCTGGCAGTAGTGGAGCTGGAGTGCTCCGGAAGCCGCCGTTCAGAAGGATTCCCCCCGCAGACCGGGTGAGTGGGGGATTCTCCATATGTCGATTTTATAAAAAAAAAAAACACAAGCGAAAGTGAAACTGCATGCTGGCTTGCGAGGGAAGAGGGACAGGAGATGTGCACGCCGCGTGCCTGAAGCGCGTACACAGGCTCCAATCCGCCAAAAGCCTGCGCGTGCCCATCTCCTGTCCCTCTTCCGAGGCAAGTCAGCAACAATAGATCTCGCTGGCGACAGCAGCGCTTCGCGCTGCTTTCGCCAGGCGAGACCTAAAAAATGGCACCTGTTTGTAGTACCTTACATGTTTGCTGACACGTGCACGCCTATAAAATGACGCATGCATCCAAAAATCTATTAAAACTGACTTCGCTTTTTTGAGCGTGACTTTTGTGGAGCACATAACTAAACCACCTATAAAGTAGGGAGAGAACACAGTCAGATTTGTTGTCTCCGATACATGCTTGGCCGATCCACTCTGTGTCATTCTAGAGTTTCTGCACTGCCAGTGGCGGCTCCTCTGCTAAGGCAGAGGAGAGTCACCCCACTGCTTTCAGCAGTGGAAATAAAGGAAAAATAAAATGATAATAACTTGTTATTATCATTTTATTTGTTCCTGCTGCTGCAGCTTGGCGGGCGGGCTGCTCTCAGAGCAGGGTAGGAGTGGTGGGCACTCTGTAAAGTGCGCATGAATGTTTGGCCGGTCGTCTCGGGCCGGCCAAATAGTCATGAGCATTTTGCATGTTCTCCACCCAGGCTGCAAAGAACATGCCAAGGCTCCCGTTCTCTGGCTGAGCACCGAACAACCACGGTGCTCAGACCAATCACAATGCTGTATTGAAGCATTGTGATTGGCTTAGGAGAGCCTGGGTGCTTCCTGTTCCAGCCGGAGTGGAGGGACGACGACGAGGGACAATGAGGAGAGACACAGAGAAGAGGTAAGCTTTAATTTTCTTTACCCCCTTTCCCCCACCCCCTGCCCTCCGCCCAGCCCCCCCGATCCGTGCCAGCCGCCACTGTGCACAGCAATAAGGTGCTGACTAAATCAAAGCCTCATAAACACAGATCCAATTGCAGCAAAAACACCTCAGTCCAAACACGTTTCCAAGGCCAGGAAGGTTTATGTTTAGCATACTTTTCAAGATGGGAACATTTATTAGTTAGGTACACGTCTCTGGTCTTCCTTACAAATTGTGCAGTGGATTAGTAAATGTTCAGGGATCGTGATGTCTGTAGTAACCACTCAGCTTTTCCAGCATCCAGGATGGACAGTGAGGAATGTAAATGCAGCCAAGCCACAGACTGGTCCTGCTTTCCTTTACCAGGTCCTAGTATGTGAGAGAGGCTCCCTTCCTACACAAATGTCTGCTCTATGCAGGCAGTGAAAGGGCTGGGAAGCGGACAGCAGCTCTGACATCAGAGAGATAACGGGCGAACGTCACACATCTAGATTTATCCAGAGAGGACCACTCGCTACCCTTGAAATAGGGTGCGAGGCCTGATGCTTGTTTGGGGGTACAGGGGACAACACAAGCTCCCTCTCAGCTGTGGTCAGGAGGATCACTCAGAAAGTTCAGCCCCTCGCTGAAAACTGCCCCATCTCCATCTGAAAGCACATGTCGATTTAAGACAAGTTTTCCAGAGTAAAATCTGTTACAATGGGTTAATTTGGGCATGAAAATTACAGTTTGAAAAGCAAGCTTGGTTCCAGTTTTTGCACACTAGAAAGTGTCAAAGACTTCAGCAACAGCATCTTTAATGAAGTGTTGGGCGCACAAATTTTGCCAGTGCCTCTTAAGGTAGGCAACTTTTGGGGGGGGGTGTCCAAGATAGCAACTGGACTAGTTGCATAAAGATGAGCTCCATCGCGCCACCAGAAATAATCCCGATTAATTGGTCCATCACCCCTCTCGTACAAGCGATTGATGACGGGATACTGGTGGTCCACCCGGGACAATGGGCTTACGGATGTTTTGGCTCGAGGGAGGTGTTTCAGGCAGGCGCCGAGCACCCTACGAGAGAATGCATATGTTCACAGTGGAGACAGGGGTGGACAGCTAGCTGCGGCGCCTCTCTTGCTCTGGAAGTGGGTCAAGCGGGAGGTGCGCATGCATCGGCTGGCCTCCTGTGGTCCATCAAATCATTTGACACTTGTTTAGGCATCTTCTCTGTCAATAGACATGTTCATTGGCTGGAAAATGAGATGTTTGTGTATGTTGTTTCTTGGGGGCGAGCACAATTATGATCGCCAACGATATAGTATATCTGGGCCATGTTTTAGGTCTCCTAGGGGTTCTGTCTAATGTGTTTAATTTAATTTTAGTGCTTGGGGTATCAGTCTGCGAAGTGTTGTTGGGAGCATGGTGAATGGCAAGTATATTGAACCTCTGTTTAACATGAGGTGTATGAAAGAAGTTCTATTTGTGGAGTTTTGGTGGGAGTGTACATGTGTGTGTTGCCACCCATGTCATTGCATTCGTCACTGTTTGGTTGCAGGCGATTGTTTGTTTTCTGCATATTTTGACCTACATAATAGGAACCTACCCAGAGGAGTAGCGGAGCACTGTGTGTTCGCAAATGAAGATTATAATCACAAGAGTCCCAATCATCCAGAGGCTGTCATGGGCATGAAACCTTTGAAAAGCAGTGACACTGTCAACTGCTGTAGATATTTGTCAAATAACAACAGGAAAACAATGGCCAGGCCATTGGTGACTTGAGCAACGTCCAACACTGCTTTTTTGTTTTGCTAAAATCCTAATTTTACAATTTGAAGCAGGACAAAGTGCCTTTAACCACTTTACCAAATGTCTATTAACAAACCTTCACACCAGATCAACGCATACGCAGCAGGTACCTGCAATTTTATCGCAGTGCTCGTGTACCTGAGTGGTTCAGAGATCAGCGGGTGGCAAAATTTAACCTCATCTTCCTTCTTTACTTCACTCCTGTTCCTTTTTAGGTCTCGGCTAGCGAAGGCTGCGCTTGCGCAGTCTCGCTGTCGAGATTTTATGTTTTCTAGTAGTGGGGCTTGAACCCGCCCCTCTTCTCCATTGGCTGGCCTCTTAAAGGCTGGTCAGCCATTGGAGAAGAGCTTTGTCTGTCAATTCAAGCCCCGTCTTTTCGGATTCGGATTCGTGTTTTTTTGCTTCTTTCTCTTTTTTAAGCCCTGTCCCTTTTACACTGGTGTGCGTGATTTAAAAAAAAATAAATTTACAGGGACGTTCTCGTGTTTATTAGGTCTCGGCTAGCGAAGGCTGCGCTTGTTCATGTCTCTTGCTACGATGGTTGTCCGTTACTGGTGCTTCAAGAGATTTTATCTAATACTTTATCTGTTTTTGAAATGCCACAGGTTGGTATTAAATGCTTTAACAGACTATGGTTCTCCAGTATTTGTCACGGGCCTGTCCATAACGGATGGCGTGTTTTGGTACATAATCTTTGGCTTTTTGCGTGCATTAACATAGCCTGGTACACGCTTCAAAGTTAATCTCTGAGAAGTAGGTGACCCTCTGAAGCACGCTTTATTGGGGCAAATACCGAATTACTTTGCCCGACTCTTTCAGTGACTCCTGCTCTTCCCAAGCCCGTTTTGGGGTGCTCATGCTTTGGCACTTTTTGGACCGTGCAGGTTGATGACGTAGTCGGAGTTGCGCCGAGGAGTCGCCCGTAGTGGAAGGCTTTGCTGGGAACATTCAAGGGGCGATCCGAGATGGGCAGAGCGGGTCCCGAGGTCCGTGGCTGAGGGTCCCGAGGGCCCGCGAATGCTCGAATAGGGAGCCCCGGAGAGGGGGTACAGAAAGGGGAATCTGGGCCATGCAGCGTCCCTGCCTAAATAGGAGCACCGTGGGGCCCTTGTGAGTACGGGTCGGGGGTGGCGGGCATTCCCCAGGGATAGGGTCAGGGGCTAGAGTGGATCAGGGACATTAGGGGGTGTGTCCCAGAGCCTTATCTGTAGTTAGACATCGGATGCGCACACCATGGTAGCCACCAGGCTTCACGTCCCTGCACCTTTCCCATCAGCGCTGTCCCGTTTCTTGTGGGACTTAACTCCCCAGACGGGGTTCAGATACGCCAGGGGACAACCCAGCTCTGCACCCCAGTCCCTACACTCAGCCCGCCCGGGACAGCGGCGGGAATTGTCACAAACAACGGCCGCCATGTTGGGAAGAGCCCTCGTCAGAACTTGTCTGGGTTGGATTCTGAGGGAATCTTAACTCCTCACACCCTTGTTTACAGCAACGAAATGAAAAAGCAATGCATTTCGTCAGCGCTGGCACTGCTCATTGTTCCAGAGTGTATTCAACCCCTAAAAGTCACTCGGACTTTATTACAGAGTGCATCTCTGTGAAGCTGTGTTTAAGTACTTGAATCGTTTTCATTTATAATTGGTAATACAAACTTCCGAGTTGTCATCTAAAATGTTTGACTGAATGTCAGTCATTCCTTTGGCAAAAATACGTCTGTTCTTGCTCATGTTTGTCTGTGCCTTGTTTACCCCCGCCCCCCCCACTCGTTGTTTGTGCCTTGTTTACCCCCACCCGTTGTCTGTGCCTTGAGTACCCCCACCCCCCCACCTGTAGTCTGTGCCTTGTGTACCCCCGCCCCCCCACCCGTTGTCTGTGCCTTGTTTACCCCCTCCCCCACCCGTTGTCTGTGCCTTCTTTACCCCCTTCCCCCACCCGTTGTCTGTGCCTTGTTTACCCCCTCCCGTTGTCTGTGCCTTGTTTACCCCCTCCCCGCACCCGTTGTCTGTGCCTTGTTTACCCCCGCCCCCCCACCCGTTGTCTGTGCCTTGTTTACCCCCTCCCGTTGTATGGGCTTTGTTTACCCTCGTCCCCCACCCGTTGTCTGTGCCTTGTATAACCAGTATTTGTTGTAACTGAATGCCAGTCGAAATTATAAATCCATATATAAAGGCACAGACGATGTGCGTGTAACTTTGTAAAGGTTGGAACGTGATGTGTTCATTGTTTTTCCCCTCATCTTGTCATTCCTTTGGAAAAAAAAGTCTGTTCTTGCTCATGTTTGTCTGTGCCTTGTTTACCCCCGCCCCCCCACTCGTTGTCTGTGCCTTGTTTACCCCCTCCCCCCACCCGTTGTCTGTGCCTTGTATAAACAGTATTTGTTGCAACTGAATGCCAGTCGAAATTATAAATCCATATATAAAGGCACAGACGATGTGCGTGTAACTTTGTAAAGGTTGGAACGTGATGTGTTCATTGTTTTTCCCCTCATCTTGTCATTCCTTTGGCAAAAAAACGTCTGTTCTTGCTCATGTTTGTCTGTGCCTTGTTTACCCCCGCCCCCCCACTCGTTGTTTGTGCCTTGTGTACCCCCACCCCCCCACCCGTAGTCTGTGCCTTGTGTACCCCCACCCCCCCACCCCTAGTCTGTGCCTTGTGTACCCCCACCCCCCCACCCGTAGTCTGTGCCCTGTGTACCCCCACCCCCCCACCCGTAGTCTGTGCCTTGTGTACCCCCACCCCCCAACCCGTAGTCTGTGCCTTGTTTACCCCCTCCCCCCCACCCATTGTCTGTGCCTTGTTTACCCCCTCCCATTGTCTGTGCCTTCTTTACCCCCTTCCCCCCACCCGTTGTCTGTGCCTTCTTTACCCCCTTCCCCCCACCCGTTGTCTGTGCCTTCTTTACCCCCTCCCGTTGTCTGTGCCTTGTTTACCCCCTCCCCGCACCCGTTGTCTGTGCCTTGTTTACCCCCGCCCTCCCCACCCGTTGTCTGTGCCTTGTTTACCCCCGCCCTCCCCACCCGTTGTCTGTGCCTTGTTTACCCCCTCCCGTTGTATGGGCTTTGTTTACCCTCGTCCCCCACCCGTTGTCTATGCCTTGTATAACCAGTATTTGTTGTAACTGAATGCCAGTCGAAATTATAAATCCATATAGAAAGGCACAGACGATGTGCGTGTAACTTTGTAAAGGTTGGAACGTGATGTGTTCATTGTTTTTCCCTTCATCTTGTTTTGAATAGTAGTGTGATATTGCAAAGCGTTTCTTATTCTATATTAATGGTGCAGTGCGTCATGAATGTTATTGTATGAAGAATTTGTATGCAACCTGCAAATAAAGAACAGATCCTAAGGGAACTCTCCCCGTGCTCAGCTTGGGGTATGCTCCCTGCCAGTGACGCCGGAAGGAAGGAATGGCAGTGATCGGTGCCAGTGTTTCAGGGTATAAATGCTATCACTTTGCCACCATATTATGTATCGATTGCGTACTTTCAGGCGGTGCAGTTCGGGGCCAGTATTATACACCCGGAGTCGACTTTGCAGTTCATGGAAAGTTAAGGTGATCCTAGATAACGTTTTATACATCATAAGGCTAGAGACAGGTTATCAGACTTGAAGTTTCTGACGTTAGAAGCAGCTGCTTCTAACACTTCTCTCTAAGCACTCTTGCTGCCTCTGCTAAAATTGTGTGCGGCCGCCGATTAAGCAGCAGATGTGAGCAGTCCCGTGCTCCAACAAAATCTTGTCCACTCTCTAGAGCTGGATGTCACTGCCTCTCCCGCCACACCGCAGGAGGTCAGATGTTGATGTCACTGGCTCTTTTTCTGGCTTTCCTTCATGTTATTAACTGTACCCATGAGAGTCAGTCGCTGAAGCACCATTATCACATGCTTTTGTAAATCTATAGATATAAATGCTGGTGCTCAAAATTGATTTATGAGCCTGCCCCAACTGGTATTGTCGCACTGGTATGCTGGCTCCTCACACTTCCAAAGTTCTCACCACCTGCTGCCTGCATGTACAGTGCCCAAAGGTGAAGTGCAGAAAATGAGTGAAGCGAGCAAGCCTGCCTTCCTTAAAGTGGGATTCAGGTGAGGGTTGTCCCTTAAAGAATTTTTTTTTAAAAAATAGGTACATTTGGCCTTTTTACACCATTATTTTCATTTATATTTGTTGCAAAATGACACTACATCCTGCAACAATATTCATATTTTGAATTACCATGCTATCACGGTCAGGAGGAGACTGTAATCAAGAAAACAAAATAACCACAACAGTGCCTTCTAGAAACATGCCGCTGAATGCAGTCGGTGCTTTAAGTGTGGTAAAAAAAGGTGATGGCCTCTCTGAAAGGGCCATGCCCAAAGATTCATAACTGTGAATCTTTCCAAAAAGGCATGGTCTATGTGACCAAGGACATGGATTTAACATACTTGAATTCGGAAAAAATAAGATTGCAAATTCAACATTACTGAGGTCTGTGGAAGGGGTAGTGGTCTTTGGAGTGTCTGTCACTTCTATTCCCCCCTTCACATCACTCTCCTCTGCAATCCCTGCTAGACAGTTGTCTTTTTTTCCATACAACGTTGTCTGTGTTGTCTTTAGTACTGCCCCCCACTTGTTGTCCGGGTTGTCTTTACTTCTGCCCCCCCTCCTGTTGTCCGTGTTGTCTTTAGTCCCCACCCATTTTTCGTGTTTTCTTTTGTCCCCAGCCGCTTTCTGTGTTGTCTTTACTTCCACCCCCACCCGCTTTCTGTGTTGTCTTTACTCCCACCCCTACCCGCTTTCTTTGTTGTCTTTACTCCCACCCCACACCCGCTTTCTGTCCTGTCTGTACTCCCACCCCCCCACCCGTTTTCTGTGTTGTCTGTACTCCTACCCCCCAACCATTTTCTGTGCTGTCTGTACTCCCACCCCCCACCCGTTTTCTGTGTTATCTGTACTCCCACCCCCCACCCGTGTCTGTACTCCCACCCCCACCTGTTTTCTGTGTTGTCTTTACTCCCCACCCGTTTTCTGTGTTGTTCTCACCCCCCCATCTGTTTTCTGTGTTGTCTTTACTCCCACCCCCCACTTGTTTTCTGTGTTGTCTTTACTCCCACCCCCTCCCGTTGTCTGGGTGTTCTTTACTCCCGCCCCCCTGTTGTTGGCCGTGCTGTCTTTACTCCCACCCACACCCATATTCTGATTTGTCTTTACTCTTGCCCCCACCCGTTTTCCGTTTTGGCTTTACCCCCGCCGCCCCACCCGTTTCCGGGTTGTCTGGCCAAGAGCTCTAGCAAAACACTTAAGCATTGGCATAGCCAATAAGTCTTTTATTTTATATTCAGCACTCCATCTGTTCCCATGCTTTCTCTCCCTGCTTTTTCTTCTTCTCACAAGTTCCATTCATTTCTCCCTTCTCAACGCTTCTCCACACCAAACCTTTCTAGAGTGGGGTATTTAGGGGTGTAGCTTGCAATAGCGCCGCAGGTACAGTAGCACCTGGACACAGTGGTCTGAAGGATTTATCATTTTTAATTTTTTTTTTGCAAACTGTGGCATAAGACCCCACTTTCTTGCTTGCATTATTGCCCGTAGCACTCACTCTTGTTTATTTTTTTGGGGACTGGGTCTATTGAACTTGCTTGATAGAAAACGACTAGCAAAGGTCAGTACAATACCAGAATCACTTTAGCATTCTCTAGATTCCAGTCCATAGACATTGTCTTCCATGAGCACCCGTAGACAATAATATTTTTTCCAAATCTTGTATTTTCAGTGATATGAACACCGAAGGCCCTGCTTTTATATTTAAAAAAACTGAGCTTCCCGCTGAAAAGCAACATTTCTCTCCATGTGTTCCCATACCTGGCGTGTCACCCAGCATGGTGCTTACTTTTGCTCCATGTTAAAGAACAGTAGATGTTTCAGCACCCAGGCTAATGTGCTGCATAGCTAAATACATATAAGGTCCCAAAGGCGAGACCGATTGCACTGCAAATGCTTGTTTTTTATGAGTTGCGCACCAACATCTTGGCATTACTAGTTGACTATTGCTCAGGTACAATATTTTAGCCTACAATCTTCAATGTCTTTCTTTTCTGTTTCTTGAAGTTTTACATATTGATCAGATAGATTAGTTTATTACTCCCTCGAGACCTGTGGCTAAGCTGTGGGTCACAGGTTGACCTCAGCATTTCATCCTTCTAAGACCGATCAAGCAATTATTGTTACATAGATTTATTAAAACCTATTATTAAAAGTTATGTGTAGTTTATACTGTATGCAATACGAACGCTTAATATTGTTATTCAGCGCAGTCTTTTAACCTGCATGCCATCTTAGCTTTGCCAACCCATCTGTGAATGGTGCTGACTTCAGCAGCTAAGTGTCTGAGCAGAGACCACCACCTTCTTTTAATGTTATTAATCACGATGCTTCAAACTTGATCTTCCCCAGCCAGACTGCTGGAAAGTCAAGCTGCCTTTCTCAGGGATCTCCCAGGCTGGTTACCAAGGCAACCATCCCGGGAGTTGAGGTGGTCCAGAGGCAGCGTCCGCGGCTCTTTACCCTTCTTCCTCCGCCGCCTTTCACATTGTCAGCCATGACGGCCTTTGTGTCATTCGTTTTCCCAGCATGCACCTGCTGAATAGGCAAGAGTTCATGAACCTAAGTAAAGACAACTGTTCCCGGCCTAAAACCTTGAGGGTAGGACGCATGTGCGCGGCTTTGTCCGTGACCATCAGGGAGATAAGCGAGGCCTCTTCAGTCCAGGCCTTAACCACAGGGTTCCAGCCAGCCGCGGTCGGTAGTGGGAGTAGCTGGATTACGGAGGTTTACAGGTAAATTAACATATAAATTAATAAAACGAATTTCGTTGCGTGCACTGCATTGCATTTGGGGATGCAGTGCACGCAACGAAATTCGGTTTACTAATTTATATGTTAACTTACCTGTAAACCTCCGTAATCCATCGCTTACTACCCCCCACCCTGCCCCTCCCCCTCCCCACGTCACCGCCCTGCAGCTACTCCTACTACCGACCGTGGCTGGGGTTCCTTCTCGGCTCAAGGACTTTGTGCTTCGGTGAGACAGCCAGCAAGACACTCCTCCACTGTTCCTTGGGATGTCCAGTGAGACTTTCATGCAGGGGGCAATGGCTGTATGTAAGTGCGACAAACTTGGCTTGGTTAAACACTAAGGGCCTCATTTACGAGGCCCCTAGCGGCACTTTTGTGCCACTGGACACCGAAGCGGCAATTTCTGACGCTCCGGTGGTGCAATGTGGCGCAGTATATTTGCAAGGCCACGCAAAGCCATTTTGCGTGGCTTTTTATTGCTTGTAAATATGTGCCCTTTTCACACAGAACACTGGGTGAGAGGGGGATTCCATAGGTGTTACTGTAGGTGTTCGGCATTAAACACACATGGAATTTGAAGCATTCCCAGATTTACGAGGAATCGTAAACCTGGGAATGCGTCAGATTCTAACACAGGGCGTTAGGGAGGCGCAAGGAAGAGAAATATCCTTATTTCTCCTTGTTTTTAGGTCTCGGCTGACCCAGCGCATGCGCTGGTCTGGTGAGACTTATTGAGAGGGCTCCAAAAAGGGCTACCAGGCCAGCCTAGAGCTACAGTGCATGTGCGCGGACGCGCGCGCCGCGCTTTACCGCGATTACTTTCACTTTCGCGGCCGCACGGCCGCTTTGATGTTTGATCGTGATCGCGATCACTTTCACGGCCACACGGCCGCTTTGCATAGCCAATAGGTCTCGCTTTTGGGACCTTATAAGTATTTAGTTATGCAACTGTTGCATGGCTAAACACTTATAAGGTCCCAAAGGCGAGACCTATTGGCTATGCCAATGCTTGTTTCCTCTTTGTGTGCTGCAGCACACATAGAAAGAGGAAAACACCTCTTGTGATTGTTTTTGTGCAGGAACGTCCCTGCCTGCACAAAAACAAATCACCCCCTACAACGTAGACACGCTTGCACCATGGCCAAGGGTGCCTGTGTTGGGCCATGGCAACCCATTGTGCGCCAACGCAGGGGAAAAGGACAGGAACGCGCAGTATCTCAGAGATACCGCACATTCCTGCCCTTTTCTTTTGATGCAGAGTGTAGGAGAGTAGGATCTGCACTTATGTTGCCCCCACTTTTTTTCTGATGTATACACTGGTTTCTGGCTATAGTCTGGCTGGGTCCCTGCTAATCAGGGCCCCAGTCTCACTGATCTCTCTAAACAACTTGGTGTGCATATTAGATGCACTAGTGATTGGATACTGTGGTACCTTATGAGCCCCTAGCATATGGTACCTTAGGTACCTAGGGCATTCGTACTTCACAGGCCTACCAGGGGCTGCAGCATGTATTATGCCACCCCTGGGAAGCATTCACAATCTGACACCACAGGCCTGCTACTGCAGCCTTTGTGAGGTAATGTTAGCACTCCTCACTGAGGTATAGGTTCCTATATCTCACCATACACACACATATAAACCTATCAGCCACCCCTATGGCAGGCCCTAACAATCCTGAGGGCAGGGTGCTTGGTTTACTATGTGAGGGGGTGCTTCTGCATGAGCAGGACCCCTCTGCAGCTGGCAGAGTCTATTCTCTGCTGTGTTTGTGGATGCGGTTAAACCATATACTCTTAAGTGCATTATAACCTCGCGGTAAATGCTAACTTTGGAATGACTGCATCAAAACATGTCGTGTTTGGTGTCAAACAACTTGGAATCATACCCCCACACCAGTAACTGGTGTGGGAGTATGATTCCACCCTTCTAGAGGGGATGACATGTACCCACTGTACTAAACGGTAGAAATCTTCTAGAGCCCTGGCATCACAAAATGGATGCCACCAGCACAGACACTGGGCTGCCCTCCTGCTGCTGACCGAAACTCGCAGTGGAGGAAGCCCAACAAAAGGTATCCTGTCACAGGGAGGTGTCACCACCTCCCAGACAGGATTTAGTGTATTGGAGCTGGGTGGGTGCACTCCTAGAGTGCTTTGAAGTCCTGCACTGGGGGAGCAGTACGCTCCTCTGTGCATATGCCAGCTCAAACCGGTTCAGGGGCTACCTGCCCCTGCTCTGGCGTGAAACTGGACAAAGGGAAGTGGGTGTAACCACCCACTACCCTGACCCTCCTAGAGGAGTGGTCATAGAGCTAGTCCCTCCCATATCTTCACTATAAGATAGCAAGCATTGCCAACGCAATTCAGATTACCCTGGACGACGCTCTACAAAGAATAATCCTGGCCCTTTGACATTCCACTATCTCTAGAAGACTGAAGAATCTCCCTTGGAGTCAAGGAGTGACTTCCCTGCTTGGCAGGCACCTATAACTTCAAACAACGGTTGCATACTTCACCGCTCCCGCCGGAGTCCGAAGTCCCTGCATCCCCTGAAGCAGATTTCCTGACCTCTCGACGGCCATTTTGAGTCCCCAGAGAAGCTGTGGCATCTGGACCCCACGAGTGATGAGGAACAGCAATACCAGGGAACCGTGCACTGATTTCGAATGCAAACCCTAAACAAGGTTCTACGAACTTGTGCTTTGGACCATCTGTAGTCCAAGTCCCTAGCAGGTCTTGTTCCGAAAATCAGCGGCCTACCCCATCCTGAGTGACCGTGGGCTCCTGTGAAACTTTTCCTGTGAAGACGTCTTCGCGGTTACTTGCCCATTGGCTAGTGACTCACCCGAAGACTTTCTAACTGACTTCAAGGGCTTTCCTGGTTGCTCCGGACATGCCCTCACTTACCCTCACTGGGTAAGTCCATCAGACCTTGCTGGTCTGCACCATCGACTATCTTCAGTCCACGCAAGACTTGCAGTTGCCAAGGCTTGTTGGCTCCAATCCGGTTGCCGCCACCGTAATCAGCTGCAGACGTCGTGGGACACTCCGAATCCAGCTGCTGGTTATCGTCGATCCCTCCTGACCTCGTGAGCGAAGAGACAAATCACCATCGACGACATGACATCTGTGGTCATCCATCCTGCTGGCCACCGGTCACTGGCAAGTGACTTTGAACAATGTCCCCTCAATTTTCAGGTCCTCTTCATCTTCAATCCACCTTCGGATTCCAGCGGACACCTCTTCAGTCGTCTCAAGCAGCAAGTCTTCATTGGTCTCCATTGAAAACAGCATCGCGACCCGACACCAAAACACACCTATGCACCCGGCTTCCCTGGGTGAGGTAACTCGTGCACCCCGGTGCCCAAGTGTGGGTTGGCCCTTGAAATACTTACCCTGTAAGTGGCTTGCTTGTTGACTTCTTCGAAGTGCCCTAAAACTTTAAAATCCAAACCGCTCCATTGTAACCTATAGGAAACTCGCGGCCGTGTTTAGACACTGCACGCGTCTCCCGTGGGCTTGTTACTTACCTGCTAACACTGCAGTAGTGAAGCCCCAGCGATTCCCAAGGCCCTAGGCTTTGTCATTTTGCAAGTCGACTTTGTTAAACCATTTTCTTAGTATATGGTCTGGTACGCCCCTAGGGCTCCAGCCATATTTGTCCTTAATTTATTGAGAACTGTTGACATTTGAATGTGTACCTGGTTTCTAATCTCATAAAGAGATTAGTAGAGTGTATCTAGAAATAAATACATATATATTTGATATATATACCTGTGTGGTGTCCTTTTCATTTGGTAATTCAATAGATTATAAGGTAAAACAAGCTGCTTTACATTCCTCAGAGACATAGCCTGAAGGCTGCTCTGCACAGCTACCACTAGGATAGCTTTCTTTAAAAGGTTGTCTTAAACCTATCTACCATAAGAGTCGGATTGGACTGGTGCAAGGTGGCCACTATAACTAGTGACCAGCATATGCCAGGCCAACTTCTCACACAGAGCAGCACCGCAAGATTCCTTGCTGCGCTGCCCTGGGCCCTAACCTCGTAAATGCGGCCCTTAGCGTACTTCCAGACGTTTCTGCTTGTCCAAATTCACCCCCACCCCCTCCATAGTGCTCCAGTGATGGGACATGCAGCGAGAAGTTCGCACCAGAAAAAAGGGTCAGCAGGTGGGCACTGGAGCTGTTAGTCCCGCAGGTTAAGAACAACAGGACTGCAGTGTTCACACTACCTCCTCACCCATCTAGCCAACCCCTGCTCCAGTGGTAATTGGGGCAGTAGCAAAGCGGGACATTCACAAAACATGTTTTTAATCTACCATTGTGGGCAGGAGATGGTGCCACAGTGACCATGTCTACAAGAGAGGAGCCCACCTGCTGACAGCTTTGCTCAACAATGCCTTCCCCTAACAAGGATCCAACATGACCATGGCAGACAAGAAACAGAACAAGCATTGGCATAGCCAATAGGTCTCGCCTTTGGTACCTTATAAGTATTTAGTCATGCAACAGTTGCATAACTAAATACTTATAAGGTCCCAAAAGCAAGACCTATTGGCTATACCAAGCGGCCCTGCGGCAGGCGAAAGTGATCGCGATCAAACATCAAAGCGGCCGAGCGGCCGCAAAAGTGAAAGTAATCGCGGTAAAGCGCGGCACGCGTGCCCGCGCACATGCACTGTAGCTCTAGGCTGGCCTGGTAGCACTTTTTGGAGCCCTCTCAATAAGTCTCGTCAGACCAGCGCATGCGCTGGGTCAGGCGAGACCTAAAAAGTATCAGTGTACAGTCTCAAAGAGGTATCATTTCAGACTCCTGCCAGTCATGTTCTACTGACAGTAGCCAATTCACAATTACTTGTGTATGCATTTAGTTTTAGACACCAACATGGAGGAGAAATTACAGAAAGAAAAGTGGACACATAAGAGAGAAATATATCCTTTTCTCTTTGAAGATTGAAAAACAGAAATTTGGCGTTCTTGGATGCTGAGGGTTTCTTTCATCTGTAGAGTATCTAGAAAACTCATCGAGAAATGCGTTGATACAGGTTGGTTTGATAACATAAAATTCGGGTTCATACATAATAGTGACTCAGCACCATTTTGGAATCCAACAAAAGATGCCTTGGGTCATTTTCTGAAGCCTGTCTCCGGTGTAGGAGACATATAACGAAACCATTTTCATCATGCCTAAATATGTGGGAATCACGCCTATCTCCGACGACAATCATCAGAAGATGAGGATTTTGTTTGTTGTGGGCCGTTGCAAGGTAGTCTGGAAAGATAAAATGTATTGTTGCTCCTGGTTCAGAATTGATGGTGCTGATTGTATTAAGAGGTTATCCCCAATACCTGGCTGGGACAGACTCTCACCATTAAGGGTTGAATAAGAACTAAATTAAACGAGCAGTGGAGAGTCGGCAGTGCTGAAAGGTAGCAGCGTCAACGGCGATGAAGTAGAGAATGCTCAGGCAAGGGTTGAAGGCCAGTAGAGGAAAGGCATAAAATGGTATGTAGATATTGCATACGAGTAGGGGGGAATGCAGTGCTTCTGATTAAGAGAAAGACATTTTTGTCAGGGTTCTAACCATTCCACTGGAGTTGTGTGCTATAGGTTTGGTCATTCTTAAAATCTCGAATGTTGTCACCTAAGTTTCCTCTTCACTGGTTTTCTAGATTCCAATAATAGTAGTTTATCTGTGTTTCTCTTTCAGAAGCCTTCATTTCCCTTCTTCTAGTCTGTAGGTTATGAAACAGCCTACTACAATCTCCATGATTGATTTACGGCTGTGCCTCTTTTTCTCCATTATCTTGGTGGTTGTCATTCACATTGACTATGTTAGTTCTTCTTTACTGTTATTTTCAAATATTTTTTTGCATTGGATTTTGCAATACGTAAACCATATGAGGGCACAGCATATCAATCCAAGTTCTGCTAGGTCCCAATTTCATAAAGTCGAATAGCAAATTTACCTTTGGGTAATTTTTAGCTACCTGCCCATTAAGGACCATTCCAAGGTGTTAGGCAGTGGAGCAATGTGGGCCAGGGGGATCAAAGTTAAGAAGGTGTTTTGTCCTTGGAGGATACCGGTGATCTATCTATATTGACCTTGGGGTGCTCGAACAGTACAGAATTATTATTAGAACTGGTATGCGGGATGATACTGGTGGAGAGGGGGGTAAAGGGAGCGAGGCCCAGGTGTATTGCTTATAGGTGGCCAGCAATCAATCAATCAGTATTTGTAGGGCGCGCTAATCACCCCGGGTGGTATCCAGGTGCTGTGGGGGGGTGAAGCCATTGAAAATGAATCTGGCAATTGTTAGGGGTGATCCATGTTACGCATGGATGATCCTGAGTCATTGTCTGGGCTGATGACGCCATGGTAGGATGAGCTAGTATTACCATCGGAGGAGTGAGAGGCTGGATGGTACGGTCTGGGTGGTAGAGAGCAATGTCTCCCAATCGGGGATACTGAGGCGGCTGCATACGTTTCTGCCCTCCTCTCTTTGTAGGTCTGTAGCCTCGACTTTTTCCCTTCGAAACAGGCCATGAATTCAGGTTTCGATGGACAGGGGTAGTGGGAGTTCCCACTTCATGGTTATGGTTTTGGCCAATATGAGGGCGAGATCAAAGAAGCGTACTGCCGTTTTTTGTCTATGGGACTGTTTGTAGATGCCTAGAGCCCCTACCATCCAGGAGCCTGTCCCCCATATGCCTGCGACCTCCTCAAATTTCAACAGCACTGCCTCCTAAAAAGGGCAGAGCCTGGAGCAATCCCACTGCATGCGTTTCAAACCTGCCACTGAGTAGCTGCATCTGGTGCACAATCTGGGGTCGAAGGAAAATTCTAGCTGAGAGGATAAATAGGCCCTATTTAGTATACAAAACTGAATTCATTTTAGAGGGGCATTCCATGAGACCATCCTCGGGTATGCCAATGCTTTTGTCCACTGCTTATCGTTGAGAAGTCTGCCAAAATCTGCTTCCCAAGTGTCCTACAAGAGCTGCAGTGAGTTTTGTGTTTGATCGATAGGTCACTGATGATCCAAAGTACCCGTTTACAACCTTCACCTAGTGTGTGCAAGGCTTGTATGAGCCCGAGTATCCTTTAGAGCTCCCCTTTAAGGAGGCATATAGGAAAAAGTGACCCACTTGAAGGCCGTATTGCTCCATCAAGGTGGGAAAGGAGAGGGTCCTCTTAGGCGAAGAGCCGAGCCTGGTCCCAGACATGCAGCTCCTGCCTAGTAACGTGGCCTCGCGGGGCCAGAGACTGAGCAGGGGTATTGTGGGTGCATAGGGAGACAAGTTTTAGTGATCCTCAACGTCCTGGCAAGGCAGGTAAGTGCAACTCTGAGACGTTGGGGAAACCCCTGTGTATGCCAAATCCCTGGGGCAGTGAGGAGCAGTAGTTCAGCCTTAATGAGCGAAGCCACGGTTGTGCATGTTTCTTCAACAAAGCGATCCGCCACTTAGTGAGAGAGCCATTCTAATTGGGCTGTCATATAATCATATTCAAAGCTCATGGCCCCAAGACCTCCTTGGTTTTGCGTTAGTTGCAGTTTAGAGTGGGCCACCCGTCTACAAGAGTTGTGCCATTCCAGGTCCCCGAGAGCCTTTGTAAGTCCTGGAAAAACTTCTGAGGAAGAACAATGGGAATGTTTGCGAAGTAATAGAGGAGGTGGGTAGCAATACTGTTGTAAATAGTTATCACATGTTCTAGTCTTTTCTCTATGCTTTGCTGGGGTTCTTTATGTAGAACATCTGTGGGGTTCTAATTACGTGCGGGTGGCAAGCGGTGTTCTAAGCTAGGCAGTTGGTGTTCAGTCAGCTGGAGTGGTGTACGCTTCATCTGTTCCTCTCGAATAAACTTACCTGAAGTAAAGGAAAGCTCCAGCTTGTTTGTGACAACTTCATTTACATCATTTTGGCGACGATCGTAGCTGACTGGACGAGAGCTTCCTACCGAACAGATCCTTAAAGCGACACCCTCCACAAGAATTCACGCGGTGCGGAGACACCAATGACGACTTCACAAGGTCTCTAATCCTGGAAACGGCGTAAGGGCTGGCGGAGCATAAAAGGACTCAGGGCAGTGAACTGTGAGTTAAGCGAGTTTATCGGCATTTTCGGGGAAGGAGTTGCTAGGCAGCAGTGCGCTCGCTCCTCAGCGCGCGTTGAGTTCGCGTGTTGCTAAGCAACAATCCTGACTCAGCGTCTGTTCCTGTATGCTCGCACATCAACGTGCTGCGCAGCCGTGACGGCGTGACGTCACACGCCAGAAAGCGCCATTTTGGATTGGGAAACGAAAGTGAAGCAAAATTCAACGAGACTAGTCTGCAATGACGGCATTTACGAATTAATGCCAATGGAGTAGTTTTCGCACGCTTCTTGGGTGAAACTATCATCAATAGAATAACAAGTAGCAGTGAATAAAAAAAAAAAAAGGAAAATCTGGTTTTTGAACAGTTTCATTGGAAAAGGAGTTGTACTATTTATTTATTTTTTTATTTGGGATTAAGGTTCAGAGGGAATTTATCTTGCTCCAGTGAGTTAGGTGTACCATGGCGCAACAGTCCAATCAACAGGTCACCGTCACACTACCTCCTCAATTCCTCAGTGAACCAGGCACTCCGTCAATTTCTTGGGAGGACTGGATACGCATGTTTGACAACTACCTAGATGCCCTAGATGGACAAGAGTTTTCTGCCAAGAGGAAAAAGGCGTTACTATTAAGTGCCTTAGGAAAAGAGGGACAACGTGAATTTCAATATCTTCCTCAAGCTTTACAAGCAAGTGGACAACCCATTCCAAATGAATATAAGGAGGCGATAACCAGACTAGAAGTGAGGTTTGGCAAGGAAGAAAACCTTGTCATGAACAGATACAAGTTCTACACTCACAAACAACGTACAGAGGAATCTATTGATGACTTTGTAGCACGACTCAGAGAACTCTCTGTGAAATGTAATTTTGGGGCAATGAGTGATGAGTTGATACGTGATCAGCTCATAGTACAGTGCAACAATAGGAAAATTCAGGAGAGGTTGTGGGCGGCCAAGAATCCGTCCTTGAAATTAGCTATTGATTTGGCGAAAGTTGTGGAAGAGTCGGAGAAATGTATGAAGGAACTAGATAAATATAGTTCACAGCAGATTTCGGTGGTGTCAGAAAAGCTTAAGAGTGAGTGTGAGTTAGAAAGTGAAGAGGCTATTGGGGTAGTCAGGTTTAAAGGGAAAAATCCTTTAAAAAAGAATAGTTTAGTGAAATATTCCAATAGTAGATGTTGCTCAAGATGTGGTAGTATGAGTCACAGCTCAGAAGCAAAATTCTGTTTTGCGAATAATAAGGAATGTCTCAAGTGTGGAAGATTGGGTCATTTCTCTAGGATGTGCAGAAGTAAAGGCAGCGTTAATGTAGCTGTCATTGAGGATAAACCTATTGAAATAAGACGTGAGAAAGATAAAATTTTGAGTGTGAGTGATGATGTTAGTAGTATTGACAATGAGAAGAGGGAAAGAAGACCTAAAGCTGAATTTACAGTTAATGGGTGCCCGGTAACCTTGATGGTCGACACTGGTTCGAGACACACAATTATTCCCCAGGATATATTCAAAGACAAGTGGGGTGAAACGAAATTGAAGGAAAGTGATATTTCTCCAACGGGCTACCAGGGTGAGAGAATAGACTTGTTGGGGTATTTTGATGCAGACATACATTTTGAGAACAGGTCGATCAAAGGAAAAGTATATGTTGCTGTAGATGGTCCACCAATTCTTGGATGGATTCATCAATATGATCTGCACATCATAGTGAATCCGAGAGCACCCAACCAGGTAATGGTTATAGATGATAACACTGTTAGTGACATACTTGATGGTGCGAAGAACGTTTTTAGAGAGCAGTTGGGTGAACTAAAGGGGTATGTTCACAAGATTGTGATTAAGAAGGGCACAATTCCAGTACAGCATAAAGCAAGAAGAGTACCCATATCAGTCAAAGACGAAGTTAGAAAAGTAATTGAAGAAATGTTGCAAGGGGGTGTCATTGAACCTGTGGAGGCATCTGCATGGGTGTCTCCGGTGGTTATCACGCAGAAGGCGGATGGCAAAATTAGGTTCTGTGTGGACTTAAGGTCCTTAAATAAGCATGTGGTAGCAGACACGTTTCCTCTTCCTAATATAGGGGAGTTAGTGTCTACTCTACAAGGGGCAAAGTTCTTCACAAAACTAGATTTGAAGAGCGCTTATCATCAGATTAGACTTCACGATGAATCTAAAGAATTAACAGCGTTTATAACCACTGAGGGCACATTTCAGTTCACCAGACTTCCGTTTGGGTTAATATCAGCTGCCAGTGTGTTCCAACGGTTAGTCACAGAGATTTTTACTGGCATAAAGAAAGCAGTGTTTTTTCAAGATGACATATTGGTGTTTGGGGACACTGTTTCAGAACATAATTCAGTGCTCAGAAATGTATTACAAAGAATAGATGATGCTGGTTTGACGTTACGCAAAGAGAAATGTTGTTTCTTGGTTCAACACATAGAGTATTTGGGCTACGAGATTTCAGCTCAAGGTGTTAAACCAAAGAGGAATCTTTTAGAAGCCATTAATCTAGCTCCACCTCCCACTGAAAAAGAACAACTTAGGTCATTCATGGGACTTATTGAATTTTATGCTAGATTTGTGAAGAATTTCTCGGACAAGACGTTGGTGTTGAGGTCTTTGTTAAAAAAAGGAGTAAAATTTTGTTGGAATGTTGAGCACCAAGAGTGTTTTGACATGATAAAAAAGGAATTGAGTGAGGCCAGAGTGTTAACTCCCTTTGATATCAAGCGCATGTCTATATTGATGGTGGATGCCAGTGCTACAGGCTTAGGGGCAGTTTTGTTACAGAAATGTCATGAAGGGGAGAAAACCATTGCTTTTGCGTCACGTACGTTGTCTGCTTCTGAACTGAACTACTCAGTAATTGAGAAGGAGGCGTTAGCTGCTGCTTGGGGAGTACAGTACTTTAGAACATATTTGTGGGGTACAAAATTTCAGCTCAAAACTGACCACAAACCCTTAGTAAAAGTTTTGTCACCAGGAGGTGCCGGGAAGGGTTCACCAAGATTGGCAAGGCTGGCCTCAAAATTACAAGAGTATCAGTATGATATTGTATATATTCAAGGTTGGCGTAACATACAAGCTGATTGCCTTTCAAGGCTCTCAGTCAAAGTAGAGGGCTCTGAGAATGAGTTTTCTGATGTGCATGTGGATGGGGATGTAGCTGTCATTCATGATGTAGTAACGTTGAGTGGGGGTAGTTTTACTAAAGATGAATGGCTTACTGCAATGAGAAATGATGTAGTTCTCGTCAAAGTGATGGAGTTAGTAAAATTAGGATCCAGAAGAGAAAGTTGTGTTCAGCCTTCTGTACGGCCATTTCTCAAAGTATTGGATGAATTGTCGACTTGTGGCGACAGTATTTTAATGAGAGGGGACAAGTATATTCCACCTTTCAGTTTAAGATGCAAGCTGTTATTATTGGCTCATGAAGGCCATCTAGGGCAAACACTTACACAGCGTAGATTAAAGGCAGATTTTTGGTGGCCAGGCATGGATGCGCAGGTAGCGTCTTGTGTAGAACATTGCTCAGCTTGTAGGGATTGTGAAAAGAGACTCAGAGTGGGCTCCAGTTCAGGGAGCCACATCACCACGCCGGATTTACCATGGCATAGTGTATGTTTGGATTTTATTGGTCCTATGGATGAATTACCGTGCACTCAACGCTTTGTTATTGTTGATGTGTATTCCAAATGGCTTGCTGTGGAATTTGTTAAGGATATTACCACGGACTGTACTATACAATTTCTTAGGAATATATTTCTTAATGAAGGTTATCCTTCAGTGTTGATCACGGATAATGGAACTCAGCTTACCTCGCAGAAAATGCGGGTGTTTTTATCTGGGTGTGGAGTGACTCATCATCGTACTTCGCTCTATAATCCACAGGCTAATGGTGTGTGTGAGAGGGCTAACAGAGTTGTGAAAGGGATTATTCAAATGGCGTGTGCCTCAGGTGGTTTTGCTGATGAAATGGTTAAAGATATGGTGTGGGCCTATCGAACCACGGTTCATAAGGAGGATGGCAAATCTCCATTTGAGCTCATGCGTGGAAGACGTCCAGGTACTAAGCTTACTCCCTCTTGGATTAAAAATTATATTGTTGAAGGCACGGTTTCTGAGTTGAAGGGGTGTATCTCTAAAACAATCTCTGTTGGTGATTTGGTTAAGGTGAAACCTGGGAGAGTAATAAGGGGTCTTACAAAATTTAGAGGGCCATATGTTGTCAAGGAAGTTTTTCCACTTTATGTTGTACTGGATAATGGTGAAAAGTGGAATCTTCGCAGGGTAGCACTTTATTGTAGGTCAACATCATCTAGTGGCTCTAGTAGGTTAGTGGAACGTGGTCTACCCAGTAGTGGGTACTTGTTGGCTACTTCTGAGTCTTCGGTTTCTTCAGAGGTAATTCATTGTAGGGAGAAGGGTGGTGGAGATGCTACCATGGCTGATAACTCACAGGTGGGGGTTTCTCATAGTCATGATTCTCAACCATCTGCTCAACAATCTGTTGTGATTAGAGATGTTAGGTCCCGCAGACCTCCTGTCTATCTGAATGATTATTTATGTTGATGTATTTGATTTATTATTTATGCTCATGCTTTTTGTATGTGTAACATCTGTATGGTAGTTTAACTGTTCAATGTTTAGGGAAGAAGATGTGTTGTAAATAGTTATCACATGTTCTAGTCTTTTCTCTATGCTTTGCTGGGGTTCTTTATGTAGAACATCTGTGGGGTTCTAATTACGTGCGGGTGGCAAGCGGTGTTCTAAGCTAGGCAGTTGGTGTTCAGTCAGCTGGAGTGGTGTATGCTTCATCTGTTCCTCTCGAATAAGCTTACCTGAAGTAAAGGAAAGCTCCAGCTTGTTTGTGACAACTTCATTTACATCAAATACCATTTTGGAAATCGCAATGCGGCCCATCACCTATATGGGGGGAAGATTTTTGGGTGGTAGTGTTTACTTAAGAGGCGTGGGTGAAGTAACATGAGTGCCCTTTTGTAAACTCACTAGTAATAAGAAAAGGCAGTTTCTGGCAACCCCACGCCCATTCTTCCTAATAGGAGCAAATGCCCTCTTTCAAGGCCATGCATTAACGTAATGTCTGCAGTTTTATAGTTTTCTTCTTTGTCCGTACAAAGTAACTCATATTCTTGGCATTTTGGTGGAAGTGCGCAAACCTGTTCGCTAAGCAGCTCTTTCTTTGGTTTTGTAACATGGAGACTGGGTGAAAAATTCCTCTGCGAGCTCTCGCAAAGGCAAACGCACACATGGCGTTTGAAGACCGATAGCGACCACTGCTCCTGCTCGTGTCATGGATGGGTTTTCACACTGCCTACAATATCTCCAGCCTTACATTTGCTTCCTTCACTCTTGTTGCCATCCTGGTTTTTGTGTAGGATATTTGGAGGTTGTTTCATGAGTTCATGTCAATATCAGAGCGAATAAATAGGTCTGATATTACACTTGTACCACCTTTATTCAGCTGTGTCTTGTGGGAGGTGGTATTGTGGAAAGTTTTGAGCTAGTGTTCTGCTGCCGTGCAGTGTGTTTACGGTGCTGGGTTCTTCATCAAGGATGGGGTTGTTGATGTTGCGTGGGTACTCTTGAGCGAGTTGTTGGGCAACTGGTGGTATCTGTATTCTGCTGGTGTTTGGGTGAGAGCTTTAAGCTGGTTTGTCGCTTCTGGGGAGATGTTCAAGGTGCTGCTGGATTTTCCTGCCAATGTGCAGCCGTTGTTTGGGTGGTGTCAGTATAGTAAGCACAGGGTGTGTTTGATCTCTTAGACGCTGTTGCAGTGATATTGTGTCCCTGGTGCGGCATTAGTAAGAACATGTTTAGGTGTTGGGGATACATTTTAAAATCCTATTAAAGCACGTAGTGTGGTATTTGAGTGGCTTGGTTGGCACTGTGGGAAGTATTTGGCCACTGTTGTGGGGATGTTGGAATTAAATTGAGGCACTGCTTGCAGTCTTAGTAGTGTCTGGGATCGTGTTTGTGGACTTGGTTAGTGACTGATGGGAAACATTCAGAGAAATGTTTGAGTATATTGTAGGAACTGTTCATGTTGTTTTTTGCTCTATTGAGGGCTCTGAGCTCTGTTGGGTCTCGGGTGTAGTGCTGGTGAGGATGATGTTCAAGTATTGGTTTAAGTAGTTGTGTGCTTAAGACGCTGTTAGCTAAGGGGTTCTAACAGTTTTTGCTGGGATAAGTGCTCTATTGGGGGCGGATGTATTGTTGCCTCCTAAGCATTCGTGTAAAATAATTCCAAATGAAGGAAGCTGTCGCATTGCGTCGTCCCCAAGCCTTGAGAATTCTGCAATCAAAATAATATCCTTTTCACGATTTTTATAATTCTTTTAAAATGTCTGCACTCTGCTGTTGTGAGTTTCAAGCTTATTACACAAATGTATTTTTGTCTAATCACTGTTTAATCTTTTAATACTACTGTCTATTTTACATGCTTTCCCCTTTTTTTTGAACGTGCATTTCTTTATATCTTTATATTTAAATGTGCATTTCATTAATGACTCCAGTCAGGGCCAGGCTGGCCGTAGCGGGCACTGGGCGTTTTCCCGATGGGCCGCCAGGGTGGGGGACGGTTTTAACCCCTGGGTGGCCGTTTTGTTACCGGGGGGCCGGTTTTGCAGCTAGCACCATCCCCCCCAAAAACCCCTGCCCCGGGACCAGCCGAGATCTTTGCCAGGGCTGGTTTCGGTTCCCAGTCACGCCCTGTTTCCAGTCTGTTCTTGTTTTTTATTTGGGGCACTTTTCTAATTCCGTTTTTTCAGGAACTCTAATTTGTCATTTTTTTTTTAGGGTTGTTTGTCTTTTCAGTTGAGCTTTTATCAAAAGACGTGGTTTCGAAGACCTCAGATGATATTTTATATGTTGTTTTTATCAGATGCATCTCTAGGAAACATTTTCCTTTTGTACTTTTCTTTTAAATGCGAAAATATTTTTTATTGTGTTTGTTGGAGAAGAGATAGTTTAGTGGGTTCTGCATTCGTTGCAGAGAACTAACTCCTTGTGAGTTTTGCATGTTGGCATTACAGCTGCCTCCACTCCTTTTTTCAATTCGGAAACTTTCTGAATAGACACAACTTTGTAGGGGGTGTACTAACACACCTGTAAGCAGGCAAGTCAACGTCTATTGACCAGCATGAAGTGGGAATGCCCAGCAATGTGTGAGGTATACACTGCCACCTACTACACAATAACGCAGACTCTTAACAGTTCATCTTGTAGCACCCACGATAATGTGCTGCATGGCTAAGCACTTATAAGGTCCCAAAGACGAGACCTGTTGGCTATCAAAAAACTCCATTAAGTCATAAGAGCAGGGGTATTTGCTCGGTCAGTAAGATTGGGAGAGGGGGAGGAGCTTCAGATTTTCCAACAATAGCACAGACATATAATGCTAAAATAGATTTTTGTAAATTCAAAGTACATCTGAGGGTCAGTTAAGGCAGGCAATCCAGGACTGCACCAGGATAACATTCATGGCTGATTCCACGCAATTTACTGCACACTGTATTTTTCCAGATGAATTTTTGTATTTTGGTATGTTTCCAATTCGTTTTTAACTTTGAAAAAATATGCTTGCTCTTAGTTGTCAGTTATAGGTGCTAACATGTTGTGGGCCCTACTTTTGGGCCACATAATTCTCTAAGCGACCACCAAATATAGGGCCCGATGTGGTCTTTGTAAGCTGTCAACTTAGCCCAATAAAGGTCCAACTAAATCTATGACACATGAGGTGCCCCAGACAGGCCTTGCCAGGTATGTCTTTGTGGGCACCCTCACCTCTTGACCTGCAATGCGGTGGTGAGCCAGTGACAGTTACCTATACAGTTTGCCTGCTATGGATAGAAGACTCTACAAATAGCATGAAACTTAAAGGGATGCATTTTTGTTAGAAACAAAATGTTTATTTTTCATTTCCATATGTAAATGCACACTACTATAAGCATATCAGTATATAATCTGTGTATTAGCAGTGTTACTACAAGAACAGAAGGCTACAGACCTAAATGCATTGCAATGGTTCTAGCGACCCGCAGACTTTTATTGGTGTCACATGGTCACAGGAGGATTCATTTTATTTTTAGACTTGGGCAAAAACAATCAGCTGAATCAGCATTTAACAAGGCGAATGTGTGTGCTCTTAGCAGACTGTACTCTGATTTTAAAGTGTGGTTTGATGTAATAGAATTTTTTGGTCTGCTATTCTTGCTATGTTACCAAATATACATTATGTTTTTGAATCCTGTGTTCTGCAATCTGGCGTGGGAAGTGTGTATTTCTTCTAAATGAACCAGCCCGAGGAGGGCCACGTTAGTTATGTAAACTCAGCAAGCTTGGTGCATTTGGAATGTACTGAATCAGAAAAATGGTCAGATTCACACCTACCAACCACGTTCCCTCCATCCTTCCTAAATCGGACCATTCTCTTTGTTCACAATTGTTTTGCTTCTGTTTGCTTGGCATTAGGAAGTTCAGAACCTTTCTACACATTCTCATTACCATCTTTAGGTTGTGTTTTTGTCACTTCCCCGTATTGGGAAGAGAAGACCTCGGCTATATTTCGATTAGGATGTTGGGGAAGGAAATATCTCAGGTACAGGACCAAAACTACCTTGAGAATAAACCCTCAGTGCATTTTATGACTGCGGCATGGAAAAATGAACAAAGCTTTCCCTATGTTGACAGGTTACCCGATAGTCAAATACGAAGAGAGGTTCTTAGGGTAAGAATTGGGGTGAACCCGTGTTATGTAAATAAGGTGGTAAAAAGCTCAATGATTGATAAGATGGGAAGATGCACTTGCACTTTGGGCCTTTCATGTGACCTGTTACATATTTTAATAGATTGTCAGAAGTTTCTTGATATTCGAATTATGTTTTTAAGACCGATATTTAAGAAATATGAGATTAAAACTAGGGCCCAGGCTGTAACTTTGGTGACTGAAATGATCCATTTAGATATTGCCGTTGCTATTGGGAAATTTATGCAAACAGTGAAGGAACTGCTTTGTAGCCTTTTTTAATGAGTTTTAGCAAAATATTTATCCTAATTTAGGCAATGGAGGGTTTTATAATTGTATACGTTATAAAATGTGTTTTAGTGTAGTTATCATGTGTATTTTTAGATGTATTTTATCAAATATATGTATTGTTTGAGGACCTATGGTCCAAATAAACGTGAATTAAAACAAACAAGACCTCGGTTATATTTCCAACTGTTTGGTATGGACTGATTTGCACTAATGTTGTTTGTAATCTTTTGACCCAAAAGCACCATACCTTTTTGGAACGTGCTCGAATCAGTAGAAGAGTTAGTCTTTGCTATGATTGCTAAGCTGTGGTTTGATGTACTTTATTTATTCATTTTTTTTTCCAATTGCTGGAGGTGGCCTGGGGTTTAAATGAGTTTAGTGCCACCACAAACCCTTCCTTTTGCCGTCCTCATGCTCTGTATTTCTGTGTTGCAATGGCACTGTGGGCCATGGGAAGCGCTACAATATGTTTGGTTTGGAAGGTTCCAGGGAAATTCTTCACTGCTGTCTTGTTATGGTAGCCTTGAAATACGACGCCCCCTTTCTGCTTGAGCCCTTAAGGCATTCATTTGAATTTACAGTCTCATGAGTTGTGCAAGGGACACATCCTTAAAACGCCATTTTGGTATTTTATTGCAGCTCCCCATCGGTCAGATCAGTGGGCAAGCCTATGCATACCCGTATTTGGTTTCAGCGATTGACACAAAGAATGATAGTTAGCATTCAGTAATTATTATTTTTTTTCCTTTAGTTGGCAATTAGCTTGTACAGATGTAATTATAAACTGCTCTTTTTCTGAGACTTCTTGTGTTTCTGTGTTCATCTGGGTAAAGGTTTTAACAGTGGAAGATGCTGTAAGCACTTCCCGTTTGGGGGATGGTCATAATGTGCCTTCGCAAAACAGACTCTTCAGATTTGCCATTCACATGTTGTGGTCTATATGACTTGTATTTTCAATAGGAGTGTTAGTATCTTAGATGATACGGCATATTGCTGCTACCATTAGATTTAGCAGACTGTAAGCCTATGGAAAGTTTATTGGCATAATCCTGCACAATTGGTATCACGTGCTCACCCCATATACAAAACACACTCTGTAAATAGTGTATCATGAGCTCAGTGCAGCCAGACACCCACTGTAAACAATGCGGTAATATCAGTTCCAAAGAGAAAATAACTATATCATGTTGTTTCATCTTGTCAATAAAGATTTTTGGATCTTTCCCCCAAAAGTGCGTGTATCTATGTTTAATATAGGTGGTGTAATGTGTCTGGTTAGCTCTGCTCATCTCTCCCTCACACTCCTACCAACCCTGTCACCTTTCCCTCACATGCTCACTGCCACCTCTCATCTGTCCCTCGCACCCCACTGACCCTGTCATCTCTCCCCCATGCCCCCACTGCTCATCACATCTCTCCCTCACACTCCCTTTGCCCCCTCCCATCTCACACTCCCACTGTCCCCCCTCATCCCTCCCCTCACACTCCCTGTCTCCTCTTTGTACTGCCTGTTCACATATGCGGCCTTCCTATATCTCATCGCGCTGTACACTCGTACACTCCTCACCCCCCTCTCTGGGTGCCCCTCCAACTTGTCTCAGTGCTGCTCTCATTTATACTCCGAAACTGGAAGATGTGCACAGCCAATCTCTTTCCTTGCTCTGTCGGCTCACACGCCTCTCTCATTCCGGTGCCCATCCTCCGTGCCACACCGTCAGCCGGTGGGTGCTCATTGCCTCTCTAAAAACCTGCCTTACTTTGAGGTTAATAAGGTTTCTTTGGGAACAGCAACCAGTCCCTCTCTCTCTCTCGCACTCTCTCTCACCCCTCTCTCTCACACTCTCTTCCCCCCTCTTTTGTGTTGTAGACTTCAGGTCTTCGAGCACAGTTTATTTTCTGTGCCTTTTTAAGGTTTCCATCTCTCAATCCCACACTCCCCTCCTCTTCTTGGGGTGTATTCTGCATACACAGGCGCTTCCTCTTTATGTGCCTGTCGCCTGCTCTCCCCTTTTTCTCACACGCTCTTTCTTCTCCTCTGTCTAGAGTTCATTCAGCACTTCATGCACAAACTGCCTATCAATCTCTGTCCTCCTGTCTATCTATTCTGTGCAGCTCCAACCCCTATCTATACTCCATGCCACATGATTCCACTACACCATTCGACTTCACACCACACAATACCCTCTACCCAATTCCACAAGTTAATAGGTAAAAGACATTGTCGTTTACAATGCCACTAGCTCTAACTCTCGCAAATGCGAGACCTATTGGCATTGCCAGTGCTTGTTTAATATTGTAACTCAGCCATTTTGGTCAATTAATTAGACATTACTGTAGGCTTCATCAGTTGTTACATCAGATTATCCTAGCTTCTTTTTCTAGTAGCCTTCTCAACATGGCGTCGATTTTACTTCAGGTTATTATTTATTTATTTTTAAGTTTAGAATGCTTTATTGAGATAGTAAACAATGTAAAACATCAAAACAAAGTCATGAAGCGAGAGGATAAGAGTAAAAACAAAGCATGATATGAAAAACAATATCCTCATCAATAAAAACTGTACTAAGAGTAAATGCATTTTTAAAAGGTTTTAAGGAAAAGAGAAAAGAAAAAGGGGGAAAGAGAGAAGAAGAAAGAAAAAGAAGAGAGGAGGAAGAGATAGAGGAGAAAAGAAAAGAAGAGTCCTGAAGTAATGCAGACAAAATAAATTTTCAAAAAGATTAGGGACGTGGTGAAAACATTTTAGTATACGTGAAGCGGAATCAGTTCTGCACTCTGGAGAGAAATGTAGTTAGTGGCAAGCATAATACATCTCTTTTAATCAACAAAGCAGTAGAGGTAGCATAAACTCAGTCTAATCTGTGGTGGTGACATAACAAATTCCACCAGGCTTGGTACGAAATTTTTGAGGTGTCCTTCCAATTAGTGGTAATGATCTGAAGCGAGATGGCTAAAAGTAAGTTAATAAAATTACCAGCATTACTGTGAGTTTCCCAGGCAGGGGAAAAGCTACCCAGAAAAACATGTGTAATATGAAAGGGGACATTAGACGATAAAATATCATTTAATTTCAAAGAGATACGTGACCTAAAGGATTTAACAAAAGGACAATGAAAAAACATGTGAAGAAAATCCCCATTTTCATTGGGACATGACCAACATTTGGGAAAATCCAATAATTTAAATCTGTAGAGGTCACTAGGAGTAAAAAATAATCTGTTGTAAAAATATTATAGGTTCTGTGTGGTGCTGGCAGAACAAGAAATGGTATGAATTTTTGACCAGAGGGAATCCCAGGTATGAAGAGGGAGGTCAAGGGCTAATTCTTTTTCCCCATAAGGGTTCCAAACTGGATTTGGTTCTAATGGTAGGGGGATGAGATAGTATCTTATAAATGGTGGCAGCTTTAAATTGGGTGGAAAAATCAATACAAAGAGGGGAAGGTTGATCAGGTGTAACAATAGGGCTTTCCTGAAAGTCGAAACAAGTAAGAGCATCTTTAAGTAGGAGATAGTGAGAAGCGTGTAGAGAGGAGATACCATAGAAGGTTTGGAGTTCAGAAAATTGCATAAAGGACCCATCCTTCATCAAATGTTGAGGGGTGATAATGCCTTTATCAATCCATTCCTTCCAAAATAAAGCGCGATTATTGATCTTAAAATGTTTATTATACCAGATCGAGATGCATAGGGAGCGATCAGCCGAAGGAAGATTAAAGCCGCACAAGGAGATAGTGAGAGCCCTGGAATGATTGAAAGTAGGAGAGGAATGACGTTTCGGGGGCAAAGTAATACGGGTAGCTGAAAGAAAGGAAAAAGGAGAGTATTGGGCCTGTTCTAAGGAACTCCATTCTGTACATGGCAGAACAGTGGAATCAGACAAAAAAGTCCAAATTTGTTTCAGGGTGAATGCCGAATTATATCGTCTGAGTTTGGGAAGATTAACCCCACCCATTCCCTTAGAAAGTTGAAGATGAGCCAGTGAAATCCTGGGTTTACGATTATTCCATAGAAACTTGGCCAAGGAACTATTAATGGTACAAAAAAAGTATTAGGGAGAGAAACAGGGAGCATGGAAAGATAAAAATTAATGATTGGGAGAAGCATCATCTTAAATGTGGCTAGTCTACCCCACCAAGGAAGGAAAAGAGGAGACCAACCATCAATGAGAGCAGAGAGTTTCCTAAGAATATCAGCATGATTAATTGTAATAGTCTCTTTGATATTGTTGGAGTAAAGGACACCAAGACATTTAATATGTGAAGAATTCCAATCAAAACTGGAATCAAGGAACATAGAGGGGAGACAAAATGTGTTTAAAGGGAGGATTTCAGATTTGTCAATGTTCAGTTTATAACCGAAAACATTGGAGTAATCATGTAAGAGGGAAAAGAAGGCCGGCAAGGAAACGGATGGATTAGAAATGAATAACAGAATATCGTCTGCATATGCACTAAATTTGATATCAAGATTGTGAAATTGAACCCCGTGTAATGTGGTGAACATCTAATAGTTTCTAGGAAGGCTTCAAGGGCAAGAATGAAAAGAAGGAGGGAAAGAGGACAGCCCTGTCTAGTCCCCCCTGAGAAGAGGAAAGTATCGAGAGTGACAGCCATTTACCCAGACGGAGGTAGTGGGAGCAGAATATAAAAGTTGAATAAATGTAATAATAGGGGGACTGAAACCATGCCATCTTAAAGCACCAAATGTACAATCCCAGTTAACCCTGTCAAATGCTTTTTCAGCATCCAAGGTGATAGCAGCCACAGGAGAGTCAAGCTTCGAGGCTAAGTGTATGATGTTAAGAAAAGTACGTGAGTTATCTGTGATAGAACGTCCCTTAAAGCCGGATTGGTATATATTGATCAGATTGGGAATAACTTTATTGATTCGAAGGGCGAGGAGTTTAGCATACATTTTATAATCAGTGTTTATTAAGGAAATGGGCCTATAATTCTTGCACAGTGAGGGATCCTTGTCTTTCTTGGGTATTAATTAAAGCATCGCTTGAGTGAAGGAACCCTGCGAAGCACCGGCTGACAGAAAATAATTAATCAGTGACATGAGGTGGGGAACCAGGAAAGCTTTGAAATGCATAAAGAATCGAACAGTAAAACCGTCTGGTCCCGGTGTTTTATCTTTGGGCAGGAGAGCAATGGCCTTTACAAGTTCTCGCTCAGAAATAGAGACATTCAGAGATAAAAGATCAAGAGAACTATCGGGGGTTTGGGAATATTTTGAAAAAAGGAATCAATGAGATCTGGAGAAGGATGGGTTTCGGGAGTGTAAAGAGAGGAATAATAATCAGTGAAGCATTTGAGTAGCTTGGCATCTGAAAGATGAAGAGTCCCAGAGTTATCCTTAAACGGCTACAATTTTAAATTTTTGTTTTTTAATTTTAAGATAATTTGCTAGGGATCTTCCTGCTTTGTTACATCCACCATACATTGTTGCATTAAATTTGAGAAGAATATTACAGAATATTTGAGCAGAGTCCCAAGATAGCTTATTATATTGCATTTTTGCTTTAATGAGAAGGGGTAGTGTGTCAGGGCAATTGATAGTGAAGTACTTATGTTCTAAGGTTTGGATTTGTTTTAGAAACAATGTTGAGTGTGAGAGGGCTTTCTTATTTTTCTGGGATACAAAATCTATAATGAAGCCCCTGGCAGATGCTTTGAAGGCATCCCAGACAAGATGAAATTGAGAGACGGAGGAAAGGTTATGAAGAAAAAACTCTTGAGCAAATAAGATGAACTGTTCAGAGAATTGAGAGTCCAAAAGAAGGGAGTTATTAAAGCGCCACTGCCGAGATGTGGGAGAAGAAGAGGGATAGTCCATGTCTAGAATAACGGGGGCATGGTCGAAAATAAGGATAGTAACAATTTCAATCTTATTCATGAATTGTAAGGTAGGCTTTACTTCAGGTTATAAGACCCATTTCTATTACTCCTACGTTTATTAATGATGGCTATCAAGTGCAGATTTTTACAAAGATCACAGAATGCTGAGGAGGAGCGTGTCGATATTGTGCCCCACTATGAGTGCCTCACCATTACATTTAGATAGAGTAGGTTTACCACACTAGGGCAGATGGTTAGCACAGATCATGGAATGCTGATTAGCAGCGTGGCAACATTTGGGATAACGGTGAGTGTCTCACCATTACATTCTCATAGAGTTCATTACACGCTGTGTAACTTTTAAAAAGTCTAATAGCGCTGTGTAATCTACAACAATACCGAGTGCCTCACCATTACATCAGAAAACATTCGATGATCACACACCATACAACTTAAAAATGTCATTACAAGACCGGAGGCTAACATTATGCATACATTCTTGTATTTGCCACTCCTGAGCAGCTCCTTTACAGAACTTCTATTGCAAACAATCCAGAACTGGAACATCTTCAATACCAATAAATGCCTCCTGCACTGAATCGTCATCCTCTTTTAAATGCTGCTCCTGGACAGATAAGTACAATCTTTATATATCTATTTGATTTCAATAATTGATGATTAGAGTGTTAAGTTGTAACTATTGTTTGATGTAAGTGTTGTGTTTAGCTTCTAATTTTCAGAAGCGGTTTGGTAAGTGTAGATTTTTTTGTCATTCAGTTATATTTTAGGTATTAGGTGTTCTAAACGTATAAAATCACAGGGTTTAAGATTTATTAAAAGAATGGATTTGGGATCATAAAAGTAAAAGGTTGAGATATTTTTCTATGTCTTATCGCGTTTTGTTTAACACGTTGAGGTGCTCGCGCGCAGGTCTCGTTGAAGGTTGTGCACGTGTTTAGATTATTTCAGGGGGCGCGTGGAGCCGTTCCCTTATCGCGTGTGTGTTCAAATAATTGAAAAGGACGCGTGGAGTTGTTCACTTACCGCACACCTCAGTGTCGGATTTCAATTAACGGGCTTGAAGATGTGACAATTTAAAAATTCTCATAAACCTACCAGCTTGCTGTGTTTCTAATTGAACCACAGGGAAATTGGTTTCCGATTCCTAGGCAGTTTTAAGACTTTGGGTGAATCTTTTTTCCAGTGAATGCTAAAGGCCTGATATTCAGAAAGTGTTTCAAACGTTCAGATACCGGAAAACATCATAAAACAGTTTGGCTTTGTTGAAAATTCTTTTATAAGTAAATCACACTTTATCAATGTTAAAAAGAATTTGTGATATTATAGAATGCATTCATCAAATTTAAAAATGGATTGTAATGGGTAAACGCCATGACTCGCAGGAGTACATTTCTTTATTTTTCTGTTTAATGGGACAACTCCTGACAAAGGACCAATTGGGGTTCAAAATGCGTGGGGGATATGGGGCATGGATGTATATACCAAGTTGAAGAATGTAAATTGGGCCCCAGAATTAAACAAAACACGTGATTACAATAATTACAAGTGGAGGCGAATGATTACTCTTCAATGTCATAAGATATCATGTCACAAGATTCAAAACAATGATTTACAAACAAGGTACCAGACAAGCAGTGCTGTTGGGGAGACCCGATCCTGGATGGGATACGCTCTTGGATATTCAGAGAAATGTCCCCCATAGCGAATGCGGACTGCTTCATCTATTAAAAGTATATGGATTAATCTAACAGTATCTGCACCAAAGCCAAATTTTGGCAGCATGCAAAACAGGTAATCTCAATTTAGGGTGTCAAATTGTTTTTGCTCATCTAACATTAATGGCAGAGGCACATGGCCAACTACCCTGGACAGCCTACATGATGTGGTAAAAAGGCCAGCTCTTCAGGGAGGTATTCCTGCCTTGGACAAACCCGTTTTGGTCCACATGTACTAGGCGCGGTTGCTCAGGGTCTTGCTAAGGATTTTGTAATCCATGTTTATTTTAGCTATGGGGTCCTTCCTGGATTTTTGTAGAGAAACTAGTGAAGGCTCACTATGCTTGACCGGGAGGGTCTGGCCTCCTTCGTCATCTCATATAACTTAGTTAATTATGGAGCCAGAGAGCACACAAATGTTTTGTAAAATTCAGCCAGAAGAACGTCGGTCTTGGGAGATTTACCAGCCACTAGCCCCGTTATCGCCACCTCCACATTTTGAGCCGTGATAGGTACCTCTCATTGCTCTGAGGAGAGGGGTTGACTCTGGGAAAGCCAGCACTACATCTGATGGGATGGCGGCTCGGTCGAGGGTAACAGAGAGCCCTGTAGTCGGTGGTGAAGGCTCCATCTATGGCTTGTTGTGAATGGCAAAAGATGCAGTCCGGACTGAAGATAGACACCACTTGGGGCGATACGGCAAGCGGTTTTATTTATTTATTTATTTTTCATATCCTGTCGCATGTCAACTTCCCCCGCCCTACTGCTCTTACCTGTACAGGCCGTGCCTGGAAGCAAGGCTGGAGGGGTCTTTATGAGCAGTAGGAAGAGAAACGAGTGCAGATTGTGAGGGGTACGTATAATTCAATATTTTGTAAAATAAGCAATTTTAAGACATTTGAAACATAGGCATGAGTGGGTGATTTGGGAGGAAAGGGGAGGGAGGGGGGGGAGAGAGAGAGAGAAGACCTAGATCCACTACTGAGCGTTCTTATCCTCAATGTTGATCTGTAGTCTGCTGGTTTGTGGTAAATGTTTTGAGGGAATTTCTGGTATCTTGAGCATGGTCAGGTGTGTGAGTGGTGGGAGTGAGGACTATTGTTGAGTGGAGAGAGATGAATTCTTCTGGGGAGTAGAGTTACATGGTAGATATTGGTGATACAGTGACCATAGCAGGAAAACACAGATGAGTGGGAGTGTGAAAGAGGAGAGCAAGAGGGCACGAGGAGGGAGGATGGCTGGAGAACATGGGTAGGTTGGAGGCGCCAGAGGAGATGGGGCAGAGGTGAGAGGTGGCAGAATGAATGAGAGTAGGTAGGGCAATAAAGAGAGGTGATAGGGGAGGGAAGTGTGTGGTAAAATCGTATGAGGAGAAATAAGGCTAAAACGATTTGAGGGAGAGGAGGAAGAGATGTGGAGGAAGTAACAGAAGGGATGGAATGCGAAGAGAAAGGTGGGAGGGACATATGTTAGAGGTGTAGATAAGAGGTGTTAAGCTGAAGACATGTAGCGAGAATCAACAGAGTGAGGTGAGAGAAGAAGATAAGAGTTAATAGAATGGCGAGGGCGAGAAAGGTTGGGACACCGTAGGGGATCTGGTGAAGAAAGGCTAGGGAGTGCACACTCTCCTACTTCGCTTTTGTCTCGTTTTCTCTCCTCTTTTAATATTCTTCAAAGTGTTCTCTCTATCTCCTGCCCTCGTCCTACCTGGTATTTCTTTTGCGCCTAAGACTACAAACAACACAAACAATCCAGTCAAGCTCTTAGTGGATTATATGAAAGTTGTCTTTCTGCTATTTACATGTACAATTGCCTGTTCTTTAAAAAAAAAGATGTTATATTATTCTACATATGTAATTAACGCTTTCCAGGTAAACCCTTCTTAAGACATATCACTTGTGGGGACATTTCTCCTCTCGTTTTCTACTTGGGCATGAGTGCAATATTAGGACACTTCAATCATATATGTGTTATTCCGGAGTTTCACTGCCACAGCTTCACAGAAACGTGGTATTGGCGGGCCCTTTCCAGTCTGTAAATCGAGCCTTTTGGGCAGAGGATGCCTACTCCAACTATGTCTGGTCGGGGTGCAGGCCTTGTGATTCGACTTGTATGTGCCAGGGACCCCTGGTTACAGAGCCACAGATGCAGAGTGGTGCAAGGTGGCCTACTCTTGCAGTCTCCCATACATTTGTTGTGAATAGTATCCCTGGCCTCCAGCGTTGTGCGTTTAGTCATCCTCGGTGCCATGGCACATAATGCCGCTCCCTCCACTTTAGCCCTCTTATTTACACCAGATCTCCACCTCATCATCTAAGCTGTACTTAGAGATTTCCAGACCATAAGAATTCTATATTTTGACCATGACACATTTGTTTTTGTGTTTGTTGGTTCCCGAATGTAGAAATAGTCACCATACACACACACGTTGGAAGAAACTGCTAAACGTCCATCCAGTTTTTCTCAATTCTGTGTCACCAGCTCCTCCCAGGATCTGGGCAGTTCCAGGCACTCCCACACAGTATAGGAAAGGGGGCTTCTGGGGTACGGATTCTGTGGCAGTTACCCGAAGGGATCCCACATATGCACATTCTAACTCAGATCAGATAGGTACGATGAAGATAGTTAAAATGAAGCAAATCAACTTGAATTGACTATTTCTAGAGACCCGAGCTGCCTGGGCTAGAACCCTTTCTGAGTCCTCATCATCAAATTCCCTGTCCATGCTGTTCTCCCTTCGGGTACATACCCTAGCCGGAGCCTCCCCAAGATATCTCTCAGCTGGCTGTACACGCGAGATATTAATCTGTGCCAAGAGGTTCTGGAGTCAGACTTTCCTGGGTGGTACAATGCTGCTGTTGATCCATACATTTCTGACCGCATTCGTCATTGTGCTGTGTTTCAGGATTAGGCCTGGGGTTATCCCATCATCATTTTGTACGTTATCAAACGGGTTCATGGTGCCATCTGAGTAGAGGTTGCCCACCCTCACCAAAGACTAAGGGGGAGATTTACTAAGCTTTTGCGCCGTGTTTGTGTCACAAACGTGACGGAAAACTACGCAAAATATTTTTTTTGTAATTTACTTTCCAGCGCTAAACCTGTTTAGCGCTGGAAATAACATAAAAGTAATGCGAAGCAGCGCATTGTGCTGTTTCGCGGTACTTTGCGCCATGGGGGCGTACCAAGGGTGGAGCATGGGCGTTCTCATGCAATGACCCAAGGTTTCTCACACTAATCGCAATTTACTAAAAACAGTAGATTGGGTTTAGCGTGAGGAAACGGAGCCTTTTTAAACCAGACGCAAGGACGGAGAAATGCTTTCATTTCTCCTTCCTTTTCCGACTTTCCATGCGTGTTGCACTGTGCAGCACTCATTGGGAAAAGCTTTCCCTTGTTTCGAGCATAGTATTTTGTACAGGAAGGTTACCCTTCCTGTACAAAACCTATGCTGGACTCATGCACACCCCAGCGCTGCGGCGCGAAGGTGTGTGCATGGCGCACAGCAGCTGTAATCAGCGCCGGCTCAAGGGAAAGGGGAGGAGATAGCCATATCTTTGAAGATATGGCACTCGCCTACTCCCTCCCTGTCGCATAAAGCATAACTTTTTTGTAAATCTCCCCCGAGTGTCCCATAAGGACACATCAATAGGTGTGTTGGGATTTCTCATCTATTCTGCAGGCCTGGGGTATATCTGGGGTGTATGCTCTGTCTCCCCAACATAGTTTGAGGAACCTCGTTAAGCAATAACTGGTGAGAGTAATCAATTTGGGAGTAGGTGATTCTGTGTTAAATTTTGTGAATAGCAAACAGCACAGAGTATTTTGAACAGTTTCTGCTGTAACAAACTTGGGGACATATGTACAAGGGTATATCGCCACCAGAACGTCAGTTTTAGTGACGTTCTGGTGGTAATATCCCCTTCTCCTTATTTACAAGGTGGCGTTAAGCTACTTAACGTCGCTTAACGCCGCCTTGTAAAGAAAGCCCCTTTCCATGCTTCACTTAGCGTAAAAGGGGCGTGCAATGGGTGTTGCATTAGGCGTTCTGCCGTAACACCCATTGCTTTTTGATGCTGCCCCATATTTACAAAGATGGGGCAGTGCCAAAAACTAAGGCCAGGTAAAACCTGGTCTTAGGATGGCGATACGAGGAGAAATTATTAATTTCTTCTTGTTTTTTGCTCTTTCTCAGCAAATCGCCTTTAAAGATTGTTTATGCATAGGAAGGTGCTCCTTCCTGCACATAAACAATCGTCCCTGCAGCACATAAACTCTTGCAACATGATACAAGGGGGCCTGCACTGGCACTAGGCAGCTTTTTTTAGCACCAGCGCTATGGGAAATGCAGGGGTGCGCCGTATTTTTTCTAAATATGGCACATCCCTGCGTTTAAAAAATGTCGGAGCGCGGCATTACCAATATTGGAGTAACAACGTGCTCTGACATCTTGTTGTAAATATCCCCCTTGGTCTCCCCTTATTCCATATCAGTGCCAAAAGAAAGGAGTCTACCTCTCAGAACAGGTAGTGTGACACCATTATTGATAAGATTGCAGAAAAAGAAAAGCAAGTGGGGAAACATGACCGTTTTGGACTTGCAACCCCGTCAAGCATCACTACAGGCAATGTGTGCCAAAATGGCACTGATTTTCTGAAGAATCACAGATCCCTGCAGACATTCACCCTCAGCAAGTCAGCATCAGAATGAAATATCCGGATACCCATGCATCCCATGTTAAAGGTTATGAGTTCCCAGATCGAGGGAGGCAGGTCACAGTTTGATTTAATAATCATGGCATCAGCTCATAACAAGACTAAGGGGGGTGTACCTCAATTAACCATGAGACCTGATCTCCAAGTTCCATGTTGGTGTTACAACATTGTTTTTATACTTGCTTCAAGTACTACCAATACCTTTGCATCATTTCACATTAACACACACTTGAAATGTACTGCTGTCTTCTACTCCAACATCTTGCGTTGCCCATTGTAGCCTAACTACTCAAGTGGCGCATCGTTTTGAGGTTGACATAGACAAGCCAGAAACTGTACTTTAGTGAAGTCACCTTTCTACTGTACCACATTGTATATTTTTCCTAAGGTCTTCTCAGAGGAAAAGAGCTGGGTACCTGCTCATTGGTGTGTATCCTGATCCCGCTCGCTTGGTTTCAACAATTGAACTCTCTCTTGACAGACTTTAGTTGGGATGGCGGTCATCAGAGGGTGTCTCTGGCTACCCTCTGGAGTCCGGTGGATGAGGGAGGCTTTGGAGCCCCAAAATTTGAACTGTGCTTCTTGGCCTAACAACTCCAGTGGATCATTCACTGGCTCGACGGGGCACACCAGGAGGAATTGGGTCTGGTGGGGTCACCCGCCCGCATGGGTGCCTAGCTGACTTGGCTACTTTGTCCAAAGGCTGGGATCCCGCGCCCTGGAGTGTTGCTGTCAGTGGCTCGCCATTGTTGGAAAATCTGTGTAACAAAGACAGAGGATGTACCACTTTCTGCTCCTGCTTTACCACTGGTGGGTCTCCCCCATGGTGATCCTTTGTCCTTTTTTATAGCCGGTCAGCTGTCGGCTTGGACGGACACTGGGTTATTGACAACAAGTGACTGCTATCAAAAGTCATCTTACATCCATTTGAGGAATAGGTGGACAGTTTTGCCTTGCCCCCGGGACATTTCCTCCAATACAAAGCAATATTTCACTCCTTTGAGGATCTGTGGGTGGGGGGAATCCAAAACCCACACAGTACTACAGCTTTTGTTCTCACTGGGCACTACTAGACACTTAGTAACATGGTTCTATAGAGAGCTGTCCGAGATGACCCAGAAACCTTTATTGGCAATGCAACAGAGGTGGGAGGTGACACTCGAATGTGAGGTCGCAGACTCTGAGTGGAGCAAAATTCAAGCTTACCCTAAAAGAGTTTTGAGGAGCACGAGGCTGCAATTCATGCAATTTAACTATGCCCACGTGATGTATATGATTCCACACAGACCTCAAGTTGTTTATGGCAGAGATCAGCATGGCTGCCCCAGATGCAATCACTGAGATGCAGATTTCGTTCACATGACTTGGAGTTGCCCTGGACTTCTCCCACTCTGGGACCTTGCCCCTTCTAGATGGACTGGAGGCCACGTTGAGCCGCTACCTCGTGCCGTCTTTGGAAGTCTGTTTGTTGGGTCTGTTTCATAGGCCCCTAAGATGAAAGGCTGGTACCCAGTTCCTGGATCTTGCCTTGGTGTTGGCCAAACGGCAAATTGTGATTGCATGGAAATCCAGAGCGGGACCGGAGGTGGGAATATGGGTGAAAGATGCCACACAATGGGCACGACAAGAGGAGAGGGCATTGGTTTGGGAGGAGGCCCAGGGAGTCTGGAGGCATCCAATAGCAGAGCTATGGACTGAGATCTTAGCCACCTGGAAACATCCAGAGGGTGCTTTTGTAGAAGGGTTAGAATGCTGGGAGAGCCTGCCTGATGAGGACAGACATGGTACCCTGAGGACTGCAGTTAGGGTCGAGGACACACACTGATATGCATGGAGGCTGGGACCACTGGAGACACTGCCTTCCCGTGTTCTAGATTGGCCACTGTCTCACTACTTCCCCTTCCTGTGGACCACGCCAAATCATTTTTGCAATGGAGGGGCCTCATCAGTCCGAGTCAGTGATGATCGCATGTGATCCTCCACTCCTCCTATTTGTTTAGTTTTTGTTTAATATTTTGTCCAACATTTTTATTTCCTCTTCTCACTGGAAGACATGATATTTTAGAGGGTTTGACTCCCTCTTGACGGCCTGTATATTACATACTCTTATATCCTAACATGTTATGGTCAACCTTGTAATGTGATCACTGTTGAGATATGTGTGCAACTAAAATATAGGTCATTACTGACTAATTGTTGATTCATTGCTTATACTTAACAGTCGTTGTTTTCTTGTGATGCTCTGTCTGCTATTGTTATATTTTATGATCACTGTTCACCTTTGGGTGCTGTTTGACCTAAATGCCAATAGAAATATGTTGAAAAAATGTTGTGTTTAAGTTTAGACCACTTGTTCTATCCTCCACTTGCTGCATTATAGAAAATATGTAAAAGATCAAATAGAAGTGAATTTAGCATTATATGCGCTGGTGGCCCAGCCGGAAAAGTGCTTGTCCACTAAAATTGTGAATTCACACTTAAATTATTTTTGCCGCTAGCTACATTTTTGCTTTAAACATGTGTGAAGATTTAGTGGGCTTTTCGAAGTATTTCTTATCTTCAAAAACATAGGAGTGGTTTATCTGCCCCAGTCTATGGACATAGTAGGGGGATCACGGTCTGAACTTATTTTGCAGAGGTTTCCAGTTGATAACTCCCCATGCAGTGTTCCAGTACACATTAGGAATGTGTCTATTGGGGTATTTAAATATGTGTAATGAAAAAGAAGGTTTTTGGGCAGTCAATTCGTCAAGTAAGCTCCAGTTCCTCAGGACAGATGTACTTGTAGTGCTAGTTTGGCTCCCAATGGTGGGTGTGACCTATCCATTTGTGGGTTTCCCCTCAATCCACTTCTGAGGACCAATCACTTTTCACATATCACATTACCTCATGTAGAGGGCCAGGTGGCAGGACATTAGAGCGGACACAAATCAGCATTTAGTAAACCCAGAATTATCATACACTTCGCCTCTTTGTCAATTATTTCTTTCCCAATTTCAAAAGGGGTTCCTTGCCTGACCCATACTAGTACTTCTGGAGCAAATGAGGATTTGTCCTGTTGCAGACAGTTCTCCTTTCCATCTAGTTTGCAATTTAGGGATTTCAGGTTTGGAAAGATGTGTCTTCCGAAGCAAGGCAATGTGCCCACCCCCTTGCTCCTCACGCTGAGGTTTTGCCATTTGGAGGTTGTCATGGTGCTGAAAACATTCCACTTTATCATTTTAAATATGGTATGGGAAGGCATGGCATTGAAGGCCCATTTTTTGCATTTTCCCAGTTTCACTGTGGCCTTGTGTTCGTGCCCTTTTTTCTTCCCCTTTGTGGCATACTGAGCATTAACATTCTCCAATTCTCTCCGCGAGGTCCCTGTACCGTTCATGCCAACATTTAGAACACAAAAGTGGGAAATTTTGAAAAACAATTGGGGTGTATTTTCCCCATTGATTTCTATTGAAGCAGAGGCAATTTCAAGCGGGTGACAGCTAAAATAAAGTCATTTTGGGCTTAAAAAGTCGGGAGTCTTTTGAATAGAGTCCATTGACATATATGCAGCACCCCAACACCTCGTTCAATTATGAATTGCGGAACACCAAAATCCCAACAGTGCTGGATCAAATAGCAGGGTACTAGTATGTTGTTCCCCTGGACTGCAGCCCCCATGCTCACCTGAAGCTCATGCTGTTTTATGCTGTGCGGCAGCCCCCCCTGATTGCATTATGCCAGGTAACCCAACGCGTAGGACAGTAATGCAGGATGCCAAGAGTGGGACGCGGCTCAGCATAGAAATAACCAATGACCCTCCACTTTCCCTTGCACAGCGCTGTTCCCTATTGTGCAATTATTTCTCAAAGAATCCAAACCCCATATGGCAACAATATTTCAAACAACCTAATGGCCACTATGAATAAACAGTCATGAAGGCCGGTTTAGGTGCCAAGTATAAAACGAGGTGCCGGCAGCGCCAATGGTGCTCTGGTGGCTCTCAGTGCTGTGGCCACTGCTCCTACTGCAGCCTGGCCTGCCAACATTTTGCTTGGGGGAGGTCTGTTTCCCTCCATGGCTCATAGGCTTCCTACAGGGTTTAGGGCCCCTTTGAAACTGTTGCCAGTTGCTTCCTGTTTGGCTCCAGCCAATCACAGACAGCAGCAAAGTCCATTAAAAAGTGTGTCCTGTCCCCTTATATGACTTCTAGCATGGCCTGAAACAGCAGCAGGTAGCAGATCTGCAGGGGCCTCACAGTTCTCCTCAGCTCTAGGAACAAGCACCTCTGAGCCTGAAGCACAGGCATATAGTAATGGAATAAAAGTATATTTGAATTTTTGACCCTAAAGGGGGTGCTGGTGGCAGCTCGTTGCAGTATGATGTCACTGCCCTGGTAGTGTAGCAGTTTTCAAGTTATGGAACTGGTGGGAGGCCAGTTGGAGGTGTGGGAAACAATTATTATATGTGTTTGCTCAACTGCAGAAAAGTTGGCCCCGGTCTCCAAAACAAACATTGTATCAATTGATGTGGTCCTTTTACATTCAGACCAGTGCAAGTTCTCTTGTCGCATTGACCATGCCGACCACCAGAAGAGGACAAGCCATTAGTCCTAACTACCATATCTGTGTTCTCACCCTTTGCATCAGTCCTAAAACTGAACAAAATATATTCCTTTTTTTATTTTGTAAATCCCTTCCTTCTTGAAATTGCCTCGGACACGCCTATACAGTTATGTACTTAAAGTAACAATCTATACCTCCTCTTCTCTCTCTTGCTTTTTAACATACTGGATTTGATGTGTTTTCTCTTGTTTATTTTATAGACTATGTGCTTGATGTATGAAAGAATTCTGTGCATGCAAACTATGCAATTCAGAACATCACAGGGTATGAAAGTGATTTGCAATATATTAAACCAATATGTGCTCCCCAAACAAAAAACTTTTTAAAGTAGCACCTTTCCCTGTAAAGTGTGCGAACTGCTTTAAAAACGTTTGCAAGTTAGGAATCAGAAAGTAAGGGTCCTAGTCTGCTGTCCCTTGCAGGCCACCGTCTCTGCATTCACAGTCAAAGGCCAAGGATTGCAAATGGCTGCATGCCTCACCCTTACTCAAGATACAGGAGGCTTCAGGATCAACCTTAAATTGGGTTCTAGTCGAATTGAAACATGTTGAACTGTTGGTGAACCAGTAGGTGTGCAATTTGCAAAATTTGGTTTATTAAGTAGTATCTTTTGTCTATTAGAGTTTTTTTTCCTCTTGGTGTTTTTTCCCCATTCCTTACGGCACTCAGTGCTTTTCCCCATCTCCCTCTTCCCAGTTCTCTCTTCATCTCTGAGTTCGCTCTGTTTTTCCTTTCTTCTGTGCCGCTCTTTATCCCCTCTGCCCTGAGTGCCTGCCTCTGTGCTCACTGTTGTCTTTCCTCGGTTGATATGACTACTCGGCCATGTTGCTGCTCCCACCCCCCCCCCCCCCCCCCCCCCTCCCTCCGCCGAGTTTTGCACTGTAACATGAGCACTATCCATTCATCAGCTACCGCCAGGCTATTAACCTACTTTCTGACTTCATTAAAATGGAGCCCTGGACCCAGACCCATAAATCTTTCCTGCAAAGTGGTCAGAACTTGGATTCCCTCGTCTGAAGTGAGGCGAGTGCTGTTCAGTCACCCAGATCAAACACGGATGTCACTACAGGCAAACCAGGGCAAGCCACTAGAATGCGAATTCCAGAAACTTTAAGCAAAAGCGCCGCCGAAAGAAACTCTTACAAATTCAGATTTCCACAGGAAGAGTGTTTTCTGGTTAAACACTCCTGTCAGGGCTCTAAGTGGGATGAAAAAACTGGGAGTCTCACAGGTGGGCTTGGCCAATGTAATTAAGGGCGTGGCTTAAAAACACATAAACTAAAAATCTGTGCTTAGCACACTGTGCCGCCCGACCTGTATTTTGTTGTTTCTGTCAATGCATCCAGATATATGATACAACAAGTAACAATTTACCTACAACTAGTCTTATGTTTAATGGTTAGCTTGCCACTAAACCTACCGAATAGAAGCAAGAATACCGCACAGGGTATAGGTGAAATTGAACTTGATAAAACTAACGGCTATACCATAAAATGGTCGATGGTGGACCCTTTGGCAATGACAAAACGTTTAGTGACTAACTGTAAATCTGCCATCGATACTTGCCTGAGTGAACTGGCTTCTCATGATAGGATTGTAGCATCTTCTATTGAAATATCCAATGAGCTCAGGAAATTATTGTCAGCCCAACATCGTAATAAATCTAAGGATACGGGCTGGTTCAATACAAGGTGCACACAAGCGTATTCCAACTTGAAGCTTGAATTACATAGGCAGCCTAGAATTTTGAATAATGTCAGGATGGCAAGACTGGAATATAGGCAGGCTATTAAGGAAAGAAAGAGCGTCATGAGAGATGAAGCATGGGAATCCCATCACTCTGCAGCAATGTTGAAAGACAGTGCCGCATTTTGGAGGGCACCGTTTTTAACTTCTAGAGATGGCCCATTGATCGAAATTGCTATCTCGGAAGAGGACTGGATCAGGCACTTCTCACAGGTATACAATGGTCCAGATAATTCCTCTCCCTCAACCGGTGTTAGCACAGTGAGCAATCATGTTAATGGTGATCTCAAATTCACTCTACAGGAAGTAAATAGAGCACTAGCACTAAGCCAGGCTGGTAAAGCCCCTGGTCCAGATGGCGTTCCTGTGGACCTGTTAAAATCTAATACCATTCTATGAGGGACGATTATAACGCAGGTTATTAATGCCAGTTGCCAAACTCGACTTCCTAAGACCTGGGGGAAGTCAATAATTGACCCCATTTTTAGGTCTCGCCTGACCCAGCGCATGCGCTGGTCTGGCGAGACATTTTGTGAGGGCTCCAAAAAGTGCTCCCAGGCCAGCCTAGAGCTACAGTGCATGTGCACGGGCGTCGCATTTTACCGCGATTACTTTCGCTGCCGCTTTGATGTTCTCCGTGAGGCTTCAATAGATTGCAGCAGTTAAAACAAGCTTTGATGTTTGATCGCGATAGCGATCACTTTCACGGCCGCTTTGCATAGCCAATAGGTCTCGCTTTAGGGAACTTATAAGTGTTTAGTTATGCAACTGTTGCATGGCTAAACACTTATAATGTCCCAAAGGCGAGACCTATTGGCTATGCCAATGCTTGTTAAAAAAGGGGACCGTCAAAACCTGGGTTGTTACAGGCCAATCTCCTTGCTTGACTCTATGGTTAAAGTGATGGGACGTGTGATTCTGGAGCGTCTGCAAGACTGGGCAAAAGAAACTCAAGTTTTATCAGATTTACAATATGGTTTACGTGAGGGGTTGGGCACAACGAAGCAGTGTCTACATTTGGCCATGCTAATAGGGAAATACACAGGGGCGAAAAAGGGTAGACTGTTCCTGGTCTTCATGGACCTAGCTGCGGCTTTTGAGTCAGTTAGGCACGATAGAGTATGGGAGGTCCTTGAGGGTTGACCTACACATTATTGTCTTTTTAAGAAACCTTTTTAACGGTGCATCAGCCAGTGTGCGTTTTGGCGTAGGGGGTGAGCGCACGGCTGCCTTCGCCGTAAGGAGGAGGGTCAGGCAGGGTTGCGTGCTGGCCCCATTCCTTTTTAACTTGTATATCAATGGATTGGGCGAAGCATTAGCAAGTAGTGCACAAGATTTCCCTTTAAGTTACTGGTCGATCAATTCCGGTTCTTCTTTATGCAGATGAGCAGTTTTAATGGCAAGAACCCAAATTGGTCTCCAAAGGGTCCTTGACTGTTTCTCAGTTTTTATGAAGGACCTTGGTCTTAGTACCAATATATGCAAGACTTTCGTAATGGGATGCGGTCAAGGAACCATGAGACCAAAAGATATATTTGTGGATGGTCAGAAGCTAGTTTCAACTAAGAGTTTCTCATATCTCAGAGTACAATTTAATCACAAAGACTCATGGGCTCAAACCATTTCTATAAAACAATTTTTGTTCATTCGGTCATCTACCGCCCTCACAACTTTTTCAAAGAAATTAGGAAGGAAACCCCGGGGGAGCTACTACAAATATACAAAGCAAAATGCATTACTTCTGTTATGTATGGAGCCGGGGTGTGGGGCCTAGCTAACACTATTGTAAAGGTTGACTGATCACCTTTCTCACTGCTGCATTAGTACGCTACACTGGTAATAAGGCAAAATCTTTCCACAGACTGTTAGCATGTGTAAAAATGTCCCAAAAAAATAAAGCATCAGAAAATATACTGCATTACACTGCAACCTTTTTTGTTGCTGCATAATTTAGTCAACACTGCAGCATCATTTTTCCTCCTTTGCTGCATAATTCCAGGGGCCTCAAAGCAGGCAGCACATGTTAAAAGTGCTTGCACATAAAGCAGAGAGACTGTGAAGTTTGCGAACTTAGTCTGGTGTGTGTACAAATCCTACATTGCTGATCTCTGGTGAGATGCAGCTACTACTGCTGAAACAAGGCCAATGGAGGTACCAATGGATGAGGCGGACTGGCCATAAGGGCAGGGCCGGCTTTAGCCCTGGTGGCTCCCTGTGCAACAATATTTGTTGGTGTCCCCCAATGACCATCTCCACCATGGATTCCCTCACTACCACCCTTTAACAGTGCCCCTCTAGTCTCCATAACCACACTATCTCTCAGATGCATTCAATTTCATTTACAGTGCCACTCACTCATACCAGTGTAGGGTGTCAGAGCACTCTTCATCACACATATTAGAAAGAGACAATCAATTATGCATATGTAATTCACCGTATAGGAAATGTTACATAAGATTAAAGACCACAAGATGTAGGAGTCACATGATAACCATACAAGTAGGCAGTATAGTTTAATAGTGATTGATCTGGAGAAACACAAACTCAGAATTTAAGACGTAATACCATGGTTGGGGGTTCTCTTTAAAAATCAGAATTGATTTCTATCCAAATGATCACCTTTTGCAACATTAGGATAATCAAAAACTGGGGATAAAACCATAACGCTCTAATTTATACCTTGCAGTTTGCATGCAGCTCTTTAATGACAGTTAATAGTTCATGTTCTATGTTAGGATTTTAACTTATAAACTGCAAAAGTAACAAAAGGATCTCTCTGACAAAAGCAGTAACACACTGACCTATTTACATTATGTGCACTTTTTTGATCTGCATGGTACATGTTCTTTGCAGCAAGCCTATTAACCCTCTGTGTTACCTTTCCATGAGTCAAAACTTCCACTAGACAAAACTCTGATCTCTCTTTAGGAAGAACAATAATCAACGGAGTTATCATGCCATTTTTTTTGTTGCTGAAAATTGCTGGAGACCAGGAAGGAGGCAGCAAGCTGCAAACATGACGCCCCCACCCAAAGTCAGCACCCGGCGTGGTTACACCGGTCGCACTGCCCTAGAACCGGCCCTTCTTAAGGTTCCTTTGACAGCAGTGACAGAGTCGCTGTCGCTCTAGGGTGTGCTGCTTCATAGACCTGCCCGCAAGACTGGAGGTGAACTTCAGTATGGATTGTGGTGGAAAACACTTCAAGGTTAACCCACACTTGCCACAGCTAGGGTCCACCTGCTGGTGCTAAGACACCAGGGCTTTTAAAGTCTTGCAAGGCCTTCTAAGGTCTAGCATGGGAATGTGCTCCCTCAGGAGAGTGGTCTGGTGTCCTGGTCATGAAGGCTGAACCTGGTTCCCCAGTCCCAAATTGGGCAGCTCCGACCATATTGCCACATCCTCTCCCACACTAAACACCATACTGACCCACTGTTAGAAACTTGCTCTGCCTTCAGTCACCACCCAATTGTGCCCCGCTATAAACACCTGGATGCGACTCAATTCAAATTACGCTCTAAACAAGAGTATTATGCTGCCTAAAAGAAAAGTAACAACATCCTGGAAAAAGCAAACATGCATAGGGAATGCAAGATTAAGTAAAGCATGTGAAATGTACGCAGGAACAACATGGTTTCCTTAACCCTTTTACACTCACTATTAAAAAATCAGTGAGTGCTTTTGCCTGAAAAGTTAAGGACAAGACTACAGTGCCCGGAAGGGACCCATTTTAATGTCCATTGCTTATATTGTTACAAAACGTAAGTAGTATGGTCTAAAAAGACCAAGGGCCATATTATCAAGGAACGGCGATAACATTATCACCGCTTTAGCGGCAGAAAACTGCCGCTAAAGCGGCGATAATGGGCTTGATAATATGCCCTTGTGAATTCCCATAGAAGCCAAGGTTCACATCAGCTACTGGTGGGAATGCTATTGTGCAAGAAAGCATGGGCCATGTATATGGGGATGGTGCAACCATGAGCAGTATTCAAACCGTTGTCAGTACCAATGTATCAAACAGCATCTCTCCTATTTGTTGACACCACAGTCTGGCCCTACCCAGTGGCGTGGCTAGGCCTTCTCCCGCCCATGGCGGTTCCAGGCTTCGCTGCCTTGTGGCGGCCGTAAGAGCGGGGGGGGGTGGAGGGAGGGGAGTTGCTGGTGAATAAATCCAGCGTTTGCCACCCAGCACGGCCGCAGGTAAGAGGAGGGGAGGCTCTCGCCCCCAAAACTCATGCCACCGGGGCTGCACAGCCCGCCCCTTAATATGCCACTGGCCCTACCGTTCAATTCTCTTTGCTCCCCCGCCTTCTCCAGACAGGGTAACACCCTGATTGCGTACCAGTTACAACGTTTTTCACCGGGTTAGCATAACCACTACTCACACTACTGTTTAGCACTAGAGAAGTTTGATGGTGTTCTTACTAGTCTTGTGGGACACTCGTGGCAGTTGTGGCATCTCTTTACAAGATGGAACAGAAAAGGAGCTTAGCATTCCTGAGAACTGTTTTACAGTGTTCTTCCAAGCTACAAACGGCAGCGTATTTTATGGTAAATAATAATAATAATAATAAAGATTTGTAAAGCGCGATGGTAGAGGAGACTATAGCGTTCCATCATGCTGTATGCCATGTATCATGTTAAAAAGTAGTAAAGACCCTTCTACCCTGTCCTGTGATCCTGAGGTGTATAAAAATATGATAGATTGGCTGTTCAGTGCATCGCAATGCATTCATACCATTTTTCATGACTTTAACTGACCATTAATATTTTTGTCCATATTTAGGTTGAAGCCTTGCAGGCAATGCATCTTTCGGGTTGCAATGATATATTGAGGACATACTAAAATCTTACCTAGGAATGCATGCCACCCATTGCTTAACATTGGCTTTGTTTTTTGTAACTCACAATTGCATGCTTTCTATTTGTTGGTTTGTTTTGTTTTAGTCCATAATCCATCCAGCATGTCTTTGTCCCTCCCGTGGGGCATAGCCTGTTTACCACCTCTCTGACTAGCTCCTTTTATTCTTTCATGACTGCTCGCTTTCCGAAAACTTTTTCTTTCTCAGAAGGCTCTCCATGAGAATGCATGTATTTCATCTGTCTCCCTTGCATGCTAGATCAGGAAGCAGGAAATGTGCTGTATTTCTTTATAAAAGATTCCCTGCCTCCTATCTTTTTATGTGACTGATTCTACTTATTTCAGGCACTACCAATTCAGCAAGTACACTTGCCTGTGTGGAACAATCTTCTGCCTACAAGCTTGTTTATTTTGGTCAGTGCTCTTTTCCAATAGCATAATGATCCTCTTCCTCAATTCCATACCCATGCCACAGGCACTGGAACTAGGTTGGTGGCAAGTTAAATGAGCAATAAAGAAGACTCTAAATTTTGTTTTTTATCTTATCACATGTCAGGCTCTGTCTTCTGACAAAGTTCTGTTATTATTTTTAAAGGGAACTTGGTATTGACTTTTCTTTCTCTGACTTTAAAGTAAGAGGATTTGTGTGACAATCTTGCTTGGTACTAAGAGTGAGAAAGGAACGACAGTAGGATGTCACTGTTTTCTAGCAGAGAACAACATTTGAATGCCTGTAAATGAACTGTACAAATATATCAGAATGCATCAGCAGTTAGAAAAGTGCAATAAAGCGTTGTTTTAAAAGCCTGAAGTGTAGTGGAAACAAAGATTCTTATACAATCAAAACAAATCAATACACTTGTGGATCCCAATTTCTACAGATTATCGTTTGTACAGTGCATACTTTTCAATGTAAAACTGTAAGTCTGTAGAAATTTTGTGGTCATTTCAATGGAAAAATTGTTTTTTTTTAAATGACTGTGCTGTCTGTAAATGGCAGTATGGTACCACACCCTGCGTTAGTAATTTATTTGGGAAAGTGTGCTATAAAGATGTACCATCAGCCATCCTCACCACTTTCCTGCTGAATACATTTGTGAAACTTGTTGTTTTGTGTGACACATGGATTTTTCACAATCTCTATGACTTCAGTGATGTAACATTAAAGGCAGCACCCCAACTTTAAAAATCTTTCCAGAACCACCGGTGCAGGACAATTGCGAAATGCATGAGCCCTTGTTGGTACACTTCTTATCAACTATCCTGTTTCTACCCAGGTCTTGACGGAAGCAGCATACTGTACTGTAAATAGCATTTGCTAAAGTATCTGGCTCAAATGTTTCAGGTTTTATTTCAGTACTGAGTGTTAACACACAAACCCTGAAAAATAATCTGTATCCCACAACATTCTAACAAACGATCGAAGGAATCATCAACAACTGTGCAGGGACTCATTCTTAGGACTTTTTACAAGAATCTAACTTAGACGTGCAATCAAAAGCAATAAAGGAAGTGCATGCATGGACATTACAAATGACAAATAGAAGAAGCACGCAATACGCTATTTTTACCCACAACACTTATGGTGCAAGCCTCAACAAAGAAGTTTTTTTTAGGGCTGTTGGTACCTTAACTGAGCATGTTTCTATGCCTTCCGAATGCTCACAGATAAGAGACTAAAGGAATGAGAAGATGTTGAGGCCTAAGATTCTATTTCATTCCAGTTTAATAACCAAATCAAGTTACTTCCTTTGCACATGGGACTTGCAAAAGCTAACAATAGCAAGCAGAGAAGGCTTACCCTCGGGTGTGGTAGATGGAAAGTGACTTAGGTACAGCATAGCACGCACAGTATCTGTGTCTCTTATAGAGACTGTGGGCATACTTTATAGGGCATTATGGAATAAAACCCTCAAAATAACCCCACCGCTCACAGTCCTCACCCCCTCCCTGCTAGCATCAATGCAGCCCTTGGATGCACCACAGACCATACTTTTTTGGCCCTTTGGAAAATGTTTGCGAGTACCCATGGTGAAAAGCATCAATAAAAACCTTTGGCAAAGCCAGTAGGCCTCAAGAGCGAGACCGATTGGCTTTGCCAAAACTTGATCCCCGCTGAATTTTGTTGCAGGTTGTTCCTGCCTTCCTGTTGTTCCAGTCTTGTAACACCTTCTTCTCCCACCTGGGACTGCTGTAAGGTACTACCTGTCTTTCTTTGTCATTTCTTGACTTTCTGAATCCACAATTTTGACAATCTTGAGGGTTCTAGAAAAAATTGTCCCTTCCTCTGCTGCCCTGGAGTGGAAGACAAGAAGTGGCCTTTGTGTTCAGCCACAGACATCCACTTTCCAGTCTCAATATCACATGGCTAGAAGAGAATATTTCAAAAAATGTAAGTAATTTATGCAACCTGATCATTTGACAAGAAAGGCAGGACTTCAGCATGACTGGCCAATGTTCATATGTTCATAAGCAACTAAAAAGGCAGGACTGAAGGCCTTCAAGAAAGAGCTATTCGTCAGGACCACAATTTGTTTTTTTAACTCTGTGCAAATATGTTTGAGTATATGCCTCCAAATTAACATTTAGCAAACATAGGCGGGCCAAAAATGAAATCTATAAAGAGATAATGGAAACTGTTTTTTAATTAAATTTTACCACTATCTTCTCTAGCAAAATGCTTCCTTTCGATGGAAATTGGTAAATTCGCAAGGTTCATTAAGAAAAATAGATTAAAGAAATACATTATACCCCATTTGCTGAAAAATGAGTCAGCAAAAGTCAGTTTGCATATATTTTCTCAAGCAAAATTTATTTTGCAGACCGTTTCTTCATAGTAAAACCAACTTCCCAAATTTCATGAAATGTACACAGTTCTCCATACAATTTCAATCTTATGCAGATGAAAGTCACACAATTGACAGTGCCAATAAAAATGTCACTGTTAGTGGATTTTCTGGTGACCTACATTGAAAGACCTAATTTGGAACGCATAGTGTTTTGAAGATGGAACAAAGCAGAAGAGGAAATGCGATAGCTTTGTACTATGATCTGTAAATAGGACTGAACAAATTCTTCATGTGCTCTTCTTTTGTTGACAAATTCTGAATCCATGCACTCTAATTCTGAGTTTCTATGGTTGCTGGCTTGGCCACCTTGAGTTTACTTGTGTTTGTGGATGCATGTATATGCCTTAATAGGTCCTGCTCGACAAGCAGATCTTTGGTCACCGCAGAGGCGGGAATTCCATTTGCTGATGGAGAAGGAGCCCATCACAGACAGCAAACTATTCCTGTCTGATACATTCTAATTACATGTTCTGTTCCCTCCCAGCTGAGCAATTTTTATAGCCATGGTGCGTGTTTTATAGCCCTTAAATCCTGGATGAGAATTAGTGGCGTGGCTGAGGGATGGCAGGCTCGACTGCCTGCAAGAGGAGGGGGTGGAGATACTATGCCTTTTGGAAATATTATGACAAAACTATGCATTGACTAAGGTGTAGGCTAACTCCCAGTCACAATGAGAAGCAACAACGATCTTTGAAAGCTGGGTCTTGTGTGCCAGTTGGCAGTAAAAAGCATTATCAACTGGTTAGAGTGCCATTTCATTCACTATAGGTAAATGGGAAAGGCGAGGTGAATTGTATTGAATTGGGAGACAGGAAGAGTGTGTCTGGATCTGGAACCGGGGCCATTTTTGACCGGGGTTTGATTCCCTGAAATGTCTGATCAAAGCTTCTCTTTATTGAATAACAAGCAGAGGGGAGTCCACCAATGATCACACTGACTGAAATGCACCAGAAACCCTGAGAAGCTCAGCATTCCAAGAGCTGCTTGCAGACATCTGGCTCAAAGAAGACACTTCTTTGAAACGGACAATGGGGACGGAGGTGTTAATCAGTTTTTGCAGTTACCCCTGAAGAAGGGCTCAAGAAGCCCGAAATGCATTGAGTTTTAATAAACACTGCAATGGACGAATCACACATTTATTCGTGTTTTTGACAAGACGTCTGGATGGGCACATCAGTACATGGGAAACCTTTGGAAATAGCGTGACACTTCTCGCATGTATGGATGGAATTGGATGAGAAACGACTACAAATTGGAAATAAACTTTGAGTATATGGCCAAAAAAAACGGGGTAAAATAAATGTAGAGAGTGGTTTTTCTACCTTAAAGCTGTGCAATTGGGTCAGGGGTGTAACTCACGCCCGATATATCTTTTGTTTTAGTATCATGTGCCGGCAAGGCAGTCACCTAGTTAGCACGCAAACTTGAAACTATCGAGGACGAACATGGATGAACTTTGACCTACATGGTGTGCATCCCATAACTCTGATTCAAAGAAGGTTTGGCATACATATGCACTTTAGTTACTGTTGTTTCTTGAGGTGACAGATTGATGCACCTATACAAATGGAGATATAACAACTAGGCATTATGATATTATAGTGCTATTGAGGGGTTCAAGTGCACTCTACGTGTGAAGACTGTTGATATTGTGCAGATAGGAAAATTAGACTCAAATCTGTTTAAAGTGTACTCAAAATTTACGTTATTCATGCCCTAGCCCAATTATGTAGAATTCATATATAAATGCATAAAGTATATTTATTGAAATGTGACCACTCAGTAACACGTTTGGCCGTGTTACCGGCCTTTCTCACACAGAGGATGCCATCTTGTGAACAATATATATACAAATGACATGCTTTCAAAAGTGACATAGCAAATTTACTCCAAGTGGTAATCTCATTGATGTATTTTATGAACGAGCAGTGGATGATATCAATGAATTCAGAAAAACTTCCATACACAGGAGCCGTAATATGTTTTACAGCAAATGAGTGGCACAAGCTGAATGCGCTTAAAGCAAATAATTCCATCATTACTAAGCCTTCAGATAAGGGCGACAATATCATCATCATGGATAGGAGCCAATACCTCAAAGAGGCAAACAAATGAGGGTTAAAGATCATTATGAGGAGTTAAAAACGAACCCAACCAATGAATTTCAGACTCCATAACAATGAATGTTAAAAAGCTGGCTGGATCAGGGGCTTTTATCACCTGAAGAATATATATAACTCAAAGTATATCAGCCGAGGAACCCGGTGATCTACTTTCTCCCAAAAATACATAAAGACCAACAGAATCCACAGGCAATACCCAAAGTGAGTATGGTGGGCTTGCTTCTTGAAACCACATCCAGATTTTTGGATCTCTTCTTGTGTCAATATATGACCAGTCATTCCTCTTATATTCAAGACACCAATTACTTTCTATGCAAGATCAACAACACCCCATGGCTTAAGACCTACAACATGGTAACAATGGATGTTAGTTCATTATACACATCCATTATACACTGATATGGTACAGCGGTCTGCCAGTATTTTAGAGAGCACTTTCTTTGGCATATGCACAACATGCCACCATGCTCATTACATGTTAACATTCTGCCTCACCCACAACACATTTTTATTTGAGAAAAAAAATCTATGTTCAAAAACAGGGTATGGCTATGGTGGCGTCATTTGCCCCCATGTATGCCAACCTGTATATGGGGTGGTAGAAGAATGAGGTGGCATGGGCTGACACCAACGTGCATTACATAAATAGCATTGTATCATGGGTACTTTTCATCTACGACCTTTTTAGGTCTCGCCTGACCCAGCGCATGCGCTCGTCTGGCGAGACTTATTGAGAGGGCTCCAAAAAGTGCTACCAGGCCAGCCTAGAGCTACAGTGCATGGGCGCGCGCGCCGCGCTTTACCGCAATTACTTTCACTTTCGCGGCAGCACGGCCGCATTGCATAGCCAATAGGTCTCACTTTTGGGACCTTATAAGTATTTAGTTATGCAACTGTTGCATGGCTAAACACTTATAAGGTCCCAAAGGCGAGACCTATTGGCTATGCCAGTGCTTGTTTTATTGTGGGACGGAGATGAAGCAGTCTTACGAGAATACATTGACGTCTTGAACAGAAATACATTTGATATCAGATTAAGAGCAAATTGGAGTGCTAACGAAATGGATTTTCTAAATGTTAAACTGAAGGTCCAAGACGATTCAATTAAGACCTCCATATTCCGTAAGGAGACCTCGTGTAACTCTATTTTACATGGAAACAGCGGGCACCCAAAAGCTCTCAAATGGAGTATACCCTACAGCCAGATACTTAGGGCCTGCAGCATTTGCTCCACAGAAGACCTGTACCAAACTTAAGCCCTCCCCTGGGGCCCGACCTTTTTAAAAAAATACTTTTATGGGAAGGGGCCGTGCAGCACCCCCTTCCTCGGCTAATTTCAGCCCCGGGGAACCCCAAGTTTTTTCTCACACACAGGACGCCATCTTGTGAACAACATTTATACAATGATGTGTTTTCAAAAGAGAACTGATTTTCAAGAAAACATAGAAGAAACACTTTTAATGAAATAACACATTGGAAATCCATCTCCGTGCCATAATAATTAATGTCTGCCAGCTCATTGCACAATATGTTCAATCCCAATTTAAGAGTAGAAACTAGGAATCAAAAAGTAGATATAAAATTAGTAGTCCTCTAATTTTTATGAATTGCAGCAAATTCAAGTTAATTAATCCATGCTAATATGCACTACTATACCAAATAAATCAGAAAATCACATTGGCTCTAATGGCTTAACCTCAATTCAAACTGTCAATATTACCAATATTCAATAAAGTGCGTGAGTGCATACTCTATTCATGTGAGCTGCTCACATTCAAGACACCAATAATGAAAACAATTTTCACAACAGTTTTTTCGGCGTTATTGTAAGTTTTGGTCAGTTTTGTGATTTGGTATGGAGCCCAAGTGAGTTATACCAGATTGCTCTAATGGCACTTTATGTCCTGGGAAGGTCATTTGTATCTCAGACCCAGTGGGTTAATACGTTCAGTCCCCCACCTTGTTAAGCCTTAAAAGTCATATATCATTTCATTTGATATAGATTCAAAATTATGTATGTGAAATATTGAATAAGCCATCCTATGTCCTATGTGGAAACAATATATCCCTTGTGCTTATGGAAATTGATTATATTAACTGAACCTCAACTTGCATGATTAATTGGCATGACTGTACATAATCATCTTCAAATGCGACATGATTGTGCCCCACGAGACACCATCTAGTAGAGAACCTTGTCCTTCCACTTGTGTTTCTTCACCACTAAACATAAATTAAACCAAAGAAAAAACAAAATACAACAACATGATTTAACATGGTATCCTGGTCTTGTTATATCTGGAGAGATTAGAGAGCTAGACTTTTAGAGATGCACTTCTAGCTAATCTTCAGTGTTCAACCCTTTATAGGTATATTACTATTCAGGTTGAGTATATACCGGGATTCAAGCTTTCTTAGTCACTATTGCATGCCCTGATGTTGTTGGGCACTGAGTCAACTGAGGTCTGTACCATTGCTCTTGTGCACATCTTCAAACAGTTGTGCCGCAGGGTAACTGTGGCCTTTGCTTTTTATAGCCCTAACATGTTGGAGGAATCTCATGTGCTCCCCACATATATTTTGGGGCATGTACATCTTAGTACGTACACAACAAACTCACTTTTGCAATGAAAGGGTTTGCGAATCTTAAAGGAGATGTTCGACAAAGATGACACAGCTCCTGTTGTATTGACACCATAATGACAGGCTTTACACTTGTGACACCTTGTTATGTTAAATAAATATCTAAAGCTCACAATTACCCGGAGGATTCTAGGCACTACCATTGATACAGAGATACGAAGCAAAACTAATTATTAAAAAGCCAAGTTTTAGGATACTATCTAAAAGACAGAAGATCTGGCTTGAACTTAATATGCAGGGGCGGGGTGTTCCAAAGTTTTGAGGCACCTACCACAAAACACCTTCCACCCCAAGAGGAGAGTTTGTATTTAGGGATGACAATGTTCTTGGTGGCCCTAGATCGTAAAATCCTGTCTGGGTAATACCACTTAAAGCGGTCTTTGAGAAATTTCAGACCTGCATCATGCAATGCCTTGTATGTGATGCACAAAGCTTTAAAGCTAACTCTTTGTTTAATTGGTAGCCAATGAAACTTCCGTAAGGCAGGTTTTGCTGAAATAAACGTACGAATTTCCAGCAGCAGCTTTGCAACTGCATTTTGAAGGGACTGGAGCTTGTTTACATACTGCAATTGCAATTAAGATATAGCCTGTTGCTGTAATCTAATTTTGACAAAACTAGAGCTGTCACAACTGTTCTTTGCAAGGCTGGTGGAATATAAGGGAAGATTTTCTTCACTGTCTTTAGTGTGTAGAAGAAGGCAGAGATAGTGGCATTCACTTGATCCCCAAAGACAAGCTTATTGTCCATTAGGAAATCTAAGTTTTTTACCTTCCTGGCCGGCTACCAGTTAGCAAGCCTTCAGATGCTGGCATCTCTGGACTGCTCACAACAACTTCCTGACACATGGACCTTGCCCATCTAAAGGTCATTAGGGGCTTGTTGTGCATCGTGTGTCGAATAGTCGGATCACTCTTAATGAGGTGCCAGTGCCTAGTATGTATCTCCCTGACATTTGGATGTTCTACACAGTGCCATGTTCATCCTTAAGTCTTGTTCACTTTGTTTCTGGTAGACTTTCTTGGTAAACAAGAATGTCTCATGATTCCTTTCTTGGCCCTGTTTCTGGTTGACTGACCTACATCCTGGCTGTGTCTTCTTGCTAGGATTCTGCTAGCTAGCTCATCCTGCACCACCACCAGCTGTTGCTGATCACTACAATTCTGAAGCACATGCAGATTTTCAGCATAGGGAATACTGTATTTTAGTTTGTGGGGTCGGTGTTCAGAGCATGTAGTGTAGTGTTGTCAGCTGTGGGTGTCTTGTATGTTTTTGTGTGGATTCTGCCCTGATTGACAAACACAGTCAGGTCTAAGAAATGTTCTTCCTGTTTGCTCACGGAAGTAGTGAAGTGTAGATTTAAGTTGTTATTGTTTAACTTCTCAGTGAAGAGTTTTGCGGAAACCTCTGTCTCCCTCCATATGACAAATAAATTGTCAATAAAACGTGTCCAAAGGACTACCTTCTCAGACCATTTGAACGCAAATTGCTGTGTGAACATCTACTCCTCCCACCAGACATATGGAGATTTGCATAGCTGGGGGTGAAGCAGGGGCCCATCACTGTTCCCCTGACCTGCCTGTAAACCTCTTAACCATACAGGAAGAAGTTATTGTGAAGGCACCACTGTACCATCAACAGGAATATTTGTGTGCATTTGTATAAGGATGCATGTATGGCACCCAAAAAGTATTCTTCAGCTCTGAAGCCATCCTGATGGGATATTCTTGTGTAGATAGATGTCATGTCCTTAGTAATGAGTACATAGCTCCCTTCCCAGGCCACATCATATATCCTAATTAAAAAATCCCTAGTGTCCTGAATGTATGAGGATAGATTTGGGATATATTCCTGTAAGAAAAATCAGTATACCTGGAGGAATTTTCAAATAGGCTCCCAATAGCTGATATTATTAGCCTGCCTAGAGGCCTTCTTATTGATCTTAGATATGAGATACAGTATGCGTATTGTGGGGGCATCAGCTCTCAAAAACTGATATTCTTCCTGAGTTATCAACCCCCCCCCCGCCATTTCCGATAATTAAACATGATATGCTACTCGGAGCATCAACAAAATCAGATTTACTTGTTTTTGCAAACACAGTCAGTGTCATTGAGTTGCCTTAATGCTTCTGTTTTGTACATGGATAGGGGCCAAAGGACAATGTTTCCTCCATTGTCAGACTGTCGGATGACTACATCCGGTCTTCAATTTGTCCATCAACTGAAAGTATTTGACCTCATGATTGTTCGCAGTGCCTTTGTTTGTTTGATTGACAGTGCTCTGCAAATTCTTCAAGTCTTGCACTATAAGCTTAAAAAAATGTCAATTGAGTCCCTAGAAGAGTTAATTGGTTTAAAGGGTGTTGGTGTGCTGTCATACACATCCAACCCATAATTGTCAATTATTTCTTGTTTGGATATCGCTTCACATGTTCCTGAAATCTCTCTTTCAAACATGTCCAGTTCCATCATCAACTTTATATCAGATACTTGGAGATTTGTTACATCCCTCTGGAGGTTGTCTCTAGCAGCTCAATTGCCTGGCTTTTTGTTGTAGTGATATTTTCGCAATTTTAATTTAATAATAAATTGAAATAGATCAATTCACATTTGACCATAATTACATTTTTACATATATATATATATATATATATGATGATGAAGGATCACAAAAATCACAACAGCCAGCCAGGGCAAAAATCTGATCCAAAAGGATGCAATGAGTCACTAAGAAATTTATTATCAAAGAAAGAAGCAACTAAAAACAGATGGACTCATCAAAGAACAAAAAATATATTTCCATACAATGTTTCGGCTTCCGCCTTCCGCCTTCCGCCTTCCTCAGGTAGTACACGATTGTTTGCTCACTGCTGGATTTTCGAAAAGCATCATGAGTGAGTATTCCATTTGGAATGTGGAATTAATGCAGCCCTGAGATGTCTTGAGAGATGCAGTAATCAGGTGGTGTTTACTGTGATGTTCAGTCAATTTTAAACAATTATTTTAAATGATACATCCAGACATTTTCTTTGGAGTCTTTTAAGGTATGTTTCAGAGGGGAAATCCTTCAAATCTGATAGCACATGGTCCACAAGGTTAAATGAGCGTTGTCGGGTTTCTTACTAGTTGTTGCTGATTTGTGATTCCTGAATCGTGTATGGAGGTCATTCACTAATTGGCCTACATATTGTTTTTCACAGCTTTGGTGTTGGCACTGAATCACATAAATAATGCATATTGAGCGACATTTAAGATGCTGTCTAACCCCATAGGTTCTTCTTATAACAGAACTTGTTACTGATGATGTTTGTAAAAGGCATTCATGCCTTTTAGAATCACAGCAATGAAACCCTGTATTTGTTACAGTTTGCCTGAGTTCAGCTCTTACAAAACGAGCTTGTAAATTGGAAGCTCTGAAATAAGCAATGACTGGCAATTTTGAAAAAACATTTTGTAATTTTTCACAGGTGGATAATAAGGGAAATGTTTTTGGCATTATGATCTTGTAGTTAGGGGCTGATGGATGATAGTCAACCACAACGGGATTCTATCACTTGAAACGTAGTGGCAATATACATTTAGTTCTTTGGCTAGTCCAGTCCATCTAATATATATTTAATAGAGGCACAGTCATGCATATGTGGTTAAGATTGCAATGTCAATATAAGGGAAGTCCTCTTTTGTGACCCTTTATAGGTTTAATAACACAACCTTGACCAATATGCACCAATGTTAGTGACATCATGATATGGGGTACCAAATGATGGGCTTGTGCATGCCAAATTTGGTGCATATTGTTCAAGTGGTTAAAAAATCATAGGCGATTTGAAAAATACTTCACTTTACTAGGTTCGTGATATAAACATTGTAGTGGGTATACGGAACTTTTTAAAAAGTCTAATATATTATCTGTAGTTCATTATATACATGTATTTGTGTAATCTCTCATTTTTTTCCACTAAAGTATAACCTAGTAAATGTAGCTCATATTGACTAAATAGTCCAATCTAAGGAGTTGGTTTATGACCTCAATCAACGTTTCTCAAACAATAATTTATAAAAAGCAATATGTGTGCATAATTCTAAATAATTACAAGGCCATCAGAGTACGCTGTTCACTGATTATATTCAGAAACAATAAAGTCAATCGCAATCTGCATCAATTGTGTTTCAATCTGGAATCAGTTGCCTCTGGTGAGCCAAGGCTGTATGAAAAGCTGTATGCAAACACACACATGCATAATGAACCACATTCCCAAGACACCCGGTACAGCAATGAACAAAAGACTACATAAAAACATAGATTATATTGAACTAATTGAATACATAATCAAAACTCGTGTTGCATTGTTGAACCTTTTGCTGCACAACTTTGACTAAAAACTTGCATTAATCACATGTGGGAGTGCTGCCTACGTTTTGTAATATATAGATAGACAGACGGATGGACAGACGGACGGACCGACGGACAAAAAGAAAGATAGATAGATAGATAGATAGATAGATAGATAGATAGATAGATAGATAGATAGATAGATAGATAGATAGATAGATAGATAGATAGATAGATAGATAGATAGATAATTACGTGCGTCTATATATATGGTTTATGTCATGATAATTTTTCATATGTACTTAGCCACTTTGGCCATTATGGTGAAATCACTCTGGGGAGTTGTTTCCCTGCGTTAAATAATGGTTATATGTAATGTGTGAAGCAAGAAAGAAAGTGTTTTTCTCATGTCAATGTTGCTGTACTGAGCAGCGCAATTTACCCTTACACGTCACAGTTATATACCTGTGTTTGACATATTCACTGTGTGCCTAACTTCATTAATGTGTGTTAAGTATTTAAATGTATTAATGAAATGTAATCATTGTAGAGACTAGAGATTTATACGTGTGCACTACTGTTCAGTTGAAACATGTACTATTTATTTACGTTTTACACATATATTTCAATGTTTACTTGCATATGTATAATCATGTACTCGGAGTCATATTAACTGCCAACTTAACTTAGCCTGACTACAAGCCTCAAACGAAATGCATTTTGTTTGCTAGCATGTTGTTTCATTCTTTGCAGAGAAAGATTATCATTATTTTTGTTAGTTACAGAAAGGGTTATTATTTGTATTAGACTGACGATAGTGTGGCCTGGAGGGATGAACTTGGCAAGCGAACGTGGATAACTAAGTCGGAAGAGGCCTTCTGTTCATCATGTACCAGGATGGAGAGATCATGAAGGTTGAGAACTACAGACCAAGTATTGGTGTGATGTGAAACTGAAGGGATGTTGGAGATGCACTCAAGTAACAATTTGGTTGGTTCCAGGTGGTGTGAAAGGAGATAAGGACATTTCTGAATCTCCTGTGACTTTGAAATTGTGTTCTCACAGTTAGAAGACGTGTTTCCGTTTAGACTTAGCGAGGTCAGTCCTCTCTGCTTGCCTTATTGTTGCAAGTGTGAAACTTATGGTAAACATCTATTTCCTTTTCCAAGTCTTCTGCTGAAGTCTGATTATGCGGGCACCTCCTATGCTCCCCATATGAAGTCCATTGGTAGATGATCCTATATTTGACTTATGTTTAGAAGACAGAAGGGAAGTTTCTTTATGGAATACCTGTTTGCTTTCATCTTTTTCTTGATTGTTGTGGCTATCACAATTCTGTATCTCATCTTATAGCGACTCGACCTACTGAGCAATGTTCCCTCAAATTTTTTTCCTCTGTGTGCGGCAGTGTAAGGTCTCTGTGTGCTACAACCAAGACTATGTGCGACAGGTCCCAGACCACGCGTGGGGGTGCAGCACCAAATATCATTCCAAACGTTTGCTTAAAAAAGTGAAAAGACAGTGCATTTCCACACATGCAGCACCACATGAATGGTCTTAAAGCAGGTTTTCAATTTAGATACACATGCCAAGACATTAATTGGTTACACAGGCAAGTACACTTCGGGTTCAGAAAAGCACATGACTCCAATGGTGGTACCGTAATACGATTTTACTAAAGATCCTCAACTCGAGCACTGTTCATAGGGTGGGGAAATGTTAGGAGCCTATACAAGATTGCATATATACACAATTACATAACATATTTATAATTTGATGTGCAAGCTACGGAGTAATGTGTGGATATCCCGTCAGAGATAGTTTGTGAAATGTGTGACATCCAGGAAAACATGTAGTGTGGAAGAGGGCCATTCACACAAGTCAAGTGTCATCACTGTTAATAGGAGCATGGCTGCGGGGCAGATTGTGAGCCTTTTTTAAAGTATTTATGCTATTCGCTGCAGCAGTTATGCATGTACAAGGCGCTGCACATGAATACTTTCGAAAGGCACACAATCAGCCCTGCAGCTGCGTTCTATTAACAAAAAAAATGCAGAGTCTCAAATACGACGTGTGCTTTCAAAATCCTGAGTTTTTAAACAACCAAAAGGCTGAGGACCTTTTTCTTGCTGAATTTTTTGGTACCTAAGATTACTCTAATATGACCTTATATATGTTTTAATATTGTTGTAGGAGATGTTTGGAGTATAGTTATATGGTTTTTATTAACCGAATAAAGTGAATATGACTGACTGAGAATCCTGAGTTTGCGCTTCTCTAGACAAAACACTCTAAAAACATACATTCTGCTAGCATGAATGACATGGTAGTCCTACACCTTGTAATCTCCATTGTTTTATGTAACATTTCCTGTACTCTGATTTACACACTTATAAGCCTTCATGTCTGTGTAATATATGCGTGATGTAAAGTGATCCGACATCCTAAACTGGTAAGAGAAGCACTATAAAATAAATAAAATATATATGAGAGAGGGTCTATGGAGAGATGAGGGGCACTCTTGGAGAGTGGCAGTGGGTGAACTTGTAGAAAAGAGAGCTATGAGAGGAGGGCACCAAAAAAAGAATGTTGCCCCGGGTGCCACCCGCGAAAGCTGGTTATGTGCAGCTGTGTCAACCTCTCAAAGTTAATTTTTGTGAAAAGATGGAATCTTCTTGCTGTAGACTGCAGTGTTCCTCTTCATTTGGCAACTTCAACAATTGCCAAATACTGCGGAAAACAGTGCTTAATTTATAAAACAATAAGTGCCGGTCCTCAAAGCTTAGCTCAGAAGATGTGCATTGTTTTCTGTCTGTGGCTCTGGATGAAAGTTTGTTGAGGAAAAATATGTAACAGTCGCCAGAAATTAGTGCTGCTGGGCGTGGGATCACTGGATTCACTTGAAGATGACTAGTACAAAGCAATTGGGCCAGGCTGTGGTTCAATTTATAGCAGGACCTCACCCGAAGCTGACAAGTTTTGGATAATTTGTGGCAAAATCGTACAGCTACGGCGGTATTCTTGAATGTTTCATGTTAAAAAAATTATTACTTTCAATAAACATCACTCAGTTCCATGAAATAATCGTTTAATCACATTGAAACACTTTAATATGATGAAACATCCATGTTTTTCTATTTTCTAGTCTACCATTTTCCTCACATTTGTTACCCGAGTTACATCTTTTATGGCTCTGCTCGTGATCTGGCTCTTAGAGCTAGGCCAGACCCAGGTTCAGCTCTCCCCAAGGCTGTCCGTGTCCCCTAAGAAATGTAGTCTCTTCTATGCCCTTTGATGCTGCAGCACCTGCCCCACCCCAACTTCCAACGCAAGTCTGATGTGAGGCACACTGGGGACGTCCTCTGCTTCCTTCACTAGCACATCACTCACCACTGAGCTGCTAAACTCCTGCGCATCCACCTCGCACACACGCTGCACTTTTATATATATTAGTTCAGTCGCAACTTTTTCTAGACTTTGATGCTTTTTTATTATCATTATCCTGCCGTTCCGGGTCAGACTCAAACCTCCGTAGCGTAGCGCCTGGTGATCTAAAGCCACAGTAACCCCCTTGAAGGAAGGCAGGGGAGCCGGGTGCGGGCAGGCAGCGTGTGCTGGCGGTAACAACCTCCGGGGCTGGGTGATGGGTGCCCCTTAGCTAAGGCTACATAGTTCTTGTGAAAGTGCCTTTCTGTGAAGATGGCTCCAGGGCTCTGGGCTCCAGATGCTGAGGGTGAACCCGTCTGACTCGCAGCTCCGGGTGCCAAATGGGAGTCCAGCTGACTCTGTCTGTGTCTGGGCCGGAGCTGTGAATCCTGCTGTCTGTTCAGCACGTTCTAGATTCTCCTCCAGGTCTCTGGGTTCCGTGGCTTGAATGGAGTTCTAGACTGAGCTCCCGAGATGTCAGTTTCACCTCTCTGTAAAGTACATTAGAGTCTGCACCACAGTTATAAGTTCCTGCTCTGCGTCTTACATGGCTTAGAATTTGCACCAACGCTACGGATTCCAGCAGTTTGCACAGCACTTTATAGATAGTGCCGTGTGGTTCTGCTGCAGCTCTTTGCATGAATCTCCATAGCGCCTTCTTCTTAGACTGTGGCACTATACCTTTGAACACCACTTTTCACAGCTGCCTATCGATCGAAGACTTTCTTTTCTTCAACCAATGCGTTCCACCGCCTGTGTCTAACCGCTGGGTTCTAGTTAATGGTACAACACATCGCAGGGCCTGCTCTGGGGGTCTGGAACATTTCTTCCTACGAATTGCAATAGACGCTTCCCGGGCGGTAATTGTACAACTTTAGACAATATGTCCTAGAACCATTCTTATTCTCTAAGTTCTACGTGTTTAAACACAATGTTCTAGAGACTGTTTGTGCTTTCTATTTTCCCTCTTAGCACAACATATTGGAAGGTAGCTCTATAGGCCAGCTGTTCATGTAGCGCTTTCAAGGTACTAGACGTTTCTAATGGTAGACTGTGTGCTGTGCAAGTCCTAATGAACGTTGGGTTCCAGACTGTCTTACAGCACTTTTGAGATTTGCTTGCTGAGTTTTGAGCTGTCGCTCTTACAAGAATATGTTCTAGAGCATGTCACTAATCCCTGTTCTTACCCCAAAAAATATGAACAATGTCTTACTTTAATGTAACTGGTACCAGTGTAAAGCGTTTCAATACATTCAGGTTAGAGTTAGCACAATATGGCATTGCAAAAAAATGACACAGTTGCCTCTAGGCTCTACTTTCGTTTCAGGCTACTGAATCGTAGGATACTTTTCTTGTTTAACTATTGTTAGGGTTTTAATTGTAGCTGCCACGGAAATTCTTTTATTTTATGTATTCGCTTGTTTGCTCCCAGCGCATTTGCACACCATTGAAAAGAGGCTTACCAGCACTCATTACTCTTCCCATACATCGCGCTGCTCCTCTGCCCAGCACTCCAGTTCCGGGTTCGGCGGGTTGCCGATCCCGGTAGAGGGACGCGGCTCCTCCCCCTCTCCTCACTACCGCTTCCTGGGGGCTGTTTCAAATTCGCCATAGGTGCCCAGCCGCGCAGCGTATGCGCGCAGCGGGTGCGTCGGCGGCGCGCCAAAGGCAAGCCCATCTGCGACCATCCGCGTCGGTCTGTCGCCGGATGCGGGACACGCTACCAGTTTGCCTAGACCTAGGCATGCGTACTCCCAGTCCGAGCTGTTCGCAATTGGGAAGCATGCAGCAAAGTGCTCCCAACCTCGGCCTGTCGGTCTAGAAGGCCCGTTTGAGTGCATGTGCTGCGGCTTTTCATCTTTAACCTTGGGTAAACCTAGCAACTCCACTTCCCGTTCCTCTGTGTTGGTCTGCTCGCTTAACTGTCGCTCGCTTGTTAAACATTTTACTGATGTTCACTGCCTCTTGGAGGACAGGTCTCCTGATGTTTTGTTTCTTACTGAGACCTGGCTCTCAGAGGATACGGTGACCGAGCAGGTACTTGCTCTTCCTGACGACTATACGATGTATACTCTTAATAGACCTAGGAGAGGAGGTGGCATGGCAGTTATTTTTAAAACTATGTTTCCTTGCACTTTTATTAAACAGACTGTTGCTGATTGTGAGTGCGCTTCTTTCAAAATAACCTTTAATTGTAACCATACGATGTCAGGACTATTGATTAACCGCCCTCCAGGTCCGTCCACAGAGTTACGAGCTGCCCTACCAGAGATAGTTAGCACTTTAGCAGTCAATGCTTCTAATGTTTCTGTCATAGGCAACCTCAATCTGCACCTAGAAAATGATTCTGACCCTTCTGTATTATCTTTTCTGGCTGACCTCATGGCTTGTCAGCTCGTGCAACGGGTCCCCGGCCCCACTCATGCGGCTGGGCACCTACTTGACCCCATTTTCACTAACATACCGTCTTCTGAGGTCCTTATTCCAGATCCTATAGATGGGTCGGACCACTATTTAGTCACTATGGTGATATATGATATTTTGCCAACATGTAAATTAGTCAGCACTTCGTCTGTTAAGCGCCCTTGGCATAAACTGAGCTGGGAACACTTTCAAAATCATCTTGCAGCCACTTCTCCGGTCATTCTGGCTGACCCTAATGAGGCCTACTCTATCTTTTCTGATTGGATTTTGAAGCCGTTGAATGCTTTTATTCCTGCTAGGTTGTCCAGGAATCGGGTTAATAAACCCAACCCATGGTACAATGCAAACCTGGCTGACCTGCGCAAGCTGTGCAAGAAGTTGTAGAGAGTTTGGCAACGGGATTTTGATCCATCCTCTAAGGCTCTCTATCGCGCGGCTATAAAGCGCTATCATAGGGCTCTCCATGTTGAGCGTGCCGCCTTCTATGCCGAGCAGATTCGGGTTAGCTCTAACCCAGCTAAGACGATCTGTTCCATAGTGACGGGGCTCAAAACTCAGAAGGATGTTGTAGGTGCAGGGATTACTTCTGACTCGCAGTGCGAAGAATTGGCCAATTATTTCATTAAGAAAGTCGAGGATATTTATAAAAACTTTCCTATGGTTCCTACAGGCCTTTCCATGACCTCTGGTAAATCTATCCACGGGGTTCTTGGAACTTTTCCTCCTATAACACGAGAACTGTTATTGACATTCTGCGCCAAGGTTAAATAAGGCTCTCCTGCTGACCCTCTGAAGCCTGATCAATTCAAAAGAATATTATCCACTATTGCTCATCCTTTGGAAGTGGTGATCAATGGGTCTTTGAGTGAGGCAGTTGTGCCCAGGGCCTGGAAAAAGGCCAGGGTTCTTCTGCTGCTCAAGAAACCCTCTTTAGACCCGGAAACCAGAAAGCTTTCGCCCCATCTCCTTGTTACCTTGGGTTACTAATATCACTGAGGCCTATATTACTTCCCTCCTCACTGATTTTTTTACGGTACATCGGAGGTTTGACCCGTCTCAAAATGGCTTTCGACCCGGCCATAGTACCGAGTCAGCACTTTTGGCCGTTACTGAACACCTGTGGGCGGCCTTAGACGCAGGGCAGACGTCGGCACTGATCCTTTTGGATCTTAGAGCCGCATTTGACACTGTATCTCATGTCATTCTGCTGAAACGCCTATCTGAGGCTGGGGTCTCTGGGTTAGCTCTTAGATGGCTGTCTTCCTTCCTGGCTAGCAGGACGTTTCAGGTAGTCGCCCCCCCCTTTTGCCTCTGGTACCTTTCCTATTGGTCAGGGGGTCCCACAGGGCTCGTCCTTGAGCCCCCTGCTCTTTAATCTTTATGTTCAACCTCTGGCGGAAGTTGCCAGGAGCAGGGGGTTGACCATGGTTTCCTATGCTGACGACATTCAGCTGGTGGTGGCCCTCTCTAGTGACCCCGAGCAGGACGCCAGGAAATTCCAGGGCGACCTCTCTGCAGTCGCCGAGTGGATGACCGCCAACTGTTTACAACTGAGTTCTAACAAGTCTGAGGTGTTGTTGGTGGGGGGGAACCATGGTCACTGGAGTGACCTGTGGTGGCCTGCCAGTCTGGGCACAGCACCTACCCCCAAGCCGGTAGTAAAGAACTTGGGGGTTTGGATGGACAGCTCACTCAACTTTCAGATCCAGACAAAGAGGGTGGCAGGCATTTGTTTTGGTCTGCTACGTGGGCTTAAACCTATTCTGGCCTTTTTTGATGCTACAACCAGGCAGACCATTATTTAGGCCCTGATTTTGTCAAGGATCGATTATGCCTGCTCGCTGTATTTAGGAATAAATAAATCTGAAATACAGAGGCTACAGAGAGTCCAGAATGCGGCCGTGAGATCTCTTCTGGGCTTGCGTAGAACCTGCTCAGTGACCAGTGCTCTTCGTCGCCTTCATTGGCTACCGGTAGCCAGGCGCATTGAGTTTAAGGCACTCTGTTTTGCCTTTAAAATTCGGAAGCAGGCATCTCCCTATATTCTGTCCGAACTCCTTCTACCTTATATTCCCAGACGACCACTTCGTTCTATGGGACAATGTTTAGTAGTGGTTCCCTGGGTAAGGAAAGCCTGCGCTGGCGGGCGCTCCTTCTGTCATAGAGCGGCCCTGCTGTGGAACTCTGTGCCGGTTCACATTCGGGAGCTTACTAACTATCTCAATTTCAGGAAAGCAATTAAGACATTCCTGTTTCCGTCCTCGTAGGCCTTGATCGTTTTTTGCATACTGCTCTGTTGTTGCTTAGCGCCGAGACGCCTCTTAGCTGAGGCAGCTGTTGCGCTCTATAAAACTGCTTAACATAACATAACATAACAGGGCACTTAAACCCAGGCAGTGGAGCTTGTGTGGCGTGCTCGTGCTTTCTTAATAAGCACATGCCACTACAGGACATGGGTTCGAAGGGATCTGTCGACTGGCTGTAAAAGGGTATATGACAGCTACTATTCCCACTAGGATCACTTCGCTCTGCCCCTCTCCTGTTGCTTTTGTTTCCCCTCCAGCCCCTGTTGTTTTCATATCTCCTCCTGTGTTGCTTTGCCGGTTGCCCCCCCCAATCCTTCCCCGTGTGCTTCCACTGCCCACGCCCACCTTTAAAAAAAAGCATTTGCAATGCAATAGCTCTCGCATTGCTGAAGGTTTGAGCTTTTGGCGTTGCATTATTATTAGCAACACCAATAGCTCAAACGTTCAGCAATGCGAGACCTACTACATTGCAAATGCTTGTTTTTCTTTTCTTTAGTGCAAGCTGCAGGGCTGATTGTGACCCTTTGAGGTAGTATTCAGGTTATTTGCAGTGCACAGGGGCGCCGAAATTAACATGAATAATAACACAAAGGGTCACAATCGGCCCTGTAGCTGTACAATTAAGAAAAGAAAAGTAGAGTCTCCAACACAGTGTGTGCTAAAGCACACGTCGTGTTGGAGACACTGTTTTGCTTTTCTTAACAGTGCAAGCTGCGGGGCTGATTGTGACCCTTTAAGGTAGTATTTATTTATTTAAGAGTTTTATATAGCGCTGGCTAGACCCGAGGGTATCAGAGCACTTTACATCAGTACATGCTCATATCAAGATAATGGGTATGCAGCTTCCATGTCTTCATTGTTTTCCCCTGCCTGGTGCGGTGTGAGAGGGGCAGATACCCAAAAGCATTACATTTTAAGGAGTCACCCCTCAAAACTACCAGCATTGTTCCTTCCAACTGAAGCACCACGCAGACACGCCTGCCCGACATGGAGCCAAAGGACCCCCCAACTCCCTTCTCCCCCCCACCCCACCCCACACACACGCGCGCGCGCACACACTAAACCACGCCTCTGGCCCACAGTATATAAAGCAGGTCTTCGCTCAGCCAATCGGGAGGGTTCGAATGTGGGCAGTAACCACTGGTAAGTGCAGCGTTCTAGGTTTATTGTCACTGACATGAATCCGATAGAGTGTGGACGTGCTTAGCGCCCTGTGCTGGGTGAGATTAGGGGCGATGTGCTCCTAAAAGCCATATTGCCCACTTGCAGTTGACGTTAACTACTGTTACCTTGCCGTCCTCTTTTTTATGTGACATCAGCTGTGGGAGGGGAATTGATAGAAATTAATACCCTGAACAGAGGGCAATAATGCTTACATGTACTGTAAATCACCAGGGTGCCCTTTTATTTTGCTAATTTTTAAACCGCAGTCTTCAAACGACTAAAAACAGTCATCTATAAAATCACTAATTTCCCTGCCCGCAGTGTGGGGGATCTGATGTCTTATAGTGCCTAGATACCTTCACCTCTAGGATGACGCATGAGGTTTGCCTCCGGGTTTTATGTATTACTTATCTGAATTTGTTCTGCGCCAATGCGAGGTTCTCTAGTCAGGGGTAGTAGTATTACCATTTCCATTTGATAACTTTATTTCGGTCAAAGACCATAAAAGTGCAAGAAGAAAAAATACATACAAGAGTGCACACATCATTAAAACAATAAATAAAAGCAAGTTAATATACTATTAAAAACGAATTAAACTATATGGTTATCAGAGGACAAGGTCAATAAAAGACGACAATGTTTACCCAAAACTTTTCCTTCTTCGCCACATACCAAGTAAAAAACGGGAAACAGCAAAAACAATAGGGGGATGAGTATCATATGTTAAAACCCTACATGCCTGAATACAATGTCTGAACCCAAGGTTCCTACATAGAGGGATCAACCAGTGTTTCCTTATCATTTGGTAGGCAGGGTAGAAGAACATAACATGGCATACATCTTCACAGTTATAATTACAAGCCGGGCAGGCAAAATTTTCTGATTTTGACCATTTGTGGGTGAATGCCCTGAGTGGTAAGCTACAATGTCTTAGCTGTATATAAAGCTTCCTCGCGAGGGGTGGATAAATTACGTCTAAAAAGGCTTCTGCTCGCGTTTCAGCTTTTACTAAAAGAAACTCTTTGGAAAGTCTCCCAAAGAGCTTGATCCATGTAGGGCAAGTAATTTCTGCTGCCTCAGCTGACTTATAAGTTCCAATTTAGGTATCCCTAAACAGGACACCTCCGGGGACTCCCAGAACTCGATCCAGCCAATCCTTATACTGAGATTCTTAATATGGTGTAACCACGCGATATTCTTATATTTTATGAGAGTCCAAACCTCTAGGAATTCCTCTCTGTATGGTGCCAATTCAGGCACTGACCAGAGTCTTTTCCAGTAGAGCATGGGCCGTAGAGCTGCTAGGTCTTCGATTGATTACAACCCCAGATCAAATCGCAAAGGAATAAGTAATGTGCTTAGCGGCAGAACCAAGAGGCTTCTCATAAAACCCTGCTCAGCCCTAATGAGTTTAGATATGTTTTTATGGCCCCAGAGTTCAGCTCCATACAATGAGGCCGTTCTGGCTTGTAATCGATATGTATTTCTATAGCCGGAGCTGCCGGTTTAAAGATCGAAGTTCGCTGGACCTTGCTAATCCCTCCCATAACTTGGGACAACCTGAGCGTTGATTTCGAAATTTGGGAATCCCAATCAAAATTCTCTGTCAGGCTGATCCCAAGGTAAACAAAAGTCCTAACTCTCTCAAGTGCAGAGCCGTTAAGAGTGGGGTTTGGACGGGTCTGCTTCGGAGGATTGAAAATCATAAACTTGGTCTTATCCAAGTTTATCTCCAATCCTCGAGCAGTACAAAATGCAACAAAACCGTCCAGGGTGCGCTGAATGCCCGATGATGTTTTGGATAACAACAAAGTGTCATCCGCAAACATCAGAGCGGGCACTCTGCCGGTGGCCAGCCTGGGGGCATCATTATCAATTACATCAGCTAAATGGGTCTTGGTGCGAGGATAAAGACCCCTGGCTGGGAGGGGCTTGGGAACAAGTAAAGATGGCCCCTACCTGCCTGCGTTAGGTCCGAGTCCAGGGTCCGCCGGTGTGGCTCCCAACACTAGCCAATCAGTCTTCAGTCGGGGAGAGGGCATTCATCCAGGGGCAGCGCTGAAGTTCGCCTAGGGCGGGCTGTGCATCCTTATCCAGGGTCAAGCACCGTTCATGTTAATTGCAGCTCACAGGGGCGCCGAAATAAATATGAATACTAACACAAAGGGTAACAATTGGCCCCGTAGCTGTGCACAATTAAGAAAAGAAAAGCAGAGTCTCCGACACAGTGTGTGCTAAAGCACACGTCGTGTTGGAGACACTGTTTTTCCTTTCTTAACAGTGCAAGCTGCGGGCTGATTGTGACCCTTTGAGGTAGTATTCATGTTACTTGCAGCGCACACGGGCGCCGCAATTAACATGAATACGGTCTTGCAGGATTAGATGTCGTTGTGTGCGCGCTAAATTCAGCACACTGCGCGCTTGGGGGGACTTCAGTGCGCGCGCGGCTTATTGGGAACAGTGCTACTGAGGTATTTCAGCTTATCTGCTGTATTGGTGTACTTTTTAGGTCTCGGGACCATCCTGTCCGCAGACCGGAAGTCCGGAGATTTAATGTCTTTGAGAAGAGGGGCTTGCACCCGCCCCTCTTCTCTCCTGTTCTCCATTGGCTGGCCTCTTAAATGCTGGCCAGCCACTGGAGAAGAGGTCCAGTCACTCCTATTATGCCCCGTCCTTTTCGGATCAGGGGGCGTGTTTTTTGCGAGAAGTCTCAGGGAGGAGACAACAGCAAAACACGCCCCCGAATCCGAAAAGGACGCTGCGTTTCTCCGAGGCAGTTCTTCTCAGCCTCGGAGAAAGGCGGTGGTGTCCCTGCGGCTCGAGCCCGTAGCTGTTCAGCCCTTACCTTGTATCCCCGGAGCCAACTCGGGTTCTTGCACGGTGGGTGAGCACGGATGGTCGGTTCTCAGCGCTTTCAGGCCTCCACAGTACCTCAGGTGCTCCCGGGGCATCTTTTTTCCCTCTTTCCTCTGTTACGTATTCAACGCCCTCCCTCAAACCCTGCCCAGCAACAAACAGGAGTACTTTCGTAACTGGGAAATACTATGCAGAATTCCGACGATCGATGCAAATTTAGTATGCACAGTAACTCCCATTAACTCATAATTCAATAAATTAGAGATTAAACTGCCGAAAGATTCGCGTGAAGCACGAGTCACCGACCACTACTGCTCACGAGTCTCGGTCATGTGAGAGACCGGCTGTCCTTGTGAACAGGTCCTTTCGACTGCCGCGGTGACTTCGAGTCGTGACAGAGTTCAAGCATCGCCCACTGTAGACCACCATGGATCAGCCTGCAACCTTGACTAAGCCGAAAGAGGCTGACTCCCCATCAAGAGCGCCAGCCAAACCACAAATAAAACGATCCTGCCGAGTATCTACCCTCTGAAGAAAGGTAGGACAGGAGGCACGTGTAGACTCCGTAACCAATCAGCACATTGAAATTCTTTGCGGAGCACTAGGATTGGCCGAGGTGCCGCCAATTGCTCCAATGATTGCCCTTATTGCATATTACCAGTACCTCCCACTCTCACAAGACTCCCTGAATATGTTGTGCAATGGGATCTGTTTGGTATGCGACCCGGAAGTGCTGGATTTACAGGCAAATGACATCCGTGAAAAGATCAACAATGGACCATAGACTTAAAGCTGAATTCACGGGCGGCTCTGTAAGTAGTCTGGTTGTCACTTTGCCTATACCAGATTTGTTTATTCAGACAGTAGTTTCAGGTTGTATCTGTAGTCTGTCAGATTCTCGCTCGTAGAGAAGCTGACATTCCGTAAGGCGAAAGAGCACTTTAACTTTTTCATTTGTTGTGCATTGATAATAGTGCAATCATTCGATATATTACTATATTAAAATAACTTCAGCATTATTATCCAGATCTGAAGTGGTAATCTTTAAAAAAAAGTACTGCACTAACGTTTTATTCGATTATTATATTTACCATCGCTTCTCTGCTTATAACAGTCCAGTAATCGCCATATATGACTAAGCAACATGTGTGCATTGTTGCACCTATGCATGTAGTGTACTCTGAAGTGCATTTTCTGTGAAGGAAGATGAGTCTATGTTTGTGCTATTTTAATAGCACAAACCTAGGCAGTGGAGCGTTGCACAGGGTCAAAGGCAGGAATACAGGCAACGAGTGATTAAAGAGGTACCTGGGTTCTGGGAGGAGACGTATAATATTACTGCTTTGTGCTGTCGTGTCTTTAAAGCGATGCCACTATAACGGTGCCCTAAATTGGAGCAGTGTTGAGGCAGTCCTGCTGGATACGGAGATGTTGTTCCAATTCCTTGATGCATAGAGAAGGTCTACTGCCTGTTTTTTCATTCTTTACAGTTTTTGGTCTCCAATCTGATGGTATCTTGGCTGGGTGTGCCACGAGCCAACAGAGATGGTGTGCTTGTCTGCCAGGTAAGTGGAGGGTGCTGCTCTTGTTGGCTTTCTAATAATGCGGCTGGTTTTGATGATGGTTTGGGCCAGCAAGGGTTGCTAATGTTCCATAAGGATCGGGGTGATGTGATCTTATTCCTGCAGGACCTAGATGAGACGTGTTGTCTAGGATGCCTTTAAGGCAGGCCTCTGTGAAGCCTGGGAGGTCATGGAGCAGGGCTTTATTACAATCCAGATGGGACAGTTCAAGGGCTTTTAAAGTTGTTTTCTGCAAGAAATGGTTACACTTCTTAAGGATAGAGCTGCTTCTGGGTCATCTTGGTTTTTTGTGGCATGGAAGTTGGGAGTTTGAAGCCATTAAGGTGCATGTCATTGAACCAGGTTTGTATTATTTCTTGCTTGTTTTTCTTGGCAAATAAGGAGTTCTGTCTTGGTTGGGTTGAGCTTCAAGTAGGCTTGGAACATTCAGGTCTGGCTGATGTGCCGGAAATGTTTGAGGCCTTGTATGTATGCCTGAGGCAGAGGGGACTTTACGATTAAGTTGTTTAATGTCAACATATTGGTGAATCTTCAAGCTGTTATCTATGAGTAGAGCCTCAATGAGCTATATGTAGAGGATGAGGATGATAGGTAACTGTATGGAGCCATGAGGTTCCAAACCGTTACCGCAGGTGATGGGGATCTAATTGGTCCTGGAAGTGGCAATGTGAAGTAACTAGTGTCAGTGTTAAGTTTAGAATGAGAACCAGTGGAGGATATTTGCAGTGAATTCCATTTGAGCCTTCTGGGTGCGGAGGTTAGTGGAATGGTTGACTGATAAAAAAAGGGAGCTGAGAGGTCCAGCAAAATCAGGCAGTAGAGGTCACCTCAGTCTGTGGTCAGGAGGGCGTAGTCTACGAAACCCTTGCAGGTGATATTGTGCTTTACAAATGCACGTAACAATGGCTAAGGTCTCTGTGCTGCAGTGGGATGGGTAGTTATGCAGGAGACGGTTTGCACTGATGTCCCATCAAAATCTTCTGATCGATCTGATCAATCTACTGGCCAAATTCTCCCCTGTCATGTAATCACAATTTCCCCTGAAGACCACCAAGAGAGGAACTAGGTCAATTACGTCAGCACAATAGACCAACATGTAAAACACTGTAATCCCTTTTTCCCATTGTATGTTTAAGAGGACTACTTTCTGTTGCTTTTTAGGTCTCGGGACCATCCGGTCGGCAGACCGGAAGTCCGGAGATTTAATGTCTTTGAGAAGAGGGGCTTGCACCCGCCCCTCTTCTCTCCTGTTCTCCATTGGCTGGCCTCTTAAATGCTGGCCAGCCACTGGAGAAGAGGTCCAGTCACTCCTATTATGCCCCGTCCTTTTTGGATCGGGGGGCGTGTTTTTTGCGAGAAGTCTCAGGGAGGAGACAACAGCAAAACACGCCCCCAAATCCGAAAAGGACGCTGCGTTTCTCCGAGGCAGTTCTTCTCAGCCTCGGAGAAAGGCGGTGGTGTCCGCACCGGACGCCACACAGTCTGATTAATTGCTCGAAGTCCCACCCTGCGGCTCGAGCCCGTAGCTGTTCAGCACTTACCTTGTATCCCCGGAGCCAACTCGGGTTCTTGCGCGGTGGGTGAGCACGGATGGTCGGTTCTCAGCGCTTTCAGGCCTCCACAGTACCTCAGGTGCTCCCACCGGGACCCGTAGCCACTCCCCGCCGCACAGCGCCTGATTTCCGGCTCAAAGGTACATTCCTGTCCCACGTTCCTCTTCTGACTGCATGCCAGAGCTCTCCTCTTCTAAAAGTACTTCCTGCATTTCAGCAGCTCCGGGCTGCCGGCTCTACTTAACTGATAGATTATGCGTCATCAGACAAACGAAATTGTCAACGTGCCTGGTTCCGAAGCTGCAGCAGAATTTCTCGATCATACCATTTGCTCCCCTTTAAGTTAGCTACTTGTTTAGTCTGTAGAATCAAAGCCTTGTTACCAAACCCCGCGTATTGTGCGCAGCTGTGTCTCAATCTAAAAAAGCTTCACAAATTGAACATTATTTAAAGTGATGTAGTGTGCACAATAGCACAGTACAGGAGTGTGTTCTTGGATGTATGCTTAGTAAATACATCCATCGGTGTGCAGTTTACGTCCTTCCACCTTGAATACCACTTCAACGATTGTGTGTGATTCTGGAGGAAAAAAAACTCTTGAGGACACCGACTCTGCAGAAACTTCCTCCACAAAGCTGACTCCTCAATGTTTCCTGATTTACTGGCATTCCTAGGACATCAGGTTTTAAAAAAAACCCTGCAGTTCGTTTTTTTCCAGTATCATAGATCCCCTGTTTCCCTTTCACATGGGAGCTCCCTTTGGTGGGTTTGTGAGGTAATCCTCACGCTGGTTGGTGCTAGCTAGCTGTACCACCACAGACTGGCTTCTCCACCTCTGCGCCATGGCTGGGGTGCTCTGCTGTACCAACAGCAGCCCTTCACACCCACGAGCCGCTTCCCATCCGTGCACCTCAGCACCGTGTCAGGGGAGGGACATCACAAGGGGGGGTCAAAGGGCATTATGTGCCCCAGCTACCGCGCCATTCCAGGGCCCGCATCCCTAATGCACAATGAATGTTCTTTCACCTGTATCCCTGCTGCGCCTGTATAAGGCCTTAGCATTCTAATAATACTTCAATGTCTGCCCCTCCCTGACACCAGCCCTTTGAGGGGTCGATGGGTAGTATTGAGTTTACTCTAGCAAGCCAGGACATCTCGAGTCCTGCTCTGGCTTAATCTCTCTGCACATAAGTGTTCAAATTAATTTACTCGGCAAAGCGCACGCTCGGGTACTGCGTCCTTCCTACCCACCCGGAAATACCCAAAGGTCCCATTTCAGCTGTCTCCGTGACTACCTGGTATAGACTGCACTCGCCTTCAGGCCACTCTACTCGATGCACCAGAAGTTCGCAGTGCCTCCTGGAAGCAGACATGGGTTACGTGAGCCAGGACTTCTCCCTCAGTAGAGAGAACGCAAGAATGCACCCCCTCTCGGTTTATGTACCCCCTCTCGGTTTATGCACCCCCTGTGAGTGTATGCACCCCTTCTCGGTTTATGCACCCCCTGTGAGTGTATGCACCCCCTCTCGGTTTATGCACCCCCTCTCGGTTTATGCACCCCCTCTCGGTTTATGCACCCCGGCTCAGTGGGTTAATGTGTTTGCTGCAGAGGTCTCTGTGTGTGTGTATGTGTGTGCCTATGTGTGTGTGCCTCTGTGTGTGTGTGTGTGGCTTTTTTTTAAGGTGGCTCTATGCGTGGGTGGCTCTGTCTGTGTGTGGGTTGCTCTATGTGAATAGCTGTGTAGGTGGTTCTGTGTGTGTGTGGGTGGCTTTGTGTGTGTGGCTCTGTGTGGGTGCAAATGCAATAGGTCTCGCATTTGAGACAGATTAAGCTATTGACATTGTAAATAACAATGCAGTTTCTTTAAAATGTTTCAAAAACAAAAACATAAACAAAAATAATGTCATGAGCAATGCCAATAGCTCTAACTTTAACAATGCCGAGACCATTGCATTGTAAATGCTTGTTTAAACTTATTTTCGGTTTGCATATATACTGGATTGCTTAGTAACTGAAAGTAAAACCCTTTAAGCATATCTGGCGATTCCTGGTTCTCATTGTGGAGTCACATTGGCTTCACAAGTTAGAAATGTATTGTTGATGTCTACTCCCTTTCAATGCTTCACGGCTACAAAGGTCCATAGACCAACGGGAAAAAATCTTTTGACGACTTGAATAAGAGATCCTATTTGTAAGGCCCAATGTTTTTTTATTACTGTGGTAATAAAGGTGAATTTGACCTATGCGGTGTTGTAATAAATGCGTGAATGTTTGTTTATTATACCAGTTGCTCCCAAGAATGTGTCATTGAGCCACATTTATTTTCACTGCCATGGTATAAATAAGCAGTAAAGATAATATTAGTACAATTTGGTCGTCTCTACATGTTAGTTCCAGTTTTTACACTTGTAGGTCCTTGAATTATTCATTTAGGACCGAGCAGGTGAATACACAGAACGCCGGGCTTTTAAAAACTCCATTGTTGTGCTGTTGTTTGAACAATAAAAGCTTGATTAAATGAGCCAGTGTGTTTCCATGTTTTGAATATTCAAAAGCATCGTCACGCTCAGATACTCACAGAAAATGTGACCAAAGTGCTGTCTGTCAAGCTTCCCATTGCTTGAAAGCCTTTAAATCGCAGAATGAAGCTATTGGCATGAATTATAGCTTATAAAACCACCGCTGCCTTCGGAATACCAATAGCCAAACACGCGCGTGCAGGGGGGAGAGAGACGCCATAATTCCATAATACACATTGCATAATATAAAAACCGACACAGAAACAAAATCGATGCCACTTCGGCATCCGCGGCAGAGCAGAATTTAGGCACAGCAGGAGAACGACTGAAAAACACCCATTTAACCCATAAACCTGTTTATGTTTCGTCAACGGTAATTGGGCAATAAAAATGATGCAGACGATGCTGTAAAATGCATTTCTGACTTGTATGAATATTAATTCTTTCTTCTGCTCCCGTCACAAATAATATATTGCTTAGGGTAAAGGCACCGAAAAAGAACTGCAGTGAATTTACCTCAGAGGTGGCGGTCATCATATAGTGAGTGTTGGGAAATGCTACTCTCTCCATTCCTACTCACTAGTGAAAAACCCTAAGCAGACAGCACCAAACTTGCTATGCATAGATTGCTGTGGGCGGTTGATCTTGTTCTGTGTATATGTGAAGGAGGCTCTCTACCCTTTCTGTACATGGCGGGGTAGGTGGGGGGGCTTGCACTGTGCCTCTACCTGTGCTTTGCTTGTTCTTTGAATGTGAAGCAAAGTTTAACAGCTTCAGCAATTACACCAATAGAATAGATCCTTATCCCCCAGAGCATTATCCAGAGATCGGATATATGCAGGCCGGGACGGAAGTATAACCGGCATAAAGACAGCCCTTGACAAGTTAACAGCCCTGAGGAAGTCGCGGGTTTTAGTCCCTTATGCGACGAAACACGTGTTGGCTGAGGACTAATGAATCAAATATAAAAACGCAAGAATTAAAGAACTATGGAAACTTCATATACTATTGTAATTATTGTATGGTGATACTAGCGTGTGTTGGAGGGTAAGAATCTATTGTATAGGTGACTTTGTTTACATATTGGGGAGTGGGGTGGTCTCCCTACCTCATAGCATCACATTGCACTACAGGATATATAAACTAATGTGTAGAATTCTTCAGAGTGCCACATCCCTTTGTTTTTAGTCACCCATGAAATTAACAAATTCAGTAAATTCAGTGCATATTCCTGGGGGGGGGTGGGGGCAGGGGGTGCATGTGTGTGCGTGATAATCGTGCATTGCATCTACCCAATGTTTGCTTGGTTTTTGCCTGTATAGAAACTGTTACTGCTTCTAATCTTTGAGTTGATGGTCTGTGTGAGCGAAGGAGCCCTGCATTGCAGCTACCCAACCTTTACTTGTGCTTTGAATGTGATGCCGCCATGACTTTAAGTGGGCTGGGTCCTGCCTGTGCTCAGCACAGGCAGTTCTAAAAAGCAGGTGCCGGGACAGGTCCATATCTGGCTCTTTATTTGTGCCATCACTCTCAGGGTGAAACAAATCATATTAACTCTGCAACAGTACCACCCTTCATTGGCTGTGATGTAACTTCAAAGAGACTCGTTTTAGTTCTTTTACAGTCTCATCATTTCAGAATGGAAGCTTTTTCAATACTGTATTCAACAAAGCCATAGTTGATGCTAATTTTATGTTATGCAACTAACAACCATCGCAAAGCCAATAGTCCTGGCTTCTTGTATGTGTAATGTTACTTGTTGTATCTGGATGCAATGATAGAAACAGCAAAATACCAGTTGGGTGGCACACTATGCCAAGCACAGGTTTTTAGCTAAGGTGTTTTAAGCCACGCCCTTAATTACATTGGCCACTCCCCTTTGAGAGTCCCCCCCTCCAGTTTTTTTCATCCCTCTTAAAGACCTGGATTCAGCTTTTACTGCTTCTACATTTATAGTGCATGGTCTGTGTGTTTATGGGGGTGTGAACGAAGCTTGCACGGCTGCTACCCCTGCTTTACTTGTTCTTTAAGTGTGAAAGAAGCTTTTACTACATCTTTCTAGCGATACATGCTCAGAGTGTTTGTGTGAAGGGAGTTTGCACTGTAGCTACACATACTTCTCTTGTGCTTTGTGCGGGAAGGAAACTTCCACTGCTTTTACCCTTTCAGTACATGCTGTGTGTGGGTGTACGTGAAGGAAGCTTACACTGCCACTACCTGTTCTTTACTTAATCCTGTGTTAAGGAAACTTTCATTACTTCAACCTTTTCTGCAGACGTTCGGGGTGATCTTGAACTTGGAGGAAGCTTGCACTGCTTCTATACATGCGTTCATTGTTTGAGCATGAGGCCTTTCGTTGTTTCTACACTTTTTGTACACTGTGTGTGGAGCGCCGGTATCTGTAACTCCTGTTACCCACGGTATCTAAGAAGGATGCTCCGTGGGACTGTGTTCTGAGTTGCAGCTGATCTTTGTATATGTTATGCCCCAAAAATTACCTTTGAGGTTCTCCAGTTGTAAACCTCTCACAATTTTTTCATAAATTCACCCGTTCCACGCTGTGCCTGGCTTGTATTCCTGAATTCGGTACAAACAGGAGTTTACGCCCTATTTACGCTCAAAATGTAATTTGTCCCTAAACTATAATCATGTACTAAGCATCTGCTATTTAATATTGTACTTTCCTTGACTACTCATACCCTTTTCGACCTCAGGTGAGGAATCTGTTATTCCCCAGTCGCTTAAAGCCTAACCAGCTGCACCGATGTCTTAGTGCCGGCTAGTGGCATTCTTAATACCTCACCTCGGTTACTGCGAAAAGTAGAAAGCCAGTGCAGAGGAGAGGGGTGGATTACTAGAAGAACCTGGCACCCCTTATCAAGAAAGTAACATTATTTCTGATGCCTTTAGGTGGGGCTGTGAGAGATGTAGAACTTCAGCTGGAGTGACATGTCAGTTGTCAGCATTACTGCAGCCTATTGGTTGGATCTCAGCTTCTACGAGGGAGAGTTGAGTGAGTAGGACTTTTATCAAGAATTGTGGCTGAGGTTTCATGGATAAACCACTGCTTATTTGGAAGTCGTAAGATGTTGGCTTGGCGATAAAGTAAGGGTCATGTTTTTAGGTGTCAGATGACGAGTCCATAAGAAGTTTCGATGAAGGATCATAAAGAGGCTCCCAACACGTATTCCGTGTCTTTCGGACACAGAGCTGAGTGAAAACATTTGTGGTCACTTGATGGACACGAGGTTCTGTGGAAAGGGCACTACCTATCAGAAGATCAGAACTGGTTGCTTCAGTGACATAGGTAAAAATGTGAATTGCGTGATGGTGGTTCCTTTTGATATGCAGAGACGACCATTGAGCGGGTGAGTATCTCTAAATATGACAGATGGTAGTCCATCAGGATGGCGGATGTGAAGTCCTCCACCATCGTGATGGATGGAGTATGATCCGTCAAATTCTGAATCATACCCATAATAAAGTATGGAGACTATGGAAGCTTAATTAAACTGCACATTCATGCTCACAGAATTTCATCTGCAAAATCATGATAAGGGTGTTCCATAGATTCAGTCTAACGAAACAAGGATTGCAAAGTTTAATTTTTTTAAATTGTGTAGATCTACTTCAGATGAGGAGGATCGTAGAGACTAACAAGCACTCTGCTTACAGGCAGTGCACCACCTTCCGTTCTTGATCCGCAGTGAAGTTGTTGAGTGGTGGGGAGGGGCTTTGCCTTGCAGAAGTGCACAAAATGTGTCTGAAATTTTAGTTAATTTTCTGCATTTGGTGGCATGAGGCGGGAGACAGTAAGCATGTTCCATGGCACATTACATTGCTGCACGGTTGCTGGTAAAGCAAAACTGTGTGTTAGGGCGACAGGATGTTAGAAAGTAGGGACTGAGTCTCTCTACAGTGTCAGTACCTGTCTGCCCAATCCTGGCTAACTCAGGGTGCCTCACCTGAACTCCTAACCTTCCCAGAGTAACTGGTGATTTCGGCAACCTCGAAGATGACTCTCTAGTCCCCAAGAGAACCATCAAAACAGACCCTCCCCTTTCGTTACTCACTTACTGACTCATGCATGCCGATAGTAAACATACAAAAGACACAAAGGAAGTTTACAATACATTTATTGAAACAATCGTAATGTATTATGAAGCAAATGTATGGCCATCTTTAGGCAGATGCAACTAACCAAGGTAATGAGCATTACCCACAGACTGTACAGCACAAACAATGATATATCTGTCTAGGTCTGCAACTTACTATATGAGCACAGGAACAAATTTGGGATCTATGGGATTGGCCTAGGAGTTTCGGTTGGTTTTTAATTCTTGCCTTATAACATAGGATAATCATGCATGTGCACTGAGGGCGCTCCTGGGACATGGAATGTGAGGGGGGGCTCTGAGGTCTGGGGGCCACACCATGTACATTTCGCTTTTGAATGTGACTACCATCCTTTTGGCAGACAGTGAAGGAATGACCGGGGTAGCAGCAGAAGTATTATAGTGATGGGACAGGAAGAAGGCATGTGGGCATCTCCTGTTCAGGTAGTCGTACAGTGCCCTGCAACTGGGTCCCTTGCTTCAGCCATGAGGTACATGGATGTTGAATGTGCGCATACATGACACATATGTAGTCCGATAATGTAAGCATGTGTGTGGTGGATTGACTGTTGGCCGACTGGAATCCATTTGCTTTCCAGTATGCAAGCTGAACATAAAATGGAGGGTTAGAGGGGGTCTGCAGAGAGCAGATGTAGATTGCAGAACTCTCAAAATGCATTACTGAAGCTTTTGGAGTGTGCCCGACTCAGGGTGGGAAGTGCTGGAGACACAGAGCCCTCTTTAGAATGTATAGAAAGCATCTGACCTCTTCTGCCTTACCGTTCCCTGGAAGTATGTAGGTTAGCCAGCAGTTCAGTGGGGTACCCTCTCACTCCTTGTTTTTGTTTCGGGGTTCCCCCAGACTGAGAAATTCTCATCCCACCCCACATTCCTGCTAACAGGTGAAGACGAAAGCAGGCGTGAGGCGTTCTCCTTTTGCGGGACAGATGGATGGGAGATCTCTAAAAGGGCACTATTATAACTTTTTTAATTTGACTATAATGCAGCCTAACGATGCATACTGGAAGGCTTGGTAAACAAATGCAGGAGCAGATAAGGCTTGCTGGGCTGGACTACGGTGACAGGGGCACGGATAATCAGGCACATAACACGGGCGATGCTACACAGGTATCCACAGGCCTTCATCAGTCTCGTGCAGGCAGAAGCGGGAAGAAGGCTTCACGTGACCCCTTGAAGCCAATTAGACGCGAGTTGCTCGCATTGGCGGCTGATTGGGCAGCAATAAAAGCTGGGCAGCCTACGGGGAATGACCCGCTGATGACCTGACCTCGCGCCTCTCAACCCCTCACTGCCCGTGGACGCATTTCCTTGGTGTAGGCGAGGGTGATGGAGAGGGTGAGAGCAGATGGCGCCCCTCACTTTGCAGCCTTTTAAAGGTGGTTATGGTTAAATGTCTGAAAAAGACTGCTCTGGGGCTCCGAAAGGAGAAGAGAGAACATCAGCCCCGGGTCAGGCTTAAAATGGTTCCCTTCCGTTTACCTAAAATATATACCACATGTGATGCCTGTGTGCATAGAGAGGGTATTGGCGGGGAGTTGTCTTTAGTATCCCTCACCTCACACACTGACCAAGCACGCGCAAGGAGGTGCATCATCTGGTGCGCTCATGCACAGGGCGCGTGGCAGCAGTGCAAGCGTCGCTCACACAGCGAAGAGGCAAATCACATGCGGCAGCTGTGAAATTCTATGTCAGGACCGGAGGCTCCGATTATGCTTCTCATTTTCTTTACTGAAAATCTCAGCAGCCAATCAGAGAGAAGAAAAAACATAACAAGTACTACAATACCCATAAACCTAGAGGGTATCACGTCATAACCATAGAGAAGTCCCCTATAAATGCATCACAGGATAATACCACTTCCTCTTTCTTTGCTGCTCCGCAGCCAGTTAAGTACATCACTTTTTCTCTTATGGTTAACAATGTCATGGTATTTGCATTTGCTTATTGTTATGCTTTAGCGCTGTACGCGCCTTGCTGTTAATCCTCTGTTCGCGCTCGCGCTGTTGCGCGTTTACTTACTGCCAGCTCCTGTTTTTCTTCGTGTTGGGGACGTTTTTGTCTTGCAGCCCGCTTCGCGCTGTCTGCCTGTTCTCTCACTGCGGTGTGTTTACTTTTGGGAGCGCGTCTGCCTCCTTCACCGGGCGCTCTGCGCCCGTGTGTTTTTCCTGGTGGAGAGGGAGACGAGGGTGAGGACGCGCGTCGTTCCGACGCGTAGTCCTCTTTTGGCTTTCACTTTCTGGCCGTTCCGCGCATGCGCGGCGGCCATTTTGAATGTTTATTTCCCGATTTTGCCGTTTTCTCGGGTTGAGAGAGCGCGGGAGCAGCGCTATTTGCTCAAAATTCCCACCTGTGACTGCCACCCTCTCCTGACGCTCAGAGACTACATTATATTACTTTGGGCTGTAAACTTGGCATAGGCTTTGCCTAGAGTGGCTTATTAGGCAAGCCCTCCCTCCACATTTGAATTTGCCTTTTTTTCCACACAAGTGAGGTTGTGTGGCTGTGGCTTGCCAGGGGTTTTTGCCACTCCCCCTTTATAATATCACTGTCTTCTCACACAGTTTTTTACTCTTGTGTGTTTTTTGTTCACCAGTACAGTGCATATTTGCTCCTCCTTTGTTCCTCTGGTGGGTTTTTATCTGGTCACTTTACTGTGCCAAGATGTCTGATTATTATGAAGAGGAGGATTACTTTGAGGAGGACCCTTCTGGGTCGTTTGAGCATGAGCTTGTTGACGCTCTTGATGTGGGAGTCCAGCATTCCGTCAATAAGGCTATGGTCAGGGCTGTTGAACCCCTCAAACGGCACTTATGTAATTTTGCCAGACAGCAAGGCTGGTTTTCAGGTTCTTCTTCTTCTCGTTCATCATCTAGAGGTAAAAGTTCAAAAAACCCTCATTCTTCAGATTTTGCTAAACTGGCCAAGACCTTTCATGCAGACCATTCTTATGGCACCTCTTCCAGGGATACTCCTTCCAGTTCGCCTTTCAGGGATGATGGCAATTCCTCACCTGATACGGCGTCGGAGCCGGAGGATTCTCCTCCACCAGCTAAGAAGCTCCGCAAGGAGCGCTTTGTCGATGCCCCTTCTCATCCTTCCTTACTTACCTTTGATCCCACTGCCATTATCCACCCTAATTCCTCTTCGTGGATTCCCTCTTCAGAAGTGGCAGAATATGTGCAGTCACATCTACGTCAAGCCTTTGATAAAGACGTTAGAGCACGTTTGCGCTCAGAATGTCCCAGGCCGGATTTGGCAGACAAAGTCGCGGACACTCCTGAAGTGGACCCATCTATGTTGACATATCTGAAAAAATATACTAAGGATCCAAAAAAGGGTCTGGATCGTGCGTGGCGATCTTGTCAGGACAAACTCCTGGATTTGTCCGGTCCTTTAACAAAAATTTTGGATTTGGGTTACAAATCTAAGGCCTCTGGCCAAATTATTAATCCTGATGACCTCATTGGATGGGCTCAACGCGCAGTATGTCTATTGGGCAACGCCAATTGCGCCATGTCCTCTGAACGTCGTCGTTCCATCCTTTTAAAACTTGATCCCAAATTGGCGGAGTTGTCTAACTCGGAGTCCGGCCCCTTGGCGCAGGGCCTTCTATTTGGTCAACCTTTCTTGAAAGAACTTACCAAATTTGTTGCTACTTTCAGTGGCCTTGATAAGGCACAGGGCTCCTTGAGACGGGCTTTTCGCCCGGTTTTCGGCCGGGCCGGACGACACCGGGGGCGGTCGTTCGGCCGTGGATATCAGCAAGGCTCCCAACGAGGATACTCTTCCCAACGGGGAAAATTTCAAGATTCCAGTTCCTCAGCTTCCTTTTACCCCACCCGTGGGTCCCGCAACAACAATAGAAAAGGACGCTTTGGAGGCAACCAAGGAGGACACCGTGATGCCACGCCTTCAGGTGAGCCTGATTCCCTTTTCAGGGGTTCGGTTGGGGGGCCGCATTCAGTTTTTTCTCGCCAATTGGCAAGGAATCTCGCAGGATGCTTGGATCCTGGATACAGTACTAGGTTACAAGATCGAATTCTTTCAGACCCCCTCTCAAACTCAGTCCCCTCGTCCCATGCTTTTCTCCCTTCAAGACCGACTGTTCATTTCCAGCGAGATCGAGTCTCTTCTTCAAAAAGGTGCCATAGTGCAGACTTCTCGTCACCCCCGCGGGTTTGTCAGCAACGTCTTCCTCGTTCAGAAGAAGGGGGGTGGATCACGGCTTGTTTTAAATCTCTAGGACTTCAATGGATGGGTTGTATATCGACACTTCAAGATGGAGGGGATCCATCTTCTGCGCGATCTTCTGCAGGAAGGGGACTGGATGGTCCGTCTCGATCTGAAGGATGCCTATCTGTCGGTTCCCATTTACAAACCGCATCGCCGTTTTCTGCAGTTCCGATGGCAGGGAGTCTGGTACGAATACCAAGTCCTTCCTTTCGGCCTCTCGTCAGCACCTTGGTGCTTCACGAAACTTCTGAGGCCCGTAGTCGAAGCTCTGCGTGCCCGGGGCGTTCGGCTCATAATTTATCTGGACGACATCCTCATTCTGGGTCAGTCTCCTCACCTTGTCTCTCAGCATCTTGCTTGGTCCTTGGATCTGTTGCAGAATCTGGGTTTCTTGATCAACCCGCAGAAGTCTGCGTTGATTCCGTCTCAGTCTCTCGAATTTCTAGGTTTCCTAGTCAACTCCCTCACTTGTCAACTCCTCTTACCGCATCAGAAGATCAGATCCATCAAGAGAGAGTTGAGGTTGATTTTGAGCAAGCAGACTGTGTCCTTGAGGTCTGTAGCCCGGGTCGTAGGTTTGTTAGCTGCTTCTATTCAAGCGATTTTCCCGGGTCCCCTTCATTACCGAGCTCTTCAAAGGCTCAAGATACGGCATCTCCAGAACGGCCTCAAGTATTCCGATCAGATTCCTCTCTCCAAAGAGGCGAGGTGGGAGATGTTGTGGTGGCTGGAACATATGGAATCATGGAACGGTCGTGCCCTATTCGGCACCTCTCCGGAGGTGGTGATCGAGTCCGATGCCAGTCGATCGGGTTGGGGAGCCCGGTGCGGTCCTGTGTCCACGGGCGGCCGTTGGTCTCCGGAAGAGTTGAGTCTCCACATCAATTGCTTAGAACTTCTGGCGGGTTCTTTTGCGATTCGATGCTTATCGCCCACTCAGACGAATTGCTGCATCCTTCTCCGCATGGACAATGTGTCAGCAGTCCGTTATGTCAACAAGTTGGGCGGGACTCGGTCTCGTCTTCTGGCGGAGATTGCCAAAGACTTTTGGCACTTCTGCCTTCAGAACAATCTGTTTGTGATAGCGGAATACCTTCCGGGGTGCAACAATCGAATAGCCGACTGGAACTCCCGACATCTTCGGGATTTCAGCGATTGGAGGCTTCACCCTCGTGTGTTCCGCATGTTGAACACAATTTGGGGTCCTTGTCAAGTAGACCTGTTCGCTTCCAGACTCAACAAACAGATCTCGAAGTTCTTCAGTTGGCGTCCGGACCCGGAAGCCCTGGCCACGGATGCTTTTCTGCAAGTATGGCCTCCGACTCTCTGTTACGCGTTCCCTCCTTTTGTGATGATTCCAAGAGTCCTCGCACGCACCAAACGCTTTCGTTCGGAATTGATTCTGATCACTCCTCTTTGGAGGGCTCAAGCGTGGTTTCCGGTCCTTCTGGACATGCTATGTGCGGTCCCGGTCCTTCTTCCACAACGGTGGAACCTCCTGTTGGATCCTGTTCAAACCCCTCATCCATTGATAACATCAGGTCAACTCCGGCTGGTGGCCTGGCGAATTTCGGGGGTCGTTGGCAAGTCCCAGGTCTTTCAACAGACGCTACCAGATTTATCAATGAGGCTTGGTCACCCAACACACACAAACGTTACGCTTCTGCATGGAAACGATGGTGTGATTGGTGCTCTCAACGGGAGGTGGATCCCGCTACAGCAGATGTCTCCTTGGTAGTGAATTTTCTTGCGTCTTTAGCCGCTTCAGGCCTCGCTTATCGTACCGTTAACAATTTTAGATCAGCCATCTCGGCGGGTCACGGGGCTATTGATGGCAAACCTCTTGGGGATCATCCTTTAATATGTAAATTGCTCAGGGGTATTCGATTGGTGAAACCGCCATGTCCTAAATATTCTGAACTTTGGGATGTCTCCATTGTCTTACGTTTTTTGGATTCCTGGCCTGAAAATCAGGCTTTGTCTCGTAAACAGCTTTCTGCCAAGCTAACTATGTTGCTGTGTCTGGTATCATGCAAGAGGGTTTCTGATGTTCGCGCCCTTGATCTCGCAGGTCGCAGATTTTCTCCAGAGGGTGTTACCTTTTTGATCTCTAGACGCACTAAATGTAACACCTCTTCTGTCACTTATCCGGCTTTTCCTCAAAACCCTAAATTGTGTGTAGTTCAATGCATTCGAGACTATGAGGTAAGCACTGCAGGTTTTCGTCATGATCTAGCGGGTCAATTGTTGATTGCACTGCAAAAGCCCTTTCGTCCAGTGACTCCAGCCACACTGGCACGATGGGTGCGTTGGCTCATGAGTGAAGCAGGGATCGATGTCTCCAAATTTGGAGCTCATTCTGCTCGTGGTGCCATGGCATCCAAGGCTTTTTCAATGGGAGTCAGTTTATTGGACATTATGAATGCAGCTGATTGGTCCTCTGATTCTACATTTAAAACTTTTTATTACAAACCTATTGTAAATGTTGCATCTGTTGTGGTGGCGCAGCTTTGAACAAGCATAATCGGAGCCTCCGGTCCTGACATAGAATTAAAAATTTGCGAACATTTGTGACAAGAATTTTCAATTCTATTAAGGACACGGAGGCGAGGATTATCCCACCCATTCTCAGTACTGTACTGTTTGATTGCACTGTTTTATTATGCAATGTATATTTATGCTCATGTTTTTTCCCCCCCCCTTTTTTGCTATATTCCTTCTTGGGACTATGGTATTACGGCTTCATATTTCTATTTCCAGGTTCTGACCTCAAGTGAGCTCTGCTGCCTTTTCTTCCTAAAAGAAGGATTTTCGTCGTCTTCCAGAACATGCTGTTCCTTTGAAGTTGTCTTCACTTCGTTGCTGCATTTGGCCCTTGGCTCCTTTGGTTGAATGGACTCTTTTCCTGTTCCTCGCATTCCAGACTGTGACTATCTTTTGCCTTAACTTTTCACACAAAGAAAGAGGAAGTGGTATTATCCTGTGATGCATTTATAGGGGACTTCTCTATGGTTATGACGTGATACCCTCTAGGTTTATGGGTATTGTAGTACTTGTTATGTTTTTTCTTCTCTCTGATTGGCTGCTGAGATTTTCAGTAAAGAAAATGAGAAGCATAATCCTCGCCTCCGTGTCCTTAATAGAATTGAAAATTCTTGTCACAAATGTTCGCAAATTTTTAACTATCCTCGCACCACAGGCCTTACACAGCACTGCCCGTGTCCTGAAACTTGTTACACGTGCAGTTCAGTCATAAACAGAACAGGTTCCCACAATTACAGGGCAGGTGTGTCACAGGCAAGCAGCAGAGCAAGCTTCTCTCGCACACAGATGACGTAAAGAAGAAGCAGCCTGCAGCGGTAAAAAACCTCCCACTCTTCCAGAACAGCACACATAGGAGTGGCAGCAGCGGCGTCAAATGCTCTCACGCAGATAACAGGTTCAAACTAGGAGGAGCCAACTGCCATTCCCTACAGAACAGGTGCTGCACACAAGCTGGGAGAGAATGTAGACTTACGGCTAGAGCTGCCGGCTTTCGAGCTGGAGAACCAGGTTCGAGCCTCAGGATTGGCTCAACATCCTGTGATTCTGGGCAAATCACTTAATCTCCCGTGCCTACCAAAGTGTCCTTGTGTAACACACATGGTGCTCATGTAAAGCGCTCCCATACCGGGCAAATCACTTAATCTCCCCGTGCCTACCAAAGAAAATTAATGTGTCCTTGTGTAACACAAGTGGTCTCATGTAAAGCGCTCTGATACCTTCGGGTCGAGTTTGCGCTATATAAATCTGCAAAAAAAATTAAAAAGCTGTCCACAGTGACTCTCGCAAATAGAAACGTAGAGTACAGGCAACTACACTGCAAATATCCATCATACATGAAACATACAGAGGTGTGCGAGCCAACAAATTAACAAGGAGAGCCGAGCCAAGGGTCTGGCTCACATCTTCGAGCCCTTAACATTTTTGCGATGTAAATTGTACAAAACATCATGTAAATGATGATGAAGTGTCTTCAAAAGAGTGCATTTCTTAAATATGTAGAAGCTTTGACATTAATATGGCACATAACGCTGCACTGAGAAGTAGATATTGAAGTGATAGTTTTCAAACAATAGTTTTTGTACAAATGGCATTCTGAACTCACATATTTGAAAGTGCTTTCATATGCGATAACAAAGGAAAAAGAGTTTGGTGAAAGAAAATATTTGCCTAAGATCACACAATTTAACAGTAGAAGCCACAATTTATCAACGGTTTCTGGTTTCGCTTTGCACCAAACAGCCAGTAAATGGTTATCTATTTGTCTTCCCTTATGCTAAGGCTTTGTTTTTACCTCTGTGAATTTTCTGCACTTTTTATTTAGCGAGAACTGACCCGCAGGTATTGGAGCTCTTCTTTAGCAACACTTACATTACACAAGGCCACCATTCATTGTTTATAGGGATGGGGAGGTTAAGTGATTTGCCCAGAATCACTGGATGTTGAGGCAACTCCGAGACTCGAACCTGGCTTCCCAGTTCTGAAGTCTGCCCTCTGGCCCTCATGCAACACCCAGGCACAAGCAGGGAGTTAGGCACATGTAACATTACCTCCTCGTCCAGTCTTCCTCGCCACAGTAATACATATGAGCCTCCGGCTCCACACAGAACTCCAAGTAAAATAAAAGAGCAGCGCTCTAGTCTCCCCTCCCTCCTCCAATATGGCCCCCAGTGGCTTCAGCCAATCCCATAAAAGGATACAAACCAACCAGCTCGATCTGTTCTTTTTTTCTGCACTTCTCCGAGTGCTGTGTTACCTGATGGTCAGGTGAGTGGTCCTGCTTGAGCGGACCCGTTTTGCCCTAGGGTATCTAGTTTGGGGGAAGTAGTGTGTTTATATTGGTTTTCATTTATATGTTTTTTTCCCCCTTCTTCTGCCTTCGCGCCTCTGGTCCTGCTTCAGCGGACTTTCATGGCGTTTGTCTGTACTATGGTCAGCATGTCGTCTCACTTTTTGGAGAGGGAGTCCTGCTATGTCTCTGGATTCCGCTTCCTGCCTGTTGACGGTGGTTTGTTTACTTTCCCGACCGCGCGTCCTGCTAAGCGGACGTAGCGCGGCCGGGTGCGTTTGCTCTGGGGCCGGAGGCTCCCGGTCGCATTCTTACCTGCTGATGGGGCCGCGTGAGCTTGCTGTGGGGGCGGGAGACTCCCGTGCGCTTTACTTTTCGGACTGCGGTGGGGCGGTGTTCGGTCTGACTCCGACCTCACGTGACGATCTCTGTTGTGCGGTGATTCCTGTTCCACTGTCTATGGGCATGCGCGCGGCTGTTTCTTCCGTCATTTATGTTGGTTTTTTTCAGCGTGCATGGCCTGGCTTGTGTGGTTACCTAGCAACCCCAGGGCCTTTTATGCCAGGCGTGTTGTCTTCGTCCTTGCCTGTGTTTATTCATTCGTCCACTTGTGTTTGGCTATGATGGAGAGTGGTTCTGTGGCTGATTCTGCTCCTGATCCCTTGGTTGTGGCTTCTGGTTCTGGTGTACAGATACCATCTATGGAATTATTGCAGCAGATGATTAATTCTGCTGTGGCTGCTGCACTGCAGGGTCAGGTGCCTATTCCTCCTGCAAAGCGGGCTAAGGTTGATGGCGCTGCGGCTGCTGATTCTGAGAATGAGGAGGAGGTTGATGTCAGGGGTCGTTTTGTGCAGGGTGCCGACCTGAAGGAGGTGCTGGGTCACATTCGAGAGAACTTGGTATTTCCTGCTTCTGTTGTTCCTCTGGAGGATGATCTATTCGCACAATATCAACGTCCTGAACCTGATTCTTTGCCTCTACACTCTTCAGTCTTGAGGGTCTTGGAGAATTAATGGAAGGATGTGGACAAGGGTTCCTTTCCACGATTTTTGAATAAACGGTACCCGCTGCAGGATTTTGCTGTGAAATTCCCTTCCTCGGTAAAGGTTGATTCCTTGTTGGCCAGCATGTCGTCTCATGGGACTGTGGTTTCAGAAGATTCTTCTCCTGCTGACCCGGTTGACCGTAAAGTGGATGGTGCAGTGAAGCACACTTTTGCGGCTGCAAATTTTTCTCCCAGGGCTGCTGCCTATGCTTCTTACACTATACAATCCTTGCTTAAGGATTTTCAGTCTCTGTCAGAATTGTTGGACCAGGGGGAGGATGTTTCTTATACCCTGGCTTTGATGGAGCAACAGGTTCGGCTGCTTTCGGATGTGTCCTTTGACTCTTTGGGAGCGGCGGCTTCTGCGGCTGGGTCTTCGGTGGCTGCAAGACGCCAGTTGTGGCTTCGTTCCTGGAAGGCTGATGCTGCGCAGAAAAATCTCCTGATGAAGATTCCTTTTTCTGGGGTTAAACTTTTTGGGTCACCTCTGGATGACATGGTAAAGAAAACGGCGGAGGACCGTAAACTCCTGGCTCCTGAGAGGGCGAGTCACTTCCGTTCATTTGGTTCTCAGCGGGCTTTTGGCCCTTCTAGGAGGGGTCGGGCTGGTCAGCACTTTCGCGGAAGGGGGCGTGGCCGGGGTGCTCCTTCCTTTGGTAAAACCCGGTCCTCCGGTTCATCTTCCTCCTCCAATCCTGCACCGAAGTCATGACTGGATCGCTCCTGGTTTGGGTCCGGTTGGGGGTCGCCTCAGTTTCTTCCTGGATTCTTGGAGAATGAATGTGTCGGACCGATGGGTGCTACAGGTGGTTTCAGAGGGCTTGCGTCTTGGATTTATCCGGACTCCCCCAGACTGTTTCAGGGCCACTCTTTGTCCCAGAGACCCTGTAAGGAGATTGGCGCTTTTGGACGGCATCGAATCCCTGTTGGTCAAATGTGCGGTGATTCCTGTTCCCGTCGATCAATTGGGGTTGGGTGTGTATTCCATACTATTCCTGGTGTCGAAGCGCACTGGGGATCTTCGGCCAGTGATGGACCTAAAGTGGTTGAATGCTTACATCCCTCACCAGAAGTTCAAAATGGTTTCCCTTCAGTTGATCCTTCCTCTGATATCTCAGGGCGATTTCCTTGCATCTATAGACTTGAGAGATGCTTATCTGCATATCCCTGTTCATCCAGACTCTCAGCGATTTCTCCGGTTTTGCGTGCTGGGTCGCCATTACCAATTCCAGGTACTGCCCTTTGGACTCTGCTCTGCTCCCAGGGTCTTTACTAAGGTTCTGGCTCCTCTTATTGGACATTTGCATGGGGAGGGCATTAGTGTTTTTCCTTATCTGGACGACATTTTAATTTCTGCTTCTTCTCTTCCTAAGGCGGAGTTGCATGTCCAGAGAGTGTGCCATGTCCTGGAGCATCATGGGTTCCTAGTGAATGTACCGAAGTCCTCCCTGGTTCCTGCACAGGAATTGACTTTCATTGGGGCTCTGTTCAGGACTTAGTTGGGGATGGTGTTCCTGCCCCCTCCCAGGATTCTGTCCCTGGTGTCTGCAGTTCGTGCCCTGTTGTTGGGGCATTCTCATCCTGTGAGCCTATGGTTGAGGGTTCAGGGTCTGATGTCGGTGTCGTTGTTGACGGTGCCGTGGGCTCGCCTCCACATGTACCCGGTGGTGTCCCACGTTTTGTCGCATTGGGACCCCTGTTCCCTAGATATGGGTGTTTTGGTTCCTATGTCGGAAGACGTTCGGGTGGTCCTGAGTTGGTGGTTGGACGAAGGTCATCTGTCCAGGGGCCGCCCCTTTCTGATTGTTCCCACCCGCGTGGTCACTACCGATGCCAGCCTGCTGGGGTGGGGTGCTACTCTGGGGGATTCGACGACTCAGGGAGTTTGGCCTCAGTCGGTGTTGTCATGTTCCTCCAACTACAAGGAGATGAAGGCCGTCCTTCTGGGTCTGTTGGATTTCTCGGATCTTGTTCGGGGTCACCATGTACAGATCCGTACGGACAATCAGGTTGTGATGTCTTATGTAAACCATCAAGGAGGGTGCAAGGTTCGATCCCTCAGTTGCCTCAGCCGTCGGATATGTTGTTGGGCGGAGGTTCATCTGGAGTCCCTATCTGCCATTTACCTTCCTGGCGCGGAGAACACTGTGGCGGATTGTCTGAGCCGGGTGTTTCCTTCCATGGGGTCTTTGTCCCTGACGCATGTGATGTTCAGGAGGTTGCGGAGGATGTTTGGCTATCCGATTGTCGACCTATTTGCTTCCCAGGGCAATTACAAGATCCGTTGCTTTTGCACGATTATGCCTTGCCGGGAGGCCTAGAGGGTGGATGCCCTGTCGTTCACTTGGCCGAAGGGTCTGTTGTATGCCTTTCCCCCTGTTCCCCTGATTCCAGCGGTCTTGCAGAAGATCAAGAGGGAGGGGTCGTTTGTGCTACTAATTGCTCCGGGTTGGATACGTCGACCTTGGTATCCCCTGCTATTGGAATTGGCTGTGTATCCGGGGTGGGCCTTGCCATTCATTCCTTATCCTCTAATGGGTCCTCTTCTTCCTCTGCCTGTATTCCGTTCCTTGGGTCTGCGGGCCTGGCTCTTGAGAGGGATTCGTTGATGCGGAATGGTTGTTCGATGGCTGTGGCTGGGGTCATTCAGCAATCCAGGAGACCTTCTACTCTTAAATCCTATGCGAAGCACTGGGATAATTTTGTTTCTTGGTGTCTGAGTCACGATCTGTCGGTGGCTTCTTTGGACCCAGCTCGCATTTTGGATTTTTTGAATGATGGCTTTGTGTTGGGCTTGGCCATTTCGACTCTTCGGGCTCAGTGGGCTGCGATTCGGGCATTCCATGTCCTCCCCTTGGTTTCTGTTTCGCCATTGGTTGCTAGACTTTTTAGGTCTCTCTCTTTCCAACGCCCCCGTCCTATCATGTGTCCTCCACCTTGGGACCTGCCTTTGGTTTTGCGTTCCTTGCAGCTGGCTCCCTTCGAGCCTTTGGAGTTGGTGGGGTTGAAGTTTTTAACACTCAAGGTGGTGTTTCTTGTGGCGATTGCTTCTGCCAGACGTATGGGTGAGTTGGGTGCCTTCCTTCGTTCTGCCCCATTTTTGTTGGTTTTGTCGGACCGTGTGGTATTGCGACCTCATCCTACGTTTATTCCAAAGGTGGATTCTTATTTTCACAGGTCTACTGAGGTGGTTCTTCCGAGTCTTTGTCCTGATCCTTCCTCGGATGAGGAATCCCTGTTGCACCTCTTGGATGTTCGTCGTGCCTTATTGATCTATTTGTCACGCACGTCTTCCTTTTGCAAAGTGGACAACTTATTTGTCAATTATGGTTTATCACGTCAGGGCCTGAAACCCTCCCTCTCGACGACCAGTCGCTGGATTAAGGAGGCCATTTTGTTGGCGTATGATTCTGTTTCTGAGATTCCTTCCCTTCCTGTTCAGGGGCGTTCCACCCGATCCGTTGCTGTGTCTTGGGCCTCCTTCAAAGGGGTGTCGATGGAGGATGTTTGCAGGGCTGCTACTTGGTCTTCCCCTTATACATTCATGTCCCATTACCGCCTCCAGATTGGGGGTGGGGGTTCTGTTTCATTTGCATCTTCTGTTCTGACTGCGGGGGTGACTTGAGAGGTTATCTTTTGATTGCTGTACCTCTGTGTATTAAATTATGTTTTTCACTGCACTATTGGTGTGGTCTATTTCCTTACATGAAGCTGATTGCTTTGGTATCGGCTCATATGTATTACTGTGGCGAGGAAGACTGGACGAGGAGGTAATGCCCCGGTTACTTACCGGTAATCTTCATTACTCCGAGTCCTAGTCTTCCTCGCCACAGTATAGTTTCCCTTCCCTCCCGGCCCTGGTGGTGGCTTCATGTCTGCGGCTTTGATTATCAGATCGAGCTGGTTGGTATGTATCCTTTTATGGGATTGGCTGAAGCCACTGGGGGCCATATTGGAGGAGGGAGGGGAGACTAGAGCGCTGCTCTTTTATTTTACTTGGAGTTCTGTGTGGAGCCGAAGGCTCATATGTATTACTGTGGCGAGGAAGACTAGGACTCGGAGTAATGAAGATTACCGGTAAGTAACCGGGGCATTAATCATGGGTTCGACATTCTAACAGGACCTCGGCCAGAGCCAGGCTTGAGCTTTCAGTGACTCACCCACCTCTAGCGACGTATAGCACACTTACAGCCAAAGTTCCCATTCCCCCTCTATCAGAAGAGGTACAGCACGCTCAATAGCAGCGAAAGCTTCCCTCACACACCGAGAATGTGCAGCGCAAACAGCCAGCATCACAGCAAGTTTTCTATTCCTGCAAAATAGAGTACAGACGGCATGAGACAAACCTTGCCTCTTATCCAACAAGTAAACCAGAGGTATCCCAGTGAAAGATTACCACGCACAAATAAAAGGAATGTAGTATAGGGGTCCTTCAGATGAATGAAAACCAAGAATAGCACACAGAACAGCAGTGGAGGATCAACACACACAACTCTGGGTACAAAGCAAGGGGCGTTGGTGGAAGATTCCAAAACATAGCAAACAAGTTTAGCTTCGTTTGTCGCATAGGTAGTGACAGCGCATGCTTGTATTACATGTAAATCCATCAGAGCACAGGCAGAAGCAGTGCAGTCATCCTCATCCATGCACATACATACAGCAGCAGCGCAAGCTTCTCTCAATTACAGCACTGCTAGGCAACAGCACTGGCACCAGCATAGGCAACAGCACTGCAGGCACCACCACACAAAACACATGTACAATTCAGGCAGCATCAATACACGCTGTCATCGCATGCATAAATACAGCACAAGTACGGCATGGGCAGCAGCACTGCAGCTAATCCCTTTCTCTCACACGCAGTAGATACAGTGTCAGCAGCAGGCAGTGCAATCTGCAATGTTCCCCCACACACAGCACTTTCAGCCCATGTAGCAGCAATGCAATCATCCTCAAGCGCATAGCACAATATAGCATCAACAGCAGCAGTGCAAGCTTCCCTCCCCTGCAGCGCATATTAAACCTACACAGCAGCAATGCAAGCTTTGCACACAGGACAATAAGAGTGCAGGTGGCATCACTGCAAGTGTTACACACATGCACATTCGTATGTACACACGCATACTACTACGTTGAAGAAGTGCAAGCTTCCCTCACACAGAGAATAAGTGGCTGATTTCTGAAAGCAAAAAAAAAAGAGTTCAGCCTCCATTATTTTCCATATCCTTGCTTCTGCAGTCCTCATGGGTGGTTTAGCAGTCTAATCTGAGTACTAGTGCAAGGTGCCGGACTGAGAGCAGAGGCACCTGAAGTCCTTAGCAGTCACTGAATATTTCACAATTAGAGGGCTATAATTCACAGAGGGCTATTTGGTTGTAAATATATGTTTAAAATCAAATGTACCTTGCTTACACCTGCAAGGAATTCACATAGGGTGTTCCTGGCAAGTGTAAGCCCATTTATGTGTGGGGAGACCTCTGCATGAGTTCAGAGTTTTCTGATCCCTTAAATCCAACTGCAGAGGTGGGAATTGGGCGTTTCATGGCATGGTTAAGCTAACCTGTGGCGTTCCGCAGGGATCTTCCTTATCCCCTCTCCTTTTTAATTTATATCTCACCCCCCTTATCTGCTCGCTACAAGGCAGTGGCGTCACCGCATTTAATTACGCAGATGACATCCAGCTGGTTTTCAACATCAACTCTACGACCCAGTCTATCGATAACTTTCAATCCACTCTTTGTCACATCAGCGACTGGATGGGGGTGAACCATTTGAAGCTCAACCCCGACAAGACTGAACTCCTGCTTGTCGGGGGTATAGCTAACCCTTGGAATTCCACCTTTTGGCCCTCCAGGCTGGGCACCCCCCCTAACCCCGTCAGCTCAGTGAAGAGCCTTGGGATTATCATCCGCGATGATCTCTCAATGAAATCACAGATCAGTGCGGTGGTGTCCTCTAGCTTTTTTCAACTGAGAAAAATCCGTAAGATTGCCCGCTTCCTGACCACCGAGGCCCTCACCCTGGTTCTGCTGGCACTTGTTATCTCCAGGTTGGATTACGCCAACTCTCTCTATGTTGGTCTACCTGTATACCAACTAAAGAGGCTCCAACTGGTCCAGAACCAGGCAGCACGTCTTATTTACCACCAACCCAAAAATCAGCATGTACGCCCTCTTCTGAAATCTCTCCACTGGCTCCCTATCACTGAGCGGTGCAAATTTAAACTGGGCTGTGTTATTTTTAAGTCCCTTGTTGGTACAGGACCCTTGTTTATTTCTTCACTTCTGCACCCATATGTCCCTTCCCGCAACCTTCGTTCTTCTTACCTGGCTCTACTTCAAATCCCCACTTTCAAACGTAAAAAACATGGAGGACTAAGGTTCTCATTCCTTGCCCCCTCCTTCTGGAACGCCCTTCCATTAAGTCTGAGACTGGCTTCCCCTTTAATCCATTTCAGGTCTCTCTTGAAAACCCATCTGTTCTGTATAGCTTACAACTAGTATCTCCTTAGCCCCCTGGACTGTTTTGTTTTCTTTCTCTTTGCCCCCAGCGCCAAGAAACCGTCTGGTGTTAGCTGCGCTTTATAAATTCTTTTTACATTACATTACATTACATTACATGGTTAGCTTTGAAAGTTTGTAAATGCCCACAAACATAGCCGATTGTTGGCACTCAAAAATGACTCTCCTTCCGTTTTCTACCCTGGTATGGATCGAATGTAGTTGAGGGCTGGCATAACTACCCTTCCAGGGTTAGAAGAACGGATCACTCCCCGATTTGCTGGGGGTATAGGGAAAGCTGTTTCTTCATGGGAAAAATATTTTCTCTCTAGAAAAAAAGACAAACAAAATGTGTGCATTTGCACAAGGGATCCTATTTCCCCGTGTGGAGTTCTCCACTATGGAGAAGTCCTCACAGCAGCAATGGGACCTGGCTGGGAATGTTACATGATTGTCACAGGAACGTGAAATGGGCCTCGCATAGCTTTCAATATAAATCAAATCAAATCAAATCAAAAATGTCTTTATTCGACCTTTCAAAAAAGGCCATAAAAGATACAATTTAAAACAAATATATGATAAAATTCCTCATAAAATCCCATCAATTTAAAATTCATCACAGACAGGAATGATCACAGTGGTTTCAATTTACATAATTAAAGTGGCAGTGCAAGGAAGATATCATGGTTAGGAGCATCAATTATAATCAGTTTAACAGTAAGTCAACTAAATTAAATTACCCCAAGTTCGGTCTATGTCGCATAATGTACTGTAGGAGGTTAGAAACAATGTTAACCAGCCCCTCCCCCTCGAGTGACTATAAGAAAAGTAGACCTGGGCGACAGGTGCGGAAGCCCAGACGTTTTAATAGGGGGATTAGTAGATTTCTCCGTTGGTCCATGTAATATTTACAGAAGAAAATGGTGTGGATGGTAGATTGGGAACAGCTCTCATCACAAGGGCAGGGCGGCAATATTTTAGCCCAATTATTCCTCAACGGAAAGGCCACCAAGCGATGAAAGAGATTCAGTCTAAACCTAACTAAAAGAAACAGTTCGTAAGAAGTTATAGTATAGGTTAGGTAAGGCTGAATCCCAAAGACCGTCTGGACTGTTAGGCTGTTCCTAGCTGTTTGTTTCATAACCTCTAAGTTGAGTCTTAGGTCTTCAAGATGGTTAAAACAAAGTTTATAGAAAACCTTTCTTGTTAACTCCTGGATCTGGATAGGGTTATGGTAATATTTTGCCAACCCTAAATCAGTTAGAAAATTTTTGACATAGACTAGCCACCTAGATCTATGGACATTATCAAGGCCCTTACAGTCTTGAATAATTTTTTGGGTGAAGACTGTTTGTTCTGACGACCAAATTCGGTGCCATAGTAGCAGAGGCTGGATTCTCGCCAGGTCTGTCACGTAAGGAAGACCCAGTTCCAGATGGCAGGAATAGTTAGCGGCTGTAGTAGGTAAGGCGAGAAGATATTTCAAAAAGCCATTCTCTACTGTCTGAATGGGGCCCACAGCTGCATGTCCCCATACACCTGCTCCATATAAGGCCACTGAGATGCATTTGGCTTTATAGATTTTAACCATTTCCACAGGTGTTTTTCTCCCTAGTTTCCTAGAGAAATTTACAAGTGCGGTAGTGGTTCTTGCAAATTGCAGTTTTCTCACTTCAACTGCCGGTTTCCAGCTTAGTTTTTCATCGATCATGACACCGAGATAGGGATATTTGTCAGTGGTTAATAATCTTTCTTTGTTCAAGTAAATGGGCCTAGTTTTGTTTTTCCTGCCAACGCCAGCCTTCATAACGAAAGTTTTCCCGATGTTGACTTTAAGATCCAAGGTGGCCATAAATAGTGCGTAGCTACTTAGAGCCCTCTGAAGTTCATTGGGTGTACGAGCCAATATCACCGCATCGTCGGCGTACAAAAGAGCTGGTACGCGGGGATTTGCTACCATAGGAAGGTCCTGAGCTCCTCTCAACATCTCCCTCTCCAGACCATTAGTGTAGAGGGTGAATAGAAATGGAGCCAGGACACAGCCTTGCCTCACGCCCTTCTCCACCCCAAACGACACAGTGAGTTCTCCGGTGATTCCAAACCTTACTCTGGCTGTTGCGTTAGCATAAAGTTCCCTGATGAAAGTTACTACAGTCTGTTCCACCCCTAGATCTAATAGGATGGCTAACACAATCTAATGCGGCTGACAAATCTACGTAAACCATGTAAAGAGCTCCAGCCTTGATGTTGACATATTTATCAATCAATAATGATAAATTCAAGGCTTGGTCTATGGTCCCCAGACCTTCACGGAACCCATATTGTAAGTCGGATAGAATGTTATTTTCCGCTGCCCACTCCTGCAAACGATCAAGTAGTATCCTGCCCATCATTTTTCCCGTGGAATCTAATAGGGAGATCGGGCGGTAGCAGGAGGGTAAGTTCCTATCTCCTTTCTTGAAGATAGGAACTAGTATAGATTGCTTCCAGGATTCCGGAATGCCAATAGTAGACAGCGCATTAAAGGCCCTGGTCAAAAGGGGAATCCAGAGCTCGGAGTAGATTTTGAAGAAGTCTACTGGGACACCATCAGGGCCCGGGGCCTTCCCTCTCTTACTTGCGTTTAAAGCCTGTGCGACCTGGTCACATGTAATAGACAAATCAATGGGGAAAGTCGAAGGCTGTTGGCGAGAAAAATCATTGTCTCTAGGTGCGATCGATAACGGATTAGTCATAAAAAAATTTGAAAAATGCTCTACCCACTCTCTTTCATCTATTGCGACCTCTACACTTGGAAGACTACTCTTATCCATCAAAAAAGGTGTTTTTACCACCTTCCAGAAGGCGGCACTGTTATTACTAAGACAGCTCTCATGTAGTTGGTCCCAGAGTTGTCTTTTTAATTCCAATTTCCTTTCCTTTATGGCAACATTATAGGCCCTCCTTAGTTTAGATATTTCTGTGTGGTCCCTGACTTTCTTGTGTAAAGCAAGTTTTAGATTAGAATAGGCTACTGTGCACGTGTGGTTAAACCATCCCTGTCTGTTCCTTGTGTAATAGTTCTTTTTTGCCAATAGGGCTTTTTTACGGTCTGTATCACAGTGCCAAAGTTAATAATAACGTCTGCGTCTGAAGTAGTCAAATCCAGACATTTCATAACAGACAAGTATGCTTCAGTGACCACTGTATTAACAGTTTCAATTGGGTCAACTAAAGCCCACTTGAGAGAGTAGCCATTAAGTCTAGCTAGTTCTAAATTGCTTTGGTCAAGAACGCTAGGGAATTTGGTATCGGGCCTAATGGAAAGAAAAAAGTAATACTAAGAGGGTAGTGGTCGCTCAATACGGTCTGGTGAATGTTAAAAATAGTATCCCTCATTATCGAACCATTTGAAAACAAAATGAAATCGATAGTGGAATCACATCCCCTCCCATGATAGGTGGGGGCCAGCATCGTATTTCCATTAGCTAGTTTGTTCGCAATTCTCAAATCTAGCTTAAAAATTATTTCATTTAGTGAGCTACCAAGAGTCGAGTGGGTGAAATGTGGAATGGAATTATCGTCCTCGTCATTTAAACCACATAAAAAAGGATTGGAAACACCACAAATAGTCTGGTTAAAATCGCCACCCCATATGATGGTCACCTCTCTGGCTGATTTCTTAATGATAGATAGCATTAAAGAAAAGATGGAATGAATTTTTTCCATTGCGTCTAAATCTGAGAGATTATTATAATAATTGACCAAGAGGAAAGAGTCCCTAGCATTTAATGTGAGGCTAAGAAGCTGGAAATTGGGGTCGAGTTTTATGACCTTTATCTTTTCCATCTTGATCAGATTTGATATATAGATAGTTAATCCTCCCTTAGCCCTGCCAGAATTAGAGTGTTGGGCGGGTGAGAAATATGTTCTATAACCATCCAGATGGGTCACTGTTGTCATCCATGTCTCCTGTAGACACAAAATATTAAAATCTGAAATAAAATTAGTCTAAACGTCGTTCCCTAATTTGGAGCGTAGACCAGCTACGTTCCAAAATGCAACCGCAATTTTTAATTTGCTGGACTCTTGGTCAGATGTAATTTTAAAATTTAAAGTAGATGTCAGAGATTCCAGCGATTCATCCATCGATTGAGTATCGGTATTTAAAATCAAAGAAAATGGCTTCTTATTAACTGGTGCGGTGCAAGTTAGAGAGGAATGGCCATGATCACTGTTTGCTTGTATCTCCGTTAGACCACAAAGAGTGCCCGGGATCGAATCTCGTGGGGAAAGTCAATCGACATCCTCCAACCCTCTAAGGGGTGAAAAACGGTTGGATGTTAAAATATTAAAATTAGAGGACCTTGTTCGGGGCCATGAATAGGTATTAGGCTGTATTAAGTTTCTGGCAACTATCTGTGGATAAAAATAGGTCAGGTCATAGGTTCTAATAGAACTTTGATCCTGACCTTGGAACCGGTTAGTTATGTGCCTGGTTGCCCTGTGATCTCTAAAGTTGACAGTAATCACATCGCCTTGAGTTTCCTTCGGCCGTGAGCCGACCCAGCCAAGTCTGCGTACATTCAAAATGTCTCCATTAATATTTGGAGGTAAAGGCCTATTCTGTCTCAGCCAGTACATCACCTTGTTTTTCAGATCATAATAGCCCTCTTTTTTCCCCGTTTCTAGGACCGGGACTCCTGTCAAAGCTACGACGGAAGGGACCGCTTCTGGGGGTAAGTCTATGTGATTACAATTAAGACCCTCATTTTTTCCAGGGGCGATATCAACAGATACGTTACGAGATTTATATTCTGGTCCACTAATTTGAGGATTGACAGTAATCTGACCTTGTTCTGGTTCGTTGTTACTTTTTCCGCTAGATGGCAGGTTTATTGGGCTAATTAAAGATGGTAATTTTTTATTTGCCTCTAAATTGGGTTGTCTGTCATTAATCACTGAAGATGGTTTGGGATCAGTAGAGCTGTTTAAGGATACCAATGTATTAGCCAGTAGGTCTTTCAGTTGGTCAGTGTTTTTTAGTGTCAGCTTCTCTATTGACTCTAATTGTTTGGACAAGCCCTTTATTCTTTCTAATAATGGGAGGACGAGTGATTTGACTAATAATTCCAATCGACCCGTAATTTCGTTCATTATTGGGTCGTAGTTGCAAGGGTGTGGCTGAGTGTCAGGGCCTGACTGAGTGTCAGGACCTTTTATTTGTTTAGCAGGTGAAAGACAGTCAATAACGGTGTTTCCCGCTTGATTAAGCTTATTATTAGCAGGTGTATTGATTTTATTGTAATTCTTCGCTCCCCTCTTTCTTTTTTTCAGGGGAGGAGGGCTTGTAGTAGTAACCCTTCTACCCTTCTTCCCTTGGGGGCCTGTGACAGTGGCCCTAGAAGGCGATAGGACCAATGTTGTACAATCAGAGGAAGGATTAGAATGAGATTTGGAAGCAGGCGAAATTAAGTGAATGTGGGATTGTGTCAAGGGGGTAGAGTCACGGGCGGGTGAAGAAGTTCTAGAAACATTCGGAGAATCATGTATTACACACGGAACAGGTGTTGTAGGGTTCGGAGATACAGCCAGTTGAATAGGTCCAAGCGAGGAGCGTTTGTTTTGTACATGTTCAGCCGATAGGCGTCTCTCCACTATGGCAATCTCCTTTTCGAGAACTGAGGCAGCCCTGGTAATAAAATTATCCAAGGTGCCTCGCACTGAACCGCCCAACAGTGAGGCTCTACTCTTCGAAATACGTGTTGACATTGTGTCTGTTTAGTTGGTCAGCTCTAGATGATCAATGCAAATGATACAGTCAATGACATACAGTGCTATGCACAGTGATCAGTCCCGGACTTACCAAAGAGATAAGATAGTCACAGTACAGAAATGTATTACAAGTACCTTTCGTTACGGTGCCGGATCTCAGGGAATAGGCCCAGCCCAGCCTCTTCCTGCCCCTGACGGCCACAGACGGCCCGCCCTTTGCCCGGGCTTAGCCCGGCGCAGGCCGCGCGCGAGCCCGCGACGCGGGGTGTGGGGCTGATTTTAAAGCGCCTCCGGCCGCTGGAAAGATGACGCTGCTTCCGGGATGTAGGAGCAGGGGAGCCTGGGTGTTGTAGTCCTCGCTCGCCCTCCCTCCACACTGCGGCCACGGAGTTCTCTAACGCGGCGGCGGGAGGGGGGGGGGGGACAGGCTGTGCGTAGAAATGCCAGCAAGGACAGCTTAGGGAGCCAGAGCAATCGCACCCGCTCCACCGGGTGTGGGGCTGATTTTAAAGCGCCTCCGGCCGCTGGAAAGATGACGCTGCTTCCGGGATGTAGGAGCAGGGGAGCCTGGGTGTTGTAGTCCTCTCTCCCCCTCCCTCCACACTGCGGCCACGGAGTTCTCTAACGCGGCGGCGGGAGGGGGGGGGGGGACACAGCAGGAGCAGCAACGGTGACGGAGCACAGAGGTGAGCAGGCTGTGCGTAGAAATTCCAGCAAGGACAGCTTAGGGAGCCAGAGCTTTCAATATATCTCAGACTGCTTGTGAATTCAAGAAATAATCTACTCTCGCAGATAGATGTAAATCCATGAGTGCAGAGCAGATTTAGAACTTTCTTTAAGAATAGACCCTAGGAGTTTCAAGCCTACAGAATGCACTTACCAGGTGTGGGCAGAGAAAAGCACAGGTTGCAACAGGTGTGACACATTTCAAAACAGTTTTCATAAACAGTTTCAGGTAACAAGAAGGATCTGAAGGACACTTCTGACATGCTGTTAATATTTGCTGTTAATATTTGTGGAGTGGTCAGCAACCTTTAGTGGAGTTTGGACTTGGGAGGTGTCCTGCTGAAAAAGTAGGAATGCTGTACTCTTTGAGGTATTCTTTTATTTATCAGACAACACAAAATAAATGTGTTTTAACCACCATAAACCAAAAAAGATTTTCAGTAGACTAAAAATGTATAAATCAGAAAAAACACGTAGAAACAAAATTTAAATAGTCATTCCGTTTGAAAAGATGGTTTATTGAGCACAAATGGATATACATCAACACTTACAATTAGTCATCAAAAATAACATAATGAAGAATATCAATAATGCATATGGAACATCCGTGTCATAGGCGTACCGGAGTCCTCCGACAACCGCCCGGTTGACCTCCTGGTCGAGGAACTCATCCTCCAACAGCTGGCCCCCGCTGGCCTAAGTAAGTTCTTTGCCGTGGAGCGGGCCCATCGAGTTCCGGGCGGTCGGCCGCGGCCGGGGGCCCCCCCGAGGCCTATTGTAGCCAAACTTTTCTACTACAGAGACCGAGATGCGATTCTGCAGGCCTCACGGGTCCACGGCCCGGTTCGTCATGAGAACTCGTCAATTAACTTTTATCCGGACTTCACCCAACTTGTCCAGAAACAGCGGATGGGTTTCCAGGGGGTGAAGCGTCGTCTCCGTGACCTGGGCCTTAAGTACTCTATGCTCTATCCCGCAAAACTCCGAGTGGAACACGAGGAACGGACTGTCTTTTTTGACTCTCCCGCGACTGTGAGTGACTGGCTGGACTCGCTGCCGGACAGGGGTGACCGGCCGGGGCCCTCTGCCGGTCCCGAGGGTGACGGGTCCCCTTTGGAGTGACTTTTGGTCCTTAACTTTGCCATTTTGCACTGTTCGGCTGGGTTTTACTTCTTTTGTTCATTTTGTCTCACTATGACCTGTGTGGGGGGCGGGTGGGGACGGGTCCCTTTCCTCCTCCGGGGTCTTTTCGTAGAATGGGGTTTGTAGGGCGACAGGCACACTGCAAGTTGGGGTGGTTTTTTGGCCCGCAGGGGTGCAGGGTGGGGGGAGTTGGAGTTGGGGGGGGGTTGGGGGGTGGGAGGGGTTGTTTTGATGTGTGTTTTTTGTTTTCAGGGCGAGGTACTGATTTTTGTCCAGTTTCGGGTGCTGCGCTATTGGCTGGGGGACCTTTGATCTACTGGAGGGGATGGGGGGGGACGGGTTGAGATTGATGTCATGGAACGTCAATGGGTTGGGGGACCGTATCAAGCGGGGTGTTGTGCTGCAGTATTTGCGTCGTCTGGCTCCTGATGTGGTGTTCTTACAGGAGACGCATCTGGTTGGTAATGTTTGTCATGCAATGAACAGGGGGGGATACCGCCTCGTGGCCCATTCTGGTTTCACCACTGGTTCTAGAGGGGTGGGCATTCTCCTGCGATCCTCACTTCCGTTAGAGATCACCAGGGTAGTCCCGGATGATAGAGGGCGCTATGTGGCTTTGACTGGGAGATGGGAGGGGCAGTCACTTTCCTTGGTCTCAGTTTACGTTCCCCCGGGCCTCCAGAACTCCACCTTCTCGGACTTGGGTCGAATGCTGCTTGAACTTCCGGACAGTCTTTTGCTTATGGGCGGGGACTTCAATTCGGTGGTTTCGGGTGACCTGGATCGTCACCCGCCCAGGGCCCTCCCCGCTGCCCAGGCATGGCTTGGCGGACTCTTGGAGACCTTTGGTCTGGTAGATAGTTGGAGATTAATGCATCCGACACAATGTCAGTACACCTTTCACTCTGGGGCGCATGGGAGTCTTTCCAGATTAGACTATTTTCTTATGCCCGCGGCCCAGACTGCCCGGATTCGAGAGGTAAGGCACCTGGCGCGGGGTATCTCTGATCATTCCCCGCTGTGGCTGCTCTTTGACACCGGGTCGCGATCTGCAGGGCGGATCGCTCCCATTAACCCTTGGTACCTGCGAGACCCCACGATTCGCGACAGCTTGGTCAAGTCGATTGACCAATATTTCCTTGAAAACGAGGGGTCGGTGTCGTCCGCAATGTCCCTGTGGGAAGCCTTTAAAACCGTGCTCCGCGGACAAGCCCTCTCCCAGATAGTGGTGGCTAAGAAGCTCAAGAATGAGGCAGTGGTGAAGCTGGAGACTGACATATCGGGGCTGGAGTCGGCCTTGGAGGCGGGTGTCACTCCGGATGGGCTCCATGCCCTCAGCTTGAAGCAGTTTGAATACAGGTCTCTTGTCACCGATGCTGCCAAGACTATGTATAGGGAGCAGCAGGGTAGATTGTATGACGCCGGAGACAAGGCGGGTAAATTGATTGCTTGGCTGGACAGGAAGGAGAGAGTGAATCGTGTGGTCCCGGAGCTTCGGGTCTCGGATGGAGCGTGTGTGACTGAGCCTGGTGAGATTGTGGAGTGTTTTGCTGACCACCTCCGGGCCGTGTACTCCCCGGTGACTGATAGGGATGAGGAAGACTCTCGCCTTCTGCTGCGGGATATTGCCCTGCCCGGCTTGTCCGTCGAGGACCGTGAACAGCTGGACGCCCCCTTGTCTGTTGACGAAATTGCAACTGCGATCCGCTCCCTTCGCTCTGGCAAGGCTATGGGTCCCAACGGCCTGCCTATTGAGTTGTATAAATTGCGCCCGGATAAAATCGCGCCTTTCCTCCGTCGTATGTTCCAGGAGTCCCTCGAAACGGGTTCCCTTCCCGCCGACCAGCGTCTGGCTACTATAGTCGTGATCCCCAAGGATGGTAAGCCACGAGACCGCTGTGCCTCTTACAGGCCTATTTCTCTATTAAATGCCGAGCCTAAGATACTGGCTAAAGTCCTCGCCACTCGCTTGCTGAGCGTTATCTGTGATCTGATTCATCCGGATCAATGCGGCTTCATCCCTCATCGTAATACCGCTCTTAACCTGCGGCGTCTCCACGGCGCCCTCGCTAGGGCGGAGTACCTCTCCGAACCAGCCGTACTGGTTTCTTTAGATGCCACGATGGCCTTTGATACCATCGAGTGGCCATTCCTCTGGGCTGTCCTGACCAAATTCGGCTTTGGGGAGGGATTTCTTGGCTGGGTGAAGCTTCTTTACGCTGGACCAATGGCTCAGGTGGTCGTCAATGGGCGGGTCTCTCAGCCTTTCGCTCTCGGTAGGGGTACGAGGCAGGGGTGCCCGTTGTCCCCTCTGCTCTTTGCTCTCGCCTTGGAACCGCTCGCGGCCTGGCTCCGCTGGGAGCCCTCGATCAGAGGGATCCGGTGGGCCCCGGGCTTCGAGGACCGGGTCTCGTTGTACGCGGATGACATTCTTTTGTATCTCACCTCGCCGCGGCAGTCGCCTAATGTTCTCTTTGATGTCCTTACTTCCTTTGGGAGAAATTCGGGTCTGATGATTAACTGGTCTAAATCTTGCGTGTATCCTATCTCTGGTGGCCCTCCTCTCTTGCCGCCTCGGCTTCCGATCCAACTATCTCTGTCCGGCTTTAAATACCTGGGGGTGTACGTTTCGTTGGACCCGGCGGTTCGCTATGAGCAGAACCTCCTGCTTCCACTTCGGCGTTTGAGGGAGGATACGGCTCGGTGGTGTAAACTGCCCTTGTCCCCGCTTGGTCACGCAGCTCTGTTTAAAATGATGTCCCTTCCCAGATTCCTTTATGCACTTCAGAACTCCTTCGATGTCATTCCGGTTACCTACTTTCGGGAGGTGGAGAGCCTGCAGAGGAGACTGGTGTGGGACGGGCGGGCGCGTATCGCTCTGGCAAAGCTCACTCTCCCCTGGTACGACGGGGGCATCGCGCTTCCCGACATTAGAAGGTACTATTGGGCCTCCCAACTATCGGCCATTAACCATGCCACGTATGCGCCCGGCTTGAACCCGGCGTATGAGATGGATAAATTTCTGCTTCCCGGCGGTAACTATAATAGGGCGCTTTACTCCCGCTTGGCTGGAAGGACCCTTACGGGCCCTACTAAGATTGCGGTAAGGATCTGGAAGGCAGCTAATGTAGCCATGGGCTGGAGTGAGCGTTTAACGTGTGCTACTCCTTTATTCGCCTCCGACCGATTGGGTAGCCTCTGGACAACGAAAGGCTTTGAGCACTGGGACACGATCGGTATTAGCAGAGTGGGAGACTTATGGGTTAAGGGCGCGGTTAAAACCTTCGCGGCGCTCCAGAGCGAATACGAGCTTACTGAAAGGGAGTTCTTCCGTTATGCCCAGGTTCGGCATGCCCTGCTCTCTGTCTTTGGGGAAGGGACCACGGTCCCGGCTTCTTCGCCCCTCGAGGACCGCGTACTCGATGGTCACGTGCCCGACAGTACTATCTCTCTAATTTATAAAAAACTGATTAATAATCGGGCTGACCTCTTGGTGCGTCTTCGGGAGGCATGGACGGGAGATGGGGTGGAGTTGGACGACGAGGACTGGCAATCCGCACTGTCGTCCCCTAAGGAGGTGGCCATCCCGGCCCGTCTCCGTCTGGTCCAGCTTAAGATTCTCCACCGGGTTTACGTGACGGGTCCCCGTTTGGTTTCGATGGGATTTTCTGACGACGGGCTCTGTAAGCGGGGTTGTGGGCTTAGTGCCACCTTTCTCCACATCCTATGGGAGTGCCGCGAGGTGGCGGAATACTGGCGCCGGGTGCATGAGGTTATGGGACGAGTCACCGGGGTTGCTCTGTTGCCGGAGGTGCGTCGCTGTGTTCTGAATGTGTGGGAGCCCAATGATTATAACGCGGCCCAGACTCGGTGGGCGGCCCTGGGGAACATGATTGCCAAGAGAGATATAGCGCAGCTTTGGGGTTCCCAGCGGCCTCCCACCCTGTCTGTATGGATGGAGAACATGGACTGGTGCATGTTCAGGGAGAAGACTGTGTATGTGGCTCGTGGTAAACCGGGGGCATGGGGCAGAATCTGGGGGCAATGGAATGAGTATCGGGGGAATATCTGTGCTCCCCCCCTGGTGGACACTTCCGAGGTTGCCTTGTCCCCCTGACCCGTGATGGTTCCTTGCGTATTTGGAATATCCGAGTGTAGACCTGGCTCACCCGTGGACCCCCACTGACCTCTTAGTCCTCCTTCCCCTTGACCGCCATCTGGTGGTCGGATGTGAAGTCCCCCTGCTGTAGTCTGACGCCCACTTCATGTCACTACGCCTCGCCTTTGGTTTTTTTTTTTTTAGTTGTTATTTATGTTAAATGTATGTATCCTGATTCCTTTATATGTAACCGGAGCTTCTGTAATGGGCTGGGCCCCATAGGCCGGTTAATGACTTTAACACTGTGTGATCCTTTTTGATTCTAGCGGCCGGCCCTGGTGGTTGTAGGCCCATGCTTGTATCCTTTTTACTGTTCAATAAAAACTTTTATAAAAAAAAAAAAACAAAAAAAAAATAATGCATATGGGCTGATCAAAAAAGTAATAGTTATGGCAAGAGATAAAAAAAAGACTTAATGCATTAAAAGGCATAAACATAAAACGATAATAGAAAGAGAAAAAATATGTCAGATAATGATAATCTCAATATACAAAATTCAGTGAGGCTGAGCAACTTGTACAAAGTGAATGGGAGCAAAAGATTTTTTAGCGCAATCATCTAAAACTTGCGTAATGGGAGACCATAGTTGTAAACGTTTCTTGGCAAGAGACATAGGAAATACAAAGGTTGTGTCCAGTCTATGATTATGACAAAAAGCGTACCACCAAGCTAAATATGGGAGTTTGGATGCACCCTTCCAGTTTTCCGTATTCTGTTGATAAGCAGCTGCTAGTAAGAAGTCAACGATTTGTATTTGAGCTTTCTTCAAACTCCAGCCCGTAAGCAAGCTACCAAGAAAAATGTTGGCAGGTGAAAGGGGGACTTTGACGTGAAATATGGTATTAATCTAAGTCCAGACTTGTTCCCAGAAGTTAATTATATGTGGACATGTGAATAGTAGGTGCTTTAAATCAGCGTGTGCAAGGGAACATGATCAACAACTATCAGGAATTTGGACATGCATTTTAAGTAAGATAGTCAGTGTTATGATAAGTCTATTATAGATGAAGAAAAGAGTTTGTGTAGCATTTGCTGCTCTAGACAATTATCTGATTTTCACCCAAATTGTATTCCATAGTGGAATAGACCATTGTGTATCCAGGTCAGTTTCCCAGGAAAGCTCTGTTTTTGTTTTGTCTCTCTCGAAGGGAGGTTGTGAAAGGCGAGAATAAATAGAAGAGGCTTTTGATATTATACGGAGCAGATTATACAATGTAGAATCTGATAAAGGAGATAGAGAAGTTAGAGATTTAAACTGAGTGCATGCCTCTAATATTGCGGGACGTAAGAGTGAAAATGTGTGTTGAAATGAGGGAGGCAGTTGAAAGAGAGCATTCATTTGAGAATGTAGGAAAGGTATCTTTATCGAACCGTTGATGGACCCACAGTATACCCTTATCTCTCCAGGTTTTCAAATAAATAAGTTTATTTTTTATGCGTATGTATTTATTATAAAAGTTGCTGATACTAATGATATCCGTCCCAGGATGCATCCCGCCGATTGAGGTGGTAGAATCCTCGTAAACCAAATGTATTCAATGTCCACCAAATTTAGTCAAATAATTTAATTTTATTATGCATTCATTGAAGTTATAGAACAAGGTAATTCCAATTTTCAAGTGCCGTATAATGTCCAAACGCCTTTTAATACAGCATGTTAAAATCCCAAGCTCCGTGAATAATGTCAAAAGTTTAACCCAATGCATTTCGGGCCGTTACTGCCCTCCGTCAGGGGTTCCTTTCTGTGAAGTTAACAAAACAAAAAGATTGTTTCATAGTATGTATTTATTATGCCATATGGCGGAAGTGAGAAATGTATCAATATCATGTGGGGCGGTGTGGAGAACAGTAGTCAACACTTTACATAAATGTTTAATAATTGGTGTGGAAAGTTTACGTGGTTTGCGTGTGAACGACAGTTATTCCTGAAAAGAAAAGGGAGAAAGAAATGATCTCTCAAGATCAATCCATAAAGGAGAATCTAGAGATAAGTAAGATACTAACTTGGATAGATGTCTTAATAGAAAGGCTTTATGATATTTAGGGAAGTCAGGTAAGTTTACACCACCTTCCGATTTTGGGCGTGACAATTTTTGTAATGCCATTCTAGATTTTTTGTTAAGCCATAAAAAGGATATAAGGATGGAATTAATTTTATGAAAGAACCTTATTGGTATGGGCATTGGGATATTGGAAATAATATAAAGAACAATAGGAGTCAACATAATGTTGATGGTGTCAAGGCGACCCCACCAGGAAAAATAGAGGGGGTGCCATTTAGTTGTAAGGGTAGTCAGCTTTTGTATACATTTGTCAACATTTTGAGAGATTGACGATTTATTGGATGAAGTAAACCACAGGCCAAGATATTTAATATGATGTGGATTCCATGTAAAGTTAGAGGTCGAAAAGTCCTCCTTAAAAGTATATTTAGTTAGTGGTAATATTTCACATTTCTCTTTGTTTAATCTGTAGCCAGAAACCATTGTATAGGTATAAACCTCTTTCAAGAAGGCCAGGAGGGTGCGGTGAGGGTGAGAAAGGAACATAAGTACATCATCTGCATTAGCTGCAAATTTAATTTGTTGAGTGTTTGAAATAAAGCCAGTAATAGATTGGTTTTGTCATGTTCTGTATAAGAAAGGTTCTAAAGCTAGGTTAAAGAGGAATGGGGATAAGGAGCAGCCTTGCCGTACTCCTCTATGAAGAGTAAGATAAGGAGCTGTAAGACCATTAAAAAAAATCACAGCTTTAGGGTCTGAATAAAGCACACAAATCAAAGAAATAATTTTCGAGCCAAAACCAAACCAAGACAGTGTTTGAACAATAAAAGGTCAATATACTCTATCAAAAGCCTTTTCTGCGTCTAAGGCAATCGCAGCAAGAGGTTCTGTGTATTTTGACGATTTGGATATAATATCAAAAAACAAACATGCATTATCAGCAATACAGCATCCCTTGCCCTTGTTCCTTGCCCAATAAGTGAGGGAGATGTGACTCAATTCGGAGGGCTAATGCTTTAGAAAAAAACTTGTAATCTACATTGACTAGGGAAATGGGTCTGTAGTTTTTGCAATAGCGTAAATCTTTGCCTTCTTTCAGAATAAGACATATGAGGGCCTCTAAAAAGGTTCCTGAGGAATTGCCTTAGTCAGTGAAAGAGGAAATGAGAGTATGTAGGTGTGGGAGGAGTATTTGGAAAAATGTAAGTAAAATTCAACAGTGAAACCGTCAGGGCTTGGGGCTTTATCCGTCTTGGGGGTTTTGAGTGCACTAAGCATTTCTGCCTGTGTGATATTAATGTCCAAAGGTTCTACATTTGTTGAGGGATTTGTATGGTTTTGAATAGTAGAAAGATAAAGGGAAATGCCTGTTCCTGTGGGTGTGTTCTCTGGTGTATACAACCGTTTATAGAATTGTACAAATTCTTGTAAAGTGTCGGAGTCTTTGTGTTTTGGTATTTGATTATCATCCATTACAGATTTAATTTGGAATTTATTCTGTTTGGTCTTGAGGTAATTAGCTAACAATTTGCCTGATTTGTTTTGTCCTCCATAGAATTTCACACTGGTCTTCAGTAGATATAAAGAAGAACTTTCAGTAGTACCCTTATGGAATTTAATCTTAGCCTTTATAAGATCTGCAAGGCAATCTCTCGATTTAGAAGTATAATAGGAATGCTTCAGTCTCTTTATCTCAGAAAGAAGTTACGCATTAAGTAACCGAGCTTTCTTTCACTTGTTAGATGTATATCTGATGATAAAATCCCATGCAGGAGCTTTGAAAGCATCCCCAACTGTATGAAAAGTAATGTTGTCGGTGTTATTAATTTGAAAATATTCATGAAAAAAGGATATAAAGGAAGCATTAAAATTAGGGTCTAAAAGCAGGGAGTTACTGAAACTCCATCTTCTGGGAGATGCAGGTTGTGGCAAAATATCTGGCTGAATTGAGACGAGGCGTGGTCAGAAATGAGTATAGGGTCTATATCAGCTGAAAGCAAAGACTGGGAAACATTGTGCGAGATAAAAATGCAATCAATTCTTGATTGGGTTTGATGAGGTGAAGAAAAGAAGGTATATTCCTGCGATGAGGGATTGCTCAGTCTCCATGTGTCTGTTAGGTTTCGTTGTTTTATAGTTTGTATGAAAGCTTTGTGTGCTTTGTTTGGTATGAAAGAGACCCTGGAATTTCAGTCGAGGAAAGGATCAACTATCTGGTTACAATCTCCAGCAAGAATATATTCTCTGAAGGATTCTGTGCAATCAATCGGGAAATATGGGACCAGAAGGGAGCGTCACCATTGGTAGGGGCGTAAACATTAAATAAAGAAATTGGAGCCCTCCCGATCATTAAATGAGTAAACAGCCATCTACCTTCCTCATCCTCTTCTTACGAAACAAGCTTAGCATGCAAAGCTTCATGACACAAAGTTTTGACTCTGTTTCTTTTACTGACACCGGGTGAGTAGAAAACTTCGCCAACCCAATTTTTCTTAAGTTTTAAAGATTCAGTGATCGTAAGGTGGGTTTCTTGCAACAGAACAATGCTAGCATCTAGTTTAGATAAGTATGATAGTACACATTGTCTCCTGATGGGGGAGTTTAAACCTTTAACATTCCAAGTAAAAAAATAAGCCATAAAATATAAATACAAAGTAAATGTTTGAATAAACCAGTATTAATGCAAAAAGTATTATGTGAAACATGTAGTACAAATACAATAACATTGTAACTCAGAAGATTAATATATGAAGAAAGAGAAGAGAGGGAGATCGAACGTAACTAGTGGAGATCATTATAGTGAAAGGGAATAGAGGAGGGAAACAATGAAAATTTAGAAAGAGGTGAGGTTAGTGTGGAAAGTACTAGAGAAAAAAAGAGTAGCATACCTACATATATTCCAAAACATATGAAGGATGGGAGGGGATGAGGCCACATGGAACAATAACACGTCCGTACTCCATGAGGGAAGACGGGGAGGGCCGCAAGACAGACGACAGGTAAAGCAGGTGGATCATACAACAAGGAGATGTAACCTGTAGGGAGAAAAAAGAGGTTAAATAATGTTTAGCGGAACTTAATAAACAGAAACATCAGCTATTGTTTTACAGAGAAAATTCCTTGAAGTAGTTAGCAAGTCTTGAACCAGAAGATGTAACTAAACAACTACTTATTATGTGGTGAGGAAGTGTTCATAGTTTCTGCATAACAAGAGTTGAGAAAGCTTTTCGGTCTGATGGAATCTTCATAAGTAGTAGTCTTATAATTATAAGTTACTTTAACCCCTCGTGTGCGCGAATCAGCCAACGGCCGTCACGAGCACTACCTCGGTAGTGCTGTGCATGTCCGTTGGCTGACGCGGCCCGACCGCGCAATAAATTACCCGCACCGCGGCAACATTTACGCCGCGGTTAATGGGTTAAACAGGCATGGCTGAAAGAGGCCAAAGTGTGCACCAATAGAACAGAGGTGCAGTCTCATAGCCAGGAACTCTCTACGCCCATCGGCTGTGGCCTTTGCATAATCTTGTGAGAAGAACAAAGAATTACCTGACCATGAAATTCGTTTAATGGACCTGACTGCTGACAAGACCCTGAGCAAGTCAGTATATTCTAGGAAATACAAGCTGACCCCTCTCGGTTTCCTCACACTGGAAGAAGTTGTAACAGACGCAGGGCCCAGTCTGTGGGCGTGTTGAATGTTCAGATGAGTACCCTCTGGGTAAAGGTTATGATGTGGTCTGCTAATCACACATTTGAAGGGGATGTGGTCAATTCTGAGTAATTGAGAACGGACAGAGAGGAAGAAAATGAATCTCCAAAAGGCCACTCCTTCATCTCACCAATTTGTTAGACCTTTCGTAACCCCAACATCACTGTGGTCAGTCACAGTTATGGTAGCTGAAACCAATGTGTACAGGGTGGTATTTCCTGATTAATTGCCTCATGCAAACACACTACAGATTTATGCAAGAGTTTTGTGTTTTTCCTTATTTTATTTAATTTAGGCATTTTCTGTCAAGCAAGTTATTCCTGACCATGTCGGGGATGGTAGGGCAAGGCAGAGCTAAGAGGCGTCAGAAGGGTGTCGGACTGGTGCCCCAACAACCACTGCAAATATTACCCTCAATCTCGTGGGTGGAAGTGTTGGCAAAATGTTGCATGCCATTTTGCTGCAGAAACCCTTGCCCCGTAAAGCTTTATAAAGCAATTATAAATTAAATTGAAAAGAAGCAAAAGCGATGGCCATTACCACCAAGAAGTAAAAAAAAATCAATTTTGACCATCTGGATGCAGGAGTGAAGCAATTGCATGGTTTCATCCTGCAATGTTGGGTTTATAATGCAAAAGCAGGGTACAGTAGGGTGTCACGGCACAGTGGGGTGTAGCGAAATGCTAAAAGAATACTGCTTGTAGCAAGGTAGTTACTGGGAATAATTACCAACATGGTTTATCCTTTATTTCTCAGTGTTTATGTAGTGATATTAAATACAAATATAAAGAAAATAACAGATGATATTTCTCCTACAGCACAAATGTGACACTTGGGCTTAGTATAAGGGGAATAGCAGCTAAGCACTATTTTTCCTTGAGAAAAATAACTGGATAAACACTGATTTTGAGCAATATGCTAGGGTACATTAGGGTTTCATATCAAGGCAGGCTTTGTATGAACACTATTGTCATTATTTCACTCTTGGTATTATGATAATTAAAACTAATAACCAATAATAACATTATGAACAATAATAACAAGTACTACTGCTAACAACAATAATAATAATAATAAAAACAACGACCAATCTTCTTGTAGCACACAGAGCAAAATGAACTGCCTCGATTAATAAACAATAAATAGTGTATTATCAGACTCGAGGGTGCTGTTGTACTTGGTTTTGTTTTATTTTATTGCTTTCAGGTTCATAGTTTATGTTTAACTGTTTCTTAGGCACACACTACAAATCTCATTTCTACTAGACACCAGCAGCAGCTACAAATTGTTTCAACATAAAAGTAGCAGAAGACACTAAAAAGAAATATAATCAGCAATGAATAAACAATTGAGCAATATTTTTAATAACACATAAAATCCAGTTTCAACCTTGAAACACATTAAAACAGGGTTGCCTGCCACATACATCCTAAAGCAGACACAACATAAAAGAAGGTAGCGGCAGGATCCCACAGTAGTGCTGTATTGTCAGCGTAGACCATTTACAGGAGGAGGTGACAGTGTTTCTGACAATCAACTGCCCACGACAAGCAAACACAACAAACACCCAAGTTCCTGAATCCGTCTGAAAGAAAAAGAGAACTCATCTCTCGAAAGACTGGTTTCAAGTAGAAAGCATTCGATTGTCACAAACGAGATGCTCCCCAAGTTTACCCCAAAATGCCACCAAGAAAATAGGACTTTGATTCTAGTAGATAGAAGGTGACTTTTATACAGCTCTGGTAGTATTCTTGCAGTTTCCTCCTCGCAACGATAAGAAGTAACACAACCTCTGTCAGTAGTACTCCAATTATCCACCCTTTAAGGATCAATGGCAAAATCAGCCCCGTCAGCACCTGAACCAGCAGCTGACACTCAACAGGGGAATGCTGGATCAGTAAGTGAAACACTCGCTGCTGAGTTTGCAGGAAAAAGCATTTGTCAGTAGTTTGAATTTCACAGAGGACAGCTCACCCGTCCCTCCTTTTGAGGTTGGTAAATTGAGTACCATTACTCTGGGTAGTAGAAAAACTTGAGATTTACCGTGCTTACGGAAATGAGGTATGAAGGGCAATATAAAAACAAGTTATTATTGTTATCAACCTTCGAAGCACTTTTGTCGCTGGACAGAATAAAAGGGCAGCATCTGATCTATGAAATTCCACAGACTAAAACTTGGTCTGAGCATGAAGGGTCTAGCAGCTCACTGCTGATGGCCGTCCGAAGCTGACAGGCGGTGTCTCAGAATGGCCTGTGAGTAGATAAGGATATAGGCTCGCCTCCTGAAAGCAAGGATCTGTTTGAAGCACATTTTGTACCCTAATGCTGTGAGTGGGCTGCCAGGGTATGCACCTGTGTGGATGAAATGTGGAACTGATACTGGCTTCATGCCACCAAATCTGAGAGTAGTTGTAGTACCGATACACACTCCTAGGCCTTTCTGATGACATCAAATAGAATTATACAGTAAGGTGTATAGCGCCCCGTCTATTACTATCTGGTAAGTGGCTACCCAACTGGCCATCTGTGATTGGTTGTGTGTGGTTGGGTGTGCTTATCTCTGCAGATTTGGTGCTGCAGGAGTTCGGGAAGAGGCCAAGGGGCTTATAGCCATGTTGGGAAGCTGTTGGCGGCCCAAGGAAGGGGCGGAGCTACTGGGACACAGAGTTCCAGATGCTGTGCTGTGACCTTAGGGCAGTAGGCCGGTGCTGTGACAAGAAACAATTTTCTGGTTTGGAAGACGTGCCACTTGCCACCCTGGAAAGGCGGTCCAACCAGTGTTGTTCCTCAACCATTTTTTGCCAGTGGTTTCATGCTGCCTCCAGCACCCCACTCCCCCACTGCTTCCATAGTACAAGGAAACTGTTGCAAATATGTGTTGTGTAGACAGCAAGAAGGAATGCAGCTGAAACTACAAACATGCGCTACTTTATCACTATTTATACATTCAAAGTCCAAAATGCAAACATCTAGCAAATACTGCGGCTGCCATAAATACATTATGGGCAACACACCGAGCCAACGACTGAAGAGGTTTCACTGAAACAAGTCACTGGAAGAAGGGAGTCTCTAAAGCCCTTTTTGGCATCTCATTTCTGTGTTGTGTGTTGACATGAGGTCTGGCCAGAGAGCAATAGCGCTCTGTAGCCAGACATAGGAAGCAGAGGACAGCAATAAGGACTGAGGTAGATTCTTGCAAGAAGAGAATGGAGCGTAAAACCTCCAGCGTCTAAATGGTTGTCAATACCAGAGAATCAATAGACTGTCATCTGAAAGCTGTGTGTCTCAGACAATAGAATTGACTACAAAAACAAAATGAGGTACAACTGCCCCCCCACTGGCAACCCTACACGGAAGTGATGTTTGTTACAAGTTCATTTTACTGAGGATCTTAGTGCAGCACTCTGTCTCTCCTTTCGGTTATTTCAGAACATTACTAGGAATAGCAGGGTCTCTATGTGGGGCAGCTAGAGTCCATGTGTAACAGGGGTTCCAGTCCAATATTCTTTAAAAATATATATATTGTTTTTTTAAACAAATTACTTCTCCCAGATACAGACGTGCCTTACCCCCGTACGCCGTCGCCATGTACAGCCACTCCTTACCGATTCCTGTCACGTTGTTGCAGTTGCCATAACATTTCAATCTTCGAGTGATTGATCATCGGGTCTGTCCCCACCTCCTGGCACCCCTGAATGTCCACGGAGAGGTGACACAGACCCCACCCCAATATTCTTAATTGTAGTTGAAGGAAATGACCCTTTTAGGGTCACCTCGGACCACCTCTCAGCCTTCCATACCAAATGAAGAGACGGAGAGATAGTGGAGAATATACACCAATAATTATTTATTATATTCGCTCAGAGCAGAGCTTCGTCTACCTAGTCTTGAGAGAGTGGTACAGAGGGAAGAAAGAAAGTCAGCAAAAGGATACATTCTATACATTACATGGTTAGTTAAGAACACGCCCACAGTGCAAATTTCCAAGCAGATGTAGCTGGACAGGGAAAGACGAAAAAAAAAGGTTTTCGCTCTTGCATCTTGCACAACTCAGCACAGTCCAAGGCCGTTTAACCCTGGGCTGCGATCAAACTGCCAGACAGGTGGGAGAGGACCTTTATCTAGTGGGAAAGCTATGGACTGGCACTAACAGTTCTTTATTGCAGAAACAAAACTTAGCAAAGGACATTTCTTGGAGCTGAAAAAGATTAGTTTTGAACATCACACAAAATGGAGTCTAAAAAGAAAATAGTGCAGCGAATGCTAACTTATACATGGCCTTTTGTGAGCATCAACAGCCTAATCCAACACAGTTCCCAAATACAGGAAACTGTTGAAAGCAAGCTAGGACAGATAACTTTTCACACCCCTTCCTACAAAGGGCATTGCTGGGTTCTTCCCTCAGACTTGGGCTTAGTGTGTGGCAGTTTAGGGCCCTGAACTCCAGGGTCATGCCTCCATGTTTCATTCAGTAGTATTTTCTGTGGGTTATTAGATGTGCAGATGCAGAGCACAGAATCTTGCTAGGCATGTTCTGGGGAGATGGTGGTTTGGGGTATCTTGGTCCTTTGCCAGGCATGTACTGGGGTGATGGTGCTTTTGAGTATCTTGGTCCTTTGCCAGGCAGGTGCTGGGGTGATGGTGTTTGTGGAGATCTTGGTCCTTTGCCAGGCAAGCGCTGAGGTGATGGTGTTTGTGGGTATCTTGGTCCTTTGCCAGGCAGGCGCTGGGGTGATGGTGTTTGTAGATATATTGGTCCTTTGCCAGGCATGCTCTGGGGGGATGGTGGTTGTGGGTATCTTGGTCCTTTGCCAGGCAAGTGCTGGGGTGATGGTGTTTGTGGGTATCTTGGTCCTTTGCCAGGCAAGTGCTGGGGTGATGGAGTTTGTGGAGATCTTGGTCCTTTGCCAGGCAAGCGCTGAGGTGATGGTGTTTGTAGATATCTTGGTCCTTTTCCAGGCATGTACTGGAGTGATGGTGGTTGTAGGTATCTTGCTCCTTTGACCCAGTAGGCCTTGCGGGTGCTATAGAGTACTTTAAATATGATCTGAGAACCAGTGTAGAGTTTGTCGTGCTGGTTATGTGGAGTTATTCCTCTTTAAGTTACAGTAGGGTCTGGCTACTGTGCATAGTGTCTGACTTGCCTGCAGCAAGTGCACTAGAGAACCTTTCCAGAGTTTTTTCCTAGAGTATATGGGGCCAAGCATCATTGCCTGAATATTGAGAGCAAAAATATCATGAAGTAACTTTATTATGGTATATATATGTCTACTATACTTAAACATATATATTTAATTTGACGATTATATATATCTTCATGGTATATATAAATAATATATATATATATATATATATATATATATATATATATATATATCTCCAAACCAAGGGTAGCCCCAATAGAAGAGCCCACAGGTCAGTGATAATCGGCAATTAATTGATGAACAGCTGCACACAGGTAAAAGCAAACAAACTGCATCTTGTCTTGTCAGCCAGACGCGTTTCGGGTGTCAATCACCTTTCTCAATGGCATTTCCTGCACATCACAAGACAGCTTTGCGCACTAATTTAAACTTTCCAGGACATGCCCCAGTGGGCGGGGCCATCCGCATGGCCCTATGGTCCTTGTAGTGCTGCAACTGTGTTTCTCCAGTGAGATCATCTTGTAATGTGCTCGATAATGTTCTAATAATAAAGCCCCAGTGGGTTGATGCTTGAGTTCGTCTTTTAAACGTTGCATTTGTCACGCAGATCATCCCGAAAAACTGCCTCCCGTTGAAAACATGACGCCGGTTGACGCCAACACAGGCCCGCTCACTTGCGGTGGGACTCTCCTGCGACTGGGCTCAGCCGCTTCAATAAATCCAAAACCAAGGGTAGCCCCAATACAAGAGCCCACAGGTCAGTGATAATCGGCAATTTATTGATGAACAGCTGCACACAGGTAAAAGCAAACAAACTGCATCTTGTCTTGTCAGCCAGACGAGTTTCGGGTGTCAATCCCCTTTCTCAATGGCATTTCCTGCACATCACAAGACAGCCTTGCGCACTAATTTAAACTTTCCAGGACATGCCCCAGTGGGCGGGGCCATCCGCATGGCCCTATGGTCCTTGTAGTGCTGCAACTGTGTTTCTCCAGTGAGTTCATCTTGTAATGTGCTCGATAATGTTCTAACAATAAAGCCCCAGTGGGTTGATGCTTGAGTTCGTCTTTTAAACGTTGCTTTCGAATAAATCACTGCTGTGATTAAGTCCTGTGAGTGCTGTCTTTCCTTCTATCTTGGGGAATTGTGAAGCGTTTATATTATACGGAGCACTGCCGCATTTCGGCACCCGCCCGAAGAGTGACTCGTGTACCGGTGCAGTGGAGCAGGATATATATTCACTTAAAAACCATAGGTTTCACACATGTTATAGTTAGGTGGATATTTCACTCGTAAAAAACAATGAAATTCCCCCGTTATAGTTACTTCAGATAACTATAACTCGCGCGCCCGCAATCCTGCTCATGACGTCACATATTACATCACTCATGACAAGGTCAGTGGCATCACTCATGACATCACTGATGATATCATCCTTGTGATAGAGTGGCGGTCGCGCGAGTTATAGTTATCTTAAATAACTATAACGGGGGAATTTCATTGGTTTTTTACGAGTGAAATATCCACCTAACTGTAACAGGTGTGAAACCTATGGTTTTTTAAGTGAATTTGCAAGGTTTTTTAAATGCTAATTCCTAACTATAACGTGTGTGAAACCTATGGTTTTTTCAGTGAATTTGTACGGTTTTTTAAATGCTAAGTTATGTTTGTATTATTATTATTTTTATATATTTATTTAACAATAAACTACGTATTAATTTTTTTTTTATTGTTTTTTTTATTGTTTTTCACCGTGCACGCACGGTGCGCGCACCCCCGCGATTTAAAAAAAAAAAAATTAAAATGTTTTTTTCTGCCTTCGGGGTCCTTCAGGGATCCCCTGACAAAGGCTAGGGGGTCAGGAACTCTCTACCCTGCCCCCTTTTCACGTTCGCCACCTTCCTTTTTCACTCTCGCACTGAAAACAAACAAAATGGCAGTCGACACTTCCTGATTCCGACCGATTCGAACGTTGACTGACATGTAACCACCAATCAGAATTACGCTCGCGCACGTTAGGGTGCGCGGCTATAAATATGTATGTGCTTTTAAATGCAATTTTCTCAGGAACTACTGAACAGATTGACTCCATATATGCAAAAGGCACATCCCTGACCTGAGGACTACCTCTCTGCCAAATTTCAAGTAATTCTGTTCAGCCGTTCGGGCTGTACCTTCGACTAAAGGTCCTATGGGAAAATGCATGGGGAAAACGCGTTTTGGGACCCCCCTTTTTTCTCGGCCCCCGCTTGACGAATCCCCCCGAGACTTTCAGGGTAGGAGCTGAGCGGAGCGCCCCATTAGTTTTGAAAATTTCGCGAGGATTCGTCAACCTGCGCCAAAGTTATTCAAAATAGAATTTTGAGATTTCCTATGGAAACACGGTCCTAACTATAACTGTCTACTGGCGACCGCCAGTAGATAATATATATATATATATATATATATTTATATATATAAGAATAGTAAAGGTATTCTTATCTATACATACTTCCCCTCACACTATTGTGGTTCTCGATATTTAGGCTCCACAATATATTGTTTCACATTTTGTCCTCTAGTTGTCTGTATGGATCTGGGGTGACAGTTACTGTGGGAGAAGGGGGAGTGAGCACCGGTGCCCAGGGTAGTGATAAAGGAGCTACTTGAAAGCACACACAGAGTATTCTTCACTGGTTCGCCCCTTGATATCCCGATAATGAACCTTTTGAAGGTCCAAACATTCTTAGTGTAACAGCCCAGTCTTGTCATCATCACCAGGACACTTCTTAACTCTACCTGCTGATCAAGATAAGGGTTTTCAAGGATTCTCTGAAAAATGGAGAATTGCCGATTGATTGCCTTGACCGCTGCAGAAAACCAAGTAAATATATTACAAGGAAAATGATCTCCATAAATTGAGATTCTGGATCACAATTCCTGACAGGCCCGACTTCTAGGAAAACCAAGGTTCCTGGTGTGTATTTGGGAAAGACCAAGGTCCCTGCAGGGTGGTCATTTCACCGGATCCAAGGCTGGCCTTTCGCTTCATGTAGCATCTTGCTACATCCTGCTTTGCTCAATACTTCTTTAAATATGTTGTTGAAATTTGGAATCCTCACCAGATAGAAGAATAAGACAAAGGTTTGTATTTACAAGAGCACAGAGTACACAAGAATGATAAAGCCTGTCGGTAAGCAAAGTTCTTTTAAATATTGCTTCCTCAATGGATTCCATTTTGGGTCATACAAAATGAGCGTACCACTGACAATCTAGAAGAAGGGCGGAAGCGGAGCTAATATGTAGAGAAAACGGCATGCTGCAGCCAGTTATTCAATGGCGTCTCCCACCCTCAATGCCCTTTCACAACATTACACATTAATTCTAATCTACAGCACTGGCTCTCTCTGTACACAGCTAAAACTCTCCTCACCTATGCATAACAAAAGACAAGGAGAGTTACAGGAATAGAGAACTTAGCAGAATGGGGAGAAAAACGAGTGAAACAGATGACAGTAGAATGTCGAGGTGACACAGGGACACGGATGTAAAGAAAGAAAGACAAGGAAGTAGAGCTACAGTAGGAACTGGAAGAAATGGGGAGACATAAAATGAAGGGGAATAGAGTAAAGATGTGATGGAACGAGAATATGACAGAAAATTTAACAAATAGTTTTTTCTTCACAATTTATATTTGTGTGTAGTTGGATGGAGCAGGGTTAGGGCTTTGCTAGGTTTCAAAGCTCAACAACGTCTTGCAGCTTTGCAAATATCAATTTCCAAAAATCAACTTTCAATAAAAGTAAATGAGTTTCACCAAAAGGTGAAGCTGCAGAAATATTTATGAGAGTAAAAAAAACTGCAAAAGTGGACTCTGTAGGGCAACAGGAACTTTCCTAACTATGGAATTTAGACATATTGTGTTAATGTAGCTCCAACAGTGGCAGTTGCTAAACCAGTGCTACAACTGTGTAAATGTTTGAGCTTCCCCAACTTCAAGCATCACTACTTGTCGTCCATGGGCATACAAGAACACCCAACCCGCCTGTCCTCATCAGGAAAATACAATGAAAGATTTCTTTTTGACATATGTTTGATTCTAATCCGCTCTTTTACAGGACATGAAATGGCTGAAGCAATCGGCCACTCTTATGTATCGAAAATGTATCTTTGTTGGCAATTAACTTTTTTCGTTTGTTCATCCTGTTTCAGGGTTCATTTATCATTAACCTCTTGTCCTTTAGTTATTTGTAACACAGACTTAATTTCTTATTTTTTGCTCCTCTTTGAGATGCCTGTGTGGTCTGAATAATGCAGATTTATATGTCAATTCACCATAAGATGAACCCAATTCATCGGAGAGGTGTGGCTCACTGGTTAGAGGCGGCAGACCCGTAAGCAGAGGACGGCCTGGGACCAGGGTTCGATTCCCGACGCGGCAGGGTCGTGGACCAGGGTCAGCGGGCTCGATAATTCTCGCCCCGGTGCCTACTCCAGTCAGGGACCACACTCGGCAACTCTGGGCATTAGCTTGCCTCATCTTCACAACGGCCCCCCCAGACCGCCGGGGATGCTTGGTCGCACCTTAGAGATACCCATTAGGGACCATCTCTCAGGGTGAGCCAGGACGGGTTCCCCAGCGGTCGAAGCGCGGAGATACTCCTCCGGGAGTCGATTCTAGCGCTATATAAACCCACAATTAAATTAAATTAAATTCCACAGTGTATATGTAAAAGGGGCAAACCAGTGAGTGATGTCACAATAGGTCTCAGAACCTCAGCGGACATTATCAAACAAAGAAACATTCTAGAATGCCTATCGTTAGGGATTTTAAAAATACAGGACTGGGCAAGGAAACCTGTATTTTCTCTGCACTGGATGGCAGCTTGAATAAAATTTTAATGAATGCCAACTTGTGATTGAAGCAGCACAAATGTACAAATACGTTTAAAGCCTTTACACATGTAGAACTGTGAAGCATTCTGATTACTGCGCACATGCACGTTTGCGGCTCATTTCAGGAAATGCGTAAATATCATTAATACACGTAAATATCACCAGTAGAAGGTTGATCATAACGCTGCACACAAAAAATTGAAAAGGGTGATAAAACATGCACTAAAGTAGTTGCCATATTTGTAGTTGCTGTTCTGCACATTTTACAAGGGTCAGAGTGGGAAGGCGGGCATTGGGCAACAGGCCAGTGTATCAGGGTCACAAGTGGGCCGTTTTTTTACGGCCTCTGTAAACCAGTCCAAGAGAATTACTTTCTTCCCCAGTCCCCGCCAGACCACTTTAATGTGGTGCCAGTATCATGGGCATTCTCCTGCCATGCTGTAAATTGGGCCTGGGGGGTAAGGTGTTGCTTTGGGTTTTGAGGGATTTTCACCATCACGATTAGGCCATGGTGGTTGTGGGGAGGGTGGGAGTATGAAGGGGCCTCGCTGGGGCGGCAGGTGATTTTGGGCTGCTGGGCAATTCTCATTTGAGAAGCAGTAGCTGCTTGCTGTTCTTGATCTTGACCCCTCTCCTCCCAGGTCATCACCCTGAGGCTATAGTGGGCTGGGGAGGAGGTAAGAGAATTGGCCTCCCAAGGAACCAGGTGTTGTCACCTCAGCCCCAGTGTCTTTCAGGCTTTGTTTGGGGAGGCCTGCTTTCCCAGAGGAAAAAAAAATGGATGTAGTGTATGGTAAGCGCTGCCAACACTGGAACTGAGTTCAAGTCCCAGCACCAGCTCAACATCCAATGATTCTAGGCAAATCATTGAATCTTCCCTAAAATAACATCTCACCAAAAAATAAATTTAATCTTGTGTAATGTAACTTGTGTTCATGAAGACTGCTCCAGTGCCTTCGGCCTGAGTTCATACTGCATAAAACTACAACAACAAAAACATAACCAACCAGGTTCCAATGAGACTAACCAGATGGTGATCCATGAAAGTGACGATCCGGGAATGTGGGCCAGTTTTTTGGGAAGTGCCCGGGCTTAATTGTGGTCCTACATTTTACAACATATTTGTTTATGAATTTTAAGTCCTGGGTTAATACAGCGCCGCCTATAAGTAGTAACGTTATTACTCCATCACTGAACATTTCCAAAATGTGGCTCTAAATTAGTGTTGAGATAAATAAAATAGTTTAGTGTATATTGTAGGTGACTCCCATTCAGCACTATAAAATACATTCTCCAAAAACGATTTGACGGATTTCTTTCACTCTCCCCTCCCCCAATCACCCTCCGTCTTCTTCCCGCCATTATCTTTCCCTCTTCCTCCAAGGCACAGGCTTCTCCGCTGCTTGCTGCTGCTAGATAAAAAGGGAAAAAAAGAAAATCTCATTACGCAGCAGAAAGGGAGGGGGAAGGACGGGCTGCAATAACGGCGGATAGGTTCCAGCAGCCTTAATTAATGAGCCTGCTGGAGGGCCAGGTAATGACATCCCCTGGGCGGCCATGCTGCATCCACAGGCCTGGAGCCGCCCCCGCCTCTTGCAGCCAGACGTCCTTGTGCACAGCCAAGAGCACCACTGGCCAGACCCAGACGATGGCCCGAGCTTGATGGCCCATAATGCAGCACACCAGTGTTCTGTGTAAAGAAACAAGGCGTCTGACTTTGTAGCTGGGGAACCGATTCGAGTCTGCCGGGAGGCTAAAAAATCCTGTGATTCGGGGCAAATCACGCAATCTCCACCCTGCCTCAAATTAAATAAATAATGTGTCCATCTGTAATGCAACTGGTGCTCATGTAAAGCGCTCTGATACCTTTGGTTCTAGTCTGCGCTATATAAAACTGCAAACAAAAGTCTACCAGTTAATACTTACAGAACAGAGTTTTCATTAAAAAAATATTTTACCTAAAAATGCAGACATGGAAAAACCGTGCTTTCCGTTCTGCACTTATTAGGTCGCACCTGGGCCGCGCATGCACTGCTCTGCAAGGCATGCTGTATTCAGGTATGGACTTGAAGCTCTGCCCACTCTCTGCACATATTTTTCATTGGCTTGTGTGATTATCCTTTGCAAACTGTGGCTTTTCATTAGTCAATAGGCTTAGTAGTCCCTCCTTAGTACCGCCTTCTTTCATCTTGTAACCTCCCATAAGGACTGGCCCTCTTACAAGTGTTGTAACTCGGTAGGCTTTAATTACAGCCTCTGAGCACTATTTCATTAAACAGTTTTCACCGGCCTGCCGTTGCAGGCAAGACACGATCTCTCCCAATGCTTTTTATATTTTTTTTATAGCACGGCACGCTACAGTGGCTGCCACGCCTTTGTTTTATTTGCGGCGCCAAATGTGGTGGCATGGTTTTTTTCCTTCCATTTATTTTCTTGTTGTAACGTGCACACGTGTTTTATTCTATTCCTAGAAAACCAACATCACATCACTTTTTTTTTTTTTTTTTTTAGAAGCGCCCCATTCCGCACTTTCACGTTAATGGAGGCCGCGCCCCTTTCTGTAGACAAGCCGCTTTCACTTTGATGGTGGCCTTGGGCCTTTCTTTAGACGCGGCTCGTCTAAAGAAAGGGGTACGACCTCCATTAATGTGAATGCGCGGCATGGGGCGCTTTTACAATAAAAAGTATTTGCAATGCTATAGGCTACGCATTTGCAAGAGTTTAAGTTATTGTCATTTACAATGCCAATAACAAACTCTCATAAATGTGAGACCTATTGCATTGTAAATGCTTGTTTTTAAAAGCGGGAGACAAGCGGAAATTAGTTCTTGAGTGTCTCTCCTTCTTAGGTGCCCAGTTGTAAGTGCTTTTGGGAGTTAGGCCTCACCAGTAATTTATGATTAGTGCCCATCAATTGGACCAGGACCTTTCATGTTGCTTATTGGCTGATGCAAAACAGCATCAGCAAAATGAAAAAAACACATGACAAGCCATGTGTGTGCGTCCATCACCTCACACACATGCGTCTCAATACATGAATCGTGTCACTGTGGCTATCCTGTGTCTTATATTTAATGTGCTGTTTTAAAAGGCCAGACATCCAGTTTGAATCTATTACTCAAACAAGCATTGGCAAATCCGATAGGTATCAACTTTTTTTGGGGCCCATGCAGACCTACCAGCAAAAACAAAACAGATGGTTATTACTGAACAGCACTAACAAACATAAAAAAGTGGTGATGCATCTGTGCGGATGCATCATCTCACATCTCGTAGATTCATCAAGATGCTACAGCAGCCTCAGCATCAACATGCTTGTTAATCCATGCTTAACAATGCCGCAGCCATTTTAATTTTTTGCTCTCATTTATCAATCCGAAATGGTAGATACACAACTTTATAGTGGTGGTTGTGGGTTGGTGGTGGTCACTGGAAGCTAGGAGGGGGGCCCAGGGTGAATACTGCCGCATTAGGCCAGTCCAAAATGTCACTGTGTCCCTGCTGGTAGCAGGGCCGGACTGGCCGAAGCAGGCACCGGGCATTTTCCCAGGGGGCCGCCAGGGTGGGGGCCGGTTTTCGGCCCCTGTGGGACGTTTTTGTTACCGGGGTCGGCAAAATCAGCCCTCTGTAACAAAATCGGCCGAAACCGGCCCTACCAAACAGCTCGACCACCCCTCCTCCCCTCCTAGGGGGGCCGGCCGAGTATTTTGCCAGGGTTGTTTCTGTTCCCAGTCTGGCCCTGGCTTTTAGACACACACCTTAGAACAGTAAACGAAAACAAAGATATAAATTGTACTAAAGAGCATTTGTTTAAGAAAGTTGTTACCCCAGAGCAAATTGCAGCTGCCAAGCCCTCAAAACAATCTTATTTATTTAAAAGAACAACAAAGGGGAAGGTGGGGGAAGAGGAAGGCAGTCAACACCAGAGCAGGGACTGAGATCAAATAAAACAGTAAGCTGGGGTGGGTGAAGCAAAGGATGAGCTGAGGGAGTAAAGGAAAAAGCAAGAAAACACATGCATCAGGGGCGACTGGTGTTCATAGGCAAAAAGGGCATTGCTCTGCCACCCTTGGGGAAGAGGAAAGACTGGGAAAATAACCACACAGCAGCTGAAAAGAAATTACTGCTCTGAGGCGGTGTGCTGAATCTCTTGGGTAAACTCTAGTGAACTTTGCAGATGTCCTATTGCACATGCATGTGAGATTTTCTTCAACCTGCAGGCACAATCTACGGCAGTGAGATCACATGAGAGGGAGAGCTAAATTAGATTGGCATGGATCCGATTGCTTTTGGGGCGCATGAACAGTGGCCCTGGAAGGAGTTACAAAACAAATGGATGAATGGACAGATAGGTGAATGGATGGAGGAGTGAAAGGGTGAAATGACGGAGGATGAGACAAAGAATGGATGGATGGAAGAATGAGTGAAAGGATGGATTAGTGGAGTGAGTGAAAATATGGATGGATGAGCCAAAAGAATGGATGAGTGAAAGGCAGGGTAGATAGATGTCTGGATGAAAGGATGGATGACTGAGTTAAAGGGTAAATGCAGGGATGTATGAATAGATGGATGGATGGAGCGATGGATGGGTGGGGCGAAGGGTGGATGGATGAGTGTAAGGATGAATGGCTGATTGAAAGGGTGGATAGATGGATGAGCCAAAGGGAGTAGGATGAATGGGTGGAGTGAAAATATGGATGGATGAGCGAAAGGATGTACGCAAAGACGAATGAGTAAAACAATGAATGGATCAGTGAAAGGGTAAATGGATGTCTGGATGATCTTGGTATAATAAAAATAAAATGCAGACCCACTTCGGGTCCAGCAACAGACTGAGGCAGCTAGGGACATTGTTTGATTGCTGACAAAGGTTCATGAAGGTGTCTGGGCCATTCCAGCACTGTGAGCATGTCTGTGTGACTATGTGTGTGAGTTACAGTTAGAGAGAGTCAGTGAAAGAGTAGTAAGAATGAGTGACAGTAAGGACGAGTATGTGTGAGAATGAATGTGAGTGAGGGAGGGAGAATGACTGAGTGTAACTGAGTGTGACTGTGTGTGAGGCACAGTAAGACTGAGTAATTCAGAATGAGTGAGAAGGAGTGGGACTGAGTGAGACAGAGTGGGTCAGAGTAGAATGAGTGAGTGAATTAAGTGAGACAGAGTAAGCCTGCATGAGTCAAAGTGAGACAGTAAACATAGGGGGTATTTACAAGAGATTGTAAAGGGTTTCCATCAAATTAGACTCAATGATCAGTCCTATCATTTGGCCAAACCCATGTGCAAATGAGGCTGGTCCCCTGATCAGTGGGACACTCAGCTCCGCACCTTATTGTTGTATCAGGATTTGGTCCACCAAATACACAAACCGTCCATGATGACTGATCTTTTGATGGTAAAGTAAGAAGAAATAGTGCAACGAACAAGAAAATGATTTAAAATAGGATGGAATGTCCTCCTTCTAAATACTTTATTCTACGGACTGGACACGCTTCCTAATTAAAAAATAGAACAGTGCAAAAGAAGACAGTAACAATTATCTGTCTACATAAGGGCCAACATGTTTCTGCCTAACGGGTATTTAATCCCTTGGCATTCGTCAGGGCCTCTGCTCGTATAATAGTTGCACTCCTAATAGTGAAATATAGAATCCACCACCATCACCAAAAACAAATTATAGTAAAACTGGTTAGAAACGGTACAACCTGTAACAACCATGGACATTAACCCTCCGATTCACAATGGTTACTGTGAATTCCTTTGTGGTAGGGCAATAGACCTCACCTCACCTGGACACTGCTCAGGTACTAAGAGGCCCCGCACTTTCCCATCTGAGACCCAACGTGCACTTAAAGAGTTGGTATTGTCCTCAATAGGTCATCCACAAAAACACAACTAAAAGCTGTGAGCTGTCAGTAGGAAAGGCCTAAAAAGTATGAAGGTTATGCCAGAGCTCTTTTGTTTTCTTTAGAAAGGAGCAGTCCGGTATTAAATTCTAGATTCTAGGGGAGCTCAAATTTGTCTTCACATGCTCCGTGGGCCTGTCAGCATACCACCTCTCCAAGGAACACTGCAGCTATTTTGCTAACACAGTAGACACTTTGATACCTCAACCCCATACAACAAACACAGCACCATAAGTCATATACGTCAACAAGGGACTGTCCAAAACCTTAGGCACACCACAGCCCAAGCTGTTGGCACAAACAAGCTAGCACCCAGGGCCTTATCTAAGTCTCTTCTTCTCAGAACACAAGTTCTCCAAGTCATGATAAATCGTGATACAAATAAACATCCTAATATGATGCCAATACTATGAAGGTCAATCCACTGCAAGCATCTCTAAACACAGCAAGACCTCCCAGTCGACAATTATAAACCGGGACACCAAGCACACCTTGCTCTCACGGCCTCTGCTCATGTTTACGCTATTTGCAACCCATACTGCCTAAGCCATCATGGATGACAACCACAGTCTACACAATCCATGACACAACAACACTCAAAAACCAACCCCGCCTATAAAAACCCTAGTACCATGTTTCAACACACATCAAGAAGATCAACACTCCCAACTTGCCAAGCCAATGGCAAACACCAATAAAATATCAGTCCTTCCTTCACCTGCTTTGGTAGACATATATGTTGAAATTTTTTATGTTTTTATGTACTTTCATCTTTCTGAAATGAGCATGGCTATGTGAACACATGCTATATGAAAATATACATTAAGAGTGTGTGTAAAAGATTGTAAAGAAAATGGATCCTACGAATGTATCCTCCTCAAAAGCAAAGAGCGGGGAATAGAATGTTTCGAGACTAAGTATAGGAGCAACCAGTGAAACAGGAAAGTACTAAATATAAACAAGATGCATGTGATGCAAGAAGACTAAAGTAAGCCATTCTGTCAAAATGACAAGGAAAGTTATGGAGGAGAAGAACAGAGAATAATTTGGAGAGGCCAAGCTCATGTAAGATATTTCCTTACAAAAAGCAAAGAAGTACCCATAGAGGTGGCAAGTTGGAAAGGATGTTGTTACAGGGAAAAACGTTTTTAGAATTAAAGGCAGGCAATGGAAGGCAATCTGAAGGGCGTTTAAGTAGTTTGTAAGGACATGGGGTATGCAATATGGTGTGAGGGTGAATGAAATGGAGGGCTTAAACAAAACTTTTCAATGAGCTGTAGAACAGAGGCATCCTTGAAAAGGTCTCGAAACTGCAAAATGGGAAGGGAGCGCACGCACAATGGGAAGGGAGCACATGAGAGATGAGAGAAAGGAGAACTAGGGAATAGACACAGACATAAATGGCTGAAAGAGAGGTAAGCTTAGCGCAAAACATCAGTAAAAACATAGAGCGTCATTAGAGAGATGGTAGAATGGTTGCCTCAGAGAAGGATATAAAAATGTTTAAAAGGAACTAACTTTCACACATCAACGTGAGAAAAGTCTGTGGGCAGTAGAAATAAGTGAATTGAAAATATGGAGTAGAAAGTAGTCTGAACCAAAATGCGAAAGGCTGAACAGTGAATGCTGATGGCGCCAAAACAGTCCTGCTCTTTCTGGTCAGAAAAACGAAACGTTTTATATAAAAAAAATCAAGACAATCCCTCCTTTTGTATTTCACGTGAACAAAATCTCCTATGCCTATGGTTACCAAAGTGCATGATAAGAAACCGAGTCCGACACACTGACACTGGGTGACCTATATATTCAGAGTACGCGACGTAAATGACAAGCTATCCGAGATACATATGAGTAAAGGACCTGGACATTTTCTTACACACAATGCATTGGCACATACATTGGGATAGTTGTGATTACCGGATCAAACAGAGCCGAATACCTCAGACACGTTGCGGCTGCTACTGATTCATGGTGTAGGGAGAAAAATGCCACAATGCTAGGTCAGCAATCGCCCGTGCTCAGTGCTACTCGAGAAAAGTGGGAAGAAGGTGTCAGAAGACCAATAATAGCACTGGTCAACAGCTTTGGAGGCGATGCAATGGGTCTCAGAATGCCAGATTAAAATATACCAAATTTAATTAATTCCTTCTGACATATTTGACCCCAAAGTGCATTACACACGTTTGCAAGTGCCATCCCTAGGGCCCCACGGTACCATGTGGAGGATGCAGGTTGTTTTCCAAATGATGTGCCAATGCCTTGTGACTGAGCATTTCTGGAAGGCGGTACGAGATGGTCTGGCCCAGATCATCAAAGAGGCGCTAGAACCGGATCCCATGCTGTGTCGCCTCTGTATAATGCTCAGGTTTGAGAAGACCAAATGTCTAATGAAGTTCATAGTTCTGCCGCTGGTCTTACTGAAATAGAGAACAGCCATGTTGTGAAAGTCACCCACTCCCCCGGACGAGCAAACATATGATACAGTGGGCGACCGGTGAAGCCGATACACCTTGACAGAGTTACAAAGAAGGAAAGCGTGCGGGACAGTGGGAGTTATATGGACAAATACTTATCGGAGGTGAAGTCTGACACAAGGCCGGCTTGAGCGACGCAGTGCAGTATAGAACCACCGTAGGGTGCATGATTATTGACTCATGTTTATATGGAAGAGGTTAGCCGAACCCACTCACTGCTTTGCCGGGCAACAACCTTAGATATATGATCAGAATCCAAAGAGCTTCGAAGTGCCAGAAGGTGATATCCAGGTACTTTCAATGATTTTATCCTGAGAGAAGGAAAGATCACAGTTAGTTTGAGTTGTATTGGGGGAGTTGCACTGTAGGGTCTACGTCAGAAGAAGTTAGAGAGGCCGGCTATGGTGCTTTTCAGTCAAAGGCTTTATAATTGTTTGCTTGGTTTAGCATCAAGTGGCACTTGACTGCCGCTTCCAGGTACCTATACCATCTGGGTAGAGAAGGAAAAAAGTGTAATGACCCCAAAAGCAGGCAGCATAGGTTTTCTTCAGAATTTCATCTAGTCCAGTTTGAAGCAGATGTAGAGCCGGGGCTAGCTGCATTGTGGAGACCTTTGCAGTGCAAGCCCCTCATCCACAGAGCTCTCATGTCATATTTCAGAAAAAATCAGCAGCTTTAATAAGGCTGGCCTGGACATCAGGTGCTTCCATTAGCTGGTCAGGTATTCTCTGTTATAGATTTGTGATTAAAGCAGAGTGCTTCGAACCAGGTACGCTTCTTTCCCAAGAGACAGATTTTATGGTCACACACACGGTCAAAAGATCTGAGGCCACGGGTAAGGGATGTACACTGTGCTGTCTACGGCTCGCTGAGACTCTGGTTTTTAGAAGTATCCCAAAAAGTAGATGATTTGGGTGATAGGTGTGTCTATGGAGACCTATGGGAGACATAGAGGGCAGAGTCTTGCTTGGCATTAAGAACAGAACCATCAACATTCCACAGATGTAGATCACGCAACAGATGGCAGGTAACAACTATGACAAACAAATGTATATTTCATCTTTAATTTGATATAGCAAAGTAAACATTTGTATTAAACATTTAATAGCTGTGAAACAAATTGAGAATAATATCAGAAGACATATCAGGACATCTTTGCAATGCCTGGGCCAAGAGAAAGTTATAATTTTGGCATGAATTGTATAGAGGGTCAAACATGTTATTATACATTGAACAACATTACACTCTATTAAACTAAGCATAAAAGACATTTTTTGTATATAGCTAAGAAGGCTGGTCCTCTTGTTTGTACAGCCTAATTTTTCCTTTAAGGACAACCAGTTATGTGTACCTAAATATGTTGTGCCCAGGATCACGACTTTGGCCTGGTTTGGAAGCCTTGAGTTTAGCTCAGCTTTTTAACCCCTTCGCTGCTGCGGACATTCCGCTGCAGCGCAGGGGGGGCAGGGGGGCAGCGCGGTGGGCCTGTGCTCATGACGGAGCCGCTCCGTCATGAGCCACAGTTGAGCTGTGCTCATGACGGAACGGTTCCGTCATGACTCCGCTCATTTGCGTTGTCCCCTCGCACAGGCGGGGAAACAGCGCCGCGGAGGCGGAGCGGCCGCCAACAGGATTGTCATGACGGAACCGTTCCGTCATGAGCACACGCCAACCGTGGCTCATGACGGAACGGTTCCGTCATGAGCAGGGAAGGGGTTAAACCAAACAGTCTGTTGTTTAGCTACAAGAATGAACTCCCTTTGTCTCTAGTTTTAAAGGAAAATACAATAGTTTTCTTATTGTATGCAGCATATCCTTGCTCTCGTGTGTGCTGGCCCTCACTTTGCTGTGGTCCTGCCCTGAGCAGCCACCTTGTATCTGCTGACAACAGGCTGCCAGAACCCAGATGCTCCCCGTCCAATACATTACCGAGCTAATAAGAGGTTTCCTCCAGAGGCCCGGCTCCAGCAGCTTATTCTGCTTCATAAAACTCAAAGACACATTTAGGTTCGGCGGAAGCAGGAATGCGTAGGAGGTGGGAAGGGAGGGGCGGTTAGGAGACCTTTTTGTAATGAAACATAAAAGACATTATCCACTCCAGGTGGGGATCTGGCGGGAAGCGCTTCTCCAAGACCCTTCTAATTTTTCTTCAGTTGTTTATACAACCGGTGATAGGGCCGCTGTGATCCCCGGCGCGTGGGATATAAATAGGAGCACAGGCCATTGGGCCCAGCCACCGCGGCTGAGCTCTGCCTTGAAATAAAGACACGACGCTCTTCTGAGGAGAGCCCAGGCTGCTCGTCGACGTCGGTCTGACACTGACAGACAGAAGAATGCTTGCCACCAGGGTCGGACTGGCCTGCAGGGTAATCTGGCAGTGACACATCAGTGTGTTGGCGTGTTTTTAGCAGTTCTGGGCCAGTTTTATAACCAAGTGAGCCGTGTTGTTTTTTTTTTACAGTTTATTTCCCATATATTAGATTTTTTTTAATGTGGGCCACTTTTATATTGATGCCCAGGCATATTTTTTGGCCCAGCACAACACTGCTTGCCATCAAGTAGCAGTTCAGAGCCTTGACCTACTGTGTGATCCTGAACCAAAAAGTTGCCCACAATCCTTGATTTTCATGGCAGATGCCTAGGAGCTGAGTCTAGGCTCCCCTTCAGGATTTTTATAATTAATATTCAAGTGTTAAATTTACATACAATGCAATATGAAAGAGGGGTTATTTGTGTATCGATCGGCAAAATGAGGTGTGTCTAGCTTAGGCCCAAAAAGGCAGAAACAATGCCACTTTTTCAGGATAGCCAATGCCAATGTAAAAGAATTTCATTTAATACATGGCATGCAAATGTATCTTTGGTGGATATCCTGAAACTCAGGTATGGATCTCACCTCCCTGGACCTACGCTGCATCCTGGGCTATTCGCAGTTGGCAGGCAGCGGAACTATGATGGCGACAATCAACCAACTTTATTCCAGAAACCAGCTGAATGCGAGAGAGCTGGCAGATCAACAGTACCAGGCATTTATTGGCTGGCTACTTTCTAAAGAACGGCCAATCACGTAGACCCGTCAAAAGCTCATGTGACTTCAGTTGAGTGGCAGGTTACTTGGTTTGCAAAAAAGGTACAAAGTTCCTCTAGTCGAAGAAAGAAAAAGGGATTGGACTGTCGTGTGTGAGGGAGGGGGAAACCCTTGTTAGAACTAGGGCTCTCACACACCCAGCAAGCTAGGTGTCATGCTTCATCATTTGAGCCTGCCCCTCGTCAGGTCCAAGAAGATCTTCTTGAGCGTAGGGCATACATAACTAGCTACATAAACACTAGTGGCTTTACCCACCTCAATTTCTATTGGTTTTAATTAGGCTGTTCACCACTTTAATAAATTTCACCCGTGGACCAACAGTACCTATTTTAAATATTTTCACTGCATCTACACACTCTAGGGCCCCTTACCCCCACAGCACCCTTCGGCAGGAACAAAAGATCCCCGCCAAAGAGCCCCATTATTGGGAGCCCGTCAGGAATTGCAGCGCCGACCTGACGAGGGGCAGGCTCAAATGATGAAGCATGACACCTAGCTTGCTGGGTGTGTGAGAGCCCTAGTTCTAACAAGGGTTTCCCCCTCCCTGACACACGACAGTCCAATCCCTTTTTCTTTCTTCGACTAGAGGAACTTTGTACCTTTTTTGCATTACTAGTTGTTAGGGTATGTACACTGGACCTCATTAAACTTACCCTCCTGTCCCCTATTTTGTTGACACAGGTTACTTGGTTTGCCTGTACTATGGCTTTGGTGAGAGCCTAGCTGAGAGGGTAGTGGGCAGGGGCTTGGCCTCAATAGACTACTGTGAATCCGATTTGAAGCAGAAGCTGATGCACTTGTACAATGTCGATATATTTGTGGCTTAAAATACATCCATAATAAAAGGATATGTGACAGAATGCACACCCTACTTTACTGTGTTTTACCCATTTTTAAACAATGCTCTACTCAATATTATCTGGCGAACAACCCTTGGTGTATGCTCCTGCCCAAAGCACATGAAAACTAGAAGCAGAATAGATGTTCAATGCCTGGAACACCAAACCGAAGGGGCACGACCCTTAACTGGGCCAATGGCCACTATGAATCCTTTCACTCTTATATTAAACATTTTTAACCTTTTCTTTCTCTATTTAAAACTTTTTTATCCACTTTCGGTCCAAGTTTAAACCAATTCAAAAAGATGAAACGAGATATTCAGGTTTTCCTTGTTTTATTCGCCATGCATTGATTTCAGCAAATGATAATCGATGATGACCATTTGTTCACAATTAAAAGCCACAATTTCACCTGAGATTTGGTGTTCTAGGCATTGGACATCTATTCTGCTTAAAATACATCCAACCATGCATAATACGATTATTGCAGGTCATGGAGATATTCCGACACATATAAAGCAAGTGCCTTTAGAAGTGCTAAGAGCTCTGAAGTGTCGTGAAATCTCCCTGTATTCCACTGTTGGGGGTTTTTTATTCCTTGTATTAGATGGTTGTCGTCTACTCCTTTCACAGTAGCCCTTACGCACCTATGTCAAGTTTGAAATTTTCCGCAGTCTTCTGGCCCGAGCCATGAGAAGTTTGCATGATGGTATAATTTTAGCCATAGTATGTGCTGTTAACAATGCAAACTGAAATTCCCATAGTGCAACATGTTTCAAGCTAAAAGCCTGGACTGCCTGGAGGTGTCTTATATGCTATGGGACCATTAGGACATTACAGTTTTAAAACCACAACAAACAATTATAAATTGTCCAGAGCACAATGCGAATAAAGCTCTGTAAATATCACCTGTCATAAATATCTTGTCCTAAACATCCTTTACATAAATCTCGTCCAATTGTGTGTAGATTTTCTATTAATAACTGCAATGGGGTGATATTTTTGTAAGCGATATTGAGGACACATACCAAGAGTTAAAATCAAACTGCTGTTCCTTGGAGATGGGCTGGCTTGCTGGTGCTTGGGTCAGTTTCTGTTTGGGTCTGTTACTGTGCTTCCCTGTGAGAGCAGACAGTAGGTACCTTCCCTCAGGATTTATGGTGGTGACATCCAGTTAATGCATCTCTGAACACTAAAGGCCTGATTACAAGTAGGTTGGTTAATTCCGACCCATGCGTAAACCTCTGTTTAAGCATGGGTCAGAATTACAAGTTGAGTGTTATTTTCACACATCTGATTATTGACAGCGATAAATAACACTCAACCTTTGGTAAATTTCAGCAGGTGAAACCTGCCGACATTTAACAGGAGAAATCCATAAGGTAAGTACCATTTCACATGGGTTTTAGTGCATTAAACACTACATTCTGCATGTTATTCTGCAGAAACTCGTAATAGGTACTATTTATCACACCCGATAAATAACAAACCCCGTGGTATCACTATTTACGAGGTTCGAAAAATAGCACCCATACTGGTAATCTGGCCCTAAGTGGTAGATGTTTTTGCGCCCATGCTTTCAACGCATTCTCAGGAAGCAGTACATTCCATCTCAGAGTGAGGGATTGCATCCCCCCCTCTCCGCTGGCACAAGGATCAGATCAGAATGAGAGCAAGATGAGATTACTAATCATGTGCAATAAACTATTACATGTGATTTGTGACATTTGTTTTTTTACTACAGGTATTTTCTGATGCTAGAACGCACCTGTAGTGAGAAAATAAAATACAGGAGATTAAACATTTACAGTGTACTCCTACACATTGTAAACTAATTCTGGAAGGGGAGTGGCATGTATGGTGTGCTGGCACATCTAAAAGGGCATTTGTAATGTAGAAATGGCTGCAGCTTCCACAGCCGACATGTAAATTGATAAGCATAGAATCATTGAAAACAGTACACAATCATTGCTTGTCTCCTTGCTCCATTCATTGTGAAGTCAGTATGTTAAAATGGCTGTCTCTTTGAATTTACAGGGGTGTTAGTGTGCATTCAATTGTTTTACATCCCAGTTGGGCATGTATTTATTTATTCAGCATCAATCATATTTCAATCAGAAACGTTTTACCAAACAACGATGATGGTACATAAAACAACAGGGGTAAAGCGGTTAACATAAAGCCGAGAGGAGACGGTTATGCTGTTGGTTAATTACGCCAATAGTATGCCTGAGACAGATGCACATTAACAACATTCCCTCATATCTTTCTAGTTGCAACAGATGACATTGCAGGGCTTTTTTGACTCCCTGGAGAGAGAGAGCTGCCTGTTAGATAGAGATTTCTGGTGAAGGGGCAGAGGATGAAAAACTATTGAAACTTGTCGCTACAGGATGACATACTTATGACCTGCAATAAGGGGGCGAAGGAATCCCAAATTAAATATAGCCATTTTAAGGTTCTTTATTGCTGGCATTGGTCACCAATAAAACTGTGTGGCTCAGAAGTCACTGTAGATTCCAAATGCTGGAGAGGAGGGAATCGGGATAGTGATATCGTACACATTCTATAGGACTGCCCGACCATACGCCCCTGCTGGTGTCAAGTATGGATTAGATGCAACCAGATATTCATGCCCGCACACCGTTGGCATCCAGAATGGCGCTTCTGCATGAGACGTCATCCCTGGAGGGCCGCTCACACTTGGAGAACAGATGGTTCTCCACTGCAATGGGAGTGGGAGATTTGCGCAGCTGGAAGACTGATAGGATCCCATCCCTGAAGACTTGGTTGTCCGATATGCACAAAGAAGCATCCTTTGAGAGACTGACATATATGCTCAGTGATAGGATGCCACAATCTGGAAGGGTTTGGGGGAGATTTCTCTCCTAAATCAGGCCTGGGACCCAGTGCAACACACGCTTCCTTCGTGATTGGGAACTGATAGTCATATAATCTCCCTTCCCACTACTTTCCTCCCCGTCCCCCTTTCTTACTCATTATCATCATTACCATATGATGACGTAGGCTTGCCTTCCTCTACCTCTGGCTACAAGAGCCCCTATCCTGTAGGCCATGAGTTTCACACTTCACATTGCTGTATGGTTTTTTACATGTTTTTCATGATAAACGTCTTCACTTACCTCAACCATGAAGAAATGTATTGGTATCGTTGGATGGATAAGCTATACTGTATTGTGTACTGTCAAATAGAAATTTCAATAAAGAAATGTGATACAGAAACTTGTCGCTTACACACAATGGTTTTAGTTTGACAAGGAGACTGTGACTAGCAGATTCTAGGTTTTCAGTTGCCGAGAATCTGCACTCCTCGCAATCTGGGATGACCTGAAGAACACAGTTGACTGCAACGGGGTTGCTGCGCTACTTCTCTTGGACCTCTCAGCTTCCTTTGACACGGTTTACCTTGACACTCTGATACAAAGACTCCACGAAGCCGTCAGAGAGGGGACTGCTCTAGACTGTATCACATCCTACCTTCGAAACAGAGCTAATGTCATCCATACCCCCCCTTTCTCGTCCAAACCGTAATTCACAAAAGCAGGGGTCCCTCAAGGCTCTATCATCTTACCCATGTTTCCAACATCTACATGAAGTCATTACCAGCACTGATCAATTAATTTCAGCTCACGTGCTATAACTATACAGATGACACGCAAATACTCCTTTAACTGGAATACCCCAAAGACATTGGAAAATCGCCAATTTTCAGTTGTCTCAGAGCCGTGGATCAATGGATGATGTGGAGTCATCTCAAATTTAATGCTTCCAAAACCGAAATACTCACATGTGACAATTGGAAACATTATGACCCGCTCGCCACATGGCCTGATGATCTGGGAACACCACCTAAAGTATTGAAGGAAGGAAGAAACCTCAAAATGACCATGGACTCCCAGCTATCAATGAATGCCCAAGTGGACAAACTAATAAGATCAAGCTTTGTTACTATAAAAACTCTGTGATGAATCTTCCCCCATTTGGGATTTCCACACAAGGTCCAGGCTACCATCTCCCTTGTTCTGTCCAAACTTGATTACGCCAATAACCTCTACCACGGATCACCTTTAACGACCTTGAAAAGACTACAACAGATTCAGAACTCGACTGCCAGACTACTCATTTTTTTGTTTAAATTTGTTTTTATTGTTATTATGAGATTTTAACTTTTAAACCATACACGACAGCCAATGTGCATACCATACATCTCCCTTCGAATAGTATCTTTACAGTACAATGTATGCGTGACATTTTTCTACATGATTTAACAAATCCAGCATGCGATGATTCAACATTCTGTTTGTATGACAGTGAACGAGAAAAGAAAAGAAGGGGAGATATAAAAAAAAGGGGGAATTTGGGGGAAAGGGGTGAGAACAAGGGGAAGGTCACCACTGGCACCAATATGTATATACCATTATGCTGAATAAAAACACTTCATCCACTACAGCCACACAGACTGTGGATACGCATCTCCCCAATCAACTGAACTGTTAACTCATTGACATGCCACCTAGCTATTCCTAACATTCATGACTGCAGAACTGGTGCGTAATAGTAAGCGTCGGGGACTATCGCAGACAAGCGTGTTGTGTGCGCGGTCTAAAATGTCTAAGTCGGCGGCAGCTGTGGTGCTGTTTGGTCATCGTCGCTCAGAGTCAAGGCTACTGTCGAGTCCATGCCCTGCTCCGCGATGCGGAAATCGGACAGGATTTCATCCCATGCTGGTGCCAGCGGCTGCTTGCGCAGCCCTAGTGCATCCTCACGGTGGAGCGTTACGCTCTCCGCTTGCGCCCAGCACAGGAGGGAGTAAGACCAGGCCTTCGCCGTTGGGGGATCAGGGGTTTTCCAGCGACATGTGAGCAATCGCTTAGCCACTATTAGGCCTAGGTCTATGTATCTGGACATTACCTTATGTTTCTTCGATCTATGGCAGAGCCCCAATATGCACACATCCCATGTCCAGTCTAACGTGCCACTGCCAGACTACTTATATATAAAACGGCAAGACCACATCTCCCCTTTATTGAACGCCCTGCATTGGTTACCAGTTGCCAGAAGATCCATGTTCAAGATGCTTTGCAACCTCCATAAACCGATACACAGAACAGAACCACTCTTCATCAGGAATAAAATCACCAAACACATTCAACAGAAACCTCTGCTCTAGATTAGCACCTCGCCTCAAATTCCCAACGCATATAGAAAAAAAACATGGGTGGCACATCCTTCTCTGTTCAAGCAGCCAAACTATGGAACTTTTTACCCCTAACATGAGATACATGGATAACCATCTTATCTTCTGAAAACTACTCAAGAATTGGCTCTTCCCCACATAACCACCACATGCAAACAGAAATATACAGCCTATCCCATTGTATATAAGCATTTATTTGTACTATATATATGTACCTATATATGTGTTTTGCTTTGTATAAACGTGTAGAATAAATATGTTTTTAAAAATATAGATATTCACAAGTTTTGCTTAACAAATGTACACATTACTGGTAGTTACATTATTCCATGATTTTAACATGTATATAAGTGACTGCATAAATAAGTAGATCTTTTATCATAACTATTTATCTAGAATTGCTTCACTATTGAATTAGAAAAATAAATAAGTAAAACAAATTTAAAATACAACAATACTTGAAAGCAGGAGTTTATTTAATGCATCTGTAATCTATATATACTACCTACCTTTCTGCATCTATATACCTTCCATGTACTTATGGATCTATATATTCATTACTGTTCTTCTAATTCAGCATATCCAATAAACTACCCTATTTCTCAGCCTATAACGCTCCTAATATATCCTCTACCTCAACTCTCTGACTCATCTCAAAACTCTTTCTACTACTCTTTCCAATGCACTACTCTATTTCTCACCATATATCTCTATCAATATATCATCTACCTCCACACTCTTATTCATCCCAAACCCCATACCACTACTATGATCCCCAAAATAACCCTTTCTAGACTCTTCTCTCCTCTACCCCTCTTTGCATCATCTCATACTTCTTTTACTAATCCGATCTCTCAAACCAAGCCTTTCTAAACCCTTCCCTTTAATTTTTCCCCCTCCGCCTCCATTTTAGTCATCCCAAGCCTCTTCCTACTGCTATGATCTCCAAAACAAAAAAAAAGTTATAAATCCTTCCCTCTACTATCCTTTTCAATCCAAATAACAGACGAGCATGTCCATCACTCAAATTAATTTCATATTTCACTATACTAATTTACCACTAATCCTTTATGGGTTCTGGAGTAGCATGCTACTCGCCAAAAAAGTGCTTCAACACCCCATCAGGGGTAGCAAGCGCTATATAAATGCAAAACTTTTTCCCTCTTCTATCCCTCCACTATCCGTCTCAATCCAAATAGATAACATATCCACCACTCAAATTACTTTCATATTTCACTATACTAATTCACCACTAATCCTTTAGGGGGTCAGAAGTAGCATGCTACTTACCGAAAAAGTGCTTCAACACCTCATCAGGGGTAGCAAGAGCTATATAAATGCAAACCTTTTTCCCTCTTCTATCCCTCCACTATCCTTCTCAATCCAAACAGCTGACTAACATATCCACCACTCAAATTACTATCATATTTCACCATACTAATTCACCAATAGTCCTGTATGGGTTCCGGAGTAGTGTGCTACTGGACGAAAAAGCGCTTTGATGCCTCGTCAGAGGTAGTAAGCGCTATATAAATGCAATTAATTACAATACAATACCATGTTATCACCCCCAAAAAGGGTGCCACTACGTAATCCTCACCAATTACACCTATAATATGCAACACAGACTTCCCAACAGGCCTTGCGGACCGCCGCTTCAGGGACTGGAAAGAGAGGAATCCCCCGAATCTGGGTGATCTTTACACAGACGGAGCAATGTTCAACCAAGGTGAGATGCCGGACAGCTGGCACCTAGACAGGGCGGGGAATTTCCAAATTATGCCACTGATGCACTGGGCTGGCTCGGGGGCAACAAAAAGCAACGCAGGCAGGACCAAAACCCCCCTATCTTCACAGAGAAACTACTCCGGAAGCAGTGCGCAATATTAGACCTCATCTAAACATTGTTAAGCACAATATTGAGAGAGGGACCTAGGCCAAAAAATACCAGACAACACCTGGGGTAAACTATGAATGGGAATAGAGAATGCATATAAGCTTCTCACCAGATGGCACCTCTCGCCCACGTAACTCCATGAGAGATTTGGAAGCTCAGAGGCTTGCTGGGAAAACGGTGGCGAGTGGGGTACCTCCTTCCTCGTGTGGTGGTCCAGCATACACTCGGGGTACCTGGAAAGCTGTAATCGTCCAGATTAGAGACATGTTAGGGATCACACTGTCCCTAAACCCTTTGCCGTTCTTGCTGGACGACTCTGGGGACCACAACCTATACCCCATCATCCCCAAGGGGAACTTAGCACTCATCTGCCGGCTGGTGGTCTGAGTAGCATGCGCTCAATTCTGAAAACAGCCCATTGCACCCCCCCGGTCCATTTAATGGGGAAAGTTGAGGACAATTCATGCACTTGAAAGTCTGACTGTGCTGCTGCACAACAGAATGGACACATTTAACTCTAAATGGCTTCCCTTTCGAACTTTTATGAAACGTGACCGGTAGGTGGTGCCGGGCAAATGGATGGGCACCAGGGGTTGCCTCGAACAGCCGATACACATTATGGATTCTGGCAAGAGTTACTCATCGTCCATGTAGGCACTCAACACGTCCTCCCACCCCAGACTACTTAGATACGTCCCACAACATGCACCATCGCAGGACAGCGCAATTGCACCAAACATTTCTGAGCGCACTCAGCTTTTCACTATGATGTTTTCTTTTTCCCTCCTCCCACCCTTCCTTCTTGATCTCCCTTTTGCCCATCCTCTTATTGTTGTTCAAAAATACAAAAATGAAGTGTTTAATAACATGACATATAAAAGGTGTCAGGAGAGTGGATGTGCGTCTGTGAGTGTTAAGTGTCCCTCAGAAGACAGGGCAGTGTGTGGAAGTCTGGAATTGTTTAGTTTGCTGTAGGTAACATGACCCAGGGTGTGTAGGAAATTATTGAGGTTATTCCTTTTGGCTGTTGGCGCTGTGTATGGAACAGTGTTTGGTATGTCCAAGTGGAGAGTGAGTGTGTATGAAGTGTGAGTTTTTCTAAAATGACAGGAGAAAACTCACCACTAAAGCAAAAGCCACTATCTACACCTCCACAATCAGCACAGTCAGTCACCAACTGAATCAGACAACTCTTCAATAACTTGATGCTACATCATGTAAAATACATCGTGGACAAGTGCAACACCTTCAGGATCGGGGATAGAATTTTTTCCCCTTCAAACGCAAAGTTTGGCAAATTTAGGAACTTCGCGGTACAAAAGAGGGTGGTGATGGACGGAGCATCAGAACCAATCAAACACTCACACCCAGCCAACAGATCTGGGTTTGATCCATCACCATTCTTTAGCCCACTCTGCCACTCCAGTTCAGACATGGCCATATGCAAATCAGTCTGACCCTGTGCCTCATGGGAACAGTCCAGCCCGAACTGCCAAGCCATGCCTTCCCTGGACCGGAAACAAGCTTCCTAGGACCGTTTTCTGACATTTCAGCCGTCTTCAGCCAGGCTTGCTTGAATCCAGTGGCAAAGTGAGCAAGGGACTCACGTCTGAGCATACCCTGCCAACTTATGGCGAACAAAGCAAAAACCAAAGGAAATGATGGACGGAGTGTTGAACATTGCAAGCACTCACCCCCAGTCAACTGATCTGGGTTTAATCCATCACCGTTCTTTAGCCCACTCTGCCACCCCAGTTCAGACATGGCCATATGCAAATCAGTCTGACCCTGTGCCTCATGGGAACAGTCCAGCCCGAACTGCCAAGCCATGCCTTCCCTGGACCGGAAACAAGCTTCCTAGGACCGTTTTCTGACATTTCAGCCGTCTTCAGCCAGGCTTGCTTGAATCCAGTGGCAAAGTGAGCAAGGGACTCACGTCCGAGCATACCCTGCCAACTTATGGCGAACAAAGCGGTACAAAAGGGGGTGGTGATGGACGGAGCATCAGAACCAATCAAACACTCACACCCAGTCAACAGATCTGGGTTTGATCCATCACCGTTCTTTAGCCCACTGGAATCAAGCTATCCTGGCTGAAGAGGGGTGAAACCCCGAAACCGGTCCTAGGATGCTTGTTTCCAGTCCAGGGAGGACCTGGCTTGGCAGTTTGGGCTGGACTGTTCCCATGAGGCACAGGGTCAAGACTGATTTGCATATGGCTGAGTTCAATTGGAATGGCATGGTGAGCAAAAAAACGATGGATTTAGGCCCAGATCTCTGTACTGGGGTGAATGTATGACATTGTTCTGCATTCTGTCCATCAATTGTTGTTTTTGCAAATTTAGGAACTTCACCATGGATAAATCAGGCGGTGTGCCATGCAAGGCGAAGTTTCAGGCTCTCACCAGCATCCCCACTTTTCCATTTTCTAGCTGCTATGTGTCCTGTCCTTGAAAGGCAGGAGAAGCTGCAGCTGCAAACAGAATCCAAGCTATGGCAAGGGAAGGGGCAGGGGAGTGGCGGATGGGTGGAGGTGTGCAATTCTATGCCCTGGAAAGAGTTAAGGGGATGCCTCGATAAGGGAAATATGCAGGGGGAGAGAGAAGGGGCCTAGCTGAGCAAGGCACAGTGATTGCGGTCAGGTGGGCACACAAAATTCCAGGGATCTGAGACTGAATGAATGCCAAATTGTGCCCTTTCATCAACTGACTCTCACAGCCCCGCCCTCGTGGCATTAAGAATGGTTTGCTAGGAGGCAGAATGATATGCCAAACATACACTGGCAGCAGGGGGAAACAAAATACTCCTCAGGGCGTGACCAAAGCCTTCTTTATGTACATTTTAAAGCATTGATAACAATAGGTAAGAAGAGAGCTGTGTTGTCTAGCCAGATCTAAAAACTGCACAACATTGTGGATCACGACTTCATCCACTCCTAATTAGGTTTAGAAAACACATGTAGAAAACACAGAAACAACTAGAGACTTCTCTCCAGTGCCATAATACAATGTGCCCAAACAGCACATCACTCCCACGGTCAGCACGTCACTCCAACGCTCAGCACGTCACCCCCAAGCACGTCACTCCCACGCTCAACATTTTTTTTAACCAGCTTGACTCCTTCACAGACACATCCTACAAAGCCAACATCCCTTCTACAACAAGGATGGCCGACTGGCAAAGTACTGAAGTCCCGCCTCCCTCATTTGTGGTATCTTCCTGCGCCCAGAAGGATCAGTTTATACTCCCTCTCCTGAGGAAGACTCCGATGGTCTCACACACGACCACCTAAACACCCTCCTTTCCCCTTCCTTACAATCATTGCGAAGGCCGGGGCTTGATATAGAACTGTTTTTTCGGCTCTTTAATTATCATGAAGTGCTTATTGTAGAATATTTACCCTTTTAAAACTCACCAACTTGCATTCAAAGTAAAGGTATTTCTGGTTCTCCGTAGGGCAGAACGGGGGTCTGCACAGAGAAGCTGTTCCAGATCACGTTTTCTTTGCCACGTGACGTCATTGCCCTCACGGATTTCCAACTGCAAGCAGCACCGCGGCACCCCATCACACGCGGCAGGATACAGTAAAATGAGTGCAACGGTGAGAGACCAATGAAGAGCCCAAACTGCCCCTGTCCAGCTATTACAATGCCGTTAAAGCAAGTGATGAAGAGGTTGACGCTTCCGTTCCTGATCTCACTGGTGACTGCATTATGAGAAAATGAAGTGCGTGCGAGGTCAGCACTCCAGCTCTTTAATAACAATAATAATAACCCGGCCTCGTCGGCGCGCGCCGGGACTCCTGCGCTAGTGCGGCAGTGCCTCGCGGCTGGGCCAGGTTCGGCTGATTTATGTAAAGTGTTGATGGCAATTCATTAACTCGGCCTTTTCATTACGCAGGAAGTAAAGGGGGCTCCAGAGAAGACTCCACAGATTCACAGGAGTAAGGCCACTTAGCTGAGCATATGAGGCAAAGAGGCAGGTGGGGGCCCTGGCCGAGGAAAAGCGGGGGGAAGTGACCTACAGATAAACGGGAGTGGCCCGCAGAGACCCAAAGGTGACCTACAAGATGGAGCAGATAGGGCGATTTGAGATAGGCAGGTTTGGTCTAAAAATGGCCAACGGATGGGAGGGTGCCTATAGACACCGCGTGATGATGGCGACCTGTGGGAAGGTCTGTGATCCACTGATCAATTGGGATGAACAGTACCACAAGAATGGCTGAGGGATGTGCGGGCTACCCAAGAACAGCTGAAGGGAGCCTACAAATGCAGAATGGTCAGGGATGGAAAGGAGACCTAAGGGCGGCCGATTCATGGGAGTGTGACTAACAGATAACCAGCGCGAGCAAGGGATGGGAGTGTGACTGATGGATAGTGGGGGAACGTGATGGGGAACGTGATGGGGAACGTGATGGAGACCCGAAAATGGTTAAGGGGTGTGAAGGGAAGGTGACCTAACAATACCGGCGAGTAATCTAAGAATGCCCAGAGGATGCAATAGTGACCCAAAGATGGCCAGGGATCAGGAGGATAACTTAAAAGTAGCTGAAGGTGACGTAAGGATGGTAAGGGAATGGGATGATGACTTGGGTGAAGGAGAGGCCACCTATGAATGTCTGGGGTGGGCAACGGGACATTAACCTAAGGCAGATTACTAATAATGGCCACAGGATGGGAAGTGGGGTTACCCACTGGTGGCCAGGTTGGTGAGTGTGACCTAAGAAAGGGTTGATGCCAAACACAGGATGGCCAAGGGGTAATCTGGTGACCTAAGAGTGGTCAAGGGATGGGACTGGAACCTAAGGGCAGAGTTTGCAGTACTTGTGAGTGCATGAATTCCAAGGTTTGGGACAGAAATTGGGGAATGGCCAAGGCTGGGAGTGTGATCACAGACTTCAGCCTATCCCTGGTACCACAAACACACCAAGTTTCAAGAAATGCCTTTAACGCCATGCGTTCTCTACAACAAAGTTTCCCACACCTAAGATTCCCAAGAAATCTCCAGGCTACACCTCACAAGATAAGTTGAAAGAAGTGGCCTGATTAGGGTCATTCGGGTCACTCACGACCACCTATGCCTTCCCAAAAAATGAAGAGTCGACGAGGCAGTAGAGAATACTGAAGAGTCGATGAGGCAGTAGAGAATACTGAACAGTCGATGAGGCAGTAGAGAATACTGAAGAGTCGATGAGGCAGTAGAGAATACTGAAGAGTCGATGAGGCAGTAGAGATTACTGAAGAGTCGATGAGGCAGTAGAGAATACAAACCAGTTAGTTTATTGCTAATACGCTGTAGCGGAGCCCAGTCTGACCAGTCTCCTTAGATGACAGCTGAGGGTTCTGGTCTCCCTCTACACCAGGGGTGTCCAACCTTTTGTGTAGTGCGAGCTACTTCAGTTTAGTGAAAATCCTGATGAGCTACTGAAGGCCAAGCTGATAGTAGTGCATTGTTCCAAGAGACCCCCCAACACCCCGCTTCATTGACTTGTTATGTGTACAACACCCATCCCAGGTTTTAAATGTTCCTGTTGCAATCAATGCTGTGTAATGTGGAGTGCCCTAGGCTGGTAGGATGCCCCAATGCGTTGAGGTGCCTGGAGAGATGCAGGAACAGGTTTAAATTCCAGCAGGGCCTACTTTGCTTGTCATCCATACAAGACCCATAACATGAGTTCTGTCCTGTAACCATTACACCTGTCATTCAGGCAGCTGATGCAGTCAGTTTGGTGAGTTGACCAAATGCATTTGCTACTGTTCACGTTGGCACTGGTGATATAAAAAGCAGGAGCCACGTCGACATTTTGTCACAGTGAAGTAAAGCCATTCAAAAGCTCCTGGTGCTCGGATTTTGAAAAAATTGTAAGGTATGATCTGGGTGAGACTGGTGTGTTTAAGTCCGCTCTCAATGAGAGGATATATGAAGCTTTGGCAGTCGGAGATTAGCAGCAGATCCCTTGGGAGGGCCAGAGAGAAAGCTTAGTGCAGACCTGCCTTGAAGAAGGTCTAGGCAAACAGCAGACAGGTGCAGGTTGTAAACGTCACCACCCGAGCATTACACACAATACCCATAGTGTTGCAACTGCCACAGCAGTGGTGCACATTAGAACACAGTGCCAGAATTGCAGAGCTCTTTAAAAAGCAGTCCGAAGCCTGGGCTGCTGCACATTGTAACACAGTTGCCACTTCTCCACCTGGACTTCAGCAAACATCCTACTGTAGTCCATTTTCCCCAGTCCCCTAAAAAGATCCTTGTGTTTTTAGTGACAAACAGCTAGTGTGCCAGATTTGCTTTTTAGAAACGTCTTGGGGTCATTAAAGGGACAAACTCCTTAAATAACACAAAAAAGATATCTATTTCCGCCATCGGGCTTACCAGAAGATATCCAGCACTTCGCAACCTAAGGATGGAATGGCATGTGCTTTGATTACGAAGTCCCATTGTATGCAAGATTTGACCGGAGCATTTGTGTTGCCTTGCCCATCTTTATTATAGAGCTATAAATTAATACTTTATAAAACCGGAGCCAGGAACTTCATTTTACGTTTCTTTGAGCTGTAAAGATATTTAAAATGAAGTTGCGAGAGGTATTCTTTTTTCAAACAAATCCTTGTGAAATGCCGTTTTCATGTAATAAAGTGTTTCCCTGTTTTTCTTTCAAATAAATAAAGTACTTCATTGTACATGTATCAACTATTTTAATCAATAAAGCAGTGTTAAAATAAAGTACCTCTTTCACGTTGACAACAAACCAGCTTCAGGACACTTATGCTGCCGGCCTCGGGCCTAACACTGGTTGCTGTGCTCTTCGGCTTAAATTGTCAAGCACTGTACCACTTGCGATGCGGTATGCAGCTACAACAAACCCAACCGGATTCCTGGGCCTTACAAGGCCGGTGGCAAAGCTGTCGCTCTGGCCACAGACTGCGCATATTAGAGTGTAGTGTGGGGCAGCGACCGATCGGTTCCCAGTGGCCAGTCTAATACTGCTCTTGCCGGGCTTTTGGCATTGACGTCACCTCGCTGCAAGCTCCAGCTACGTTTAATTCACCCAATTGTGAGCAGCTTTTTGGGTGAGGGCGGGCAAGGACTGCAAGAGGCCTAAATTAAACAAAATAATGACGACAGGCCACATTTACTTCTACTGCTGGGTATCAAACAGCACCAAAATGGATGATTGAGCCGTGAGCTACTCACAGGTTGTCGGTGAGCTACCAGTAGCTCGCGATCGACTGGTTGGAGACCCCTGCTCTACACAGTAACACAAATTATACAATTCCAACACCTCTAGAGTCCCGCCCAAACTGGAATTTTCCAGCTCAGGCCATGGTGAACAAAGAAGGCACACAAGATGGGTCGTGCCGCTGGGCTGGGAACATGCTATCTCGATACCAAGGCCGTTAGGCAGATGTCTACCATGCAGAGATGTGGGAACGAGTGTATCTAACGGCAAAGGGATCAAACAATGGATTGTACATTCATTAGTGCAGCAAAGCGCTATATAAAACTTCATAAATAAATAAATAACGCTTCAACCTTGAGAAGTACAAGCTGGAGGCGCAGGACAGCCTTTCTGCTGAGACAAGCAATATAAGACAGACGCTCAGTCTTAGTTACAGAACAAGATGGCGTCAATAAAGATGGCCCCATGAATGCTAACTTAACATGGAATAGAGGTTTGAGCACAGCAAAGGGAGCATGTTAATCATGTACATCACGGAAATAACATTTCAAATCTAACACAGTCACATCTTCACTATGCAACTAGATTCTAACACAAGGTCTCACTACGCTTACGAAGATGATTAACATGAAACCAGAATGCAGCAGCAAGATGGGTGCTACATGATCATCTATGTAACTACAGCACACTGGCCCTACAACTTCAATGGCCTTCCATCCTTAAGTGCTTAACCTTTAGGACACTATGCATCCCTCTTAAGGTCATCAATGGCTAAGGCCCCATTCCTTCATCCAAGTAAAGTTCAAAAGATATTCTGAAAAGAGAACACTCCACTCTAACCGGGCACCCTAGGCGACTATTACTTGTTACAGTAAGAAATGTGTTGATGGAGGCGCCCTACCCATCCAAGTGGCAAAACTATAGAACTCTCTTCTGGCGGACATAAGAAATGTCAAAAACTATCTAAAAATCTGGATGGTAGTGAAGACTTAGCTATCCACAAGTAGATGCCCCACCAACCAGAAATAACCACTGAACCCATGATGAGAGGCATTAAACACATGGTTGCAGTTCCTGAGACAACTCTGCAGAGCATGTACAATGTATGGTCATAGAAGGCTGTGCCACTTCTGGTCTCGAGTCGACTGCCCAAACAACATACTGTTGCCTAATATCTATTGCTATTTGACGTTTCCTCCACTCCTTAGTGGAGTTCTGAGACATTTACTATGGCTGATTTCTATAATGACTACCCTTAAGAGACCCACCTGAAGCACCAAGATGGATTCGTCAGGCAGATATTAAGACTGATGTATGGTGGGTGCTCCTCTGACACTCTTCTAAGACTGTGTATATAATGCTTGTCCCCTGTTTCTTCACAGAGCACATTCTAAACCTGCCTCTTAGTGCCTACTCCTAATGGTTGTTCCTTCATAACTTCTGGGTGGACCCCACGTAACAGTGAAGGCTGGTGTAGCCACAGTCCTGTGGCAGCATTTTAAATTATTTGCCGCTTTTGGTATCAGAACAGAGGGGTTCTTGATCAGGGTTTTAAAAGAATTGTCTAAGCAGGAGAAGCTAAGGATAGCGGTGGCCTGTAACTTCTGTACGGCACTAAGTAAATGCTGATGTGAAGAGTTTACATGGTGGAGAAAGAAGTTCTTGTGACTTGTTTGACTTGGGGAACCAGAGATAGACCGGAGTCCATGATCACATACTCTTACCTCCATTACTGGGTCGAGATTAAGGGACCAAGTGGTTCTCATCCGGTGCTTTTTCCATTCTCTGCAGGTACGAATCTGTATGGAAGAGTTATATTTCAGGTAGTTTCTCAGCATCAGTTGATTGATACCCGGACAAAGGGGTGTAGTTGTGAGATGTCTAAGCCCATCAAGATTTCCAGTTTGATCAAGCCTTGAGGTACACCAGGTTTCTGAAAGTGCTGGTAAAAGGAGTTCCAGGCTAGGATAGTTTCTTGGCTGTCAAGTTCCCTTAGCCTTCGCAGAAGGCTGTGATGGTGGATGGAATCAAAGGCAGTATGTAAGTTTTGGATACTATCAGTGATTGGTCAGGTTCTAGGATTCGATGGGTGTGACAGATATAGCCAACTGGAACATATGTTCTGTAAAAACTAGCAGGTTGATGTTAACTATAGGCAATGCTGGTTCCCAAAGTACAGGAAACTTAGGAAAGTATCTTAGGATTTATCGGGCGGAGGCTGCTGGACGACGCAGCATTCCAAACCACCAGTTGAGATAAGACTGCTCTGGTCCTTCTAGGAGCAGTGGAGGCATAACCCACTGGAAAGTGCAATTTCCATGGACTAGCAACCAAGATTTTGAATTTATAGTTCCTAATTAGCAACAGTGAAGGTACAACCCCCTCGAAGGCTCAGCTAGTCAAACCATCAGTTGAGTTAAGAATCCATGGGAGGGGGGTGGAGCCTAGCGCGCATCCAAGATGGTCGCGTGAGCACAGGGCTCCCCGGACCCTTGCTGCTCCTCGGAATTTATCCTGAGAATATCCTGATGTGGTTTGTGGAATCTGACAGATGAAGACCGGCTGAGCACGTATCTCTTTTCTGAACTCGAATCGGACCTGGGAATCCTGAGTTGTCGTTGTTCGAACTTTTGGGACCCACCCGACGGAGGTGCCCGGGGCGAAGGTGAACCGTGGAGCCGTGTCGTAATTGAACAACAGCGGCTGCAGTGCGGTGCCAGTGGCCGCTCTACCACTTTCGGTTTCACTTTCGGACTTCAGGGGGCTGGCCTGCGAATGCAATTGATGTGGCGGGGTGTTTCCTTGGCCTCTGCGCGAGGCCTTGTCTCCACCTGCCACTAGAGTGCCCATCGCCTTGGGTCCCCCCGCACCGTTATATTGTGGTCTCTGGTGAGGCGCTGGTCTGCGGTGCCGGTGCCCCTACGACTCTTGATCGGCGGTCCCCTTCGGTGTCCGTGACCATATGGGGGGCAAGGGGGGCCCCGAGGGGCGTAAGACTAAGGCCTCCCTCCGCGGGGGACCGGTCCAGGCCAACAACATGGACCGCTACACTCAGGGCAGAAGGTCCCCTGGAGCGACCGGCCCCCCCCCGGATGCCGTCGGTGGTGGCATGACCGTCTCTCCGGAGCTCTCCCTGCAGGACATCATGGGCGCCATTGATGGCATCAGGGAAACCATCGCCACGCAATACGAGGCCCTGGCCCGTAAAATCGACACGGTGGCAATCGATGTCACCTTAATTCGGGCAGATCTTTCCAAAACTAATGAGAGGGTCCAGGCTCTCGATGTGCGGACCTCCACCCTTGGTACGGATGTGTCGGACCTGCAGGCCGCGCTTGGTGACATTAAGGCGGTCAACGACCAGATGGCCCGGCGGCTGGAGGACTTCGAGGGACGGGCCCGACGCAACAACATCCGTGTCATAGGCGTACCGGAGTCCTCCGACAGCCGCCCGGTTGACCTCCTGGTTGAGGAAATCATCCTCCAACAGTTGGCCCCTGCAGGCCTAAGTAAGTTCTTTGCCGTGGAGCGGGCACATCGAGTTCCGGGCGGTCGGCCACGGCCGGGGGCCCCCCCGAGGCCTATCGTGGCCAAACTGTTCCACTATAGAGACCGAGATGCGATTCTGCAGGCCTCACGGGTCCACGGCCCGGTGCGTCATGAGAACTCATCCATTAACTTTTATCCGGACTTTACCCAACTTGTCCAGAAACAGCGGATGGGATTCCAGGGGGTGAAGCGCCGTCTCCGTGAACTGGGCCTAAAGTACTCTATGCTCTACCCTGCAAAACTCCGAGTGGAACATGAGGATCGGACTGCCTTTTTTGACTCTCCTGTGGCCGTGAGTGACTGGCTGGACTCGCTGCCGGACAGAGGTGACCGTCCCGGGCCCTCTGCAGGCGCCGAAGGTGACGGGTCCCCTTTGGAGTGACTTTTGGTCCTTGATTTTGCCATTTTGTATTGTTCAGCTGGGTTTTACTTCTTTTGTTCATTTTGTCTCACTAGGACCTGTGTGGGGGGCGGGCGGGGACGGGTCCCTTTCCTCCTCCGGGGTCTTTTCGTAGAATGGGGTTAGTAGGGCGACAGGCACACTGCAAGTTGGGGGGGTTTTCAGGCCCGCAGGGGTGCAGGGTGGGGGGAGTTGGATTTGGGGGGGGTTGGGGGGAGGGAGGGGTTGTTTTGCTGTGTGTTTTTTGTTCACAGGGCGAGGTATTGATTTTTGTCCAGATACGGGAACTGTGCTGCTGACTGGGGGGCCTTTGATCTATTTGAGGGGATGGGGGGGGACGGGTTGAGACTGATGTCATGGAACGTCAATGGGTTGGGGGATCGTATCAAACGGGGTATAGTACTGCAGTATTTGCGTCGTCTTACTCCTGATGTGGTGTTTATCCAGGAGACGCATCTGGTGGGCAATGTCTGTCATGCAATGAACAGGGGGGGATACCGCCTCGTGGCCCATTCTGGTTTCACAACTGGTTCCAGGGGGGCGGGCATTCTCCTGCGATCCTCACTTCCGTTGGATATCACTAGGGTAATCTCGGATGACAGAGGGCGCTATGTGTGTCTGACTGGGAGGTGGGAGGGGCAGCCCCTTTCCCTGGTCTCAGTTTACGTCCCCCCGGGCCTCCAGAACTCCACCTTCGCGGACTTGGGTCGAATGCTGCTTGAACTTCCGGATGGTCTTTTGCTTATGGGCGGGGATTTTAATTCGGTGGTTTCGGGTGACCTGGATCGTCACCCACCCAGGGCCCTCCCCGCTGCCCAGGCATGGCTTGGTGGCCTGCTGGAGACCTTCGGCCTGGTAGATAGCTGGAGATTAATGCATCCGACCCAATGTCAGTACACCTTTCACTCTGGGGCGCATGGGAGTCTTTCTAGGTTAGACTATTTCCTTATGCCCGCGGCACAGACTGGTCGGATTCGGGAGGTTAGGCACCTGGCGAGGGGTATTTCCGATCATTCCCCGCTGTGGCTGCTCTTTGACACCGAGACGCGGTCTGCAGGGCGGATTGCTCCCATTAACCCGTGGTACCTGCGAGACCCTATGACTCGCGACAGCCTGGCTAAGGCTATGGACCAATACTTCCTTGAAAACGAGGGATCGGTGTCGTCCGCAATGTCCCTGTGGGAAGCCTTTAAAACCGTAATCCGCGGACACGCCCTCTCCCAGATAGTGGTGGCTAAGAAGCTCAAGAGTGAGGCAGTGGTGAAGCTGGAGACTGACATTTCGGGGCTGGAGTCGGCCTTGGAGACGGGTGTCACTCCGGATGGGCTCCATGCCCTCAGCCTGAAACAGTTTGAATACAGGTCTCTTGTCACTGACGCCGCCAAAACGTTGTATAGGGAGCAGCAGGGTCGATTGTATGATGCCGGGGACAAGGCGGGAAAGTTGATTGCGTGGCTGGATAGGAAGGAGAGAGTGAACCGTGTGGTCCCGGAGCTGTGTGTCTCGGATGGAGTGTGTGTGACTGAGCCTGGTGAGATTGTGGAATGTTTCGCTGACCACCTCCGGGCCGTGTACTCCCCGGTGACTGATAGAGATGAAGAAGACTCTTGCCTCCTGCTGAGGGATATTGCTTTGCCGGGCTGTCTGTCGAAGACCGTGAGCAGCTGGACGCCCCCTTGTCTGTAGATGAAATTGCAACAGCGATTCGGTCCCTTCGTTCGGGCAAGGCGATGGGTCCCAACGGGCTGCCTATTGAATTATATAAGTTGCGCCCGGATAAACTCGCGCCCTTCCTCCGTCGTATGTTTCAGGAGTCCCTTGAGGCAGGCTCCCTTCCTGCCGACCAACGTCTGGCAACGATAGTCATGATCCCCAAGGACGGTAAGCCACGAGATCGCTGTGCCTCCTACAGGCCTATTTCGCTGCTAAATGCAGAGCCTAAAATCCTGGCGAAAGTCCTTGCCAATCGTTTGTTGAGCGTCATCTGCGATTTGATTCATCCTGATCAATGCGGCTTCATCCCTCACCGTAACACCGCTCTTAACTTGCGGCGTCTTCACGGCGCCCTCGCCAGGGCGGAGTACCTCTCCGAACCAGCCGTGCTGGTTTCTTTAGACGCCACGATGGCCTTTGACACCATCGAGTGGCCATTTCTCTGGGCTGTCTTGACCAAATTCGGCTTTGGGGAGGGATTTCTTGGCTGGGTGAAGCTTCTTTACACGGGACCCATGGCTCAGGTGGTAGTTAATGGGCGGGTCTCTCGGCCCTTCGCTCTCGGTAGGGGTACGAGGCAGGGGTGCCCGTTGTCCCCCCTGCTCTTTGCTCTTGCCTTGGAGCCGCTCGCTGCTTGGCTCCGCTGGGAGCCCTCGATCAGAGGGATCCGGTGGGCCCCGGGCTTCGAGGATCGGGTCTCGTTGTATGCGGACGATATTCTCCTGTATCTCACCTCGCCGCGGCAGTCGCTTAATGTTCTCTTTGATGTTCTGACTTCCTTTGGGAGAAATTCGGGTCTAACGATCAACTGGTCTAAATCCTGTGTCTATCCTCTCTCCGGTGACCCTCCTCTCTTGCCGCCTCGGCTTCCGATCCAATTATCTCTGTCCGGCTTTAAATACCTGGGAATATACGTCTCGATGGACCCGGTGGCTCGCTATGAGCAGAATCTCCTGCTTCCACTTCGGCGTTTGAGGGAGGACACGGCTCGGTGGTGTAAGCTGCCCTTGTCCCCGCTGGGTCGGGCAGCACTGTTTAAAATGATGTCCCTTCCCAGATTTCTCTATGCACTTCAGAACTCCTTCGATGTTATTCCTGTGTCCTACTTTCGGGAGGTGGAGAGCCTGCAGAGGAGACTGGTGTGGGACGGACGGGCGCGTATCGCTCTGGCAAAGCTTACTCTCCCCTGGTATGACGGGGGCATCGCGCTTCCCGACATTCGCAGGTATTATTGGGCCTCACAGCTGTCGGCCATTAACCATGCCACGTATGCGCCTGGCTTGAATCCGGCGTATGAGATGGATAAATTCCTGCTTCCCGGCGGAAACTATAACAGGGCACTTTACTCCAGCTCGGCTGGACGGACCCTTACGGGCCCTACTAAGATTGCGGTACGGATCTGGAAGGCGGCCAATGTAGCCTTGGGCTGGAGTGAGCGATTAACATGTGCTACTCCTCTGTTTGCCTCCGACCGCCTGGGAAGCCTCTGGACAACGAAGGGGTTTGAACGTTGGGACACGATTGGTATTAGTAGAGTGGGAGACTTATGGATTAAGGGTGCTGTTAAAACATTCGCGGCGCTCCAGAGCGAATACGAACTTACGGAAAGGGAGTTCTTCCGCTACGCCCAGATTCGGCACGCCCTGCTTTCTGTTTTTGGGGAGGGGACCAATATCCCGGCTTCTTCGCCCCTCGAGGACCGCATACTCGATGGTCATGTCCCCGACAGTACTATTTCATTAATTTATAAAAAACTTATCAATAATCGGGCTGACCTCTTGGTGCGCCTCCGGGAGGCGTGGACGGGGGATGGGGTGGAACTGGACGACGAGGACTGGCAGTCCGCACTGTCGTCCCCCAAGGAAGTGGCCATTCCAGCCCGTCTCCGCCTGGTCCAACTTAAGATTCTCCACCGGGTGTATGTGACGGGTCCCCGTTTGGTCTCGATGGGATTTTCTGAAGACGGGCTCTGTAAGCGGGGATGTGGACTCAGAGCCACCTTTCTCCATATCCTTTGGGAGTGTCGCGAGGTGGCGGAATACTGGCGCCGGGTTCATGTGGTCATGGGACAAGTCACCGGGGTTGTGCTGCTGCCGGAGGTGCGTCGCTGTGTCCTGAATGTGTGGGAGCCCAATGATTATAACGCGGCTCAGACTCGGTGGGCGGCCCTGGGGAACATGATTGCCAAGAGAGATATAGCGCAGCTTTGGGGTTCCCAGCGGCCTCCCACCGTGTCCGTATGGAAGGAGAACATGGACTGGTGCATGTTCAGGGAGAAGACTGTGTATGTGGCTCGTGGCAAACCGGGGGCATGGGGTAGAATCTGGGGGCAATGGAACGCGTATCGTGGGGGTATCTGTATTCCCCCCCTAGTGGACACCGATATTGCCTTGTCCCCCTGACCCTTGATGGTTCCTTGCGACTTTTGGGATAATCGAATATAGACGTTCCTCTCCCGTGACCCCCCCCCCCGACCTATCATTACTCCTTCCTCTTAATAGCTATTTGAAGGTCAGAAGTAGAGTCCCCCGGATGTAGCCTGACCCACATTTTTTTTTTGCCCTTACGCCTCGCCTTTTGTTTTTATTTGTTATTTATGTTAAACCTATGTATCCTGCTTCCCTAGGACTATCCGGAGTCATGTACGGGGCTGGACCCCGGGAGTCGACTACTGCCTTAACATCTGTATGATCCTTTCTGAATCTAGCGGCCGGCCCTGGTGGTTGTAGGCCCATGCTTGTAATTGATTTATTGCTCAATAAAAATTTAAAAAAAAAAAAAGAATCCATGGGAGCCCTCGGAGAAACGGCAAAGGCACAACCTGCGGAAGACCCGATTTATATAAGTAATTTAAGAAGCTATATGATCCACCTTTAGAAGTATCAGATATCATCTAGAAGGAGACATTGTTGGGATAGAAACAGTTGTTGGGTAAGTATGAAGGTTCTACAAGCCAAGCTACCTCAAAGGCGCACAGTTAAGGAGGTGTGGCTCCACAGGTAGTTTAAAAAAAGACTCACTCAGCGAAAGCGTTGTCATGGTCACGTAATCTAAGCATCAGAGTCGGGACTTCCAAAGATACCATTTAACTTAAGAATCAATACGATCCACTTAGGGTTGGCCTTAGTGCAACTCACAAGAAAACACAACTTCTCAAACCATTGCTAATTAAGATTCTACTGTATGCTGGAGAAGGGCTCCCATTGTTGTTCTGAAGACACATTGTTCAGCTTGGAGCAGGGGTTTAAAGCACTGTTCCTCACTCAAACTCCATGGTCATCCAATCCTGGCCTCTTCCAAAACAAACCGAAAAATACAGCTCTGGGTTTGAATAAACAATCATTGATGACATCAGGCCCTGGAGAAAAGTTGGAAAGCATTCAGATTTAGGACTGTCGACAGTGCGGTGCTGTGGCTGTGAAAAGCTAATGATGTATAAAATGCCCCAGAGAGGGTAGCGCTGTGAAGACGGACTAGGGTGTGAGAAGAGGTCAGGGCTGTGAAGAGAGGTTTGGTTTTTGAAAATATATTGGGTCTGTTAAGGGATGAGCAGACAGTACAGAAGCAACTGTGGATGTGGAGATATGAAGGGGGTGTAGAGTGCGCCTAGGGCTGTGGGGATCCGAAGGGCTGTGGGGATCCGAAGGGCTGTGGGGATCCGAGGGGCTGTGGAGAAGGACAGGCAGGTGTGGTTGTGAAGTAATGAAGGGAAAGAGTGTGAGAGGGAGGGCAGATCGACGATGAAAGGCTAGGGCACTGAAGAGATGAGGGGGTGTAGTGCGAAGGGCTGTGAGATGGAAGGATAGTGCAATACACTCCTGGGGGATTATCTCACCCTCCTGGGAGTTTTACTTTGAAATCTGTACACTTATAATCCATTTAAACTAAAGTGGCTGCGGCTTTCCCATCAAACACCGGAGTTCTTCGTTTGGCTATCCATGTGTAATATTTGCTGGGGTTGGGCCATCACTGCTCGCAGATAATCATGAGCCTGCCTTGCCAGCCTATGTTGTTTGCAGCTGACTGGCACCGACAAGGCCTCGAGCCTTCAAACACGCATGCGCGCATGGCCTGTGCCGTGCGGTAGGTAGCTCTCCCTGGCTCCTCCAGCAGGAGACCCCTAGCTTTACTCCTGCAGGGCTCTCCTCACACGCCTCATTATCCAGAAGGCCTGAAGTGCCAGCGCAGATAGCAATGGCTGAGCAGCTCCTGTCATACACACAGCTGGTGTGAACGGTCGGCAGCTCCCCCCCCCCCCCCCCCTCCCCGTTTCTCCTTTTCCTCGCTTGCCTAGCTCTGGTGGTCCTTCCTCTCTCTTCCTGCCCACGCACCTCTGCTTCGCATTTCCCACATCTCTCTTTTCCTCGCTTATATTTCTAACCATTCCTGCCAATCGCCTCGCTAACTTCCTCTTCCGCCCTCTGGCTCTCCGCCACGGGTTTCTGTGCCCCTCTCCCCGCCTTCCCTGCTCATCTTGCCCTTCAGTTGCAGTTTCCTACCCTCTCCAGATCTTCAGTTAAAGCTGGGTGTAAGGGGAACCTGCGCGGCTTCCTAATGAGAGGCATTCTTCTTTGCGCGGGATTATTAATTAACTCAATGATCCTTGCACATGCCAGGCTGATGCCCATAAATCTTCCTGCTTTCCCCTCTTAGCCCCTCCCTCTTCCCAGGTGCCCTGAGAACAGAGTAATGGTTTAACATTGCATTAGTACACACATGCACACTCATCCATCTGCCTTACACCGGGGCGCGCCCATCTATAACCACCACAGGAGGAGCAGACCCGCAGCCGGCTCAAGATCTGATCTGGCGCTTAGTTCTAAGGTTTCTTTATGTGGTTTGTCTTCTTGGAGCACACTAAGGTTAGGTGTGTTTTCACTGGTTTGAAAGAGCGCCACCTATGGTGACTACTGTTGGTCAAGCATGGTCACTGATGATCACGGGCAATCCTCACTTAGCCGCTGTGACTGGCCAGTGATGGCCCATGGTGATCCTAGTCCGTGTTTTGTTTCGCGGACGCATTCTCATTAGAACGGCAGTGATTGGCTGGTGATGGGCACCAGTGAGCTTGGGCAATCTCTGTTTGTCAGAGTTCAGCATGATTCTCCATACGGTGACAGTTACTGTCCAATGATTGTTGTTCATGGGTCTTGTTTGTCCATTTTTTAAATTTATTTGGGATGAGAAGTGATCCAGTGGCTAAGCTGCCAACTTCGGAACATTAGGACCACAGTTCTATTCCGGGCCTAACATTGTAAATCTGTATGAACTGTAACAGTTGTAAATATGTGAAATGCAAATACGTTAAGAAGTACAAATCTCTACGGTTGTAGGCACACTTTACATAGGACAGTCACAACTGGGTGTCAAGGCAGCACTGACAATCAACAGTATATTATGTTATATCAACTTACAGGGCGCAGCTGTTACCCGGATGGGCATCCTGGAGCTGAAGTTAACCAGTCCATGGAAATGGGAAGTAAGTGTCAATTTCTGAAATGCTGCATGGGACTGTATTCCAGAGCATAGCTGCTAAGTAACCAAAGGCCCAACTACCATACGGGCCCTTCTAACCAAAGGCAATATCAAGTCACTCAGGAAGAGCAAAGTAAACATAAGGCGATGTACGTATGGAATGTCTGTTTTGGTACAAAAGGCCTTTCCCATCGAAAGCCAAATGGACCATACATAGAGCCTTGTACCCGATTCTCTTCTTCACTAGTAACTAGTGAATTTCCTTCCCATATGCTGACACATGTCCATTTCATGAGCCCATGACCGAAGCATTATAGAGAAGCTGAAGCTGTGGTAAATAGCCTTTAGTGCTGGCTAAATAAAGGCTGTTCCAGTAGTCTAACCTTCATAGGATTAGGGCTCGAGTCACGATAATCTTCCCATTCAAGGACAGGAAAGGAGAAAGTTTCTTCAATAGTTCTAGGTAAAAGAAGCCAATGGACAGAGATTTATTGACTTGATCTTTTAGAGTACAAATTTTCATCCAGCGTAACCCCTAGATTTGTTTACCACTGTACAGTGGGCTAGAGGAGTGCCAAGCCCACTAGCCCACTTACTATCTGCCCCAAACCAATGGGTTTGTGCCAAAAATTAAGACATCTGTTTTATCGGTTAAGTTTAAGGGCACTGATACGCATCCAAACTGAAGTAGCAGAAAGACACTCTTTAAAAGAGGACCTGTTGCGCTTACTGTCCCTATCCAATAGTATGACCAGCTGAGTGTCATTGACGTGCATCATAAACTGGTATCCAAAAGACTAGAATAACTGAGACAGCAGAAGCACATATATATTAGATAGATTGAGTATCGATCCCTGTGGAATTATATGCTCAACCGGGTAAACAGGAAACGAGTAGGAGGACGATTTTGAGGCGAACCGCTGCACTTAAAGAGCAGGAACCATTGAGAGGAGGTGGAGTAATTGAACCCCCCCCCCGAGCTCTAAGAAAGAGAAGCTTGGTTGCCGTTCAGGGTATTGCGCACATAATAAACACACTAACCAGGTGCTAATTCCTGACCAAATCTGGGGACGGACCCATTTTTAAGTACTGAATACGACAAAACGAATTGGTGTGGTATTTATACACACTAGAAATAGGAAATTAATGAAAAATAAGGTTTCTTGTAACTGCACTGAAGCAACAAGACAGAACTTCGTGCAAGGTCCCTGCAAAATAGAAGAGGACCTAAAAGCCTATTACCTGTCTTGATAAAGATGGAATTACAAGAATAACCATCGAAACGCGTCGACGCATCTAAAATAACGCAATCCAAGGGAGAACTGTGGTTGACTGCGAGTAGATATAACGGTGTATATATATCACCAACCACAGCCGTTACATGACCCGTTAGGATGCGTAATTAATGACAAAGTGTATTGTCTTCCTAACCTTTTTCTGTTGTGCGGGCTCATAACAGTTCTGTGGATCATATGACAATTTGTATTTGTTATGTTTTGTGTTTTTAAGCTTATGTAATGGTATCATTGATTTTATGAACTGCATGTATACTTTTTTTAAATAAATGTAATGAACATTTAATGTCTTTTTATATTAATGAGTGTTAGAGTCTTAAGTGTGGTACCATTGTGTCAGAGTATAGGGATTGTGCTTTTTCAAGTGTAAGTTGTACCCCATTCCCTTCAAAAGACAAGGGGTCTCTCTCGGTTTCTCCGACAAAAACAACCGGGAAAATGTCAAACCTATCCGAATCAATCCTTATTCTTTGAGTTCAACCATGTAGGTAAGAGCGCAGCCAGTCAAGAGCTCACACTCTGACCCCAATGCTGCATGGTCTAGATAGAATACATTTGTGCGAGACTGTGCCGAAGGACAATGAAAGATCTAAAATTATTCAGGCTGCATTCCTACCCTCACCCAAGATCCACCTCATCTCATCAACTACAGCAAATTCTGTAATATGCATGGGTACGAATTCCAACCGCACTGGTTTAAATATTGCATACGCTTATAGAAAATTTATGTGATTCACATGCTTCTCCAAAATTCTAATAGGAACTGTAGCAAATAAACTAGCCTAAAATACACCAAGATCTTGGTGTCAGCTGTAGGTTTTTAGAAATGGGAGAAATGATTGCCTGCTTCCAAGCTGAGGGAGCAGATGCTAAACTGAGCGAAGTTTTGCACAGCTTAGTCAAAACTCGAGCTATTACAGCACAGGGTAGTAAAGAAAGATCAACATTTAGGAGATGGTAAATAGCATGTAGCATAAATTATACTTTAGCCAAGAATCTAAACTAGATATTTAGATACTTTCTGAAAAGCAATGCTTTAGGTTTGGATGGAAGGACACTCAATGTTATTGTATTCTTCAGGCTACTGGCAGAGGGGTTTGTAGTTCCATTGTGCCTCCAGAGAAGCCCTGAGTTTGTGTTCATCTCCTCTTGATGAATTTGAAGACAGGAGGAGCTTCTGCTACTGAGACCTCTACTGCCTCCTGAGATCTGAGTTAGGGTTGGTAGATAGATGGTTTCTTCGGACGCAGGGCTTTGGAAGTTGAGCACACCAATACGAAGCTCACACTAGCTTTGCAAGCTTTGAGTAGAACTGTTAAGCGGTTACATCTTCTTGAACCAGAAAATGAGGACCACACTTCCAAAGTCCATCTATTATATTGCTACATCTTGAAGTGAGATATTTAGCATATTTCACTGACTGGTTAAAATGGACTAACATAGTGAGCTGTTGGTCTCACATGAAACCAAGTGCTTTTATTTGTAAGGATAGACAATGGTTAGTCACTGCTTCTCATGTTTCACTCATGGCAGATATAAGTGCTATAGTTGTCCTTTGGAGATCAATGTAGACGAAGGACAGGTATTGTTCCACATGGCTCAAAGCCTTGCTAGCACTGCCACAATTGTTCGTAGGTAATCATTGTTGGTCCCGGACAGTCCATACTATTTGGCATGGCTCAGAATGGCTTGTATGACAGTAGTTGCCAAGGCAGTCTATGGCTGATAATATGCAAGCATTGTTAGCCAAGGCTCAGGTGGTCTACCTATAGCTGTCAGGACTGTTCAGCGCTTCTCTCACGACAGTGTACATACACATTTGTCCATGCTATAGTCTCATGATGGGATGTATGCAATCCTAGGATTTCCTACATTTTAAACACAACTGTGTGAGGTAAAAGATGAGACTGGCTCATAAGACTCCCAGTGTTGCTGAGGCTTGAGAATTTTTTATATTCCTGTACCCAATTTGCTTAGTATTTGCAAAGGATGTGTGTCTTTCACAAGTGATATGTCTGCAACTTTTTCTTTACTGGCACCCAGGACCAGAATAGGTTTCTCCAGGGCCAGTGGCACTGGTCCCCTTAAGCCCCCTGAGAAATGGTAGGGGGAATGGACCTGCTGGGTTCCTTCAACAGTTCCCTTGGGACTTCTGTGGACTGACACACAGGTTTCCTGCAAGTAGCCAGGAGGCTGTGCAACCTAGGGAGTGCAGCAGTACATCAAAAGGGTCTTTTTCACAGATTAAATCTTACAAGCGAAATCGTCTTCAAAAGAACTCTTTGGAACAGTAACTAAATTGGCTGCCCCTTGCAACCCAAAAATTGAGAGTAGTCCTGAACCTTGCGAGGAAATCGCCACCGTCTTTCTACAAAAGGTGGAAGCTATTTTCTCCTCTTTTAGCCTCTCCCAGATAGAAGACATAGGTGAGCCAGCCACGTTGGCAAGCATCACAACCGATTCACGACCAACTTTAGACATCTTTTCACCACTGGAGAAGCCTGATACGATAAATCTCCTAGCCTCCATCACATCAGGATCCCCTTATGATCCCTGCCCGGCTTTAGTGATTAAACTTGTCCCTGAGATCGTAGGTACAGCACTGACCCCCATATTTAACGCTATGTTTGAATCTGGGCAGCTCCCTAAGAGATGGAAAACAGTGTTAATTCTCCCGCTGCTAAAAAAACCCAAATCTTGACCCTAAGGACCCAAATAATTACCAGCCAATTTCTCGTCTAACCTTGCCAGCAAAATTGGTGGAAAGAACTAGGAACACTCAACTCAGCACATTGCTCCAAGCAAACAACATACTAGACCCCTCTTAATATGGATTTAGGGCAGGACAAAGTACAGAGTCTGCCCCGTTAAAAGCTACAGAAGAACTAAGAGAAGCCCTGGACCAAGGAGGCAATGCAGCACTAATCATGCTGGACCTCTTCGCAGCCTTCGACACGGTCCACCATGATGTTCTGATAGACCGTTTTTCAACATGTGGGGTGCAAGGGAATGCCTGGAACCTTTTGAAATCCTTCCTACCAGATATGAATTCAAACAGTGGGCTTAGATAAAGCCCGGTCAAAACCTTTCTCCCTTCCTTGTGGAGTACCACAGGACTCCTCACTTAGTCCCACCCTTTTAAATGTTTATGTGGCACCTTTAGCGGCGGTGATCAGATCCTTTGGATTTCAGCTGACATCATACGCTGATGACGCGCAAATAGTGGTGTCAATATGCTCTGGACAGGAGGTAGAGAAAGGGAAAAGGTTCCACGACTGCATGAAAGCAGTCAGTCATGGATGACGACCAACTGTTTGAAGTTAAACTCCAGTAAAACAGAGGTCCTCATTTTTGGCAACAATGCCAACTTTTGGACGCCAGATTGGTGGCCAGAAGAACTAGGGACTCTCCCTGAGCCAACCAGGAAAGCAAAAAATCTGGGTGTCATAATTGACAATAAACTTACCTTTGGGGACCAGGTAAATGCGGTAACCTCTGCTAGCTTCCATCTCCTCAGAATGATAAGAAAAATAAAATCATTCTTACCAGCTGACAGTGAAAGGATAGTGATAACATCTCTAATCCTGTCACGTGTGGACTATTGTAATAGCCTTTACCTTAATATCCAAAGGAAACACCTAAACAAGCTTCAACTGGTGAAAAATGCAGCGACCAGACTGCTGACTGGGACACCAAAGTTTGTTTCTGTCACAAAAGAAATAAAAAGGCTACATTGGCTCCCAGTCAAACAACAGGTTCAATTCAAACCCCTGTGTACGGTTTTCAAGGCCCTTCATGGAATAGGCTCAGACTACCTGAACCGGCGTTTCCAATGGTACATCCCCAGAAGAGCCCTTCACTCCTCCAGAGCCAAAGGGGTGGTTATACCTCTAGCTAAAAAAGTTAGCTGGGGTGGTAGAAGCTTTGTCACATGCGCCGCTCGGGCATTGAACGAGCTTCCTTTCCATCTCAGGAACGCTACGGAGCTGCTGACATTCAGGATGGGGCTGAAAACCGGGCTGTTTGCCACATAGGCCAATACACACTCTGCAATTCGAAAGACAGTAGCCAGCACCAAGACACCCTTGGGTAACTGTTGCTCAAGGAATGAAATTAACATAACATATTGTTGGCCGTGGATGACGCCCCACTAAGTAGGAGAGAGCATCATGGCCCAGGCAGAGAGCAGGTCTGGCAAGGCAGCATATAAATCAAGTTCCCCAAAAAACAGCAACCTTTAGAGGCAGGAGGCCTGAAGAAGATGCTCCTGGTGTCTAGAGCTGGCAACCAAGACCATGTGACACAGCCCTTCCAGGCTAGAGAAAACATTGTTGCAAGCTTGGTCTCCTGAGGGGACCGAGCGGGAAACAGTGTGTGTAACACTTCCCTGCAGAATCCTCAAATCCATCCAGGAAGGGTCAAACCTTTGAGGGTGGGTGCATCACTATTAATTTAATTTTAATAGTGAACGGGTGTTCATGGGGTCACCTCCCCGAGATCATCTTTTTCCCCGGGGACCCTATCACCATGGGCCGGACGTGAAAAACAAAAGTGTCAGGGGACTTAATATCCCTGGGGCTGCAACGGCAAGATATGAGCACCACCATGTGTGCCATCCCTGCTCCCGGTGCTTGTATCTGCGGGGGAGCGTGGGAACACTGTCGAAACCTCCCCACCCACAGTGTCTGTGAGCCGGAGCCAGTAGTGGGGAGTGAGCTCCCATGTGCAGCACCAGGAGTATAGCTCACATGCGGGGAGTCGTCAAGGGTCACGGGGGCCTTTTGGCTCTAGCTGCAGTCTCCAAAAGAAGAAATCGATGTAGGAACCTTGAGTGGGACAAACACAGAAAACATTGTGCAAGACCGCCTGTGTAAACAAAAGAAAGCCACTCATAAGATATTCACAGCTAGGGAAAGGATGCAGTATTTAATGATGCAAAGTAGCCAGTATTATAGGTGAAACAGGAAAATGTTTATTCTCAAGTTAGGAGTCTCAAGTTACAGGTATAGATGGTAGTAAGGAAGCAGGAAGGTATCAGGAAAGCCCCACGAGGGAGCAGCATCCTTGCTGCTGAGCCGACACACTCCAAATTACATACACTCAACCAGGCACACATCAGCATTCTAATTACATCAAAGGCATTCTGGCTGAGCAGCAGGGGACATAACACTGAGGGGAGAATGCATGGCATAGAAATGCATACACAACAAAGGAGTGCCCCAGAATCCTCTGGGGTGCTCAGAAAATGTACATATTTCTCCCTTGTGGTGCCCAGGAAGTGCATGGGCACCTCCAACAGTGTTAGAAGGTGTAGTCTGGGTTCTGCCAGTGCTTTGCACCAAAAAAGTTGCCTTATGTATCCCAGGGTCCCGTCCCTGGGAGATGTTTTTAACCTTTAAGCATTCCTGGAGCCTGTCCGTTTGCGTACGCCTTTGTAGGTTGATCCTAAGGCTGCAGTAGCGGCATTGTAAAGGTAGACGTAAGACCCTGGTACACGTTTTCTAATGCTTATTGCAATGTTGACGATTGACAATGCAAGGTTTTATATTCAAATCAATAGAAATTAATGTTGATACTAACCCCATTGACTTCAATCTTGTTGCATTGGTGGATCATAATATGTTTCTGCTTCTATAAATATGATGACACCCTCAAAAAGAAAGCAGTAGGCCTGCTTAATTGATAATGAAATCCCATTATATTGTGATATGGTCTCTAGTATAGGTAGGGTGGATTGTGTTTATGGGTTCAGGGCTTGCTGGGTGTGTGAACTGTGAATATTTCCATCTACTTGATTGTATACATTTGTGATTCAAGCATAGTAATTAGTGATGTCTGTGTAATAAAATTACTTTTCCTTTTTAATTATTTAAATAATCTTAATTCGATTTGAATAAATCTAATCATAAAAGTACAGAAAACACAGGTACAATTTTATCAAGAAAACTTTCCCCACCTGGTTGAGTAAATTAAGCCTTATAACAACTCATACATATGAATGAAACATCCCAGATAAAAACCAAGAGAAATAACCTTCACAGTTCTAAAAATTCCTCACATCTAATAACCCAATTTCTTAAAATCCCGAAGTAAAATATAAAAAGGATTTCTGTATTGCTGCCGGTAATATCGCATATTTTATGTTTTCTATTGTTCTTTGATGTTTCCACTTTGTAAACTGAACTTCAAGAATAAATTCTAATGCAGGTAAAAGACATTGCGATGGAAAAACCCTATACCATTTAGTCAAAATTAAAAATCTTCATGACCTAATATTGGCGTAAAGCATTTGTTTTTTAATAACTTACAACTCCTAACTATACGCTAATTTGACTCGAAGACCCTACTTGATATGGTTTTACATCTTTTATTTCTAGTACAAATACATATGCTTTGAATGGGTCCATGCTTCTGTTCTCCGGCATCTCCAAGATTAGCAACTTTAGGAACCTTGTTGGATATCACTCTTATTGATAATTTTGCCTGACCTCTCTAATGCATGGTAAATTCACTAACAGAAAAAAAAGTACTATTTCAAATTTTGTATCTGATCAGTGTGTGAATCTGTCATTTAACATTTTATCACTTTTCCATTCAAACTTCGGTGAATCATTTCTGTGACTGAACCAAGCACACTGCTCGGCTGTAAATTAATATCCTAGTTCTTGATCAGTTCCTTGCCTACACTGTCTCTTGCATGGCACAGGTAGATTACTTGACCCTCTCTTAACATTCTAAACAGTTCAATCAACATGTCACTCTCTCTGCTCTTGGTCCTGCCTGTACACCAAGGGTTAATCTAAAGGAAAGGGCCCAGCTAACTCAAAGCTGACACAATATGGAATCCTGAAGGGTCACTTGGGCACTAGTTAATGCAGGGTCCACTTATCAACCTGCTTTTCCAAAACTAACGAAGGGAGGTTGATTCATAATATTGTGCTTTCAGAGTCTAGTTGTATTTTAAATATTGTTCTGGGATTTCCATCAAAAGGCTGAGGTTTTGTTGTGTTAGGATTGAGAAGTTTGGTTTTTTAACGTATAACTTAGCAATGAAGTACTTCATTTGTAATAAAAAATAGTGATGGGGCCTAAATATGTTCAAAGGAGCCAGCCCACCAGTGCTGCCAAATGCCAAAGATGCCATTAATCAACACTATCTAGTTTTGATTCCACCTCTTTCCCCCACACTGCACTACCTGCCTATTTTTTCACTCTTGCAGATAGATCCTTTTCTATCACTTTTTTTCTCCTTTGACACTATTTTCCTATACTTAGCTTCATCTTTCCTCCTGCCATTTCTGTCCTTCTTGCTCTGGGTCAAAATGCAATGATGGAAAAGAAATCATTGGCATCAACCATGAGTGCCAGTGCCATCCACTTAAAAACACCAGCTCAAAGTAGGCACTGGCTGTGATGCATAGTTTCATGTATGAGGGTGAGTTATGCTTAAGATGCGTTACTGAACTCTTGAACCATGCAGCCCTCTCCCTCACTTAACAAAGCTGCCCAAAGATTCATGCATACGCAAAAACATAAGGAGTCGAGCAGATATGCGACACTCCGGCTGCTGCCATGTTTTAGGCAATCAACGTCAAAGCAATCAGGCCAGCTCGCACTTGCAGACAGCAAAGCGATAAAAGATCTCGCACTACCCCAAAAGCACCGCCAGAACCGCTGAGGTCCGCAGAAGCGGGCCAGACTTTGCCGGAGGATCTGCTATACCAGCGCTTGCCGTTCGCATTAAAAATCCTGAATTGCTATGCATTTAAATGAGATTTAATTGGAAACCGTTGACGCTATTGAGGCTGCCAAGTGTGTAAAAAGCATGAGTCACAAATTCATAATCAGTTTTAAATGATTATCAAAGGCACTTGATCAGGAGGAGGAGGTAACTGAGTGAGGCTGTCTTCAGCTGGAAAGTCGCAGGTCAGTGCGGTTTCACTAGGTGGGTCCAAACTAGATAGGCAAAGCCCCCTGAAGCTCAGGTATTATTTCTATGTCCATTTTTATGTTGGTGGAGCCTGCTGTTGCCATCTGTGTGCTTGACTACTGGACATGGGTTGGCAGGGCAAGACAGAGCAAATTCAAGTGTTTGGTTCCTCAAGTGACTCCCCTTCAATGAGTTACTGGGTTCCATACGATGAAATAAACAAATTAGAAAGGAATGGTAGCACAACACAGATAAAGATTTCAGAATCACCAGGAGAATATCTTCGGCGGATTTATTTTTAAAGGAGGACAGCAGACTGTAGTAAAGGCCCTATGGAGGGCAGTATAGCTTTGGGACTGTTCTGGCCACTTATGTAGCAGAGGTTAGTATGGAGGAAAGGGTTGTGGATCTCGAAACAGATGGAAAGAGCTACCCCTGGTAGCTAACAATCACTGTACTGCTTATTGTCGAGCCTAGGTAGCCCTTCAGCCACCGGGGTCCTCGTCGGCCAGCATCTAGCAGCTCTGCGACCACGATGGTGCTCATTGCTTCAACCATTTTGTCATTCCAGCTGATCGTACCCCATATTCCCTTCTTAATCTAGGAATCAAGACACATTCTAAGTGCTGTGAAATTACAGGCATTGCCGTGACTCAAATTAGTGGAACTTATTTCATCAAACGATAAGCTGGGCATTTCAAACTCATGATGAAAAGATGAGCTGCACATTTCAAACTCATGATGAAAAGATGAGCTGGACATTTCAAACTCATGATGAAAAGATGAGCTGGACATTTCAAACTCATGATGAAAAGATGAGCTGGACATTTCAAACTCATGATGAAAAGATGAGCTGGGCATTTCAAACTCATGATGAAAAGATGAGCTGGGCATTTCAAACTCATGATGAAAAGATGAGCTGGACATTTCAAACTCATGATGAAAAGATGAGCTGGGCATTTCAAACTCATGATGAAAAGATGAGCTGGACATTTCAAACTCATGATGAAAAAATGAGCTGGACATTTCAAACTCATGATGAAAAGATGAGCTGGACATTTCAAACTCATGATCTGCAGACTGCAGTCTGACCTATCTTGCCAACATCTTATGACATTTATGACGAACACCAAATGCATAGCTTGATTGAGTTTTTTGTTCAGTGCATAGTGCAAACTTAATCGCCTCTAGTTAATATGAAAAACTGTGTGATTACAGTGACGGTGGATGACGCCATATTGACAATAATCGAACACTGAGATTCTTTGAAGGAGGCATTAGCCCCATTCCATATTTGACCCCGCCTATAAAAATTCCCTTAACAAGTGCCCATTTTGGTATTAGTTTGATGGGAAATTGAATGTGAAAACTGTATTGCAATAACCGAAAAAAAGATCTTTCAAAAACAGCGGGCCTGTTCAAAATAAGTATACCAAGAGCGAAATGGGTGGGATGTTTGAATTAATCTCAACCACATGCCACATTACAGCCCATTAAGATTTGTGCTCAAATGGGTGGGATGTTTGAATTAATCTCAGCCACAGGCCACATTACAGCCCATTAAGATTTGTGCTCAAATAACATAGCACCAGTTCTGGATATCATTGACAAGTCTCCAATGGTGGTGCGGCTGAGGCTAACAGCTCGGGCTCAGACGATCTGTTTCGATACCCTTGTCCAGCTCCCTGCTGGTAAACATAATGCTGAGGGTGAATGTGTGTCTAGCACAGTGATATCTTGAATTTTGTGCTTTTCTATGAACTGCACTTTGTGTAACACTTCGTCTACTGCACTCTTCCTGACAAATATGGAGATCTCTATGGGTCGGCTCTAGCCCCATGCTCTACAATATCCACATCAAGTCACTGCATTACAGTGTCATTTTATGAACTTCATTTCGCTGTTATTCAGTTGGTAGTTACAGACGCTGATACCTACGAAACTGCTCCAGTGGTTTCTACCACTGATGCCATCAACCCGACTGGTCTCAGGCTGTCTGCCTGCAAACCCTGGTACATTTACCCAACTCACTCTTGCTAGGCAGGACGGTGGTAGATAGATGAGGCACCACAATCTCTTCTCCTAGAACCTCCAGCGTTCAGAAAAGATCCAGTCCTTTCAGGAAGTGCGACCAGATTCTCCAACTCTCTCCAGCTGTGTGTAGTAGCACTTCCTTGGCAAATTCTAGAACACCTTTGGATGTCTTCTCTTGTTAGAGACCCTGCTTTTCTGGCCTCAATTAACTGTTTTTTACTGGTCTGATTTTTACTCATGAATTTTTCATTTACCCCCTAGCCTTCGTCAGTTTTTATTATTGTTGCTTCCCTCTCTTATCACTCCTTCCTCGTCGCTTACTTCCAAATTGAACTCGCTGAAGTACACTTTTTCTACATCTACACACACTGGTGATTTTCACCTCCTTTGCATTGCTCTATTAACATGCTTTAAGTATTTGTTTCTGTGGTTATCGACCTTAATTTGACTTGTCAGGTACTTGCTCCTCTCAATTGTACATGTTCTAATGTATAGTCCCTACCCTCTCTCATGTGCAATTATTTTATGTTGTGCCATATATTACTCATGTAACCCTTCTAATGGGGAAAGCCATATTGGAGAAAGTGAAAGGTTTTAAATATTTGAGGAACATGTTCAGTTCTTGGTTCAAATGAAATTCTCTTTCGAATAATAGGGCACAACAATTCAAAAAATATTTGGAGGCTATTTTAGATTCTCACACAGGCTGGGTAGGAAGCTCATTAAAGAAATGCTAACACTGTATAACACTAAATGCATTTCTGCTTTGTCATACGGGGCAGGCCTATGGGTGTATTCAAACTCAACTGTTCTTCAACGGGCTGAGAAATTTTTTATTCGCAGATTACTTCTGATTCCACTGGGAGCTGCCACGCTCGTTTACCACGAAGATCTAGGACTGGGGTACCTAGAAGATCTGTTGGGACTTGCCCTGCTCTTACTTTGGATTAAGTTGTGGAGAAATACGGAGGCCCACTTGGTTAGGTCCTGCATTCCAGAATGCCTCGCTCTAGACGGTTGGGCTCGTATTCCATGGCTCACATAGCTGAGACCACCTTTTGAGGCCATTGGTCTGAAGGAGCTGTTTGATAATCCACACTCAGTTACTAGTATAAGCAAGAATGAGGTTAAAACGCAATTTCTTAGTCACCATACAGATATAAGTTTAAGGAAAGCATAGTCTATGGTCTCATTGAAAAGATATCTTGAGATCGCGACCACAGATTACTTGGAACCATATCTTCTCTGGGTCGAGAATCCTATACAGCTAAATTACCTTACTCATTTTAGGCTATGTAAGATACACTATAGGGTAGCTTTTCCTCAACATGGTATCAAAAACATCACTTACCCCTGTTTCACTGAGATCAAGTTGCACACAAAGCACAAGTCACTTTGTACTGTTTTGCCCCTTATACACTGATTATAGGCAAGATTATTTGATTCCTGTTTTAAAGAATTCTAATTTGAGAACGCATGAAGAGGGCTTGATCTGCTTTCAGAAACTTGCTACCCATGAGATATGCTACGCCGTACTAAATTTGATAAGAAAGGCCCTTGAACTAAGGAAAATATATGAAATGAGTAACATTGTAATTAAGAATTTTTAACCTTGGTATAGTGCTGCTGGTGTAATCTGTCCTATTATGTTGTTTGTGTTTGAGTTTAAGATAATACCAAAATATTCGCTAATTGGTGCACTATGAGACCCAGTCCAATTTTTAGAAAAATGTGAACGATTTAAAATTTTTAATAAAAAAGAACATTTATGTATGTATATTTATTGACTTTTGTGGCCAAAGGGGCAAATAAAGTGCTGTTTGACTAGACTCATGTAACTATGTCTCGTTATAATTGTAAGGCAGTCTAATGCCTTTGGGTCATATTCACTCTAGGTAAAACCACAATAATAAATGCCTTGGTTTCGCCCATTTTCTATTGCCTGCACTTCACCAGTCCTTTCTTCACAAGTCACAGGACAGTGCTGCACTATTTAATGTCAAAACGTTGAAAAATACACATTGGATGTCAACGTTCTGGGCTTAAATCAGTGCCATGTTAAGGATCTGGGGGGGCCAAGGGCAAGGCATATTTTTGGGGCACCTGTCGGTAACAAATTTGATTTTTTTTAAACCTGCATGATGCCAAACAATGCTTAATCACATCTGAAATGTTCAGTGTAAGGATCACACAAAACAATATGTTTTTTCAGGGGCAAAAACATTCTTAATTAAAATGACATCTGGTAGAGAGGCAGAGTCAGCAGTAGTGGTAGGCAGGGATGAAGGACCGACGTTAAGAATTAAGGTGAAAAAGAGAGAAACTTCACTTTCCGAGGGGGGTCCTTAAAAGGTGAGAGCCCTGGGCAACTGTCAACCTTGCCTGAACCTTAAAACGTCTCTGGCTTAACTAATGCCGTTCTATCAATTGAAGAACACCTCAAAAAGGCATCAAAGATGGAAAAAATTAAACATCATTGAACAAAACCAAAACATATTCGTATTTCTTCGTTCTTAAGGACGCTTTTTTCCAAACTTCTCCAAGGTCAAATGTAAATTTAATCCAAAAATTCAGCACTTCTATTCCAGAATTGAACTATGATGCAGAATTCAAGCAATGTGAAATAAAATTATTTTCCACTTGCGTCGGGTTTCCAGTTACGCAACAGAAAATTTCCCTTGTTCTTCCACCATTGAAAACAACCACTGTGAGGAAGAAATTCAAACTCCTCCTGCTAGTCTACCTAAGACTAAGACTATTCTGGTGATATGGATCATGACCTGAAGCTCCCCATTTGGTTGCATACATGGGTAGAGCTACAAACACACAAAGAAAGCCTTGGCATGGCCCATAGGCCGCCTTTTAAAGTGCTAACAAATGCAGACATAGTGTAAAGACTTTAAAGGCAGACGAATTTGAGAAACTAAAGTTGGTCTATATTTGAAGCACCCTTGTCGGCTATACATCCCTTTTCTTGGCTCTATGTCAAATAAACTTCAGATGGCAAGAAAGTGTTTGCTAAAGTCACAGAATCTGCCCTCGACGCCATCTGGGATGACCTTAATAACACAGTTGACCACAACGGGGTTGCTGCGCTACTTCTCTTAGACCTCTCGACTGCCTTTGACACGGTTGACCATGACATTCTGATACAAAGGCTCTACGAAGCCGGCATAGAGGGGACTGCTTGAGACTAAATCGCATCCAGCCTTCGTAACAGAACTAATGACACCCCTCTTTCTCGTCCAAACCGTACTTCATGAACGCTGGGGTCCCTCAAGGTTCTATCATCTCGCCCATGCTTTTCAACATCTACATTAAGTCATCACCAGCACTGATCAATCAATTTCACCTCACGTGATATAACTATGCTGATGACACGCAAATAGTCCTTTATCTGGGATGACCCAAAGACATCGGAAAGTTGCCTACTTTTAAAAGTCATGGATCAATGGATGACATGGAGCCATCTCAAATTGAACGCTTCCAAAGCGTAAATACTCACATGTGGCGATTGGAAAAATTACAGCCAGCGCACTGCCTGGCCTGATGATCTGAGAACACCGCCTAAAGTATCAAAGGAAGTAAGAAACCTTGGAATGACCATGGACTCCAAGTTATCAATGAATGCCCAAGTGGACAAGCTAGCAACATCAAGCTTTGATATTATAAAACATATCATTAACAAAAATCATATTTTCACTGTACTAATTCACCACTAATTCTTTATGGGTTCCGGAGTAGCATGCTACTCGCCGAAAAAGTACTTCAACACCTTATTGGGGGTAGTAAGTGCTATATAAATGCAAACCTTTTTCCCTCTTCTATCCCTCCTTTATCTTTCTCAATCCAAATAACTGACTAACATATGCACTACGCATAATACTTTCATATTTCACTATATTAATTCACGTCTAATCCTTTATGAGTTCTGGAGTAGTGTGCTACTCGCCAAAAAAGTGTCCCAACACCTTATATAGGGTGGCAAGTGCTATATAAATGCAAACCTTTTTCCCTCTTATATCAATCCACTATCCTTTTCAATCCAAGTAACTGACTAACATATCCACCACTCAAATTACTTTCATATTTCACTATACTAATTCACCACTAATCCTTTATGGGTTCTGGAGTGGTCTGCTACTCGCCAGAAAAGCGCTTCAACGCCTCGTCAGGGGTAATAAGCGGAATATAAATGCAATTATAATACAATACAATATGTCAAAGAAGTATTCATTATAGTCCTTTTTTGTTTCTCTGACATAGAAAGACAAAAAGGACTCTAACGAAGCTCCCATGCCTCTTAGAAGATAAGGGGAATAAAGAGGAGGTGGCGTGCAGATGGGAAGCGCCAATAGGTGACAGAGAGCATATATAGGTGGTGGCTGGTAGGCTGCCAGTTGCAAAATAATCCCTCATGGTTTGCATGGTATGCACTTTATTAGAGGTGGAAGGATATATCCAAAAGCTTTAGCTGAGAAAGAAACCCTCTGCAAGGCTGAGCCAAGACGTGACTGAAAAAGTCCCAAGCAAATGACTTAAAGAGTCTGATCAAAAAGCTAAGGTTTCAAGGTGGTGGACCCATTTCCCACTATTAAGTATTTTTAGAAATAAGTCTGGTGTTTGAAAGGTTCGTTGTTTAAATTTAACCTAGAAAGCAACAGTTGTTTGGGCTAGGGAAATGTTTGCAATAAGAAAATTACGAAATTCTAGAAACACATTCTGAAGCAATTAAACCAAGGCACAAGAAGCTTGTGACCAAAAGAATCCTGTTTAAAGGGTCCTTTATCGCTAGGAGTATAGATGGTCAAAGGCAGAGAGCTGCACTCAGCAAAGACCCTATGCCTAACCCCAGAAAAACATGTACACCAAGGACAGGGACAGGATGTTTTGACTACTGCTCTTCATGGGATGTTGAGGTTCGATATTTTAAGCCAATAATCATTTTAAGGTTTGAAAGAACAACACAGTACTGGACTAAGCAGTGGGGTACCAGAATATTGTGGTCAGAATATCATCTAACATAAACATTGTGCCATAAATATCGTTTACAAAAATAAGACCTCTTAGAGGTTAAGAAATTAGAAAATCTATAACCAATGTGCTGATTCTCTTTAAAACTATACTTAAGACACAGCATTTATGTCACACAATATTTCTGTTCATGATAGTCTGACATACAGCGGATTAACCAGTATGAGAAACGGATACCTCTGATGTATTTGCATGTCAGAGTTTAATTATCGACTCATTTTGTGCTTTTTACAGAACCTATGGTTCACATTTTGGCCACTTCATAATGCATTGAGAGAAAGAGAAAAACGGAGGGGCTCTACTAAACAAAGAGAGGGAGACAACCTTCAAAGATGGGAAGCAATTGGGAAAAGAACAAGACAAGGTTTCCAAAGCAATGCTACTAAATAAGAGAGAAGGAAAAAGTGGCTGGGTTGGAAGAGTGGTCCGAAAAAGCATAGAGAGCAAAGGAGTAGTGATAGGAAGGAATGGAGGAAGAAGTTAGAATGGACAGCACAGAGTAAGGCTAGAGGCACTGGGCCTTCGTCTACACTCTCAATAATCTACTTATTTACCTTCAGAACCTAGAATGAGATAGAGATAGAAGAAAGGAGAATTAGAGGACTTCGGGAAGCCAGAGTTCTAGGTTTGGCCGGCTGCCCAATGCATTCCCCATTGTCTAGGCCCGACAAAAGCGGCGCCCACCGAGCTAGCTAGGAATGTGGTATGATGATGCCATAGCTATACTCAGTCCAGTTAACTCCAGGGCTTATGGGTTAAGCTGGTGGTAGAAGCAGCCAGCTTGAATAGTGAGACACAAGCACACTCCCTTACCCCAACCTGGTGGCATGCCATTTCCAACATGGCCAAAATCCACCGGGAACTACGTTCAAACGGTTATTTCTTGAGCCAGCAGACTCCCGTGGATAGGATTAGATCAGTGATTCTGCCCGGTTTCAACCGCCCTATGCAATGATCGGGCCGCAGAGATGGAAGAACTGTCCTCCCGCATCATGGGATCCCTGGAGCTAGAAATACTGTCTCCTCTTTCAAGTGGGTCTGTGACACATGTTGATAGCATTATCAAATGGATATGTGCATGGCATTTTTCCATTTGTTATGACACTGATGAGCAAAAAATTAAAATACATAACAGATTTGTTCCCATGAATCTAAATGCGTTTTCTGGGCCTAAAAATGGGAACAGAGGATACAATACTTGTAAAATACAGCCATGACAGGGACAAGGGCTGCATATGAAGATCATGCAGACTGCCGAGCATCCAAGAGACCCCGCAGGGTCTGGGGGACTCAGGTTCCGCCTCATCAGCCAGCAAGCGCCCAAACCGGGAGCTGCGAGGCAGGTGGAGATGGGGACTAATTGAATCTAACAACCCTAATATACACCAGGTCGTGTGATCCGGGGCAGCGCCATGCCGCCGAGGGCGCCCAAGGGTTGGGGAGACAAACAGGCAGATGATCATCAGCTTCAAGGCAACGCGCGCCGGGCAGGAAGAGAGGAGGCGCGCGAGGAAGTCATTGCGCATTCTGACGGCGCGAGAGCAGGCGACGCCAATGGCGGGAAGCGTGCAGAGGCGAGCGCCGTTTGCAATCTGCGACGGAGGCATGGCATTACCAACGACGGCTTGGGCCAAGCTGTCTCCAGTAATGAGTATGCAAATCCGGATATCAAACCGCAGGCTAAGAAAGCTCTTCCCGTCGCCCCTGCCCGCCATCCAACCGTAAAACCAAACACTCTATGGATTAGCGCGCAGAAAGAAAACGGATATTCATTTTAGACGTTTCCGAAAAGTCAGCTGCATATGGAGAAGCAGAAGGATAAAGAGCGGGCCTACTGCGCGCCCGCTGCACTAATACAGCACAACAAAAACACAGCCTTAAAGTGGGAGACATCTGAAAGTGGATTTACTGGAAGCCATTAAAATAAAACTACTAAACCGACGCTTTCTTATCTATTTTAGTTTTTCCCCCTTAATGTCGTGAACACGGATAAGACTAGTTTTAAGAAAGGACAGCACGCAAAAATCAAAAATCTCAGTCTGTGCAACATACCACACAAACATTATTTATAGCTTGATACAGCCTGGGAAAAAAATGCAAATTTTGTTCTGGCTTCCTGATTTATTTTAGTACTTGAGGGCTTGAGCCCTGGATTTCATGAACCTTTGTGGTAATGCACGTATTGTAATGTATTGCAACATTTATACAGTGCTTTCTACCCCATGTGGGGCGCTGAAGGGCTTGCCTTGCCTACATGGGTAGCATCAGTGGTCGAAGTCGCGGGATCGCCAGGGCACGGTGTGCCCCTACTTCTCCGATTTAATAGATTCCGTTCCCAAACTTTTTTATTTTCAACATGCATCTCTGGATGGCAGAACTAGCCAAGGCCTACAGATAAGGCTCGGCATTCCTGGACGTTTGGGGACGGGTGGGCAGAGAAGGAAAAGGTCTGTCTTTTTGCCTTTTTGCCTTCTTGCCCAGAGACGGCAAGGACAGTGTCGACTTCTGCCTGCCGCTGTGCCTACAAGAAACATTTCTCAAACTCTCTTTCCTCTTTTCGTTTATTTCTTCCTCTGTGAAATGGACCCCCCCTCCCTCAAAAACACTTTTGCTGTATATGTCGTTTTTTAAAAACATTTTTTCTTTTTCAAAGTGCAGCCTCGAGAATAAAAGTTTCAAAATATGAAAAATAAATAAATGACTACATGAAGCAACACAGAGTGGTCGCAAAGTGGCCAAATTGATTTTATTCACACCCAAACACATCAGTGTCACTTTAAGAATTTGTCAACGAAGTGGTACTTTTGTTTTCTTGTCGTTCTTTGAGCAGCATTGTTTTCCTAGGTGGGGAAGTGCACCAATCCTGGAGGTACTGCAATGCCTGATTGATGGGTGTATTGGAAAACAAAATGTGTACAGCGGCTGTGTTCACGGATGTGGTCTTTTTAAACCATACTGCTTACTTCTTGTAGGAATATAAGCAATGGACATTAAAATGGATCCCTTCTGGCCCTGTAGTCATGTCCTTAACTTTTCAGGCAAAAGCACTCACTGATTTCAGAATAGTGAGTGTAAAAGCGTTAAGGTAACCATGTTGTTCCAGCTTACATTTCACATGCTTTACTTAATCTTGAATTCCCTATGAGTGTTTGTTTTTATCTGGATGTTGTTACTTTTTTTAGGCAGCATATTGCTCTTGCCTAGTGCGAAATTTGAATTGCACAATTGGGTTGTAGTTGAAGGCAGTGCAAGTTTCTCTCAGTGGGGCAGTATGGTGTTCAGTGGGGGAGAGGATGTGGCACGATGGTCAGAGCTGCCGAATTTCGAACTGGGGCACCAGGTTCAGCCTTCATGACCAGACCCACAGACAACTCTCCTGAGGGAGCACATTCCCATGCTAGACCTTAGAAGGCCCCACAAGACTTTAGAAGCCCTGGTGTCTTAGCACCAGCAGGTGGACCCTAGCAGTGACCAAGTGTGGGTTAACCTTGAAGGCTTGTCCACCACAATCCATACTGAAGTTCACCTTCAGTCTTGCGGATGGGCCTATGAAGCAGCACTAAGGTCACAAGACCCTTGGGAAGGGCCAGCTCTAGGGCGGGGCAATCGGTGTGACCGCACTGGGTGCTGACTTTGGGTGGGGGTGTCAGCAACAATACAATGTCCTGATAACTCCAGTGGTTAATGTTCTTCCTAGAGAGAGATCAGAGATTTGTCTAGTGGAAGTTTTGACTCAAAGAAAGGTAGCACAGAGGGTTAATGTGCCTGCTGCAAAGAACATGCACCATGCAGATCACAAAGTGCACATAATGTAAATAGGTCAGTGGGTTACTGCTTTTGTCAGAGATCCTTTTGTTAATTGCAGTTTATAAGTTAAGATCCTAACATAGAACAGTGAGCTATTAACTGTCATCTAAGAGCTGCATACAAACTGCAAGATATAAATGAGAGCGTTACGCTTTTCCCCCCAGTCTATGATTATCCTAATGTTGCAAAAAGTGTTCATTTTGATAGAAATCAATTCTGATTTTTAAAGAGAACCCCCAAACATGGTATTATTTTTTAAATTCTGAGGTTGTGTTTCTACAGATCAATCCCTATTAAACTATACTGCCTACTAGTAGGGTGGTCATGTGACTCCTTCACCTTGTAGTCCTTAGTCTTATTTATAATTTCCTATACAGTGATTTACACATCTATAATTGATTGTCTCTGTGTAATGTGTGTGATGTACAGTTCTCTGACACCCTACGCTGGTATGAGTGGAGCTGTAAATCAAATTAAATGCATCTGAGAGCGAGTGTGGTTATGGAGACTTGAGGGGCATAGTTGAGAGGTGATAGTGAGGGAATCCGTGGTGGAGGTGGTCATTTGGGGGAACCAATAAACATTGTTGCAGAGGGGAGACACCAGAGCTAAGCTGGCCCTGCCCTTGAGGCCAGTCTGCCTCACCCATTGGTACATTCATTGGCCTTGTTTCAGCAGTAGAAGCTAAAACTCACCAGGGATCGTCAATGCAGGATTTGCACGCACACCAAACTAAGTTCGCAAACTTCACAGTCTCTCTGCTTCACGCACAAGCACTTTCAACTTGTGCTGCCTGCTTTGGGCCACTGGAATTATGCAACAAAGGAGGACAAAATGATGCCGCAGTGTTGGCTAAATTATGCAGCAAAAAAAGGCTGCAGCGTAATGCAGTATATTTTCTGATACTTTATTATTTCGCCATTTTTACACATGCTAACAGTCTCTGGAAAGATTTTGCCTAATTAGTACCAGTGTAACGTACAAATACATCAGTGATAAAGGTGATCAGTCAACCTTTGCAAGGGGCCCTCCACTTGCAGCAACACAAGTCACATTTTTTAGTACATTTTGATCCGTTTGAGCTACAATTTATTAGTTGAAATTGTCAGATTATGCAGCAGATGTTGTATTATGTGGCAAATATGTCAGAGCCATAATTATATAGAAAACATTTGCAAACCGGGATATTTTGCCATTCATGTTTGAACTGGTTTTGTGGAAAAAGGGAGGAGAAGTGCTGATGACCGAAACTCCATGGCTCGGAGACAAACGGCTTATGCTTCCACTTTTAAGAGTGTTTGGGGCATTCTGCGATTGGAAACATATCCCACTTTGTGAATGTATTTTAATGTCAATAACTCATATTAAACCATAAATAATCATGTGTATCCAATGGTTGAAATAAATAACATAATAAGCTGTAACTGGTTAGTGAAATGCCAAACAAATACTAAAAATGTGAATGTTTTACGCATTCTGGCCACACCTCTGACTCCGTCCACTTATCCCATCCTCTGGTTCTTCCTGCCCTCTGATTCTCCGCCCACTGTTCCCCTATTTTTTTCCCCCACTTCGACCACTGGGTAGCAGGCTACAGCATGTAGAGTGTGTGGCTGGGCATGTGCTGTCTTTTTTTTGATTCAATGTTGGAAATGTTTCCTTGTTGCCCGAGATGACCACAGAGGTGTGGTTATCGTGTTATGGGGCACAGTGCTTAGCAATGCAGTGGAAGGACTGTTCCCTGGGTCCTGTATTCTTTGTGTTCTTGTGGTAGTGCAGATCAGAGAAGGCATTTGCTTTCTTTTGAACACCATGTATCTAGATGGTAAGGGATCAGAAGGAATGCATGCTCTGGGACTGGATTCCTCATTGTAATGTGACCAGACAGAACCCTGGGGTTCTAACTTACTTGTCTTCTTATTTGAACAGAGTACACATGTAATGTTTGCGGGGTCTCTGAAAGCTTTGTATCATCCTGGTAACTTTGACGTGTGGGAATTCTTACTGGGGCACTGAATTCCTATAGTTTCGTGAATCAGAAAGTTTGCTGTGGCCCGGGACTTTATTTATTTGTCAGGTAAGGGTCAAAATTTAATGCTTGCTGGAGCCAAGACTTCTCTGTATCCTCATGGTAATAGTTAAGACAGTACTCACTGGAGTTCTGGATTGGGTGTCCTGCACAGTCTAAAGGAAATTTTAGCTGGAGCCACGGGCCCTTCCATCTTTCCAGTAACACAGACCAGTGTGAATGGGTACTAGACCCCTCAAATTCCTATGCTGTGAAAATAGAACCGAAGGAATGTGAGCCGGGCCCTTTGCTTTGATACATTCGGTTGGTATGCCAGATCAGAGGAAATGTTTGCCAGAAAAGTGTTTGCAAAATACTTTATGAAAGACATAAGTACCCTCCAGCGAATTGGTCTGTGTGAATGTTTGCTTGTGCTCCGAGTTCTGTATATCCTGGTGTTAACACAGAATATGTTATGTTGATTAGCTTAGCGCACTAATCACCTGAGAGGGTATCCAGATGCTTGGCAGGTGTGTGGGTGTATCATCCTCGCGGTGCTTATACAAACACCAAGATCTTCAGCTTCTTATGGAACTCAAGAAGTGAGGAGGAGGTTCTGATGTGTTGATGGGGGTCATTCCATGTCTTGGTTGTGACGCAGAATAAGCAACCTCCAGTTTTGCGTTTGCAGACACATGGTGTGTGTGCGAGCAGGGCAGAGAAAATGTGAGCATAGGAAATCAATTTCCTACATCCTTATGTTAACAGATACACGGGAATATTTTCTGGGTTTTGGAATATCTAGATAGTTTAAGTAATGAGCTAGAGCAAACGTTTTTCCTATTTACTTGCTGTATGAGTGAGATGAGAATATTTGTGTGTGCTCTGCTTTCTTGCATCATCCTAGTAACGCAGATCACAGGAATGTTCCCCGTGGACCGGACTTCCTTTTGTCCTTGTTATAAAGCACATCATATGGAATGTATGCTGAAGCCCCAGATTTGCTAACTCCAGGCAGTAGATGGGTCCAGCAGGTATGCTAGTGTGCAACACACTCACCTGCAATGCCATGTTTTCTGGTGTCATTCAGGGTGTCTTCTCCAACACTATCTTGATCTTCTAGGAAGGTGTGTTCCACCGTTTGCGTCACTCCACTTGATTACCATCTCTCAAAGACACTTATTCTTCATGTATGTTACACATACACCACAAAACTACCTGAACGAGTCAAGTAGACAGGAACCTAACCGGGAGAGACAAAAGGTGTAGGAAACAATTTGATCCTTAAGGACACCGTTATCAGAAAGAAAGGGAAGTATTATCTCTTTCTATAGTCCCCTCACTCACCAGGGTTTCCCCACGGTGACATGCTTCATCATAGGGGTCCTCCCAGTCCTCTACGGACTGAGGCGTGCTGCGACTTGCGGTGTTACGTAGGAGCACTAGAAATTTTGTGGACTATGTGTAGTGTAAGTGAAGTAGTGGTGGAGTGGGAAAATTAAAATAATCAGCTAGTGGGCTACAAAATAAACTTTATTGGTGCTCTAAGCTGAAAAAATTAAAAACGGGGTAATATGACAAGGGACCCTAACTATAATGGAAAGGTGTGCCTAGCATATCTTGAAGTCAACTAGTTTTGAGCTCCCCAGCTCTTCATCAGGACTCCACTGGGACCAGCCCAGTGTCGAGAAACTTGCCACTCCTAGTCAACCTTAATAAGGTGCAATAAGTGTGATGCCACAATAGTAAGGCATGCGTTTTTTTAAAAAAATATACATACGTAATGTACGTTAGCACAATGGTCTGTAAAGTACAAAATCACAGTTAATTGGGAGGAAAAAGATATATATGCATAGTGTAATACGTAATTGTCACTAAAGTTGTGAGCACACTACACCCAGGTGTATGCACACTTCCATGTCTGACGTGCCGCTAAGTGAAAGACAGAAGAGATGCAATTATTCACTCCATGCCGGCGTGGTGATGAAAAAAGTGTGCTGTAATTAATAAATTATTAGGTCTGACTGCATACACACAATAACATACAACATAAAACATGTAACATACTTAAGAAAAAGCAACACTGTGCCTCATGGTCACTGGAGGGGATGCGGAGATCTCGTCCATCCCACAGCAAGGAACTGCTTGCTGGTATATGACAGCTTCCATCCTCGCAGCCTCAAAGACAACCTCCCATTTGGCCAATTTTTGCGCCTCAGAAGGAATTGTACAACAAGACAAGACTACAACATTCAAGCCAAAGGACTATCAGAAAAATTGATACAACGGAAATACCCACAACATCTTGTGTCCAGATCCAGAAAAAGAGCCCTCAATAACAATAGGGAGGCCCTTTTAGAGACTAAAACCGTAGCCAGACAGGATGAGCCACGAAGACAAATTTGTATCACTACATACAGTATTGCATCTAACTTGGTTAGCAAAATAATCAAGAAACACTGGCGCACCCTGAACAGCGGGGGCCTAGACCTACAGAAACCTATGTTCAGCCATCGCAAAGCACGCAACCTAAGGGATCACCTTGTCCATACACGTCCCACCACGACCAAAACTGCAGGTCCCCAACGCCTGCTCCAACCCCTTCCAGAGGGCCATTTCCCGTGCGGTAACTGCAGTGTTTGTCATCTCACAAAAGCGACTAAGACAGTAAAATGCAACAATGGGATAACCTGGAATCTTCGGTCTTTCACAAACTGTAACACAACAGGTGTTGTTTACCTGATAACCTGCGTTTGTAATTTCCACTACGTAGGTATGACTACCAGGAAAGTAAACACCCGAATGATTGAGCACCGTAGTAATTTCAGATGTAAACGTGATAACACCAAGATGACCACCCATTTCCTGGAAAAACGCCACACTCCTAATGACTTCAACTGGGTTGTCTTGGAACACATCAAGAATCACCCCAACATAGAGAAACAGCTACATGAGAAGGAACAACGTTGGGTGTTCAAGCTACGCTCGGACGACAGGGGTCTCAATGATGACATACCCTGGTGCCAGTTTACTTAACCAACCATCACTGGAATACCTGCTGATTAAGCCATCAATATCTATCAGGTTGGGTTTGGAAATAACCCCGCTCAGGGTTATCCATTATTGTAATATTTACATCATTCCATCAGCCAATATCCCTCCTTCATATTTCAATTTTGCATCCTTAGTCTCCCTTTTTGGGTATGATTACTATTTCTACACGGCCCCGTAGCAAAGTGAAACAAACATCTAATTGAAACAAGCATCCCATTCCTCATGATTATTTATCACCTCGCCATCCCACTCCAAGATGGCGGCTTCCATCTCAGCCGGTCCCATTGACCCAGGTCTGAGCAGTTCCAGCCTGTCTTTTCAATAAAGTTCGAGTTTTCCTCAATGTATGATCTTTACCACAATATCGCTCCATATCTCACCGTCTCTCGCCCTCATAACTTGTTTTGAGTTGCGAGTGATTACCTACCCACGCTGGAGTAATGAGACCTCTCAAACAATATATTTGAATACTTAATAGCTTCAAAACCAACAGTCTCTTCCTTTTCTAAGATGGCGGCTCCACTCGCATACCGGCATCGGAGCTTGCCCTCTTCTATCTCTAGCCTCGTGACACGCCCGCCAGCACATAAAAACATTGCAGCAACGAGGACACGCCAGAATGCGGTCCGAGAGGTTTGGCTTCCAGTAGGTGTCAGAAGTATGCGGGGTTCAACGTACAAGTAAGTGCTACCATTCTCAACTCCCGGACGGAGCGAGGAGACCCTTCTCCTTCTCCTTCACACCATTCTGGGCGATCCGTATTACGGAACACGCCGCTTTCCGTAACGATCTCGATTCCTATCCTCCATCAGATGTACGAGATCTCCGCATCCCCTCCAGTGACCATGAGGCACAGTGTTGCTTTTTCTTAAGTATGTTACATGTTTTATGTTGTATGTTATTGTGTGTATGCAGTCAGACCTAATAATTTATTAATTACAGCACACTTTTTTCATCACCACACCGGCATGGAGTGAATAATTGCATCTCTTCTGTCTTTCACTTAGCGGCACGTCAGACATGGAAGTGTGCATACACCTGGGTGTAGTGTGCTCACAACTTTAGTGACAATTACGTATTACACTATGCATATATATCTTTTTCCTCCCAATTAACTGTGATTTTGTACTTTACAGACCATTGTGCTAACGTACATTACGTATGTATATTTTTTTTAAAAAACGCATGCCTTACTATTGTGGCATCACACTTATTGCACCTTATTAAGGTTGACTAGGAGTGGCAAGTTTCTCGACACTGGGCTGGTCCCAGTGTAGTCCTGATGAAGAGCTGGGGAGCTCGAAACTAGTTGACTTCAAGATATGCTAGGCACACCTTTCCATTATAGTTAGGGTCCCTTGTCATATTACCCCGTTTTTAATTTTTTCAGCTTAGAGCACCAATAAAGTTTATTTTGTAGCCCACTAGCTGATTATTTTAATTTTCCCACTCCACCACTACTTCACTTACACTACACATAGTCCACAAAATTTCTAGTGCTCCTACGTAACACCGCAAGTCGCAGCACGCCTCAGTCCGTAGAGGACTGGGAGGACCCCTATGATGAAGCATGTCACCGTGGGGAAACCCTGGTGAGTGAGGGGACTATAGAAAGAGATAATACGTCCCTTTCTTTCTGATAACGGTGTCCTTAAGGATCAAATTGTTTCCTACACCTTTTGTCTCTCCCGGTTAGGTTCCTGTCTACTTGACTCGTTCAGGTAGTTTTTTGATAGGTATATTAGTGGAGGGTGAACCTAACTTTAACCTCTACTTTCCCCTTATTTCTGGATAAACACATACACCACAACATATAGCTGTAGTTCACCAGTTATGGGTTGTGTCCAATTGGGTTGATTGTCATAAGTTGGTAATGACATCAGACTGGTTTAAATGGAATTCTGAGAAAGAAAGCTACTCTTCATATCTGCTTCATAGCATGCAAAAGTTTGACCTTCCAATTATGTTGGATATAAAGGTAAAAGTTGTTTTCAAAGCAAAATGTGTTTAGCAAGCCAGCTCATGGCCTTTAAAACCAAAGAGAAAATGGTTGGTCAACTCAATAACATACGCATGCACCCCCCTCCATTACATGCCACCTTTCGTCCTTTAAACAATACAACAGAGCATTGTGAAGGCAGGCATGAACTGCTCAATAGACCATGGTAACTCCCAGTAATTTCAAAAGCTGTATAGAGGATTCAGAAGACCACCACCGTTGCACTAGCAGAAGTTATAGCCTGAAGAAAATTCATCTCTGCCACTATCATATCCTATGCCGACGACACACAGCTCATCCCCTCCCTCTCTGAAGACATCACTAACGCCAAGAACAACTTCCACAACTGCATGACAGATGTCGCCATCTGGATGAAGTACAACTGCCTGAAGCTCAACATGGACAAGACAGACATACTGATTTTCAGAAACAAAAGCTCCCCATGGGAGCATCCTGGTAGTCCTCCGTACTCGGACCTATTCCTACCCCCACAGACGACTCAGGATAACTCAGTTTCCTCCTCCTGCTTCTTCATCCTCTGCATGCTTCATAAGATATTCAAATGGCTACCAAAAAGCTCAAGATGCACCATCACCCAGGCCCTCATCCACAGTCGACTGGACTATGGCAACGCTCTAAGCAGGAATCGCAGCTCACTTCCGACGACTACAGACCATACAGAATGCTGCAACCAGACTGGTTCTGGATCTCTCTAGACAAACCCACATCACCCCTTACCTCAGGCATTTCCATTGGCTCTCTGTACAGGAATGATGTCAGTTCAAGCTCCTGACCCATGCATACAAGGTGCTACACAATGGCGGACAACATCAAATTGAACCATCGCCTGAACTTCCATCAGCCCGCCAGACACCACTGCTCGTGTTTCTTTCTCTAACCCTCACCCCTCGCATCTGACGTAGCAGAAGCGGAGGTCGCAGCAAAGACATGAAATGAGCTACCCTTCCTTCTACAGACCTCCCAATCTCTTCCAGAGTTCCTAAAGTCCCTGAAGACCTGGCTACTTCGCTAATCAACTAGACCCTGCCAGCGCCTGGCTACCCTCATGGGTGACAAGTAGCTATCTTTAAATTACGATTCTCCCAATTAAATGCCAAGATAATCTGGATTTCATTGAAGTGACAGATTCTAACAATATACATTTTCCTTTAATGCAAACTCCACACAGTCACTTTGAAGTATTACATCACAAACAAAATTGTTCTAAAAGAGAATACAGCTAGACCCTAAAAGGCATGCCCACAACACAATCTGCCTCTTTGAAATGTGGTCCAAAGTCCTCCATCATGTATTACGAAAAGTCCAAAAATGATATAGTACAACAGAAAATGAAGAAACTCCTAAAACAACAAAGAACTTGCATTGCAGAACCAAGGAAAGAAGGCACTCAATTTGTAGAGGTTGCCAGGTGATGGAGACATGTAGACACAAACTACTGGGAATTATCTGAAATTGAAGAGGAATATTAGAACATCCTCCATAGATGTAAGACATTAAAAATAAATAGCACATAAACAAATACAATGTATATAACAATCTTGAATTATTAATATTTTACATTTTATTAACCTCCTTTAGTTTTGTATTGTTTGGTTTTCTTTTTCTTTTATTATTATTATTATTTATTTTGTTATCCAAACCCTTCAACTGACTCCGTGTCTTCAATTAAATCCAGATTTTATGTCAAGACAGAAGGCTAGCATTAAGCATTATCTTTTATTAACTCCCTCTGAGCAGCAAAACAACATTAAAAGCTCCCAGAATGGAACTTAAAACATCATAATTAAAAAGAATATTCAGTCCACATGAAGCCTGTGTGTCCTCCATCTTCTTCCTCTTTTGTTGCTGCTTCTGAACAGATAAGTACATTGACATTTCATTATGTGTGGTTGTTTTGGGTTTGAAAGGAAATGTGTATGTTATCCAATTTTGGTATTATTATTGAATGATGAGATTTAGTCTGAATGCTTTTTAATGTTGGTATATTTTTTTTATGGTTTCTTAAAGTAGGTTGGGAAATACTGTTAAAATTGATGAAACAAACGTTTTATTTAAATGAGAAGAACTTATTTGCAAATAACTTATATGTTAAGTGAAGGGCGATTTCCAACTTGGAGTTTTCATCAGAGAATTTCTTTTTTGAGAGCGGAGTTCTTTTTCTCAACCAGATGTTGGTTTCTTGCACAGGCTGGACGCAAGTTTCACAAAATTGAGAGCACGTTTAGCTGCGCTCCCATATTCGATCCACATCGTTTTGTGTGGACCGGATGTTTCTAAAGAAGTTAGGTGACATATCCATAGCATTGCAGTTTGTTTCAAGACTTGGTGGACGGTGAAGCAGTTTCTAGGCAACAGAGCGCTACTCCTCAGACGCTCTTACCAGCTTCGCAGTTTCGATCGTTTAAGTGAGAGGAACTTATTTATTTATTTATTTATTTTTGGCAATTTTTAAAGCGCTGCAATTACCCGTAGGTGTCTCGGCGCTAGCAGCTAAAGACTAACTAACCAGATAATAAACATTGAAACGGTGGATAAAGTGATCTACAGGAATGTCATTGGGAAAACAGCCAAGTCTTTAGCTGCTTTCTGAAGACAATCAAAGATGGACTAATCTTTATGTTAAGGGGAAGGGAGTTCCACAATTTCGCCGCTGCTATGGTGAAACATCTGTCTCCCCAGGTCACTTTTCTTGTTCTGGGAATCTGAAGCATGTGAGCCGTGTTGGAACATAACGTTCTGGGGGTTGCCAAAGGTTTAAAGGAACTTCTCAGGAATCTAGGTCCCGTGTTATTTATTGCCTTATAGACAATACAGAGGGTCTTGAACTTCGTGCGGCTTCTGACTGGAAGCCAGTGCAGTTGGTCGAGATGTCCAGAGACAGAGCTGTATTTGGGAATGCCCAGTAGAATTCTGGCGGAGGCATTTTGTACTAGTTGCAGTTTGGAGATAACCTTTTTTTGAGCATTGAGGAAGAGGGAGTTGCAGTAATCGATGCGAGAAAACACCAGTGTGGATATGAGTGTTTTTCCCATAGCTATGGGAAGGTACGGTAGAAGTTTCTTTATTTTCCTTAAGATGTTAAAGGAAGATGACACTACCGAATTCGCATGATGATGGAAAAGGAGCTTGTTGTCGAATATCACTCCCCGGTTTCTAACTTTACTGACAGGTTGTGGTGGGGTTCCTAATTCCTCAGGCCACCATGAAGGGGACCACACAGGTTGAATATTTCCAAACAGCATAACTTCTGTCTTAGCTGAGTTGAGTTTTAAGCAGTTGGAAGCCATCCAACTGCTAATGGCCCTCATACCATTCTTGAAATTTGCTGCGACCGTGGGTCCATCTTTGTGAATAGACAACACCAGCTGAGTATCATCAGCGTATGTTGTCAAACTGATGTTATGCTCCTTTATTACCCTCGCTAAGTCCGAAACATAGATATTAAAAAGGGTCGGACTTAGCGAGGAACCCTGAGGGACTCCACAGGGAAGGCTGAAGGTGGGTGAAGTAAAAGTGCCCAACTTGACCGCTTGGCTACGATCCGCCAAGAATGATGCAATGAGGTCCCTAGCTTTATGTTTAATGCCGATGGCCTCGACACGGCCGACCAAAGTTACATGATCGACCGTGTCGAAAGCCGCCGACAAGTCCAGCAGTATTAGGACAGCCTGTCCACCCTTATCCATTGTAGCCCTGATTTCATCTGCCGCCTTGATCAGGGCGGTCTCTGTTCCATGACCTTGCCGGAAACCAAACTGGGTTTCGTCTAGCAAGTCATTAGTATGAATGAAGTCAGAAAGTTGTTTATTCATGACCGATTCAAAGATCTTGGCAGGAAACGGCAGAGATGCAATGGGACGATAACTGGAGGGTAGTGTGGGATCTAGGGAAGGTTTTTTAAGAAGCGGCCTGATAATGGTGTTTTTCCAAATGGTAGGATAGGATCCAGTGACAAACATACTATTGCAGATACGTGCAAGTGGCATAGAAATAATGTCTGGGATGTTGTTGAGTATGGATGGATGACAGGGATCCAAAGGGGAACCAGATTTGATTGACTGAATTAATTTGTGAATGTCTTGTGGATTCGTGCTGGTAAATTCAGTAAATTCAGTAAAAGCTGTCAGAGTCTCGTGTAACTCAGAGTCAGAGGTGTCGGAGATTATCACTTTAGGGCTGAAATCCTTGAATATGGATGTGACCTTTTCAGAGAAAAAGTCAGCCAGTATGTTACAGAGATTTTGAGACGTTTCCGTCGGGGGGTTAGAAGGTTCAGCAAGATGGTTGACAACTTCAAACAGTTTCTTCATACTACATCGGGCTTGGTTTATTTGGGCAGTATAATAGATGTTTTTCTCCGATACTATGCTCTGCTTATAGCTAAGAAGTGCAGCTTTGTAGGCAGTCTTGTCTGCTGAGTTGTAATTTTTACGCCAATGTCGTTCCTTGTTACGACAGTATTGTCGTTGGAGTCTAAGGTTTTCGGTAAACCATGGGGCCGAAGGGGTCTTCCTGTTGCATTTGTGTGTTTTAAGGGGGGCCAAGGTGAGAAGAGCTTCTTCAAAAATAGAGGTGTAGGTGGCTGCTGCAATATTTGGGTCGTGTACAGTGTCTATACTTGCAAAGGCGTCAGTAAGAATCTGTGCAAGTTGATTAAAATCAAGGTTTTTCCAATCTCTAGAGGTAAAATCAGGATTTACAGACGTGGTGTAGGGAGCTGTAGTTTTTGTTCGTATGTCAAATAAAATAGCAAAGTGGTCAGACCAAGTTAAAGGAAATATGACGTTTTTGATAATATGGGGGTCATTAGTAAATATACCGTCAAGCGTATGGCCAGCTTCATGGGTTGGCTCTGTGATCAGTTGTTCAAGACCTACAGCAAGCAGATCATTAGTAAGCTGATCAGTATCTTTATCTAACAGAGAATCGAGATGAAAATTAAAATCTCCCAGGAGAGTGAAGTGTTTGTGATCTGCAGATAGCTCGCTCAGTTGATTAAGTTGAGAGAGAAAGATAGAACGAGAGCCTGGTGGTCGGTATAGAAGAGTACCTGAGAATGTTTGGTTGGTGGTGAGGGTAATCGTAAAAGCCAACGCCTCGCAACTTGAATGTTTAAGGTCGATGGTTTTCACACGAAGGCAACTGCGGTATATTATTGCAATCCCCCCGCCTTTATGGGCAGAAATACGATCCTGCCTATGGACACAATAGTCCTCTGGCATCGCAGCCTTAAAGTCTGGCCCTGATGCATTGTCTCCCCAGGTCTCAGTCAGAAATAGGAGATCAATAGCATAATTGTTGAGCAACTCCAGTATGTCAATTTTATGACAGGGGAGCGAGCGGGCATTAACAAGTGCAGCGTGTATAAGTTTCTGGGAATTAGGGGAAATGTGGGTTTGGGTAACCGTGCTCTTATTAGTGCACAAAGTGCATAGGAAAGGACCTCCAATAGGGTCAGCTAATAAGCATGTCGGAGGTATATGTACAGTCTGAAATGTGTTATTAAAATGACGAAGTTCATTAGCAGTGTAAACTAACCTTGCTGAGGGTGACGATGTAAGGGGGGTGGCACTGGGCTCGGTCCAGGCTCGGACGGGCGCAGACGGGCTTGGCTTAGGCGCGGCTTCGGCGCGCCCGCTGCGCCAGCCCGCTGCGCCGTCTGGAGACAACGCACATTATATAGCTAGTTGAGGAGGGCGTGAGTCCTGCGCGACTAGAGCGCTGACCCCGCTATCCCCAAGATGGCGCCCACCGCTGCCAGACGCGTCAAGAAATCGCCACAGACAGAGGTAGGGAAGTATTGAAAGAGCGTGTCAAGGGTGTCAGAGTGCCTACAATAATTCCCAATTACATTCTCGAAATTAAAAGCCCCCAAAAAGAATTAACGAACTAAATACAATTTTATCGCAGCCTGGTGCAGAAACGCTAAGGAACACAGTAAAAACACAGTAAAAACAGTCTCGGTTGTGTATCTCTGGTATAGCGCGATTAGCTCGCAGCCCCAGTCGCTATCACAGGGGAGAGCTTCTTAGGCAACGCGGCCACCGGGAGGCTGGCTTAAATTTACTGGGAGGGCGTGAGTCCTGCGCGACTAGAGCGCTGACCCCGCTATCCCCAAGATGGCGCCCACCGCTGCCAGACGCGTCAAGAAATCGCCACAGACAGAGGTAGGGAAGTATTGAAAGAGCGTGTCAAGGGTGTCAGAGTGCCTACAATAATTCCCAATTACATTCTCGAAATTAAAAGCCCCCAAAGAGTTCCTTACTAACAAAATAAAAACGGATTAAAGGAGGTTTTTATGTTAGTTGAAGTTCTTGAGGGTAGGTTCTGTGTTTTTTCAAAGATTTTACATACAATAGGAAGTGATAGCATGGATAATATCGAGAATAATGAGGAGGTTAAGGAAGAGAGATTAAGGAAGGTAGTAAGTGAGGAGGTTCAGGCTGTGGTTCGTGAGACATTGAAGCATGTTTTTGGATAAAAGAGATAGGAGAATGGTAAGTGTCTACAGAAGAAAAGACATTTGGAGGATCAAGAAAGAGATAAAGGAGGCCCAAGCGCCTCGCAGGGATCAGGTGTCCCCGGCGGTACACAAAAGAGTAAGCGGAGTGCTGAATTGGAAGATGCTAATGGTAATGAGTTTGAGGCGCAGAGGGATAGGTCCAGTGTAAATCTGGATGAGTATGTCCTGGATTTGGAATATAAAGATGATTATGAGGATGAGAAAAGCGATATGGGTGTCAGGACAGGACATAGGGATTTAACTTCTGTTAAGGATCCCTTTGGGGAGAAACTATTTGATCCTAGAGAGATAAGACACCCCAGGGGAAAAGATTGGTGGCCCATCGAGCATGTTACTCAATACATTAAGTCTAGACTGCGGAAACCTCTGGAAAGAGATGAACGAAATTTGATGCTGCTGAGTGTTCAAGACCTGGTATTGAGGAAAAGGTGACTCAGACACCAAATTTGGATCCTGATCTGATCACCTATATGTTCACGATGGTAAAAGATCCAAGGAAGGGTTTAGAGAAGTCTCTAAAGCAGATGCGGCTAGTGAGGTTTCTGAGTGGTGGGGCTGGGCTGGAGGGGGTTGGCGGGGGCCAGACATTTGTTTGGAAGGTTAGTCCCCATTTCCTGTGTAAATCTTTTCAAAGAAAAATTAGATAAAAAGTTGGCCAAAAAGGAATATCTTTCATCGGCCTGGCTTAGTAGGCAAGCCTGACCGCCTTCTTTAGTGATGTGTGCAGCAGTCAAGAAGTGTGTGAATATGTCAGGCTGATATATTTATTATAATAGGATAAGTAGGGACTAATAACACAATTGTAATGATGTTCTACATATAGCACAGTGTCTTAACTTTCCAAAATTCGCAGAAAAACAAAAATTCTGTTTTCTGTTAAAAAAAAAAACCAGAGACCTGTTTTGCCATTTAAACAGTCCCTAACATAACATAATATGTATTTGCAAAACATACATTCACCCCTAGGCATCTGGGCGCTGAATAACAGTTTAATGTTACCTAACTCAATGGCACTCATTTTATCAACCTCAGTAGGATGAAAGGCTCAGTGAACCCTCCAGGATCTGTACCTGTGACCAAGATGTCAAATACAGGCCCCTATAGTGGACGCATTAGTCCACTAAGCCACCAGCTGCTCTTGCCTATCCAGCGTGTCCTTCATGCCCCAATGCCACAAGATTCAAAACCTCATTTGTATAGCTGAGAACTATGGATGTCATGGCATTTTTTAAACATCATTCCTGAGCGCCCAAGTTATGCCTCATACTGCAGGTGAAGGAAGCAGGGAACATTCATTATTAGGCTTGTCTGTGTGCAGAGCTCTCACTCCGCTCCATCTGAAACAAATCCTCTGCTGGGCATGGCATCTCTCTTCACACTCCCGGGCAGCCGGGCCCACATGAGGCGCGCTCACTTCTCCCTCCTGTGTCCGTGCATCTGCATTTAACCAGACCAGGCTGGGCTGTATAAACCTCCCGGTCTCGGCACACCCCCCTGGGGCACTCTACAGCCTCACAGGGCTGTATTACACTAACCCTGCCGCCAGTGCAGCTGCTCTGACCTCGTCGCTGGCGTGAGAGCCCAATGTTGTACCTCATACACGCTGGTGAAAGTGAAAGAAGCAGGGCACATTCCTTAGGCTCGCTTCGCTTCTCTGCACAGCACTCCCACCCAGCTCTAGGCAGACTGACTAACCCAGGGACAGCAGCAGGACCACCACCAGACCCTGAAATGGGCCCAATTACATTTTATTACAAAATGGGCCTGGGCCCGGCAGCTGACACTTGTTTTTTACCTTACTCTGCCAAGGTGCCCGCCTGGTCTACCGACTCCTTTGCACTCACAGACGCGATGTCGACGAGTCAGAGTGAAGTCACCACACAAAACTACAGTGTTGTGCCAGTGCGCAAGGACACTGCCGGCACTACTGCTGCTATAAATGAAATGAAATAAACGATGACGTGAACAAGGCTTCAGCACAAAGGAGCTAAAAATTGTGTTGAGCTTCAAATCACGCGCCTAGAGTGTCGCAGTTACACCACAGCCGACGGGAGTCTGCGCAGACTCAATTTCGTGAGACACGCCTGGAGCCAGTCTAGCACCCCACCCTTTCCCAACTCGTCACAAGATGGATCCCACCCCACCCTGTGACGAGTTGGGAAAGGGTGGGGTGACAATGCTCTCCACTCTCTGATGGACATGGAGGCTTGGTGAAACCGGGCTTCAATCTGAAACCCCTCCCCCCCCCTAACTTTACCCCCACGTCATTAGGGGGTGGAGACTAGGCCTGGATGCTCAGTCTTAGCCCAGCTGATGACCTCAGAGACCTCAGGGGTGTGAGGTTGGCAGCCTGGCACAGACTTGGGCCCGCCCAGGGGGACCAACGCTGTGAGTCATGTCTTCCTCCACTTCCATAACGTTCCATGCAACAAACGCAATGAGTGGGGCAGACAGTGCCCCAAGTTCTAACTAGACTGCATCAAAACAGATTTTTAGCATTGCTATAATTGTGATGTTTTCACTGTAAATGTAAAGGGGGCGGAGCCCCAACGCCCTTGGACAGAAACTGCCACTGCTCTAAAGACTTGCCAGGACAATTACTTGATATTCTTGGCCCCCTGGCTAGAAATTTTGATTCTGTTGAGGAGGCTTTTTTTGAAAGGGTCGGAGGTGGATTTATTAATCCTGAGAAGTTGGTGCCAGAGAGCAATTTGCTTTATGGTTAATGCTAATGCAAACCTATTGTCAGAAAGAAGTAGAACCTTATTGATGAGGACAGACCCTAAATTGAGTGGGTTGGCAAGAAGAGAGTCTTTGGATGATGCAAAGGGTTTATTGTTTGGAGAAGGTTTGATAAGATCGTTAACTAAATATGTTAAGACACTTACAAGTCTTGATAAGGTGCAATTTTCTATTGCGCAAGGTGTTTAAGAATAGCAGTTTTTGTGGAAGGGCCGGTAGGAGCGGGGAAACTACTGGCCGTGCAGGTTTTCAAGCTCAATACCATAATTCAATATATCAGGGATACGGTGGATACAGAGGACAACCTGGAACCGGTCAGTTCTATCCTCAGAGAGGAAGGAATCAAGGAAGACGTGGAGTACGGTCTATTGGACATTCCACAAATTAACGGCAAGGACAAGGTGGGTCCGAGGAAAATTTTTGGTTCTATCCCTTCAAGTGTAGGAGGAAGGTTACAATTTTTGAAAGATCATTGGGATACTATACCTTCAGACGCTTGGGTTCTACAGTCCATAACAGGCTATTTGATAGAGTTCAAATCAGATCCAGTTTAGTTGGTAGAACCAAATGAATTGGTGTTTCAAAAGGAATTACTGGAAATAATCCAACAGGAAGTAGTACAGATGTAAGAGAAGAATGCTATTATACAGGTGAAAGAAGAAAAGAAAGGGTACCTTGGTTTTGGTGGAAAAAAAGGACAGAGGGTGGAGGCCAGTAATAAATCTCCGGAATTTGAATAATATGTAAAATATCGTCACTTCAAAATGGAAGGGATTCATTTATTGAGAGATTCGCTTCAGGATCTAGATTGGATGGTGAAGATAGATCTAGAGGATGCATATTTCACCATTCCTATGGCAAAGGAGTCAGTGGTTTTTACAGTTCAGATGGAAGGCTCAGTTGTATCAATTTCAGTGCCTTTCATTCGGGTTATCAGTGGCACCTTGGTGTTTCACGAAGGTGAATCGCACAGTAGTAGGTTATCTAAGAGAGAGAGGAATGAGATTGATAATATACGTGTGTATGTAATAGTAGGATCTGCACTTATGTTGCCCCCACTTTATTTCTGATGTATACACTAGTTTCTGGCCATAGTCTGGCTGGGTCCCTGCTAATCAGTGCCCCAGTCTCTCTGTTCTCTCTAAACGACTTTGGGTGCATATTAGATGCACGAGTGATTGGATACTGTGGTACCTTATGAGCCCCTAGTATATGGTACCATAGGTACCTAGGGCATAGGTACTTCACAGGCCTACCAGGGGCTGCAGCATGTATTATGCCACCCCTGGGAAGCAGACTCAATCTGACACCACAGGCTTGCTACTGCAGCCTGGGTGAGGTAGTGTTAGCACTCCTCACTGAGGTATAGGTTTCTATATCTCACCATACACACACTTATAAACCTATCAGCCACCCCTATGGCAGGCCCTATCAATCCTGAGGGCAGGGTGCTTGGTTTACAATGTGAGGGGGTGCCTCTGCATGAGCAGGGCCCCTCTGCAGCTACCAGAGTCTATTCTCTATGGCTGTTTGTGGATGCGGTTAAACCATATACTCTTAAGTGCATTATAATGCTAACTTTGGAATGACTGCATCAAAACATGTCGTGTTTGGTGTCAAACAACTTGGAATCATTCCCCCACATCAGTCCATGATGTGGGTGCATGATCCCACCCTTCTAGAGGGAACGACATGTACCCACTGTAGTAAAACGACAGAAATCTGAAAGAGCCCTGGCATCACAAAATGGATGCCACCAGCACAGACACTGGGCTGCCGTCCTGCTGCTGACTGAAACTCACAGTGGAGGAAGCCCAACAACAGGCATACTGTCACAGGGAGGTGTCACCACCTTCCAGACAGGATTTAGTGTATTGGAGCTGGGTGGGTGCACTTCTAGAGTGCTTTGAAGTCCTGCACTGGGGGAGCAGTAGGCTCCTCTGTGCATATGCCAGCTCAAACCGGTTCAGGGGCTACCTGTCCCTGCTGTGGCATGAAACTGGACAAAGGGAAGTGGGTGTAACCACCCCCTACCCTGACCCTCCTAGAGGAGTGGTCATAGAGCTAGTCCCTCCCCTATCTTCAGTATAAGACAGCAAACCTTGCCATTGCAAAGCAGATAACCCTGGACGACGCTCTACAAAGAAGAATCCTGGCCCTTCGATGTTCCACTACCTTTGGAAGACAGAAGAATCTCCCTTGGAGTCAAGGAGTGACTCCCCTGCTTGGCAGGCACCAGAAACTCTAATCAACAGTCTCAAACTTTCCCGCTCCTGCCGGAGTCCGAAGTCCCTGCAGCCCCGGAAGTGGATTTCCTGACTTCTCGACAGCCATTGTGAGTCCCCAGCAGAGCTGAGGCGAGTGGACCCCACGAGTGACGAGGAACTGCAATACCTGGGAACCGTGCACTATTGTCGAGTGCAACCCCTTCACGACGTTCTACGAACTTGTGCTTTGGACCATTTGTGGCCCAAGACTCCAGCAGGTTGTGCAGCGAAAATCAGAGGCCTACCCTGTCCCGAGTGACCGTGGGCTCCTGTGAAGCATTTCCTCATGAGGCGTCTTCGCGATCCCTTGCCCGTTGGCTTGTGGGTCCCCCGAAGACTTTCTTATCGACTCAAAGGGCTCCCCTGGTTGCTCCAGGCCTGCCCCCACTCACCCTCGCTGGGTGAGTCCCTCAGACCTTGCTGGTCTGCACCATCGACTTTCTTCACTCTACACAAGACTTGCTATTGCCAAGGCTTGTTGGCTCCAATCCGGTTGCTGACACCGCCATCAGCTGCAGACGTTGTGGGACACTCCGAATCCAGCTGCTGGTCATCGTCGATCTCTCCTGGACCTCGTGAGCGAAGAGACAAAACACCCTTGATCACCTGAAATCACCCAACATCCGTGGGCATCCATCTTCCTGGCCCCAGGTCACTGGCCAGTGACTGTGAACACTGTCCCTTCAATTTTCAGGTCTTCAGCATCTCGAATCCACCCTTGGATTCCACCGGACACTTCTTCAGTCGCGACAAGCAGAAAGTCTTCTTTGGTCTCCATAGAAAACAGCGACGCGACCCAACACCAAAAGACACCTATGCACCCGGCTTCCCTGGGTGAGGTAACTCGTGCACTCTGGCGCCCTAGTGTGTGTTGGCCCTCGAATTACTTACCTTGTAAGTGGCTTGCTTGTAGACTTCCTCGAAGTACCCTAAAACTTTAAAAATCAAACCGCGACTTGCTCCATTGTAATCAATAGGGAACCCGCGGCTGTGTTTATACACTGCATGCGTCTCCCGTGTGTCTGTTACTTACCTGCTTTCACTGCAGTAGTGAAGCCCCAGCGATTCTACAGCCCCAGGCCTTGTCATTTTGCAAGTCGACTTTCCTAACCGATTTTTTTAGTATATGGTCTGGTACGCCCCTAGGGCCCCGGCCATATTTGTGCTTAACTTATTTTGAAACGTTGATATTTGAATGTGTTCCTGGCTTCTAATCTCATAAAGAGATTAGTGGAGTGTGTCTAGAAATAAATACATATATAGTTGATATATATACCTGTGTGGTGTCCTTTCATTTGGTAATTCAAGAGATTATAAGGTAAAACAAGCTGCTTTACATTCCTCTGAGACTTAGCCTGAAGGCTGCTCTCCACAGCTACCACTAGGATAGCTTTCTTTAAAAAGGTTGTCTTAAACCTATCTACCATAAGAGTCGAATTGGACTGGTGCAAGGTGGCCACTATAACTAGTGACCAGCATATGCCAGGCCAACTTCTCACAATGTGGACGATATATTACTGATGAATCAGGTTGTAAACATTTTACTGAAGGAATTAAAAGTAATGACAGATATGTAACAAAAACTGGGTTTTGTGATAAATGTGGACAAGTCTGTGATGTCCCCATCTGAGAGTTTGGAATTTCTGGGATTTGTGATTGACACAAAAGAGAGTTGTTTACGTTTGCCAGAGAAAAAGGTAAGAAAGATCAAGCAAGAAGATTGTTCTATGTCAAAGAAGGATTCTGTCAAGTTAAGGGAGTTGGCATTAGTAATCGTTCTTTTGTCGTCTTTGATTTGGGCAATTTTGCCTAGTCTGCTTCATTACAGGTCCCTTCAGCGACTGAAGGCTCAGAGGTTGACAGAAGGTTTCTGGTATGGAGATGCAGTTTATTTTGAACAAAAAAGTGAGGAAGGCAGTGATTTGGTGGAAGGAAAATTTAGAGGCTTGGAACAAGAAGGCTATAATCTGGGACGCAGCCGCATTTTGTTTTGGAGAGCAAGGCACACAATCTTGGTTGGGGAGCATTTTGCTTAACAAGGAAGACGTGGTATTTGGTCAACGACCGGGAGGGTAGAACATATAAATTGTTTGGAGATGCAGGCAGGTTTGTTAGTGCTGCAAAGTTTTCAGATTGATTTGAAACGGAATTCAGTTCTTTTGTGGCTGGACAATATAACAGTAGTTACTTATGTGAACAAGTTGGGAGGAAGCAGGTAAAAAAGGTTATCGGATGTGGCGAAGGAGATATAGGAGTTTTGCATGGAACACAAAATTAATTTGAAAGTGGAATATTTACCAGGAAAGATGAATGTAGTTGCAGATTGATATTCCAAGAATGTGATAGATTACAGCGACTGGAAGTTGAATGAGAATATTTTCAGGAAGATTGTAGGAGTTTTTGGCCCTTTGGAGGTGGACTTGTTTGCCTCACGGCTGACCTTTTAACTGCCAAAGTATGTGAGTTAGAGGTCAGATCCAGGAGCAATGGCGTTGGATGCATTTTTGTAGAATTGGAAGGAAGAGAGTATGCTTTTCCACCTTTCTCAATGATCCAGAATGGCGCTGGACCAGGTGAAGAGACAGAGATGTCGTCTAGTTCTGGGGACTCCTTTTTGGAGGTGCCAACCATGGAGGAGCCATTTTTGATAGATGCTGTCAAAGGTCTTTTGTTGGGAATAGAAGGAGTAGAGCATCCTCTTGTGGAATCAGGTTCTCTCAACCTACTATTTTGGAGGATATCAGGCATTCAGGAGGAATGTCAAGACTTTCGGAATCAGCTTCTAGCTTACTTGAAGATTCTTGGGCACCAGGAACTAGTAAAAGGTGCAGAGGTGCTTGGAGAATATGGATTGGTTGGTGCTTGGAAAGGGATTTTGATCCCGTGTAAGCGGATGATGTAGAGGTGGCAAATTTTTGGGCTAACTTGTTTGAGAAAGGGATGTCTTATAGAACAGTAGACTGTTATAGATCTGCTGTGGCAGCTGGGCATTCCTTGGTACAAGGGCTATCAGTGATCAGAAGTCGCATAGTATGCAGAGACATGAAGGGCATCCGTTTGAAGAGACCTCCTTTGGCAAAGTATAAAACTTTATGGGATGCAGATTTGGTTTTGAAGTTATTTCAGGATTGGCCGTGTAATAAGTATCTGGAGATGAGAGAGTTATCATAGAAACTGGCTACTTTACTATGTTAAATTTATTTTAGAAGGGTTTCAGTTGTTAAAGCTTTAGATGTGTCTAGTTGTTTTTTCTAACCGGATAGTGTGGTTTTTGATATTTGTAAAAAAACTAAGACTATGTCAGAGTCCATTTACTATTCAAGTTTTGATAGTGCACCGTAACTTTGTGTAATGCGTTGTATAAAAGTGTATGAGTCACGAATTTTGGATAAGAGGAGTGATGGGGTGGAACAACTGTTAATTTCTTATGAGAAACCGTTTAAACCGGTAAGTAATGCAGTTATGAAGGAAGTTGGTGTGGACATGCCTTAAGTTCACAGCTAATTCTGCCAGAGGTGTGATGGCTAGTAAGGTATGTATGATGGGGGTAGAGTTGAAGACATCATGAAAGCAGCAGGCTGGTCCTCGGCTGAGACTTGAGATCATGTTTCAAAATGTCTTTTGAGAAGAATTGAACATGCATAATGCTAGCCACCTGTCTTGACATAAAATGACGATTTTACAGGTTTACTGAATAAAGAATCGAGATTTTATTAAAGACAAGGAGGCTAGAATTATCCCACCCACCCTTCCCATATGGGCAGTAAGTGGGAGTGTTAATTTTTTAAAAAAAAAAAAATTAAAAAGAGGAAAGGTAAAAGAAATGTAATAATCAAGATGATTAATAACCTGTTTGTTTTGAAAAGATTGTGTTTTCTGGTTGATTTCCTAGGTTGGGTTCATATGTTGGTTATTTTAATTTCTTTACAGATATATAAGAAGAAATATGGTGGACGTGAGGATTGTTTTTTGATATTGTTAAAAGGAAGTTAAACAAAAGAAATTGACTTGACTTGAAAAAGACCTCGGATCCCTTTTTTGTATTGAATTGTGTTGCTGAGTGACAGATTGCTGTTTTTCCAATAACTGCTTTAAATAATTTTGTAACTGTTCTTAGATGGGAGTTATTCGTTAAATGAAATTGAGGCTTATCTAACTTCATTTCTGTATAATACATGAATTGTTTTTACACTAATCAATTGCTTGGGAGGAACAAAACTATTTGCCTCACAGGGATCGGAGCACCATTTTACCTCTTATTCCTGGTGCTGCCGCAGAGATGCCATTTTATCAAGTTAGCACTCTAGTGGTTGAGACTACCAGTACCTTCCCCTTTTCCCTGATTGAGAATGCTATTTAAAACAGACTATGCTGCGGACGTGCAGCAGAGTCTTTGTTTAGAATGTCTATAACTGAGAAATTGCAATTGGCTCGTGTTGCTGAGTGACATTGCTGCTTTTCCAATGACTGCTTTTAATAACTTTTTAACTGTTCTTAGATGGGAGTTCATTATTTAATGACACCTGGCTGGCCTATGTAACGTCATTTCTGTGTAATATTTGAATTTTATTTTTTGCACAAATCTGTTTTGTTTTTTAAATATATTAGTTTACTTGCTTGGGGAACTAAACCGTTTGCCTCACAGGGATCGGAGCACCATTTTTCCTCTTAGTTCTGTTGCTGCTGTACAGATGCCATGTTGTCAACTTAGTGCTCTAGCGGTTTAGACTACCAGTGACCAGGGCCGGACTGGGAATGCAAACCAGCCCTGGCAATTGAGTCGGAACGACTGCGGGGAAGGGGCGCGTGGAAAACACTGCAGCTGCTTTTGTTACATGGGGCTGATACTGAAGCTATGCAGCAAAACCGGCCCCCTGTAACAAAACCGGCACCCCAGGGGTCCAAAACCGGCCTCCGCCCTGGTGGCCCACCAGGGAAACACCTGGTGCCTGCAACACCAGTCCGGCCCTGCCAGTGACTCCCCCTTTTCCTTGATTGGGAATACTATTTAAAACAGATTATGTCACGGACGTGCAGCAAATTCTGTGTTTGAACTGTCTATAAGTCTGTGCTTTAAATGGAAATATAGAAGTGCCGGTACTCACTAAATAGAGTACCTGTTTGCGCCTGAGAAGTGTTGGTACGCTCCCATTATATGTTTTGCAGCAGTGCTGAGAAATGCCGGTACTCTCCCTTTCAAATTACAGAAGTGTGGGTACTCAGTACTGGACAGTACCTGCCATTTAAAGCACTTCTATAGTGGTGGAATTGAAATTGACTCGAACTGCTGAGTGATGGATTGCTGCTTTTCCAATAACTGCTTTGAATAACTTTTTAACTGCTCCTAAATGTGAGTTTGTTTGATCAATTAAATCGGGGCTTATTGAACGTTATTTATGTGTAATACTTGAATTGTTTTTGCACAAATCTTCTTCTTGCTTAAAATATATTAGTTTACATGCTTGGGGGGAATTTAACTGTTTGCCTCACAGGTATTAGAGCACTTTTTTTTCTCTTAGTCCTGGTGTTGGCGCAGAGATGCCATTTTCTTGAGTTAGCGCTCTAGCGGTTGAGACTTCCAGTGACCCTCCCCCTTTTCCCTGATATGGAATACTATTTAAAACTGAGTATGCTGCAGAAGCGCAGCGGGCTTGCTGCTGGTGTGTTAAAGGCATGCCAAAGGCAAGCCCATCTGCGTCCGTACATGCAAGGACAGTGCCACACTCCCGCCAAATTATGTTATTCATCTAATGAGCTCCTTCTCTCCTTCAACAGATTGGTAAGAAAACCTCATGCGCACCATTTGACTTACATGCTTCTAGTAAATTAGGCCAATATACTTGTAATCAGTGTGCTTTTTCAGTGAGTAAACAAGACTGTGGTTTATCCCATTAAGGATATCCTATTGAACAATTATGCAAAGGCTACTGAGGAAGAATTAGAAATTACTGTCAGGACCAAAAAGAGGCACACTCTTAGGCCTGCAGAGAAGGAGGCAAAAGGCAGCATAAAATGTGTATAAATGAATGCACTTTTTTTGGTTAAAAATAAATACAAATTTGCTGACTTCATATAGAACCACTCCTGTGAGATGGAGTTGATCACTGAAACCTGGGCCAATGATGCATCAAGCCCTGATCTAGTTGCTGCTATTCCAGGTGGCTACTCTATCCATACAGTAGACTGTACCTTGTAAATGTAAATCCATATTTGTAAAGCGCGAACTACTCACCCTTGCGGGACTCAAGGCGCTGGGGGCTGCTGTGGAAATGAAGTGAGCTATTGCCCAGAGTCACACGGTGCTGAACTAAGCTGCCGCCGAAGCCGGAGATCGAACCGTGAGCCCTGTGCTCCGAAGTCAGCTGCACCACACCTTTCCACTAACCTTCAAGTGGGGTGGGAGGCTAGCGGTTATTTATTGCAGCTACTTTGAGGTTATATTTCAGACTGTGACCTCTATTGACTGTGAAACCCTTATGTTATAGCTTCTCTCTCTACTGTCAGTGGGGATAGGCTTTAGATGTAGTTCTGTTCATCGTATTCTGTTATTGGTGACATCAGGGAGAATGTGAGGATGTTGCCAGGTTACGGAGTCGTTGTGGGATATGTTTTGAAGTGAAGCTTGGGACAGTTGGAGGCTGCAGTGGATCGGCCGTACTTCCCTTTGCTGTGTAGCTGTTTGTGCTATTAAACTTTACTATCTCTTCAACTGAAAAGTCTACAGCGTCATCACTACAATTACTGAGAACAATAAGACTAAACTTGCTACATCTCAGCCTGGTTCGTCTAAAATTTTTCCAAATAAGTTTTCAAACAGTGCACAAAAATGGTTCTACTTCAAAGAATGAATTCCATAATGTCAAGCAAATCTGGTACCGTTGTGGTAATCCACCTCATCAAAAAGGGGGGAGATGTCCAGGAGCTAATGCAATCTGCAATTATTGCAAGAAAACAGGACATTTTGAAAAAGTTTGCTTAAAAGCTTAAAAAAGAAATATCGTAGAAGGACTGTTGCATGTGTCATAGAATCTGATCAAGAATCTGATACTGAGGTTGTTTCTGTAATTGTTGATTTTCATGATGTTATTTCAAACGTTCATGATTCCTCTGATTGCATCGATCCTATTGTTGAAATCTGTGTTGGTGATAAATGCCTCAATCTACTTGTGGATTCTGGGGCAAGAATCACCATGATAACACAAAAATTATTTAATGAGACTTGGGGTGACAGAGCCTTAAAACCTCCTGATCGCTCCCCTGTTTCATATGAGGGTCGTAAAATTGATTTATTAGGATTTTTTTTAGGATAATCTCATGTTCAAGGGGAGGAAAATATGGGGAAAGAACTATGTAGCCATCAAAGGGTTAAACATTATGGGCTGGTATCATCAAGGCTTGTTCAGAATGATTTTAAAACCAGCTGCAGCTGAAAAAGTCCTCGTTGTCACAGATGACCACAATTTGAGAGGTTGGGATGAATGTTTCCCTTCTGTTTTCTCAAAGAATCTAGGAACTATACAAGGGTTCAGACACAAAGTTCTTGTAAAGGATGGAGCAGTGCCAATTAAGCATTAACTAAGGGGTGTACCCTTTAGCGTTAGAGATTATCTAGAGTCTGAAATAAAGTCACTTTGTGACCAAGGGATCATCGAACCTACAGAGTCATCACTCTGGCTTTCACCCTTGGTCGTCGCGCGCAAAAAATGTGGGAAATGGCGCGTCTGTGTTGACTTGAGATCTCTAAACAGAGAGATCTGGGTCGATTCTCACCCCTTACCTAAAATTGATGACCTTTTTGCATGTGTTAGGGGGTCACGTTTTTTCTCGAAAATTGACTTAGAAAGCGCATACCATCAGATAGAATTGGATCCTGAGTCGCGTCCTCTCACAGCTTTTGTCTCACCGTTGGGAACGTTTCAGTACAAACGGATGCCTTTTGTACTTGCATCTGCAGCATCCGTTTTCCAACGAGTTATGCAAAACATGTTGGGAAATATTGTTTAAAGACGACGTCCTGATACACTCTAAGGATGTTCTTTCTCATGATAATATACTTAGAAAGGTACTTGAGATTTTCAAAAAACGTGGTGTGGTTGTTAAATCAGAGAAGTGTAGTTTTCTTTGCGATGAAATTGAATATCTAGCTCACCTCATTTCAGGTGAAGGTATCAAGCCAAGACAGGGTTTATTAGATGCCATTACTCATGCTCCAGCCCCTCTTGATAAAACTGGTGTCAAATCCTTGCTTGGTCTTCTCGAGTACTATTCTAAATTTATCCCTAATTATGCTTCTCTTGTACGTCCCATTAGTTCCCTTCTCAGGAAAGGTGTGAGTTTTGAGTGGAACAACAATTGTGCTTCGGCTTTGAGCTCTGTGAAAGAGTGTTTAAAGAATAGCCAGGCTCTTAAGCCTTTCGACCCAAGTTTACCTTCTTGTATAACAGTCGATGCAAGTCAGGTAGGTTTGGGGGCTGTTCTTACACAAAATGAGCACAATGTTGAACGTACGGTCACTTTTGCTTCCAGAGTCCTGAGAAGCAGTGAACTTCAATACTCGGTCATTGAGAAGGAATTATTATCATGTTTATGGGCGATTGAGAAGTTTTGTCCTTACATTTGGGGAAGGCGTTTTTTGTTGAGGACCGATCACAAACCGTTGGTAAATATTCTCAGTTCGAGCACAGGGAAATCCTGCTCCTCAAAAATGTTAGGCATGGTGTCACGGCTTATGCAGTATCAATTCGATGTTGTACATGTCTCTGGTGGGAGGAATGTCAGGGCTGACTTCTTATCTCGTTTTCCGATTGACGAAGGAAGGATTGACTTTCGTTCGAGTGATTGTGGTGAAGAAGACTTCGACGACTGTCTGATTGCTTCAATTGATTTAATGGAGCATGGTGTCGGTTCTGAAGACGATTGGTTGAAAGCTCTTTCTGATAATGTTATTTTGCAGCAGGTCTGCGAATTTGTGCAATCAGGGTGGCCTAGGGAGCGTGTTCTCCTTCCAAGTTTACAGCCTTACTGGAAAGTCCAATCTGAAATTTCTTTGGAAGGTGGTATTTTGCTCCGTGCTGACAGACTTATTCCTCCACAGCATCTTAGGAAGGGGATTATTACACATGCTCACGACGGTCATTTAGGATCGACACTCACTAAAGACGTATTCGTGAGTGTTTCTGGTGGTCTTCTATGGATAACCAAATCAATGAATTTGTTGATATGTGCCCTATTTGTCGATCGGCCGATAAAGTATTTAAAGTTGTTACCCCCCGCTAATTCCCATTGAATGTCCTTCTGGTCCCTGGTCAAAAGTGGGTTTAGATATCATGGGACCTCTTGAAGTATTAACTGGTGGTGGTCGTTTCATTATTGTCCTTATCGATTATGCTTCGAAATGGCCTGAGATGAAACTGGTCAAGGAGGTTTCCACCAATATCATCATTTCCTTCTTCAAAGAAGATTTCATGCGGGAGGGGTTTCCAGAGTCCTTGGTGACGGATAACGGTACTCAATTCACCAGTTTGAGTTTTGGGAATTTCCTTTCATCATGTAACATCAAACATGTAAAGAGTTCACTTTACCATCCCCAATCAAATAATAGAGTAGTGGGGGACTGTATTAGGTGGGCCAAGTGTGGGAATATGGACATTGTTAATTATCCGGAGAGCATGTTATGGTTCTACAGGACCACTCCCCACTCTACTACTAAGGTCTCACCTTTTGAGCTTCTGAGGGGAAGGAAGGCGAACACTAACTTTAAAACCGCCTGGATGAATAAGTGGATCAAAAGTGTTCCTGATATTGATTCACTTATGGAACTAGTGAGAGAAAATGTCTCTTGCTCACAGCACAAACAAAAGTCATGGTTTGACATAAAAAAAAGTGTCAAATTGGTTTCGGTTAGTGTCGGAGACACGGTGCGAATCAAGTCTCCTTTTCATGTCAAGAAGGGAGAGAGTAAGTTTGGTCCACCTGTTCTTGTTACCAAAGTGGGAAAGAATTCCATTCAAGTTGAAGTAGGGAAATGGTGGAATGTATGTAAAATTGTTAAAGTTAAGAATGTTATTCCATGCTCTTCTTCGGCTTCTCCTGATATGGTGGTCAGTGGACCTCTCGAGGTCCCGGCTAGGAGAAGTGGGAGAAAAAAAATTATTCCCATAAGGTACCGTATGTGAAACGTTTTATTTTAGTGTTCTCATTTTGTATTTTCTATACATGCTTTGTTGTTTCCTTTATTTCCAGTTTATGCTTTTCTTTTTTTTTAAAGTGAGAAAGGAGGATGTGTTATAGCTTCTCTCTCTACTTTCAGTGGGGATAGGCTTTAGATGTAGTTCTGTTCATCATATTCTGTCATTGGTGACATCAGGGAGAATGTTAGGATGTTGCCAGGTTACGGAGTCGTTGTGGGATATGTTTTGAAGTGGAGCTTGGGACAGTTGGAGGCTGCTGTGGATCGGCCGTACTTCCCTTTGCTGTGTAACTTTTTGTGCTATTAAACTTCACTATCTCTTCAACTGAAAAGTCTACAGCGTCATCACTACACCTTACTTTCTGGTTTGAGTTAACCAAGAACTACTCCTTTAATGGTATGTCCATTAATAGACCACCAAGTCCAAGAGCTAACTTTTAAAAAACGTTTAGTGCCCGCATGAAATCTTGCTTCACAATGTCCAATGCTATTGGTTTAGGAGATTTTAACTTCCATCTTGATTCTCTTGGTGATAAAGATACAGAACACCTAGTAGACAATATGATGATCTTTGGTCTTTCCCAATTGGTTCACTCATCACTCACTCGGCCGGTCATACTCTTGATGGTATTTTTTCAAATAACCTTTTAAATACTGATGTGTCCTCAAAACAACTTATTTGGTCAGGTCACCACGAGGTCCTTTTCTACGTAATCTCTTCCAAATAGGATAACAACTGGTAGTAACTGCTGCAACATTGTGAAAACGAGAGCCTGGCATAAAATAAATGCAAATGAGTTTGAGACAGCACTATCTGAATCCCAACTGATTTGAGCGAATTACCTGGAAATGGCATCCATAACTTACACCACATGGATCTGCACAGCGGTAAAGCAGCTGGCTCCTCTAAAATTTCAAAATTGTTACAAGAGCAAACCTACTGCCCCTTTGTATTCCGATTAGGTACAAAACCAAAAACAAGTTTGTTGTAGAAAGGAACAGAAATGGAGAAAAAATATGATCCTGGCGAGAAAGATAGATAAAATCAATGTATTAGGGACTATAAAACTATGATTTTAGCTGAAAAGTCGGACTCTTATACCAAGAAAATTGAATCAGTAAAAAGCTTTGCTAGAGAACGGTTTTGAACAGTTAACTCTCTGGCAAATCTTAACAACAATAATTCACTGACCTACAACAAACCTTCCTTGAGGAACTCGCCCACTATTTACAATGAAAAGTTAATGAGATCTATGGGTTCTTTGCTACTAGTCAAACAAGTCCCTCTGTTCAGGTCTTGGAAAAAAAACTCCTTGACAACAATGATGCTCAATGAGTTTTCTCCTTTAACAACTGAACAAGTAACACAATTCATTGAAGCAATCAAATCTGGGACCCCTCTGATCCATGTACACCTAGATAGAATACTTACGTTAGTACCTGAGACATTAGCCACACATCTCACAATGCTCTTAAACAACATGGTTAATGCAGGATATTTTCCAAAACTATGAAAAAAACTTCTATACTACCTCTAATAAAGAAACCCACAGTTAATCTGTTTGAGGTCAGTAGTTACTGCCCCATTTCTAGACTACCTTTTCCACAAAAATTAGCAGAAAAAGCTATTAACTTGGAGCTCTCTTCATTTATAGACACGAACAACATACTTGATCCTGACCAATTTGGGTTTAAATGTAGTCATATAATGGAATCTGGTTTGAGTGTAGCAACAGAAGGGGTCAGAACAACTGTGGACAATGGTGGCAAAGCAACGCTTGTTTTGTTCGATTTGTCGGCTGCATTTGACACGGTTACTCGCTCAGTGCTGCTGACCTGTCTGGAGAGCGTAGGGATTAGGGACTCTGCCCGGACTCTCTTTGGTTCCTTTCTCGCAGATATAGAACTATCAGTTGCACTTGGGGATTATATTTCGAAACCTTTAGCACTCGTTTGTGCTCATCATTAAGTCGTACACCTTTTAATGTCTACCTCATACCTCTAGCCAGATTAATCTGTTCCTTTGGGTTTTCCTTGGCATTTTACACAGATGACACCCAGATTGTGGTCTCTATCACAGGTGATTACTCTGAGGTTGCTAGTAGGTTTCATGATTGCATGTTGGAAGTAGGAAGATGGATGAAAAAGAACTACCTCAAATTGAATTTGGGTAAAACTGAGGTTTTATTGTTTGGAGATTATGCATTCTTTTTGTCCCCTGATTGTTGGCCTCATGACTCTGGAACTCTTTCATCTCCCTCCAAAAAATGTCAAGAACCTTGGAGTAATTTTCAATTATAAATTGACTTTCTCTGATCAAATCAATCATGTCACTTCATCATATTTATTTACCCTGAGAATACTTAAGAAAATGTTCCCCCGCATTCCTCTTGACCTCCAAAAAACAGTGGTAGTGCCTTAGTCTTATCAAAAATTGATTATTGAAATGCTCTCTATGTTAATATGCAACAGAGATTACTGAATAAACTCAAAATTCATCAGAATGCTGCTGCTTGACTTCTTTTAGGGATTCCAAAGTTTCACCTCATATCACATACATTACAAAAACTTCATTGGCTGCCAGTAATGACCGAATCATCTTCAAGGCCTTGTGTATTTCTCACAAGTGCCCTTCATGATTGTGGCCCGGAATGTTAAAGTATGGTTTCCAGTGGAATGCTCCCACAAGAACACTTCGTTCCACCTTTTCATACAATTTGGTGGTACCAAAAACCAAAAAAGCAACCTGGAGGGGGTGGGAGGGGGGGAAGCTTTATCTTCTGCAGTGTAAAACTGTGGAATAGATAACCTCTTATTTTAAAAACCGAAAACAGCCTGAATCTTTTTCAGAAATCACATGGCTGTTTACTAATTCCTATTTTGAAGCGATATCCTAGAATGCCTCAGTCCCATTTCGGTTTATTGCAGTCCAATGTTTTCTCCGTCTCACTAGCGCCAAAGCGTTTATGGGCAGTTGTACGTTTTATAAAATGTTCATTCATTCATAGCAGCGCGAGCTTCTATGCAACATGACTGAAAACAAATAAAAACAAATCTGTATGGAGCGGCTAGCTTTGACCGTGTCATAGCGCTTTTTAAAATTTACTTTAAGTCGTGTTGTACAGCAGCCCGCGCTGCCCTGCAACATCTTTAAAAAACATTACCAAAGCAAAATAGGTCTGCGCAAGCTATTTAGCTTTGTTAATATTTTTTAAAGAGGATGGTTTGTTATGGCCAGAACTGCTGCCTGCACACCTGGATAACCAGGGTTGAGTCTCTTTGTTGAATCAATATGATGACATTCAGGGCAAATCACTAACAATCCTCCTACAAAAATGATGAATGAGTTCTTGTGTAAGGTGAATGTTGCTCCTGCAAAACGCTCCAGTACCTTCAGTTCCAGTGTGCGCTATAGTCTTCTGAAAATAAAATATAAAAGAAGCAACAAGAGGGAGGAGGCTGGGAAACAATGGCCAAGGTGAGTGGGTTACAAAGAATGCAGAACCCCAATTTCTTTGGGTTGAGTTTGAGCTACATAGAAAGAAAACCCACACACACAGGCAGCAACACAGTGGGAGGGTGAGGGAGGGACAGGGCAAACAATTAGGACGGGAGATGTGGCACTTTGCCACTGGCTGATGAGGGTTATGAACCCGAAACCGGTCCCAGGATGCTTGTTTCCGGTCCAGGGAAGACATGGCTTGGTAGTTCGGGCTGGACTGTTCCCATGAGGCACAGGGTCAGACTGATTTGCATATGGCCATGTTTGAACTGGGGTGGTGGAGTGAGCTAAAGAATGATGATGGATTAAACCCAGATCAGTTGACTGGGGGTGAGTGTTTGATTTGCTCAAACACTCCATCCATCATCCCCTTTGGTATCGCTTTGTTCGCCCTAAGTTGGCAGGGTATGCCCAGACGTGGGTCCCTTGCTCACTTTGCCACTGGATTCAAGATAGTCTGGCTGATGAGGGTTATGAACCCGAAACCGGTCCCAGGATGATTGTTTCCGGTCAAGGGAAGACATGGCTTGGTAGTTTGGGCTGGACTGTTCCCATGAGGCACAGGGTCAGACTGATTTGCATATAGCCATGTCTGAACTGGGGTGGTGGAGTGAGCTAAAGAATGATGATGGATTAAACCCAGATCAGTTGACTGGGGGTGAGTGTTTGATTTGCTCAAACGCTCCGTCCATCATCCCCTTTGGTATCGCTGTGATGTGGCATTACAGCCATAACTGCTGCCTGCAGAACTAGATAACCAGGTTCAAGAGTCTCTGCCTCAAATCAACATTCTGAGATTTGGGGCAAATCACAAACATCCCATGCTTAAAATGAATGTGTCCTTGCGTAAAGAAAATGTTACTCGTGCAAAGCGCTCCAATACATTTGGGTCCAGTGCGTACTATATTAACGTTCTGAAAATAAGATTTAAAAATGCAACAAGAGGGAGGATGGTGGGAACCAATGGCAGCGAGGTGAATGCATTAAAAAGAATGATGCAACACGCCAATACCTTTGGATTGTGTTTCCTTTCAATAAATATTTTTTTTAATTGCACACAAAAAAAATACATAGGCAGGGACAAGAAAATCGACGAGGACAGGAGAGGGGGTAGAGAGGGCCTGAAAACACATGCACTCTTAACTCTTAAGGAGTGCTAGACTAAAAATGGAAAAAAGGTACCGCTACCAGCGGTGGGCAGTGGAAGGACACTGGCCGCAGAAACTGGAAACTGTACTTCGCCCAAGCTCCATGGACGATCGAAGAGGAAGAAGAGAAAGTGGAAGAAGCAGGAGGCCCTAACTAATAAGAAGCAAGGAAATTAGAGTGACGTGGGAGACAACCAATGGCAAATTACGATTGTAAGGGGTGGGATCTTAGCCCGTTCTTAAGCTTTTTTATTTATTCACATTAGCTTTTGCTGATGCACATGTGCTGTAGGTGAAGCCAAAAACTAAAAGTCTTGAGGTTGGGTGCGTCAGCACTGTTCTGAAAAGCAATAATGTTTGTTGTGGCCGAAAATAGGTAAACAAACCAATGAAGGGGTGGCCAAGGCAAAGCACATTGGACATGATTTGAGTCTCTGACTCGATCAATTATTGGTGTTATTTATTATTTTTCTAATTTGTTTTATTTCTGTTAATTTAATATTCATAATTGTCAGTGAGGGGTGCAGGGAGCTCCTGTAGTGATCGCTGTGTGGGCTTGCAGGGGGAGAGTGAAGGGTGCCGGTAGCTCTTATAGTGAGGCCTTGTGGCGTGCTGAGAGCTCTTGCAGGGTGGTGAGTGAGGATTATGGGGAGCTCAGCAGTGACATGAGTGTGGGTTGCAAAGTACTCGTGCCGGAAGGAGAGAGAGGTGTGGAGGACACCGTCTGGGAGGTGAGTGAGGATTCTGAAGGGTGCAGAGAGTGCCTGCAAGTAGGGGAGGTAGGGGAGCAGGGAGCTCCTACCAGAAGGAGAGAGGGGTGCAGAAAGCACTGTGTGGGAGGTGAGTGGGGGTTCTGAAGGGTGCTGGTAGCTCCTGCAGGGAAGAGAGTGAGAGGGCACACCAAGGTACAGCAAAAAAAAAAAAGAACTACACCACAATGTGACCATAATTAAGCAATATCAATAAGTGTGTTTACTTTATTAATGTCTCTATTCTTTAAATAAATCTCCACATATTTTCCAGCTTCACACTTGCTTACACTGTGCCAGTGCTCCTCGAAGTAAGTCCGCACTTGGAGCTAATGGGTATGTATAGAGATAAAGGCAGAAGCACAGAAAGCAGTTTCAGTGTGTTTTGGGTTGTGTTTGCATCTTTTCTATAATGTTTCTACATATGGCGATTCACCTCTGGCTACTGCCACCAAATACATGTAACCTGGAGAAGCGAGATGGCAGAGAATTCAGGAAACTTTGGAGGTTTGCGGAAAGTCTCATCATGCCAGCTCTCAGCTACGGATTAGATGGAGGCTAGAGATACTACCAGGTGTTTTAGTACCAAGGGACTTGAGGAGTTATGACATTGCTGCTCAGGGCCGGCTTTAGGGCAGTGCGACTGGTGAGGTCGCACTGGGTGCTGACCTGTGGAGGGGGGCGCTGTGTTTAGCAATATCTTATGATAAGAGAGATGAGGGGAATTTTTGCAGGTAGTAGGGAGAGAATCCGAGGAGGCGGTCATGGGATGTTAGGGTGCCAAAAGTGATTGTCGCACTGGGCGCCACCAGCGCTAAAGCTGGCCTTGTTGCTGCTTACCTTTTAGTATAACTAGCAGGTTACAAGTTAGAATCCTGGCACAATCAGTTCAGACTTTCAACCTTCTGATATCGATAAACGAATGGCAATAGCAAACAAACACTCTCCGATAGCTAAAACATATGTCTATCAAGGTGGAACAGTCTGAGTGAATAGTTTCCATAGATTTAAGGTTGAAAAGGAATGACTGCCAGTAAAATAAAGTGGTGCCGCAGTAATGCTGCAAACCCCTGGAGGTGAAGCACACCTTGCTTCCTTTGACATCAGTTTCTGTCTTCATTTTATTTTTGCATTTATTTAGATAGAGTTTTATAAAGCATCACACAGAGCCTTGGCCACTTTAGTGAGCAAGGAAAGAAAGAAATATCTCTGATCTTAAATTTGAGCCTTCAATCCCTATTTGCTGGTATTGCTACCGGTGATTGATGTCTGCAGCAGGTGACATCGCTGCAAATGCTATATTACCATGTTACAATATCTCCCAACCTTATGGGAAAAACGTCCCCCAAGAACGAACTGCAAAGCCACCAATGGCGAGAAGACGACGTAGCGTGTTTGTGTGTTCCTAACAGAGAGCCGATGCTGAACAGCACTCCAGCGGCCTAGCAGTTAAGTGAATTCCTGCTGGACCCAGCAATCACGCAGCAGAAGCTTATGAGCAGTGAATTAAGTTACCGGGGCAATGCAGACTGCATTTGTCCACTCTGCTTACGGCAATCCATCAAAGTCGGTGACAGCACTTAAAGCAGCAGAAACAGAGGCCCAACACCACTTAGTATTGCGTTACCCGCAGCATTACAGCCCCGAGAAGGCTGTGTGGGGAGGCGGCCGCGAGCATCCGCGTCACAACATAGACGCAAGAGCGTCGGCAGGACCTACGCTCCTTCAGTCATTGGACGAAGCGTGATCCAAGCATGCGTGTGCTCATCATTGGACGAAGCTTGATCGAAGGGGGGCTTGGGGGGGGGGGCAGCCGACCGCAGGGCGGTCCCCCCCCCGGGCGGTTTGGAAGGGGTTTTGTGTGGGGGGGGGGCTGGCCTCGCGCCGGCCATTTTGCATTTGGGCTACCTTTTTTATAGCCCAAAAGTAGCCCAACTATAAAGCTTTTGGGCTCCTGCTTCCAGCCACCATTTTAGGTTTGGTGACCTGGTGGCTTGGCTGTTAGTGTTTTTTGTGGTGAGGTATTTTAGTGAGTTAGTATTCAAATTAGGTCGTCATGGCGTCGCAAGACTACCACGTTCTGGAGGCCCTCCGGCTTCTGAGTGAAGCGGGCCGGATGGACCTAGTTATTGGGGAAGTTGCGGGGCCGTCGCGACCTGCGCGGCAGGCCTCGGCAGGCGCAGCGGTGGCGGTGGCCGCCTGCACTTCACCGAAACGTCAAAGGATTGTGCCGGTAAGCGAACGGGGCCGCCCGCGTTTGAAAAAGGTGGCCCCCGCTCAAGTTTTGCTTGCATTGGGAGCGTCTGGGGAGGCAGGCGCTGCGGGCGGGGAGGTACGGGAGAAGTGGTGCGCCGAGGAGGAGGGGGGTGGCGTTGTAGTGTGCTCAGAGCGTTCGTCTTCCTCCCCCGCTGCGAGAGGCAAAGTCGGGGAATGTGGAACTAGCGCAGGGAGCTTTATGGGCTCTAGTGCTTTGGCGAGTGTGCGCAGGGGGAGTTTTCTCTTGGAATGGTGGGCACAAGTCAGGCAGGTGGGGCTGAGTTGGGGTCAGATATGGTAGGAGGGGCTGGAGTTGGTGGACTTGATAGCCCATTACTGTTTTCTTCTCCTTTATCTTTGAAGGGAGAGACAGGGTCTGTTGGGGGGAGTTCTTTTGGAGAGGGTGAGTGGGCCCAGGTGGGTGGGGGTGGCATTCTCAGCATGATTTGGCGGCAATTAGTGATGGTGGGAGGGTGGGGGCATCAGTCTCTCCGCTTAGCTTGGGTCTGCTGTCCTTGGTCAAGGGTAACGAGGGTCAGAGGTCGGTAGGGGCAGGGGGGGTTAGTTTAGGTAGGGAAGGTTTAGCCTTTGGGGATTTGGAGCCGGCTGGGGGGGCCCAGATTGGGAGGGATTGGATATCTTCCCTTCATGGGCGGAAGGAGTTCGGGGCCTCGGTGAAGGGGACTCGCTGGGGGGGTCGCGGGTCAAGGGGCGCGTAGGGGGTGTGAGTAAAATGTTGCGGGCGGGAGTTGGATCTAGAGGAAAGGAGCGGGCAGGGTCGGAGGGTTCGTTGGTTCGCGGGGGAGGTCTGGGAGCGGGTCATGCGTCTGCGGTGGTGCAAGCAATGTTGGAATGGAGTGGGGACGAGGAAGGGGGGGTGTCGCCTTCTCCGGTCGGTTTTGGTTATTCCGGTTTTGCTGGAGGTAGTGAGCATAGGGAGACTTTTCGGAGTGGTCACTGGGCAGGTGTAGTGGATAGTTTTCAGGGACCCAGCACACCAGTCCAACATTTTCCTTCACAGGTTAGGAAGTTTAGCAGCGCAGCGGACTCGGTAGGGCGAGGTGCGGCCCAGTGGCGCCGAGGAGAAGGGAGGGTGAGGCCTGGCGCGGCACATTCCGTACCAGCGGGGGATCCCGTCGCGGCCAGCACACGAAGGTCCGGCGCGACCTCGTTGGCCCCAGCGTACGGCAGGTCAAGGTGGTCTGCATTTACACAGGAAATGGTTGGTCAGGCCAGTCAACGGTTGGGGGAGGCCCGGCATGTACAGTCGGCTCCCCCGCAAAGAGGACATTCAAGGGCCGCTGGGGCCAGTTTGAGGCATACAGGGTCCGGTAAGGCCCGTGTGGTTGAATTTGCTAAAGAGGTATTGCAGGCGGAGGAGCCAATTTTGCTGGACTATGAGGAGGATAGTCCTGAGGAAGGGGAATTGCTGGATTATGAGGAGGGGGGGCTTTCTCATGTGTCTCGTAGTTTTTTGCAGATCTCGGGAGCGGTCCCCCACACGCAGCCAGTGGTGGTAAGAGCCAAAGGAGAGTGCGGCCCATCGGTGAGGGCGCTTCCTACAAGGGTTTCTCATGAGAGGTCGGGGCGGCGATCGGAGTCCGTCCGAGCATCCTCTTTAAAGCCAGGTGAGATCGATACAATACAGGCCAAACCTAAAATGGTGTCTGTGGGGACGGGGGGGAGGGGAGTGGGGAGGTGTCGGAGGGGAGATTGTACAAAGGAAAGTATTTAAAAGACACAGGGGTAGGCACAGGGGATGGTGGAGTAGTGCTGGATACTAAAGTCGAGGGTGGGACCAACACGGACGTAGTGGGTGGTAAAGAGCCCTTGGTAAGTAAAGAATTAAAAATTAAGAAGCTCCCTTATATGGGGGTGACAAAGCCTTTAGGTGCACATCTGATGCTGGCAACTAAAGAGCGCATATGGAAAGGGGAATACGTGGAGATTTTGAAACTTCTTCACAGGGAAGTGAGGTCTAAGGAAGGTTCTAAAGAGGAGGAGTATGAACTGGCCAAGCGCCCTAAAGTACCGTTGACAATTGAGAATTGGACAGCGGCATTTTTGATTTACGCCAGCGTTTACTGCGAGAAGTTTCCTGAGCGCTGCGTGGCTATTTTTAAGTATATGGATGTCATACGGAAGGCCCAAATTACGGGTAGCGGTTTTGCATGGGCTCAGTATGACGAAGAGTTCCGGGTACGGATGGCATGGGACTCTGAAGCAAAATGGGGAGAGTTGGACAATGATTTGTGGCAGCATACAATGGGGGCGGCGCCTGGGGGTGGTTTGCCTTTAGTCTATCGGCCCTTTCAGGGGAAGCCCACCCGAGGCAGGGTGGGAGGCGCAGCCGCGACACAAACTGGATTTGGTGCATGCTGGTATTTCAACAAGGGTTTATGCACACGGGAATTTTGCAAGTACCGCCATGAGTGCCCAAGTGTGGGAAAAGTAAATTCAAAGAAGTTCAAAGTTTATTCTTTAAAGTAAGTTGTGTAATTGTCATCCAGTTTCAAAGCATTACAAGCTGGGATACGAATTAACTTTCATTCCATATACTCCAAAATAGCCCAAAGGTGCCCAATGCATTTCGGGCCGGCAGAGCCCTTTGTCAGGGGCAGCACTCTACAAAAGAGGAAACAAGGAATCAGCCTTCATCCAGGCGTCTATACCAAACTTAATGGTGTGACGAATAATGCAACATAAAAGTTGCGTGTGAAAGTAAAAGATCGTCGAATCCCGTGTGTGCACGAGTGTTTAGTAAAAGTGAAAATATCAGTATTCTAATCAGGCAAGTGAATACAAAATTGAAGGCAGAAAAAGAGGAAGAAAAACGTGGTGGATTATCCCGTGTGTATAGGTGTGTCCCAAGTATCTGGGCAAGAGAGTCCTTAGTGTGCACGGAAAAAACAAGGTATAACAGGAATACTATGAACCCAAAAGAGATAACAAGTAGAACTGTTGTAACTCAGCACTTACGATTTTGGAAGTTGCGAGTAGACAAGTCGTTAAGTACAAACGTCTCAGCAAAGGTGGGCAGTGTTACGGCAAATCCGGAAGTGTCAGCCCATGTCAACCAAAGGTAGATTTAAATACACCCAGTGGTCGCGCGGGCAAATCAAGGGGAACGTGAATAAGTAAGCGAATCGTATAGGATTTCGACACAAAGGAAAGACCAATACATTAGCGCATATGTTAAACGTTAGATAGCAGATCGGTTCAAATTCACCACGTGAACATGCGGAACAAATTGCATTGAATGAAAAGGAGACGAAAGTTGATAAACGTGTGCCTATTGGTGTCTCGTCATCGGTGGGTGAAAAAAATAAAGGGTAAACGTGCGAGTTGACGCCCTGTAATAAAGAACTACAGTGAAAAAAGACTCGTAGTTCAGAGGGGAGGTTAAATGAAAAATAGCCATGAGTGTCATGTTAGAGAAAAGAAAAAGTTCTTAGAATGTGTAAACAAAGTTAGAAAAGGCCGAAGTGTATTAGTATCACATTAACGGTGAAATTCATGGGTGTCACGATCATGTTGGGAATAAAAATGTGCAATTATGTGAAAAATAGTAAAAAACTACACATAGTGAAAAAATGTCTTCTACAGGCGAAAAAAAAGGGAAAATGGGATAACGAGGAATAAACAACTAAGAAATGTAAGGGATGAAGTAAAAAAGATGTGCCAACATATAAGTACAGAAACAGAATCTGTGGTCATCAGGGTACATCAAGTCACGGGTTCTTTGAATTTACTTTTGGAGGATTTATTTCTGCATCGGAGTGCAACACGAGCGACGCGCTCTTAGCTAGAACGTGCTTCATCCTGATTATATCCCAACCCAGGGGGATCTACTCGTCTGCACCCACAAACTCAAATAATTTGACTACCTTTCCTACTCGTCACGAGTGCGCATCCTCTGCCCACACGTCAAGTGTGGGAAAAGACATCCCCTTGTTAATTGTTGGGGCGTCAGACCGCCAGGCGGACAGCAAGGGCAGCAGTCGGGCGCAGGGATGTCTGGCAACGTGCAGCAATCTCAGGGTGGAAGGGGGGGAAGGGGAGCACAAGGGTCTGGGCCAAAGGGCTCCTATGCCAATTAGATTGGCGCAGCTTGAGGACGCATTGCGGGGTTATGAGAATTTGGGGGCAAGACAGACACTTTTGGATGGTTTTCGGTGGGGTTTTCATTTGGGTTACCAGGGACCACGGCTCAGGAGGTGCGCGGATAATTTGAAATCCGCGTCAGAGCATAGCACGGTTGTGCGGGAGAAACTGAGCAAGGAAGTACGCGAGGGGAGGATGGCAGGCCCTTTTGATGATTGGCCGGTTCACAATTTGATCATTTCCCCTATTGGGGTGGTGCCTAAAAAAGAGGAAGGGCAGTTCCGACTGATTCAGCATTTGTCATGGCCTGAAGGGTCGTCGGTAAATGACTTTATTGATGAAGAAGCTGCATCAGTGTCATATTCCTCAGTTGACGTGGCTATGTCACTTGTAGTGACCGCGGGCGCAACTGCAGACATGGCAAAGTGTGATATCAAGTCAGCCTTTAGGTTGCTTCCGGTTCACCCGGATGACTGGCCTTTGTTGGGGACACATTTTGAGGGCAAATGGTTTGTGGACAAGGCTTTACCGATGGGCTGCTCTGTGTCATGTGCTCTATTTGAACTCTTCAGCACTTTCCTCCAGTGGTATTTCACGCAACGCACAAGTCACAATTTGGTCACACATTATTTGGATGATTTCTTTTTTGTCGGTTCCCCGGGCTCCGTGGAGTGCCAGAGTGCTCTGGACACTTTCCACGAGCTCATGGAGGAGCTGGGGGTGCCATTGGCAGCGGAAAAGACAATGGGTCCTGCTACAGCTTTATCCTTTTTGGGTATTGAGATTGATTCTGTGGCAATGCAGGCTCGTCTGCCGGAAGACAAAAAATTCAAAATGCTTGCTTTGCTAGACAGAATGTTGTCCAAACAGAAGGTGACGGTGAGGGACATTCAAGTGTTACTGGGTCATCTTAATTTTGCATGCAAGGTTGTCAGGGCAGGTAGGACTTTTTGCAGGCGCCTGGGCCGTGCATTGGCAGGACAGCATTTACCTCACCATCACGTGCACTTGTCGGCAGGGGTGAAGGAGGACTTGCGTATGTGGTCAGTTTTCTTGCACTCATTTAATGGAGTGCCACTGGCTAGGGATGAGGATTTACAGTGGGATGTCCAAATATTTTCGGATGCAGCAGGCAGTGATGGTTTTGGCATTTACTGGCAGGGACGGTGGTGTGCAGAGAAGTGGCCGCAGGATTGGAAGAATGGGGGGAGGAGCATTACTTTTTTGGAGCTCTTCCCGCTCCTGGTGGCTTTGACCATTTGGGGCAAGGAACTGGAGCATAAGAAGGTGCTGTTCTGAGTGTATAACATGGCAGTGGTTGAAATCGTCAACAGGCAGTCAGCAAGAGATGAGCCGATTTTGAAGTTGTTGAGAGTGTTTGTTTTGGGCTGTCTGCGACATGACATTTCATTCAGGGCTTTGCACGTTCCGGGTGTGGACAATGACATAGCGGATGCTTTGACTCGTTCGCAGTGGGGGAGATTCCATGGGCTGGCCAAGGAGGCGGACAGGACACCGACCCCGATGCCGGAGCACCTCTGGTATGTAGGAAACGTAGGGTATTTCAACTGGTGGTAGGTTCCCTGTCCGTTTCCACGCGCGCAGCATATGCACTGGCGTGGAGGGAATTTTTGGCATCTGGAGCTTGCAGGAGGGAGGAGTCTTGGCGCCGTTCTGAGGATGTTGTGCAGTTTATCTTAGACCTCATTGAGAAAGGCTTGTCTAGGGTTACTATTGCCGGGAAATTGGTGGGTATTTCTTTCATGGGTAAGCTCCTTTGGGGATATTCCCCTTCTGCTGGGGAAGTGGGGAGGAGGATGCTCGAGGGCTGGGCTAGGGAGCGGGGAGGTGTTCCTCTGTCTCGCTCACCTATTTCTTGGCAGACGTTAGCACGTTTGTTGGAGATTTTACCTGCGGCTTGCAGGGATGATTTTGAGGTGTCGTTTGCCACCCTTATGGTGTTCATGTATTTTGGGGTTTTTCGGGTTTCTGAGCTCCTCGGGACTAAATCAAAGCGGGGCATTTGCTGGCAGGAGGTGTTTTTCTCGGACAAAGGATTGAACATTTGGCTGTCCAGTTCAAAAAATGATCAGAGGGGCATAGGTAAGGGTGTGTGGTTGGAAGCAGGAACTCCCAGCTATACTTGTCCGCTGCGTTTGGCAAGGCAATGGAAGATTCTGTCGGGGGGGTTGGGAGTGATTTGGTTTTTAAACATATTGATGGCTCCCGGGTAACAGATTATCAACTGCGTATGGTTTTGCGCAAAGGGCTGCAGAAGATTGGGTTGGACGGGGCGCAGTTTGGGACTCACGACTGAGGCTCACAATTGGGGTTGGTCCCAGTGTGACATTATGCGGCTAGGGCGCTGGTCGTCAGACTGTTTTCATAAATATGTGAGAGTTAACGCAGGGGAGGCGCATGCGTCAACCTCCCTTTTGTGAGTCTCATTTTGTTTTCTCTTTTCAGGTTCTGTGGCTGGGCCCCATTCGAAGGAGTTGACGGTGTGGATTGTAGGGCATTCATTCATCAAATGGGCACATGTGTAGGCGTGCAAAAGTTATTTCGGGGGAATGTTGGGGTTCAACGAGCATCTTTTTCGAATCATTTGGAAGAGAAAAGAGGGAATGCTATGGAGGGACCTTATTCCGTGTTTGAATAATGCTATGGTGAGGGGCCAGTGCCCGGATATTTTGTTGATACATCTGGGCGAGAATGATCTCTGTGGTGTGAAAGGTGTGGTATTACTTCAAGCAATGAAAAGGGATTTGGCCCTGCTGAAAGAGCGCTGGTCGGGATGCCATGTTTTGTGGACGGAATTGGTCCCGCGGAGGGTTTGGAGAGGGGCTTTGAACCCCAGAGCTATTGACAGGGCACGGAGGAAGGTGAACGCTGAGATTTCTAGATTTTGCCGCAGTCTGGGCTTTGGGAGAGTGACTCACAAGGAAATCCGTTTTGAGGCTGTGGAGATTTTTCCAGGATGATGGAGTGCATTTATCCAGGATTGGTATGGATCTATATTTGCTTGAAATTAGGGAAGTTTTGTCCAGATGTGTGAACGTCCAAGGTCATGGTCAAGGTTTTTAGACGTTTTTTCTCTGTTGGAGGGCCGAAAGAGGGGTGGGCAGTTTTCACCCACCCCTTCTTCCTGGGTGGCGGGGGTTATTTGAATTTTGACAGTTTTGCCGGAGGTTGGTTGATTAATTTGTTGAGTTGGGTTATCGACAGGGAAAGGATAGGTTGGTTAATTTTAGTTCGGTTACACAGGTTGGGGGATTGATAGCTGTAAAGGGGCAGGCAGGGGAGTTTGGTTAACGGAAGGGTTGTATTTAGAGGTTTATATGGGGTTATACAGGAATGTAATGTTTGATATTGTTGTAATGTTGTAATGTACGGGCGGGGGCGGGTTCGAAGAAATTTAGGGGAGGGGGCGAGGTGTGGGGTTAGGTATACGGTTTATTTAGTGAGGTTTCGTTTTGGAAGGCTTTTGCCAAGGTTTTAAATTGTTATGTGCACCTGTTCCAATAAAAGCGGCCTTTTTCACACAAATTCTTGGTCCGTGGTCTGCTTCCCCCCCACCCCTCCCTCCCAAGCACGCGTGTGCTCTACAACTGATATCTACCAGTCCTATTCGAGGCAAAGACCTGTGGTAGCGGCCTCACTGAGTGACACCTACGCGGTCTCTTGCGTCGCCTAAGAGGTCGGGCTCGCCCTGATCGAAAGACTTGATAAACTTTGACTGTGGATTTTACAATAGGACTACTTCGGGATAAAAGTGATAGTCCAGATTGCATAAACACCCTCCCACCCAAAGGTTCGAAATGTAATGTTTTGCTGGCGGTAAGGAGAGCAGCACGATGTCTGCTGTCTTGGCCACACCCACGAGCTGTTGGCATACACAGATTTTACTGAACCCCTTGCCTGTAGTTCCGTCGTGACCTCCGTGGATGACGTCTACAGGCTGCTTCTGATGTGCTCCCTTTGGGGCTACCATCTACTGTGCCAATGAAGCCAGCAAGGGTTGTTGATGGCTGTGACAAACCCATCGCTACTTTAACCTCACAATGTGGTGCATTTGAAGTAATCTCAACTACTAGCTTGACCACTATATGGGCTCAGCCTAATGCATATCACTTTTGCCACTACCCCCCCCCCCACCTAAATAAGCACTGTCAAAGCCAATAGGTCTCGCCTTTGGGACCTAATGGCTTTCCCAATGCATATCAGCAATTTCTGTACAGCATCGGCAAGATGGTATATGGCATAGGTCATACTGTAGGCGCATGTATGCATGATGGTGTATGTGCATACATGCATCTTAATGGTTCCAAGCACCTACAACATTGCAAGGGGGCATTTTTTTTATTTATTTTACAAATCCCTGATCAATCAATCGGTAACTAAAAATTAAACAGAGTAGGGCAAAGACACTTTTTTTTAAGGTACATGGACCAGCAGTAGTTTGGTCCTCCCAAAAATAAAAAATACATTATTTAAAAAAAAAAAGATTGTGGGTTAAGAGACAACAGAGGAGATTGTGGGGTGGAAGTAACAGGGAGAGGGCAGGGAACACCAAACACAAGGGAGAGCAACATAGTGGTGGGAAAGAAGTACACAAACAATTATAATGGCTTGCTTGAGAGAAATCAACAGAGCACAGGAGATGGGGGGAGTTTGGCAAAGGTGAAATACAGACCAGAGAGCTTGCAACATGAGAGAGAAAGTAATCTGAAGCACACGTACAGATATTTGGCAGGGGAAGCATACAAGGGATGGAGCTGGAAAAAACACGCATTTTTAATGTTGCTTAAGCAAAAAGAAAAAAAGTAGTGCCCTAAAAGTGAGCAGAGGAAGGATGAAAGTCAGCCAAGCCAAAGGAAGGTAAACAGGCTGTGCTCCAGGGGTAAGTAATATAACAAAAACACACTGGTCTGTAGTAACAATACTTTAGTTGGAAAAAACCAAATGGTGGTCCTCAAGACACAAAACGGTGCAAAATAAACATGCTAAGAGCCTAATTTAGAGGTGGTACCCTAAAGTGATAAATTGTGATCATCAAATGTTTCAACAAACACATGAACAGCACCGCCTGTTACACCAAGTTCTCAACAATCATATATGGTTCGTGTTTTTAGAGTCGATGGCATTTCGATCCCAATAAAAATGGCAGGATCAGCATCAGGACCCCGGAATGCAATGAGCCTGAGAGCGAGATTATGAAAGATGATCTAGTTGCTAAACAAGTCCGGAAAGGACTCCATGCTGCCAGTCAGCATTAACAGTGCATCTCCATTTTTGGGCTGATGCGAGCCCAGTGAAGGAATGTGGCACTCAACCTCGAGACCCAGAACACATGTGTGCTTCCCACTGCGGGCTGATTGAAGTCCCCTACGGGTATCCAGCATATTTCCAGCTTAGGCCATTTTTGCCCACCCTGTTCCCGAGGCTGGTCACCAGGGCCCCCTCCTTTAGGAACTTCATTAATTATTCACCATTTGGTTCTTTGCATCTAAAGTATTGTTACTGGGGACCAGTATGTTTTATTGTTATAGTATTACCCTAGGTCCCCAGTGATCCTTGGGTCTTCCTTGTTAAAATATAACAACCATGGGAGAGGCAAGTACAAGATGTAACTAGATGGTCAAGTAAAGCCATTGAAAAAAGATGCAAGCACACAAGATGGGGAAAGAGTTCTTGGTAAGCCCACTATAGGTGTTTTACAACCAGACATCATCCGCTGTCTAGTAGGCAAAACCTAAAAAGGAAACAAAACAGCCCAGCCCTAACTTCTATGCCACGTTGCCATGGCACAGGAACACAACCAACCTGATATATATCGGCCTTGCTGCGGCCCATAGGAAAGATGCCACTTTAGGCCTATGGCACAGAGTGCAAGGCTCCCACGCCGGGCACTATTCCCTTCTGATATTGATTTCAAAAGTGTACTCATAAGGTATACAGATCACTTAGTAGAATTTTCAGCCACCCTTGTAATCATGAGGCACTGCAGCACAATTGGTCTCAGACACATTTTGGAGCAGCAGGTGCTCTAAAAGGGTCTTTACCCCAATAAGTTGCCCCCTAATCAATTTTATTAGCAGTGCTAGAACAATTAAATTCATATACTCCAAGTTTTAGTTGTATCCACATATATATTCTTTTGTTGACAATAAAGGTAAATGGCCTGTTCATTCCGACCAGGAATTGAAAATAATGTGCTGGACAATAATGCTAGATTTTAGAATATTGTTTAATGCAGATTATTCAAAGTTGGCCTTAACTGGGAATTAGAGTATATTTCTCTGAGATTTATTTCAGTATTAGTGTTTTCCACAATTTATTGCTATTAGCAAAACAGGCAGTTTGCATGATCTGTTGGTAAACATTAGATACCGACCACTTTCTTTCCTTTCTGTAGGTTTTTAACACAGGACGTCTACCACACAAACATGTGAAATGATTTTATTTGGCCTTCAGCCTAACATTTTTGTTTCCTTTTTAGGGGTGTACTGGACATAGCTCTAGCAGTTATGTCAGCCTCATACATTAACCCCTTCGGTGCTCATGACGGAACGGTTCCGTCATGAGCCACGGTTGAGCTGTGCTCATGACGGAACCGTTCCGTCATGACCACGCCCGCGCAGGAAAAGATCAGCACAGCAGGGGAATCCGTCCAGCATGGAAGGGGTTAAAAAAGATCATAAATAAAACAAAATACCTGCTGTAGACGTACAAAGAGTGGTTTTGGTTAGCCCTATTCCTCCACTGGTCTATTACACTGTCATTTACAGTTTGCTTCTACCCACCACAGGAAATTCCATGGGGAAATAGGCAGCAGCAGCTGCTGCCGAAATAAAATGGTGGGGCAGCGCGGGGGCAAATTATAAACATTTTTTTAAAAAGCCCTTACCGGCTTCTCCTGCTGCCTGACGCCTCGGTGCTCCTCTTCAGGAAGTCCTGGGCCAGCACAGGCTCCCATACTCCCTACCCAATCCAGACACTGCTCTCATGCTGTGCCTGGATTGGTCTGAGTGGCCTCGTTAGGCGCTCACGAAGGGACTGGGAGCCTGTGCCATTTCTCCACCCAGCTATACAAAACAGCTAAGTGGAGAAATTCTAAGTGTGCACGTCTGTTTGGCCGGCCTAAGATGGCCTGCCAAACAGACATGCTCACTTACAAGTGCTCTCCACTCCTCCTCCCAGTCCCTCGCTGGTGTCTAGAGGATTGCCTGGCCCCGCCCTACACTCGACAGCACTGGCTGACAGTGAAAAATACATTGTTTTATTGTCGTATTATTTGTCATTCTCAGTGGCGCGAAATAGGTCATCCCACTTCAGCCATTGGCTCTCTTGAACTGTGAGTGAACGCATTTTCCCTGAACACATGTGCACATCTACCTACAAAAGTGCACATCAAATGCCAGGGCTGGCAGGCAAATACTTTTACTTTGCCAGTGTATTTTGTTTTAAATTCTTTATCCTTTCTTATAATTTTTTAGGCATCTTTGTGGGTTGGTAATTTTTATATTTAACAGTTTTATTGCACGCGTTTGACAATCACGTTTAAACAGCAGCATGCTTTTTTGTTTTCCAATTATTTCAATTTTGTAGCATGTGTTGTGCTTGCAATAGAATTAAAAAAAAATACAATAACCATTTGACCAGCGTGCCAAGGCAAGAGCTATTGGCTTTGCGAACACTTGTCCCTAAACGGAACATTTGACCTCCTTAAGAACAACTTGAAAGTAAAACAAGTAATACATTTGGCAACATTTTCTCATTTGTGAAAGAAAAATTGTTACACTGCTCTGCGATTTTGTGACACAAATTAAACTCCTTGAGATCTTATGCTTCAGACTAGGTCCCTACAAAGGTTAATGCACTCTCTATGAGCAGCAGGCAACCTTTTCCTAATTTGTAGCATACAGAGTAGCTTGTCTGTGTTGAGTCACGGTGTATGTTGTGTACTGGAGTGACCACAAGTCTATATACTGGTGTACCAGATACAGCTAATGAATAATCATCGTAATCAATGGGCAATTCACTGTTTTTGCTGGAAGTAGGTGTGATTTACACTGTGGTGCTCTTGACTTACTGCTGGAGTAAGCTAGCAATACAAAAAAGTGAGTCACAGGAACGTTTTTGAGAGTCAGGCCTTAGATGACAATCAAAAATACTTTTGGCAGTTGTCCATATTATGTGGCATATACTCCTTTTCCGGAAATTTGTATAAATAGGATTGCGTTATTGTCAACCTTCAGGATGATTTACTTGTTCAGGTGGTGGGTTGGTGGGAGGTCTTTAGCTTGGAGCTCTTTCCCCTTTTTCGCCAATTAACCTCTTTTTTGAGATGCATGATAGAATAGAGGTGAGCAAATTATCATTCGACTGGCAACACGTTATTCTTTTACTGTTGTTAAAAACTAACTTTGATACATCACAAAGTTGTAAAAGTTTATCACATTTGTTAAATTTCAACATGGGGTCCAGTTTCCACACAAAACAATGGTTTGCGAGAGAGTTTTCAGATTCAGCTTTAAAATGTAGGTATTACTGGTTTTACTTCTGCAAAGCCATCTTTTCTCAGAATACTCAACCATATTTTTTTTAAAACTTCAGCTAATTCTGAGAAGATAAGGAAGTTGACAAAGTTTAAAAAAACACAACAAAGTTAGCAAAACCAAATGGGCAATGTTGGCGAGCCGTATCCTGGACCACAAAATAGTTTACTGTGGTGCAATGTCTTTCACCATAAGTCTGTCCATATAGAAGATAACTGGCTTAACGGCAAGCCGAGGCAAGAGATGATGAAATGGAATTGATCTGGTAGCAGTACAGATGTGACTGGATAATGAATGCAGTTAATTAGTATACAAAAATAAAGAGCTACAAAGTTTTTCTTAGGAGCCCAAATCCAGCGCTGTTGAACGTCAGAGTCACAGAATACTAATGTTGCCTAATCTTGATTCAATCTCATGCATCTTTCTTCCACCACCCTACACTTCCTATCTCTTAATATCAACGCTGGTAGGTCTTTTATTTGTTGCGTGCACCATTTGCTATCTTCTTTTTCCTCCTCATTTCCCACTTTTCTGCCTTTCTCTCTCTTGATCTGGGGAAAAGTCTAATGATAAATATGTTCTGGTCTCCCAAAATGGGGAAGTATATTTGCAAGCATTTTCACCAACACGCATGGCATGCCTTCATTGGCAGTTCTCCCTGAGGCATTGAAATAAGTACTGAATGAGCACAGACCTGCAGCAGCTCTGGACTTAGGAATTAAATTATTAAGGAACTTTGCTACAATTTCCTCAATCATCCTGAGCAACATTAAGGTAGAAGCTGCGGTTCTGGCCATACACCATAGACTGAAGCAGTTCCAGTCTCGGATCGTGAACGGGATCTACCAAAAATAATTGCAAACTTTACACCTCGGTGGGTCATGATACCTTGGGTACACGAGCCGCTAAGACACATTTAAAACCTAATAGTGACATCGAGGGTTCTGTTGAAGAGCAATCTGCAACAAAAGGTAGGAAGAATCAGAGGAGTAGAGAGCAAAGACAGACTGGATCTCCCACATCTGAGAATTTGGTAGGAGATATACCTTAAGGATCAGCGAGAAAATTAAAAGACTGGAATCTATCAGTTTTCTTATATCTGCTCTCCACGTTCTTTTTAGAACACTGATGGTAAACGTGCAGAGAGGGGGAGCCGATTCGAGTACCGACTAAAGGCGGAGTACAGCAGGGAAGGTGAAACAGGATGAGAGGCTGAAGTCAGTGGGAAGAGACAGGATTTGACTCTAAGACTCCCGCAAAGAAAAAGAAAGTAGCAGGACTTTTTAAGAAACAGGCCAATCGAACTACAGATTGTCCTACTAAACAAGACTTGGGTAATATCACTCCTAGACAGCGCAACCAGGTCATGATAGTGCATCAGATGCTTCAGAGGTTTCTGGTGGCCAGTCCAACTGAAGAGTTCTTATGAGTTGAGACTCCAGATAAGGAAGGCCCACAGAGATTTGGAAATAGGTATGAATGTTCCTTAAAATTGCTATCTACAGAATTGAGTGGGTACTGTAATTCTTCCAGTGCCTTGGCTGTTCCTAAAAAGATTTGCTGTTGATGAGGGCTACCACTCAGGCAGCTACCAATGTTTTGTTTTGCAGTTTTATGTAGCACGAGCTTGGCACAAGGTCATTAGATAGTTACATAGGGGTTTTTTAGGCATAAGGAGATTGTGTGAGCATGGGGAGGTTAAATGATTTGCCCAGAATCACAGAGTGTGGAGCCAAGGCCAGGATTCAAACCTGGTTCCCCAGTTCCAAAGTCAGCAGCTCTACGCACTGGGTCACATCTCGTTCTTTGTAGAGTGGAGAAAACTCCTTTATGTTGCTCAACAACTTGCTGTCTTCTGTACAGTTCTGAATCCTACTGCCCACCACAATTGATTTCAATTGCTGAATCGCTCACTCACAAAGGTGAAACCAAGATGAAGTGGCACCGGGACAGTCATGGCAGTGAAAATAAATGTGGACAAAACACTTTACTTGCAGCAAATGAGCACATGAACACAATTTCACCCATATAGGACCACAATGCAAATGTCGAATTTCATGTTATTACCACAGTACAGTTACACACTACAGCATAGGTACTTGCAAACATTTTCCCAGGGGCCAAAATGTTTGGACTGTGATGTGCCTGACGGCCGCCTTGATGCTAGTGGGGTGGCGGTTGGGCAACGGTGTTGGGCGGATTGGCAGTAAGGTAGGATTAGGTGAAGCGAAGGATATACATGAAGTGACTGGATTGAACAATGTGAAAGGAGAAAACCTAGGATTAATCCCGGCTTCCCTACATTTCCAAATTGTGTGATCCTAGGCAATTGTTTACTTTCACAGTCCCTTCTTTTTCTTTATTATCACTTATAAGAGGACCTCAAATTAAATGATTTCTGGGTGTGCACTGTACAAAACCTGCTCCGGTGTTTGATTTAATAAACTACGATGTTGTTCATGTATAAAAGGAACCCAGGTCAACCAAAAGGTTCACATAACTTGCCTCTTTATTTCGCTATTGGGGTGTTGTCAGGGTAGGGGGAAGAATTAATGTTTCTAAATCCATGTTTGAAAACTATCACTTTTAAGTTAATACTGCTCAATGCACTGATATAATTAATTATACTAAGGGGAAAAGGTTCTGCATGTTAATTAAATACACTTTTTGAATTTTGAAGAGACTCATAAGTTTACACTTTTGCTGCAAGAGGTCTTTGAAAGTGAAGATTTCTAAAATTAAGGAGGACTCCCAAGTTGCTAAGTTTATTTGACACCAATTAACCTTGAAATAAATCATCACCTGCCTCTTTAATATATTTTATATTGTTAGTGCTCAGTAGAGTAGAGCTTCCCAGTGCTCTTGTTGTTCATGGGGCCACATGTAAAGGTCAGGGGGCCGCATGCAGCCCCAGGGCATTACTTTGAGTATCTATGCTCTACAGGGACCTGAGAAAACAAGGCTTATTCTCACAGAAGCATTCTGGATCAGTGGACAGAGAAAACAACTCAAGCCATCCTCACAAGGCCTAGTTATGGTGACTCCATCTGGAGATTACCCTTGTACTCTGGATATGGTATATACTTTTGTAGTAACTAATACACATGAATAACAGCATTGCATACAACTGAATGTGCTGTGAGCGACATGCAATTTATTTGGGAGAATGGCAGAATGTTAGCGAAAATATCACTGGGCTGAAATAGAATGAGACATATATTTTTTACAAAAATAATATCCAGTAGGGGCAGGTGTCATATTATTAACATCAATAGGGTAATAGTTTTGGAAGCAATAATTAGTGCAGAATATTTCGGACATAAGATAGTTTGCTTACAATAGTGTGGTACCTTTCCATTCAGTACTATTGTGAAGGGAGTGGAGGGACATCATGACCCACTCAAGTCTTCCCCTCTCACGAGTCCTTGCCTTGCCCAAGCTCACCAATGGAAAATAAATAACATGTTATACTCTGAGCAACAAACTGAAATGGAGTTAGGGTTGACTAATATGTTAAAGTGCCTTTTCCATAAAAACTAAACATATATGAAATTCAAAACCTGTCCCAAACCCTACCAGACTAGGTCAACCTTCAATCCACCACGGTTATTACTTAGAAATTGCGCAGTCTTTACCCTGCATGACTTTATCACGAAGGCCCCTGTTTGGTAATTTACACTGCATTATGTTACCACAACAGTATGTATTTCTTTTTAAATATCAAAATCATGTAATTTATTTTTAAAATAAACATTGGCAAAGCCAACAGCTCTCGCCGTTCTAATGTATGTGCCGAACTCCTGCCTTTGACAACATTTGCGTCAAAGGCATAGTGTTGCTTAAACTTTTTTTTTAAAAAACATGCTATAATATTGCAGTAAAAGCAATCACATATCTCAAGGTAGCTAAAAATGTAACATTGAATTTATTGTTTTCAATCTTTATAAACGTTGCGTTTTATTTTTAAAACACTTTACACTTAGGAAACTCTCAACCAAAATTAAAAATACATAAGTGTCAGCCCCCACTCCAAAATCAGAAATCAAGAGTTTGGGGGGTATGGCTGGATCAGGACCTAAGCCTAAAAACTCAAGCTAGGAAAACAGCAGCCCTCTGCTACGGCCTACTCAAAATGGCCCGAAAAGTTTGACCTTTGCTCCCTCCATTGGCTAGGAAAGTAATGATTCAGTCATTAATTCTTTCTAGGCTGGATTATGGGAATGCTCTGTACCTGGGCTCCCCCCTCTCAGTAATCAAGAAACTTCAATCGGTACAAAACAGCGCAGCAAGATTCTTATTAAGAGTCCCCAATAGACTGTCAGCAGTACCGGCTCTTCGAGCCCTTCATTGGCTCCCAGTGCAGGAACGTATCAAGTTCAAATCCCTATGCTTAGTGCAGAAAGCTATGCAGGGACTTGGTCCTTCATCTATCTCTAACTTGATTCGCCCATACAAAGCCAATCGTAGACTCAGATCAGATGATCTGCATCTGATTGAGGTTCCCAGGATCAAGAAGGCCAGAAGTGGCGGCAGACTCTTCTCTTACAATGCACCCAGACTCTGGAATGGCCTGCCCCTTCATCTACGCACCACCCCTGATCACATGTCCTTCCGGAAACAAATAAAAACGTATCTCTTTTCGAAAGCTCTGTCTTCCTCCTTCTATTGTCGGTACTAGCGCTGGGATGCTTCCGGGTTGCCATGCGCTCTATAAATGGTTTTCCATTCCATTCCATTCCAATGTAAAGAGCAACGCTTTTCAGCCATTTGGTCCAATAACCTTTTAAGGTTATTTTCCCCCTTTAATTTAAAAGTATTCAAAGCGACAGTGCATGCCCTGTCTCAGGCAACACCTAAAAAGAGGATTTAAGGATTAAGGGATGGTAAGAGTAAAGGAGGATTGAGGTAAAAGGAAGTAAGGGGCCTTTAGGATTCTAGTATGGCTGGGGTAAATGGAGGTATGGGCTTTTAGGGTTCAGGGGAGGGCAGAGGTAAAAGGAGGTAAGGGTTTTTTAGGGCTCAGCGGAAGATAAAGGGAGGTAAGTAAGGTTGAGGGTTGGATAGAGGTAAGGGTTTTTAGGGTTCAAGAGAGGGTAGAGGTAAAGCAACTGCTGCAAGTATATGAGTCGGCGCTGGACGAATCCACGCTTACTGACACACAAAATGAGGCCCTGCTAGTGTCCCTCCTCAAGCCTGACAAAGACCCTGAATTGCTGGGGTCCTATCGCCCGCTGGCACTTCTAAACACCGACTATAACATTTTTGCGTCCCTTCTCGCTAAGCGTCTCTCGCCTTTAGTGAGACCATTGGTGCACCCGGATAAGAATGGTTTTGTACCCACTAGGAATACCTCACTCAACCTCCGCAGATTTTTTAGAATACAGCAGTATGCGACACAAAGATGGTCCCGCTCCGGATGCTTGGTATTAGACCGGGAGAAGGCCTTCGATTCCTTGGAGTGGCCCTATCTGGCGGCAGTGCTGCACAAATATGAGCTAGGTGATCTCTTCTTCAATAAGATCCACTTATTGTATCGGCGCCCCACTGTCCGTGTCCGCACTGGTAGGATTGTGTCTTCTCCTTAGAGTAAGGAGGGGTATGCGCCAGGGATGCCCGCTGTCCCCGCTACTTTTCTCTCGCCATGGAGCCTGTGGCGATGCTACTCCACAGAGGAGGTGAGGAGTGGGGCATACAGCTGGGGGATGGGATGCATGCTGTATCTCTGTATGCTGACGACCTACTACTGTATGTGTGTGATGTCACTGACATACCCGCGTCCATAGCAGATGTGCTGAGGGTGTTTGAGGAATTGTCGGGACTCCGGGTCAATTGGGCCAAGTCTGGAGTGTATCCCTTTAGTGCTGCCACGGCAGAAACTGATGTGTTCATTAACGGTTTGCGGCTCCCTTGGTATCCTACCACCTTTCGGTATCTAGGGATCCATATATACCGAACCCCAGATGACTTATTGGAGGGTAATTTGATGAGGGCAATCTCAGCGGTCCGTGCACAAGTGCACTTCTGGAGGACACTCCCGTTGAACGTCATGAGTCGCGTCGCCCTGCTGAAAATGATAGTTCTTCCCAAACTATTGTACTATTTTTCCAACCTCCCGGTCTATGTCCCAACCAAGACCTTCCGTGAATTAGAGCGTCTATCCCGAGATCTCATATGGAACAACGGCAGATCCAGAGTCACGTTGTGGAAACTATACGCCCCTACTTCCCAGGAAGGACTGGCTGTCCCCAATCTGGAGTTGTATTATATAGCAGCTCAGCTGCAGTAGGTGACGAAGTGGCTCAATGGCACTAGTCTGGAGGACACGGCGACCCTGCAGCAACCGTGGACTCACACTCAAATATATCACTTATTCCATCCGGCTGCCCGGTCCCCACGTCCGCTCCAATTACATTTGGGCCTAGCCCATCGATGCTATAAGAGGGGTTTTTATCCTACCCGTGCGACACTTCTGTACGCCCCGATACTACCGCTCTTGGGAACGCCTAGGGGGGAAATGGGTACCTCTGAAATCGCTCTCTGGCCTTGGCACACAGCGGGAATAGACACTCTGGGTGACTTTTATAGAGATGGCACACTCTTAACATTTGAGGAGCTAGCAGAGGACACTGACTTACCTGCTGGGCAGTTTCTTCTTCGTACCTCTCTCATAAGAGCTTTGTCAGCCCTTCTGGGGGACATAACGTCCGAGCCATCGACACACCTGCTGTTGCAATATCTGCACGTCATGGGGGCAGGTTCCCACATAGTGCATTGGCTGGTGACCGCCTTACTTACACATACGCTGAGGCCAATGCGGATGCTTCGCACCAGCTGGGAGGCAGACAGAGGCGGACCCTGGACAGACAAAGAATGGACCACCATCCTGTCTGGTGCTACATATATACCACGAAATGCTAAATTCAAGTTAATACAGACATACATACTACAGAGGGCGTATCTCTCTCCTGACAACATTAACAGATATTTCAACATTGCTACATCTGAATGTCCGCGTTGTCGCCAGCTCGACGCGGATCTGCTCCACATGTTATGGTCCTGCCCTTCCCTTCGACTTTACTGGCAGAACTTTGCTGCAGCGTTGACGCTTTGCACTGGTACCTCCCTGCCGCCCACGTGGGAAATCTGCATATTAGGAGTCTATGTCAGGTCTAAGAAGAATAGAGTTACATCACGATTCAGAGATTTAGGGCTAATAGCTGCTAAACGTTTAATTACGAAACGGTGGAAGCAGGCAGACCCCCCAGAGACGGTCAGCTGGACCAACTCACTTAAGATATGGGCACAGGCAGAAAGCACTGCACTTCACAGGGAAGAGACGGCGGGGCTCCGTAAATATCCCATAGCGCTACAATGGGACGCCATATTGCCAGCTTTTACCACCACAGGTGCCAGGGAGGGTGGTGACACCCAGCCAGCTGCTCCATGAGCCCATGCTGTAGGTCCCGGGGGCGGGGGATGGGATCATGGCTGCAAACACCTACACCCTACCGGATGTCCCCCGATGCCTGTGCTCCTGAGGCTAATTCCCAGCACTGACGTAAGCTTGACTATTGCTCCAGTGTACTGTCCTGTCGCACCTCCCTCACTCTCTTGTCCCATGCTCTGTAATGTAATGGCTTATTTCATGATTGCTAGACAGAAGCTTTTTAACCAGGTTGTTTATCGTTCTTATATTGTAAATGAATACTTTATTCATGTGTTTGCTTTTATCCTTCTTCCCTTTTCCTTGGAACAATCTGCTCGTTGGCCTGTCGCACTGGCCACACAAGACTGTTTCTAACATCTGCTGATTTCATGGTGATTAGCCATGGGTGGCTTTAACGTTGCAGGAAATGTCGTCATGTAGAATTGGCACCCTTTTCTCTCCTTTTTTATTTTGATTGAACGCTTATTTCTCCATGGGCGACTGAGCAATGTGGGGAGGAATGCAGGTCAGGAAATCACGGAGACGCTATGAGGGATAACCTCTTGAGGATAACTTTGTGTGCTGTAACAAATCGGGATACGATCTGCTGTAATACGAGTAGTTACTCCTTAACAGTAATGTTGCGATAATGTAATCTGTAATTGGAAATACTGTTTCTTTATTCTCTTCGCCATTCTGTTATGTCATGCATCATGGAAAAATGGAAAAACTTGAAAAGACCAATAAAGATATTTAAAAAAAAAAAAGAGAGAGGGTAGAGGTACAGTGAGGTATGAGTTCTTAGCTTTCGGGGACCGATAGAGGTACAAATGAGGTACTGGGTGTTGAGGATTCAGTTAAGGGTAGAGGTAAAGGGATATGTGTTTTTAAGGGTTCAGGGTGGGCACAGATAAAGGGCAGTAAGACTTTTTAGGAAGGTAGAGGTAAATGAATGTAATGGCTTTTCAGGGTTCAGGGGCAAGTAGAGGTAAACAGAGATTGTGGGCTAAGGACCGAGAAGAGGTAAAGGGAGGTAAGGGGTTTAAAACATTGGGCTTGAGGAGTTACCTCTCCAAAATATATATTTGTATATTTCAACAAAATAGTTAAATATATAATATATATATATATATATATATATACATACACACACAAGCACCCAGTAGAACTAAACAGATTCAGATCTGACAGCAAGGGCAATTGTGTATGTATGCATATGTATGTACATATACATACAAAATTATACTTATCCAAAGTATCTGGACAAAATCACACTGCTGTTTTTGTGATGATATGTGAATATAATATGATGTTTGTCGGCGCATGATTTTGGTTAGATAGGTATGTATATGAGTGTGTTGTATAATTTGGACGTGGTGTTATATAATGCACATTATGTGGATGTATTATGGGGGGTGTGTGTACTTATGATGTTGCTAGGGTTGACTAGTGATGTGGGGATTTGCTATTGGTAGTGGGTTTTTTGATCTATGATGTGGCATTTAGAGATATATGATGGTGGGTGAGCTAGTATATGAAGTAAGTAAAGTTGTTTTATATTGTGTTACTTTTGATTGAAAAGGTGTATGGCGTTATGAAAAGTGTATTCCTGTGGTGGGACCTATAGTTGACGTGGTATGGTAGGTTTTTGGGCACTAGGGGAAGGTAGCACCTTACTTTCAGAATTTCCATGACATTTATTTTTTTATGGCCAGGCCACTGTGACCATAATAGACAACGTTGTCTCGCTTTCAACCTTCCTTGTTTGGGAACGTCACTGTTTTTTTCTATCCTGTGAGAGCATCTGTCCATCATATGCTGCTAGAGTTTGGACTGACTGGCTGCTATCCATCTTGTACTGACCTTGTACTCCCACAAATGTATTTGCTGGATTTCTCTGCTATGATCTGAACATTGTATGCACCCTGTTATTCCCCAAATGGTTCACCTCCTTCTACTCCTACTTATGTTTGTTCCTTTTTTCTCGTTTTTTGTCTTTGACTATTTCATACTTGTATACAACCTGTTATCCCTGTAAAGCACTCCGATACCCTTACGGGTCACGTTTGCGCTCTATAAAACACGAAATAAATAAATAAATAAATACCAAAAGGTGTTTAAGAGCCATCCTTTCATTTATATGCTTTTATATTAAAATTCAACGCTATATTAGGGAAAAACATTACTAAGAAAATTACCTATCTACTGTTTTAGGCAAGCAGCACCGGGTTCATCCATTATAAGTCAAGGCTTCTCACTGCTTTGAACACAGTAGCAGATCTGCCTGCCGTAGCGGTCACAACGAAGAGTACAAGAATCCTGATAAGTATTGCACCCACTTTGTAGAGTTAATACTTTAGAAGGACCTGGTCCTGAAGCCTGACTGGGGAATTATATCTTCTGCAAACATCTTGATTTGGGGTACGTGTTTAGAGAGAAAAGTGCATTGCCAGTAGTTTGCTTTGAGTTGTGAGTTTTTTTGGGACTTTGTGGACTCGGGATTGTGGTATAGGGAGTATGCTTGTTCTGGGGAGCCCCCAGAGACAGGACCCTGAACCTGACCCAGAGCTGGGACCCGGGGTAAATGGCCCACAGAATTAGCAAAGCGAACCGGACCAAACATGACTTGGAGATGTAGACAAGAAGACTACACAGTCCGCTAATGATTAATAGGGAAAAGTGGCAAACAATGGAAGGCGAGATTTGCGATGGCCTGCAGTGCTGGGGGGGGGGGGGAGTTTGAATGAACTCAACCAATTTGAAGATACCAAGACTGTAACTGGGTTACTAAGGAGAACTGAATGTAAGTCAATAACAGATGGCTATGCAATGTATGTTATGTAATCTAAATTAATGACAGTATAGCAACGTGTCACACCAAAATTCAATAAAATATGTTTAATAAAGAGAACAGGGCATATGCTTGGTGTTGGGTTTGGCTGTTCGTAAGCATAATCGACAGCAGAGCGGACTTCTGCTATTAAAACCATTCACAAAATTCTGGTGTTAGATCTTGAGCTTTTAGGATGTGTTTCCAAGCACCCTTTGATCATGAGGCTTGAACATTCTTTACTGGGTAATGATTAATCCGCTGATATATATGGGATTCAAGGCAAGGGCTGTTAAAACCGAGAAACAGAGCTGAAAGTTATGAAGCGTATTAAATGGAGTCCCTCACATCATAGATTTTGAATGTCAACAGTGGCTTCCTTGAGGCACGCAGGAAAACACAGAACGAATTCCTTTGTAAATATTACTGTTAATGAACAGGTACAGAGACTATGTTGCAAAGTGTAGCTGCTTTTAAACTGTCATTGTATGTTTCTGTAGAAGGCTAATTTAGAGCGAAATATTTATAAGGAGTTTAAATCAACATGTGGGAAATTATCTTCAAGCATTAACCGCAACAAGCATAATGCATTGGTTGATTGGAGAGGCTGCTCAGAGGTCAAAATCTGTCCAGCTTGGAGACCTGTGAAAGTCACAGGAAAGCACAAAGATCTCATCTGTTCGATGGGTTTGGGTATCCATTTTACCAACGCAATTTAAGTGGCAGCCATGTTACCTTCCATATGATCGGACACATCTACTTTCCGGAGCAGGCCCATCGAAAAAAGAGGGAAAGCAAGAACATTAATATAGCAGGCTGTTTCGAGACAATTTAAAAAACAGAGACAGTAGACATTCTTTTCTAGGTCATAATTGCATTAAACAAGAAGTGTTTATAATGTGTTAGGATTACTTGACGAGAACTGTGCTTTTTGTCTTCAGTGACATTTTTCTGCATTTATGTAGAAACTGATTTGGCACGTTCTGGTGCGTGAACATTGATATTAGAGTTTTCGTTCCAATCTTTTTTCTTCTCCTCTCATCAGGGTCGATTTTGAGGATACCCCAGGTACGGTCATGCCACAGTCAAAATGCACTGCCTTCTTAGGCTCAAGCAAGGAGAGAGCTCACTCATGCTCCCACCCTGATAGAAAAATAGCATTTTTTTTCTACAAAAATTTGATTGAAAATTACTCCCTTTCAATCAGTGTTATTAAATTTCAGTATTAATACGGGGCCAAATAAAAGTTACCTGCATGGGATTTGGGCGCTCTATAATCCTGGTTTGATTTGCTAGGACTCACTTTCATGCCTGGCTTTAAAAAAATTATATTTTCATTTGCAGCCTTTCAAATCAAATAAAAAATTTGAAAAAGGTGTGCACGGGTGGATAAAGCAAATATGTGCAGAGATTGTCCGGCAAACGATTACAGTACTGATGTAAACAGATCCATCATAAAAACGGAAGTCAAGACATCAATTAGCAGGGTTAGGAATATGTTTGTGACATTGATGGGTAGCTTGCTGGTATTCATATCTACTTAGCCTATTATACTGTTTATGTTCTGAAGATGTTCCATACAGCAATCCATATCTTTCATACTTAAAAAACTTTTTCATTGATATATTAATTGAAAAGTTGTTGAAAGGAAATGCAGTAATCGGAAGCTTGGCAAGAAAGAACGAGAAGTTTTCGCAGTGCCTCCTGATGTAAAAGTGGTTCATAGAAAGGCAACACCATAGTGAAAATAGAAATATTAAAATTGATTCCACAGGACTGCCGTGTTCTGCAGAGTACAATGTGCCTTTGAAGCGACAACTCCATTATCCTGTCTTCTTCTAGTTACCACATCGCTATCCCTTTCTTCTTCTCTCATCTTCTTCGATCAATCCATCACCTTCCAATCTGCCTAACTTTCCGAAGGTGCCTTTCAAACTCATACTCAATGGTCATAGCATGATCTCGGACCCTCTCTTTAATGCATACCTGGAGAAAAACTGTGAATGGGCTAGGGACACTGATGTTAATAGGAGTATTTCATGCAATACATTGCTTCGACCAGGGTGCCTGAATGCAGAATTAAGTTCCAAACTGTAGGGAATGCTGCATCTCGAAGTCCCCCCCACCCCGCTCCCTCCTCACAACAATTTAATGGTAGCACCACAGAAAATGGAGGTTAATGAAACCGTGGACATCAATTCTAATACTTCTAAGGACAAACATTGATTGCTGACGAGCCTAGTATCTACATGGTGGCTCAAGATTCTGTATAACAGGCCGAAAATAAACTTAAACTAACCCCCAGATAAAGGGTGCTTGCCTTCTAACAACAGCACTTAATAAGCCAAATTAGAGAACATTTTTTATTGACTGGACGGCTTTCTCCATATTGATAAGAATCAATTCTACCATGTCTATTTTAGAAGGATCACTTAGTCTTGCAAGCAGTAGTAGAACCCTGGGATGTTTACAAGCAATGAACATGGTTCAAGTGCCCCTGCTGAGTCTATATGACGCCCAATCGAAACAGGTTCATACACTTACCAAGATGTTGAAATATCTAGCAGTCATTTGCTACAAATATAAAGACACAACTTTAATGAGCTTCAGGTTGCCAAGGAGCAAATGATGCCCCTACCAAATAACCCACAGAATTCCTTGGATCTTACCTACCCATGGGTAGAAGCAATTATTGTTTCAGACTCCACCCAGCTTCATCCAGATGGATCTTTCTATAGAAGAGGCTAATTCTGAGGTATCTACTAGTCCCATTATCCCTTCTAGTGATAACAGCGGGTTGCTCGTTTCTATAAGAAAAAAGTGAAAAATAAGCAAGAGTTTAAATTTATGAGTTCTGTCTGCCTGGATCATAATCCATAAGGCAATGTGCCCCAGTATATATGGCGAGAAAGCTGTACACTGGGATACATGTGACCATTCTGAGGGCTTGGTATGACAATTGTGGGGTATCTTACTTTAAATCAAAAACTAGAAAATACTGAAACCTAAAAAAATGGGGTATTTGAGGAGGTAAAGAGTTCCAGTAGACTTGTTGAAAAAATTATTTATCCATCCGATTTTACTTTCCGAAAACAATAAATGGGTGATTGGGAACTCTTACAGGCTAAGCCCACCACACTCTCAGTTAATGCTGCCATCTTTCCTAAGAGAGGCATTGACCGCTATGGTTGGGAGGCTGTTAGGAGACCATCAGCAAAACTCATACTGAATCCTATTTCACCCCTTTGATATATCTGACAGTTCAGAATAATTTCAGGGTTCTGGCCTTATTACAGTATATCCTACACACAAGCCACTAAAGAATATTGCTCCTAAGGCTCCATTTGTAATTGCCAGTATTTGATGTTTACTAACTCCATAAGCAAGAGCATTGCAAATGACGTTTTTCCGGTTGGTGACAGGGTTTCTACAGTGACTTGTCCAGGTAGGGCATCATTGACCAGATTACTGTGGAGAAAACACCGTAGCAGTAGTAAGGGTTCAGAGTGGATGCTCCATTCCAAGCATTACCTCTCTACCAGTTCATATCAAGGTGGATGGAAAATGTGCAGTCGTATGTTACGGCAGCAATGATACTGACATGGGATCTATCTTGCGGGGTTATGTGAATATTGATATTGCTCAACATCCTGTGGGTAACTGGGGTTGGTTAACCGGTGCTTTGAATATAAGGACATTGCTGTACTGCTCATAGCCAGGCCTCTGAAGACAAAATCTTGTCTTGGAATACAGCTGTTTCAAAGCACCCCCCTTAAGAATCACAATGTTTCAGATTTTTAGTAGGAATATCACATATTTGCACCAAAACACCTCTGTGTTTAATTGTATCACTATCCCGGGCTAGGCCCTTTTTAGGTCGAGGACTGTCCGGTCTGCCGAAGGCAGAACCGGAAGTCGGAGATTTAATGTTTCTGAGAGTGGCTCCTTAGCCCGCCTCTTTTTGCCTCTCCTCCATTGGCTGGCTTCCTAAACGGAGGCCAGCCATTGGAGGAGAGAGCCGTCCCTCCAAATAGGCTCCGTCTTTTTCAGATTCGGGGGCGTGTTCCTTGCTGTTCTTTCTACTTTTTAGCCACGCCCTTTTAGAACAGCAGGAACACGCCCCCGAATCCGAAAAAGTTTCGAAGCTTCCATCCGCCATTTTTTTGCTATAGTCTGGCCGTGAGGATCCATCCGTCCGGCGCCGTGTTGCTATGCTGGTGGCGGTGATGCCGGGGCAGGCTTCACCGGATGGAGTGAGCAGAAGAGATTTGGGGTGACTTCAGCAAATAATTCTGGGCTGGATGCTGATTCTGAAACTGCTAGTAAGCGAGGGAAAGACTGGAGACCGGCTCTGTGCGCCAGCGGCAGGTTGGTGGTCTTGGGGGTTGAGGTCTCTGCTCAGCCTTCTGTTTCTGGCTCCAGGGTGGGCTGTGAGACCAGACCCTGCCCAGGTCATTATTCTCTCCCCTCCTGTGTGGATTTGTGAAATGTTGTCTGTCCCCTTTGTCTGGTTGTCGCCGCTGCGTGTAGAGGTACAAGGCAGCACCATGGAGAGGCAGTGACAGCACCCCCTGCTGCGGGGTGGCAAGTGAGCCGGCCTGTCCGGAAGCCTCTTTATCCTCAGCCCAGGGCCGCCCGCCCGCCCAGCACAGCCTCTGATAACCTGACTCGGACGGCTGCCTCGCTCGAAAGCCAAATACTAATTACTCCAGTTTTGGGGCGTGGAGCTCGGCGGCTCCCTGAGGGGTGTGCATCTCGTAACATCCCTGTGTCTGTGGCCCGGCCCTGCCTCACGGCGCTCAACTTCACCCCACGGCGTATCGATGACCGAGGGTAAATACAAACGCTTCCGGAGTCTTAATATCTTATCGGGTATATTTGTATAGCACAGCGTTCGCCAGTTATTGGGCTTCTTGGCGCTTTGTGCAGGTTGTATTCTGCAGCTGTGACTCTTTCTAGCACAGATTCTCTGTGTGACGGTTTCTATTCTTGATCCGTGTTTGCGTGGGCGGGAGGATTGGGAGGGATGAGAGGGACACTGTCATGGTGTTGGGTGGTGGCGCTGTCCTGCCCTAACCCGTGTCAGTGTGCGCTGGGTTGTCCGTGCTGCGGCTCCCAGCCGGGTTCTCCCAGCACGTGTCTGCTGCTGAGTCCTCATGCTGGTTGGCTGCTTGGCTGCGCGGTCCTTCCCGGCGTCACTAGGGTGAGGTCCAGCTAGATAGTCCATCCCAGGAGGATGCGCCGCTGGTGGCCTTTAACCTGCTGTTATCGGGTCCTAGTGCTTGTGTGATAGGTCTTCACAGCACTTTAGCGAGGGGACAAGGCCGTGGAACGTGTTCTCAGTCGACACAACATCCCTCTCCCTCACTACCTCACTCTTTCACTACCTCACTCTCTCTATCTCACTACCTCACTCTCTATCTACCTCACTCTCTATCTCACTACCTCACTCTCTATCTCACTACCTCACTCTCTATCTCACTACCTCACTCTCTCACTACCTCACTCTCTATTTCAATACCCCACTCTCTCTCTCTCTATCTCACTACCTCACTCTCTCTCTGCTAATGCAATAGGTATCACATATGCAAAAAAAAAAAGCTAATGCCAATAGAAATGACAATGCCGTTTATTTAGGGATACAAAAATGATAAAAAAATAATGAGCAATACCAATAGCTCTACCTATAATATTGCGAAGACCATTGCATTGTAAATGCTTGTTTTCTACTAATGACAAGAAGGGTTGCAAAGGCAGATTAAGTGTCAGCCTTTTGGTGCAGGTTTCTAATATATTCCGCTTATCGACCCCAAATTATCGGGTTGAGCACATATCACCCCTGTTACTATTATGGGATTGATACTCGTTATTTTGTCAGTCCTGTAGTTGCGAATTAGCATTAGTTAATGCGTACCAGTTCAGTGGGGTGGACAATAACCTCTTAAAGATGATGCAACATGATCGAATATCCTATGAATATCTTGAAGCGTGTGTTATTATTACAGGAGATTTTAATACCAGATGATGCAACATATCCCTCTAGGTAACGATGCTTGACATGTTCCTGACACTGTAGCATGTGAAGCCAGGCTAGATCTTCAAGGGGAGTTCTTATTGCAATTTTAGCGTGGCAGATTTTAGAACGCTGAATTGAAGCACATAAAATAATACACCTGGTCCAATGGAACAATCACTGCTCTGAAGTGGGCGCAATGCAGCATTCTAAGCTCTAAGTATCACAACTCAAACATATTTCATTCCTACCTTTCATCTGGTCGGAAGGGCGACAACCTCATTGCAAGTCAAAACAGACACACATTCTCTCTCTTTCGAGTCCTCTGTGTTTGTGTCACCTCAGATGGATTCAAGGTACTCTAGTCTTTGCGTGCGTCCACTGACCTAATAAGACTAACACTACCAATTGTTTGCAGGTGAAATGCCCTGGACTGGAAGCGGTGTCTGTAATGACAAAGAGTGAAGTCGTCACCCTGCTGGTGGTGGCACGGGGACAAGCCACATCCAGGATGAAGGAAGCAAAAAATCTTGAAATCCTCAACGTCTACTCTGTCTGCAGAACCTGGCCATACATTCCCACCGCACGAGGACCTGCAGATCTTCTATGTATTACACCTCTGCCAACAAGGAAGCCCAAATGACAAAATAGCAACTATAAATCCTATCCCATTAAGTTTAAAAAGTACCTATTGATAAAAACATTAATGTGACAATTTTCCTATTGTATAATGAGCAGAACTAGCCTGCTCACTTCAATTTTTTGTGCAAACATCAATTATATGAAATAAAAAGAAATAAGACACTCCAGCTTCTGCTCCCACTTAGAAACATCAACACGTTTGATATGCACATATCTTAATAAACACAGTTTGGAAAATAAGTTTTTAATAGTCTCATTCCAATGGGTGGTGTTTTCAGAAAGGAAAAAAAGATCAATCCACTTAGAAGATCGTGGCACAATGTCTCATTGTCTTTCAGTAAAGAGGTGATTTGGAAAGGTATTCCACCTCATGCCCACTTCATGTCTTGAGGTGAGAGTGCTCTTTGGCCACATAACAGCAAAACGTGCTTCTTTCCAGTCGGGCGTCCGTACCCTTGATCGAGAGACGAGCTCGGAACATGTATCCAGTGTAGTGTTCACAACAACAAGCAGCAAACTATTCAAACTGCTTACAATAATATGAAATAAGTACAACCTTTTAAAGCATCCTAAATCCTTCATGTAATCTCATTATTTATTCCCAAGGAAACACACAACAGGTATATGCCAGCACCCACCGAGTATGTCCTCACCCTCCTCAGAATTATGAACGTCAGCCATTTATTGACAGCACCAAGAAGCACACATGATTATTTACATTGGCACACAGTTATATTCCGATCAAACATATTGTTAATGGTGCACACAATCAAACACCACACTCCGCCTATCTGCATTTAAAGGTCAAACCAGACAACCAAGCATGCACCACCTGATTCGGACTCCCACGGTACCTCACTGTAAGAAGACCTTCAAGAAAGTGAAGTGACAGGTTTAGAGTGTGACACAGACTCGCTCACATCATCTGGATTAACGAAAAGCAGTCTTTCTAGAAAGTGAATGTGGCATACTAACCACAAACAAATTTAACCCCCTCAGAAACGGACCATAACTGACTAAGCACGATCATTTCAACAACAATTACAACAAGCAATAATGATTTGCACAACATGTTTTGACTAGCTTAGGTTCGAAAAGGGTGTGCACTAAGTAACACAGTAGGAACCTTCTCCACACACTTGCTTCAGCTACCACAGAATGAAACCGAAATGCAGTGTAATTCCAATGACTAGAGACTGGATACCGCTAAGGAGGGCTCTGTAAGGGCTAGTGGAACATAAGAGGTTTGTATGGCCTTTCAGGAGCAACACGCTATAAACATTTACATTACATTTAAACTCGTTGACGAAGTATCAAGGAGCAAAGGCAGTAAGAGTAACAGAGTCTGCCAAATAAAAGATGGACCGGTCCATTATAATGTAGATGAAGGGGTCAGATGAAGATCTTCGGGTGATTGCAGCAGATCTTTGCAGGTGGGAGCAATAGAAGGTTTCTCCTAAGAAAGTACTAAGGGAGGACGCTAAACACAGTGGCGCAGAAGAAGAAATAGAAAATAAGAATAAAATGGAAGTCCATTAAAATGATTCTGAAAAAGTGGCACCTGCAAGAGTGTGTACAGATATCAGAACAGAGGACGCTACCAATGAAGATCCTCCCAGCCCATCAGTATCGACACTAGTAATCTGGTGGAATGATGTCGAGCTCAGCGTCCTGTAATGTGGAGGACAGGTTGCACATATAGCTAAGGATAGGTATATCAAGCAGTCATGGGGTCTGTGTGTCACACCCTTGTGTAAGAAGGCCAGACTCTGCCCAGCCGCCTAGCGTAAGAGAGACGCTGCCTAGATCAAATAAATGAAAAGTATATAGATTGACAGACTATGGCTCAGATTGATGTGATGAAGGAGAAGAATAGTGTAAGAACGTGTCTGCATTGATAAACTAATAACAAATCATTAAATACTATTTTGAGAGCAGTTGAGGGTACACAACAAAACTGCAAGCCTAAGCCCAGCCACGTTTGGCTTGGATCCGTAACCCAATTACAAGCTGAGGCGATGACCCCCAGTAGTACAATACATAATAGACTTAAAAGGTTTGGTCAATTATCTGATTGACCACATTCTAGTCTAAACCGAGTTGTCCCAAATAAAACGTCATTGGTTACACAGAAATGGTTGACCCAGAATTGAGCTTGAGCGTTGTGTTTACTTGCCAGCTTCCATTGACAAGTCGGAATTGTGGTCCATGTTACTCGTATATTGTCAATATGTACACTTTTAAAGGCAAAGGACTTTTTCCACAGCCACTGGATTTAATAAAGACTTACCACTTAAAACTGTCACTAATTAATAATGCCAGGAATTTGATCCTCAGTACATGCCCCTGAGCTCGTAATTGTAGTGTTGGAAACAGCTTCCCCCGCTGGGGTCCTCAATCTCGTTTGCTGGGCTCTGATGCCACCAGGAGAGGCATAATTCCCAGCTCCTCCAGCTGTGTTCTTATGATGGAATCCCAGCCCTTATTGGCCTGAGGGTTTCGGGGCGATGGGTGCATCACCCCCTTCACACAGATATCCATGCCTGCCGCTGCCAGGGCCTTACGCGCCCGCTGCTCGGCAAACCTCCCAATGCCAATCACAGTCCGGACTCCAAGCACTCGCACAGCCTGGCATAGCGCATCGTCGCAGATCTGCAGCAGGCGCTCACGCTGGATCAGTGGGATATCAGTGGGCGTCAGGTTCTTCCCAGCATGGTTCATGAAGACGAGTGGGCAGTGGTTGTGCACGAAGCAGCTGCGGAAGAAGACATCTGGCTCCTGACAGAGGTTCTTGAAGAAGCCCCAGAAGCGGGCACCACTCACCTCACTCTGGGGACATTCCAGTCCCCGGATCGGTCTCTTTGGGTGCTCTGGGTAGGGTTTGCTCACTTCACCGCTGATTTGCAGCCATCCTTTTACATAGTTGACCTCGCCAAAGGGCACCTAAATAATGACAAAGGGATAGTTACAAATAATTCGTTAATCTTCACCCTCCCTGGTGCACTTCTCTTATTTGAAAGGGAGAGTACCTGCACTTCTCTGCATTACTGCAATACATTTAATGGGAGACTACTGACACTTCTCAGGAGGAAACAGGTATTGTAAATAGTGAGTATCTGCACTTCTATATTACATTTTAAAGCACTGCCCCTCCCCACAAACTACTGTGAACCTTGTGCTGTTATCAAATATTTTCCCTGTCAGCAAGGGGTCCTCACATCATTCCCTTGGGCATGTATCTGATAAAGCTGCAGTGCTCCTCTGAGTACACTGCTAAGGTACCCGAGCCCTGCTCAGTTGAGTCTTCCTCGAGGTGACATAAGAGCACTTTGGTTAGCATGTGTAGCCAACCCCTGTGATCTAATGCGACTAACACAGATGGTGCTGATCGAGAGAACAGATATAGCAGTGAGAACCTCTGCCCCAGAGAAAATCATAAACTAATCACTCCTTTCAGATGCTAAACTCTAAACACAAGATATTGCAACTTTGGTGAGATCTACACCTTTAGCATGTTATTCCTGAGGGAGCAGTTGAGAAACTGTGTCCCACCAATATTATATTTTCCCATTCGGCCACTGACTGATAACACAGTAAACGGTTGCACATTATATCTCTATAAAAGACAGAAAACGTAGTAAATGTTAGCACATTTTAAGTCTATACGTTGGACTATGTTGTTACATCATGAAGTGGCGTATATGCTAATATTATTGCTACAAGCTCCAATGTAAAGTCAACAATTTTCCCAAAATACCATATTTGATCAACTACTCTGGTGGAAACTCACCTCATAAGTTACAAATTGTTTCTTCTAGATTTATCTGCGGTAGATGGATTTTGGATAATGCCCCATTCGTGTTTAAAAAATAACACCTGAAACGCTAGACAGGAATAACTGGTTCCAAGAGTCAAAGGTAAAATGACATTTTCACTTGATCAGCACTAGGCAACTACAAAACCATATGTTAAATACTGACGTAATGCAAAAACGTGTTGGGATATGCTGGCAGAGGTCAATATTCTCACATTTAACAAATTTAAAATATGAATGAAATTATTTCGAAATAGTTGCACAGCCTGTCTACCATGATAAAGCAAAGTTCACCCTACAATACAATCCAGGTCTATGAACCGCATTTGTTATTTTCTACCTGTTTCTGTTTGCAGAAGTTCCTGCCAGACTGCATAACCCTTCATCGTAGAAGAGAATTTATGAAGCGCAATTGTTTTCTTCCCTCTGGGTAAAGACAGCATGCGAGAATAATTTAATTTCCTTTCCTGACTGCCCTTTGACCTCCGGAGGGGCTATTCTTTCAATGCCACAAATTCAGTCTGCCATCATAGACCTAGGTTTGCTGATGCGAAGCACCGTGTTACCAACACTGCATGTTTAGGACGGTCTGTCTAGGGAACAAACACATCTCAATACATCGAATAAGCAGGTCAGGTCAGCCCCCAGCGCATCCTCCTCTGCTTGGTGGCCAAGAGAAGACCATAGCCTTATGCTACTCTTCAATGATGCTGCATTTCTTGTTTTGGACGCTTCTAACACTTCTGGAAGGATGCTGTACTTCTGGAGTCTGCTCTCCCTTTGCAGTTCTGAGTGTGTCAAGAACATAAGTCAAGTTGGCCCTGCGTCGTGGAGTTTGGTTTCTACTTATGGACTCTTCTTAGAAACATATATTTTGGTTTTCTTGTCACCGACCAGCATACAGATTGGACACTTCATCTCTCTTCCCATTGGAACTAACCCTCCAAGGACAGTGTTATTACCTCAGCAGGATAGACTTCAGACTCCACACACAACCAGATGCCGGACATGTGTGGACCATAAAGTTTCCCTTTTCTATTTTCATTATTGTTAGTTTCGTCAAATAGTCGTTTCTGTGTGATATCAATCACTCTGCCCTCACAGCATTTCCCGAGACATCCGTGGAGTCAAATGTGAAGCCTTTTCTGCTAGCCTTTTGGCCAGGACAAAATGATGCAACTATCATGTTAACCATCGACATGGCCTCCCTAAGAATTCAAGAATGTCTTCACTAAATACGTCCTCATTTCAGTAATGGACGCAGGCTTCTGAAGGGAGGACTTTAGCCTCTGTTGCTTTGTTACTTCAACTAGACTCTCCATAATCACGTTCAACTCCCATGGCTTATAGGACTATAACATCTATCTGTGGTGAGTCAACCATAAAGGTCATGCACACAAACGCAAAGATATATATCAAATTAGTAACCAAATTTAACTTTAACCCTGGTGTCGTGTTACAAGATCTTTGCCAATGGGAACCCTGACCACTCTGTCCTTCGGTGTGAGGAATGGAAAAGACTACATGGCTTTGTGGATTGAGGTGGGATCAATGGGACAGCCAGTCATAATGAACCAGGCCAATCTGTAGCCTTTGCGTTTGATTCAGAGTCGAATGCTGGACAAGAGGGCCTGGTGTTGTCAGGTGCTTTGTCATGAAATGGGCAAAATTACTACATGCTTTAAAGATACAACCAAAGAAATTATAAACTTAGATGTAAATACCGCTCCTTCATGTCTACTAAGAAAACATCATATAGCAATTGTTAGACTTGGCATCTTTTGGCGTGTTTCCCCTGACTTTTTGCTTTCTGACCTCCCAATATTCACTCTGTTTTGGTGGTTTAGTGTCTCCACGCACTTTCTCACTGCTGTTCAGTGTTAAAGCGCAAGTGCTCTTGTTGTAAACTGTTGTTATGGATTGGTTTTCCATGATTGGCTGATTGATTTACTAGTCAGTCCCTATGACAGTGCACCATGTGTGCCCAGGGCCCGTAAATCAAATGCTGCTAGTGGGCATGCAGCACTGATTGGCCACCCACACAAGCAGCCTGTAAATGTAACTCTGGTTTTGCCATTGCAGAGCCTGTGTGCAGTCTGGTACTGCCATGTCGACTTGGCAAATGTACCTACTTGCCAGGCCCTAACCTTAACTTTTCTTACATATCAGTCACCCCTAAGGTAGGCCCAAGGTACCCCTGTGGGCAGGGTGCCATGGATGTGAAAGGTAGGACATGCACTGGTGTGTGTGGCAAGTCCTGATAGTGAATTACTGCTGATATCGATTTTCACTATAGCAAGGCCACCTGTTCACATAGGACAGAATAGGGAGTTTGTTTATAACATCTTATAAATATAACTACCCCTAGGAACGAGGTAGAAAAATAAAGTTTAGTATGCCTGAACTCAGAATCTAAAGATACATCTTTTAGTAAAGGTGATTTTTATATTCTGGGTTTGAAAATACCACTTTTAGAAAGTAGGTATTTTCTTGCTTAGCCATCCAGTATGCCTCTGCTGGGTTTGTGGATTGACTGTCTGGTTTTGGGATGACATCAGCTGGGGAGAAGCCGTGGCTCCAGAGAGTCTAGATGGGTCAGGGATGGGTTGAATAGACCTGGGCTGCATTTAGAGTAGGGGGAGATTTCCTTTCACCTGAATGGGCATGGTCTGCCTCTGACAATGCGGTCTCCACCGCCTGCCAAGAAGCTGCACTAGAGAGGACAGAACTGGTTCTGGCTGGGCACAGACACTCTCTGCCTCTAGAGAACAAAGGATTTTGTGGTATAAATATTGGGGCCCGACCCCAGAACTTTAGAACTCTTTTGGACCAACAAGACTGCCAAGAAGAAGAGCTGGAGAAGCGGTGAGGAGGAACTACCACTTTGCTGAGTGCTTTGCTGTGTTGACCTGCAGAGGCTGCTTCTGTCTTGGGCAGTGAAAGGACTTAACTGAACTTAATGCAACTTCTTTATTGAGTATCACCAAGGGCCTGAAATAGAGCTTGCCTCTGTTCTGAAGTCTCAGGGACTGCAAAGACTTCACCAACCTCTGGGTACCGCTTCTGGAACCACTGTTTCAGTTGCCACAGGGAAGGGAAACGCAACCGACTCGGTCACTGGCTCTGTGTCCTGACGGCACCGCAGACCGCACGTCCGCATCTCGCACCGCAACCCTGGTCTCACCGACGACGACCGCCGCCGCTGCCACCGAGCCGCTGCTTGCATCGTGACCTGTGGGCACTGAACTCCGCACCGCCTCGCTTCACTTCGCCATCCTTGTCTCACCGAAGCCATCGCTGCTGCTGACCTTGACATCCATGACCGCATCTTGGCTGGGGCCACCGCTCGTAAGTTTAAAGACGCACCGTCTCATCCCACACAGCTGACGCCAGCTCCCTCTAACTGGCTCTGTCGCCTGCACCGCAACCTGCCAGCACCGCATCGAGCACCGTCTCGCTCTGCACCGTAAGCCTTGGCCTCACCGACACCGTCTGGACATTCGTCACCGAGCCGCTGCCTACACCGCATCGAGAGGACACCACACACTGCACCACTTCCATTTTGCAATGCCACCGCAACGGTTGCCACGACCGGCTCGCACCAATGTGTCAGCTGCAACAAGAAAGGTACTGTTCACGCCTTCACTGGCCCGTACCGACGTGGTCGGCTGGAACTGTTAGACTCTGTTGTTTTCAGCATCACAGTAGCCCCAGACGGAGCTACCAAATCGTACAAACTGTTTTTCAATCATTCTTGCAAAGTACACCTTTTTAAGTACTGTATTGTAGATTTTTATAGTTTTGGTCTTGTTTTAAGTATATAAAATATTGGATATTTTTCTAAAACTGGTGTGGTGTCCTTTTGTAGTGTTTTCACTGTATTACTGTTGGTTATGTGCAAATGCTTTACACACTTCCTCGAAAATAAGCCTGACCGCTCGTGCAAAGCTACCAAGGGGGTGAGCAGGAGTTATTTTAGGAGTGTAACTCGCTTATCCTGACTAGAAGGAAGGGTCCTTACTTGGACAAAGGTGCAAACCCTTGCCAACTAGCGACCCCATTTCTAACTGCAATAAAATTAGATATACAGTTGTAAAAACAGGCTTCTGGTCCATATTAGCCATTGAGGTTGTTTAGCAATTAGTTGATCAGAAGGAGAAATTCGAAGATGGAGCGTTTTTGCACCCTGAAATCAACCTAGATAGCTGTGGTGCAATTTTTGGAAAGCATTTTCCAAATAAAAGCAGAAATGTAAAGTATTACACAAACTAGTTAAGTTTGGATATATGGAAATGTTTATATAACTTTAGGTTCATGTAAATCATCGAGACACATTTTAAAACCCTGTTGTTCAGATTCACATTACATTCTAGAGGAAAAACAAGCAATGCGAAGAAGGTACATTCTCTACTTGCATTAGACATGAGAACCATGGAGGTAGAATTTCTAATAGATTATGCAGGAGGATTCAAATACTTATCAAAACTGAGGATGGGACTGGATATAGAGTCACTCTCCTCCACAGTCATCGTCTTCCATAAATTGCGACCTTGCAAGAGAGGCCATTGATAAAATGGACAGTGGGAAGTAGGTCTGCTTTCAACTCTTGAGGTGGCGTCTACAGAGGAATGTCAATCTGAACGACTATAAGTGAGCAGTAAATGCCCGATTCACCCACGGAGACGAGTGATGAGGCACATAAGCAGATGAAGAAGACAAAATGTGATGGTAAGCATTGCACTTGAAAAGTAAACTATTTGAAGAGATTTAATTTGAACACAAAGTTGAACATTCAAAATGTGAACATTTCCACAATTTACCTTCTCCACAACTTGGAGCTAGCCCCCACAGCTGAATATGAATACAGTTAGTTAGAATAGTTAACCTGCACAATTTATGTAATGCAAGATATGGCGACGGCAACGCCAATCTGAAAGCCCAAGACTACACAAAGAGGCACTGCGTTTTTCATTATTTTACAAACCTTCTCGAGCAACGTGTTTCACACTTAGTGTCAGATAGACAGATAAGAATTTTACACTAAATGTATTTTGAACTAAACATTTAAAATTATGCACATAGGCTTGTACTGGTGCATTGTACAGTGTATTTCTATTCTAATAAAGAGTGATAGACATTTGACTCTTGATGGTTGGAAGCCGTGAATGGTCTGTCTTTTTAAAGAGACATCCTTCCCCACCAACACAACAAAGAGAGCCACGAGTCGTAAATACTTTTTTTAGTGCTGTTTCTTACCCTGGCCATTGCTTGGCTATAGTAAGTTGTTTCAAAACCATGCCCAGAGTACTAACTTGCCTTTTTAGGTCTCGCCTGATCCAGCGCATGCGCTGGTCTGGCCGAGACATTTAGTGTACGGGTTTTCAAAGTGCTGCCACACAGCCTAGCGCTTGCGTTCACGCGAGAGTGCACGTGCGCAGCCGGCAGCTTTCAGCACCCGAGGCGCCATCTGGAGCTTTCACTTTCACCAGCTTTACAGCAGCCATGCCCCCTCCTCTCCCCCCTCCCTTCTTCCCCTCCCTCCTCGTTAGCTTGTCTCACTACTCCCCTGTTTGTTACCTACACCTGCCAAGGCTTCTTTATAAAAACATGCATCTGTGCATCCAGAGAATTCAATGTCCTTTCCATTTCTGGAATTCCTCCTCCAGTGTCCTCAGATCATGTGGTCATGACACCCTGAAATATGATCGGCCGCCGCCTGCAAGTGTTTACCGGGACTGAACACATCTGTCCCTACCCCCTTCCCTCCTCTCCCCCACCTATCACAAGCTTCATCCAGTCAGCCCTCCCTAGTATCTGTGCCGTCATCTTACAGCACTCAGCACCCACGCCCCCTCCTTCTCTCCAGGGATGGGATGTGTGCTAAGCACTAATGTAATTACAAGCATAAAATGTAAATACCATTGGAGCCCACAGTCATATTTACCACTCCAGGCAATTGTTAAAGGCACATCTTGTTAACTTTGAGTGCGAGGCGCGCGCGCGGCCAATGCTTGTTTTAGAATATATTGCGACCATGTGTCCACTTAACAGCCACGAGTATGTGTCCTGATCACAATTTTGAAAACTGCGGAACTTAATGAGAATTTGTCCCAGTTCACAGACGGCTTGTAAATCTCAAGATGCGTGGTGATAAGCATGTGCCTTGCGGAGGTTTAAAGTTATGCACTCCATTCACAGACATGGTAGGTGTACGCCAGGGAGGGTCACAATTGTATTACTTCTCCAACATATACCTATTTTCACTGACACTGCAAGTGCAGATTCTCCGCATTGACAAAACTTCTTACTTGTGGTTGGGATATCAGTGAAACACAACAAATATTTTCGGTAATTTTCTTGACATCTAAGGTTTTCCCTTTCCTCACACTCCCATGAAAAGTCGAGTCCTATATGCACTTTCCCATGCATTCTGCCTCACATATGCCTTTAGTCGTGGACCTGTATGTAAATTCTACTAAAAGTTCTGTACAAATGCTTCTAAACGCCCATTTAGTTACGACTAACCACGTTTCTTGTGCTTTGCACTGCTTTAAAAAATGCCTAATCCTTTTAAAGACAACAGTGTGTACCTTAACTCCATTATAGGGGAATGATGGGCTGTTGATGAATCCCCCCCCCCCCCTCCTCACAGAGTGTTCAACTGCCAGATTACTAGAGGAATACAAACTCCAGTGGAAATGGGGAATAGGGAAGAAAAAAATCAACTCAATTATAGCAGAACAGTTCTCGCAGGAAAGATGAGTGTATTAATGGAGAACAGTATTAAAGCTACCAATTATTCTTGGTTAATGATTTTTAATATAGTAGTTTACATAAACCTATAAAACAAACTACGTTCCGTGTGTGTGTTTATGTGGTGGGAGAACAGACATATACTTACTAGTTGAACAAAAAGTTGTACATGTTTGTTTCAAAGCTATAGTGGGCAATGCCCCGAACGAAAAAATGTTCTCTACTCTAGATGAAGTTACTATATCACAAGTCTTTAGATCCAATTTTAGTATTTTGATGCAAGCAAAACATATAGTTCAGTTAGTATCAGGACTATGAGTGCTTCCGTTTAGCACAGAAATATACCAAATACCTCGAAACTGCTACTATCTTCAGCCAATAGTCTTTGAAGTGAGAGGCAGGAGCTGTGTAATTCACAAATGGGAGCAAACCCTCCATGGGGGAATAGCTACAAACTCAGGTGATTAGGAAGTGAAGAGCCACGGATGCTGCTTTCCAGAAATATGTTGGGGCATGGCCATGTGGAGTGCACCAACCAAAAACTTCCAGATCACGTCTGACCTCTCACAAGAATCAGAACGCCCTTAGTATCACTCACTACCTTTGCTGACTCCTTCTGGGCCGTTGATCACAATTACTACTTTCTCTCACTCACTGAGAGTGTTCTCACATGCCGCTAGAGCACAACCTGGATAAGGTAGCATGTGTTTTAGATTTTCACTGCATCAGCAAATCAATTGGTCATAAACCGCGTAATGCCACTCTTCTCTGACGTACACCTCGAGTCCTGACTATTGCACTTCTCTGACTCCCACTCTATTCTGCTTTATTAGCACCCTCACCTCCCTCTCCAGAGTCACTTAAAATTGCAGCTAGAAATATCTATATATTATTTGAAAACACGGCACATGCAATAATGACAAGCCTATCCATCCTTTGCAAATCATGCTCTTGTGTATTCGATTGGTCACCCTATTTCTTCAGTCCACTAATTTGTTTTTCAAACGTATTCAAATAGGGGACATTCCTTCGAAATAATTCATACAGAAAAAAAGAAGAAAGCTAATTTGATTATATAACTGGTGGCAATGCTTCAACAATTCTAAGAGTACATTATGTCCGTGCTGCTGATTCTACTGCGGCTTGTATCTAAATGTTAAGGATTCACAATCTAACCAAGTATCATTCCACAGATGTCCTATCCTAAAGATTCCTGCTGTGAGCCTTATTGTCCACCATAACATTTTATTATCTAGTTTATTTACTTCATTCTTTCAAATAGATGCATCCTGTGACAAGCATTGGCAAAGACAATAAGTCTGTATTAAATATGCTAATGCATGCAGTATTAGCACATTAGAGTGAGACATAAAGGAGGGAGCCGGCAGGAGTGGATGGTGGGCTTTAGCTGTAAAGTAGTCCCTCACACACGTTCATGTAAGAACTTGTGTAGAGGTGGAAGGATACACCCAGACAGTGAGTAGGCTGAGCCTAGAGGTAATTGGCAAAGCAAATATGTCTAGGTTTAAAGTGCTAATGGTTGCAGTACTAGCACATTAGAGCAATACTCTTTGGAGGGAGCAAGTGGAAGCAGACAGAGAGGGCTATAGTGGTTAGTAGTCCCTCGTGAAGCTTAGAGCAAGCACTCAGGTGGAGGCAGGAGGCACCAAAACAGCCAAAGGCATTAGGTGATACTCCATTGGGCTAAGCAAGGAGACAATTGACAAAGTCTAGCTCATGGCTGAAAGAGACTGCTCGAAGAAAGCCCATAGCGGAAAGGTGCAGATCCCAACCCCACTCTATTGAGATTGTTAGCAATTGATTTGTTGGACAGCTGTGCAATACAGTGCAGTGGGTCTTTAGGTTTATTTATATTAGCTTTATTCTTCTACAAATATGTTGTTGTCGGAGTTTGTTCGGCAACCAATCTTCTAATGTTTAGAAATTCAAAGCTCCCTTTACATACATTAGTGAAAACAAGATATTTTGCAACATATAAGATCTTTTTATTTCTATTTTAGAATTTCTAGATGGCTTTATAAATGTGATTAATCTCTGTCACCTAATTTGGGAAAAGGCATATCATTAAATGACTATAAAACCTCAATAAAACATTCAGTAGCATGTATTATGGTACATAAATTTAATTTAAAGGATTCTCATCAATCATACTTTTCAGGTTAGCTTCCATTTGATGAGAGACTTTTGTTTGTATTTGCTCCCCTAAATATTTAAACCCATTTTAATCCCCATATCTGTGTTTTTGAAAAGTCACTTTCATGTCAAGTTAAGTTAATTGGTTTAAATCCGAGTCTTGTCACAATTGACTTCATGACATGGCAGAATCCATATTCTTGTAGCGATTCAACACCCAAAGGCCAGAGTTGATCTGTATTATGTAAAGACAAAAAAAATCATCCACATATAACCATAGCTTAACCTTCATCCCATATTTTAGCCCAGAGCATTCTTATGTTGAATGGACAAAGCCATGGGTTGAATAACAGTATTTAATAATAAAAGCGCAACGAAGGCATCCCTACCTTGTTTCCCAGCCATTCGTAAAAACGTATTTAACGACATTTTCTACCTTTGCTTCTGAAGCTTCAGTATACAAAGCCCTGATTGTATCCCTGAAGCCTTCTCCACATCCAAACTTAAATAGCACCAGACACACAAGACCGGCTAATTTTACCAAATACATTCTTGGCATCAATAATTTTTTCAACGAAAGGCTGAACACTTCTTTATTTTAGTCCACTTTGTCTCTAAGTTTCCTAATATGATTACTGCCAAATATACTTTTAATAAATATAGATAGAGAGGTTCCTAGCATTTCCGTCATAAAAGGTTCAATGATAATTGCTTATGATTTTGTTAATCTGCTTTAAATCCAAATTTAACAGACTAACTGGTCTATAATCCATATATTTACAAACATCCCTTTGTGGTTTAGGTAACAGAGAGGTTTATCCAGTGCAAATACTAAAGAACATGATTTGATTTTTCAATATGTAGTTAAATAGTAATAGTAACTCTTTTTTTCAGAAGTGAAGTCATTATCAGTATGTGATTTTTCCATTCCTTAGAAGCTAAATTGCAGTTTTGATCTCAGCTATGAACATAAACCTATATGGATTGCTTTAGAGACATTGACAAACAATAGCATTAATTTCCTCAAATTTAAGTCACCATTTCATTATAATATAGCTTGCAAACTATATCCTTAATCATTTATTGTATCCTTCAATAGTAGTATCTCACCAGAATCCTCAACAGTAGAGCATACTCTCCTGGAACTTTCAATCTTTTTAAACCTAGGTTCTCATAATTTGTAAATCTTATTTTATGTTCTCAGAAAGCATGTTGGGTAACAAAAATGTATTCTATTCCACCTTTATGTCCAACAATTGATTCAGTTCTGTCCAGTTTTAGGCTAAGTCTACTAGAGAGCACATGCACTGTCTATTGCAAGCCACAGTGTGATTTACCAAGAACATAGAGGGGCTTGCCATGCAACAGTTGATGTTACTGCACCATAACTAAATACTTATAAGGTCCCAAAAGCGAGACCTATTGGCTATGCCAATGCTTGTTGATTTATCTTATAATGTCACTGCCAATTCAGCACTGTGCAACAGACACAGCATTGGCTCTTTTGTAAACTTCCAACTGGCTTTACAGTGAATATATGCACTGGAAAACTTAGGATCCGACTCCGTACTTCCGGTTACACATGGAGGAAATGTCTGGCCAATATTAACATGACTGTCCGCTATTTCTTTCAAGCAGAAGAAATGTCAAATTTGGAAAATCTTTCAGAGGTTCCAGGGCAGTCAGGGTTTGCTGGGCCCAGATTGCGATAATCAGAGCTTTTAACTAAATGTGGCCTGAGTTTTAACTTTACTATTGAAACCAAAACTCAGCGGCAAGTAACCACTTTCTAACTTGACCCTCACGGTGACTGAGTCCGGCTTTCTTAGGGAGGTGGTATAAATTAAGCACTCATCATTCAATAAAACATCTGTTAACAAAAAATAAATCACTGTCCAACCAGTACTTTGGTCTGTAAAAGAAAAGTACTTTATCAGTTACACACAATGCAATCACTGCACATAAGCCTCATTGGGCATCTCAACTGGTACACCACTGATATTGTAGTAACTATGATAAAGCACTCATCATTATTTTCCTTGGGGCAGGTCTTCCTCTGGTAATGTTCACTGGCACATGGCCCTTTGAAGGGAATGTTAGGGGAGTTGTCGCTGGGTGCTCAGTTAACTTTTCTGCTCATGAGTTCGCATTTCCAGAGCCAAAACATACGTTATCATCTTCAGTGCCTTTCTGCCTTTATATGTGACTCCTGGAGGTAGGGCCTGCAGTTCATCACTGGTCATGAGCATCGATGCTCCTCGCAGTGCGAACAGTGCATGTCCCACTGAACGAGACTGGCCTGCTCTTCTGCCCAGCCAATGGTTGGGGTCCACCACGTGGTTGTGATGCTTTGTGGTGCTTTTTGTGCTCTTTGTTTTTGTGCTGCATTATTACATTGTGTTAGTGTTGTACTGTGGTGTTGTTTTGCGTTCCCTTTTGACTGTTGTGTTATGCGGCGTTATGTGTTTGTTGTAGTGTTATATCACTTTGTGTTGTTGAGTAGTATTCTGTTGTGGTGTGCAATTATTTTAAAATGTCAGCAAATGTTTCTACATTACTTGCCAAGAGCAGCACATTCCTTTTAAGTTACAGCGACAAACTGCCACTTCCCACTGCCTTAAGTGGTAATATACGACTGCTCTAGCTCTTCATCCATTTGAGACACCTACTAGCCGAAAAAGGGGAAGAGAACTATCTGAATTTAGTACTCCCCATCTCATTTCACATGATAGCGTCCTAGATGTTTGAGTAGTGCCGTCTATGTAGTACAGCTTTGGGAAAACTGTGTGTATTGTCTCACCACAGTTGTTTTTTCAATCACTACAGTCAATTCCCAAAGCTTTCTGCACACTACTTCACCAAGAGTTGGGTCTATATATTTTGTGTCTCCCATCATGTCAACTTAAGCCTTTGCTGTACAGGATCAAGCTATGGGCCAATCCAGACAAGTCATTAAGAGAGACACTAAGTGAGATGTTCTCTCTTTGCAGAGTGTGCTGTCCCTACTCTGGTTCAGACACATAACAGCCCTTTGTTTGAGTTTAAACTCTCCCAATATTTGGCTCTCCCCCTTCAGAGAGGGTCTTTTAGTTAAAACGAATTATTATGAATAAGTAAGGAGAAGTGACTAGGTCACATCTTACTGACACATAAAGCCCCTATTTTCATTGCTAAATAAAGTTTCGGGGGCAGTGAGCTCGGTCTTGAGATCATGTATCAACCCTCAATCTACTCTACACTACATTATGTTAAATTCCCACTGGGGGGAGTTACCAAGTGGTTACTTCGCAACAAAATGTAACAACATATTTGCCCGATCAGGTGAACATCGGTGTAATAATAATAATGCAAATTCAAAGGGGCGTAGCTACCTCATGCGAGGTGTCCCAAAACTAGGTACAGGTATTCGCATGCCTAAATGCAACTATTAAATACCCATGAATGCCGAGCTAAAGGACCAGGTTTTTAGTTTTTTGTCTTAAAAAGATCTTCCGATTGAGCCTGACGAACTGTCCGAGGCAAAGCATTCTGCAATTTTGGCACAAATAACGAAAGAGTTCCTACCTGTGTGCACTTTCTTTACCTTGGGAACAGTTGCTAACATCTCCCCTGCTGATCTTAGATTTCACAATGGTACATGTGGTCTAACCAAAGATTGAAGGTAATGTGGCCCTTTGTTCGCAAATGCCTTGCGACAATAACACAAGGCTTTGAAAGACGATCTCTGCTTCACCGGTAGCCAATGCAGCTTCTTAAGAGTGGCCCAATCGGCGCGTGCTTAGATAAGTTCAATAGAAGACGTGCAGCGGAATTTTGCACTCTTGAAGTCTCTAGATCCGCCCCTGTGTGACTCCAGGATACAAATCATTACAGTAGTCAAGCCTTGACATGCTCAAGGTCTTATCTACTGTTTTTTTTGCCAACTCTGGCAAAAGGCACAGGATTTTTCTCAGCATCTTAAACAGTCCAAAACATTTTCCTGCCACTGCAGTGATTTGACTGTTTAAAGAATGTTTTTCATCAAACCAAAACACCTTGGGTTTTGATACAGGTTCTGGCCCAACTCCATGGTCCACTGCATGTGGACCAGATGTTTGACTGATAGCCCAAGGTCAGAACCTCCATCTTCCCAGCGTTGAGCTTGAGACAATCGAAGGCCATCTGGGACAAATTCTGTGACAGCGTGATAAGTTGCGTGTCATCCGCATATGAGATGATGGTAAATCCATAGCATTCGATGATCTACACCAGCGGGCGCATATACACAAAGTTGGACTCAAGGATAAGCTCTGTGACACCCCTTGTTTTTGTGGAAAAACTTCTGACTGATAAAGTATTGTGACGCCAAGAAGATGCGCCACTGCAAAAAACAGAGATGATCTAGCTCAGCACTTTATGGCCCACACCACAGTTCCAGAGTCTCTCGATCAAGATATTATGGGACACAGCATCGAACGCGGTATTGAGATCCAGCGACAGTAGTGCCACAGAGTCGCCCACATCCAAAATCTGATGGATAGACTCTGTCGTCACCAACAGGGCTGACTCAGTACTGTCGGAGGGTTAAAAAACAGATTAGGTCCTGTGTAACAAGTCATGGCTCTCTACAAAGCTCGGCAGCTGTTTGTTAACACACTTCTCCATGATCTTGGATAACAGTGGTAGTAACGAGACCAGACAATAGTTTTACGATTTAGTGGGATCCAACAGAGGTTTTTTAAGAGCGAAAACACCACCACATGTTTCCATCGCCTGAGTACCTGAACTGAGGACAGGGAGCAATTCACCAGATCCCCTAAAACGGGGTAGATCACTTCCACAACTCTTTCCTAGATGGACAGAGATGCTGTGTCCAGCAGCGAACCTGACTTCACCAAAGTAACTTGCGCAATAGGCCTGAAGTTCATCAGCTCAGCACTGTTCTCCGAACAATCAAACCAGGCACTCATACCTTCAGCGTCTGGCTTTTGCCAGAAAAGAATACTATAATTTTGCTACCTTTCTGAAAAAAAACTGGGCTAGGACATTAGAACCCACCTCTAAGGGTGCAATTGATGCTGAGACTGGAGCGTGAGAGTGAATTCGCAACAGCAAATATTCCATGGGTAGAACTTTGGGCAGAATTAATTTTACCCGTGTAGAAGTCACGCCGGGCTTTCTTAATACTACAGTGGTAGATTTTTAAAGCTGCCAGATAATCTTTTTTTTACAAGACTGCATCTGGCTGGTGCTCTTCCAAAAATGCATGCAGGTAATTTTTATGTTTGACTAATGACCTGCAATTAATTGCAAAAAACGTATAAGTGTGCTACTGTATATGACTTACTTTGACTTCTTTGCTCGTCATTTATGGATTTCCAAGTGAAAACCCGCAGTTCTTACAGCATGTTTCTGGCATTGCAAGGTCTAACATATGCTGACAGGCACAAGGCAGTGCCTTTACAAACTCCAGGAGATCCCATCTAGAATAATGCCAAGGGATTCACTCCAAACCACCAGGAGTCCTGGCCCCTGGCGCCGTCCAGGCGCTGACAGGCTTGCCTTTGGCGTGCCAGTGGCGCAGGAGTGCTGGCATGATCTTTAAGTAGCCAACTGGGAGAGAGTCCTAGAGCGCTGACCTCCAAGATGGCGGCTCAACCAGGAAGTGGGGCAGTCCATTTCCACCTATCCATTTCCACACGAACAGTGATACTGCAGAGAACTGAAGGGTAGGTCTCAACTGAGGCACACAATTAAAATAAACCAACTTCCTCTTAACACAACCCCCCAAAATGGTTAAAAACTGATTTCAATTAGGGCAGCGTGCAGAGCGGCTCTACCTGCAATGATGACATGACTGATACATGCATACTTTTTATTATTGTGCTCTGTATATCAACATGGAAAAAAAGATGCTTTTGTCACTATTTTTTTTACATAAGATGTTCTATCTCCGTTACCACATAATAAAAATAACGTGTCAGATGGATAGCACTTCATACAATACTTCTACAGTTTCGTACTGCTAAAAATAACAGGTGTATTTAAAGTCACTAAATTTTGTGCTTTGGAAGGTTGTAAGCCTGAGCCAGCTTGGGTGGAATTTGAATTTGTAAACTTCAGATCATGCACTTTACACAGTTAGCTACATTGCCGTCTATATGAACCCTAGATGCCGTTTTTATTAGAATCCAATTTAACCCCAACTGTTTTCAAATTAAGACATGAAAGAGTAATAGTCTAGTGCCTTGTGAGCGGCGTAAATTCATGTTCCTAGCTAGATACTGTACAGAATGCTCCATGGGTGAGAGCGCGGAATATTTAACCGAAAGGCTGTGAAACACATGCCTCCCAAGTAACTCAGAGGTCGACTATTTCCGACGTGCAGCACTCTCAATACAAAGTAGCTAGGTGCACCCACAGTTTTTTAAAACAAATTCTGGGTGTGTGACTTGTGCTCAATACTGTAGAGAATTTAGAGTTTCAGACACGTGACTTGCACAGCCTTTGCAATCCAGAGCCTGTCCTTCCGGGGCGGGGCCAGTGCTACGTAAGGCCACAGTTAGCGGATGAAACGGGTAGCAATGGTGGTGGGCGGCATCATTCTTGAACGGGGCGGTGCCCTTCTAAGAAAATTTGTTGACATTATACTTTTTTTTATTGCAAACTAAGAACTAATTAAACCTAGGAGTTGTATTATTTTTCATGCATATCAAAACACACAAATAAGCATTGGGCCAACAAGTTGAACTATTGTTCATGCAAATCATTAGCTGCTCCATAAATCCAATACAAAAAGGAGACCTCTGAACCGATGACCAGTGTCTCTTGTCCCCACACCCCCCCTCTAAGAATCGTGACAGAGAGCAAGCGCCATCTTACATCATTAATGTGCAGTCACTGCCCTTGATTACACAGCCCTGCTGCTTTGTCCTATCCCTCTGCTCAACAGTATTGATCAGCTGGACCAAGCCATCAATAGCATGTCTCACCTACCCCTTCTGCCAATTAGCAGATTAACAAATGCTGCTGCTGGCGGAGGCGCGCCGCTCCCGTCACAGAGTACGGCAAACAAACTGAAGCCTGGTCTTAAAGGATCCCTTACCCTTGGGACTCCAGGGGTCAGACAGTCGGCAGGAGGCGAGCACCTCAAGGTCTTCAGCTCCTCTATTCTCATCTCTGCTCCTCCACTCATGGTCCACACTGTGGCTGTTGTCAGCAGACATCCGCCTGCACTGCACAAAGGGGGGGGGGGGACTCTAAACATGGCTGCCTAAGTGAAGCTCCACCAGCTTACACGGGCTCAATTTCTATACAGGTGTCTTACAAAGCGCTGCATGCCAAGTCTACCAACTCTCATGGACATCAAGTAAATGGAGCTAGGCGAAGGCGATGTCACCCACTGCTTGACCTCTGCTGCCCCCGGGACTCTTTTCAGCGTACATAGAGAGGAAACAAAACTCGACAAACCCGGCTTACTGTCTGTAATTTCCCTGCTTGCCTTGACCATGGCCCTTAAGCAATGAACAGTATTGTGCTGCGGGGCCAAGAATAGGGCATGTGCCAATCCTGCAATGTCTAAAAGGGCCAAACGGTGCACCAAATCACTTGTGCCTGCTCTGTAATTTTGGTGAATAGATGCCTAAGCAACGTCTCAACTACTGCTCTGACTTCAATCAGGGGTATATTCACTCCTAAAGGGCACCTAGGCAGTCCCTTCTCCCACCCTAACCATTGCCATGTCTATGAAGAGGAAGCACCTTGTTTGGCATGTGCTTCCTCTTCATAGTAACAGTCACAGGCCATACACCCCGGCCCCATGCAAATGTACCCAGCGACAGCGTTGTCCTATGAAGAGGTAGGATTTCTGAGGCGCTTCCAATCTGTGAGCCTGCAAATTCTACAAAGTTCCTTCAGAAGCTAATGAAGAAAGCCAACGTTTCAGGTTCTCACCCCAGAAGCTGAAGTGCAGACTTGAAGTGCTGGCAAGTAAGAGTATTCGTTCACCGACGGCGCCCCCATCAAATATGGCCCCATGACGACAGTTGGCTGGTGGCAAAAGTTTTCCTCCACCAAGGCAGACAAAATTAATTTCAGCCAGGGCCACTGGAATTATACGATTGTGCGGCCACAACGTTTTTGGAAGAATTATGGATTTTCCGTATTTGACACATAATCCATCATCTGCAGCATATTCTGAAGATTTCAAGAATAAAAAAAATGTCTAGCTCAAACGGTTCAATAGTTGCTAAAAATGCAGCCACTCGTGTTTCCCTGCACATCTTTGCAACGGATGACTGGTCACATTTCTGCTGCTTATTGCTATATTTAAGTATTAAACGGGTACCAGGGAGGTGCAACCTATGTCCAGACAGTGTTAACAAATGTAAAAATTACCAACTAAAGAAACAATAAAAGCACAAAACAAGCCGCATTATACCTTGCCTTTTCTTGCTGCATAATGTCAACCCTGCCGTATAATTTGGCCCTCCCCTGCCGCATAATTCCATTGGCCCTGCTTTCAAACATGCTGCCTACGATGTCCCCACGCAGATCATGGCCCCCAAGGAATGTGGGTATAGTGCCTAATTGAAAACTGTAGAAGATGGCGGCAGAGTCAAAAGATATTCTTATACGAAGGATTTACCTCCTGATGTTATGTCTTACAGGGACGAGAAACACCGGGCAGCTGGAACACAGGCCAACGACAAATAAGGGGGCCTTTATCAGAGTTACTCTGACCGCTCCTTGTCCTGTCGGGTAGAGTCGGTGTGCGGATAATCACATTCCCCATGCACGGGAGGCGAGCGGCGGCCTGTCGGTGGCAGGTACATTGACAGGAAGAAAGACCAGCTCTGGCCGAGGAGCTGCAATTACCAGCACACTCATTTCTCATTAACCGGCGGCAGCTGATAAATCAGCGAGATTTAGACCCGCGCTCGAGCGCTGCAGATGCGGGGCCGCGCGCGCACCGTTCCCTGACCTGCGCTCCCAGGATCCTCTGCTTCTCAAGGGCGGGGGGGGCGGCAGTATTCAGGAGAGGTACTTCTTCACACTTGTAATAATCCTCCAATTTCACTTAGACTGTCTGCCTTACAGATATGGGGCGGTCCTGAGTTCAGCTGGTGCCCACTGAAATGTGATAGAGGCCTGTGCTAATGCCCCAGGGTACTCTAGGCGCCTACTGGATATGCTACAAACTTAACTAGTACTTGCCACTCAGTTAACAGTATCATTATTAATGGTGTTTTTTTTTTAAAACGTTTCTTTCGTGGCATTTCGTCAAATATAAAAGCAGGTCTGGGCAGGCACGCCCCGTCGCACGGAGGCATAACTCAAAAGATACAAGGTAAGGTGACGTTGCCCACTCCCATCAAGAGGTACACATTGTTGAGTAGTGGGGCAGTCACACACGGCATCACAAACAATTAGAATTACTCCTTCCCCATCCCAGGTGGGGGAATGCGCGTGCCCGACCACACAGACGAGAGACCCACACATGGACAACGAAGTTGAGTAAAGAAACGGATAAAGAATACAAAACCATGACTCAACATGCGACAGGCATAATCATAAACCCTTATCCACTAGGGCACTGGATTCGGAAGAGAGGATGGCCAAAGAAAAGACGAAGTCTCAGGGAAGCCGGGGTGGGGAGCAGTCAGCACCATCTAATGTAGGCGCATAAGGTGTGGTCTTCTGTAGAGTGCAGGGAAAGAGGTGGGCCCCCACTCCAAGTCCTGTCCCGCCTAGACAGGGTGGATTAGGATTAAAAATTGGCCTGGGCATGCCAAAAAAAAAGTGTCCACATTTGCATGTTACCTTTCCGCAAAACACTGCCTCTGCAAAGTTTTATCAAAAAGAAGGGGCGTAGGGGGGGAATCTCTGACAGAGGCATGTTTTTCTTAACTTTACTAAGATAAAAAAAATGCACAGATTAGTTCACACTGGTGAAACACACCTGAAAACAAGTGAGGCCACTTCTGCTCAGGCCCCCTGCCCCCGCTCAAAATGCATACATTAATGGGCCAGCTCAGCAAAAGAAAGGAAGTGACACGTCTGCCCGTTGATAAAAGGGAGGTAATGGATGCCGGATCTGCCTCCAGAAAGGCCACTCAGGCCTCACTGGGCCGCTGGCGGCACCCGAACAACACAGACACCACTAAAATCATCCAACAGACTGCCCAAAAAAGCAGCCCACAACTGGAACTCAGATACCGGTCCCTCGGTCTTTGAACGAGTGCCCGCCTTACAAATACGACCCTGCCCCTATACCCTCACGTGCTGCCAAGGGCAAGGATCTCCACTTCATCATTAGCCAGAAAGGCCACCATCACTTCCACCCAGAGACCCACAATTGGCTGTCTCCACACCTCCACCTCTCCTCACCCTACAGAACCACAGCCTCTTCCCTGGCCAACAGCTCCAAAGACGAGCACCAGCAAGTGTGCGGGGGGGCCTCCCGTGACCTCCAATGTAGGGCAATTTCCTGTTTTGCCAAGACCATGGCTAGGTCGTCAAGGAACCTGTCCCAGACCCTGTGCAGTTTGTTCTGCGGATAAACGCACAGCAAAAAAACTACAGTGGCACCAACATCTCTCCCACCCAGCGCGCGCTCCACATCAGTGATCACTGCACTCCAGAATCACCTAATCTCAGGGCTTTTCCAAACAATGTGTAGAAACCCAGCATCTCTCAGGGCTCATCTAGGGCACTGCGTGTGTTCCGCCTTCTGCATAACATTTATTCTGTGGGGATTCAGATAAACTGCATGCATGTGATTAAATTGTGTGTATGTAAAGTGGGTGTTACACAAAACTTGTGGACCTGCTCCATAAGCCAGCTTCCACTCCTTGTCCTGGAGCCTCCTGCCCAATGCTGTCTTCCACCACTCACATCTACGAGGGAGGTCTTCCGAGATCATTTCTAGCACTGATTTGCAGAGCCACAAGACCAGCTGGCACCCACGGACAAAGGTCAGAAGGACCTACAAGGACTCATGAGTCCGGGGCTCCGCCGGACCCACAGCCTCTGCATGGCCGCCCCCACCGGACCATATGTTTATTGAGGAACTGAGCACCAGGGAGGCCAGCTTTCTGCATTAAGGAGTCCAGCGTGCGCATAAAGCCCTCTGCATAGAAGTCACCACAGTTTCTATGACCACCCCAAGCCACTGTTCCAGTCTGCGCTCTGTGAAGTATACCACCCTACAGGTAGGAAGTCCCACCAGCGGGAACGCTGGGGCATAAAGCACTGGGTCATGTAAACTTATCACTAAGGCCCTCCAGCACCTCATCGCGAAGGTCAATAGTTGCAACAACAGAGCTTTCCTATGAGACTGTCCCAACAGCCAAGCCACAATGGCACCCCTCCACTGGGGTTCATCAAATCCCCCAAAATCCCGAGCATCTCGACCTGCCTATTGGATGTGTCAGTCCATTGCAGAACAGGGAGCATCATTTCAACCCGGGAACAAGTTGAAGGCTAATGTTTTCTCCCAGTTGGTCATAAGACCCGATGCTTCATCCAGGTCCTCCAACACGGACATGCACCACAGTATACCCAAGTCGGAGCGTCGCAGATAAATCAGCATGTTGTCAGCATACAAGGATACTATGTGCACTTCATTGTGCAAAAGAATCCACAAGGGGATGCCGTCAATCATCATTATACTGGCAAAAGGTTCCACCACCACCACAAAAAGCATTGGTGAAAGGGGGCATCCCTGTTATATTCCCTGGAACACCCTAAAGGACTTAGATATGCCATCTCCCACCTGCACATGAGCCCGTGCAGCTGCATACAAAAGGGCAATCCATTGGCACAACTGTGGACCCAGGTTCATTCTTCTTATCACCTCCTTCAAATAAGACCATCCCAGGATGTCGAAAGCCTTGCACAAATCTACCTAAAGAACCAGGACGCCTCAGGCATATTCCTCTGGCGTCTCATCCAGGAGGCGAAACAATCTATGGATGTTGTATGAGGTGATGCTCTGCAGGATGAAACCGTTCTGATCACCATGGATGAGAGTCACCAGATGATCATGTAACCAACCCATCGATATTTTACTACTATCTTGTAATCAATGTTTACCATCGATAATGGTCAATATGTCCATACCTTAGAACGATCCCCCCACCGGCTTAGGCACCAAAACAATCAAGGCCTACAGAAAGGTAGCCAGCAGTTTCCCCACTTCCAATGATTGGGCATAAAGCACAGGAAGTCTGGGGGGGCAGGTCCAAATAGAAGTGCCCTTTTTACTTTGGTGATGAAGAGCCTGGACTGCTGCATGTCCATCGTATCGTCCAGGAAAAAAGCTACCAGGACATTGTCCACTTGACCGGATGAAACTTTGTTGTTATACTTTGTCGCCGATCGTGACCAGCATATTACGGTCCGGCTACAATCGCTCAAATATACTTATATATCGGTCGTTTAAACCTATTACAACGCATCGAGATCCCGTACATATTTAAATTAGTGAAGATATCCTTATATGGAATAATGACGTAGAGAACACCATTTCTCTCACAACTCCTGTCAATCAAGAAGCCATCTCTGGTCTTGTTATACATTGCACTGAAGAAGTCCTCTCTCAGGACGAAACGCGTCGGCTGTGCTGTGTTGCAATGTTCAATGTCATATGAACACGGAATAAAGAGATAAAATCAAGGAACTTCCATCCGTCTATTAATTGGAGTTGGACTGTATAATTGTTCCAATTGATTGGCTTTGCTCTAGTGTGGTGCACCTGTGCTTTTGGTTTATTTAATTAAGTTCCTGCAGGAACAAGCATTGTGACAGTGGGTGCCGTCCGGTGTGCACACACACCCTTGATAAAAAAACATAAAAGGGATATGAATTTGGGAGTGATATTGGGTTAGGTGCTGGTAGTAAGAAGGTTCCACTGTCACCCTCAGAATTATTCTTGCATTGTCCACTTGAAACCTGCCCACCTCTCAGGATTGTTGCAGGATGTGATCCCAGTCTCGATAGTGTAGCAGGCATGCCACCAATCGGCGTGGCTGGCTGCCCAGGGGGTGGCGGTTGAGCCAGGACCCTCTGAAGCCCTTTCAAATACGAAGAATTTGGACAACTCCTGCGGTGCCAGCATCGACACGAACCAGTCATGTCCTGGTCCTCCGCCTTTTCCAGAAGCCCAACAATCCTCACGTTATTCCATCTTCCAATGATCTCTCACGAGTGTCCACCCTCCTAGTGAGGTCTCGCACCTGTGTCTACAGGGCAACTAGGCACGGTGGGACCGCCACTGCGAATGCCTCAGTCTCCGTAACTCTAGAGCTCATCTTATGGTGTTCGTAACAGAGGATCCGCTGGTCCACCACAAGCAATTCAATCTTTTGCTAATGGCCTACAGAATGTGTGCCAGAGAGATGTCCATATGTCTGCTAGTGCCCCAGCAGCAGGCCCCCCCCCCAGCACTTTCTGCCACACCTCCTGGTGGAGCCACCTGCGGGGGTGTACTCGGGACCAGATCTAGAGCCCACCGTGGACTCTTGCAGCGTTCTGGTACGCCCCATCTCGAAGGAGACCACGCTCTGGGGAAAGTCACCCATCCGCAGGCAAATGGAAAGTTTCACTCAGGCAGGGATCACTCCAAGAAAGTGGCCCACAAATGGAGGGGGCACCAGGGGCACTGTCCTCCAACCCAGGCAGTTTCAGCAGCAGGGTGCGGGAAACCACAGTCACTCTCCTGCATATGCATGCAGGCAGGAGCACAACACAGCCCAAGAGCAGGGAGGGGCACCCCCATAACAATAGCGGTCCCTCATCATTTCATTACCGGTCAACGTCTCACAGGCAATGACAGTCCACTGTCCAGGAAAGAGGGAGTCCCAGCCAGCTCCTCACAGAGATTCTCAAATGTTCGGGCCTCACCGGGGAGATCAGCTCACTTGTCCCTCAGATACATCACATTCCCCGGGGGCTCTCCCCACTCAGTATCTGTAGCCCAGTACCTCCAGTGAGTTCAGCAGCAACGCCAGGCCGCCTCCTGCAACCCCTCATGCAGTGCCCAACAAGCCACTGAAGTCCTCTCTCGTTTTAGCCTGCTGTCGCAGCCTCACAAGCGGGGGTGGAGGGGACCTTCTGCTGCAGCCTTCCCATCATTGTGGTGCACTGCACACAGCAGTACCTGGCACTCTGGCCCCACCCCTCTGGGAACAGCAGGTGGCACGCCCTTCATCTAATGGAATAGCGTGGCTGCCGGCAAAGTTTAACCACGATGCAGCCGCCATTGTGGGTCACGGACCACCAAGGTCAAAGTCCCCAAAATGTATCACCAGGAAACCCCTGTACCCCCGAGGGGAGCTCTGATGCTGGCAGGAAAGTGTGGGGGCACAGCACAGCGGCCCTCCGTGAGCCCCGTGTGCCCCTCTGACACCCGCTGTGCGGGTAATGTAGGGGCTGCCAGCCGGAAGCTCCTCTAGGGTGCGGCCATCTTGCGCTGTGGTTAGCCATGTTTGAATATAGTGCCTCCCTTAACAAATACAGCCCAAAAAACATAAATCGCAATGCTGCTAATTTCACCTGCCAAACAAAAATAAACATCCTGCTGGGATTCAACCTGCATGCTGTACACAGATTTCTGTGGCAAGAAAGCACCCGCTGAGATGACAATCACTGCTGATGGAAAGCAGCATTTGAATGTGAGCTCTTGCCATTTGCAAAGCCTTCTTGCCCACCTCTTTGGTGGTCAACAAACTTTAAATCAGCCCAGCAGGTCGCTCAGAGCAATTCACTGCTTGTGCGATATTGAAACCAGAGTTTCTTCATTGGAATCAACTGCTAATGACCATCTGTGGTCTTTGCCAATTTTACTTAATTCAATTATGCCAGTGTATGCATGGGTCCTCTCCAGTACTGTGTGAACAGAGGCACCACACCAAACACAAAAGCACCACCAGTGAAACCTAAAGTCCATTTAATAGCTTCTAGTTTGTAAAGATTCTGACAGCTACTCATGAAACAGCTAATAGAACTTTTAAGAAAAAGGGATATAAAAAGCAGGGATGACTCTGCGTACTTACAGGTATTGCAGAGAAATCCTTTAAGCTAACTGCAGGGCTTTGGAGGGCACGAGTAATAACATGCTTTAGTCCCGTCCAAGATTAAAATTCAATTTTCCTCTGTCAAGTCCAATCCATCCCTTTAGCCTCAAACAACAAGACAAGCCTTTAGATTGCTGTACTATCTAACAGAAATCGCACATTATTGTTAGTATAAAGTGCAGACCGAGGCGGTGGGTGAACTTCAACAGATTTCTTACCTAGTAAGTAAGAAGACGTGAAATTTGCAGATACCAGCAAGTCCTCTTACCCCTCAACATTCACTCTGACATCAACTACGGGGCCACTCACCTTGCAAACTACTCCTCACATTCTGAATTATATCCCTCATACAGTCACAACACAGTCAAAGACAGACACACAGACAAACAGACACACACACTCTCTCTATTCAGTCAAACGGATGCGTGCTTGTTCCATATCATAATGATATTAATAATTATTATGTAAGTATACAAATATTTATTTCCCGGTGGTGCTGCAGAAAACTCTGCTTGGAGAGGAATAAAATGGAGCAGCATCAGACTTTAGAACCTGAGAGTTTGCACTCATGAAATTAAGGGAGATCAGAAAGCGACATAGCTAAATATTGTGCGAACGGCCAACTATGAGTGAAATATTCAGATTACATACCAACAAGTGATAGTGCAAACTTTTCTCTCCATCTGGAGGAGCCCAGGTTTAAGGAGTACAATAAGTGCAGTGGGAGCAGATTCACAGATTCGGCCTACAAGCATGTTAAAATGGGTCCTAGTCCTGAGGTTATGCGGATTTGGGTTTTTTTCTGTGTACCTTAAAGGCTTTAAATGGAAGGCTTACCCCAGTCTGGGCCATTCCGAAAGGGCCGGGGTTCATGCCCAGGAACAGCACCTCCTTCTGGGACTTGCAGTATTTCCTCACATAGGCTTGATGGGGGTCCCAGGCGTACTCCAGAGGGTTGTAAATGTACTGAACCGGCTCCTGGAAGGACAGTGCCTTTAGCCGGACATTGAGCTCCAGCTCAGCCTGCAGGAAGCGGTCAACCACACTCTCCCCTTCCCAGAGGGTCTTCATTTCAGACTCAAAGCGTCCTGGCTCATTGGCGATGCCGAGGGAAGCCGCCAGCTCCACCGCCATCTTCTAAAAGGCAGAAGGGAACAAAATTCTGTCAATGCAGAGAATGCTCCAAACCGGTAATGGTCAGAACTGAAATCATAGTGCATTGAAATAGAGGAATTGATGCCAAACCTCAGTCTCCAAAAGAATTGATTAGTGCATGCCGTACTGTTGTTTATTTGCAGTTCATAAAGACTGGAAAGCTAGAGTGGAAACAAAGTGCTTCACATAGCACCACACAAGCAAAGCCAATCCCAGTATTGAATGAGCAAGTCATGTTGTGTACATAGTACCGGGATAACAATAGAGGAGAGCCATAGCGATCCACTATATCGAATGACAAAGTGACATATTTCATATAGTACCCCAAGTTAACATTACATATGAACAAAAGCAATCAAAAATATCGAATGAGCTATTAATATAGGTCACACAGTACTAGGACAACAGGAGACAAAGGAATAAACCCAAAATATCCGTTAATCAAGACAAATATTACTTTGTACGAGGTTACAAGGGATTTGGGGCCATATGTATGAAACTTTGGTTTTGCGATTCTCAAATAGCGACTTTTAGAAAATCGCTATTTGAGAATCGCAAAATGCTATGTATGTAGGATTTGCAAATAATTTTGCGAATCCTACATATTCCTTAATTGCGAATCGCAAATTGCAATTCGCAATTAAGGAATACCTCCCCATTCATTCCTATGAGATGGGAAGACATTCTCAATTTGCGATTCTCAATTAGAGAATCGCAAATTGAGAATGTAATTTCAAGGGTGCCAGGGTGTCAAAAGGACACCCTGTTGCACCCCTCAAATGTACACGTGTGCACATGTGGCACACATACATGCCCTAAGGGCATGTATGTGTGCCACATGGCACTTTGAAAAATGCAAAAAACGTGCATTTTTCAAAGAAATCGCAAATTACCACCAACTTGAAGTTGGTGGTAATTTGCGATTCCTTAAGGCCAAATTGCACTTTTTCTGGGCCTCTTACATTGCATTTAAGGAATCACAATTTGCGATTCCTTAAATGCATTAGCAAAATAAGGAATCACAAATTTTGCGATTCCTTATTTTGCGAGGCTGTTTTCCTTTCATACATCCCACTTAGCTAAATTGCGATCACAAACGCCGAAATTCTGTGAATTTCGGCATTTGCGATCGCAATTCTGAATGATACATATGGCCCTAAGAACCGGAACAATGCACGGTACCGAATCAGTAAGTTCGAGATGATACTAGGAAAAAGGAAAATATGTACACAATATAAAAATACTTAATGGCATGCTGACTAAAAAAGTATTTAGAAATAGAAAAGCAAATTTATGTTAAATAGTGTAAAATAATGGACTACACAACTACAGTGATCATTTCAGGTGGCCAATATGTACAAGCCCTGAAATCAGCAGACATATAAAATTTCAGCTCTCCTTTCAATATTCCAAGAGATAATATACTGTATAGATAAACAGATGAATGGATCTCCACACAATGGGCCGCTCCCAGATCCAGTTATTGTCACTGCAGTGTAATGTCCTGACTAGGAGCGGATGAGACTTGACAGACAAATATTTGCCACAAAGGTCTCAAATCATTCCAATCAAATAATCCAGCCACACCCACAACTTTCACAAAAGATTACACATTTTCAGGCGCACAGTCACATAAATCCCCATTGTACATCCTTTTCTGCACAAATGCATGCGCTTAGCCAGCTATCCGATGGTGCTGCAATGCCATACCCGACTGCCAAATCATTGCATAGGCTGCAGCAGCAACAACAAAAAACATCCCAAGTCTCAGTCAAATCTCTAGAGCTTAAGGGGTTGGTGAACATGGTGTCTGATCTTAATGTAGTCATAAACAACTGCAAGCATCACCACAAATGACTCCCAGTGTTCTGCAAAATGGAGGTGAATGTTGATAGTAAGTGATAAATCATTTTCCACTGGTTTAACGGTCGCCACAGAAATATTTGTGGATAAATTAATTGTGCAAGTTGTACAGTGACCACAATTTATTAACATTTTTATGAAGATTCCTAGTTTTTAAAAAGATACTGAACGTACTTTGATTAAAACTTAGCTAGCTTAAATTCATAATTTGTACTTACTAAAATATTTTGATGTGTGGGTAGCCTTTTGGAAACATAATATCTCAAATCTAGGATAACGGAACAGTGGATGGATGGAGGATGCCGAAAGGTACTGATTGCTCATGCACAAAAATGATGCTTTCTTTCGAGACTGGGAATACACAATCACAGTCTAGTTTTTCTTGCAAAATTCATGTTCTACCAGAAATTGTGTCTATTAAATTTACTTTCCTTCTAATTGATTTAATCTGGGTAGTTTTTTTGCAGTAATGTTGTACGAGACCAAAACCCACTCTTTTACACCATGGCCAATAAGATTTTAGACCGGAAAGAAATAGCTCCTTTCCAACCAGAAACAGAAAGCTACAGTGGATGCAGGTTAAAATCTACCTACTCATTAACACAATCTAAGTGTCTAGCAATGCTGTGGTCATCAAAGAACTATTTCAATAAAATGAAATGAAATACCAGTATTTGTAAAGCGCACAGCTACCTAAGTGGTGTCCCGGCGCTGGTGGCCCTCGGGAAGATTAAGCGAGCTATTGCCCAGAGTCACATGGTGCTGGGCTAACCTGCGGCCGGCACCGGGGATCGAACTGTGAACCCCGTAGTCCGGAGTCAGGCACCCTGGCTCCTACGCCACACCTCTTCCACTTCTCAATATATGTTAGAGTGTGATTACAAGGTGTCCGTTCTTCAGGAAGACTAGTACATGACACGCACATTCCTGCCGTGGCCTCTGTATTTATGATCACAACTGAACACTTAAAACTTCGAACTCCTCTTACCTTATTGGGTTTATCTTCATTGCCCAAGAAGGTGCAGCATTTCATGACCAACTACACAGTTATTCAGGATAACTAAAATTGCTCTTTTTGAACTTTTCTCAAGCAAACAATATGCAAACTGGTTACGTTTTAGTTGTTTTCAATTGAGTAGTTGTACTTTTAAAATACTCTTTAAGTAATTGGAGTTGTTAATGCAATTAAGAAACTTCTTAATGTCTCCCTTTCTACAGGATACCCCTCCCATTCGCCATGACTCTTGATTCTGTCCTGTCATTGTCACTGCCCCCCTCTCACACCCCCCAGCATTACTATACTTGTGTTTCGCCTGAATGATCCATTTCCCGGCCTTCTCTACCCTGCTATGTAGTCTAGTGACGCCTTCCCTCTCTTCTTTTTCCTCCTGTCATTTTTCCTTTCTTTTCTTCTCTCCATCTATGGCTTATTTTCTCACCCCTTTCCATCTTTTTTCTTACTTTCTTATACTTTAGTAATATTTGGTATTGGTACATGTATCACAAACAGCATTTGTATCTTACTGTGGATTTATGCTGGACTTGCATGTCACTAAATTTGCTGAAATCTCTTTTTTGTAACTAAATTTATGGCAATAAAATAATTGATAAACAAAAAAAGCAATTAAGAAATTTGACCTATAGCCAATGCGCCATTTTACCCAACACCAACCTTTTCCTATTGGTCATCTCTCTTACGCCCACCTTTTGTTGTCTCTTGTGGATCTATCTGGCAGTCTGCCAAGATCAGTACAGACATAGATTTCTAAACAGAGCTTCAACCAAGACTATTGAAGTAGCACACTGGGCTGACTATGTTTTAAGAGGAAACCAGAATAGTAAACAACAGTATTCATATACTGATGCAATAATTACATTTATTAGTGTTCTTTGGCGTTATCAGGGTTAGTGAACACTTGTGTGCAGTTATATGGTGGATACCATGTTTATAAACATAAACTGCCAGTTTGCACTAACTGAGACAGCACAAAGCCAAACAAGATCACATCTGCTCTGAATATAATGTACAATAAGCGCTAAAGCCAAAGCCAATTCCTAAATCACTTTGGAAAAGTGACTCTGGAGACTTCTTGACTTTGGTCTTGTGTTTAAATATATACTTCCCTGATTCCTGTGTTCTCTTGCCCTTTTAACATTGTACAATAAAAAATAGTGACTTTCTTGCTGCAGTATAACACTGAATGATTACAATTTTCTCTTCAAACAAAAAATGGAAGAAATTAAAAAAGCAAAGGGCAAAGCTCTCTAGAACAGGATTTTACTAGAAGGAAGAATAGGTGGGCTGAAGAGAACATTGTAAGCTCCTAAATCATGCCGGTTCAAATAACTGAGCAGTCGGATCACAGTAATACGTATGCTTTCGGAAACTGCCCATCATCAGATCTCTCTTCCTGAATAGCTCCTCACACATAGGTCACAAATTACAGCAAACAATTTCTCATCAAATAAAAAGCCAGTCAGACTGACAATAACACAAAAACATGGCCATAAAAAAAGTAAAATTGTGTCAAACTAAACAAGTCCCAGATGTTAGGTTCAGGCAACAAGTGAAGTGTTAACTGGACTTAAGAAACTATTGCTTTACACTGCCACAGATACAGACCTGGGCCTAACAGTAAACAGGCTGGTAAGTAGACAAGAAAATCTTCACAACAACAAGCAAGCATACATAAAGCAATACGTTTTGCTTGTATATTAATTCCCCAATAAAACTTAAAAAGCCTGCTGCAGTTACAAAAAAAAAAACCTAACAAACAAGTGTTGGCAAAGCCAATTGTTTGTGCCTTTGGGATGTATTGACTTTGACATTTCTTTTGGTGATGCTGTACAGCATCGACAAAAGGCATTTCTTGATGATGCTGTGTATAATGGTGAGAAGAAAAAAAAAAGGTGTGGCTACGTCATTTTGTATTCGCACGCATCAGTCACTACACATGGGCATGCTGACAAAATTATGTAGGCATCATTCTTTTTTTTCCCACCGTTCCCTGATGATTGGTGAAAAAAATAAAACAATGTAGGCACAAATGCACTTTTTTCCCTTTTAAAGTAGAGGGGCGGGAAGCAATTTGCTGCCTTTCCCTCCACAAAAAAATGACTAAATATATAATGAAATAAGACTGCATAGGTCGGACAGCAAATGAGGGAACGGAATATGGTTAAAGTAAAAATGAATTTGGGGGGGCAGCAAGGCACGAGGGAGAGAAACATGGGGATGAGAAAAAAAGCACACGAAGGAGAGTGAAAACTGGATAGAGAGGGGGCGAGCAAGTAGTACACGGGCAGGAGAGAGTAACATGGAGCCTTGGAGGGTAGAGAAGCACACAAGGGAAACAGCTGGATAACACATGTACTCTCATGGAGTATTTAACCAAAACGAAAAATTCAAGTTATCTAAAGCTGAGCTATGGAGGGATAGACATCAGTCAATCAGAGAGATGGTAAAGAGGTTATGCTCCAGGGGAGGGACAAAAACAAGATGGAACAAGCACAAATATCGAAAAGAAGCAAGCATATGAGAGTAATAATAAAGCCAACCAAGGGTAAGCACCAGACAGGTTTTGCTGTCTGGTAGGGGAGACTCAAAAAAGCTGCATAAAATGCAACTGTAAAGAATTTATTGAGTGATATTTTTGTGTACATTTGAGAGGTAAAATAGTACTTCATGCACTGAAAATAGCAATTAGTTTCTAGTTACGTATTTGAACACGAGGACAAGCATGATGCAGTCCATCAAAAAAATGTAAGCATACCAAAGGAGTGACAAGAATTTAAAAGAAAAAAGAGCAGCAGGGGATTATCCTGACATGAAAAACGTATGTATTTTAAGAATCTAATAGCTAATTATACATCACAGTTTTGTAATGGCTCTAAACTGCCAACTTTTTTGTTTTGATTTAACAAGATATGGAATGAAATATAGTTTAAATAAATTCTTTAGTGGGTTAAAAAAAATAGAGGAGGAAACGTCTAGAAAGTTAAAACACTGGATGTTTGTCTTACCAGGAAGGGGTGAGCAACTATTTGGTAGGAAATACATTAGTAGATGCCTCTTATCAGAAGCCAGAAAAGATTGGTACACCTGCTCCGGATAAGGAGACCAGATGACTTCATGTCATCAGGAGATCACAACTTCACTCCTGGGCTTTAGTTGAATAAACCATTGCCATCTTATCGTATTAGTCCAACTAAACAAATCCGAGATTAGAAGTTATGCAAATTAATTCATTTTTTAATTACATTTTTAATTAAATTCCATTACTGGAAAGGTGTTGTTTGACTTTGAGTTATCTGTTATCCTGAGGTCATTTTTCTAACGGAAACCTGGCTTTCCGAGGCCTCTGTGGCTATACCGACACTAGCCCTCCCCACAGGATATGCAATATGCAGTTTAAATAGAACAGGGGGGAGAGAGGGTGGTATCGCGATCATCTATAAATCAGTCCACTCGTGCAGTCTTATCCCCCAAGACATACCGGACTGTGAGAGTGCGCTCTTAAAAATCACATTGAGTGCAAACTTCACTTTTTCTGGTCTCCTTATTTATCGCCCACCTGGCCCATCTAAAACTTTCAGAGAAGCCCTGGCGAATACTATCACGGTACTAGCACTCCAGACTGCCAACTTTATTATTATTGGTGACCTGAACCTCCATTTAGAGATGCTGGAATCCCCAGACATTTTAAGTTTCCTTGGGGACTTGGCAGCTTGTCAACTGACTCAATTGGTGCCGGGCTCTACGCATATCGCTGGGCATCTCCTTGACCCGATTTTTTCAAACTTCAAGTCATTGGAAGTCCAAGCACCTCTCCCTATGATCTGGACAGATCACTTTCTCATCTTAATGCGGCTAACGTTAGCCGGCCCTAAATCCCAATCAAACCAGCACCCTTCATTGAATCGGCCTTGGCACAAACTTGACCAGGAGGCTTTCCTCACAGCCTTGAGCACACCACCACTAGATAAAACCATTAATATGGAAGAGGCTGATGCGCTCTTTCATAGGTGGGTAACCCAACCACTGGACACTTGCATTCCTTTCAAACTCACCCACTCTACAGGTGCTCGGGCTAATGCCTGGTTCAATGAGGACTTGACCCTAGCCAGGAAGAACTGCAAGGTCCTGGAAAGAACATGGAGGCGTTCATATGATTCCCAGGCTAAATTACAATATAGATCAGCAATTAAGTCTTACCACAAATTGATGCATAGAACTAGGGCAGCTCACTACTCCAGCTTGATCACTACAAGTACTAATCGCAGCAAAACCATTTTCTCCTTTTTGAAGGATTTGGTTACCTCCCCCTCGGCATCAGGCAGCATTATATCTTCCAGCCAACAATGTGAAGAGCTGGCGAATTTCTTCCTGGAGAAGGTGGCATGTATCTACCATAATTTCAACCATGGCATAATACCCTGCGTCACCGGGAGGAACACGTACATAGGCCCGGAGACCGTCCCTCTCACGTCACTAACCTCTATTCTTCTTAAAGCCTTGGAAGTACTGGTGGTCAAAATAAAATCAGGATCTCCAGTCAACCCCTTAAGACCTGACGCCTTCCGGAAAGTTAAACAGGGCCTCCTGCCTAAGTGTCTGGAGCTGCTCAATCTATCCCTTGCTTCGGTGGTGGTTCCAAAATCTTGGAAAGATGCTAAAGTAGTCCCCTTACTTAAAAGACCAACTCTGGACACATCCAAGTCGGAAAACTATCGTCCAATTTCATTGGTGCCATTCCTTTCCAAAATCCTGGAAGCTCATGTGAATTCGACTTTAACTCACTTTCTGGAAGTTAATTCCATATTAGAAAGCTCCCAGAATAGTTTCTGACCACGATATAGTACCGAGTCTGCACTGCTGACGGTTGTGGAACAACTGTGGACCGCCTTGGATGCCGGCAGAACCTCAGCTCTGGTTCTGTTGGATCTGATCGTGGCATTTGACACGGTATCCCATGAAATCCTGCTTTACCGTCTGGAGGAGATAGGGGTCGGCAACATAGCCTTATCGTGGTTCTCATCCTTTGTGGCCGACTGGACTTTCCAAGTGATAGCTCCCCCTTTTGCCTCCCGTGTCCACCCACTCCACTGTGGGGTTCCTCAGGGATCAGCATTGACTCCCACGCTTTTTAATATCTATATGAGCCTTCTGGCGCGGATGGCCAATGCACGGGGAATCTCCTTGGTGTCATATGCAGATGACACCCAATTGGTGATCACCCTGACAAACAATCCTAGCCAGGATAGAGCGAAATTTAGGAAGACATATTGGCCGTTGCAGAGTGGATGACAGCTAACTTCCTGCAGCTGAACTCAGCTAAATCTGAGATTCTTCTGGTTGGCAAAGACTCCCATCTCTGGGACAATGAATGGTGGTCTCCTGCCCTTGGAGCCCTTCCTACCCCTAAATGTGCAGTGAAAAATCTGGGTATTATGTTAGTCAAAAACCTTAACTTTGAGACGCATGCCAAATTAGTGGCCAGGAAATGCTTCGTGCTACTTCGTGGCCTTAAGCCGATACTTGGTCTATTTCACGCCCAAACGCGTCAGCTGATCATCGAAGCCTCTATACTGACCCGATTAGACTACTGCAATGTGCTTCTCTTGGGTTCTAGTAAGTCTGTGATGAACCCATTGCAGCGGGTCCAGAAAGCTGCAGCATGTGCCACCTTCGCCCTCCCCAAGTACAGCCATGTCTCCATCCTCCTCCACCGCCTGCATTGGCTGCCTCTCGAATATCGAGTGCGTTTCAAGGCGCTCTGCACCGCGCATAAGATTCTGACAGGTATCGGCCCAGAAATCCTGAGCAATTTGTGCGCCCATTATTCACCCCCACGAGCGCTGCACTCGGCGAACTTGCATCTTGCAAAAATTCCACGTATACGAAGGACCCTGATCAGGCGGTCGCTCTTTCAGGCGACTGGCCCCAGCCTTATGGAATTCTCTCCCTCTACACATCCGCAGCAACTCTGACCACCAGGCCTTCAGAAGGCTGGTGAAGACCTGGCTCTTCTCTCAATGCTAATTCCTCGCCTCCGTCCTGCTTCAGCGCTGGGACGCCTCATTGCAGAGGCAGCCATGCGCTTTACAAGTATTCTAATCTAATCCCCGGTACTAGCAATATATGTAATTTCTGTTACTTTAGGATCTTTATGAACCCACTAAAGGAGTAAATAAAATTAACTATTTAAGACCAAACGCTCATACATCTCTGCTGAGTATTAAATTAAAAATCGGGATTATTGTTGAATAATTTCTAATTTGGTTTTTAAGTTAAAAAAATCATGTTCTACCACTTTCTCCTCATTTCTGTGACGAACACTCAACAGAGTAACAATTAAAATGCAGTGCCAGCCAGTGATTTCTACACTGATCTATGCACATTAAGTGAGGAGTCTTAGGGCGAGATCACAATGGACGCATATTTACACAAGCCAGGGCCCCTACTTCACTGTTTGTTCTCATGTGAAAAAAGTAAAAATTCACCAATCTTGGAGTCTTAAAGTTTCTCTATAGCAGGCTCTGCAGATTTTGCACCGTGGTGGATTCTGAGGGAGATTCCAATGCGGACAGAGGTTTTATTCTCCACTGCTCTCAGTAGCTTGTTAGGAGTACTACAGCACCTGCTCTGATACTGCGATATTGTGCTGGAAATTTCAGATGTCTGCTTCATAGTGCGAGGGAAGAGCACAATGTGAAAATTGCATATGCTTCTACTGTGAACCAACTCTACAGACTTCTTACATTAAACCCTTCACAACGTGGTCTCAGAACCAACTAAAATATGAACCATCGAAGCATGAATGGGGAAGCTGGAACCAGAGCACTACCAGAAAATCTCCTGATCAGTAAGGGTTTGCATGTCAGGCCACGAGAACCAACACAAACATGGTAATCAGACATGCACTGCTGTTGGATTTAAGATAGACTAAAGATAATTTCTACTTCTTGCTTGTCTAGAGTACACAGCACCTCTGTGTTCAAAGAATATTCTCCTATTTGTAGGATGTATATCCCATAGTCTCACAATTCATCAGACAATTATCTTTGAATGTCGGCGATGCTCAGCGTCGAAACTCCTGGTCCCAGGCAGTATAACCCAAGTCTGTACCCAGGCAGTAAAACCCAAGTCTGTACCCAGGCAGTATAACCCAGGTCTGTACCCAGGCAGTAAAACCCAAGTCTGTACCCAGGCAGTAAAACCCAAGTCTGTACCCAGGAAGTAAAACCAAAGTCTGTACCCAGGCAGTAAAACCCAAGTCTGTACCCAGGCAGTATAACCCAAATCTGTACCCAGGCAGTATAACCCAAGTCTGTACCCAGGCAGTATAACCCAAGTCTGTACCCAGGCAGTATAACCCAAGTCTGTACCCAGGCAGTAAAACCCAAGTCTGTACCCAGGCAGTATAACCCAAGTCTGTACCCAGGCAGTATAACCCAAGTCTGTACCCAGGCAGTATAACCCAAGTCTGTACCCAGGCAGTAAAACCCAAGTCTGTACCCAGACAGTAAAACCCAAGTCTGTACCCAGTGCATGAACTCCTCTCTTCCCTGTGGAGGCTGTTTCTGACACAGGCGCTCTCCTAAGCAAGCTTGTGTTTTTTACACAGGCTGAAACGTCCGCGAAGAAATGATTTCCTGTACGTTTATCGCACAGGCTGGCCATTACCTATGTAAAGGACCCTCTTCCTCTTCCAAACGCACGCTGCTTATCTCACCGGTTGGAAGCCAGATGTAATTAATTCTCATCTTTATGCAAGCACCTCATCCCAAAGGCTGTAACCTCTGTGTATGGATCCCTCTCCTGTATGGTGATTGACTATCACACAGCCTATAAAGCCTGTTTAAATAATTCTCTCCTGTAAGTAGGCTGCATTCACCAAGGCTGTAACCGCGGTGTAAACAATCCTCTCCTTTTTATCACACCTGATAGTAAAGAATCTTTTCCTGTGCATAAGTTGTTTACCATAGAGGCTGCAACCTGTATGTAATCATACCCAGTATGTCGTTGGTTCATCACACAGGCTGTAAACTCCGTGTAAAGAATCCTGTGCTACATCTAGGCTGGTACTTGAGTGTAATAAAAAGCCGCCTCGTGTGTAGTCTGTTTATCACACAGATAGTTAACCCACCTCAAGCTGTAACGGGCCCTCTCCCGGTGGCAGGCTGCACAATCCGCAGCACAAAAACAGACAGGCATTTAGTAGCCCACTGTAATCCAGTGTAAACAAATACACTCATTCGGGCCACGCAATGCCAGCTGCAGCTGGAAGAGCCTCCTTAAGACAGATGACATGTTTTCGTCCTTGATCGCAGCACTTCCGTTTTCAGGTAATTAATTTCAGATATCTGTTTGAAACAGAAGCTCCCGCTGCCCTGCCCCCTCCCAAACAAATCAGGAGCTATTGTTTGCAGCCTCGTAAATTGCTGTCAGCGCGCCATTATGTACAAGTGGGAAGAAGGCTGCAGGGAGTGAGTGACATTGCAGGGCTGGTGATAAGGCGCGGTCTCTCATCCTCCCAGTGCCTGAGTCAAATGTGTCATTTTACAATTAGCAGCAGTGACACCCTAGTCTCTGTGCGGGAAAAGACGGGACACTTAAGAATTCTGGCACACTGGTGGCGTACCAACCTACTACAAGACCAATAGAAGGGGCTTAATGAAAATGGCGAGGGTCACCTACAATTTCTACTACTACCGGTGTAACTGTCCACAACCAGCACGGAGTGGGGACTCCACCCGTCACATCCAGCAGAACAAAGAACAAGCATTGGCAAAACCAATAGCTCTTGCCTATGTGAGATGTATTATTGGATTTGCTAATGATTTTTGGCTATGTTGCAAATGGCTGAAAATAATGTAAAAGATCTGTATGACAGCTGTGCTAGCCGTGTTATAACACTTTTTATTTTTATTTTCAGTTAAGCTGCTTTAAAGCTAGCCCTGCTGTATAATATGGCTAAAAAAAAATTAACAAAGCAAATTGATGTCGCATAGGCGAGGCTTATTGGCTTTGCCAATGCTTGATATGAAATGCAATATGATAAGTTATAAGTATTTATATAGTGTTTACAATGGCTGAAGTGCTAATGTCATAAACTAGAGAATGCCCTTTCCGAGGTGTTAGTTGTCCAGATTCAGAAACATTTTAGGACCATGCAAAAACCGTGAACATGTGTAATATAAATGTGCTGATGTAACTTAAGTTGTAGGTAGATAGAAAAGTCCGATAGGTTACAGTTTTATTACAGTAATGCTTTAGGATGTGTGTTACTTTAGGTGCAATGGTTACAAAATTACCCAAAAAAGCATTTTTTTTTTTTGCAGAGTTTTATATAGCTCGAACTTGACCCGAATCGGGTATCAGAGCGCTTTACATAGCACCAGTTCAAATCATGACCATCGTAACTGCAAGGTAATTGCACTTGTGACTGCTTGTTAGTAGTAAAATATTGCAATATTCGGGGTTCAATGGGTTTCCTAGCCCTTTTGGCCCCAGTGCCACTGCACCTGCTGCACCATTCAAATCATGACCCTTGTGCTTGCAAGGACAAATGAGAAAATCATTTACATCCAGTAATATATGTTTTCCAAAAAAGGCACAGTTGCAGACAGAATACATAATTATTGTGTAACTAAACAAACACAGAAGCTTTCATAAAAAGTGCCTTTAAACGTATCCAACTCTCCAAAACAGGCTGCCACAAATGTGATTAATAAAGCATATGCTTTACACATCAAAGTGAAAACCAAGCGTTGTTAAATTGTGTTAAAATGTGTCTGGCTCTTTCCTGTGGAAATATCCTATCCTGTGCTTGACAGTAAATGGGCCATAAACAGTGTAAATTGCACAAGATCACCATATGTTAGGCTGATGTGGAGACTGAAATGCTGTTTTGTACTTCATTCCTAAAAAGGCAGTTTCACAAATTAGATGGACTCGCCAAAAAAGAGGAATTTTGAAAAAAATGTGCAAATGTTTTGTGCAAATGAAGAATGAGATACCTTTTGAGATGGCCAAGTCTAAAATAACATTTGAGAAAAAAGGCACAAGCAGGCTCCATGGAAAAAGTATGCTGCAATCCTCTTTCCTACAAACACTTTCACTTTGAAGTCAGCCAAAAACAAAATAAACACCAGGCTCCCACATTTGACCAGATGTCTTCCATCTATCTTTTTGTTTTTACAGCTTCTGGTTATAATTGAGGTCTGGGACTGCTCTCGCCTCGAAACCAGCTAGCGCCCTCTTAGTCTCTAGCAGGGCTTTCTCCAAGTGCCATGGCACTCCAAATATTCATGATCTGCATTCTCCTCTGAGGGTCACCTTATACGCCTCCCACTCTGTAGACCTGCTGTTCGTAGGCCTCTGGTTATCCAGGAAGTAGTGCCCAGTAAAATCTCAGACATGAGCAAGGAAGGCAGCTTCAGTCAGATCTTCCATTTGCAATTTCCACATTGGTATTTTATGTCTTTGTAATTGTTTTCTTAGTGTGCAAATCAGTAGGGAGTGGTCCGCAAAACATTGATTTACATATATTGCAGATTCAAACAGCCCTATATCCTCCTGTCTACCCAACACAAATTATGTTCTGCTATAGGTATTATGTACAGGTGAATTAAATGAGTACACAGAGATCAAATTCTGTTAGGATTTTTGATAATGCTGCCCCTATTCCAAGCTTCAGCTCAGGTCTAGGAGGTTGCTTGTCCAGACTCCAATTCCCCACACAGTTATCATCTGCCTAAAGGATCTAGCATCATTGTCCGAGGAGGCAATTCGCATAATAGAGGGGAAGAACCGTGTATCATCCGCGTGTGGGGCATACGTGTACACCAAACAGCTCTCCACTCCATCAAGGACACCAAAGATAACCATGTATCTTCCCTGTGGGTCCTCAACTTCCTCGTGCAATTCAAATGGGACACCTAGCAAGACCTGGGTCACGACTCCCCTGCCCCCTTGGAAAGTTAGAATAACTTGTGGTGTAGATGTGACTCCATCATTTCTTACCAAGACAAGATACCTCCACCCTTAGCAAAGGAGTTTCCTGGAGTATGGGTATTTGAACATCATGCCTTTTAATAAAGTGTAGACCCCGAATCTTTTGGTAAATGGGTTTAGTACCAAAACATTCCAGGACAACACTTTCCTATTTATAGCTGCCATCTTTCAATCGGGTCAAATCAATGTACTGTCCAACCAGAGACTGCCTGTCTGTGTATCTTAATTCCCCCTCCTGTAATACGGGACCTTTCCTAACTATCCTGTCTTTGTGATAGAAAACATCAGATCATCCAGCCTCCCAACTCCCGGTGTGCCCTGAGCCTCTTTGTGCTGCCAATGGGCCCGATACGAGAGCCCCCCAACCCAACGGGAACAATAATATTACTCCAAACTACTTTGTGTGTATTGCGGGTAGTGTTCAGTCAGCCAAACACTTGCCCTTCTGAGGGGAGCTCACCAGCTAATCTGAATCCACCAGTGTTTTTACCGTCCACTACTGGGAGTAATCTCTACACCTGTTCCCATCTCCTTCTGACTATAACATAGACCGTCTTACAAATCGAGCTGAAAAGCAAATCACCTCTAATGAACCATATTCCCAAAAGAAAACACCAGTAACTAGCAAATACATGTTCTGCAAAGCTACACTACCTCCTCAGGTAGCACCAGCTTCCTCATTTCCGTAACAGCTTCTCTCTGGCAACCTCACTCGGATTTTTCTCACAAGGAGGGACGGGGGCTTGGTAGGTCTGGCATACAGGCCCCAGACAGATATGAAACAAGCATTGAAAATACAATAGGTCTCGCCTTTGATTAAGTTAAAGCCATTTGCTTTGCTATACAATACCATTAGCAAAGCAAATGGCTGTAACTTAATCAAAGGCAAGACCTATTGCATTTTCAATGCTTGTTTTAATAAGTGTTTGCTACATTACCTTCAGTTTTATTTCACGTTTGCTACAATGGTCCCAGGTGAGATTTAATGCTTCGGACTGTATACGGTTCCCCTTCTGTCTGCCTCTAAATGGCGGGTCCTAAAATTGTGCTATGTGTGCACATAAGACTGGATTGAATATAGCGCTTCCCAGTAAACCGGACCCCTCGCGGTGCTTACGCGGGTTTCACGGCATCACTCAGGCCAGTTTCTCACTGCATGTCTCTCGCCGTCAGACTGGTAGGGGGTAGCGGTGGTGAAGATTGGATGGGGGAGAGGAGAGAGGAGAGTGGGGGGAGAGAAACACTCGCAGAGCTCGTGCGGCAGAGGCAGCGGTTCAAAAAGAGAGGTGGAAAAGAACATGCGGGCAATGGCAGTGCCGTGAAATTAAAGACGAGACGGGGTAGAAAGATGGAGAGAAAGGCACATACCCTTCTGAGAGAGGCGAAGAAACGAGGGAGGGAGAAGGGGAGAGGAGGCTGGAGGCAGGGGAAGATTAAGACTGTATGGGAGAGACGTCTGTTTGAGGAGTGATGTAAGAAAAAGAGGCATTAAAATATGGAGGCAGGGCAGAGACTTCCCCGAAAGGATTAACACGGCGCAGGGAGCGTCATTGCAGGGGGACACGTTTTGTGCGCATGGCAGCAGAGCTCCTCTCGTGCCTTATAACCCAAACACAGGGGCCTTAAGGCAATGAGGCACGCGGGTTCCAGACAGATTAACCAATGACTCGTGCCCAGTACCAGAGTGTGAAGCCACTGTTAATTTTTGTGTTGCCCTGTTAAATCTTGGCGTGCCCACTATCACCGCGACTGTGACGGATTCGCGCCATAGAAAAGGTAAAGAGATTGTATAGAGCGCCCCCATGCATTGATTGATACTGACAGTGCATTTTTTGTGTGCAGTTTTATATTGAGGACACGACCCAAAGGTATTGGAGCGCTTTACATGAGCACCAGCTACGTTACACAGGGACACCTTCATTTTTTTGGGGGGGGGGGGGCACGGGGAGATTAAGTGATATGCCCAGAATCACAGGACACTGAGCGGACGCCAAGGCTCGATCCTGGTTATCCCAGATCCAAAGTCGGCAGCTCGACCGTAAGGCCAAGTGCGTTGGAGGTGCACACACAGCGGTGCCAGGAGGGAGTGGTGCCCGTCCCTGCAGCTGGCAGCCTGGCCCGCCCGTGCTTTCAGCCTAATGAGGGGAATCACCCGCATCCCACTAGCAGCTCACATGATGGGCCAGATGTCTGTCTACGTGCTACCGGAAGCTTATATCTGGGGGCTTGGGGTTGAAACGTAATGAACATTCACAAATTACATTACCAGACTTTGTAAAGCGCCTTGTACTACTAGTATGGAACTGAAGCGCTTCCGTAAAGCGTTCGGGACACCTCTTTGTTTGGGCTCTGGTGGTATTTCCGTCCGTTATGTGTGCTTGTTTTTGTTTAGGAGAGACTAGCTAGACGTTTAGTAACTGTATTTTTTTAAATAATATAGTTAAATTGGTTTAATGGCATATGGATATTGGTAATGTGTTTTCTGTCTGAAAGGGTGTGCAGAAGGACTTTGAGCATCTTCGCTGAGTTGGCCCCCATAGGTGGTCCAATGCTGGTCTCTGCAGATTATCTTGTGGTCACCATTCCAGGCTGCCTGTGTTGCTGGTTGGAATTGGTCATTGACCTGTAATGGTGTCCATTTCTTTCAGCTGGTGTTTTTTTAACCGGAAAGAAATGTTAATTCAATTTTCATGCGTAATCCAGTTTCCAAACCCCATGCACGCAGCTCGGTCCAGCATAAACCGTGCCACGGGTCAGCCGGACTCTGCACTGTCCGGGGGCTGTACCCCGTGTGCCCCGCCCCCGTCACCGGTCGCAGACTCGAAGCCCTCGATTAGGCCGCGAGTTCCCCAGGAGGTTTCAGCTTCCCACGCACATGAGGCAGCCAGCCCTGCAAGGCGCAGCCCTGCATTTTCAGCTTTCAAACCGGCGGCATCCCTCCCTTCTGCTTTTAAAGGAATAAAAAAAAAACTAGCAGTGAGAACAGCGAGACGGAAGCAGCTGCCTCACTTCAACCCAGCCAAGAGAATTCCTCCTCGCTGCCTGCGGGGCAGCGAGCCGTGTCTCCGTTCTCTGTTATGGTTTCGGGCCAGAGGAGACATGGGGTATGCGGTGCATGCATGATGGCGGTTTGTTGGCCTTTCTATGGCCAGAGCCTGCCACTGCTTTTAGAGCTGTGAGCTGACTGGTGCCACTTGGAATAAATAGGGGGTAGATGCGGTGTTCTGTGCTCTTTAGGGTTCCAGCTGTGTGCTATTATGGCACTGTGGTATAAAATGGTTTTGGGATGGTACGGGCGGCTGGTGGCACGCTGTCAGTCGGCAGTGGTGGCTGCTGTTCGTGGGCTGGCGGGGACTGGTTGATGAGGCAGGGTGTGCGTCGAGCCCTGATCAAGGACAGGGCACAGAAGAGTGTGTGCTGGCAAAGGATGAGTGTCAGATTTCACCCATCCTTCACTGCTGCGTATCACCTCAAAAGATGCGAGCCGCGCGGGGTCTTCTGGGAGGGGGGCGTTGAAGAGGCACTAGAGATGCGCAGGAAGTTAGGTCGATAATATGCAAATCTATCCTCGCCTGAGACCTCTGTGTGTTGTTACAAAAGAGCTCAGAGATGCTGGCAAAACCCCAGAGTTCAGCACTGATCACACACCATGGAAACTGCCATGAACAGGCTCCACTCACAGTGAAAGAGAAACAAGGGGGGGGAGTAGAGAGGTTCCACTCAACGAGTGGTGGAGGTGGATACTTCCTCCCAACAAAGCGTACTTAAACAAAGGGATCCACCCGCATGTATAACATATCAAGAGATTCCCATTCATACCATGTGTGTCCCACGGTCGTGGAGAATACACATCTGTTATTAAAATACCCCTCACACACCAAAAGGGCCCTTGGTGTCATGCTTCATCATAGGGGTCTTCCCGCCCCTCTACGGGACGGGGCGTGCTACGACCAGCGTGTACGTGGGAGCACTGTTCTTGGTAGGACTACTATGTGTAGTGCACGGGTGTGCAAGGAAGGGTCAGGAGTGAGTGGAGAGTGATGTTAAAAAATACCTGGCTTACTGGACTAGGAAAAAATTTTTATTCTGCCATCTAAGCTGGTATTAATAAAAATGTGGGGATGGAGGGTGTATGCCTCAATGAGCTTGACCTCCTGGTGTCGACATGTTTCGAAGCTTACCCCAAGCTTCTTCGTCAGGACCTAAGAAGATCCCTTCCAACAATGCACTGTGATGTGGTGAGAAATAGTGGGTGAAAAAATAAATAAATAAACATAGGAGGTAAATAGCCTCCAAAAGTTGGTACCGCCCCACTGGGTCTTACGTGCTCCTTGTAACCTAAATGGAGAAAATGGTATGATATGAGAGATATACAGGACATTACTGTTATAAGGACAGACGCTCATTCCGTGGTGTTTAAAACAGTGATCTGAAAAGGAAGTGAGCAATGATCGTCTTCTAGCCTTATCACGTGATCTGTGATAAAAAACATAGTGTGACATACTACATTAAAATACACAATAACAAAACAACAGAAAACACACACTCTACTCATAAAGGAAACGAAGTTCCTGTAGGGCGAAAATGTCATTTGTGGTTGTTTGCATGCCCAACAAAGCAGAGAAATGAACACATACTTGCTGCAAAAAGGATAATTTCCTCATGAGCTCATTTACCGGGTGGTTGAAGTGCCAAAATAGGCTACCTAAATAGCGAGAGAGAGGAAAATGTACTCCCATTGTCATTTTTAGAAGGTTGACCTTCCACCTGCCGGCTGTGCCGTACTTACGCCTCCTAGGATCAATGTCCTGCTGGAAAAACCACCCCGGTCGGCTCCGTCGATAAATTAAGATCGGAGTAAATGTACTTTAAATACCCCCTCCAATCAGGGAATGAGTGTCAAAAAACGCCCCGTATGGCGGACCAATAGACGGTCCCTGCTAGTAGAGTAACCTAAAGCGCGCAGGCGCTGCTGCACGAGACCCGGAGCCGGAAGGTAGAGGCAGACGGGTCATTGCAATGAGACTGTAAGGACCCCCAGGGAGGTGTCTAAGTAGGTGCCTGATGGAGCGCCTTACATAAACTCATAATTAAAAGAGTAAAAGAGGCTTTGGGGTGTGTGTAAAGGATAATCTACATAACACAAAATCGAGTGTAATGAAACCTCGCAAAATAAATGAACTATGGAAGATATCATTATTAAGAAAATAATTAGGTGTCCAAATACTTTGCCTGTAACATACGGATTAACAGATATTGATCTGGAAGGTTGATATAAAATTAAATCTAAACATATGTAACAGGTAGGAAAAATGCCCCAACCATGCCTAGTGAAGACACACAGCTGGTGTATGGCTGCATCAAGAGGTATGTGTATGTATCGGATAGCTACTACAGGGGGGCTTCGGCTGTGGTCAGGGGGCAAATGACAAGTACATGTAAAAACGAAAAGAGATAACCCAGTGGTCCTGGAGTGGTACCATGCTGGTTCTAGGCAGATACGAGGGGCAAAAGAGAAGGAAAGAAGGCAGACTTGAAGGGGTATCTCTAGTCAGGTAGATAACCGGTAGTTGAACAGTGCTTAGTTAAGTATGATGACGGTGGTTATACTCGGAACTGATTCCATGGTATATCCTCATTTAATCCATGGATGTGTGTTTTGAGACGGAACACCCAACGTTGTTCCTTCTCTAGGAGGCTGTGTTCGTTACTCAATTGTTCTATCACTGTCCACTGTAAATCATCTATACAGTGGCTTTTGGAAATATAGTGATTGGACATCTTGGTAGTGCTCCTACCACATCTGACATTGCTGCGATGTTCGCCAATACGTACCTTGATTGGTCTGGATGTCATACCCACATACTCAAGGCCACACGGACAAGTAATTAGATACACAACATTTTTGCTGTTGCAATTCGTGAAGTTCCTCTGATCCCACTTATCGCCATTCCGGAATGTAATGTGTGTGCTTTTTCTCGTCAGATGACAAGTGCTGCAGTTCCCACAGGGATGATGCCCCTGTACTGGGGGTAGTAGACCAACAGGTCTTGGTCGAGATATGTTCTTAGGTCTTGTATGAACAAGCATGTCTCTTAAGTTGCGTCCCCGCTTGTGGGCAAACATAGGTTTCGTTATGTTTAATCCGCAGGAATTGAGTAGACGCCAGTGTTTATTCACTATCTTAGTGATCTGGTTAGAATGTGTATTGTAAGTTGTTACACATATCGGTCTCTCATCGATCTGGTTTGCCACTTTGTCTTCCAAAAGAGCCTCTCTGTTATTATTCCTTGCTCTTTTTAAGGCTTTGTCAACGATTTTCTTAGGGTAATTGCGTTTCATCAGTTTGGTACGTAGTTCAGATGCTTGTTGTTTGAAGTCACTGAGTTCAGTACAGTTTCTCCGCAGACGCAGGAACTGGCCGTACGGTAAGTTTTCCCTCAGGTGACGGGGGTGAAAACTGTCAAACAGAAGTAGACAGTTCTTAGCTGTTGCTTTAAAGTGTGTCGTGGTTTTGAGTTTCCCCTGTTCAGGGTAGATATTCAGGTCCAAGAACACCAGGTTTTCCGCTGACACACTGTGTGTAAATTTCAGAAAAGCATTCTGTTGGTTAAGCCACAGCATGAATGCCTCTGTTGATTCCATGTCGCCCTCCCACACGACCAAGACATCGTCAATGTACCTTTTCCATACTTTGATGTGAGCAAGGTATGGGTTCGTCGTGTGTAGGATCTTGTTGGTTTCCAGATGGTGTACATAGAGCCCGGCTAGACTTGGAGCAAAGGTACTCCCCATGCTGGTACCGTGACGTTGTTCATATATGTTGTCAGCATACATAAAGAAATTGCGGGTGAGAGCCAATGAAACACATTCCATCACCAGACTACAAGGTGTCTGGTACTCCCAGGGAGTAGAGAATAGAACCTCCTCAATGATTAGCAGTGTTTCGTCGTGTGGGAGACTGGTATATAGGCTCTCCACGTCTAATCCCATGAGTAAATTTTTGGTGGGGTCAAAATCAATATCCCGCAGAATTTGTAGGACGTTCTTGGTATCACGTAAGTATGTACTGGTGCTTTGAACCAACGGTCGAAGGAACGCATCTGCGAATCTAGACAGAGGTTCCAAAATGGAATTCACACCAGAGACGATGGGTCTACCAGGTGGTGAGACCAGGTTCTTATGGATTCTAGGTATGGTGTAGAAATAGGGGATCCTGGGATTGGTATTAACCAGGAATTCAGCCTCCTTCTTGGAGATCCAGTCGTTGGCTAGGGCCTCCTCTACCATTGTGACAATCCTGACCCTTATCGACTCAGTGGGATCAGTCAGCAGGATTCCATAGTTCCTGCGGTCATCCAGCAGTTTCCTACATTCAATGTCATAGTTGACAGTGGTTTGTAAAACAATGGCTCCCCCTTTATCTGCAGGTTTGATGGTGATATCCTGGTTTGTTGATAGTTCATGTATAGCCACCTTCTCCTCCCTTGATGTATTGTGAAAGGTGTTACCACAACCTGTAGTGATGTCTTGGATTTCACCCATCACCGCTTTCTCAAAAGCAAGCAACTCTACCGGTAGGGTGGAGTTAGGGGGAACAAAAGTGGATTTGTTACGGAGGCCAGTATCTTGTCTAACCCCCTCAGTGGTAGATGGATTGTTCTCAAAGAAAACCTTCAATTTCAATTTACGTATGAATTCGGTAATCTCAGTGAGGATCTTAAATTTATCCAACCGATTAGTGGGTACAAAACCCAATCCTCTCTCAAGGACCTTCTTTTGTGTTGGTGTAAGAACCACATCGGTGAGATTAACCACCAGATTTACTTCCGGCTCGTTGATGGTTGAGGAGGTATGTTGTTGGTCATACTCCTGGTTGACATCCGTGGGGTCTCGGTCTCGGGTGCAGACCAAAGGACGTTGTGTCCTCCTCTGTTGCGGGCCCTCCGTGGGCCTTGGCGTGCCCCTAAAAAAGGTTGTGGGTTGTAATTGTATTCGTACTCTTGAGGAGGAGGTATCCATTGTGGAAAAGGTCCCATCATAGGTGGACCATAAGCGTATGGGGGATACATCGGGGGGCCTTGATAACCATCCCATCTCCCTCCCCTCTGGTACGGAGGGCGCTGGTTGTAGTTGCCTCTCCCTCTATAGAAACGTTTACCACTGCCCCTGCTGGAGTTAGAGTTATCTGAACCAGTGTCAGAGGAGTCACCATCCTCACTCTGTTCCTGGTTCTTGGGAACATAGTCATCTCGTATATAGGGATATACTCGTTCGTGACTGAACCGTGAAGTGTCCTTCTTTAGTTTGTTATATTTGCTTTGTTTTAAAGTCATTTCGAACTCAGTCATCTCTTGATTGAGTTCCTCTAAACGTTTCTTGAGTACACTGGGGGATATATAGGCTTTCAAACGGACTTCTAGATTGACAATCTCGACTTTGAGTTCTTGTGTGAGTCTGGTGGCTGTTTTTATAATTAGGACTAGCCAGTCCCGGGTGCAATGCCACGAGATTAGTGACCAATCACGTTTGAAAGTCTTATCCTGTTGGAAAATGAAAGGCTCATTGCGGACAATTAAACCTTGGGGGGCTGCATTGGCCCGCAGGTATTCCGTCATTAATAGACCATGCAGGGCAGTTCTGATCTGGTTTCTCCTTAAGTTAGCTAGCTCATCCCAATCAGCATGATTGGGACCTGGATCGGTATTGCTCAGTCCTTCAAAAGGGTTGATAGCTGCCAGGATCCTTTCTACTTCGTCGTCAGCGAAGGTTAGACCCATGTTGTCTGCCATCTTGGTGAACCGGAGGTGTAAGTATAGTGATACTTGATAGAGTGTGTGTGTCGACTGGGAAAAGTTATGTGAAGGAGGTTAGTAGTATGGTAGTCTACAAAAAAGTATGTGTAGCAGAGGTAAATAGCCTTTGCTCTTAGATGAAAATGGGATATGTAGTGCTAATATTAATAGCACTGATATCACAGTACCCAGAATTTGGGTGAAAACAAAAAACTCCCACAGCTGTACGCTGTCTATCATGGAAAGAGAAACAAGGGGGGGGAGTAGAGAGGTTCCACTCAACGAGTGGTGGAGGTGGATACTTCCTCCCAACAAAGCGTACTTAAACAAAGGGATCCACCCGCATGTATAACATATCAAGAGATTCCCATTCATACCATGTGTGTCCCACGGTCGTGGAGAATACACATCTGTTATTAAAATACCCCTCACACACCAAAAGGGCCCTTGGTGTCATGCTTCATCATAGGGGTCTTCCCGCCCCTCTACGGGACGGGGCGTGCTACGACCAGCGTGTACGTGGGAGCACTGTTCTTGGTAGGACTACTATGTGTAGTGCACGGGTGTGCAAGGAAGGGTCAGGAGTGAGTGGAGAGTGATGTTAAAAAATACCTGGCTTACTGGACTAGGAAAAAATTTTTATTCTGCCATCTAAGCTGGTATTAATAAAAATGTGGGGATGGAGGGTGTATGCCTCAATGAGCTTGACCTCCTGGTGTCGACATGTTTCGAAGCTTACCCCAAGCTTCTTCGTCAGGACCTAAGAAGATCCCTTCCAACAATGCACTGTGATGTGGTGAGAAATAGTGGGTGAAAAAATAAATAAATAAACATAGGAGGTAAATAGCCTCCAAAAGTTGGTACCGCCCCACTGGGTCTTACGTGCTCCTTGTAACCTAAATGGAGAAAATGGTATGATATGAGAGATATACAGGACATTACTGTTATAAGGACAGACGCTCATTCCGTGGTGTTTAAAACAGTGATCTGAAAAGGAAGTGAGCAATGATCGTCTTCTAGCCTTATCACGTGATCTGTGATAAAAAACATAGTGTGACATACTACATTAAAATACACAATAACAAAACAACAGAAAACACACACTCTACTCATAAAGGAAACGAAGTTCCTGTAGGGCGAAAATGTCATTTGTGGTTGTTTGCATGCCCAACAAAGCAGAGAAATGAACACATACTTGCTGCAAAAAGGATAATTTCCTCATGAGCTCATTTACCGGGTGGTTGAAGTGCCAAAATAGGCTACCTAAATAGCGAGAGAGAGGAAAATGTACTCCCATTGTCATTTTTAGAAGGTTGACCTTCCACCTGCCGGCTGTGCCGTACTTACGCCTCCTAGGATCAATGTCCTGCTGGAAAAACCACCCCGGTCGGCTCCGTCGATAAATTAAGATCGGAGTAAATGTACTTTAAATACCCCCTCCAATCAGGGAATGAGTGTCAAAAAACGCCCCGTATGGCGGACCAATAGACGGTCCCTGCTAGTAGAGTAACCTAAAGCGCGCAGGCGCTGCTGCACGAGACCCGGAGCCGGAAGGTAGAGGCAGACGGGTCATTGCAATGAGACTGTAAGGACCCCCAGGGAGGTGTCTAAGTAGGTGCCTGATGGAGCGCCTTACATAAACTCATAATTAAAAGAGTAAAAGAGGCTTTGGGGTGTGTGTAAAGGATAATCTACATAACACAAAATCGAGTGTAATGAAACCTCGCAAAATAAATGAACTATGGAAGATATCATTATTAAGAAAATAATTAGGTGTCCAAATACTTTGCCTGTAACATACGGATTAACAGATATTGATCTGGAAGGTTGATATAAACTTAAATCTAAACATATGTAACAGGTAGGAAAAATGCCCCAACCATGCCTAGTGAAGACACACAGCTGGTGTATGGCTGCATCAAGAGGTATGTGTATGTATCGGATAGCTACTACAGGGGGGCTTCGGCTGTGGTCAGGGGGCAAATGACAAGTACATGTAAAAACGAAAAGAGATAACCCAGTGGTCCTGGAGTGGTACCATGCTGGTTCTAGGCAGATACGAGGGGCAAAAGAGAAGGAAAGAAGGCAGACTTGAAGGGGTATCTCTAGTCAGGTAGATAACCGGTAGTTGAACAGTGCTTAGTTAAGTATGATGACGGTGGTTATACTCGGAACTGATTCCATGGTATATCCTCATTTAATCCATGGATGTGTGTTTTGAGACGGAACACCCAACGTTGTTCCTTCTCTAGGAGGCTGTGTTCGTTACTCAATTGTTCTATCACTGTCCACTGTAAATCATCTATACAGTGGCTTTTGGAAATATAGTGATTGGACATCTTGGTAGTGCTCCTACCACATCTGACATTGCTGCGATGTTCGCCAATACGTACCTTGATTGGTCTGGATGTCATACCCACATACTCAAGGCCACACGGACAAGTAATTAGATACACAACATTTTTGCTGTTGCAATTCGTGAAGTTCCTCTGATCCCACTTATCGCCATTCCGGAATGTAATGTGTGTGCTTTTTCTCGTCAGATGACAAGTGCTGCAGTTCCCACAGGGATGATGCCCCTGTACTGGGGGTAGTAGACCAACAGGTCTTGGTCGAGATATGTTCTTAGGTCTTGTATGAACAAGCATGTCTCTTAAGTTGCGTCCCCGCTTGTGGGCAAACATAGGTTTCGTTATGTTTAATCCGCAGGAATTGAGTAGACGCCAGTGTTTATTCACTATCTTAGTGATCTGGTTAGAATGTGTATTGTAAGTTGTTACACATATCGGTCTCTCATCGATCTGGTTTGCCACTTTGTCTTCCAAAAGAGCCTCTCTGTTATTATTCCTTGCTCTTTTTAAGGCTTTGTCAACGATTTTCTTAGGGTAATTGCGTTTCATCAGTTTGGTACGTAGTTCAGATGCTTGTTGTTTGAAGTCACTGAGTTCAGTACAGTTTCTCCGCAGACGCAGGAACTGGCCGTACGGTAAGTTTTCCCTCAGGTGACGGGGGTGAAAACTGTCAAACAGAAGTAGACAGTTCTTAGCTGTTGCTTTAAAGTGTGTCGTGGTTTTGAGTTTCCCCTGTTCAGGGTAGATATTCAGGTCCAAGAACACCAGGTTTTCCGCTGACACACTGTGTGTAAATTTCAGAAAAGCATTCTGTTGGTTAAGCCACAGCATGAATGCCTCTGTTGATTCCATGTCGCCCTCCCACACGACCAAGACATCGTCAATGTACCTTTTCCATACTTTGATGTGAGCAAGGTATGGGTTCGTCGTGTGTAGGATCTTGTTGGTTTCCAGATGGTGTACATAGAGCCCGGCTAGACTTGGAGCAAAGGTACTCCCCATGCTGGTACCGTGACGTTGTTCATATATGTTGTCAGCATACATAAAGAAATTGCGGGTGAGAGCCAATGAAACACATTCCATCACCAGACTACAAGGTGTCTGGTACTCCCAGGGAGTAGAGAATAGAACCTCCTCAATGATTAGCAGTGTTTCGTCGTGTGGGAGACTGGTATATAGGCTCTCCACGTCTAATCCCATGAGTAAATTTTTGGTGGGGTCAAAATCAATATCCCGCAGAATTTGTAGGACGTTCTTGGTATCACGTAAGTATGTACTGGTGCTTTGAACCAACGGTCGAAGGAACGCATCTGCGAATCTAGACAGAGGTTCCAAAATGGAATTCACACCAGAGACGATGGGTCTACCAGGTGGTGAGACCAGGTTCTTATGGATTTTAGGTATGGTGTAGAAATAGGGGATCCTGGGATTGGTATTAACCAGGAATTCAGCCTCCTTCTTGGAGATCCAGTCGTTGGCTAGGGCCTCCTCTACCATTGTGACAATCCTGACCCTTATCGACTCAGTGGGATCAGTCAGCAGGATTCCATAGTTCCTGCGGTCATCCAGCAGTTTCCTACATTCAATGTCATAGTTGACAGTGGTTTGTAAAACAATGGCTCCCCCTTTATCTGCAGGTTTGATGGTGATATCCTGGTTTGTTGATAGTTCATGTATAGCCACCTTCTCCTCCCTTGATGTATTGTGAAAGGTGTTACCACAACCTGTAGTGATGTCTTGGATTTCACCCATCACCGCTTTCTCAAAAGCAAGCAACTCTACCGGTAGGGTGGAGTTAGGGGGAACAAAAGTGGATTTGTTACGGAGGCCAGTATCTTGTCTAACCCCCTCAGTGGTAGATGGATTGTTCTCAAAGAAAACCTTCAATTTCAATTTACGTATGAATTCGGTAATCTCAGTGAGGATCTTAAATTTATCCAACCGATTAGTGGGTACAAAACCCAATCCTCTCTCAAGGACCTTCTTTTGTGTTGGTGTAAGAACCACATCGGTGAGATTAACCACCAGATTTACTTCCGGCTCGTTGATGGTTGAGGAGGTATGTTGTTGGTCATACTCCTGGTTGACATCCGTGGGGTCTCGGTCTCGGGTGCAGACCAAAGGACGTTGTGTCCTCCTCTGTTGCGGGCCCTCCGTGGGCCTTGGCGTGCCCCTAAAAAAGGTTGTGGGTTGTAATTGTATTCGTACTCTTGAGGAGGAGGTATCCATTGTGGAAAAGGTCCCATCATAGGTGGACCATAAGCGTATGGGGGATACATCGGGGGGCCTTGATAACCATCCCATCTCCCTCCCCTCTGGTACGGAGGGCGCTGGTTGTAGTTGCCTCTCCCTCTATAGAAACGTTTACCACTGCCCCTGCTGGAGTTAGAGTTATCTGAACCAGTGTCAGAGGAGTCACCATCCTCACTCTGTTCCTGGTTCTTGGGAACATAGTCATCTCGTATATAGGGATATACTCGTTCGTGACTGAACCGTGAAGTGTCCTTCTTTAGTTTGTTATATTTGCTTTGTTTTAAAGTCATTTCGAACTCAGTCATCTCTTGATTGAGTTCCTCTAAACGTTTCTTGAGTACACTGGGGGATATATAGGCTTTCAAACGGACTTCTAGATTGACAATCTCGACTTTGAGTTCTTGTGTGAGTCTGGTGGCTGTTTTTATAATTAGGACTAGCCAGTCCCGGGTGCAATGCCACGAGATTAGTGACCAATCACGTTTGAAAGTCTTATCCTGTTGGAAAATGAAAGGCTCATTGCGGACAATTAAACCTTGGGGGGCTGCATTGGCCCGCAGGTATTCCGTCATTAATAGACCATGCAGGGCAGTTCTGATCTGGTTTCTCCTTAAGTTAGCTAGCTCATCCCAATCAGCATGATTGGGACCTGGATCGGTATTGCTCAGTCCTTCAAAAGGGTTGATAGCTGCCAGGATCCTTTCTACTTCGTCGTCAGCGAAGGTTAGACCCATGTTGTCTGCCATCTTGGTGAACCGGAGGTGTAAGTATAGTGATACTTGATAGAGTGTGTGTGTCGACTGGGAAAAGTTATGTGAAGGAGGTTAGTAGTATGGTAGTCTACAAAAAAGTATGTGTAGCAGAGGTAAATAGCCTTTGCTCTTAGATGAAAATGGGATATGTAGTGCTAATATTAATAGCACTGATATCACAGTACCCAGAATTTGGGTGAAAACAAAAAACTCCCACAGCTGTACGCTGTCTATCATGGAAAGAGAAACAAGGGGGGGGAGTAGAGAGGTTCCACTCAACGAGTGGTGGAGGTGGATACTTCCTCCCAACAAAGCGTACTTAAACAAAGGGATCCACCCGCATGTATAACATATCAAGAGATTCCCATTCATACCATGTGTGTCCCACGGTCGTGGAGAATACACATCTGTTATTAAAATACCCCTCACACACCAAAAGGGCCCTTGGTGTCATGCTTCATCATAGGGGTCTTCCCGCCCCTCTACGGGACGGGGCGTGCTACGACCAGCGTGTACGTGGGAGCACTGTTCTTGGTAGGACTACTATGTGTAGTGCACGGGTGTGCAAGGAAGGGTCAGGAGTGAGTGGAGAGTGATGTTAAAAAATACCTGGCTTACTGGACTAGGAAAAAATTTTTATTCTGCCATCTAAGCTGGTATTAATAAAAATGTGGGGATGGAGGGTGTATGCCTCAATGAGCTTGACCTCCTGGTGTCGACATGTTTCGAAGCTTACCCCAAGCTTCTTCGTCAGGACCTAAGAAGATCCCTTCCAACAATGCACTGTGATGTGGTGAGAAATAGTGGGTGAAAAAATAAATAAATAAACATAGGAGGTAAATAGCCTCCAAAAGTTGGTACCGCCCCACTGGGTCTTACGTGCTCCTTGTAACCTAAATGGAGAAAATGGTATGATATGAGAGATATACAGGACATTACTGTTATAAGGACAGACGCTCATTCCGTGGTGTTTAAAACAGTGATCTGAAAAGGAAGTGAGCAATGATCGTCTTCTAGCCTTATCACGTGATCTGTGATAAAAAACATAGTGTGACATACTACATTAAAATACACAATAACAAAACAACAGAAAACACACACTCTACTCATAAAGGAAACGAAGTTCCTGTAGGGCGAAAATGTCATTTGTGGTTGTTTGCATGCCCAACAAAGCAGAGAAATGAACACATACTTGCTGCAAAAAGGATAATTTCCTCATGAGCTCATTTACCGGGTGGTTGAAGTGCCAAAATAGGCTACCTAAATAGCGAGAGAGAGGAAAATGTACTCCCATTGTCATTTTTAGAAGGTTGACCTTCCACCTGCCGGCTGTGCCGTACTTACGCCTCCTAGGATCAATGTCCTGCTGGAAAAACCACCCCGGTCGGCTCCGTCGATAAATTAAGATCGGAGTAAATGTACTTTAAATACCCCCTCCAATCAGGGAATGAGTGTCAAAAAACGCCCCGTATGGCGGACCAATAGACGGTCCCTGCTAGTAGAGTAACCTAAAGCGCGCAGGCGCTGCTGCACGAGACCCGGAGCCGGAAGGTAGAGGCAGACGGGTCATTGCAATGAGACTGTAAGGACCCCCAGGGAGGTGTCTAAGTAGGTGCCTGATGGAGCGCCTTACATAAACTCATAATTAAAAGAGTAAAAGAGGCTTTGGGGTGTGTGTAAAGGATAATCTACATAACACAAAATCGAGTGTAATGAAACCTCGCAAAATAAATGAACTATGGAAGATATCATTATTAAGAAAATAATTAGGTGTCCAAATACTTTGCCTGTAACATACGGATTAACAGATATTGATCTGGAAGGTTGATATAAAATTAAATCTAAACATATGTAACAGGTAGGAAAAATGCCCCAACCATGCCTAGTGAAGACACACAGCTGGTGTATGGCTGCATCAAGAGGTATGTGTATGTATCGGATAGCTACTACAGGGGGGCTTCGGCTGTGGTCAGGGGGCAAATGACAAGTACATGTAAAAACGAAAAGAGATAACCCAGTGGTCCTGGAGTGGTACCATGCTGGTTCTAGGCAGATACGAGGGGCAAAAGAGAAGGAAAGAAGGCAGACTTGAAGGGGTATCTCTAGTCAGGTAGATAACCGGTAGTTGAACAGTGCTTAGTTAAGTATGATGACGGTGGTTATACTCGGAACTGATTCCATGGTATATCCTCATTTAATCCATGGATGTGTGTTTTGAGACGGAACACCCAACGTTGTTCCTTCTCTAGGAGGCTGTGTTCGTTACTCAATTGTTCTATCACTGTCCACTGTAAATCATCTATACAGTGGCTTTTGGAAATATAGTGATTGGACATCTTGGTAGTGCTCCTACCACATCTGACATTGCTGCGATGTTCGCCAATACGTACCTTGATTGGTCTGGATGTCATACCCACATACTCAAGGCCACACGGACAAGTAATTAGATACACAACATTTTTGCTGTTGCAATTCGTGAAGTTCCTCTGATCCCACTTATCGCCATTCCGGAATGTAATGTGTGTGCTTTTTCTCGTCAGATGACAAGTGCTGCAGTTCCCACAGGGATGATGCCCCTGTACTGGGGGTAGTAGACCAACAGGTCTTGGTCGAGATATGTTCTTAGGTCTTGTATGAACAAGCATGTCTCTTAAGTTGCGTCCCCGCTTGTGGGCAAACATAGGTTTCGTTATGTTTAATCCGCAGGAATTGAGTAGACGCCAGTGTTTATTCACTATCTTAGTGATCTGGTTAGAATGTGTATTGTAAGTTGTTACACATATCGGTCTCTCATCGATCTGGTTTGCCACTTTGTCTTCCAAAAGAGCCTCTCTGTTATTATTCCTTGCTCTTTTTAAGGCTTTGTCAACGATTTTCTTAGGGTAATTGCGTTTCATCAGTTTGGTACGTAGTTCAGATGCTTGTTGTTTGAAGTCACTGAGTTCAGTACAGTTTCTCCGCAGACGCAGGAACTGGCCGTACGGTAAGTTTTCCCTCAGGTGACGGGGGTGAAAACTGTCAAACAGAAGTAGACAGTTCTTAGCTGTTGCTTTAAAGTGTGTCGTGGTTTTGAGTTTCCCCTGTTCAGGGTAGATATTCAGGTCCAAGAACACCAGGTTTTCCGCTGACACACTGTGTGTAAATTTCAGAAAAGCATTCTGTTGGTTAAGCCACAGCATGAATGCCTCTGTTGATTCCATGTCGCCCTCCCACACGACCAAGACATCGTCAATGTACCTTTTCCATACTTTGATGTGAGCAAGGTATGGGTTCGTCGTGTGTAGGATCTTGTTGGTTTCCAGATGGTGTACATAGAGCCCGGCTAGACTTGGAGCAAAGGTACTCCCCATGCTGGTACCGTGACGTTGTTCATATATGTTGTCAGCATACATAAAGAAATTGCGGGTGAGAGCCAATGAAACACATTCCATCACCAGACTACAAGGTGTCTGGTACTCCCAGGGAGTAGTCCTACCAAGAACAGTGCTCCCACGTACACGCTGGTCGTAGCACGCCCCGTCCCGTAGAGGGGCGGGAAGACCCCTATGATGAAGCATGACACCAAGGGCCCTTTTGGTGTGTGAGGGGTATTTTAATAACAGATGTGTATTCTCCACGACCGTGGGACACACATGGTATGAATGGGAATCTCTTGATATGTTATACATGCGGGTGGATCCCTTTGTTTAAGTCCACTCACAGTGAGACAGCTCAGGAAGCTGTAAATGCTGCAGTGATCCGAATGGAACCTGCAGATCACGTGTTCCAGTGCTTGTGAGATAGCTTGCTGTGTCAAAGTGCGTTGATAGCAGCAGCTGCTTCAGGCAGCATATCGGGGCTGCGACCTCAAACGCTAAAAGAAAAAAGAAAAAAAAAACGGTCCCGAAAGTGAAAGAGGACCGCACTGCAGACGATTTCTTGTCTTTATGGGGCCATGTGTTTAAACACATGGCCCCATAAAGATAAGAAATTGTTTGCGACGAACGGAAAGCAGACGAGCCCGTCCAAGTGGGCCGTCTGAAAAAGCCAAAAGTACACGACACAAAAAGCTCTTTTCCAATGGCTGGCCACCGTTTAGCATAAATGGTGATGCCAGCCAATGGGAAAGAGGAGCGGGACTTGAAGCCCTTTACTGAAAGTCCTCAAAAACATTAAATCTCGCCGAAAGCTGCGCATGTGCGCAGCCACGCCAGCCGAGACCTGAAAAGCAGTGTATGCTGTTTCTAGGTGGAGTGGAGGGAAGGAGAAGGAGGGGGGAGGATCTATTTGATGAAACTAGGTGGTCGTAAGGAGAAAGAAGCGGAAAGAATAGCTCCAATTAGGTGCAAGGGCCTTCACACACCCCAGAGGATGTCATGCTTCAACATTGGGCAGCTCCTCATTGGGTCGGTGCTACAATGTCCAACGGGCCCCGCAGGGGGGCTCTGTACCGGAGGTCTTCTCTGGTTGCCGATGTGAAGCTAAATGATAATATTGGGGCGTATGTGTGGTGAGTAGAAGTGGGAGGATGTGATTGTGATTTACAAATGGCTACAGGAATCCCAAAAATTATTTTTTTCGCTGGGTTCCTGTGCTATGAGTAAAAAAAACGACTGGAAAGTAGTGGGTGAGGAGGGAAAATGATGCCCGCTACAGCCCAGGGTGATGTATGAGGTGTGGAGTGGTCGACATGTTTCATGCCCAATGTAGTCCAAGCGGATCTAGGCATTTCATCAGGACCGGGGGATCCTCATCTACTCTAAGGGAACGGGATGGGTGTGTGTAAAGAGAGGTCACCTACCCTACAGTCAGGACTCGTGCTGTAGTCCTGTATGAAAGTGAAAAATTGATTAAAACAAGGTAAAGTGATCTATACCTTCTGGAAAAACATCTGGTGGGGAAAAAAAGCACAAGTAAAAAATGGTTAGATAACCACAGTTACAAGTAGTCGGGAGGCTCAAGTGCTTGTGGAGCGGAAAGATAGAGGCATATCACCTTCACAGGACAAGATAAAAAAACATTAGTGCAAATTCAAAGACTGGACAGAAAGTCCAAGTGCATGCAATTCCACACATCAAAGTCATGCATTTTTGTTGGTAATGCAGTGGTTATGCCACGTTGCTATGTGTACCACCACATGTGTCCCTCACTGGGATTTCTGCTCCTCCAAAGAGGATCCATCCTCTGGCCTCAAAGTTCCATCATCCTGCACCACCACACAGGGATTCCAATCCCCTTTGTACCACCTGCTGCTGGATCGTCTCCAGTCTCTAAATCCCCTCTGTTGAAATGTCCCTTGACTAAGGCAATCTTGTGGAGGACAGTCCGCCGGGGTCACTATTGTCCAGATCATTAGCAAAGACCAGACATCATAGTATCAAAGAAGTGGCTTTTCGCTTGCTCCACCACTCGTAGCTGGGTCAGAAAGAAATGTTTTGTACTATAGGTTTATCGCTCTGAGCTTTCGCTTAGCCTCTATATGCTATTTTCGTTGGGACTGAACCCTCCTGTTACCATCTGGGTAAATGTCGATAGCTTGGCTCTTAAACTGCTGGTTCGCTGTCTCTAGAGCTGCATGTAGGATACAGTTGTAATCCTGTAATTGAGAATTCACAGTATGAGGGCCAGGGTATACCACTAGGGCAGGGATCAGCAATGTATGTGCTTTCTCCACCAGAAACAGTTCAGAGTCCCTGTGGTCATGCTCAAATTGCACATACTCCATCAGAAACCGTTCTATAGGCGTTCCCTCTGCGGTTTCTCGAAATCCAAGAAACTGCAGGCTATTTCAACGCGAGAGGACCGCTGTGACTTCTGCCCTATATTCCTGTATATGTGTTCATGTCACCATCTGCATAATTTGTAGCCTTAAAGCAGTCATCTTCCATATTCGTTCCACAATGGCACCCTCTGCTGATTGCACCCTCCCTGCCTTATTTCACAAGTCTGTCCGTAGCACCTCTAGTGACACCCTATCAATTTTCCCTTTCAATACTGTTCACAAGCCCAGAATGGCCACCATAATGAACGCTCTTTCACCACCATCTTCTGCTCTGCCTTTGTCTGCTTGCCTGGTCACCCACTGCGCCAGAGCCTGAGGAGTCATATAGTGCATCACAGTGTTACCCTGTGGTGGTTTAGGAGCTTTGTCTTTACTCATATCACTTTATTATGCCCAGGCTTTGCACACCACGAATTTCCAGTGTTTAATGTTTCCACTGGTTAGAGGTCTCTCTCGGTCAGTAGTATTTCAGCATCGAACACCGGTGTCGGAGTATCCACACCAAGCACCTACAAGCCCAATACTACTAGGTGAGCCCTGTCCGCTTCTCATGGGGGGTGGGGGGTCTCAACAAGAGACTTACACTTGTGTACATACACTGTTAAGCCGGGACCCCATGACCACGGGGTTCACCACTAAGATCCCCGATCCAGGCCCATGGTCCTCATACCTCATTTCAGTGGCAACTGCAAGGTGTAGGGGTAGATAATCATTGTATATGGCCTGTCGCTACCAATCGCGGACCCCAGGATGGGACTATCCCAGTCCAGTATCTGCTGGGTAGGACCCACGGGGATTGTCATCTTGGCCCTGGTCAGAACCAGAAACAGCCACAAGTGACTAATGGCGCCGTCTTTGCCGATGGGTCGAACTTCACAGCAGGCGGCAACCTGATCAGGCCCCTCGGCCACCCATCACTGGGCCCTATGTATGGCTCTGCACTTTGATGCTCAAGGCTGTCCATGCTGGAAGGCTCACACTCCAGTCCTCCCTACAAAGGCTGCCACCCAGCCAACAGGAAACCGAGAACAGAGAGGCAAGCACAGCCCTCGCCGGGGCTCAACGGCATTGCCACAGTCCCGGGCAGTCGGAGGGGCAAATGACTTTGCATCTCAGGGATCCAGCACACAGTATTAAGCAGGATCAAGCCGTGTGAGCAGGAAGCTCGATCTTCCCTGCTGCATTAGCCCCCCCCCCCCCCCGCAAGAATCCAAACCTTTTTTAAATGTAATTTTGAAACTGCACTGAGTTCCCCAGGGCAAAACTGAATGCATCTTTTGCAAAAAAAACATTTGCAAACATTTACACCTAGCATAACACTATAAATCAACTGAATTTAATTTTAGGAATAGCATAAAGATACTAGAAGTAAACTGTCAGATGTGTTTACTCTAAAGATGAAACATCTGCGACTGTACGTCTGCAAGGGCACAATAAACTGAAAAGAAACAAAATACTGAGAGAAATTAAATATCTTTTTGATACATTTTCTCAGACCCTGTAAATCCAATGACAGGGCATCAAAATTGTGGAAATGTTAGGCCTTTGCATTACTAAGAGCTATCTGTATTTACATTTTTCAAAAGCTGCTCTGAAGCATGCATGGTGAAAACGTATGACAACATTGATAAGGTCTAAGTAACGTTTTAAAGAACTTCTGTATGCAGTGCCTTTTCTTGGTTACCAAAAAAGATAGTGAATGCAGAAGCTGCATCAGCTGAAAATTAAACCAAGAACAGCAAGGCCACCTGCTCAGATATACTTTGCGTAACTTGGCGAAATTGCTGTGATAAGATTTCTTAGTCAAGGAGTGTCAAGGCCTTGCATTTATTTTCTGAAAGTTCATTAAAAGAAAAGGACTATTTTTATGTTGAAGTGCAAACCCGAATTGGGGCAGTGTTTCTGAAGAGCAAACACGCACACATCAGCATGTCGTAAAAAAGTTTTTGAGCAGAAACATTAACAAACGCAGCTATACAAAACGTACACCATTGTAAGTGATTTTCACGTGGCTAGGAAAGGAAGGGGCATATCAGCAAGGCGAGGCGATAATTTTATCCCCTAATTAGCAAGCTCACGCCAACGCGTGAAAACTTGCGTTAGCGTAGGAATTCCTAACGCCCAGCTTTGCATCTCTATTGAGATGCAAAGTGGGCGTTCCTGACCTGACATGACAGGAGAAATGGCGCTAAGCGACATTTCTCCTATCATCAAGCCCCACGCTATGAAGCATAGCGGCAAGAAAAGTAGCAATAAACCCTGTTATCGCTAATTTCCTTACGCCTGCTTCAGGACTGACTTACCCATGATATCCTATGGAAGGTGAATATCATGGCTATGTTTGTGAGTCCCCATCATCAAGCTAACGCCACATTGCGTGAGATTATCGCTGGGTTTCCAGCGATAATCTCACGTTAGGCAGTTAGCGTGAGGATTTTTATCGCTTTTGAGATGAGTGTTGCTAATAGCACGCCATCTCAGTGATAAAAATCCAAGCTAGCCGGCGATAATTATCCTAGCGCTAAATGCGCTTAGCGATAATTATCGCCGGTTGTTGCTGATATGCCCCGAAGTGGTTTCGGGGTGGATTACATATTCCGGGTTCGCCTTCATCATGTTACACGTTTGCTCTGGCGCTATGTACCCTAAATGATTTGACAAATTCTAGATTATCCAGAATGTCAGCTGAATTTAGCAGGATTTCTTTGTAAATGAAAAAGTATAGACATTCGAATCAGAGAGAGGCACTACTGTTTTTATTTTCAGGCTTCATGAGAAAGTGTAATCAGCAGTATCCCTTTCACATTTACTACTAAACCAAGATGGCGGCAACGATGTAGAGATCTCCCAACAGAAAGGAAAAGAGGCGGAGATCTCTGGCAAGATATTTGTAAACTACATTTTCGAGTATGTAACCAAAATAGCTTTTGTGAATAGGGCCACTCATCTTTACGTATTTTGACGTAAGGAATGGTACCAATATTTCATGTTATGAAAATATGGGAGTGATGCAAGTACAAATTTAGGTATAACATGAGGTTATATATTAGAAGATGTACTTATTTATGTCCTATTTTCATGAATAATTTAATCTAATTCATATAATACATGTTTATCCGTTTAAAAACAAGAGTCTCGTTTTTTTTAATTCCGAATTTTCTTAAAAGTCAAACACCAGTATTTACAATTTGGTACGATTGTTATTTCATGCAGATGGGTATAGGACCAAGAGAGAACTTAAACTGCAGACAATTTGTTTAAGCTTGGAAAAGGATTATACACGTAAAAGAACAGTAATCTTTTTCTCTCCCCATCTTGGTTTTCCTGTCCTTTATCTCTTTCTTCTTGCTCTCTTTTAAATTCACTTTTAATGTATTTTGGTATTTGTTTTCCTTTATCTTTTATATTTCTTTATCTCATTGTTCATGTAAACTCATAGTTCTTTATATGTTGTTTTTCTTCTAGGAAAATGAACCTACCTACTTTCAGAGTGTAGGACTTCAAGGGCTTTGCTGACCATAGAATAAAATCAGACACTTTTTTCAGCGATATTTAATTCAGTGGACTTTGATAGCTTATAATTCCATCCCCTCCCACAAACGCATTACTAGACACCAATGTCCTAAACAACTGACGTGAGGATTGTTACTGCATACCCCATCATTTTAAAATTAGAATTGCTTATACAGGAGCTGAAAGGAAAGTAAGGCAGTAGATGGTATAAATGGAAATTGCAAAGAGGGATTGTGTCAAGTTGAGGAGAAGACAAGCGTAGTGATTTTTTACGATTGATCATTGTTTTTCAGTTTATTCTTATATGTGATTTTGATGATGGGTGTCACCATAAAAGTGTATACAGTGCTCCTTTACTATGTAGAAGCAATGCTGCTCAAGGAATTTGCATCAGCTTTGCTTTTATGATCACATTGTACTATCCGGATGCATATAGTATATACCGCAAAAAAAGTGAATCAAAATATATAAAAAATAAAAATAAAAGTGGAAGTTGCAAAGTATAATGTGGTGTGTCCAGCATTTGGTCTAGATCAGGGGAGAGTTCCACATAAGCTTGGTTGTGCGTAAGTGTATAAGCGCCGAGGGACCAGAACACTTATGTTATGTTACACTTTTACCAACTGAAATTTAAGTCTGTAAGATAGCTCAGGGGATAAATGTACCTGTTGCACAAACTGTGTTTAGACTGAATGTCATCTGGTGCATTGTAGCAGGATGAGTCAAGATTTCATCTACCTAATACTCATCATGTGATACTCAACATGTGACTGATTGCATTGATTAAAAAGAAAATCTAATCTTGCAGCATTTGGACAAAGTGCTGTTTTGAAATAAATAGTAATATGCTCGATATAAGACTGCACAAAGAATTTTGGTTTTATTGTGAAAGTAACAGTCAGTGTTTTTGCTATTACATGTATGATGTGAAGTCCTTCCTTTTATCAATTTTGTTAGTTGGCACAGGCTGTATTTCTTGGCACAGTCATTTAACCTCCAAACGTACTTCTTCTCTTGCCCATCATTTTAAGTGCTGAAAACATAATGTGTGTTATTTGCTGTCTTAGTATTAAGGAAAACAGACCAGTCAACGTTTTTAGATGTTTAGAGTCAAGTGTTACCTAAAGTTTATGCATTTCTTTCATGTGAAAGCCACAGTCTAAATTTCTAACCAATAAGTTGAACACATGCTTACAATTTGCCAAGCTTGAAACAAAGCTAACATCTAGTCTTTAGGGATTTTTTCATCTGTCTATGTGCTATTCGTTGCCAAGAGACCTAACATACAAATGGGTCAAATCGTTGTAAACTTGTTAATGGGTTGAAAGAATAAATCCTAGCATTCAGTTGAAACATTTTAAGCTAAAGAAAAAGTAACCTATCCTTCCCCGCGCTTAAAAATTCAAACAAAAATGATGTCAAATCAAACTGCATACAAGATAGATTTTGGTGCTTAGTAACTGAAAAGACCAACTCTAGAAAATGAATACCATTCTCCGTCCTACTATCCATACGCATGTTCCACAACACAGATGCGGTTAGGAGGCGTACACTAATTTAGCATTACATTAACCTCACTGACCTTATTATCTTTCCTGAAGTACACAGGACTGAGCTGCATCAGTGTATTTATTTTCAAGAAGTAATTGATTTGAGAGCTGAAGCTGTATTTAACATAATGTATAGATTTGTACCCAAAAAATAAAAGAATTTCAAATGTGATAGTTGGCATATTTAAACACCTACACACAAAATTCTCAAGGTTAACATAACTTCTGTATTCCACTACACAAAGGTGACCGGCATTGCTTAAATTATACTGGAGAATAATTATTTGCTTTAGATCTTAACTGAAGCAACAACAATGTCTAAAATACAAACACTGACCTCAACAATATTTAAATAAGTAATCTAATATGAACAGAACATCAACATGCCAGCAATTTGACAATCCATAAAAAGAGTACTTCACACTTATTAAGGGACAATGTTCCTTTACTATTGTAACTCTACTCCGACCATTTGTGCAAGAGTGATTAATGTTAAGATTAAACAATTACATTTTTTACGTTAATATCTTGATGCATAGATATTCATAAGAATGTTGTTTCATTGTACTTTGAGTCTGTGTATTAACCACATTGTTCATTACCAGATTATAAGGTATTAATTCAATGTACATACATTTTACAAGTGTTCTATTACGAGCTGGTTTCAAGTAATCCAAGAATAAAGGGAAGTACTATGCAAGTACAAAAAGGAGTTCACATTTTCTTATATTTCAAACACTATGTAGATGTTTCATTTTTCCCATGAAAATATGTTTTCCACAGTCAAAGCCAATTCATTTTTAGAAAACAAAGCAAGACTTCAAGATGGGAGGCATCCATTACGAGATTCCTGAACATTTTTAATCGCTTGCTTTAGGGACTGAAATCTTAAAGTGCCTTCCCGAGAGACATTTAACTGTTCTGCAGGGCTGGTTCCTAATAGAAAGGGGTGCTACCATAGAAAACTCTACATGAATAGGGCATAAGCTGGTGGCTGTACTGAAAGATAGCTGGCATAAGCAGAATTGTAGAGGTACAATTTGTATTACAAGAAGTTGTATATATGTTTTTTAGGTATGGAGTTTGACAGAAGAGCTGACAAACAGACCTATTACTAACAATATATATCTAGTGGTCTGTGGCTGGCTCCTTTAAAGCAGTGGGTTACTTTCTGACAACCTATTTCGGCTATTGGCATTATACTTTGTTAATTACATCCTAGCTCAGCCCACTGGAATATTCGTTTCTCACCTAATGCTAATGCAGCAGTCTGGGTTCTGAAATAAATTCGAACCGGTCTCCAAAGCCAGGGAAGAACTTCATTGGCTAACAAACAAAAAGAGAGTTGCTTTTAAGGCACTCAGCATAATTCCACCACCGTCCTGATTTCCTTTAAAAACGAATTCTCTTGGTACACTCCAAATAGAGCCACAGCTAAGAAAGTGTCTGTCCCTTCTATTCACAGGGCCTCTTGGGGTGGTAGAATCTTCTCTTGTGCTTCCCCCTGTGTCTGGAATCAAATGCCAGAGCATCTGAGGAATCCATCTAACGTCCTTGCTCTCAGAAAATCATTAAAAACCTGGTTCTTTACTCTTCCCCCTGTAGATTCCTTTTAGACAGTTTCCTCCTTCATACAATAGCCCTTGGGCTTATGCCACGCTTTACAGCATTTAAATCAAATCAAATGGCTGTTTGACCACTCTGATCAAAATCGGTACTTTCAAATGAAACTTTAAAAGGAATGGCAGAATGTACAATGAATTACAACAGCCCTCTTTTTGTAATTGAAGTGTTAAATGTGCTTAAGCATAATTATAAATTGAGGAATATGATAAAACATGAATTAAAGGGAAAACACTATCTGCAGTTTTGTTTATTAATTCCTGTGTAAAAACTCTGCAATATTTTTTTATATTCTAAATAAAAATGAAGGCACACTTAGAATGTGATATGCATGAAATCACGTTGTTTTTATCACTTGTACCGATTCAAAGAGGTTTTGTACAATGAAATACGCCCACTGGAATTAATAGGACCATGTACCAATATCTCCATTTGGTTTTTTGATCCTTTATGTTTGTACTCTAGGTTGGCTGCTTTTCTCCGGGGGAACATCCTACCGAGAGAAGAAGTGGTATGTAGAACCACACCACGCACTGTAGATAGTTTTCATTTAGTCACTAGGTCCTAAGGAATCGCCAACTGATCTATTAGAGACATTTTATAGGCGAGAAACATGTTGACCACTAAGGGGTAGAGAGTAATTTTTGTCAGATTAAAACAAAATAGTCGCCCTCCTTCTTCTTTTTACTTTTTAATCAGGTTGTGACCTCTCCAGAATAAAAATTATTATAGAGGATTCCCTTACCTGTTTTAACCCACACACCACATCTACATCTTACCAGGTCCCTCACACCCACGGCACCTATACGGCAAGGAACAACATATCTCTGATAAAGAGCCCCTTTATGGGTGCCCGTCGAGCATTGCAGCGCCGGCTCGACGAGGAGCAGACCCATATGATGAAGCATGACACCTAGCTTGCTGGGTGTGTGAGAGTCCTAGTTCCGAATAGAGGTATTTCCCACCTCCCCACCACTCTGAGTACTCACCAGGTGGCCAACTTGCCACCCAGGAACACCGTACCTCTTTTGTCTTCTGTATAAAAACTCTGCAATATTTTTCGAATCATGCTTTAGAACTTTTCATTTAAGAATATAATAACAATAACAGCACACAGCTCCTATACCAGTCAATAAATAATACAATATCTCAGGAAAAGTTCTTAATGCATACAAGTACACAGGTGTCTCAAGTACGCATGATATTTTAGTTTACAAACATCAGACATTTTAAGAGATATTGCATCTGGAATAAAGAGTTATGAGCGAAGACTAGCTACAATGTTCATCATTTACTGTGTAATGTCTTCTTTAACTGTATTTTTTTTTTTTTACATAAAAACCTTTTACCAAGGCGAAGTCTAAGGATGTGGATAATAATTTAAAAAAATGTCTGCTCAACACAAATTGATCAAAACTCTCTTCATCGATATCGTACATTCTGCCATTCCTTCGTGAGATTCGACTGGAACCACTAAATTAGACGAGATCTGTGCTTTCAAATAGGGCATGTGGGTAAACTTCATGGTGAATAAGGGTTATTCGAGATAGTAAAGGAGCAAAGTGTATCAAAACTATCTAGCAGTAGGCTCTAGCAACAACTTATTTTCTAAAAAAGCACTGCAGCTTTTCACAAGGCCGCTTCATAAAACGGTACTACAGGATGGCGTCAGCATGCCTCACGATGATGCCCTCCTTGCAAACGGAAAGCACCGAAACATGGCGCTCTCTCTATGGAAAACCAAGAAGTGAACCCTGGCATAAGCTGGACCGTGGTGTTGCTTTATTAATAACCAATTAACAAACAGACTCCCCTTTTGAAGTACTACAGCTTAGCATCTGCTCAGATAATACCCAGATACTAACAGGATACAGGCCCTCTTTGTAAGGACTGCAGTCTGGAACCAGAGACAGTAATGCCAAATTCTGAAAGTTAGTGCGAACTCCGTTCTTAAACCGCTGCAGCCTGGCACGAGCTCAAATAACCAAGTACCAAAACATGGCATCAGGTCTATTAACCAAATATTAAAGCCTGACATTATCTCTATTACCAAGTGCCGGACCATAACATCTGCAATATTATCAATAAGAAATGTTTATTTCAGATAAAGAGATCAATAAAACATGATTCAGCAAATTAAAAAGGTAAAAACAAATAGATTAACAGCAATAAATACCAACAATCTTTTACAGGCAACAGAGCCACAGTCAATAAAATATATAAAAAAGTAAAAGAAGAGAAACCCCAGCAAAATTGTAGGAACAGTCAGTGAGGATACAGAAAAGAAACTGTGCTTTTGAGGCATCATTGCTTCAGCACTTTAACATGCACATACTGATAAACCAAGCGGAATGCAAAAATGTCGTCATCCCACAACGTTCACCTCTCTCGTATCTAAATAAGTGCGTAGCAAATGCTCATAATGACAGAAACCCAAAAGTTTACATACTGGCCTAATCCATAGTTTGCGTGGTCTATCATATGCAGGGCAGAAAAAGGCAAAATGATGCAGAGGGTCCTCGGCTAAGTTTCACCAAGGACACGTGTTAGAACTAGTTTTGCAAACTCCATTTTATATGGAAGCTATTTAACTACAGAACTCCATACCTCCATTTAAAAAAAAAAGTTGCAAAGGGATGGGGTATGGAAGGATATCAAGGAATGAATCATAAGGAGGAGTGAGCTTAATGTCTAGAAAGTAGTCAGTTAGATTTACCACTTTAACATATTTAAATTCCCTCAACCATAAATGCTCCTTTAGTATGTCTTTAACCAGGAAGCAAGGTACTCGTTTTGCTATATCTGGGGTATCCCACAAAGAAGGCAGGCCTATCTCATACAGCATACCCAAACCAGCAATCCTCTCAAAGTCCGGAGATTTTAGGAGAACCATGATGGAAGCTCTATAGGATTTTAGTTCGACCATTGAATATAGACCAAAGTCTATGCCAGTACATAATGGGACAAGACATAATAAGTTGATTTATTGGGACAATACCCAAGTCCAGGACCTGTTGGAGGAGTTTAGCACTCTGCTGGATCTTAAAGATGCTCCCCACAAACCTATTTTCGGTTTTGCCAAGATCATCACACTTGGCATGACCCCATAATTCTACACCATATATGTCTGCACTCTTTGCTTTGATATTATTTCTCTCCACCGCTGGTTCAAGGGAGAATGCATGGGTCTGCTTAAGCAATTTGGCTACAACACCAGCTTCTTGTTGGAGTTTTAGCGTACATTTCCTAATATGCGTGGACCAGCTCATTTTATGATTTAAACAAACCCCCAATACACAAACTCCTACACTTTTTCTAGAGCGACAACCTGCACCAAAATATTTGCTCTAACAGATTAGTAAGGGTTAAAAGTAATACATTCTGTATTGTTAATATGAAGTTCAAGGCCACAGCCGCTGCAAAAAAACAAAAAAAAAGATAAAGTACTGCATGCAGACCACACAGGATTTTGGAGATTAAAAGCTTGTCATCCAGGAAAAACCAGCGTCGCAATTTTATGGGGGCGTCATTTCGAGGGAAGTCAAGTGCGTGCACTAGATCATTAATATAAAGGGTGAACAGTGTCGGGGCAGTACGCAGCCCTGCCCGACACCGGTTTCGATGTTGAAGGGGTCTGTGAGCTCACTGGTGTTGCCATACCTGACTCTTACAGTATTGTGTGCATGCAATCTAATAAGAACAGACAAAAAATTGGTGGAGGGCACACATCTTTTTTAGAAATTCCCACAACTTAGCCCTAGGGATGGAGTCAAAGGCAGGCCTCAAATTGACAAAGACCACGTAAAAGTGCCCCTTGCCTAGCATTAATGTTTTCCTGTACAGGCACAAAAACAGAGCTATATTACTAACTAGCATTATCGCTCCTTCTGCCCGCTACTTACATGGACTGACCGTGAACTCTGCCTAATGTCAGTTGTCAAGCTTTTGTCCTTAATGTTAGCACTTCAGGGTCATTTAACAACCAATCCCACGGTCGAGAATATTCTGTGAAGTGCCTGGGAGAAGTCACTACTTCTAATGTGTAAACCAACATATGAATTTAGCTTTTCCGCCATCTGAGCCAGCTCCTGTGCACCGCACAGAATTCCGAAGTGCTGGTTGGCTGTGGAGTCTGCATGTGACTGCCCAGAGTAAAGGTGCCCTCGGACGGAAGCAGGATGTTGCCCAATTTAAAGAGGGTAGAGCTTGACTGGGATATCATCTGAGGTGTTTTAATTATTGGATTGGGCGGTGACAGTCTGTGTTTTTATCGGCCGCGCAGAACATGGTTGTCTGTGCCGCTCTTTATTTTTTGTAGGGCAGAGCGAATGCCACTGGGCTGAGCGTGGGTTGTTGGATGAAGCGTTGGTTGGACAAGTCATATCCCCCTCCCTTGAAGGACTGACTGTTTTACGACTGAAAGCTAAAATGTGGCTGGCTGAGTAGGCCGTTGAGGGTGCGGTCCACGTTCCTGGGACTTAAAATGGGCGCAACTGCCATGCAGGCGCCATTGGAGTCTGACAGGATACAAGTGGGAGCTCTTTTAGTCAGCTTTTAGAGGTGTTGGTTATTCTGTGTAATAATACATGTGAGCCCGCGATCCCCATATAAAAGCACATCCTCAATTTCCTTATTCACAGTCCCTAGTCGCCTGTAATAAAGAAATAACTGACTAGTTGCGCAATTTGTACCTCTTTGCAGTTGAGTTCTGATATCAAAATGGCTGGTGAGAACAAGCATCCAAAGGGAAAGGCAGCATAATTAAAGCTACAGTTTAAACAGTCAAACTAAACATGTTTTTTTTCTGCGGTTTTTCTAGCTGAACAGTGGTAAGCAGAAAGATATCTATGGCAACGTTTATTTTTTGAACGCTTCATTTAATTATTGGAAAAATAGGATCTGCATGCTTCTTTCTACACATTATGAACTACATTTTTTAAATGTCTTGTAATAAACTGATTCTAATATCTTTTTGCAACAAATATCTAACTGCTTTTTGATGTATTACATTTTATAATAGAGATTTCAATTGTGTGAATAATGCCTACAAACATCCTGTCCCTTTATAATTAAAGCATTTACGTTTTTGAGGTAATGGTTAGAGTGCGATCATGTATTATAAGGAATAAACTGCCCCTTGCTGTACAGCATAGTGTTAGTGCAAGTCGCCTCGGAGTTCCCTAACAGTATAAAGGAACTCAGCCTTCAGTTTCACTCTGTATGGTCACAGCACGCCTCTGTGACTTGCAATATGCTTATAATGTACAGCATGAGTACTTTCGCCTTTATATTGTGTCAGTTATACAGTTTGCACTTCGCTGCTAAATTGACAGCGCTATGATATGACAGACCGAATGTTACATTTTTGTGAAATGATTGAGAGAACAGGCCTGTTACTCATGCACAGGTCACTTTCTGCAATATGTCAATTAAAAGGTTACATTTTGCATGGCACCCATACATTCATTGCATTCTGCCTGGCACTCATACACCTGCGGGACTTCAGTACTGCTGTAATTCTAAAGGAGTAGGCCTGCATTGGTAAACAGCAAGTTTTTACGTTTCTTGTCTTTGAATCCCTGGCCTTTACAATACATTTTTTTAGAATAGAAAATTAGGTAAGCGATGATAATATTTAATTATATATAAACACTGAAATACCATTCAGAACATATGATGGACTAGTCGTGCACAGCAGTATAGGGTGTTAAATATAGATGTGGAAGGGAAAAATGAGTGACAGTGAGAACATTTTTTTAAATAGTGCAACATACAAATGAATAGTTTTGCCAACATTTTAAGTAAGTAGCTCATCAACTAGATAGACCGCAACTGGATTCCCACAACAAGTCAAGACCGTGTTAATGAACCTGGATTCCGCAACACCTACCCATGGTGTTTGCAGATGTTTAGAAAATTACATAATAGTTGATTAATAAAGTATAAATAAAAAAAGTAAAAGCAAAACTAAAAATTAAATAATTCTCAGCACATTTTGAAACTGGAGGCTACAAATTAAGTTAGTACCTTTTAGCTTGGGTCATGGGAGTAGCATAAGTACAACAAATAGAATCTAGTATGGACGTTTGGTGATCTCAAAATGCAATAGGAGCAAAAAAGACCAAGTGATACGCAAGCATGTCCCATATCGCATTGTCTTTTAAAAATAAAACCACACTTCGAAAAGCTCCAAACACCCCATTAAAATTTAAATTTTGATTTCTGCATTGTTTGAAAATGAAATAAAATATTTTATACTTTGGTTTTATGTACTTTTATCTAAATTTTTCAAATCACCGAAATTGCTTAGGATCTCACTGAAATCAAAGTTAGTAACAGCTGGCCTTGACCTATTATTTAGCTCCTACATAATTGCATGTTGGATAGTAGAACAGCTGCAAACTTTGCTAGCTCAACTCTCACAGAGCAGATTTAATTCATCTGTTGCTCACTTAGCTTAGGTAATAACGTCACCATCCAGTTATGCTTTGTAGATAACCTTTCTAATGTAGCTGCCCTCAGATTGGTAATGTCCCACTCTGTTCAGTAGAGGAGAATACTGCTGATTATGCCGGACACTGGAGAATCCAAATCTTCGAATAGGCAGAGGCTCTGTTTATGAATGGGCTCAGCTTAGGCTACCTTCCTCATCATGGTATGGCTCTGAATGTTTACTCTAAGCATTTACTTGATTTCAGAAAATATTTCTGTATACAAGCTTGAACTCCACTTGCGGGCCAGTGTCTAGGATCAAAGTGATCGACCCCAGTCTGACAATAGGTACAATCAAAGCTCCAAACCCTGCCCTAATATGCACCTTACATAATCAGAGAGGCTATTATCACACCTCTGATATAACTAGGGCTCCTAGTTTTATGCCATTTATTTCACTGACATTTCTGTCTGTATTCCGCCATAATTTGTTTTGTTAATTAGTCTGTTTATTCATATGTATGCATGGTTTTGTTAAAAAAAAAACTGTAATGAATATATTTTTACATTTATTTATTTAACCAATAACTGTACATGCATACTTGATTGCCTGATAGGTCTCAAATCTACGAATGCCCATAGATGATAAAAAACATACAGGTTTAATTAAAACACTTGCGCAAATCTACAGCTGTACATGCGTCATAAGGAAACTCTCTTTTTTTTTTTTAACTCCCTTACCTGTCAATCCACAAAGCTGTTAGTTTGTCACTCTTGGCTGACAGAATTTAGAATCACTCAAAAGACAACCTAAATATACTTTTTTTCCCATATCTAAACATAAATTCACACAGGAAAATAGATGATCTTCTGTGTGTCTTTATTTGTCACAATCAGTGAATCTTGAAAAATGGAACCCACAGATGTAAGGATGATGCCATAATTTGTCAAATCATGGTAGAGATGCTGAGAATGTCTTGTGTTGTATTTCTCTGCATGTCACAATTAATAAAGTGTTATTATATATACAGCCTGCTTCCAAACGTTCTGCATTTTATGCTATTTACCATCTGTCAGCAGGTGACTACTATGTTATACTCTCTCCACTTCCTGCCATGTAGCATAGTAAGGATATCAGATGACTCCATATTACCACACGGTTTCACAAAGCCTTTCCTTTACAAATAATTGATTTTGGGTGTTAGTACAAATTTGTGCAATTAAAAAATAAGGACTTTGTGCACCATGGCCACACCTTTTTACCTTGCCCGATTGTTTTAAAATAAGCATTGAAGATTGATAATTAGAACTGCGGTACCAGAAAATACTTGAAAGATATACACATCTCCTGCTTCTTCACGTACTTTAGAAGGAGTAGAAAATCAAAAACTGAAAATGTTGGGGGGAAAACGAAATGGCTGCTTGTTTTACATACAAATCCAACGTTAATCCCCATAGCTACCAAAAGACTACAGAGCCTGCATTGCATGTTCAGCTACTTCTGAATATTTAGCTGATAATATTTGCATTGTGGGATTTGTAGTTTCATTGTTCCCCAAAAAAGTATGGGTTTAAAAAATCCAGAATACAACGTGTTCTTAAGTAAAAATCAAGGACTGGCTTAAGCGGTCACATGGCGTGGAGCCGCTTGGGAGATAAAATAAATTCCCATTCATATATTTTGTCGGAGATCACATCACCCATTGAAACTGATATGTTTTTTATGTGTTGCCCCAATGCAAGACCCATGTTCCAACTCTCGTTCCAACACTCTCAGTGGTATTGATTCCATTTATGAATCAGACATTCATGCCAGCCAAAAACAGAGGGAGTGAGCTGTATGAGAGCTGCAATGGAAGTAGCCGAAGTATCTGTAAATTTGGGCAAAGGGAGGTGCATGGCGAGGTCTGCGATGACTGTTACTCATGATTCTGAACTCGACCCGACATCATTCATCATGCACTGTTTGTCACCCGTGTTGAAGTGCATATACACTAAAGTACATCTACCTCTTTGCAGGAGCCATGTTGTGTGATGCAATGTGGCAGCCATTTTTGTGCACCATGAACATTTGCTGGGGACACTGGGGATTTCCCAGCATTGCATCAGAAGTTTGAATGCTTCAGTATTGTATCAAAAGTTAATTTTCTAGGTATCGACTGCATCCCTGGACAATTTCAATAGGAGAAATCCATATAGATAAGACTAATGGTGGTAACGCTTGGATTATACTACATTACATTACAGTACAGGAAGCAGAAATATTTTGCATAGTTGATTCCATATCGGGCCATAACATTTCAAGAGGTATGGTTGGTTGCGATACTTCTTGGATATTTACTTTCACTCATTTTAATATAAATGTAAAAAACTTATTTTAGTGTATTGTAACAATATCTTTGTGTGTTTGACTGAGACCTGAACGTATATAATCATGCTTGGAGCTTTTTACTGGAATCTCCTTAGAATTCTCACTCCTTGGAATTACTCCTTGGAATCCCCAATGTAACTAGTTGGAAAACAAATGCTTCTCAGACATTAAATGTTACACTTGCTCAAGTCTTCTTACCTGCTCCATGTGAACAGGTCATGCAATGGCCTGAGTGTAAGGAATATTTTAGAGGATGGTGAATAGAACTTAATAAAGAAGAACATTTTACTACACACTGTGGGCCCAATGGCGCTGAGATTATGTGACGAGATGGAGAAAAAACAGAATTCCTTTTGAGATAGATGTTTTCAAGAATGAGAGCTTGATGGCCTGGACACTTAATGCGCATCTACAGTTTGTACAGCGATTGACAACTTCTTTTATAGGAAGAAAGAAAATTCAGAATTCATCAGAATTATGTTTCACCTCCTAAAAATGTGCTGTCCCTTGTAAATGTGGCAATCTACACTATCACTTCATTTACACTCCAATTATTATGCACACAAATAAACTGATGTCTCCAAAACGCCTATGGGTGAATAGTAATTCTTCCATGAAAGATGTGTTAGCTATAGTTAAAAAAGTGGAGGTCGCCAGAAGGGGTGCTAAAGCTGCATTTAGTAATGCTACTGACAAAGCTACTGATGAGGAGAAGGTGTCAATGGGGAGGTCTAGTTTGAACAGTGAAAAAGACAAGAAAATATTTTGTGACAGTAGGAATCGATACAAGGGAAAGCAGAGAAATGAGAGTCTGCAAACAGTAGTCGGCTATGAGAACACAAAAGACTAATGCCCAGTTACTGGAACATTTTGTAGAAATTGGTCACACGAGCTCTGAGATTAGATGGTTCATTGTGGAGAATATAATGAGCAAAAAGAGAGGAGGCAATACAGAGGAGTGTAGGAAACTAAGGGAACAATGGTTCATATCTAGATTTAAAACAAGATGTGGCATAAATAATAAAAAAGAATGGGACCGGTTTACCACCTAAAGGATACCTCTCCCTGTGAATATTCTTAAACCCTTAGTGGCAATCTGGGGGTATTACATATTGAATCCAATGAAGAATAAGTATGCATCACACACACAGCATTTTAATTTGAATAGCTGTTTATTATATGTGCTACTCCATGTGTAGCACACATTGTTACATTGTGACTGTATGCACAACTGGTAATAGGAGAGGTTGTTTAGAAGATGCATGTACATCAATTTCATTTGTACACACGGTTCAGGAAGTGAACAAGCCATGACAAAGATGGCGACCGTTTTAGTAAGAGATAGTCCAACTACTCCGCCGAGCTTGATAGATTACGAACAGCGGGGATTTTGAAGCTGTGGACTCCACTGATTAGCTGGCACCTCTTGTAGCAGCCAGATGAACCAACAGCGAAATCCGCTTCTTCACTGATTTGCAAGACTTAAATAATGACATTCATGTGGACAAGTTCCTGTTGCCCAAGCCTCACAAATTTGTGTCCACGACAAGGAGGGTGAGGGGTGAAGTGTTTTCCACCCTTGATTTGACTTCAGCACACCAGCAGCAGAAGACTAAACCTTTAATGGCCATTATTACACCGTTTCGTTGGCTGTTACCAGTTTGTTCACATTTTTTTCTTGGCTTGGATGCAGTGACTGATGTATCAGATGTTTAAGGGGTATAGAGAAATTGTGTTTTTTCAAGATTACATTCTAATTACGGGGAAGATTAGCCAACTACGGTCACGATAGCCAACTGAGGGAAGTGGTGACTGTTTAAACCAACAGATGTGTGACTGTCGAATGCAGAATGGGCAAGTTTGCTGTGCAGTCTGTAACACATTTGGGTCATGAGGTGAGTGAGAATGACATTTTACGAATAAGCACTGGATAAGCCAATAGATCTCGCTTATGCAAGACTGAATGACTTTGCCAATGTTTTTTTGAGACATGTTGCACAACAACAGCGTGTGCTGCTGTGCAACATGGATTGAAGTAAAAGAGAAAGGGCAATGCCACGGATTAGCACTTTTTTTTAAAGCCATGCTGCACAGCAGCAAGTGCTGTGTGCGATATATGTTTTAAAAAAAGAGAGGAGGGGCAAAGAAACACGAAGGAAGCACGGAGAGGAGGGAGGGAGCACCAATCAGGGGCTGCAACACTGAAAGGGGATGGGTGGGAAGGAAAAGAAGAAATAGTACCTCAATCACAGCGCAAGCAGTGGACGGGCACAGATTAAGTTAAATCCATCTGTGCTTGGTCCATGCTCCACAGAAAGGATAGTTTTGGTACTATTAAAGATTGCATTTTCAAAACCCTGCTTTATGGCTTTAATGCCAGGTCCAGTGTGTAGTCATCACGAATGTCAGCGGCAATGAGCACTGTGTTGTCTGATGGGCAGGAGGTTACCATTGCCTTCGCCTCATGATCACTCTACCTGGCAGAAGAACGATATTCTTTCATCAAAAGGGAGAATCTTGTGTGTGCATGGGGTATGGGACATAACATGTGGAACATTTGGGGGTCAGAATTCATTCTTAGGCCTGATCGCAAACCACTTACCTAAAATCTTAACTACCACTGGTTTGATGTGAGCGACTCCACACATCGCCAGAATGTCTGTGCATTTTTTTAGGTTATTCCTGTAAAGTGAAACATGTTTCACGAGTGAAAACAGAGTGGCCGATTTCGTTAGCAGGGCACCTTTGCCTTTTAAGAAATCTGGACCAGAAGAGTGGAAGGATTCTCTGCTGCTTCAAGGCACCTGGGGTGAATGTGATCTCTAAATGTTAAAGGCTTAATATTCTGATGATGGAAGTTTGTGTAAGGTTTGGAAGTGTGTCAATAAAGGGTGTCCTGAAAAAAAGGTGCCTTGAAGATGAAATGAGAGGTTATTGGGAAGTCAGGAGCAAGCTGATTGAGGAGGACTTCTGCGGACTCTAAGGAAATATTAAATGACTTGTTAATGTAAGGATTAATTATTTAGATCACTTTCTTTGCTACCTGAGTGAGGCACAAGTCATCAGGGTATCCAGACTTCCCGTCTAAAATTACTTGTTCCATTTTTCCTAAAGTGATATGAGTAAATTTCGCTAATGCTGCTGAAACAAGATATAGTCAAGAGTTCCAAATTCTATTTCTCCATTGCTTTAAAAAAAAAATCTTCTTGAAGGTGAGATACAAACTTCAAAATACCTAAAAGTTTGATTAAAGGATGAAGTTTGAGAGAGGGTGGAGGTGCAACTTAGGCACACACACAAGTTTAACCACTCACGCTACTGCTCTCCCCTGGTAATACAGGGCCTACAGTGCCAGGGTTGTCAGTCACTTCCTGTCCTCAGATGGGAGGGTCGAGTTGCACGCTGACTCAATGACTCTTCCTTCTCAGTGACACTGCTCCTCTGGCTGAGTAGAGGAGACAGCAGAGGTGCACAGCACTGCAGTAAGGGGGCACTAGCTCTAGGTTGGGAGCACAGTCCACATAGTTGAACGCCCAAGAGTAGCAGAGCATGGTGCACTAGTATATGCCACACGGTCCTGTGCCAGTAGCAACCGTACTGTTAGTAACACTTGAGGACCACAGCGTACTGGAAATCAATCATAGTATGTGAAATACGTCTCTGCCCACCGTCGTCCTTTACTTCAACGTTTGGTATTTTTGTGATTTATGCAGACTGATCCTGTGCTGCCTCCCAGCTAAGCAGCCAGGCCTATCGCCAGTGTTTTCTGCCCCATATCAATTCTCTTTGGGCTCCTCGCACCCTCTGCAATCCTATTTCTGCTGAGGGTTTTTCCCAGGGCAGGCAGGGAAGTTGCCAACAGCCTGGATACTGTTTCAGAAGTGAATTGGAAGGGTTGGGGAGCTGCAGTGCAGAAGGTGAGCCACTCAAGATAGCTTTGGAAACACATTTTCACATTTAAAGACACAACATAGGCCATCTAAGGCTGGACAATTCTGGCAAACCGACACAAACTATGACTGTACTATACCATACCTCAGAAGCCTAGGCTACCAACTACCACTGTATGCCTAATGGACCAGAGAACCAAAGCTGCATCACAACACATGGAGTCAGACCTTCATCTCGAGATGAGTGTCGCTACGGGATGCTATCATCTGCGCTTGGAACCTTAATTCAGGTAAATAGCTACCTAGAATATTCTGGCCACTGGGGACAGGAATTTGTATGCTATTACATATATGAAATAGGTGCTCGGCTAGCAAAATCTCTTTACTCTTGTTTTTGTGAAAAATTGTATTAAGTTTTTAAAGAACATGACATGTCCGGATTTGTGCCATTACATCCTCTGATCAGCACCTAACACAGTTAGTATCATAGTAATTTGCATGCATTAATCACCAACTTAACATAACCAAGAGTTCTCTAGTGTTTCTCACATCACTTTGTTCTGTGTATTTATGTCACCTGTGCCTCAGAGCAGCCTTATTCAGGTTCAGTTTCACAGAACTCCATCCACTATCCCTCACCATGCTTATGTGTGCAGCCCGGGGTCAGTAATCAGCATTTCTAAAGGCCTGCATTGATCCATCCCTCACGTCCAAACGTCTAAATTTTGAGGCTCATCACTTCTCCATGTCCGGGCAATGTCATGTTTGCCTCTGTAAGCTCAATGTTGAGTAGGGTCTGTTTCTAGACTTGAGGTGATATGTAGGCGAAGGAGTTTAGGGGACGTGTCAATTTGCCAAATAGTCATTTCCAAGAGTGCAGATTAAGACCTACCAGTACCACTGAATCTTGGGCATGAAAGTATACGGTTGTACAATGGCATCTGAGAAGCTTGGGGGAGTTTGTCCTACCGAATCACGATAATCTTGTTGTCATATATATCTGATGCAAAAACTTAAGTGGGATCAGTCTCAATTATGATGCTATAGCATAGCTAAGGAACTGATGCTTATATAGGTCATATGTTTCCTGTACTCACTGAAGGAGTATATTTGGTTCCCTGACAGAACATCTCCAAGTCTGGATATACCAATGGAATCCCAATTGTGAAATCTCTGCCGTCTGTTCGCCTGTGGGATGCAGACACCAATTTAAAGAGGAGTTTCCCTTGTAAGTTTTTGTGCCAGCCTATACTTTGCTCTGTTTCCCACTAACAACTCATCATAACTCTAGTTGCAGGGGTCGCCCCTTACCCCCAAGGCGATACTGCAGGGGATTTACGTTGCCCATAACCCATCACTTGACTGCACGTGCTGGTTCAGTGTGTGGTTCGTTAAGCCATTCATGTACCACTATTAAGTGGGGTGCACTGTAGTTTGAATGGATAGCAGCAGCTCCGATCCCTAAGCACATGCTTTGCAGATCTTTTGTGAATTTTAGCACTTTACAGCTGCAATATGGGGAGGTGCCCCATTCCAGAAGTTACAAATCGAAGAATTTAAGAGCATGAAACATTATCTATGGATGTAATATGGATACTTTTGCTGTGGGTAGAGAAGGCACGGCGGGGAAAAATGTAAATTGGTGTTACTCTGCTCCATAACGATAGTGGGAGTGGACGCCAAAGGCCACAATCACTGTATGAGCTATCTACTTGATGTTGGAGGTTACCCTCTTCAGAGACCCACATATCACAAGTCATGTTCTCTGTCTCTGTTGTTATTGGGTGCGCCACATGTTTTGCCTGGCTAGCCACCAGTCCACAGTATTCATCAAACATATTAAGGAATTTTAAGATGCTCTCCCCAAATTCCTGAGGCAAGGGGAGGAAGAAGAGTAAGTCATTTGCATACAATGAGATGGGGTCTGATACCCCTGCAGTCCCCTCAAACAAAACCTTTTTACTCTGAAAGTTATTGGAGGAGGTGCACACTTGGATTGCGTTTTACGTACATAGGAGTTCAGCTAAGAGCAATCTTACAATATGAAAGCCTTGGCTGGTTGAACAGGTCACTATACTCACAGACCAGAGAATGTGTCTCAATCCAAGGCTCCAAGCTTTTTGTACAAACCAATTGAATAAAATATTGAAGCAAATCCCAAATAAGTATATATTTTACAGGATACGTTAAAAAACACAGAGTCTGGCAAAGGGTTTTCACTCTTGATGTATTGCAGCTTACGCATCTTGTATACTGTGATTTACGTGTAACCCACATACTCTCATCATGCATTAGTGGTACTCAATTTTCAGGTTTCTTCATTGACAGCACGCTGCCAGAGAGCTCAGTCACCAATGCAGTCATTTGGTGCCCAAACATTAACAGACAGTTTTCCTCTGCCTTCAGAAGTTTGTGTTTGATCACCGTTTGCTGGGGGCTCTCTTCCGGTTTGGCTGGGGGGCTCTCTTCCGGTTTGGCTGGGAAGCTCTCTTCCGGTTTGGCTGGGGACTGTCTTACGGTTTGCATGGGGAGCTTGCTCCCTTCAACCCAGGGATGTCGAATGCATTAAAGCTCTATCTATAGGTGATTTCTGTGAGACTTACTTTAGTGCATTCATATTACCTATATATCCAAATCTTGTTATCCATCCAACCAGTCACACATGGTTCTGTTTAACAGTTTGTTTCTTTTCGCCAACGACCCCCCATTCACTCACACCCTAGGTGGGCACCTGCCAAAGTTAACATGGTGCGTTGCTTCTTTGACTGTGGCTATCTTCTGAGAAACACTGTGCATGATTTAAAGTGCACAGCACTGTTTGCTAAAGCAGCCCCTTGCTCCTTTACATCTGATTCGGATTACTGTTGTGTTGTCATCCAGTGCTAACATGGCGTGAGAGACTGTTGTGGGTTTCCACTAGTAACAAAGCAAGACTCCGAAAGAATGCTTGTAATGCAGATGATGTTTATTTTCCTGGCCAACTTTCTTATTCATAAACATGCTTAAATAATTATTCTCAAAACAATGTTGGATTTTTATATATTTAAGCTCTCTATTTTCCTGTTCTTTCTTCCAACTTCAAGTCTAGTTCTTGCCAGCCTCCGAACCTCTGCCAGATGTTTGTGTCTCTTGAAAGAGAAAATTTGCAAAAGTTCTTTCTCTCTTATGGTCTTTTCTCTTCTTTCTTTCCTTTGGATCTTCCCGATGGCCTCTTCCTTCTGTACCTTTATTCTATGTAGATTTTTTCTACTGTCCTTAGTTTAGTCCACGGCGTGTTAGGTTTGCGAAATTGTCCCATGACAGTTTTGCCTCAACTGCCTAAGTATTCTATCCTACGCTGATCTTACTTCAAAGCTCTTTGTGAAACATTTGATAAAAATGCTTCCCTTGTTCATGCTCCTAAGTGTCCCACCACCACCAAGCACCTTTGTGAGAAATTAAATTAGGTTATTTTGTATCTTCAGACCCAGAATGATGTTATTATCCCTGCCCCAGCCCATAATCACTCGCCTATGTGTGCCATGAACTTCCTGGCACGTGTGAGGAACAAACACATCCCCTGTTGGGAGCATTGTATTTCTCCCTAGCTGGACTCATTCTTTGCTGAAGCTCCGTCGAGGACTCCCTTTTTCTACTCTCCAGGGCATCCTCTCTTCTCATCGCTGTGTCGGGTGCGAGTCCAGTCTCCTCGTTCCCCCATGTGTCTCGAGTCCTGTGCTCGCTGGTGTGAACCCAGCTTCCTTTTTCGACTATAGCTTACTCTTAGGCAGGTAAATAACAGTGTCTTAATTCCTGCTTTACTGCTACTGCCTCTTGGTTGTCCTTTAGTCAATTCTGCTTATCTGATCTTGTCATCACCTCCTGCTTCCCACCTTTCAAACTGAGCTTTGTTTCTTTTACAGGTCGCTTTATCTCCAGTGGTGCATTCGTTCAGGCCAGCACCCCTTCAACTACAGGTAAGCAACCCACCTCGTCCTCATAGAGATTTACTGCACTGAGATGAAGCAGCCCACCAATAAACACCCGAGGTTACCCTCTTCAGACTCCTTGGGATGAGAGTTCGTTCTACCTTCAATTGATGTCTTAAACACAATTCAGTAGTTCACATAAACCCTAAATTGTAGCTAGGCCTTTCTGACCAGAATGTTAATCTCCGATCTTTGGTAACAAATCTTTCAAGGTTTACCAGTTGAATGTCTACATAAAAAAATGGACTGCTCCCCGGTATCATCAATACTAAGAGGACAGAAGACTGTGACCACACTATCCCTTATTTACCATTGTATCTGCAGTCAACTTTTGATTAGGTTGTATGTTTACTAGACCTTTTGTCCAGTGCCTTTGTCCTTAAATTTGAACCCTTGTACAGAATTTTTAAAGTTTTTGTCAGGATTTAAATCCATGAAAGATGGTCATCCTATTAACCTCGAATTGAAGCCGCAAAGGCTGTCTCCTTAAACCACTACGGCTTGTCACCTTCTCTACTGATATGCAAGCGATGAAACCTGATGCAAGTTTGATTCGTAACGAAGCATTACAGCATGGCATAAACTTCCTCCATACCTTTTTTACTCAGAATAAAGTATTGCACTTGAGTACATATCCCCTTCATATCAACACACTAGGACTAAGTGTCAGCTATATGCATACAAGAGTCCTGGTAACATTCATAAACACCTTTCGTAAAGACCTGCAGTCTGATGTTAGCTCCTTTTGCAGCACATCCCTGCCACCCGATACCAGTTACTTGCATAATGCATAGATCAATCGCATACTGGTCAAAGCACTGCTGTCTTTTAATACTTCCTCTTCTTGACAAACACTGGGACTAAGGCAGCAGAGTCTGTCTCTCAATGTGCTGCTTTTCCATACATAGCTACCAAAGCATGGCCTCTATGCAGACATCTCTACTCCACGCGCCAACCACCCTCTCCAGCACTCACACAAGTCAAAACCTGCATTCTGTAGCTGGTGGCTGTCCCACCTGTGGCCCTTTGAAACACCTCGCTTCTGGACAGCTGCCCTAATGCACACTGGGTATTATGCCCTTTGAGAAATTTAGTTTTCCCTTCCAGTGCAAGCACTGTGCGTTGAGTTACTCCTCATAGGTTTCTGGGATTTGTGCTTTATAAACTCTCTTCACACTGTAAATGGGTTTGCGCTAGAAGTAATGGGACACTAGAGAATAAAGTGGTAGGATGCTTGGCAGAGAGGCAGGAATTGAACACCAGCCGAGGTTTTTGATAAACCAAGAAAAATGCATCAGCAGGATGTTTTCCAATTTCACCCATGTTTTGTTGACCTTACTTCTATTTTTAGCCTGCATGCTACAAAACTATCTCAACAGATATCTGGAAAAAAATTCTTCACACACAATATATATCATATGTCTTTGTAAGAAACGCTTCTGCTAATTCAACATTTAATTATCCATGTCGTGATTTAAAGTGTCTGCTATTTTATAATTTCCTTTAAAGGAAACCGCCGAGACATGTTTGTGCAGTACAGAACTGATGTGCAAACAGTAGTCCTACTGACTAGCTTTCGGAGAGGCTGGTTCCAGTTTAATTGTATGCAATCTGCATGTGTCGTCAAAGCTCTCAGCTCCTCGTATTCAGATCTACCCTCTGAGCACAATTATGAATACAACAAATGAAAGAAATACTCAGTCCTGCTCCCTCAATTTTAGCTTGAATTGCGATGTACATCTGAGATAAACACTGGGTAGTGATGAGATGATAAGGCAGCCTATATTATTCCATGCTTTAATATGCAGATTGGTACCTTCTTCCCCTCAGAATACCCTATACCATTCCCTGATTTTCTGATAACATCAACAGTCTTGCCTTTGGGCCCAGTCTTGCATATCTCATAGGCCTGTTTATACATTATTTTATCATGATTACAGGCCCAAGTCTCCCAGCTTCTTTGATTCAATCATGAATCTAAGAATCTTTGCATTAAATGGGTCATTACTTGCAATGGCTGATCTGCAGTTTTTTAAATGTGTGGATGGCTCTTCACAGTAAGCAACTGGATTATGTGGTGGTGGGCGACTGCCCACTTCAAAGAATAATCACAACCCTTGTTAGGGTGTATCCTCAAACACACTAAATTAACCAGAGCTCGAATCCCTGGTAGCTATGGGACAGAGCATACTGGCTTGACTTAGGGCAATGTGTAAAGTTTTTATGTAGTACCAAAACGGTAGTTAAGTCAAAAAGGAAATCAATAAAAATCTCAAAATGAATAAGAAAAATAGAGTAAAGTTAGATAAACACAATAACACCAAAATGACAAATCTTGAAAAAGGGGAACAGGAGATATGAATTTATAAAGGTCTACACAGAAATAGTGCCCAAAAAGCTCCAATGATAGTCAATGGTCACAGTAGACCAGGACCTAGGTGCAATTTGAGGCTCACTGCGAAGGCCTACGGGTCAGGTACACCAACCTGCATCATCATGGTCAAAGATTTTACCCTCTGACCTAGCCATTAAAGTTCCAACCCACCACAGGACTAAAGCCCATCAGGACCTCAGGGGAGGCACTAAGACGTCAAGGGAGTCAGGCAGAGAGAGGCCAACAGCAGGGTCCAGTACAGGTCCAGCTGCCACTGGTCAGCTGGGCACTTCCAGGGAAAGGTACATTGTAGCTTGTTGTTTCCCTGTAGCTTGAACAGGTCAGCCTTATGACCCTTGGATTCCACTTCTTTGTCCTCGGTAGAAGAGGGAGCAGGCCCCCATTGACTTGTAAGTCAAACATCCCAATTAGGATTATGCCAATATGTGATGTTTAAAAGCGGAACCACAGGCACTTTAGTACTGGATAGTAGGGGTAACGTGCACAGGGTTTTAAAGATAGCAAAAATATAGGGTCCAGCAAAAGGGAAACGTTTAGGGTGGCCACACACAAAAGGTGTATTTCCCACAGTCACATGTCTGTACAAAGCTTGATGCCACAATTTTGTGCCCCATTTTAAATCACAACTTTTATCATTACCCAAATTATTGGCAAATGATGAAAATCTGACCTACTGATGTCTGAATTAAAACTTGTGCTGTGCAGATCAGAAACAGATGGCTTATCTGTAAATGCATACTGGTGCAATAAAAACAATGGGCCAAATATTGAGGATTGCCAGTCTCTTGCAGATTTCACTCTTTGACGCCCTCCTTATTCTGTTCCAAGTCTCATGTTAGCTTTAATTGGCCACAAACCATACTTTTACCACCTTAAGCCTGACTCATGATTTCTCTCTTGGGATAGTTTCAGTATAGCAACTCCTCGTTGTCATTATGTCAAGATAAAGGATGTTTGTCATGATTTACTCTTCAACAAACAGTTACAATTGCCCTTGCTGTCAATGAAGAAACCTGAAAATTGAGTACCACTAATGCACGATGAAAGTATGTGGGTTACACGTAAATCACAGTATACAAGATGCGTAAGCTGCAATACAACAAGAGTGAAAACCCTTTGCCAGACTCTGTGTTTATTAACGTATCCTGTAAAATATATACTTATTTGTGATTTGCTTCAATATTTTATTCAATTGGTTTGTACAAAAAGCTTGGAGCCTTGGATCGAGACACATTCTCTGGTCTGTGAGTATAGTGACCTGTTCAACCAGCCAAGGCTTTCATATTGTGGAGTACCTCGTTGTGTCATTGACTGATAAGAACTGAGTAAAAGTGGAATGTTAAAAATTAAATTCAATATAGGTTTGGTGATAAAATTCCTCAATTGTTCTATAGCTCCACATACTGATGCTCACCCTGTTCTCTAGCACTAAGAAATTTGTCCAGAATCAGATAATTAAGGAATGGTAGACAAGGACTACGATATTGGTATTCCGGGGTCAAAGGCTATAATGTGGCCACAGACCACATTTAATCAACAAGAAGCAGCAAGCTTGTTTTAAAAGCTTGATATTTACAACTGCTCAAAATGCACTACTGTTGGATTCACAGTCTATTAGTGATGGTGAGCATTTTACAGCATGGATCCTCTTGCATGTACAATCTCAGTAAAAGAGGCAAATGTATGTTGTGATGATTATCCCGTAGGAGATATTCGTCCATTACACCCAAGGTGCACATTATTGTGCTATTTGCAAAGATGTGGGTAACATTAAGTCAAAGTTTGAAACTCCAGGAAGCAGATACATTATTTTGAGGTCATCAAAAATATTTAAAATGGTGGAACAAACACATAATGTTTTAGAAAATGTATCTGTACATTGGGTTGTTGAGAAACTGTGGGCTTGATCACAAACCATTTTGACTGGTGCTATCTCATGTCCTTGTTAATAAGTTAAGACATTGCTTGCTTTGAACATATTTTACCACCTTATTATGAAACCAGGATTCTGGAGGTGGCACTGTGTGACGACACCAGTCAGCCCAAAACTGTAAAAAATGCAAAAAAATGCAAAAACAACAATTGATGGACAGAATGCAGAACAATGTCATACATTCACCCCAGTACAGAGATCTGGGCCTAAATCCATCGTTTTTTTGCTCACCATGCCATTCCAGTTTGAACCCAGCCATATGCAAATCAGTCTTGACCCTGTGCCCCATGGGAACAGTCCAGCCCGAACTGCCAAGCCAGGTCCTCCCTGGACTGGAAACAAGCATCCTAGGACCGGTTTCGGGCTTTCAGCCCTCGTCAGCCAGGATAGCTTGATTCCAGTGGCATGGAGAGCAAGGGACTCACGTCTGAGCATACCCTTCCCACTCGGGGTGACAAATGCAAAAACAACAATTGATGGACAGAATGCAGAACAATGTCATACATTCACCCCAGTACAGAGATCTGGGCCTAAATCCATCGTTTTTTTGCTCACCATGCCATTCCAGTTTGAACCCAGCCATATGCAAATCAGTCTTGACCCTGTGCCCCATGGGAACAGTCCAGCCCGAACTGCCAAGCCAGGTCCTCCCTGGACTGGAAACAAGCATCCTAGGACCGGTTTCGGGCTTTCAGCCCTCGTCAGCCAGGATAGCTTGATTCCAGTGGCATGGAGAGCAAGGGACTCACGTCTGAGCATACCCTTCCCACTCGGGGTGACAAATGCAAAAACAACAATTGATGGACAGAATGCAGAACAATGTCATACATTCACCCCAGTACAGAGATCTGGGCCTAAATCCATCGTTTTTTTGCTCACCATGCCATTCCAGTTTGAACCCAGCCATATGCAAATCAGTCTTGACCCTGTGCCCCATGGGAACAGTCCAGCCCGAACTGCCAAGCCAGGTCCTCCCTGGACTGGAAACAAGCATCCTAGGACCGGTTTCGGGCTTTCAGCCCTCGTCAGCCAGGATAGCTTGATTCCAGTGGCATGGAGAGCAAGGGACTCACGTCTGAGCATACCCTTCCCACTCGGGGTGACAAATGCAAAAACAACAATTGATGGACAGAATGCAGAACAATGTCATACATTCACCCCAGTACAGAGATCTGGGCCTAAATCCATCGTTTTTTTGCTCACCATGCCATTCCAGTTTGAACCCAGCCATATGCAAATCAGTCTTGACCCTGTGCCCCATGGGAACAGTCCAGCCCGAACTGCCAAGCCAGGTCCTCCCTGGACTGGAAACAAGCATCCTAGGACCGGTTTCGGGCTTTCAGCCCTCGTCAGCCAGGATAGCTTGATTCCAGTGGCATGGAGAGCAAGGGACTCACGTCTGAGCATACCCTTCCCACTCGGGGTGACAAATGCAAAAACAACAATTGATGGACAGAATGCAGAACAATGTCATACATTCACCCCAGTACAGAGATCTGGGCCTAAATCCATCGTTTTTTTGCTCACCATGCCATTCCAGTTTGAACCCAGCCATATGCAAATCAGTCTTGACCCTGTGCCCCATGGGAACAGTCCAGCCCGAACTGCCAAGCCAGGTCCTCCCTGGACTGGAAACAAGCATCCTAGGACCGGTTTCGGGCTTTCAGCCCTCGTCAGCCAGGATAGCTTGATTCCAGTGGCATGGAGAGCAAGGGACTCACGTCTGAGCATACCCTTCCCACTCGGGGTGACAAATGCAAAAACAACAATTGATGGACAGAATGCAGAACAATGTCATACATTCACCCCAGTACAGAGATCTGGGCCTAAATCCATCGTTTTTTTGCTCACCATGCCATTCCAGTTTGAACCCAGCCATATGCAAATCAGTCTTGACCCTGTGCCCCATGGGAACAGTCCAGCCCGAACTGCCAAGCCAGGTCCTCCCTGGACTGGAAACAAGCATCCTAGGACCGGTTTCGGGCTTTCAGCCCTCGTCAGCCAGGATAGCTTGATTCCAGTGGCATGGAGAGCAAGGGACTCACGTCTGAGCATACCCTTCCCACTCGGGGTGACAAATGCAAAAACAACAATTGATGGACAGAATGCAGAACAATGTCATACATTCACCCCAGTACAGAGATCTGGGCCTAAATCCATCGTTTTTTTGCTCACCATGCCATTCCAGTTTGAACCCAGCCATATGCAAATCAGTCTTGACCCTGTGCCCCATGGGAACAGTCCAGCCCGAACTGCCAAGCCAGGTCCTCCCTGGACTGGAAACAAGCATCCTAGGACCGGTTTCGGGCTTTCAGCCCTCGTCAGCCAGGATAGCTTGATTCCAGTGGCATGGAGAGCAAGGGACTCACGTCTGAGCATACCCTTCCCACTCGGGGTGACAAATGCAAAAACAACAATTGATGGACAGAATGCAGAACAATGTCATACATTCACCCCAGTACAGAGATCTGGGCCTAAATCCATCGTTTTTTTGCTCACCATGCCATTCCAGTTTGAACCCAGCCATATGCAAATCAGTCTTGACCCTGTGCCCCATGGGAACAGTCCAGCCCGAACTGCCAAGCCAGGTCTGAACTGGGGTGGTGTAGTGGGCAAAAGAACGATGGATTTAACCCAGATCTCTTGACTGGGGGAGAATGTCTGCATTGTCAGCATTCCGTCCATCATTTGTTTGTTGTAACGCTTTTCGCCCTAAGTGGGATGGGTATTCCCAGACGTGGGACCCGTGCTCACTACGCCACTGGAGTCAAGCTATCCTGGCTGATGACAGCTGATAGCCAGAAACCGGTCCTAGGATGCTTGATGCCGGTCCAGGGAAGACATGGCTTGGCAGTTCGGGCTGGACTGTTCCCATGAGGCACAGGGTCAAGACTGATTTGCATATGGCCATGTCTGAACTGGGGTGGTGTAGTGGGCAAAAGAACGATGGATTTAACCCAGATCTCTTGACTGGGGGAGAATGTCTGCATTGTCAGCATTCCGTCCATCATTTGTTTGTTGTAACGCTTTTCGCCCTAAGTGGGATGGGTATTCCCAGACGTGGGACCCGTGCTCACTACGCCACTGGAGTCAAGCTATCCTGGCTGATGACAGCTGATAGCCAGAAACCGGTCCTAGGATGCTTGATTCCGGTCCAGGGAAGACATGGCTTGGCAGTTCGGGCTGGACTGTTCCCATGAGGCACAGGGTCAAGACTGATTTACATATGGCCATGTCTGAACTGGGGTGGTGTAGTGGGCAAAAGAACGATGGATTTAACCCAGATCTCTTGACTGGGGGAGAATGTCTGCATTGTCAGCATTCCGTCCATCATTTGTTTGTTGTAGCCCAAAACTGTGGCAGACACAGAGATGAAACATGGTGCACCATTGCTCACTTAGTGAGATAAGGCCTAGTGTGTGTGTTCAAACCATGGGCATCCTAAGCGGACGGCATGATAACCTGCCCTGATCCAACTGACACCTTGCTCAGTTGTGGGCAATCTTGAATTCTCTTTGGAGAGCTTTTAGACTGAGGGATTCAACTGTATTGTTACAGTCTAGACTAGGATTGCAGATGATTCCAATTTATTGGAGCACCACATTTCCAGTTAAAGGTATCCTCGTGATCTCTAATGGGCGTCTCAAGTTACTCACACTGTCCACGGGCCCTAAGCTCCTCGCTATCTCTGTTCCTACTTTCCCAGGTCCTCACCTTTGTTGTCTATATATCCCAGGTTCCTCACACGATGTGTCAAAGAGGTATAAATTGCTCACACTATCTGTGTGCTCCAAGCTCCTTGCACTGATGGGGCGTGTACCCTAAGCTCTTTGCACTCTGAAGAACTAGGGAAATATTGACAGTCTGCCAGGTGAAGTTTCCCAGGATCCTCATACTGTCTGTCTGTGTGCCCCAAGCTGCTCACACTAACCAAGTGAACTAACCCCTCTAACGATCTCTTAATTTGTCCCCACACTCCCAACTCATTTAAAGTTTTCTCTGTGTGAAAAGAGAGGGCAGGGCTCACAGCCTGTGGCGCTTCTACCACCCCCGCCCCTACCCATCACCCCAGCCAAGAGCAACAAACTGAACGTTCTGAGGCTGACATTGAAATCCTGAGGACCTAAAAGGGACAAGGACTGTGCATAGCCTGCAAACATGAGCTGGAAATCTACTCTGTACAAAGGTTTGTAGCTTACCTTGTCATCCACCATGTGCTATCGGCTCTTCACCGGGAGACTGTGCGAAGGGAGCCGATATCGTGTCACCCACGGTGGCCCTGTCTGAGTAGCACGGTCTACACTCCTCATGTTGGTGTTCCACGTGGCCAGGCCTCTCTATTGGCCCATGTTTCCTTATCTTGATCATTAAACATTTGACGTTATTTAACAAACCACTATCTTGTATTGTGTAGGTTTATTTATCAACTTAGTTAAATATCTATAAAGCACTAAACACTGCGAGGCAATAGTAGTTGCTCGATTGTTTTAGCATGACACAGGACGGCATTATATCATTTGTAAATGTGCCTCTGTTGCCCTCAAAATCATGGCAGCTCCTGATTTTATGTCCAATACTTTGCCCTTCAGGCCATCGGAGGTACTGCAGCAGTAGAGGGTTAGGGACATGGCAGAAATTTAGACAATGTCGCACGGCAGTGAAATCCAAGATGCATTGTAGGAGCACAAAAAAACTCTTCGTGTAACTACCCCAGGCAGGAAAGATTAAACAACGTACACAGCATGTGGTAAAATGTCAAGTGGCGGAAGGATTATATCTGATGCAGTGCAAAGAGAAGATCTAAGGTACTTGACAAGAGCTTTAAAAAAAGCTGCTAATCTGGCTGTATGAGCTGGAGAGTACAGCAGAGGTGCAGCTCAAGAGAGGGAAGTGGATGATTTGAGCTGAAAAAGACATCAACACACTCTAACGAAAATACTATCATTACAAATCTAAGTGCCAAAGAGCTATCGCAATCTATGTTTTTGCATCCCCCCCCCCCCTCTTTTTTTAAGCAAGGCAATCCTGGTCTGCCCAAAACACTGACGGGTAAAACAAAAATGGTGCTAATCACCATGGGCATCAGCCAGCCTAACCATGCTGAAAACTAAGCAACTAAGAAAAAGAAAACTCATTCCGTGTCAGTCCCACGTTTTCAGGCCCCAATATTCTACTATCAGTCAGTATCAGCAGAACACGGCTGAGGTTCCAAGTGCTGAGGCAAGAAGGCAGTATACCAGCTCATCTTTCCAATAGCATTACTGTCAACTCACCCACTTTCTACTTTTTATTCTAACAGATAAAATACATCCACAAACTTTGATGGCGTAACCTAATTTTTAAACCTATGTCAACCCCAAAAAGGTGTGAAACGCCTGACTTCATAAAAAATTTTTAGGCAAATGGTTGACAGATATCCTATAGATGTGTGCGGGGATGATCCTTTCCTAACTGAAGTCCAAGAATTTTCTTCAACTAGGCAGCTCTAAGTTACTCCAAAGCCCACATTAATCCTGTGCTACAGTAACAGCCTCACATCTGGGACACAGGTCTGAAATGAGCCACCCGCAGCTCCTGATCACAAGCCCAAGTGTGATTCAACTACTCTCCAGGGGGCATATTATCAACGGCCAGCGATAATTATCGCTGGCCGTGCTTAGCGATAATTTTGTTATCGCAGGCTATCTCTGGAATTTATCGCCCTGGTAGCGCGTTATTAACAACGCGTTTCTCCAGGGCGATAAAACTTCCCGAGATAGCGAGGTTATCGCCGTTTTGCAGGGAACATCGCTGGTTATCAGCATAATCCACCCCAATGTTAGGGATAGGTAAGTCTGCATTTTAGCAGACATTCCTTTTTGGAGAAAACAGCGGTTTTCTCCCAAAACTAACGTGTGCTAAAATACTGGGGCAGCCTTGTAAATATCGCGATGTGAACATCAGCGATATTTACAAGGTTCTCCTGCCCAGTGACGCCCACTTTGCATCTCATTAGAGATGCAAAGGGAGGCGTTGGGTAAAAGGGTGCTAACATGCGCTAATGCATGTTAGCACCCTCTTGTTAATAGGGCGATAGTTTTATCTCCGCTTTTTTGGCTTTAAAAACCAAAAAAGCGGAGATAAAGCCCTTGTAAATATGCCCCCAGGTTTCTAGCATTAAAGTGGCATTGTGCTTCTCATATGAAGAACTTCAGCAACAAGTTACATGAATGGATGGTACTTATACGGGTCTAATGTGTCTTAATGTGAAGAGTTGAAATTGAGTTTGCGCGCAAAACATGCTCTTGGAGTGGCGAACATCTTGCTCAGACCTCACAATCTTGCAAATGTTTTGAATGTGCAAAAGGGGGTGGGAGTCTGGAGAGGGGCATGGAACTTTGAGCCCCATACTGCACTTCCAACCACGGAAGGGCCATGAAGGGCATGAAGGGGTGGTTGCCAGCATAGGGGGTGGAGCTTAGAACGTGCATGGTCTCAGTAGGCCCTCCCCACAAAATACAAATAAAAGCTTCCGAGGTTGTCCCCTGATAGGCATTAGCATTACACAAGCTAGAAACACCACGTGCAGTGTTTCATGTGTTCCACCATACGATCTCTGCACTTCAACAGTAAAGCACCTGAATGGAGGCGATTCTATGTGATACAAATTGACATTGCGCGAGTTGGCAGGTATTTGTCACTGCATCCATTTCACAGAAAAGCAAATTAGATTGAAGAGGTGTTACACTTTTTTTTTAACACCTTGTAATCCATAATTAGCATTTGTATAGCGCACAATTCGTCACTGGTATGACATTGCAGTGCACGTGTTGGGATTCCAAAGTACACATTTCCAAATATTTTAATTGCCAACAGGAGATAGTAACTTTGGTTGAGATGTGAGATCCGTTGGGCAAGTGTGTCAGTTTTAAAGTGTCATAAGCTATAGGGCGTGGGACCATATTTCCTCCTATTGCTTTGGCTGAAGTATGACAGACCAGACATTTTTCTGTATGATTGGGAGGTGAATAAGTTTTATGTTTCCCAAATGCAATGAGTTGGGTGTTGAAGCATGGGCATCAGAGATGTGCTCAAATTGTGTTGGTTTGAACATGAGGCAGCATTTATGCTAACCAGTATCACTTCGTGTTATCTTGTAAAGGCAACACATATATTTAGATTATAGAGTTATAGTTTTGCATACATTTTAAACTCCATACACTATACAAAGGTAAGGATTTCGTTCCTTTTTGGGAGGCTACAAGAAATTTGGGGTTCATAGGTCCAGGTTGAGATTGACGAATTGATTTGTGCCATTGCCCCTATCCACATCGTTCATATGCCCATCTTAGTCATACCTTAGGCATCTGAATAGTCTCAATGCAATGATATGTGAGCCAGAGATAAAGTCTCACTAAATGTCTGCCAGGGCATGGCTCCTCCTAATGCATCGGTCTGGTTGGTGACTGCAGTATAAAGCACCTGGTCGTCGGCCATCCTGTGACTTCCATCATCAGACTTGAAGCTTGCAGGAGCATTGGCAAGGCTTTATTGTAAAGGATGCCCATAGATTTGAACGTCAGCACTTGTGGAAAGCAGGCTCGGTTCTAGCGGGTGGCCCACCCAAACATGAGCCTGGCCCACCCAAACAGGAGCCTTGGCCCTTGCAGTGAGGGCTTGAAGGCAGGCGCGCAACGCCATTGGGCTCAAAGTGCTTCAAAGCGACCCCCCCGTCCTGTGTGTGCGCCAGGCTGAGACAGCTTCCCGGCACACACACACAGTTTTTGAGATTATCGCAGCCACACCGGAGTACTTCACAGGTCTTTAAAAGACCATTTACATGTTAACAAGGCTTTGTTTATTTTTTCATCCCTTCATCCCCACCAGGGGCATGGCGATAGACGACAAATCCTTTCTTTGGCCGCGGTAACCTTTGCCTACTGTCCTGCTGCGCGGATATTCTTTTTCTATGCAGTGCAGGAGAAAAGAAGTTTGTTTATTCTGATTCACCTTTCTCAACCCATGCAGCTGCTTATCACATCAGGCTGCGACACAAAGTTTGACTAATGGAGTAGGTAAGAGAATGTGTCACTATTTGTTTTTCTTTTTAAAATCTGCACAGGACCAGCAGGACACATACTACGTGTGTGCTTCATTTGAACAGTTTTCATCATTATCATGGCTGATGCAGGACAACAGTAAGACAATAAAAAATGCCCAGATAACGCTGGTGATTAATGATCCTGCTGGAGAGCAATCATTTGTCTGTTTGTAGTTAAGTGCAGATGAATTGTATTTTATGTGGAAGCTCAGTGGGTTACTGTCATTGTGACAGAGATCCTAGTGTTACTTGCAGTTCAGAAGTTACAATCCTAACATAGGACAGTGACCAATGAACTGTCATCAAAGAGCTGCATGCAAACCTGAATGGTATAGTTAGAACTTCGCTTTTTTTGTTTTGTGATATAGTTAGAACTTCCCCAGTCTTTCGTTATTCTAATGTTGCTAAAATGAGTATCTTTGGGCAGATATACATTTTTATCAGTCGGCCAACCCACAACCACTGGAGTACTCTTTAAATCCTGAGTTTGTGCTTCTCCAGACCAAACCCTCTTAAAATATACTGCCCACCAGTATGGATGACATGTGATTCATACACCTTGTAATCCTCGTTGGCTTATGTGACATTCCCTGTAGGCTGAGTTACATACTTGTATGAATCATTGTCTCTGTATAATGTGTGCGTGGTGTAAAGTACTGACACACACTACACTGATATGAGTAGCGCTACACAACAAATAAATGCATATGAGAGAGGGGCTAAGTAAAGATGAGGGGCACTGTTGGAGGATGGCAGTGAGGGAATCAGAGGAGGAGGTAGTGGGAGGGGCTACGAAGCAATGAGGGGCACTGTTGGAGGCTGGCAGTGAGGGCATCCGAGGAGGAGGTAGTGGGAGTGGCTATGGAGCGATGAGGGTCACTGTTGGAGGGTGGCAGTGAGGGAATCCGAGGAAGAGGTCATTGGGTGGAAGGGGGAGGGGGAGCTAGGGAGAGAGGAGGGGCGCTGCTGGAGGGTGGTAGTGAGGGATTCTGAGGAGACGGTCATGAGGGGGAGGGGCTACAGAGAAATGAGGGGCACTGGTGGAGGGTAGCAGTGAGGGAATCTGAGGAGGAGGTCATGAGGGGGAGGGGCGAGGGGGAGGGGCTATGGGGAGATGAGGGGCACTTGTGGTGCATGGCAGTGAGGGAATCCGAGGAGGAAGTCAATAGAGGGTCCATGGAGGGATGAGGGGCACTGTTGGAAGGTGGTAGTAAAGGTATTTACGGAGAAAGAGGTTATTGGTGCGGCGCCATAAAAGAGTTTCGCATCAGCGCTAAAGCCGGCCCTGTCATGACCTTTCTGTTTTTGTTTATTTAATTAGCAGTCGGGTCATAAGGGCTACTGTGGAACATACTTTAAAGTGTGTGCTAATTATATTTACTGCTATATTAAATGTTTTAAGTTTGAAGGTGATTTTACTAATGTTTTTACCAGGAAAAATGAAAGTGGAGCCCGATGGTGCCTGATATGGGGCAGGGGCCCAAGGTCAGCTGTTAGGCTGTTAGATAAGGTGCACTGGAGGAGAGTAGTGGATAATCAAGCCTGTAAGGGAGTGTGTTGCAGAGTCTGGGGTCAGGTGGAGGTAGTAATGAAGAGGGATCCTCCATGAAGGCTCGCACAGAGGGAGCCCAAGTAGTGTCACTTGCCTGATACTCCCTCCTCAGAAACCTCCTCTTCCTATCAAAGGAACATTACATGGAAAAAACACTTTTTGAGAGTGATAATATTTAGAAAGAGAGTTGGAATAGAGTGCGTTTTACTGGACCTTGTAAGACTAAGAAGAGATAAAGGAGGGCCCTGAAGCAGGCCTGCCTAGACATATATGCAACAAATCGAGCCCGCAGTGGCCCACCCAAATGCACCCTTGGCCCACCCAATTAAAAATTCCTGGAGCCGGGCCTGGTGGAAAGACTGTTCCCCAGTGTGTGGCTGAGGGACACACCGAGCAGGACGTCTGGCCAACACACAACTACATGGCTTACACAAAGGCATCTCTCTGTTAACATGTCACTTGCATCCCCCACCTCTCCATTTGTATCTCTTTATATAAATATCCTTCCTCTTACACAGTGCACTGCCTATAAAATTACTGACCTCGTTTATGCCACTTCCTTTTTGTGCTCTTTTCTCCATCCTCTTTTAGACCTTTCTCCTTTTTTGCTGCCTCAACAATCTTTTTCTCAAATACGTTTGACTTCCTTTGCTGTCCATCTTTATTCCACCATTCATTTCAACCAATCCCTTCCTCTCTCTTGAATGCTGTTTCATACCACTCTTCTTCTTTCACATCACCTTCAGTACCTCATCTTCTGTCCTCTTGCGTTCATACTGCCCAATATTTTCACTTCTTTTCCCCTCTAACATTAACTTGTAAACAATGCAATTACTTTCTAGTTACTGACATACTTTCCCTATCATCTCTTTTACCCTGTCTTCCATTTCTTTCGCACATATATTGTCTACATCTCTGCTAGTCTGCTCATGCCTCCTGTTTCTCTTTCCCTATCACTCAGTTTTCCCCTTTGAAGGTTGATGCCTTAAATGAAGTCTAATTTTTAACTCTGCTGTCCAAAGAGTGAGGAATTTTGAGGACTATTTATCAGGGAAAACGAATTCCCATTCTCCACGTTTCATCCTCACTGAGCTGAACATTTTGGGCTAAGTCTCATCCTAAACATGGAAAGCCATGGTGCCAGGCTACGATTTCAAACATCAAATGAGACGGGCTAGTTCTCACCTCTTTTAGGCCTGGGCTTGAAATTCCACTCTGCTCGCAGAGTTTTTTCCCCCTCCGCATAGCATGCAGAGTTTTGCCGATCCGCGTAGTTCGGAAAACTCTGCTCCATATAGCGGAATGGAGTTTATTTCTTGCTCACGCTCCCCAAACATTAAGTTGGCGAGTGCGAGTAAGAAAAATCTTATTCCAGACCACCTCCTGGCAAGATTTTTCAATGCGGGCAGTCGCGGATGGCCGCGACCACTCATGGTGAGAAACCTTCCATTCGCATTGAGAAAGCTGCCGCTCAAGTAGACCAAATGCACTCTGCTGCTTGCGGAACTCCGCGTAGCACAGCAGCGATTTTAAGTCACTTTGCGGAGTGCTGCATAACTCCGTAAACTCCACACAGATCTAGCCTCTATATTATTTCCTGGAATATGAAATGAGCATAGTAGTCAACAGAGCTCATATAGCACTGAAGGTCATATGTAAGTTAGGAGTTGTCAAATATCTTTGTTTATTTATTCAGTGTTTTTGTTTTGTACTAAATTCAATTAACAGTGAACAGCGAAGAAAACATTAAATCATGGAAATGAAAGTTATGGCACTATGGGGGAAATGAACGGAGGTCTTACAGTTCACATCTTAGAAACGTCTGAAAGTGAAATGGAAGCTCAGTTTGACGTTTTTAAGTTAAGAAATATCAGTCTAAATGGATAAATAACGCTGCGTACCGTCACCTGCAAAGTAAACTAGACAACGTTTCAAATGAAAAATGTTTAATAACAAAACAGATAAACGTGAAGAATTCTGCATTGAGATAGGATTGCTGCCCATCCCCCACCCGCCTCAGCTCAGTGCTTTACAACAGCTCTGTGTAGGCAGCAGCATACGGCAAGCGGCCACGCTCATGCCTATGGAGGCTCGGAGAGTGAATTGTGAAAGAGCTCCATCTATGGGTCAGGAGAGGGAACACCATACACACGGAGGCTGTGACTGGGGGTGGGGACTTGGCACCCACGGCTGCATGCCTGATAGACTACGGAGGAGGCGGAATGTACGCGGAGGCAAAGAAAGAAGGAAAGGTAACGAGAGGGAAAATTAAAGTTAATAAAAGCGAGAGAATTTGTGGTAGTGAAAGGGATGAAAAAATGAGGGGTTGACAAAGAAACAGAAACCGATAAGTAAAATAAATGGAAGCAAGCGAAATCGGGTGCTCAAGTAAAACGCTCATAATGCCCTTGCGCCAAGTTCGAATTACATGCAAATTAGCAAAACACAGAAAAACAGGAATAACAAGAAAGAGACCAATGAATTACAGTTTAAGAGAGATTGGTAAATATTTAGAGAAGGAAACAGAGCGCTAGAAGGAGATGAAAGAAAACTGGGGAGAGCTACAGAAAGAATGCTTGTGGTTCAGTGGTAAAAAAAAAAAACACCTGCAGCTGGCATCTGCCCCATTATTGTGTATTTGTTTATGCAGTTTTACATAGAACGCATATTGCCTGAAGCGTTCTAGCGTTTTACATAGAAAGTGGCTGGGAATTTATGACAGGAAATAAAATATACAACCTCAACAAAACAAGTGGCAAGTTACAAGAGTAATTTAATTACAAAAACACAAAAACACAGATGAGCCAAAGCAAATAAAACCATGCAAACTATGAATAAAGAGAGTGTGTGTGAACCGACCGCAGCAATCAGCAGAAACAACAATAGACAAAATCCCTAATCGGTAAAGGTGAAAGAACATGAAGAGAAAGCTTGATAAAACATTGTTCAGCAGGAAAAAACAGTGTTACCTGGAAAAGTTTGAGGCAATGAGTCATATGCCAGGAGTTTTTAGACAGCTCGTAAGAAAATGAGATACAGTTTTGAATGACAGATGCCACGTCTTTTGCCCCCATTCCCACTCACTCCCAAAATGCATATAATTTTAAAGGATTAACCTTAGCTCCACGCAGTGACGCTGGAACAGTTTTCAGAGAAGGGGTGCTGCCACCAATGTTACATCACTGAAGACATGGGGGATTGTGAAAAATCGAAGCATCATACAAATAACAAGTGAAGCAAATGAGTCACGCCCATTGAGCAGAAGAGTGGTAAGGGGGCGATAGAGCACACCGTCACAAATATATTACTAAAGTCTGGTGAAGTGACTCAGTCATTCACAGACAACTTACTTTCCATTGAAATGGCCACCAAAGTTGTTTTACTGATAAAACTATGTAGCGCACAATGTATGGAAATCGGGTTTCAGCAAAAATTTATCATTAGCACATCACCAAGTAAAGTATCTTGATTTGTTTTGATCCTGTTAAAATCTTCGTTTAAATCACACTTCAATGTACACAAAATGTACTTCAGTTGTGCTTTCCTAGATGGTGGTATATGTCTTGAAACATATGTACAGTTAATTTATAGTGAGTTAAAAATAAAAACTGACACCCTACAGTCTTTCATTTCAGATTTCCTGTGCGGCCGCAAGATTGTTACATAGTTCACACTTCAAAAAATCGCTTCCATGTGAAAAGGACAAACAGCAATTTGTCAGAATACATAGTCTAACATTTGACTTCTTTGACATGATAAAAACAACATTTAAAGGCATCTTTATAGCTCATTCAGCTTTTGAACACAAGTATGGTTATTTTGTGGGGTGCTGCGGCACCCCACCCCCCGAACCCAACTTCCAGCACCTATGGCTACACAAGCACTCTATTAAGCAAATGGATCCAAAGGCGCTAAATTGTAAGTGATCAAAAAGGGGTTGTCCATGGAATAATGACCTTAACCATTACGGAACAACTCAGAGTCACCATTGCAATTAAAAAAATATCTATACCTATACATTTTGGGGCAGGAATTTTCTAGCTGTGTTATTTTAAACATATTCATGGCTGTTTCTGATGAGCCAAATGTCGCCAGAATAAAAAGATGACATCTGGTTCAGACCTATGTTCAAGCACAATAGGAGAGAGGATGTAGCCTTACGGCTAGAGCGGTAGACTTCGAAGCTGAGGAACCGGGTTCGAGTCTTGGCAACGACGCTCAACATCCTGTGATTCTCGGCAAATCACTTAACCTCCCCGTGCCCAACAAAAATTAATGTGTCCGTCTGTAACACAACTGGTGCTCATGTAAAGTGCTCTGATACCAGATATCTTTAGGTCTAGTATGCGCTATATAAAACTCTAAAAAAAAAAAAAAATTAGAGCAGCGTGAAAAGGCTAAGCCTGGGCCACGAACTCCGCTCCGTTCGCAGAGTTCCAAAAAATGCCGCTGAGCATAGCAGAGAGTTTTTTCCTCGCTTGCGCTTGTCAATGAAAATCCAATGCTAAACCACTTCCCTGCGTGATTTCTCAATGTGGATGGTCGCTACTGCTCGCGTTAACATAACTTACCATATCATATCATGTGTATTTGCAAAAGGCACTTATCACCCATGGGTCTCAAGGCCCTGAATAACAGATGTTTATTGTTACCCAACTCAATGGTACTCATTTTATCGACCTCAAATGGATGAAAGGCTGAGTGGACCCGCCGGGATTTGAACCTGTGACCATGAGATCGAACACAGGTCCCTGCAGTGGATGAGTTAGTCCACTAAGCCACCAGACCCGGCGTTCCCGGCGTTGAGAAACCTTCCGTTCGCGTTGAGGAAGCAACCGCTTGAGTAGAACTTCTACTTCTAACTCCGCCCATGCTTAAAAAAGACTGTAAGAACTGAGACAGCAAGGAACAGGAGAGAGTGAACACCTACGTCTAATGTGTTAAAGTGCAATACTTCCCAACATTCTAATGGCATTTTGTGACTCACGGTGGTCTACAGAGCTATGCACAAGTGCTAAGGGCTGGCCTAGAGACAGCTCCAGCTGTGCTGCCAGCCTCATGTTTTTCAAAACATCCACAGTAAAAATATGTATATAAATACGTGCAATCAATTTCTTTCACCTCGCTCCTTACTCATGCTCATCACAATTTTCAATATGTGGCAATGGTTCAACCAATTTCATACCTTGGCTGTCTTGCACTGTGACAAGAGTTTACCTCATCACGTAAGCACTACTTCCTGAAAAGGAGTGCAATTCAGTACCAGGATTAGCAAACATGGGCAATACCTTTATGTTTATAGTTTTGCCACTTTTTTAGCATATAGTTGCAAAAAAAAAAAAAAAAGGGACACATGCACAGGTCAGATCTATTGACTTTGCCAAAGCTTGTTTTTATATGGAACCAAGAGATATATGCTAACGGCATTCCCGATTATTTATTGCTCACAAAATAATAGATTTAGAGTTAATTCTAAGGTGAAAATTCCACAATCTTCCAGCACTTTAAAATTGGCCAGAGCACTCACCTAGCTTTACACACACATACTAGATTCATATGCATGACTACAAAAACAAGCAATAACCAGCAGAAAATGTGTGTAGGTCATGAGAAATAGTGCCAGTACGAAACACAGCGCAAGCAGCTATAATCTGAAATCCTGTACTAGATAAATAAATAATAACCTGGTATTTGTAAAGCGCGAACTAATCACCCCTAAGGGCTGGGGGCCGCCAGGAAGATTAAGCGAGCTATTGCATAGAGTCACATGATGCTGGGCTAAGCTGCCCCCGGTGCCGGGGTTCGAACCGTGAGCCCCGTACTCCGTAGGCCCTTGCCGCTGCGCCACACATCTAGACAGAGGTAGCCACTCAAGTATAATAAGAAGTATTCGAACTCATGTGCCAGGAGGAGTATTTCATCAGTAACGACTGTCCGCGCTGCCACCATGTGTGCCAAAAGTGTGCCATGATTTATGCTACTGGCTGCTGCCATCATTTATCGCCTGGTGTTCTGCCGACCTGTGCGCCTAGAAGTGGTGCCATGATTGATGCCAGCGCCGCTGCCATGGTCTGTCTGTAGTGCTCCCTTGATTAATGCCAGAATGTAGGGCCATGATTCCGGCTAGGGTACCGTGCCATGATTACAGCCACATCCACTACTGGCATGTTTACCCAGGAGGAATGTTATGGCACACATCATGGATAACTGACATTAATACTGCCAGGGACGTTTGTCAACACTTAGGCCAGTGTAGTATACTCATAAATGAAGTCCAACTCAAGAAGTATGGTATAAGATGAGTTCTTTATTACAGCCCCCCGCACACGGGAATAACACCACCAACGCTGACAGTCTCCACAGCAGAACTGTCTTACTACAGAACTCACACACACAATACATTCTACAATCTAGAACTGTATGACTCTTATACATCTTAAAGCTATATACTACACAATCCCCCTTCTTTAATGAAAACAAAAAAAAAAAAAAAAAAAAAAAAATGAATAAATAAATAAATAAATGTAACTTAAAATCTACATATTATTAAGTACAATCAAAAATTTCTAGCAATTTTGGTTTCTTGACAATTCTACCACTAGACGTTTTAACAATGTTTTCATCGCAAGACACTTGTGGTAAAACAGGATCCTGAACATTTTGATGATTGCCCCCCAGAGAAACATTTTCATCACATGGAACCTCTGGAACAGGAACACTATCTGGAACAACACTACAATCTTGTGAAACCTCCAAATTAACATCAGAAGATATCCTTTGATTAACATTTTCATCATTTGGATTAGAATCATCAATATGTTGTGACAATTTACATGTATCTAGCCACCAAAAATTCTTGCATTTGTTCCGCTCTTCAGATTCAGAACTATATGAAACTGGTGCCAGACGACTACAATGCCAAACCTCACCATTTTGAAGTAAAGCTGTGTTATTCATAACTTTGACAACCAATTTGGGCTCACTAAACTTGCTTTCAGTCTTAGACACTTTCCTAGCACTTTTAATTCTAACCCATTGACCACTCTGTAAATTAACTTGTTTAGTACCATGTTTTAAATCATAATAGGACTTGTTTCTCATTTGAGAATCTTTGATATTCTCTCTTACAACAGGAATATCACACAAAACCATCCCACTTTTATTCAACCATCCTGGATTAATCTTTGAATGGGGAATCCTCCCTCTCATTAAGGAAAAAGGACTTTTACCAGTAGTACCATGAATAGTACTTCTATAGGCCCAAAGGAGTTTTTTTAATTCTTCTTCCCAAGATAGGTCACCTTTGTTAGCAAGTTGTATGACACCCTTAATACTGCGGTTAGCTCTCTCAACAATACCATTGCCACTAGGATGATATAATGCTGTGAATCTCTGTTGAACCCCAGAAGCACTCAGATAATTTTTCATCTCACAGGATTTGAACTGTACACCATTATCAGATAAGATAAACTTAGGGAAACCTTCTCTTAAAAAGATATCATCTAAGAATGTTATCACTGTTTTGGTAGTGATGGTATCCACAACACACATTTCTAACCATCGTGAAAAGGTATCGACGAGTACCAAAATGTATTTCTGCGAATTATCATGCCAACAAATTGGTCCCATGCAGTCAATAGCTACAACTTCCCAAGGAAAATTGGGGCAACTAGGAGAAGCTAAAGGTGGATTGAAAGTTTTCAATGTTTTATCCGAAACTTCGCACTTAACACACGATCTTACACACCTTTCTACATCTAAGTCAATCTTAGGCCACCAATACAGTTCTTTTAGACGCAATTTGGTGCGAGTGATTCCTGAATGCCCCTCGTGGCCTAAACTAATTATTTTATTCCTTAAGTTTTTCGGTGGTACAATTTTGTCACCCCGTAAAACAAACTCGTCTGAAAGACTCAGTTCATTCCGAACTTCCCAAAAACCACGCAAGTCATCATTCACAAATTTTTTATCAATTCCATTCCATCCTTTCATAATTAATTGTTTAAGAACAAGTAGAATTTGATCTGAATTCTCTGCTTCAAGCCATTCCTCTTTACTAAAACTGCACTGGACTTTTGACGAAATGTGAGCTACTGAGAATTCATTCCAAGGATTCATATCGAGCTCAACTAAAGGTAAAGACATGCGACTCAAAAAATCTGCAGTAAAATTTTTAGCCCCAGGAACGTATTGCACCTCGTACATGAAATCTTGCAATCTCATTGATAACCTCGCTATCCTGGCTGTGGCACTGGTTAACCCTTCAGTGGTTAGTAACTTAGTCAAAGGCTTATGATCACACCGTAAAATAAACTTCCTACCCCAAAGAAATTTTCTAAAATGTTCTAGGGCCCACACACAAGCCAGGGTCTCTCTTTCAACAACTGAATAACGTTCCTCAGTAGGGGTAAGGGATCTTGAAGCAAAGGCAATAATAACTTCTGCATTATTCTCACCCAATTGTGTAAGCACACTCCCTAACCCCTTGCTACTGGCATCAGTGGTGACAATAGTTCGTGCACCAGGGTCAAATCCTTGGAGACTAGGTGCTTGCGCTACAGCTTTTTTTATTTCTTCAAAAGACTTTTGACATGAATTACACCAAATAAATTGTGCCTTATTTTTGAGAAGAGATCTCATTACACAAGTTTTTTCTGAAAACTTGTCCACAAATTTAGAGTAAAACTCTGCTAGTCCCAAAAAGGATCTAAGGTCTTCTTTAGATTTGGGAGGGGGAGCATCTTTAATGGCTCTTACTAAGCTGGCCTTGGGTCTAATACCTAAAGAACTTACTTCATGGCCTAGGTAAGTTACACTATTTTCTGCAAATTTACATTTTGAAAGCTCCGCCGTAACCCCTTTATTTTGTAAGATATTCATGACTTTCCTTAAACGCTCATCATGAACCTTCTTATTAGGACCCATTATAAGAATATCGTCCTGAAAGAAAATTATACCTTGCATATCACCCAGAAGTTCGTACATAAGCCTTTGAAATACCGCAGCCGCGGATGCTAACCCAAATGGCATGCGACGAAATTGGTAACAACCAAAAGGGGTACAAAAGGCTGTAAGGTGTTTACTCAATGGATGTAACGAAACTTGATGATATGCACATGACAAATCAATTGTTGAAAACCATTTAGCCCCTTTGGTGAGTGCAAGCATTTCATCGATTCTCGGGAGAGGAAACTGATCAACAATTATATTCTCATTCAAATATCTCAAATCTATGCACATGCGAATTTTCCCATTAGACCGTCTAGCAATCACTATGGGAGAAATCCATTCAGATGCCTCAATTGGTTCAATAATATTTGCATCTAATAATTTCTTTAATTCATTTTTAACCTCATCTCGAACAATTAATGGAATGTGTCGTACTTTATGAACTCTAGGAACTGCATTGGGTTTGGTCAAAATTTGGTGCGAAAAACCTTTAAGGTTTCCAATGTTGCCACTAAACAATTTTGGAAACTCTTCTAAAACCCATTTCTTAGTATTCTCCGCTTCACACATGACAAGCACTTGCTCAGGACTATTCGGATTCAAAATGATACTTAAAGAACGTTGGTCTCTCCAACCTAAAACTGAAGGCCCATCTTGAGCTACATACAATTTACATAGTGCTCTTCTACCCTTGAACTCAAAAATTAAAGATCTGAAACCCAACATATCAATTTTTTGCCCCGTGAAACTTTCTGGATTCACATCAGTGGGTTGCAATTGTGGACCAATGGCATTAACAAATTTGTCATTCCAAACTGATTTAGCAATGATAGTGAAAGGAGACCCAGAGTCCGCTGCAACCTGTAACACCACACCTCCAAAGGAAATCATACATAAAGGTTTGTTGCTATCATTGCTCGTAATATTGACCACAACATGTTTTGTAATGCCGCTGGAAATACTCGAGTTCTCTGGAGAGTCTTCATCTTCATTGTTGTCTGACAAATCTGAATTGCTGTTAGTGATGCAACTTACATGTGATTTTTTATAACGCTTCCTTCTACAAACTTTAGAAAAATGTCCCACGATTCCGCATACAGAACATTTTGTAGATTTAGCAGGACATTTTTCAAATCTCGCAGTATGCGCAGTACTTCCGCATCTGTAACATACAAAGCCGGACTGAGAAGAAGAATTTTCCTCTTTCTTGGTGTAAGGTGGTTTCCAATTGCTTTGATACGATTTAGATTGTTTGTACGTAACACTTTTGTCTTTTCTGGTGTCAGTAACTTTATTAACAGTGACTGTCTCAGTTGAATGAGAAACAGCTTTAGCACACCTTTCTGACAATTCCGCCTTCTTAACTAATGTAATGATGTCTTTAAGGCTAGAGTCACCTTCAATCCAGAGTTTGTCTTGGATACTTTTATTCTTTGTACACATGACTATTTGGTCTCTAATCATGTCGTCATGTAAAGCCCCAAATTTGCACTTTATGGCAAGATTCTTTAAAGCGGAGACATAATCTTCGATTGATTCATTAGTCTCCTGTTTCCGTTTATAAAATGTGCGTCTAGATACTGCCGCACACACAATAGGTGAGTAATGCTCATCAAGATCAGCAATTGCGCACTTGAACACGTCAACATCTGCGCTCCTCTCATTTTTCTGCATCTGATTATATACCCTGAGACCTTCAGGTCCTAAACAATGCATTAAAATTCTTTTTTTCCTTTCAGGAGACATAATACTACCATTATCCTCCAAGGTAGCAATGTAATTAATGAAATACTCTTTCCATTCTTGCCATTTAATAACGGGTTCTCCAGGATTAACTAAGAATTCTTTTGGATTGCTGAGAGTTATGCTGACATTTGTACTTTGTGAGTTCTTGCTTGCAGTGGAGACTGTGCTAGATTCACCATCCATGTTCACTTAACTTTAAATGTCTACTATAAATAAGTATGGCAAATAATAAAATGGTAATGGAGGAATTTCTATGCAAAACGGTAAATTTCTTGAACTGAAAACTGTCTGAAACGATGTTCCGATCGAAATGCTTCACTTGTATTGCATTTCTAGCACTGATCAGATAACCAAGATGGCCGCCAGGGTCACGTTGCGTGACCTCGTAACACACGTAGACTGACGTATTGCGCGTTGCTCTGCCACCAGCTAGAAGCGTCTTTCAAAGCAAGCTTACGCGCTGAAGAATGGACGTCGTCACTCGCGCGAGGTAAGCAATACTGAAGTCTTAAAATAACTGCCGCACTTTCAAATATACGCAGCACTAGCGTTGGCAGGGTTGACTAAATGGATAAACAAACAAAAAGAAAACTATCTCACGGATTGCTAGCAAGCGCAATTGGACTCACGCACAAGTTGTAACTTCCGTTGTGATTCCTTTCGTCGTATAATCCATAAATTTCCCAAATTGAGTCTGAAATCACGCACTCGTTCCAAACGTTGGCAGGGGGCTGAGCATCCTTGTCGCCAATTCAATGTAGTATACTCATAAATGAAGTCCAACTCAAGAAGTATGGTATAAGATGAGTTCTTTATTACAGCCCCCCGCACACGGGAATAACACCACCAACGCTGACAGTCTCCACAGCAGAACTGTCTTACTACAGAACTCACACACACAATACATTCTACAATCTAGAACTGTATGACTCTTATACATCTTAAAGCTATATACTACAGCCAGGCAGTAATTGCATGTTTTGTACCCAGGGCAGCTGTTTTGATTTATGCCCGAGCATAATGCCGCGAGAAAGGCCAGTGGCTCCTGCAAAACATTGTCTGTTGGGAGATGCTGCAACACACATCCGGGTTTTGCCCACAGTCCCTGACAAGGAGTGCTGCTAACATTTCTGGATTGTAGGTACCAATCCTGACAGCGAGTGACGGCGATCAGACTAGGAGGCATTATAAATATGTGTGTCGGGGGGGGGGGGGGGGGACGTGTATACTGAGAGGTATTTAGTATGAAGCAAACCTTGGAAAGGAGGTGCAATTGTTATATATTTGGTTTGTTTGCAAGCAAATGCCACAAAACTGAAATGAAGATAAAAAAGAATACATGCCGTATAAGTATGGACCCACAAGCCCTGGCACTGAAGTTCACTTCAGTTTAGGCGAATGTGCAATGTGATCCGACAAAATTCTGTCACTGAATGCTACACAAAAGTCAGTGGCTGAAGTCGCAGGGCCCCTGTTCTATGTTGCCTGATGCAGTGGGTGGATGCTAAATCGGAAGGACATATCCAAGCATAAATGTCAATTCTGTAGTTGGTATAATGGTCCTCCACTTGTATTATAGTTAGAGTAACAGAGATTGCCTAGTTCTGGTCCATGTATAGGTAATCAATTGATATGAAAGTAGATATTTGCTTTACAAAGTCACTTAATTGCTCCATGTAGATTCCAGTATTTAATAAGAAGCCAAACTCAACACAAAGTGCTCATGAGTCCGTGAAAAGATCTTTGATCTGTGGGTCTATGCTTCTCCAGATACCTTACTATATAAAAGAATTTAACTATGTAATGTACCGATTTTCATAATCAATTTTCCTTATACCAGTGGTAGTGTGGAGTACGTGGCTTGAACACCTTCTTCAATCTGCACATAATTGGAATATCAATGTTATGCTTATCGTCTGCTTATTGGTACAGGTGTTGTGTAAATAAGCAGACACTTCAGTGAATGGTTGTTTTATATGTGTGTGCCCAAATATATCACAATAACGTGTTTTTATTGCACTTCCTTTGCTCGAAGTTCTTAGGGCACTAATTTAGCTGACCATTGGAAGGATGGATGGCAAAGTCAGCCTTGTCAGGACCTGAACTAATGAAGTGCCCATTGTGCTTACTCACTCACTAACTCACTATCATATATAACACACACACGCTCTGATGTACATAAGTATGTGTCTCTATGGATCTATCTCTCTCATATATGCATATATATAAAAATTCTCACCGTCCATATATATCAGAAATATATGGACGGTGAGAGTTTTTCGATCTCCATATGTGGTTGAGGGATACATTTTTTCCCCCATCATCTTGAAAATCGTGATTTTGATCAAAATTGTAATTTTAGCACCATGGAAAAATATTCCACAGCAAAGCTTAGGCACAATGAGAGATGTCTGAACTCAATGAAGTGCTAGAGGGCACTCAGAGGTGTGGAAAATGAGGTAGAAAAATGAAAAATAAATGAATTTGCCACAGTAAAATCACATGGTGTCTTAAAATTTTAAGGATGTGGATACCATCTGGAATTTGAAATAGCACAATTTTTTCTAATTATTTTAATGGAAAAAAAAAAACACGCTATGCCTTGTGACTAACCCGTGCTGCGTGTGGCCAAAGCCACTGCTCAGGGCGGATTGGGTACAACATAAGAAAATAAGAAATTCACAGGTAAATTATGATTCGCAAAAATAAATGAATAATTAAAAAGCCCTGAAATTTGCCATTTATGTTGGGCAGTGCTGAGTGAACACCATAAACGATGGCCAACCACAAAACAATACACCCATTTGAGAAGCCACATGAAAAAAACTGTCCACCAAGAGCAAAGCATGCATTATATACTAGAACTGGTGTATGTTAGTTGTGCTGTGTCTATTTTGTTGAAAACATATAGGTGCATTTCGAAGCATAGACCTGGTCAATGTAAGATCAATGAGGTCTCAAAACAGCTGCCACACTAGCTGCCTAACAGCAGAACAAGAACTCTTAACGCATAGGCAGGTCTACCAGAGCTAAGAGAATTCCACTGCTGCTCCTGGAGAGACCTTCACTCAAAGATTCTAATGTCCTGATCTCTCAAGAATCCCAGAGCACATCTGGGAAAAAAGTTTATTAATGTAATCAGAGGCAGGGTATGGAGGATGATGTTAGGAAGGGAGGCTGACCCTAGGATCGTTTATTTGCTCTCCTAACTTCATGAGGATGTAGAGGGGTGTGTTAGATTTGGCCCTAATGGAGAATGCACAATCTCAATTAAGATCAGGTGGGGTGTCAAACAAGTTTGTTTTTTGGCCCCTTCCATTATAGTCTTTATATAAACGATCCTGACATTTATATATATGCTGGGAACAGAGGCTGAATCACCTATGGCGGGAACCAGGAGTCTCCCGGTGCTTATGACTGTGTTCTTATGTCAAGGACTGTGATGGGTCTCCAGAGGCTGCTGGACCGATTTGTTGCATTTATGGGCAACCTTGGTCTGTCCACCAACAAAACAAAATCATTTTCCATGGTTTAGGGTCGCTCGTTAAGTAAGACTAGCGCCCTCTATGTTATTGGCTCCAAATTACAGTGAGTTTCCACCTTTAGATACTTAGGGATTCTACTTGATAGCATGAGTTCCTGGAAACATCTGTCAAATGTGAGATCGGCGCAGCTTGAGCAGACCATTCCACCTCGGTTTACGTTAGCTACCAAACTGGAGTCATCACCACTAGAGGTAATACCCAAAATCTATAAGGTCAGACACATCTCAGCCACCTCCTATGATGCAGGCATCTGGGGGTACTGCGATTTTGCACTGGTGCTGTTTAGTGAAAATAATTTTCTACGTGATTGTTCTCACTACGAAGGAGTGCCCCAGCTTCAATATGTCATGAAGAATTAGGCCTACAATATTTAGGAGACTTCATAAAGATAGCACCGGCCATGTTATGGCACTCGGTCTAGTGTAGGCCGGAAACTGTACTTAGTCAAATGGTAATAGCTGACTGTTTGAATCTAGCCAAAGCTTGCAACAGCAAATGGGTGTCCCATGTCAAAGCCAAGTTATGTTCAATTGGAATGCCAGATCTTTATGATAAACCACAGAATGTCAGTCAATCTATCAGAGTTTCAATTAAGGATGAATTATTGGATTTGTCGGCAAGGGAAAGAGTAGCAGCACAGCTCGGCAAGAGGACAGTGGAAGCATATATCTCGCAACGTACAACTAACCGCATGGTACCAAGGCACTAGAGGTTTGATTTGGTAAGATTCAGACTTAATATGGTTCACTTACTAGTATCCTACCCCTCTGTGGCGCACCATGGTAGAGACCTTATTCCATGCCCAAGTAATTCAATTTCGTCTCAAACACAATTACTCCTTTTGTTTTTTGATGCGACATATTTAGGCACCTCGGAAAGGATATTCTAATGCCCTTGTTAAGAAGCTTCATTTTACATTTTAAAGCATGTAAAGTAGTGCTGCACCATTTCCAGCTGTTGCAATCCAACAATGTGTGCCTTGCAGTTTACAGATTTATTACAGCTGTAGTTAGACTGCGCAAATTGGCAGGCAAGTAAATGTTGACAGGCAATTAATACAGTGCAATGTTAGCAATTACTGTTTGTTTTCCTCTTCTTCTGCAGACAATATGACTTCATTGTATTTGGGCTCATAATGATTTCCTTCCATATGCAGGACCCATTGAGTGCTTGTTTTACCAAATTACCAGAAATTATACTTTGAAATGGGTCTAGTTATGCTGCTCGAGTTACCGGTATCTTTACTAACTATACCGGTGTCTTAATGATGAATTGCCTCCGACCTGAATCTTGGTCATCATCATTTCCAGCTGTTCTTTGCTTAGCCCTATATGAGAAAGGGCGAGTTGGCATGGGACCTTTTAGATTTTAAGTACGGAGATTTTATTTCGTGAATTTATTGTGTAATTTTAAATGAATTTGTACTCTTTTATGGTTTTTAACCAAATAAAGATTTTTTTTTCTTGACTTGAAGTTTGTTTGAATATGACTGCCTTCTATTTCCACCCTACCCAACTACTTTCTCTTCAGCTGTAGGCTACCTATGCGTAATTGCATCCATGTATCCAGGGGGACAAGAGAGATGGACAGAGCAGGAAGGGAGGATTGTAGACAGTGTGGAGAGAGAGTGGTGCGAGTACATACCTCTGCTTCCCTGGAGTGTCTGTGTCCATCTTTGGTACCTCTCTCACTGCCCTACTCTGCTTTTATTTACTGCTGTACCCTGTTCCACTTCCAACATTATCCTCCGCTCTTGGGATCTCTTTCTAAACATCACATCTCCTGAAGATTCAGTTTGTAGCGGGTGCCTTACCAAACAATGAGCATAACAAATGTTATATTTCTTCCTTTAGCCTACCCTATTGTTGCTTCAACACACCTCCTTTCCTCAGTATCCCCACTGATGAGGGAAAGCAGTCTCAAAAGGACGTATTCCCCTTGAGATCTATGACTCCATATTTATTTACTATTTTGTGACTTGGTATGACCTGGTATGCCAAGTGTCCTTTGCTCTAGTCCTTGTTTACCAGGCTTATGGTCTTACGGGAACTTCAAGAACCTGGAAAACCTTTGGATTTGTGTTCCTCTTGTTGACAAGGCGGATTTGTGGCAGCAGCCTCTAGCATCATTGACCATTTCCCACAAGAAGCTTTCCCTGAAGTCATCCTTAAAAGTGCTCATATCTGTGTGTTCAGTTGCTCCTGTTGGACAGTCTCTACTGTTTCCTTTCCTTTTAACATTCCAAAAGTCAGTGACCATATCCTTCTTATGTGTACTCTTTGAGTGCTTGCCATTCATTCCTTGAGAGTGCATTGTGTCCGGCCTTTCCTTACTAAACATTGGAGCAATCCTGGTGAATCCTTCCTTGGGAATCCTTCAATCCTAGCAATTTAGTCCTACTGTTACTACTGCACACAAGCAGTTTACAAGAGGAATAATTAAAGAAGTTTCCTTACAAAAATAAATTGCACAGTTACACTAGTTACAACAAATGTCTTGCATATAAACGTATTTCTATAGATCGTTATACCTATAACATGTAGATATTTGATCACAAGCACTAGCTAAAGGCCAAAATAAAGTGAGCAGCCTTTTTTTCTTCCAACATGGATACCATGAAAGTACCAAGAAGTAAAGCTGCTTTCAGAGCATCAACAGTCCAGTTGTTGTGGGTGAGATCAGCGCAACACATAGCTTTTCCATGTGTATATCAAAACAAATTGTGCAGAAGACTACTGGCCCCTCAGGCGTTCTGGGCTTCATCTCATCTGTGCCTTCCTCACTCCTTGGAACTCGCATCCTCTTTCGCAGGGTTCCCCAAAATCAGTACTAGAGGGCTGGATCCATGCCAGATTTTTAGCATATCCCCATTTAGATAAATGTAGTTATCTTAAAAATCTGGCATGGAACCGGCGCACCAGAACTGGCTTTGGAGAACTCTACTGTTTTCGCATGGTCACATCAGTCAATGATCCAGAGTCTCTCCAGAGGGAGGCTGCACCTCAGGTCCAGTCTCTCCCCTCCTGTCAGCGGCCATGTCACCACCGTCACTGCGCTGGCCCTGCTGGAAACAAAATCTCCTCCTCAAGGTTTTCCTGGGTTCTAGGTACTTCCTGTTTGAGACTATTATTAGTGGCAATCTGATTGTCATTAAGGTTCCCAGGCCTTCGCCTCTTTGATGGTACTCTAAGTAGTATTTGTGATCTTTTGTTTTCTTCTCTTTGGATTCCTGGTGAAAACTAAGGAGTGGTAAGCTATTTAATTACTTTTACAACCTTTGAGAAGTTCTATAGAAAACTTAGCCAGGGATGAAACTATTTTTACTTTACCGCATTTCAACAAAAAACATAAGGTTTTGACAACTTACACAGCATATTTCCCTATTTAGCACTAGCAAAATGGTTGCACATAAGATACACCTTGCAGAAAGCAGTACAGTTTTAACCTTGGATTTTAGGATGAAAAATGGGAAGCTTCACAAGCTCTGAAAAGTGTGAAAATCCAGTTCCTTGCAAGACTGCAAAAGCCACACAAAAAAAACAACTTTGCACACCCTTTTGTGGAGGCTCCTAACATCATTCTCTTGGAAGATGTGAATTCCGGCACATAAAGAAGTGAGGAACTTTCAATTTTGTTTTAAGTACAAGTAATTCTTCAGTTCCTGCCAATTTTTCCATTACGAATTATAGAAATATTTGCACTTTTAGAGTTTTTCCACTATAAAATTATTTTGTCACGATTTTTTTAGTTTTGAAATTCTACAGTTAAAATTGTTGACCCTCCATGTTAAGACCAGCAATTTTACCAAGTCTGAAGGAACAATACATACCTCTGCAAGCTGATTTGAAACTTCAATTCCAATTCACATTTAAATGGAGATAACTATGAACGATAATGATTTCGGTCTAGTTTGTTGGTCGTGCGGCCAGCACTATTTGCAACTCTATTCTTTAAGATGGCACAAAGATAACGCAAGTGTCTGACAAGCAAACAGCATCAAAGAGGGAACAAAATACTTGTACTACAAAGGAATTAGCAACAGCAGCTAGAAGTGATCATGGAAGTCTGCATAAGTGAGAGGTCAGAATACTAAAGCGAGCAGAAAACGCATACACAAAGATGGCACCATTAACACAGAACATTAGAAAAAAAACTAAATAAACCACTGGGAATTTGTTGATACTGCAAATGGAATGGCGCACACTCATGGTAGATGTGGAACAAATTAGCTCAACTTTTGCTTGAAAATGGGGTTAGATAACATTGCAAAACATCACTTACTCGAAACTTGTCAAGTTTGTGGTAAACAATAACATCTGTTTATTTGTTTTAGTACAGAAAAGCTAATTTAGGTTTTTGGGACATTTTGCTTGCAAAAACAGTTTCTCCCATAACAAAACATATTTCTACATGGAAATTCGGCTACAATAACTTTTTTAGAAGATTTAACTTTGAATTTCTGTTGGGTGCAAAGAATACGTACTTCGCCTTCAAAATAGTAAGTTTACATACCGATAACCAAAACCAGGCATGTGGAGCAAGATTCATACATGAAGTGACAAGAGTCCAACATTGGTTGCTGAGCTCTAACGATACTGAGAGAAATTAACAAAAATGTGAGCATCTAGGATGGTTTGGGATAGACACGGGCCAGGTGTGTGTCCCTGCCATTAAGAGAGCTAGGATGGGTGGCCGCTCCTTCTGCTTTTTGGCGGCACAGCAATGGAACAAGCTGCCCATGAGCCTCCGGTTGGAGGGCTCGGAGGATACCTTCTGGAAAATTCTGAAAACATATCTTTTCCCCCCTGGATAGACACGCCTGGGTAGGATAGGGTGTAGCTTTGAGGCAGTTTTTTTGCACCGCAGCACGGGAACACACTGGCCGAGTGTAACCAGGTGCTTTACAAATGTGCTTATTATTATTATTTATTATTATTACACAATTCGCAAACTAGAATAGAGACTGGGCAAAAGATAACAATAGCGAATCAAAAGAAACACTATAGGGTTGCTGAAGATAACTCCCAGAGAAATCTGCAAGGGATGCACTGCCGTTTCAAACAAAGACAACATAATTATTTACTTGGTATTTATGTGACCTATATTAAAATGTAAATTATATGTAGCCTTTGTCAACACATTCTCCCAGTCCTTTATTCTCCATGTGAATCTCCTGACTTTGCGAACAATGTTCAAAATGAGAGAAGAAGAACTCCAAGTCCCTTGTTGCAAAGTGTAACTGACCAAAAAGCAATGGACAGAGATCCCACATAGGCAATCTACATATGACTGGTGGGAAACAGTCGCTCCCCATACACAAGTGTAAAAACGACAAGGAGTTAACCTCAGATTTCCACAAAGAAAGCCTCTGCTCCAAAAGATGACAGAGCTCCCATTTCTGGGTGGACTCTCACCTACATATTTCTGTGGGGCATGCTTCATCATCAAGTCCTCACCCTGTATGATTTTTTGGTACGGGCGGGCTCAACCCCACTCATGGGGGAGCACTTAGTTTGGTAGTCTATAGGTTTTAGACAAGGGGACTAAAACAAGGGGGCAGTGGTGTTTAAAAATGCCTAAAGTTGCTAAATTAATTTTAAATGGTGACAAACAGCCTTGGCATTGTTAAAAACAGTAAATGACATGTGTAGAAGAGTTTAATGACCTCCCGCTGTCTGGTCAACATATTTCAGCTGCTTTTTTGCCCAAAAGTCTTGCAACTTTCGTCAGGACCCATCCAAGTCCCACATTGGTTAGTAAGTATAGATCACTTAAAAAAATATATCTTTTATTGCATTTTTACAAATATCACACCAGGAATTGCAGATACGCAGTACTCTCTCTCGTTACGTCAAAGGATTTTTCACTCCAGAGTAGTACAAAATCTCTCTCCAAACTTAACCAGACTTAACTGTGGCCAAACGTAACCAGAATGTCTCACAATAATAAACTTAAAATCTCAATATCACATGTGCACATGGACAAGTAAGATGACTTTCCGGGGTACATAAATAAGAGGTTAGGATGTAAAAGTAAGGTACAGTCTTCAGCCAACAGGGTGGAAAAAAGAAACCCCATCACCCACATAGCTTTATATCTCGACATAAGCCTGAAGTACATGTGGTCCATCCTCTCCTACCCTCATGGTGGCATTCATCTGGGGAAAATCTCAGCGCTCTGAGCAATTTGTGCCATAGTTCCAGGACATCCGTGAGTTGGGGGCCAGTACTCCCTACTTTCATCTTAACACCCTTGGCAACGCACTATGCAGCAACAACTTTTAACCACCCCTCAACCATTGGGACCTTAGCACTAAGCCAATGAATTACCAGCCATCGCCTGGCCAGCAGTAGGACAAAACCTACACTTTTTCTTTGACGAGTGTTTCACAACAGGGGCTCCTATTTCCAGTAAGAAGAGTTGCGGTGTGCCCTGCAGATCAAGGTGTAATCTATGTCAGTACGTGTCCGCCACCTATTCTCAGTAATCCTGTATTTTACTACATTTCCATGTCAGGCGACGCTTTTTCGCTCTGTCATGGTCATGCTTACGATACCGAAGTGACTTCGTATTGTCTAATTTGCGAAGCATAGCTGTTGTTATGCATGTATGATGTACAAAATTAAATTGAATAATTCGGATTCTGCCGTTACTGGTTGCAGTTTTAATAAGTGCAAGTGCACCTCGCATTGCTTATCCAGGAACTGCCCATTGCAGTCCATTTCCCATTTTTGACGGACATGTGACACGGGCTCAACAGTGTCTTCTCGCATCGCTTGGTAAAAACGTGTTACCACTCCTGTGCCTCCATTCGTCTATATGTGCAACGTCAAAGTTGCTGAGTCACACGGCTCGACGTCTCGAACGCCCCATAGCGCTTAGTCTGCCTGGCAAAGTGCCCAATAATGTATGAACTACCCCATTCCCACCGAAAATAGGCTCAGCACTTCCTGCCATGTGAAGATATACCATCAACGTATAGGTCGCACGCCTCTCAGCAGTACTCTATTTACCAGTATCTCATATTCAGTTCCTCAACCAGGCACCGGAATTTGGGGTGTCCCATAGCGGCATTACCTAAGCATTGAGTGAAAGCACATCACAGCATGCACCGAACTTGTCCCAAGCATATAGTGACAGTCTCAGGATGTATTGGTCCAGGATAAGCGTGCAAGTATAGATCACTTTTGATTCCAAATGAATGTGATGACCAAGATTCAGGTCGGAGGCAATTCATCAATAAGACACGGGTACAGTTGGCAAAGATACAGGTAGCTCTAGCAGCATAACCAGTCTAATTTAAGGATTTGAAACTATCTTCTGGTATTTGTAAAAAAACATGAGATTGTTGTCGAGGTCATTAAACCTTAATTGTGAACACAGTGCCGTGATTAATTATGAGTGAGTTAAATATTCCTAGTCGTGCATGGTGAGGTGGACTTTATTAAATCATGTTAACATGTATGACACACCTGCAAATCACTCATTCAGCATCTCGTGAACACGTAAACAGCCCAGAGACCTGCACTATTCAGACAATTCTCCCCGGTGCACTGATACGACCACAATAATGTCGGCGTGATAATCTATTTGAGAGACAGGCACACCGTAACCATGTACACTTATCAGGGAAGAAGACGTAGTCAGTTTTGTACCCCATAGGTAGTCACTGTCAAGATACTCCTAGTGGCATACACTGTACAAAAGGGCATTCAAATCAATTATCAATACCGTTACCCAGAATTCGGACAAAAAAGCAGTATCGCTAAAAACAACGAAACACTTACTTTGTCATAGGAGTAACCCGACCCAGCACCTAATTGAGGTCCAGTTACTCCTGCATGTTGGAGTTTGAACGCCGGAGCTCCCTTTTCATTTTAGGGACGCGCGTGATGTCAGCACGCAAAATTACGTGTCAGCGTCACATGATGTGCGGCCAGATCATGGGGGCCATATTGAAACGGGAAGGATTGTGTTTAGTTCTACAGAGGGTAAGGATACCCAGAACATGAATGCGGATCGCAAACAAAGATAGTTGGCATGTATGTTCTACGTTACAACCCGTTCATAAGGTCATATTCCTCTAGGGACAAAGGGTCCTCCTGATACTTCTGCTCTCCAACACTGCCATAAACGTCTTAACATTAAACAAGCATTTACAATGCAATGGTCTCGGCATTGTTAAAGTTAGAGCTATTGGCATTGCTCATGACATTATTTTTGTTTATGTTGTTGTTTTTAAAAGATTTAAAGAAAAGGCATTGTTATTTACAATGTCAATAGCTTAATCACTCTCAAATGCTCCTGCAAGGTAAACGCTTTGTGTGCTCTTGCACTCCCCCCCCCCCCCCCCCACCCCTCCCACTTGTAGCGCGAGGCGCGCGCTTGTTTAAACTAACGATGTGTATATTCACAAAGCGCTTACAGGCTGTGAAGTCAAAGAGCTATGAACAACCACCTCTGCGGCCCCCTTCTCTTCCTAGATCCATTGTTTATTTTTTTTCAGGTTGATATAGCGCAACCTCTACCCGAAGGTATTGGAGCACTTTAAATGACCACCAGTTACCTTACACAAGACACATTCATTTTTTATAAACACGGGAAGATTAAGATATCACAGGATGCTGAACCAAGGCCGACACTCGAACCCTGTGTGTCAGCTCCAAAGTCGGCTGCTCTAGCCCTAAGTCTACGTCCTCTGTTTGAATTATAGGACCCACTGACCTGCCTCTTGACCTCGACCACTTAGGAGACTTTGAAGGCAAATTTGTTTAAGTTCTCGTGTGCCCTGACCCATGCGTGAGCAGCTCGCCGAGTTCATGTTTTTCGCTGTGCCTTCTAAGACTTGTAGCCCTACTTTTAACTCATTCTTACAGGAGAATTATAAATCCGAACCTGTAACAAAACTACAATCTGGGTAGGATTAACTACCCTCGCAAGGACCAAGGAAACTACACGACCCATCATGCATCTGAGCTCACACTCATCATGTAAGCAGAACGCGTTGCCCCGAACAGTCAGAGGTTGTTAACTTTAATCTCCCCCCTCACAAGTACTCCCAAACGTTCCCTTCCTACCACAGCCGCACCACAATCACTATGTCTGCCAACTTCAGTGCTGAAAGGAGATGCAGTAAAGGTGTAAGCTCAAAGATGCTAGATCTGCCGGAGAGAAAAGAACCAATGTATAGTGTATGCGAACATTGTGAATACAATCCTCGAGACAAATAAAAGCTAAGATAATACAATTATAGAGCATTTATTTCCCCCCTCCCCCACCCCTTTCATGGTATCATCTAGATTGCTGTTGAACAGTGGAGGGAGTGAGTAGAATGTCCTTCACATTAGCAGCCTCAGAAGGATTAAAGGCTGTGTCACCTGCAGGACTATTTTTATCGACCTCGGAAAGATGACATGCCTAATTTGAATTATGATATTTATTATCTCCTAGGCCACTCGAATGACGCAGAAAGGGAGGACCAAACTAGGAGGCAAAAAAGGCAACTATGCAGTATAATGAGGCACTTTTTTTTATAGTATTGCTTCATTATTTTGTGTTTTTTTATACTTGCTAACACTTTCTGGCCAAAGATTTGACCTCATTGGTACCAGTTTAACAACCAAATACGGTCATAAACAACTGAAGAATGGATAACCAGTCAACCTTTGCGGGTGGCATTCTATTGTGCGGAAACAGGGGTCGCCACATATTTAGTAACGTTTGATGCGATTCAGCTAGACGCATTGTTTGGTTAAAATCTGCAGATACAGCAGTGGATGGATCAAGTGGCAAATGGGGCAAATCTATAATTATGTGGAAAACGCTGCGGCTGCAGAATCGCATAATTCAAGTGGCCCTGATTATATAGATCCCCGAAGGATAACAGGTTGAGTTTCACATATGGCTGTAAATATATCGACCTCGTAAGGATTGCGGCCTATATCTGCCCAATCATGACAGCCTGGGTTTAACGGTACTCTTTGCAGTATGGTCCCAACACACTGAGCTGCCTTTAGAGGGGTGACCTATAGCGCCTTGCCCATCACACGAGGGCACTGTGGAAGGTGCCAAGACTTGAAGGTTCGCCACCGCAGCGCCTTATGAATAAGGCACATCCTCCCGGCCTGGCAGAGTCTGGCGGCTCTTAAATTGCATCAGAAGCTTGTTAGCAAACAATAGAGCGCACAAGGGGCCGGGAGGGGCTGCGGGGGGTGGAAATGGCGCTGTAATTAGATAGGGCGGATGCACTGTACTTAAAGGTAGGGGGGAGGATCCGTGTCAAGCACCGGTACTGTGCCATAGCTGAGAGCTCCGCAAGGCTAACTGCAGGGGAAGAAGAGTGCACCTGTGGCACCCCACACACTCACCTCGCACTCCCAGCTGGACCCGTGCGGACCCGGGGATGCCAGGGCACCGCGCCCACTCTTCAGCGGATCCTTCGTTCTCCACCTGCTGCAGCTGAGGGTGTAGTGCACAGAGGAGCCAAGGGCGCATAAGGAGCGGCGCGGCAGGGACGGACCCTTGGACCTCCTTTCTGCAGCTCTGCCAGCACTAAGGACATCCTGGGGTACGGGGGACCCCAACAGTGCGGCTCCAGTGCAGGAGGATGCAGTCTTCCAAGATAAGGCTTAATATTGGAGCTTAGACCGTTCCCGGGGAATCCGGAACTTTGCACCGGGAGTTAAAGTGGTTTGCGCAAGATCACACGGTTGGTGTCAAGTGGAGAAACCAGGATTTAAACATGTTATGATTTGTGACCTGAGTTGGAAACGTAAACATCAGAGCACACCTCACCACAAGCTCCAGGTTGCGAGGATAGGGCAGCGAGAGCCATGAACACCGCCGCCTTTCTCCGAGGCGAAGCAGAAATGCCTCGGAGAAACGCAGCGGCGGTTTCGGATTCGGGGGCGTGTTTTTCTTTTCTCTCCTCTTGCCATTGGCTGGAGGAGAGAAAAACACGCCCAGCGAAAAGTAGCGAAAAAACACGCCCCCGAATCCGAAAAGGACGGGGCTTGTTTTGCGAGACAAAGACTCTTCTCCAATGGCTGGCCAGCATTTAAGAGGCCAGCCAATGGAGAAGAGGAGAGAAGAGGGGCGGGTTCAAGCCCCTCTTCTCCAAAACATTAAACCTCTGAGCGAGACTGCGCAAGCGCAGCCTTCGAGCCGAGACCTAAAAAGGGCGTGGCTAAAAAGTGGAAAGAAGAGCACGGAACACGCCCCCGAATCTGAAAAAGACGGAGCCTATTTGGAGGGATGGCTCTCTCCTCCAATGGCTGGCCTCCGTTTAGGAAGCCAGCCAATGGAGGAGAGCCAAAAAGAGAGGCGGGCTAAATAGCCACTCTAAACATCATAAGATCTCCGGACTTCCGGTTCTGCCTTCGGCAGACCGGACGGTCCCTCGACCTAAAAAAACAAAAAACAGCCAGGAGGATGTATTTCCCCCATTGAAATCTATTTAAGAAGTGGCAATTTCAGACAACAGACAGACAAAGCCCTTCTTGTCTTAAAAACTCGGGAGTCTCCCTTCTGAACCGGGTCTATTATATTTGTTTCGTATATACAATAGTTTATACTCATAGATTCCGAAAAAGTACAGCATTGATGGCATTTGGTAAAAGGAATGAATATGAGTAACACTCAACATGTGGGGCAAGACGTTTATGGCAGTGTTGGAGAACAGAAGCATCAGGAGGACCCTTTGTCCCTAGAGGAATATGACCTTATGAACGGGTCGTAACGTAGAACATACATGCCAATAGACCCGATTCAGAAGGGAGACTCCCGAGTTTTTAAGACAAAAAGGGCTTTATCTATCTGTTGTCTGAAATTGCCACTTCTTAAATAGATTTCAATGGGGGAAATACATTCTCTTGGCTGTTTTTTGTTTTTTTAATCTTTCTCTTTTCTCTTATAAAATATTGCTATGTATGGTAGAAGCCTAACTATACCAGTGCTGAATAGATTTAACTTTAATCCATATTCAAATTGAGGACACAAAGATCGCATTTCAAAGGAATTTTCGAAATATTATACTGGTTTGAAAAAAGGTTTTAAACAATGTTGGTAGTTTAGCATCCTCACCAGCCCAGGAGCAGGTAAATGATCACGTCACACACAGAGCTCTGCATTACCATTAATTGTACGCACTGCAGTAACAAACTTTATTAACCACACCCCATTGATTACGTTATTCTACTATGCAGTCCGTTAGGAACCAGAGGAGTCCCACTATCTCTAATCACAAGACAATACATTGCTAGATAAAAAGTACAAATTATATATATAAACATCACTACTCCTCAGTGAGTCGCTGAGGTGCTTGTATCACACTTCCAGTTCCAGTCATGCGAGGTCGATGAGACACAGGAGGGACATCCACAGCAGGCACCGGTGAGACAGGCACAGATGCGTTGCTGGAGCGGGTAGTACAACATTTTGTATACCCCCCCATTTCTGCATGTTTATATTAATCCGAATAATCTATTAATTGTAATACTATTAATCTGTTTGAAGTGATAACTCACCAATTATATTAACGAGGGGAGGAGCCTAGCGCTTGACCAAGATGGCCGCGTGAGCTTTGAGCTCCCGAGACCCCCGTGCCCTCCGTCGACTATCCTGTCTCTAATCCTGTTTGCATGCATGGCATCGTGCAGATGACTTGTCAGGGAGGCGATTGATGCCACCCGCGGTCGGATCGCCCACCGGGAACCGGAGTTATGCATGGCGGAAGATTGAGGCCTATCTCCGAGGGATGCCAGGGGCTAGAGTTCCGTGACCTGAATGAAACAAGAACACTGACAACCAATTATTTCGTTGGATTTAATCCTATGAAAATTGTTTTTAGTTCACGTTCAAAAACATTTAAAACTGATACAGTACATATTCATTACACCACATATACAAAACTTAACTTGAAAATAACATTACTGAAAACATTTAGACACCACTGTGTTCATTCGCCCATAGGGCCAACATTCATACCGTTCATACTACTCATGCATCCACACTAACATATAACATACAACAGAAATCTACAATTTGATAATCTTTACACATAGGCCATCAAACCACTACTGTACATAATGATGGGGCTTAATGCTGTTTTTTTAAGATTGACCGTAGAAAAGACAAGGTCTACGCGTTTCGAATCCCTTAGTTGGCAGGGATTCTCATCAGGACCGACATAGGACTGCAAACAAAGCAGAAAAGAAAGATTTTACTAAGCTGACCCACTTTGTAAGTGCACAACCGCATGGTCAACGGGGGAGTCTTACCTTAGTCTAAGGAACGGAGAACTCAGCCACAACTCTAAAGAAAAAAGGAAGGAGAGCCAACTTGGTTACCTATTTCTGTGAAATCAACACTAGAACACCACCTGGTTAGTAATGGACACACCCATACAACATAGAGACAATACAACCACGTAGTCTAGTTGTTAATAAAGAGGCTTACGGGTGTGTGGAGTTGTGTCTGGTTAACTGAAGGTGGTTCTGTCTAAAATCAGAAGCAACTACGGGCTTTTTTTCAGGCGTTGATTGATTCAAAACGATATCTGAAAGCAAGAGCAACAAGGATTCAAGGCGCGTCCTATCGCCTACAAAGATCGGATCCGAAATATTTTGAAAAAGGTTTTAGAGCGCTTACCTCCGCGGTGGAAGACAATGGAGGAACGTGATGCTGCTCGGTCAGCTGATGTCCCGAGCTGGGGCTTGCACGGCGTGAGATTCGCCGGCCGTTTTAAGGTTCGGTAACGATCAAATTCTCTGCAAGAGAATGGGAGGCTGCATCAGGTGACTAATACCAGGAGAAAGTCCTACGGAGTTAGTACGGTCTATTTGGTGTTGTTACCTGGAGAGCCGGCGTTGTCCGTGTCTCTGTATCTCTGGGAGTAAATCACCCGTTAGGTAGCTGTACTCCTATTGGGGCATTTTTACCCATGTGCAAAATGGCGGGATCACGAAGGCTTCTGGGAGTCGTAGTCAGACCAACGATGTTGGGAGAATCGGTAGTTAGAGATGGATTGTCAGTTTGCCGCGGCGCCAAAATTAGCGCGTGAATTTGGGGGAGAGCGTTGGTCGGACTGTGTCAAGTGCACACTGGAACGTGTGCTGACTTGTTGTCAATATGCATTCACTGCACATATGACTGGAATGTATTCTGATAGGGGCGGAAAGCGAGGTGGGAAGCGCTGGTTGGACAGAAACCTGTCAAATAGTAAATATGAAGAGTCCGCTAAGTGGAAGATCAACTACACATATGCTATTGAATGTGTCTCATCTGTGGTATAAGAACGAGATTTAGCTCAGTGGCTGACTGGATGCCACTCATAAGTTGTATATCTCGGAGAGTTCATTCAATCCGTCTACCGACGTGTTAAATTTGATAATGAGCATGGCTTCTCTCTGTAGCAGTTTGGTGTCCAAGTCTCCACCTCTCTGGTCTTGTTCAACTTTTGATATCACTGACCATTTGAAATCCATTTCTGTATGTTTTTGCGTCACCCAATGATTCACTAAGGGGGCATTCAGAACATTTTTGCGAATCCGAGACTTATGTTGCTGGATTCGGAACCTTATCTCCTGATTGGTCTTGCCAATATAAAGTTTGTTGCATGGGCAGCTGATGCCATAGACTACGAACTTGGATTTACAATTGGTGAAACTCTCATGTTTCCAATGGATTCCATTGTGGGTAAATAGATATCCTTCAATGGTTGAGTCGCAGCAAATACAGGTACCGCATCTGTGATGTCCTTTTATGGGCGGTAGGCACAACAAATTTCTTAAATCAGTGCTTTTGGTCTTAGGTAGAGCGGCTCGCACTACGTGGTTGGCTATGTTTTTATCTTTCCTGAATGCAAATAGCGGTCTCTCATTGAATGTGTTGTCCAGGTTTTTGATCAGATGCCAATTTTGATTAATAGTTTTCTTAAACCAATTAGATGTTGGATTGAATGTCGAGACGCAAACCATTCTCTCTGTTTGCGATTTTTCACGTCTTTCCAGTAATGTTTCTCTTGGTGTCCACCATGCTCTTTTGATAGCTCTTTTCAAAAGTTTTTTCGGGTAACCTCTGGCCAGAAGGTTCTCCTTGAGCTTCTCTGCATGTAAAAAATATTCGTCTTTGAATGAGCAATTCCTGCGAATGCGCAGGAATTGCCCATAGGGCAAGTTCTCTCGTAGGCTACGTGGATGGTTGCTGGAGTAATGTAGCGCTCGATTGCGGTCAGTTTCTTTCTTGTATAACGTCGTCATTAGGCATCCATTCGTAGGGTAAACCTCAACGTCCAGGAAAGGCATTTTGATTTTGGAACAGTTCATACTGAATTTTATATCCGGAGTCCTGTTGTTAAGCCAATTGACAAAGGATTGTAGCTTTTGCTCATCACCTGACCATACCATGAAAACATCGTCGATGTATCGGACCCAGTTACTGATACAATCGGCGAATGGGTTGTTGCTATGGACAAATTTGTCTTCGTATTTAGACATATAGAGGACCGCTAGCTCGGGGGCGAATGGACAGCCCATCGCCACGCCTTTGATTTGGAAATAAAAGTCCTCTCTGAAGCAAAAATAGTTGTTCTTTAAAGCAAACGTGGCTAGCTCCATAATGAACTCTGTCGGGATTTTTTCAGGTTTGGGTCTGCTGTCTAGGAATGTTTTAATCACTGCTAGTCCTTCATCTTGCGGGATCTCCGTGTACAATGATGTTACATCTAATGTAACTAGAAATTGTGTATTTTTATCGAACTCCATGGTTTCCAATTTAATTAAGAAATCGGTGGTATCCTTCAGATAAGATTTTACTTCTGACATAAAAGGTTTCAGGAAAAAGTCCACGAATTTTGAAATGGGTTCTGTTAGTGACTCGCACCCGGAGACAATTGGTCTCCCAGGTGGATGGTGTTGATCTTTGTGTACTTTCGGGAGTACATAAAAGACCGGAGTGCGAGGATAGATGTTTTTTAAGTACTCAAATTCTTTTTTGCCTAAAAAGCCTTGGTCAAACCCTTGTTGTAGTATGTGAAAAAGTTTATTCTGTAGTTCACATGTGGGATCTTTTGTTATCCTTCTGTAGCAGAGTTGGTTCGAAAGTTGTCTATTAACTTCGGTGATGTATCGTTCGGTTGCCCAAACCACGATTGATCCCCCTTTGTCAGCTTGTTTTATTATTATTGAAGGGTCAATTTTTAGGTCGAGTAATGCTTCTTTTTGAGCTTTGGTAATATTCGGTTTGACATATTTCCTTTTTTGTTTTTCAACTTCAGCTATTGCTGAAAGGATCACTTTTTCGAAAATTATGACCTCTTTGGGAACTTTTGACGCCGGCGGGCAGAACTTTGATTTCTTCTTTAATCCAGTTGTCTCAGTGCCTCCTTGTATGGGGTTTTCAAGAAAGAAGGTTTTAAGCCGAATTTTGCGGCAGAATTCAATGAACTCTGTTTTGAGTTGTACAAAATTGGTCCCTTTAGTTGGAACAAAGGATAGTCCCATTTCTAAGATGCTAAGTTCTGCATCTGTTAAGACTTTTTCTGATAGATTAAAGATTGGTGAAACAGTTAGTTTTTGTAATTCTGACGTCTTGTTGACATTTCCCATGGTTGGTTTGTGTATCTGGACCTTCCTCTTGGTTTCCTTTGGCCTCTCCCTAAAAAAGGCGGTTGTTGTTGATAGTTTTGTTGTAAATTGCCTCTTCTGTTGAAGTCTAAACGGTTATTCGAGTTATCTACGTCACTGCCACTTGATGATGATGTTGTGTCCGAAAAAGTGATAAAATTGTTTCTCGATCTACCCTGGTATTCGGGCAGGAATTTGCGTGACTCAGGTCGTGAATAAAAGTCAATCTGCAAATAAGGGTAGACTTTATCCAGAGAAAAATTCCTTTTATCCTTTTCCAATTTATTGCTCTTTTGATTTACCGAATAGTCTTTAAACTCTAGAATTTCTTTATCGACTTTATCTAGAAGGGATTTGGCATCCGAAATAAGTTGGTTTGTTTTAATTTCGCTTTCCAAAGTTGCGATTTCTTCTAGTTGATGCTTAGACAATCTTTGAGCCGTTTCTACTGTGAGAACCATGAGGTCCCTACTGCATTTCGTTTCAATTAGACTGTATCCTTTTTTATATATCGGATTGTTTGCGTCAGCCGCATTAAGTTCTACAGCTAAAATCAACAATGAATCTGACAGACTCATAAGGCTCAAGAAAAAACAAATAAGGACTGACTTACATGGCCATTTTCTAATCGAGCACTTGAGAGCTGGAACCATCCCAGGAGGGCTGCAGATTCGCAACGTCCCTGTGATTTTTACAGACGATCCGATATATAAAAAAGGATACAGTCTAATTGAAACGAAATGCAGTAGGGACCTCATGGTTCTCACAGTAGAAACGGCTCAAAGATTGTCTAAGCATCAACTAGAAGAAATCGCAACTTTGGAAAGCGAAATTAAAACAAACCAACTTATTTCGGATGCCAAATCCCTTCTAGATAAAGTCGATAAAGAAATTCTAGAGTTTAAAGACTATTCGGTAAATCAAAAGAGCAATAAATTGGAAAAGGATAAAAGGAATTTTTCTCTGGATAAAGTCTACCCTTATTTGCAGATTGACTTTTATTCACGACCTGAGTCACGCAAATTCCTGCCCGAATACCAGGGTAGATCGAGAAACAATTTTATCACTTTTTCGGACACAACATCATCATCAAGTGGCAGTGACGTAGATAACTCGAATAACCGTTTAGACTTCAACAGAAGAGGCAATTTACAACAAAACTATCAACAACAACCGCCTTTTTTAGGGAGAGGCCAAAGGAAACCAAGAGGAAGGTCCAGATACACAAACCAACCATGGGAAATGTCAACAAGACGTCAGAATTACAAAAACTAACTGTTTCACCAATCTTTAATCTATCAGAAAAAGTCTTAACAGATGCAGAACTTAGCATCTTAGAAATGGGACTATCCTTTGTTCCAACTAAAGGGACCAATTTTGTACAACTCAAAACAGAGTTCATTGAATTCTGCCGCAAAATTCGGCTTAAAACCTTCTTTCTTGAAAACCCCATACAAGGAGGCACTGAGACAACTGGATTAAAGAAGAAATCAAAGTTCTGCCCGCCGGCGTCAAAAGTTCCCAAAGAGGTCATAATTTTCGAAAAAGTGATCCTTTCAGCAATAGCTGAAGTTGAAAAACAAAAAAGGAAATATGTCAAACCGAATATTACCAAAGCTCAAAAAGAAGCATTACTCGACCTAAAAATTGACCCTTCAATAATAATAAAACAAGCTGACAAAGGGGGATCAATCGTGGTTTGGGCAACCGAACGATACATCACCGAAGTTAATAGACAACTTTCGAACCAACTCTGCTACAGAAGGATAACAAAAGATCCCACATGTGAACTACAGAATAAACTTTTTCACATACTACAACAAGGGTTTGACCAAGGCTTTTTAGGCAAAAAAGAATTTGAGTACTTAAAAAACATCTATCCTCGCACTCCGGTCTTTTATGTACTCCCGAAAGTACACAAAGATCAACACCATCCACCTGGGAGACCAATTGTCTCCGGGTGCGAGTCACTAACAGAACCCATTTCAAAATTCGTGGACTTTTTCCTGAAACCTTTTATGTCAGAAGTAAAATCTTATCTGAAGGATACCACCGATTTCTTAATTAAATTGGAAACCATGGAGTTCGATAAAAATACACAATTTCTAGTTACATTAGATGTAACATCATTGTACACGGAGATCCCGCAAGATGAAGGACTAGCAGTGATTAAAACATTCCTAGACAGCAGACCCAAACCTGAAAAAATCCCGACAGAGTTCATTATGGAGCTAGCCACGTTTGCTTTAAAGAACAACTATTTTTGCTTCAGAGAGGACTTTTATTTCCAAATCAAAGGCGTGGCGATGGGCTGTCCATTCGCCCCCGAGCTAGCGGTCCTCTATATGTCTAAATACGAAGACAAATTTGTCCATAGCAACAACCCATTCGCCGATTGTATCAGTAACTGGGTCCGATACATCGACGATGTTTTCATGGTATGGTCAGGTGATGAGCAAAAGCTACAATCCTTTGTCAATTGGCTTAACAACAGGACTCCGGATATAAAATTCAGTATGAACTGTTCCAAAATCAAAATGCCTTTCCTGGACGTTGAGGTTTACCCTACGAATGGATGCCTAATGACGACGTTATACAAGAAAGAAACTGACCGCAATCGAGCGCTACATTACTCCAGCAACCATCCACGTAGCCTACGAGAGAACTTGCCCTATGGGCAATTCCTGCGCATTCGCAGGAATTGCTCATTCAAAGACGAATATTTTTTACATGCAGAGAAGCTCAAGGAGAACCTTCTGGCCAGAGGTTACCCGAAAAAACTTTTGAAAAGAGCTATCAAAAGAGCATGGTGGACACCAAGAGAAACATTACTGGAAAGACGTGAAAAATCGCAAACAGAGAGAATGGTTTGCGTCTCGACATTCAATCCAACATCTAATTGGTTTAAGAAAACTATTAATCAAAATTGGCATCTGATCAAAAACCTGGACAACACATTCAATGAGAGACCGCTATTTGCATTCAGGAAAGATAAAAACATAGCCAACCACGTAGTGCGAGCCGCTCTACCTAAGACCAAAAGCACTGATTTAAGAAATTTGTTGTGCCTACCGCCCATAAAAGGACATCACAGATGCGGTACCTGTATTTGCTGCGACTCAACCATTGAAGGATATCTATTTACCCACAATGGAATCCATTGGAAACATGAGAGTTTCACCAATTGTAAATCCAAGTTCGTAGTCTATGGCATCAGCTGCCCATGCAACAAACTTTATATTGGCAAGACCAATCAGGAGATAAGGTTCCGAATCCAGCAACATAAGTCTCGGATTCGCAAAAATGTTCTGAATGCCCCCTTAGTGAATCATTGGGTGACGCAAAAACATACAGAAATGGATTTCAAATGGTCAGTGATATCAAAAGTTGAACAAGACCAGAGAGGTGGAGACTTGGACACCAAACTGCTACAGAGAGAAGCCATGCTCATTATCAAATTTAACACGTCGGTAGACGGATTGAATGAACTCTCCGAGATATACAACTTATGAGTGGCATCCAGTCAGCCACTGAGCTAAATCTCGTTCTTATACCACAGATGAGACACATTCAATAGCATATGTGTAGTTGATCTTCCACTTAGCGGACTCTTCATATTTACTATTTGACAGGTTTCTGTCCAACCAGCGCTTCCCACCTCGCTTTCCGCCCCTATCAGAATACATTCCAGTCATATGTGCAGTGAATGCATATTGACAACAAGTCAGCACACGTTCCAGTGTGCACTTGACACAGTCCGACCAACGCTCTCCCCCAAATTCACGCGCTAATTTTGGCGCCGCGGCAAACTGACAATCCATCTCTAACTACCGATTCTCCCAACATCGTTGGTCTGACTACGACTCCCAGAAGCCTTCGTGATCCCGCCATTTTGCACATGGGTAAAAATGCCCCAATAGGAGTACAGCTACCTAACGGGTGATTTACTCCCAGAGATACAGAGACACGGACAACGCCGGCTCTCCAGGTAACAACACCAAATAGACCGTACTAACTCCGTAGGACTTTCTCCTGGTATTAGTCACCTGATGCAGCCTCCCATTCTCTTGCAGAGAATTTGATCGTTACCGAACCTTAAAACGGCCGGCGAATCTCACGCCGTGCAAGCCCCAGCTCGGGACATCAGCTGACCGAGCAGCATCACGTTCCTCCATTGTCTTCCACCGCGGAGGTAAGCGCTCTAAAACCTTTTTCAAAATATTTCGGATCCGATCTTTGTAGGCGATAGGACGCGCCTTGAATCCTTGTTGCTCTTGCTTTCAGATATCGTTTTGAATCAATCAACGCCTGAAAAAAAGCCCGTAGTTGCTTCTGATTTTAGACAGAACCACCTTCAGTTAACCAGACACAACTCCACACACCCGTAAGCCTCTTTATTAACAACTAGACTACGTGGTTGTATTGTCTCTATGTTGTATGGGTGTGTCCATTACTAACCAGGTGGTGTTCTAGTGTTGATTTCACAGAAATAGGTAACCAAGTTGGCTCTCCTTCCTTTTTTCTTTAGAGTTGTGGCTGAGTTCTCCGTTCCTTAGACTAAGGTAAGACTCCCCCGTTGACCATGCGGTTGTGCACTTACAAAGTGGGTCAGCTTAGTAAAATCTTTCTTTTCTGCTTTGTTTGCAGTCCTATGTCGGTCCTGATGAGAATCCCTGCCAACTAAGGGATTCGAAACGCGTAGACCTTGTCTTTTCTACGGTCAATCTTAAAAAAACAGCATTAAGCCCCATCATTATGTACAGTAGTGGTTTGATGGCCTATGTGTAAAGATTATCAAATTGTAGATTTCTGTTGTATGTTATATGTTAGTGTGGATGCATGAGTAGTATGAACGGTATGAATGTTGGCCCTATGGGCGAATGAACACAGTGGTGTCTAAATGTTTTCAGTAATGTTATTTTCAAGTTAAGTTTTGTATATGTGGTGTAATGAATATGTACTGTATCAGTTTTAAATGTTTTTGAACGTGAACTAAAAACAATTTTCATAGGATTAAATCCAACGAAATAATTGGTTGTCAGTGTTCTTGTTTCATTCAGGTCACGGGAATTGTAGGTAAATTTACACGCAGCATTGGCTTGTATTTTGTTCTTTCATTATAATTGGTTTGGCCTTGCTGCCATACGAGCCAGAACCCCCTTTTTGGTTTTCTAGGGGCTAGAGTTGGCAGGATGCCCGACCTCTAATTGAACAACAGCGGCCAGGCGAGGTGTGAACTACCGGACGGAGGTCCTCATCCTTTCACTTTCACTTTCTCGCCCTTTGTTGGCCCTGCCCAGGGAGTGCTCCCGGCTGCTTTATTATCATTTGGACGCTCTGCACGCTACTCTGGCGGCCCATCGCAGGACTGCGCACTCTTGCCTCCTTTCGCTGGAGGAGGGTCGTCTTGTTTGAACCGACCTGCTTGAGCCAACCATGTCGGGCAAAGCAGAGGTGGATCGGCTGAAGCCTAAGGCCACCAGGCGGGGAGCCTATACTCAGGCCAATAATATGGATCGCTACACCCAGCAGATGGGGTCACCGGGTGGACCGAGCCAGTCGCCGGATGCACAGAAGACTGCCTCACCCTTGGCCCCGGAGCTCTCGCTCCAGGATGTCATGGGCGCGCTCGAAGGGCTGCAGACTTCGATTGGGAGACAGTTTGATGCCCTGGCGCACAAAGTGGATGCCATCTTGGTGGACGTTAATCTGCTCCGCGCGGATTTGGGCAAAACGAACGAACGAGTTAAAACCCTGGACCTCAAGACCACGGGCCTCGCTGATGATGTCTCGGAACTACAAACCGAGGTCCGTAAGTTGCGGACCGAGAGTGATCTCGCCGCCCGTCGGTTGGAGGACTTTGAGAGCCGGGCCAGGCGCAACAACGTGCGCGTTATCGGGGTCCCGCAGTCCTCGGACGAGACTTCTGTAGACCTGCTAGTGGAGGACTTGGTGCTTAACCATCTGCAGCCTAAGGGTCTTGGAAAGTTTTTCACAGTTGAGAGGGCCCATAGAGTGCCGGGTGGTAGGCCCAAGGTGGGAGCCCCACCGAGGCCGATTGTCGCCCGGCTCTTTCATTTTCGAGATCGGGACGCTATCCTGCAAGCATCGAGGGTGACGGGCCCGGTCCCCTTCCAGAATGCTTCGGTGAATTTCTATCCTGACTTCACCCAGCAGGTGCAGAGGCAGAGGCAGGGCTTCCTGGGGGTGAAGAGGCGGCTTCGGGAGAGGGAACTGAAATATGCCATGCTCTTCCCTGCCAGACTACGTGTGGTGTACGAAGACCGAACATTCTTTTTTGAGTCGCCTGTCATGGCCGATGAATGGCTAGACGCTCTGCCCCGACGACGGACGGGAGAGGACACTGCCGCAGACGGGGATAGTGGCCGGGATGAACAAGGTTGATGTCTTCGGAACCGGACTGACTCGATCTGACTCTAGTTAATGACTTGAACAGAATGCAGTGAATACGGAGGGTTGTGGGAGGACGAGGGGAGCTCTTTCCTCCCTTAGGGTACTTTTTGTAGACTTTGGGTTTGGTAGGGCGACAGGCACACTGCAAGTTGGGGGGGCTTTGTAAGCTGCAGCAGGGGTGCAGGGTGGGGGGGATAGTTGGGATTTTGGGTTTGTTGTTGGGGGGTTTGTTTCTGCAAGGCGTATTGATTATTTTCAGGACTGTTCCATGGTGGCTCTTCGGGTGTGGGGTGGGTCTCCTTACGTTTGGGGATGGGGGGTAGGGGTTTAAGTGTTATTAGCTGGAATGTTAATGGTTTGGGGGATCGCATTAAGCGCGGGATTGTTTTGCAATTCCTGAAACGGTCATTGCCGGATGTCGCCCTACTGCAGGAGACGCACCTTATAGGTAACACGTGCTATGCTCTTAATAGGAAGGGTTATAAACTCATAGCACATTCAGGATTTTCCTCTGGGTCCAGGGGTGTGGGCATCCTAGTCAGAGCCTCGCTACCATTTGAGGTGGACTCCACCATTGTTGACGATAGGGGGAGGTTTGTGGCGGTGGCGGGGCGGTGGGAAGGAAGAACTTTGGTTTTGGTTTCGGTTTATGTCCCGCCGGCCCTGCAGGCCTCCACGTTTACAGATCTGGGTAGGGCCTTGCTGGATCTCCCGGGGGGTATGCTTGTGGTGGGGGGTGACTTCAATGCTGTCGGCTCTGGGCTGCTGGATAGATACCCGCCCAGAGACACAGGGGGGGCACAGAAGTGGCTTCCAGACTTTCTTGACACTCTTGGCCTGATAGATTGCTGGAGGCTCCGGCACCCCACACAGCGCCAATACACCTTCCTCTCCGGAGCGCATGGTAGCCTCTCTAGGATTGATTACCTACTCACTCTGGCTGCGCATGCCTCAATGGTGTCCGAGGCCAGGCACATGGCGCGTGGTATATCGGACCATTCGCCAGTGTGGGTTAGGCTGGATGTTGGCCGTGAGGGAGGGGGAAGAGTGGCTCCTATTAACCCTTGGTACTTTCGAGACCCCAAGATGCGCAGCGCACTGGTGAAGACAGTTAAAAAAATTTTCAAGGATAATCAGGGATCCGTGGACTCGGCAGTGTCGCTGTGGGAAGCATTTAAGACCGTGCTGCGAGGGGAGGCCCTCTCCCTTGTAGTGGCGGCCAAGCGGCGGAGAGATGGCGAGGTTATGCAGGTTGAGGAGGAGATCGTGGCTTTGGAGGGAGCGCTAGAGGAGGAGGTTACAGAGGCCTCACTGCATGAGTTGAGCTTGAAGCAAGCCGAGTATAAGGACCTGGTGACGAATGCTGCTAAGACCCTCAGTAGGGAACAGCAGGGCCGTTTGTATGATGTTGGTGACAAGGCCGGGAAACTCATAGCTTGGCTGGACAAAAAAGAACGGGTTAATAGAGTAGTGCCGGAGTTGACGGGAGAGGGGGGAGAGGTGATTGTGGAACCTGAGAGGATTGTACAGTGCTTCACGGACTATTTCAGTATGGTTTATGCCTCAGTGTCGGATAGGCCGCCCGAGGACTCGCGTGACCTCTTGCGTGATATCGCTTTGCCCTGTCTTTCCGATGTAGATAGGGACGATTTGGATGGAGACATAACGGTCGATGAGGTAGCGAGAGCTATCCGCGCGCTGAACTCGGGCAAGGCCTCGGGCCCGAATGGCTTGCCAATTGACCTGTATAAGCTGTTTCCGGATAGGGTTGCCCCTCACCTGCGCGCCATGTTCGTGGAGGCGCGGGGGAGTGGGACCCTCCCGTTGGATCAGCGACTGGCGACAATTGTTGTTATACACAAAGAGGGTAAACCCCGAGATAAGTGTGCCTCATATAGGCCTATCTCACTCCTTAACGCCGAGCCGAAGATTCTGGCTAAAGTCCTTGCGGCCCGATTGATCAGGGTACTTGGAGACCTGATCCACCCGGATCAATCCGGTTTTATTCCGCATCGTAACACCGCGTTAAACCTTCGGCGCCTTCATGGCGTAATCGCCAGGGCGGGCACGCTGCGTGAACCAGCCGTTGTGGCGTCTCTCGATGCCACGATGGCCTTTGATACGGTGGAATGGGCATATTTGTGGGCTGTGCTGGCCAAGTTCGGCTTTGGCCATGGCTTTGTGAGCTGGGTGAGGTTGCTGTATGAGGGACCCCTTGCGAGTGTGGTGGTAAATGGTCGGGTGTCGACTCCGTTTCAGCTTGGGAGGGGCACTCGGCAAGGTTGCCCCCTGTCGCCATTGTTGTTCGCCCTCGCCCTTGAGCCACTGGCGGCGTGGATACGCTGGAACCCGGATATACGGGGACTTAGATGGTCGCCCGAACACGAGGACCGCATTTCGCTATATGCTGACGACATCCTGTTGTATCTTGCCTCGCCCAAGAAATCCCTGATAGTGGTCTGTGACGTTCTTACATCTTTCGGTAGGAATTTGGGTCTCGTCATCAACTGGAGTAAATCGTATTTATATGTTCTGAGTGGCGAGGTTCCACCGATCCCGCGAACTTGTTCGATCCAGATCGCTCAGCAGGGCTTCGTGTATCTGGGGATCTTTATCTCCACGGACTCCGCTTTGCGGTATGAGAGGAACCTGCTCCCCCCCCTGGCGCGCCTGCGGCGGGATGTGGAGGGCTGGCGGAGGCTGCCGCTCTCCCTCGTTGGGCGCGCTGCCTTGTTCAAAATGATGTCTCTTCCCCGGTTCCTCTACGCACTGCAGAATACTCTAGATTGGGTACCGGCCAAATACTTTCGGGAGATCGAAAGCCTCCAACGAACGTTGTTGTGGGACGGGCGGCCGCGAATAGCAATCGCTAAGTTGACGCTTCCATGGTATGATGGGGGTATTGCGCTTCCAGACATCCGACGCTACTATTGGCCCACCCAGCTGAGCGCGATTAATCATGGTCTCTATGGCCCTGCCCTCAGCCCTGGTTTTGCCATGGATAGGTGGTTGCTGCGTGGTGGTAACTATCACAGGGCGTTGTACTCGCGGTCCCTGGACTCGTCCCTCACGGGGCCCACTGGGGTGGCGGTGCGTGTGTGGAAGATGGCAACTGACTCGCTGGGCTGGAAGGATAGGCTCACCCTCGCTACCCCGCTGTTTGAATCTGAAAGATTGGGTAGGCTTTGGCATACAAAAGGTTTTGATAAATGGGACCTGATCGGCATCTCCAGGGTCGGAGATGTGCTGATTAAGGGGAGGGTGAAGTCCTTTGAAGAGTTACAGAAGGAGTATGAGCTGGGGACTTCCGAGTTTTTCGGCTATGTTCAGGTGCGTCATGCCCTCCGGTCAGTCCTCGTGGAGGGTGAGAAGGTGCCTGAGTCTTCTCCTTTGGAGGACCGGATCCTTGATGGCCATATGCCTGAGAGCACGATCTCGCTCATCTACAAGAAATTGATAAACGTCCGGGCGGATGCGCTTCTGGGGCTGCGGGACCAGTGGACTAGGGATGGACTCGAGTTGGATGACGAGGATTGGCAGGCTGCTGTTTCCTCTCCCAAGGAGGTTGCGATCCCGTCGCGTCTGAGGCTGGTGCAGCTCAAAATACTGCATCGAGTGTATGTGACGGGGCCAAGGCTGGTTCATATGGGATTCTCTGAGGAAGGCCTATGTAGGAGGGGATGTGGTATGGTGGGTACTTTCCTGCATATCATCTGGGAATGTGGTGTCATCGCGGAATTCTGGAGGAGAGTCCATGTAGTGATGGGGGAGGTGACGGGCATTGCCATGCAGCCGGAAGCGCGGTGTTGTCTCCTGAATGTCTGGGGGCCCACTGATCACGATGCGGCACAGACCCAATGGGTGACTCTGGGTAACATGGTCGCTAAGAGAGATATCGCGCGATTGTGGGGCTCCGCGGGGCCCCCCACATTGACCGCGTGGAAAGAAAATATGGATTGGAGTATGTTCAGGGAGAAGACAGTATATTGCGCTAGAGGCCGCCCTCGGAAGTGGCACGCCATCTGGGGGCGGTGGAATCAATACAGGGGGGGAATATGTCTTGCCCCTGATTTGGATCCCCCCGAGGAACAGCTTTCTTCTTGATATTCTTTCCAGCTCAGTATATAAGATGTGATGATTAATTGACTTCTTGGGCCTCTGCTGTCCCCCTTCTTCCTCTTATCACAGTACTGTGACTGTTAGATGATTGGGGTCCGGCCTCCCCTGGGGGGCTTTCACCATGGGCATTCAGTGTTTTTGCCTTGCTGGGGTTTGTTGTGTGTTTGTGTTTATTTAAAAATGGAATCTTTTCACTGCTCCTTTAATGCAATGTGGACGCTTCTTTGTCCTTCTCTATCGAAGCTGCCGAACCTCCGGGTTGTCGGCTGAATAGCTGTGTCCAGACTCTTGAAGAAATAAAGGTTTTTAAAAAAAATATATATATATATATTAACGAAAGAATTACACGTGGGATTTGCATTTGCATGACTAAACTAACTGTATACTAATATATATACGCATACTAATGGTAGAAAATTAGAATATTGCATGATATATGTTGCTTTTGTGACGTAATTGTAAGTTGCACCAGATGACATCACTGGGTGAATATAAACACTTTGAATGTTGCTATCATGCTAGATAATTACTCACACATAGGGGAATTAGTGAGGGTTTAACATTTTATTAGCCATTTCAATGTTTTAATTACGTTTTGTGTTTGTTTTGCTTAAGTTGACCATTTGGGCCTACGAAAAGATGGCTGACTGAGACACACGACGTGACTACTACAGTTTCACGAGGTTTCGGGTAAAGTGCACCTGCGCCACCAGCAGCAACAGTGGCCTCGTCCTGACCCCAGGCAAGATGTACCCACCAAGGACACACTGGGAGAATCGCCAAAATCACAAAACAAAGGACTGTCTTTAAAACCGGAACCAGCAAGTGTGATGACTTAACCTAACGGACTATGTGAGAACTTTACCGAATGACCCCAAACCAGCCAATCAGGGCTGTCTAAAACTGATTTTTGTTACATTTTGACGTTAGTTTCATTATAAAAGTGGGTAGACAAAGCGAATTGGGAATCCTTCTTTTTGCACAAACTTTCCTTTTCCTGACGTTATCCTGACGGAGAGGACGGTGACACTGCTGGACAGCTGTTATCCTGAATCTTTGAAAGACTGAATTGATGCCTGACTTTGATGAATTAAAGACTTTTCACGACTTGATTGACTTAGAGGACGACTAATAGCCAGATTAGGTAAATATGATGTTCGGTGATTTGTTTTATGAGTTATTGAAATTGATTAGATAAACGAAATTATTATTCTAACAAACAAATGTGTCGGGTGGTTTATTTGAAGAGACTAGAATCAGATTAAATGTAGATTAAAGAATTGAGTCACCAAATATCCAAAATCAACTAACTGATCTATCGACTAAATGAGGGGAATATCTTGAGGTTCTGAGTTTAATAAAGGTAGTTAATGTGTGTTCAGGTAAATTAGGTTCTTTAGTTGAAAAGATATTCCTTTCATGTCAGCGTTTGGACAATTTATCTCTCCCGTGAGAACGGATCAATGAAGCGTGACTGTTGGTGTTATGGGCCCCACCAATGAATGTATTGAGTGAATGTGCTAGTGTGATATTTGATCTGTGACGAAGGGAGGATTTAAAATTTCACGCTGCATCTGTGTTTCTGGTAGCAGTATGATGGTTGTTTTGGGTTGGTGAATATAGCTTGTATATTGGTTATTGATTGATATTGGTTTATGTATTAACACTCTATGTTGAGTCGCGTCGAGTTCTATGTTGTTTGCACGGCTTCTGGGATGTAGGAAGTCGGAAGTTTGTAACGGTTCCGTAGTAGAGCAGAGGTAAGTGCTGTTCTCGGGAAAGACAGAATTGTTGTTGCCCTGTAGGTACACAGGGGAAACGTGTAACGAGTGAAGCTGCACGACGCATTGTCTGGGTTCGATCCGGTGACATCGTCGTGTGTTACCATTAGAAATATTTCCTGTATGTAAGAAGTGTATGATAGCGAAGGTCACCTGTGAAGTTTTGGTCTTAGGTACCAGGAGTCCAAATGGCATTCCGATAACGCTTATCACTAGAAAGGTAATAGGTGCTCCCTAAGCTTGTTAGAAGGATAAAGTAGAGGGAAGTGCTACTTTATGAACATATGTCATAATTCTGTAGTAGGACAGACTGTTCGCTGTTCTCGGGAAAGACAGGATTCTGTGTGAATGTACTACCCTTTCTTGTGTGAAAGTGCGTGAATGTGAAGGCATTCGGGTTAATTGTGAAACTCTAGTTTTATTTCTCAGGAGTATTGGGTCTCCAACCAGGTGTCTTAAATCTGGAGAAACGGTTAGCTAATGCTTGTTAGAAGGGTAAGGTAGAGGGATGTGCTACTTTATCAACGGAAGTAACGATTCCGTAGTAGGGCAGAGGTAAGCGCTGCTCTCGGGAAAGACGGAAATCTCGTGAGACAGGTCTATTGCTATTCCTTGGTTAGCGAAGCGGACAATGGTGGTGTTTTTGTGTTGTTACTAAAAGAATTGTAAATTTGAAACAAAACTTATTGAGTGAATTTTGTAAAGGAGGGGTAGACAGGAGCAAGAGCTGCGACAGCAGCTGCCGACGTCAGAACGACCGCGCTGGGATTGGCCAGTCAGTTGGAAACGTAGAACACTCCTGATTGGTGCGTTAGTGTATGCCGCGCTAGGAGTGGAGAATCACAGGGTGACGTAGACGCTCCGGATTGGAACGATAGTGTGAGTCGCGTTGGGATTGGAGAATTACAGAGTGACATAGACGTTCCGGATTGGTGCGTTAGTGTGAGTCCCGCTACAATTGGACAGAAAAACGGTACGGTCAAGAGGAGAAACTAGAGATACACGAAAAGACAGAAAAGATGTATTACGATCTACCCGAAAAGGAAAAGAAGTCCTGGTTCGGTAGAATTAAAAAGTGGTTTAAAAAGGACAAACCGATTGTAACTAGGGAAGGACAATTACTTCCTCCACCGAACACCCCCGCATCCTTTATGGTTGCGAAATATGGATATCACACCTGTATTTGGTTAGACAATTGGGTCAAGTATATTGAGAAAGACGGAGTTTTGGCTTTTCCAGAAGATGGTTCATTTAATTTGGCAGTTTTGAGAAATTTAAGAGAGAAAATGATGAATTTAGAACCAAGACCTAGACCAACACAATTTGAAGCATTGACAGAATGGGAAGATGAGATGCATGACCGAGAAAGACAGAGAAGTGGCGGAAGGTATAGATACATGTTTGGTAGGTCATATGGACATGAGAATCATGATGATCGAATGAGAAGGTGGCGGAATGCGAGTATGACTGAGGGTTTGTTTCCCGTAAGAACTGCAGGAGAAAATGAAGGAAGAAAATGTGCAGAAAAGAGACATAATGTGTAATCGAGAGGGTATGGAGTGAATGAATCAGAGGATGAGGTTCTTGATGACATGTTCTATAAAAATCCACCCCCATATCGTCCAGAACCAGAAATATTAACACCTAGTGCCCCAATGAAAGAAACTTTACGAATCATAAAATCGGAACCAGAGTTCCAAGATTTGGGAAAAAACAATTCCATTAGAGAGGTAGAAAGGAAGTCCGGAAGTAGAATAAATGGTGAAAATTCAGCGGAACTAGCAAAGACAACCTTAGAATTAACAGAGAAAATAAGAGAATTAACCAAAAATCTGGAAGCTGTAACAGTTCCAGTAATGATAGGTCCAGTAATGCCGATTTTCGATAAACAAAAAGATGGCGAACATTGTTTAACGGTCCCTTATAGAAGCAATATACAGGTTGAACAACCAAAACTGAGTCAAAATGACAATCCATGGAGACAGACAATAAGTATGATTGAACCGAATGTTTCAAATAATCCGTTTGTAGGCCAGAATTGTGCAGAAAGACGTATAACAACAGTGGAGTCAATATTAGAAACACAAAAGGATTCTGGACAAGGAAATGTAGAGAAGTCAGTAGGACCATCTACAGAGGAATTAAGTGAATGGTTGAGAAGCTTGCAGAGAAAAGACAAAGAATCCCAGTCAATAGATGTGGCCAAACTACGAAGGGTACTGGAAGAGTTAATAGTAGGAACGATCCCTACAGAGAAGTTAAAAACCTACCAGGATGAGGAGTTGCTATTTCTGTGTAAAAGCATTACATTGGAGAGCAAAAAGTCTCCATGAAAGATTAGAAGAAGTGGCAAATGAAATGGGTATAGATATTGAAACGGTAAAAGCCCGACAGAAACCATATCGAGTAGATTTCACTGAAAAGGACATTGAAAATATGAATACCACAGGACGAATGAGTCAGATTAAAGAAATAATTATTTTGTTGAGAAAATGGGGAGATGTGGACAAATGGAAAGGTAGATGGTATCGAAAATGAGATGATGCTTCAGATAAAACCTTTTTAACTTTTCCTGTTAGAGAAAAAGAGAAGGTAGTAACAGAATGCCCTATGAGAGAAATTCCAGGAGGAGGATATGTACATGTCCCATGGACTAGGCAAGATATTTTGTCATTTACAAATGACTTCCCTCGAGTACGTGAAAAACCCGTCGAGTGGTATAGACAGGTAGACAGATTTGTGAAATTGTCCAAAGTTTTATGGATTGATTTAAACGGCCTGTTTGACATAATAGTACCAGCAGATCTATGGACAGAGTGCACAATAATGATAGAATGGCCAACACAGGAATACCCAAGAGATCCAAAAACAGGGGCTCCAGACCCCGAGGTAATGAAGAAATACGAACAGGTTACTGCCTTTCTGAAGAATAAGGTTCCACCTAAAGAGACAGATTGGGTAAAAATTGACAGAACGCATCAGGAAAGCAAAGAGTCAGTACATGCATATTCTGAGAGATTGATTTTGGCCTTTAAACAGTTTAGTGGAGATGAAAATCTGAGTGAAAAGGATCTAAGTCATTTTGTATACAGGTTCGTATATGGTCTTCGTCCAGAAATTAGTGAGATGATAAAACAGCATACCGTAGATTGGCAGAATAAGAAAATAGACGAAGTACTGAGACATGCTAAATATTTCAGGGATGAAATTGAAGCAAAACAGCGAAAATTGAAAGAAAAGGCTATGTGGGCACAAGTGAAGGTAGCAGAGAGACAGGAAGCACAATTAGCAGAACAAGCGAATAATTCAGGATCAAGACAACATTTTAGTCCTGGTTAAGGTAAAGGAAATATAGAGGAAGCTAAAAAGAAATTTCCATGTCATAATTGTGGTAGGATAGGGCATTGGAAATCCGAGTGTAAATTTCCCCCAAGTACTAACAATGAAAATGCATCATTGAATCCACAGGTGCAGAATGAGGTGAGTGGTCAACCACAGCGACAGCAGCAGGTTGTTACCCAACAGAATCAGGTGCCAAAACCGCCTTTTCCACAGAGCAAAAATTCCCAGAGGTATAGTAATGAAACAGGATTCTACAACGGAGAACAGGCAAATAAACCGCCGCGCGCTAGCGCTGCTTCGCAGTATTGGCTGCAACGCGATGAGAGTGATTCAGAAGAAAGTTATTGACGGTGTCAAAGGGAGGAAGAAGAGTGCGTACTTGGCGCAACTCTAGAAGTAGACCAGTCAGGCCCATTTGTAGATGGAAAAATTAATGATGAAAGCATTACTTTCCTAGTTGATACTGGTGCTACTCGATCAACTGTCAGATCAGCTGATGTTAAGAATCTTCCTCTCTCGGATGAAACGATCCAAGTAGTTGGTGTATCCAACAGGCAGATTAAAACTTACCTTACAGACCCAGTGAAAGTTAGCATAGGGACATTTTCTGAAATGCACCGCTTTGTCGTGTGCGATACCAGTCCTGTGAATTTGTTAGATAGAGATTTGTTGTTTAAAAGAACTGCACTATACTTTGTACCCCGGATGGGATAGCATTTGAAACTCCGGATGAAGATGTGCTGTATAAAAGGACAATGACAAACAGGGAAAATAGGGTTATTGAAACCTTTGCTGTATTTAACCCCGATGAATTACCTAAAGAATTAAAACAATCTGTTAAGGCAGAAGTTTGGGATTTCACAGGAGAAGACGTGGGATTAATGAGAAATGTAGATCCAGTAAAAATAACAGTAAAAGAAGGAGTAAGTTATCCAAATGTCCCTCAATATAAATTGACACCTGAAATAATTGACGGAGTGACTCCTGTGATTGAAAATATGATAAAACAAGGTATTTTGAGAGAAATAATGAGTAGTCCATGTAATTCACCAATAATTGGACTGAAAAAGCCTAGTGGGAAGTTCAGGATAGTACAAGATCTGAGAAAGATAAACAAGATTGTTGTGTCATGTTGCCCCATTATACCAAATCCATCAGTGATTCTATATCATATTTCCCATGACGCAGAATGGTATACAGTAATTGATCTATGCCATGCTTTCTTTTCCATCCCATTGCACCAAGACAGTCAGCAAATTTTTGCATTTCGTTTCGGCAAGCGTATTTTGGCTTGGTGCCGAATTCCACAGGGGTATTCAGAAAGCCCCTCAATATTTAATCAGCTATTGAAGTCGTCTTTGGAAAGTCTAGAAATGCCCAAAAATTCAGTATTAGTCCAGTACATCGACGACCTTCTTGTGGCGTTGAAAACCCGTGAGGCTTGTGAACTTGACACGATAGCATTGTTGAATCATTTGGCAGATGGAGGACTTAAAGTGTCACCATCAAAATTACAATTTTGCAAGAAAGAAGTACAATATTTAGGACATCACATTGAAAAAGGACTTAGAAAAATAACGATAGATAGAATCAAGATCATAAAAAGAATGAGTGCACCCATGACCCAAAGAGAAGTGAGAATGTTTCTGGGAATGGTTGGATATTGTCGTCAATGGATTAGCAATTTTTCCCTGATTGCAAAACCTTTGATATGACTGACAAGAAGTGATGTGAAAGATCCCATTGATTTGAACAAAGAGGAATTGGCAGCATTTAAAAGATTGAGAGATGGGTTGTGTGAAGCAACTGTTTTAGGTATGCCTGACTATGAAAAGGAGTCTGAGTTGTATTGCAGTGAGAGAAATGGATGTGCACTCTCTGTGCTAATACAGAAGCATGGAATACTGAGGAGACCAATTGCATATTTTTCATCAATGTTGGACCCAGTAGCTGTAGCCTTACCTGGGTGTTTGAAAGCAGTAGCTGCTACATGCCAAAGGTTTGAACAGAGTGAGGGAATTGTGATGGGATATCTTGTGAAAGTATTCGTACCTCATGATGTGGCAATCCTTTTAACAAGGAGTCGCACTCAGTATATGACACATAGTCGGCTGACTAAGTATGAGAAAGTTATACTAGGTGCCACAAATGTAAGTCTTGTGAGATGTCTGAATGTGAATCCTTCAACATTATTGCCTGATGCTGAGAATGAAGAAGTCAGTGATGAAGCAGATCATGACTGTCTGGATGTACTTGATTTCTGTACCAATCCTCGACCGGACATAAAAGATGTACCCTTACCAGAAAGTGATTTTGTTCTGTTTGTGGATGGGTCTTGTTTGAGGACAGATGATGGAGTGTTAAGTGCAGCCTATGCGGTATGTACGGTTGCAGCAGTGATGGAAGCATCATATCTGAAAGGAGTAAAATCGGCACAAGTAGCTGAACTTGTCGCTTTGACTAGAGCATGTAAGATTGGAAAGAGTGTGAGAGTGACTGTGATGACTGACAGCCAGTATGGATTCGGAGTCGTACATGACTTCGGTCACATATGGCTGCAGAGAGGCTTTTTGACATCAAGTGGAACTCCCATTAAGAATGCTGAAGTGGTTAGAAAATTGCTTGAGGCGACACAGTTGCCTAAGCAATTGGCTGTTGTGAAGTGTGCTGCCCATAGTCAAAGTGGTGATTATATCGCCACTGGCAACAAATATGCGAATGACATGGCACAATATTGTGCACAAAATCAGAATTCCATTAATCGGGCTAAGGAAAGAGAGGTGATTTCTTGCTCTTTAATGTTTACTAACACTGTGGGAACATGGGAAGAAGTAAGACAATTGCAGGAAGAAGCAGGAGAAGAGGAAATGAAGCAGTGGGTAAAAGCAGGATGTGCACCCAGAGAGAAAGATCAGGTGTGGGTCTATCGAGATGGAAGACCAGTCATGCCTGATAGCATGATATCTGCCATGGCACGGATGTATCATGGACAGGGACACATAGGGAGAGATGCTATGGTCAGGTCATTTAAACAAACCTGGTATAATGCAAATTTCAGACTTGTAGCAGAAAGTCTTTGTCAAAGATGCCTAATATGTCAACAATACAATCCAGGAAGAAAGACAGCAGTGAGTCTAGTAACAATAGGTCGAGAAGGAGGGCCTTTTACCAGAATGCAAGTGGATTTCATTGAGATGCCTCCCTGTAACAGACTGAGGTATGTTTTGGTTATGGTCTGTCTGTTTTCTAGATGGGTAGAAGCATTCCCAACAAGAAGAAATGATGGGATGACAGTGGCAAAATTACTTTTGAGGGAATTCATCCCTAGATTTGGGTTCCCAGTGACAATTGAATCAGACTGAGGAGGACATTTTCATAATGAGATCATAAAACTGATTTGTGAAGCATTGAATGTACAACAAAAACTACATTGTGCCTACCGACCAGAGGCTTCTGGTGTGGTGGAACAGATGAATGGTACTATCAAAAACAGAATAGGGAAAATGTGTTTAACCACAGGTATGAAATGCCTGATGTCTTGCCTCTGGTACTCATGACTATTAGATCAATTCCAGATAGAACTACAGGGTTAAGCCCCCATGAAATCATCATGGGACGAGCCATGCGGCTCGTGTTTATACCAGTCAACAAACTGATGACTATAACTGATGACATGGTGTTGGAATACTGTAAAAGCCTGGCTGACGCAGTTCATTCTGTGTTTCATCAGGTTGGAGCGGATGCCACCACCCTTGAAAAGAAGCCAGCCCCTGATCTAAGCCCAGGGGACTGGGTGAGAATAAAAGTACACAGAAGAAGAAACTGTTTGGTCCCAAGGGGGGAAAAACCAAGACAAGTCATCTTGACCACCTTAACAGCTGTAAAGTGTGCTGGATTGAAAAACTGGATCCATGCAAGCCATACATTGAGAATTCCAAATCCAGTAGACGGTAAGGAGAAGGAGTATTTTGATGAATCAGAATCCAGTACTGAGTCAGATGACGAACCAAAAACAAAAGAAAACCCTGAAAGGGGGGAAGCAGAACAAAGTCTAACACATGTTCCAAGAAGTATTTCCCTAAGAAGAAGGTTACAGATTTCAGATACCAGTTCAGACTCAGAGACTGAACAAGGAGCGAAGTGTTCAAAGGAAAAACGAGAGAAAACCAAAGAAAAAAACAATGAAGAGGCAATAAAATAAATTCATGAGAAGGAAGTGCCAGATGAAAGATTGAGAGAAATTCCAACTGAAACAACACATTTAGATGGACAGGTGCCAGATACAGAGAGAGAGGGAAAGATTAGTGCGGAAGACCCCCGAGGAGGTGTAGGGAACACCAACATCCAGTTAGAAACAGGGACAAGTAGTCAGCAGGAAGATTGTGTGATGGAGATTCGAGGAGGGACAGAAGTAGGGAAAACTAAAGAAGTGGTGGAAGAAGAAACTGTTGAGAGTAAAAAGCAAGTTGAAACAGAGTCAGAAGAAAGCGAAGATGAAATACCTGAAGGTCGAGTTCTAAGAAAGAGAGCTTGGAGAACTGAAAAGAATGATAAAGGAAGTAGATTAAAAAGAACAGCAAAAGATGATGTTTGGCTGAATAAAATAAAAAGGTTGAGATACCGACTGACACGAGTAAGTTCACCAAGAGCCAAACAGGTGAATGAAGTGACAAGTCAGGTGAAATCAAGAGACGAAGAAACCACTGAAATTAAAGAGTGCAAAAGAACCAGAAAACCTAACCAGAAGTATAAATCACCAGAATGGACGTATGTGGCCCTGCCTGAAGTAAAAGAAGAGGCGGATAGCCAAGGAAATCCAGAGGTGGTTGTACCAGAAGTGGTTGAGGAAGACGAAGAATCGGAAATCCTGAGAGTTATCTTGTCCGATATTGGAGAAGAAGCGGATGTTCAGGACATTCTGTATACCGATCTCGAAGGAAAAGTGAAGAATGATGAAATGCCAAACTGAATGAGACAAGAAAACAACTGAGAGAAAGACAATAAAATACCAAAAAAGACAAAAACTGGTAGAACCAAGTAGGTGCTTAGAGCCTTGGGTTAGAAAACTAGTTGTGAAGTAGAAGAGGCTAAGTCAAAAGAGACAGTCCATTTTAGCAAAGATGGCAAACATAGATAGCAGGAAAGATAGATGTAAATTTTTGAAGAGATGGTGTAAAATGTGTTGTTGTTGTACAGGATTATTAATGCTTCTATGGAGTATACTTGCTCTACTGATCTCATTTAAAGTTACTATAGATACCTTAGAAGGACATAGTGAAAACATAACTAATATAGGGAAGATTCAAAAGGTAGTTCCGACTAGAATAGATAAAAACTATTTACATAAAGACAGGTCTATAACTAATTTTTCTAATAATGTGTTCTCGAAATTGCTGTATGAATATGTAAAAACAATGGATGTAAGGGACTGCTACGTCTGTATGCAGTTACCCGCTTCTGTATCGGAGGGAGTGACTTATCATCACCTTCCAGTGACTTATGGAATAACATGTTATGTTATGTTATTTAAATTTATAGCGCGCACGGCTACTCCTAGGAGTGTCCCGGCGCGAGCAAGGGGAAAACAGAACAAAACCTGACTTTAAATAAAGAGATGAGTTTTTAATAATTTTTTTAAAACAGCCATATCTTCCACAGAGCGAAGAGCTAAGGGAGTGTAACAGCTAGTTTATTTTATCAGACAGATAAATTAGAATATTATTTTTCAGATGTAGATACTATATTTTCACAAGTACCATCAATTAACTAGTTAAATAAGGTAAAACCTGCAAAGGTGTTAGGTGAATTTTTCCTAGAAACTAAAGAACTAACATTAGAATACATATTTAAAAATAATTTGACTTGCAGTTTAAAGAAAGAGGAAAAGACATTTTTAGATATAGTTGAAGAAAGGAGACTGAAAATGCAAAGAAAGGCATCAGAAGGAAAAGTGGAGAAAACAGTATGGGATGTAGAGATGGAAAAACACTTGAAAGGGGAAACGAGTCCAACTATGGCTTTAGATTGGCCTCAGAAAGGAAAATTGTGTATCAGAAGGAATCAAACTGCATATGATAATTATTTTGTAGGGAATAGCGAGTGCCATGATACATACCGAATCATGGGTGGATGGGGATTTAAAGGTGGAAAAGATCCAGTTTTTCCTGGACTATATTTCATTTGTGTGAACAGGGCATATTATCGTTTGCCAGACCATTGGTATGGCATATGTTATGTAGGCCTGGTTTTTCCAAAGATTTCTCACATGGATGGAGTAGAAGATGGTGTACATAACTTAGGTAGTAATTTAGTACGTAGTAAGAGAGAATCTTGGGCAGAAATTGTAGGTGATATTTTTGGAGCACTGATACTGGCAGTGGGAATATATCTGAATGCTAACAAAATTAGAAGACTTTCAACAGTAGTGGATCGCTTGTCAACAAGCACCGCTGGAGGATTTTTATTGGTAAACACTGAAATGGTTGCCATGCGTGCTATGGTAATGCAAAATCGACTTGCCCTTGATATATTATTGGCAAAAGAGGGTGGAGTCTGTGGAATGCTGAAAGTTCAACATTGTTGTACTTACATTCCTGACGAAAGTAAAGATTTGAAAATCTATATTAAAAATATTACAGAATTGCATGACGAAATTGTACCACTGGAGGTTGAAGGTGTATGGGAAAAGATTGGAAGAAATCAGCTATTAAAGATTTCTTAGTAAATTTAGGTAGTACCTTTATAGGTAAGATAATATTTCCATTAACATGTGTGATTTTTATAGTATTAATGATAAGATTAGGATGTATTTGTTGTAGAAAGAATAAAAACCAGAAAAAGTCAAAAAGAGAAAATTTAAGGAGAAAAGACGTAAAACAAGAGAGAGAATTTGATGAGATAGAATTGGAGGAAATTAAGGAGAGTATGTATAAATCAGCAAAAAGAGAAGAGACAGGGGAAACTGAATTATGAATAAAAACAAGAAATCACTTTGAAATTCCGTAAAAGGGATACAAAATGTTGATGGTGTGGTGATATAATCACCAAAGGAGGGATTGCTGGAGCGGGTAATACAACATTTTGATACCCCCCCAATTTCTGCATGTTTATATTAATCCGAATAATCTATTAATTGTAATACTATTAATCTGTTTGAAGTGATAACTCACCAATTATATTAACGAAAGAATTACACGTGGGATTTGCATTTGCATGACTAAACTAACTGTATACTAATATATGTATGCATACTAATGGTAGAAAATGAGAATATTGCATGATATATGTTGCTTTTGTGACGTAATTGTAAATTGCACCAGATGACATCACTGGGTGAATATAAACGCTTTCAATGTTGCTATCATGCTAGATAATTACTCACACATAGGGGAATTAGTGAGGGTTTAACATTTTATTAGCCATTTCAATGTTTTAATTACGTTTTGTGTTTGTTTTGCTTAAGTTGACCATTTGGGCCTACGAAAAGATGGCTGACTGAGACACACGACGTGACTACTACAGTTTCACGAGGTTTCGGGTGAAGTGCGCCTGCGCCACCACCAGCAACAGTGGCCTCGTCCTGACCCCAGGCAAGATGTACCCACCAAGGACACACTGGGAGAATCGCCAAAATCACGAAACAAAGGACTGTCTTTAAAACCGGAACCAGCAAGTGTGATGACTTAACCTAACGGACTATGTGAGAACTTTACCGAATGACCCCAAACCAGCCAATCAGGGCTGTCTAAACCTGATTTTTGTTACATTTTGATGTTAGTTTCATTATAAAAGTGGGTAGACAAAGCGAATTGGGAATCCTTCTTTTTGAACGAACTTTCCTTTTCCTGATGTTATGCTGACAGAGAGGACGGTGACACTGCTGGACAGCTGTTATTCTGCATCTTTGAAAGACTGAATTGATGCCTGACTTTGATGAATTAAAGACTTTTCACGACTTGATTGACTTAGAGGACGACTAATAGCCAGATTAGGTAAATATGATGTTCGGTGATTTGTTTTATGAGTTATTGAAATTGATTAGATAAACAAAATTATTATTCTAACAAACAAATGTGTCGGGTGGTTTATTTGAAGAGACTAGAATCAGATTAAATGTAGATTAAAGAATTGAGTCACCAAATATCCAAAATCAACTAACTGATCTATCGACTAAATGAGGGGAATATCTTGAGGTTCTGAGTTTAATAAAGGTAGTTAATGTGTGTTCAGGTAAATTAGGTTCTTTAGTTGAAAAGATATTCCTTTCATGTCAGCGTTTGGACAATTTATCTCTCCCGTGAGAACGGATCAATGAAGTGTGAGTGTTGGTGTTATGGGCCCCACCAATGAATGTATTGAGTGAATGTGCTAGTGTGATATTTGATCTGTGATGAAGGGAGGATTTAAAATTCCATGCTGCGTCACTTGGGCTTTCAGTACTCTCAGGTGGTATGGTCTCACGCCTGACGTCTGGAGCCAAAGAACACCAAGCCAGGTGCTTAAATTGTGAAGAGTCTCTCATAACGGACTTTCCATGATGTTGACCAGTCACCATGTGTCCTTTGCTAGTCCCAACCCCAAGGTCAGCACTAAAGGGGGCATCAGACTTACGTTTCCTTTTCTGCTTGCATGGACTTGGTCTTCCTTCTCAAAGACAGTGTCCCAAACACATCATCACTTATCCACATAGGATTTAATTTTGTGCTTGTGAGATGAATCGGTGATACAAATCTTATTAGTCTCAATCGCTCTGCTAGTGGTCCATTGTGGCAATTTAGTTCTCATGGCTCTCCCAAACATCAGGGTGGCAGGGCTTTCACCTGTTGTGGAATGAGGAGGGGATCAGTAGGCACGAAGAGCAGAATGAAGACAGACATTTTGAGGGTGCCTATGAAGTGTTCAACAATGCTATCTGCCTGCGGCGAGAGAGGTGTCCTTTTCTGATGTTCGATATTTAAATGGTTGAGAAAATCTTTAAACTCTCGGCTGATGAAAGGTGGGCCATTGTCATACATTAATATCAAAGGAACGCCCAATAATGCAAAAAAGCTATCTAATCTTGCAATGAATTTGCCATGAGTGCTTGAGGAGAGGTTTTCTACAAGGGGAAAACACAAGTACTCATTAATAATTACCATGAGATGATGTCCAAAGAAGTCAACTGCAATCCTCTCCCACACATGCTTTGAAAGTTCAGACATGTTCAAAAGATGCTGATTGGTTTTGGGAGACAAACAGATACACAAATGACATGCCTTTAAATCCATCTCAACTCTTTCATCAAAGCGAAGCAACCACACTGGGTCTCGGGGGTCTCTTTTGGTGCCAACAATTCCACGATGTCCATCATGCGCCAGCTCAATAACTTGTTGTCTCAAACTTTTTAGGTATAACACTTCACAAACCTCATATGACAATGCCTTCTTGGGTAACGGAAAGTTCGTCTCACACATTTTTGAATTTCTGGTGCTCAATGATGTTAGTAAGAGGTCGAGTATGTTTTCTCCATGATTGATGTGCAATAATGTTTTCGAGTGTTAGCATGTCTCTGTCTGTGCTTGTGGCTGCAATAATTTGTTCCACTGATATGGCAGCAGGTGCAATTGACTATACGATGAAGTTAACATATGCTTCAGCCAACTTAGACATACTACAATGACACTGTATGGGCACCCGTGAGAGTAGTCAACAGGAATTTGATCTTTCCCTGGCCGGTGTACGATAGTGTAATCATATTCCTGTAGTCACAACCCTACCTCTCTATGGGATGGGGCATCTTGGCTTTGGGATTGCAGAAAATGGTGAGCAACATCTGGTGATCAGTTACCAGAGTGAACTGCTTTTCATACAGAAACATATGGAAGTGTTCACAAGCCCACATCACAGCTAGGCTTTCTTTTACAGGTTGTGAATAGACATGTTCAGAAGGTGAAAATCTCCTGCTAGCATAAACCACAATGTGCCATGGAGCATTTGAATGTCCATTGTGTTGGGCAAGGATTATGACCAATACTACCGGGCTTGCATGAACAACAATTTCTGTGTGCAATTTCGGATTAAAATAGGTAATTTCATTGGCTTTCTCAATATCATGTTTGATTTTCTTGAAGCTCTGGTCACATTCATGTGACCATTGTAATGAAGCATTCCGTTTCGTTAAGTCTCTCAGAGGGACACTTACTGTGGCAAAATCACAGACATAAAAATCCTAGGGTCTAATCACAAGTCAATAGTAAATGTGAGCCAAACTTCACAATAGAGAAAGTGTGTGAAAACAAAAATATAAGTATGCTAGATGGGGTTAACTAAGGGCAGATCCCTTTAAGGACGTAATCCCTCACTCACCAATGGTGACATGCTTCATCATAGGGACTCTCCTCCCAAAGGAAAAGCCTAGTTCCTTTGAGGGCTAAAACCCCCTCACTGTGAGGGAGGAGCTCAGGGATGTTTTAATGGGGTGTATTGGGCGTCCTAAACCCACCTATGATGAGTCTAATGTGTGAGTGAGGACGCAGCGCAAATAATAATAAGGTGTGAGTGAATATTAAAACTGACTACTGAGCAGAAAAACAATTTTAATCTATATCTGCCTAGTGTCAGGATTAAAAAAGCAGTACGCAAACGGCATGGATATAAGCCGCTCAAGTGTAATGACCATTTGTCTGTGCAGTGATACCTATGAGGAAGGGCAGAAGCCCGAAACGCGTCAGGTGACTGCTGACGACGGATGTGATGAGGCCCCTTCCCTGACCCTATAAACGCCGACTTATGAGCGCCCTCGCTTGGGAACTTTGTGAAACTGAATTTATCCGGCCTTCCCGGTCGGGAGGTGCACCGCTGCTGATGTAATGCGGCTCCGCTGCTGTTCGTGGTGATAGCGAAGCGGAATAGACTGGTGAGCGGCAGCATGGGGGAAGGTGTTCCTTGCACATCCTATGATGAACAATGTTATTTTCAGACAAATTGCCAGCAGCCCACAGGGGTTTTATGTTTATGGACTACCAGTCCCAGTATCCATTGCGAGATTACTCACCTGAGTGTGATTGATTGTAATAAAAGGGAAGACGCTGGAGAATCCATTTGCTGGTGGTTATTCTGTGCAGTGATACCTATGAGGAAGGGCGGAAGCCCGAAACGCGTCAGGTGACTGCTGACGACGGATGTGATGAGGCCCCTTCCCTGACCCTATAAACGCCGACTTATGAGTGCCCTCGCTTGGGAACTTTGTGAAACTGAATTTATCCGGCCTTCCCGGTCGGGAGGTGCACCGCTGCTGATGTAATGCGGCTCCGCTGCTGTTCGTGGTGATAGCGAAGCGGAATAGACTGGTGAGCGGCAGCATGGGGGAAGGTGTTCCTTGCACATCCTATGATGAACAATGTTATTTTCAGACAAATTGCCAGCAGCCCACAGGGGTTTTATGTTTATGGACTACCAGTCCCAGTATCCATTGCGAGATTACTCACCTGAGTGTGATTGATTGTAATAAAAGGGAAGACGCTGGAGAATCCATTTGCTGGTGGTTATTCTGTGCAGTGATACCTATGAGGAAGGGCGGAAGCCCGAAACGCGTCAGGTGACTGCTGACGACGGATGTGATGAGGCCCCTTCCCTGACCCTATAAACGCCGACTTATGAGTGCCCTCGCTTGGGAACTTTGTGAAACTGAATTTATCCGGCCTTCCCGGTCGGGAGGTGCACCGCTGCTGATGTAATGCGGCTCCGCTGCTGTTCGTGGTGATAGCGAAGCGGAATAGACTGGTGAGTGGCAGCATGTGGGAAGGTGTTCCTTGCACATCCTATGATGAACAATGTTATTTTCAGACAAATTGCCAGCAGCCCACAGGGGTTTTATGTTTATGGACTACCAGTCCCAGTATCCATTGCGAGATTACTCACCTGAGTGTGATTGATTGTAATAAAAGGGAAGACGCTGGAGAATCCATTTGCTGGTGGTTATTCTGTGCAGTGATACCTATGAGGAAGGGCGGAAGCCCGAAACGCGTCAGGTGACTGCTGACGACGGATGTGATGAGGCCCCTTCCCTGGCCCTATAAACGCCGACTTATGAGTGCCTCGCTTGGGAACTTTGTGAAACTGAATATATATATATATATGTACTTTTCAGTGTAATTTTAGTTGTTGTAGAGGTATAAATGTCTGAACAGGAAACGTTATCATATAGTGATTAATATATTGCCAGAACAGTGAGTGGTCCCTCATTATAAGGCAAACAAAAAGCAACTAGTATTAGCACACAACAAGACTCTACTAAAGCTAATCTTGAAAGATTGCACACAAAATTAATAAGGACTGAACTTCATGCAAAATTCCTTACTGTCTTAATGCAAACATCATCCCTGTAGGCTTACAGGTACGCAACATCCCCATTATCTTTGTGGACGATAAAGATTTCAAAACAGGTTTCGTTTTGTTTCAAATGCTCCCGTAGTTTTAATGGGTTTGAGCATTGAGACTGCCCTGAAACATATTGAAAAAATAAAGAAGGAAATTCCTGAAGTAGAGAAAAAGCTCCCGTTGTTTTAATGGGTTTGAGCATTGAGACTGCCCTGAAACATATTGAAAAAATAAAGAAGGAAATTCATGAAGTAGAGAAAAAGCTCCTGGATGATCACGCTACAACTGATGCCAAACTGTACTTAAAGAATTTGTAGGCTGGTATAGCAGAATTTTCCAAAACCAATATCCTAAAGAAAACTGATAAACTCCGAAAGGATATCAAGAAATATAACAGGGAACGTACATACCCATATCTGAGAAAATATTTCTACCAACAAGGTCCTTACAAACCAGCAGGGTTTCACAAGAGAATCACTTTTTCTGATACTTCTTGATCGGGTTCTAATAGTGATAGTACTCTGTGTGGTGTGAGCAGCTTAGGTTTTGTAGTTGGTCCGTCGACTTCCAATCAATCTTTTTTATATTAAGGCCAGAGACCCCAATGGGCACTGGTGAGAAACTCCAAACAGGGATGGTTCAGGAACCAGTATACACCAGGGTTCCAGTAAACACGGAACTAGTACTACGAGTGGTAGTTCCCAATATGACTGATAGGAATCTTAAAGTGGTTCCCATTTTTAATCTATCATCAAACAAGCTTGACTCTATGGAAATTGAGGCACTTAATGCAGGTTTGTCATTTGTGCCTACACAAAGGAATGACCCCTTTTTCACCCAGACTGAACTGTATAGGTCCTTCAGAAATTTAAGACTGAAATATTTCTTCTTTATTAATTCATCTGCCTGCGGTATTGATACCACGGGCCTACATTGTCCGTGGTCTTTCTACCCACCCAACAATCTTATGCACAAGGATCTGCTGACCTTCGAGAATGTAGTTTTGACAGAAGTTGAGCAGGTGCACAAACAACACAGATATGTGAAGTACAACTTTTCTAAACCTCAGAATGATGCCTTGACTGCTTTACCCAACCGTATGGAAATCATAATAAAACTGGCGGATAAGGGTGGAAGTATAATCATTCAAAATACAACTGATTATGATGCAGAGGTTATGAGACAACTACAGAACCCGCTCCATTACCTAAGACTAAATAAGGATCCCACTGCATCCATTTGAAAAGAAACTGTCAATCTCACTGCAATGGGTCTCAATAGCCTATGGCTAAGTCAAAAAGAATCAGACTATGGGAATCAAAAGGATTATAGTATACCAGCATTTTATATACTCCCAAAAATCCCTAAAGATAAAAAAAAGAACCCCCGGGAGACCAATTGTTGCTGATTGCCCATCCATTTTGCAACCTTTAGCTGAATACGTTGACTTTTTCATTAAGCCATTTGTTCCTCTCACCAGATCCTACACAAAAGACAGCCTTGTAGTAATGACATAATTGAAAGGTTTTGAATTTGACAGTGAATGTGACATTTTAGTTACAATGGACAATGAAAGCCTCTACAATAACATCCCACAATCTGAGGTGTTAACCGTCATTGAAAAAACTTTAGATCTAAGACCAAGACTGCACAGTGTACCTACCAGTTTAATCAAAGAATGTGCTAGGATTGCGTAGGAATGCAATTATTTTATTTTCAATGGTGAATTCTATCCACAAATAAAGAGAGTGGCAATTTTTGCTCCGAACATAGTGAATCGATATGCCGCTGCATTTGGGGACAGAGTCATTTATAGTAACAGTATTCCATTTGGTGTCCATATTAAGACATGGATACGATATATAGATGACGTCCTATTGATTTGGCAAGGTTCCATAACCACCCTATTGGAGTTCCATGACTGGCTAAATGACCAAGACAGTAATCTACAGTTTAGTTTGGAGTACAATAACTATTCTATCAGCTTTCTAAACCAGCTGATTACCAAATGATAATGGGGCTTTATTCTTGGGCCTATATACTAAGCCTACAGTCAGAAATACACTGCTTAAATACACTAGCCATCACCCTAGAAATCTCAGGGATAATCTCCCATATGGGCAGTTTTTAAGAATCAAACGGAACTGCTCAAGGAGGCATGAGTTTTTTAGTGAAGCCAAGATTCTGCTTGAGAAACTGATGCCTAGAGGATACCCATATCGGTTAGTTAAATGGTCAAACAAGCAAGCATGGTATTATGATCGAGACTCCCTGTTACAAGTTATAGAGAAACCAGTACAGCTACGACCGACTTGTGTCACTACATTTGGCACACAGTCCAACAGGATCAAAAGGATCATAAGAAAAAATTGGCACCTACACTTGACCCTACTCAACTTAGGCTGCTTTTGACAACATAAACCGGAACCTTCTATGGTCTAAACTAAATGATTGGGGGATACCTAGACCCCTTTTGAACCTGTTGATTAATCTCCACACAGAGACCTGGATACAGATAAAGGTAGGGGATGGCTCCGTCCTGTCCAGGCGCATACCGACCAACAAGGGCCTGAAACAAGGCTGCGTCCTGGCCCCCACCCTTTTCAATCTGTTCCTAAGTGACCTTGTCCCTATTTTAAATGGTTGCAACTCCCACGCCCCCAAACTAGGAGGACTACAACTACCTTGCCTACTTTATGCTGACGACATCGTCCTTATAAGCCACACCAAGGTGGGACTTCAGCACCTCCTGAACGCAACACAATGCTATTCAAGCAAAAACGATCTCACAATAAATCTGGAGAAAACCAAGTCAATGACCATCAGCAAGAAAAGAAATAAATCAACATCATGGTATTGGGATAAAACAAGAATCGGAGACACGCCAACATACAAATATCTAGGAGTGAAGATTGATAACGGAGGGCAGTTTTCAGTCCAAAAAACAAGTATTCGAGGGAAAGGGATTTCTTTGGCAATTTCTCTAAAATCTTTAAACAACAAACTTTCTGGCCCGTCTCTCCTGCCCTTGACGCAAGTAATCCGCGCTAAACTTCTCCCAACAATTACCTACGGGAGTGAGGTGCTTAGAGGAAGAGACGCCAAGACCCTTGATAACACCATAACAGCTGCCTACAGGATCATCTTCAGCTTGCCCAAGCAAACCTCACCAGCTCAAATTAGGCTTGAATTTGGCATTGACCAACAGATCCTAGCAAGGCAGGGAGCCTACATGATAGCCTGGGATAAAGTGAGGAAATCGACACAAGGATCATTAAATGAATACTTGTGGAAGGAGTTAGTCCAACACCCGTCCTCGGCGGCAGCCAAGTTCCTACGGGACAGCCTGAAGAATACTGGTTTAGAGCAGCTTTGGGATACCCCATCAAATCATACAACTTTGAAAAAACTGGTCAAAAAATCGATCAAACAGCTTTCATGGACTCACGACAAGGCCGCCCTTTCTAAAAGAACGCATGGATGGATGATCCTAAATTCGTATTTAAAGAAGGTACCACAGCACTATTTTGGCGAGGGATATCCTAAATCCACCAAAATGAGCTTTTTAAAGTACAGGTTAGGCCTGCTCCCCTGCATTCAAAATCTTCCAACCTGGATCAAAAAAAAAATCGAGCCACTCTGTCAGCTATGTGGATCAGGGCAAGAGGATATGCTGCACCTGATCTGCTCCTGTGAGAAACTACGTGACGAACGAAAACTCCTGTTGAAACATCACTTCAACCAGCAAGGGATTCGTACACGTAGAAAGGCAATTCTGGCTTGCTTTTCCTCCCACGATCCTCGCATGAACTGCAGCTTTGTAAAATTTATGAAGGCAGTGGAAAGAAAGATGCCAAAAATTATCTTATAATGGTCCTTGTATCACTGACTCAACACTGCTTGTCGACTGACATTACTGACCATACGAACTCATGAGGGGAATAAAGAAAGAAGAAATTACCTTACTAACATGAAGCGTGCAAATTATATTCTGTTTTATTTAGAATTGTCATTTTTGTATTTTTATCATACCTGTTCTTAATCAACTTTGTACAGCAATGGTTTTAAGTAACTATGCTAATAAAAATTACTTACTTACTTACTTACTTACTCAACTTATTGTGATAAACCTATGTTTGCCTTTAACAGAGGCAGAACGTGAGGGCTCGGTTGGTGAGAGCCTATGATGATCCAGAAGCAGTGTCACTCAATCAGATGTGGGGGCTAAAACCAAATTGTGGACCCTATCCAAGTGGAAACTGTTCAGCATGTGCCACCACATCAGTGGTCAAGATCTGTGTACAGAATGATAGATCTTGGAATCTAAGACTCCTTTCTAATTGGGGTTCTCCAAATATAAATTGCACCAAATGTTTGTGCGCAATATTTCACTTTGGAAAAACAACCGAGGAAGTGAGAAAACGGATTACCCAAAGCGTCAAATGCCTCCACTTGTTTAACACTATAAAAATGTCACATGCACAAACTGATATGAAATGGTTTGTTCTAGAAGTGGCGAAGAGCACTAAACATAAACAGGATGTGGATTGCTTCCTTACGATCAAAGACAACAGATGGATTTAGATGGCTAACACAATTGGCAGACTCTGGCAACACTCTAATTTTTTCATTTTTTGAAATTGACTTTTAGCTTGTCCTGGGTTCTGCATAATTATTTTTATGATTAAGTACCTTTAAACACACTCTGAAAATGTCCTTTTGGGGTTAAATATGGCTTGGTATTAGACTGTTTTAGTGTTTTTAGCCAGACACAGGGAGTTATTTTGTGTTTATTTGACGGATAGCTTAATAATACTCCAAAGATGGCCGCTGGATTTACATCAGCTATTGTGTTCATTCACGAATGGACTTTTACCTACAGGGTCCGATTTCACCTGCGACCCTAAGTAACTTGAATGAGTGGTTCCTTCTTTAAGATAGCTGGATACTGAGAACATACTAATAGGCTTGTTCAATGCATCGATTTATGCAGTTCCTGTAGGACACATATTACAGATGTTGCAAGGGGCAATAACAATCGGTTTCATGTATAAATACGTTTTAAGGCATAGGTTGGCCATGGATGTGTACAGCTTAAGGAAGTTGTAGTCTACTGTGGGTTTTTTAACATATGTAATTTTTTTGGGCCATTATAAGGTAGGCGCCGCATTTTGGACTAGTTTGTGTTGCGATTGTGCTGCATTCACGTGACCGCTCTCAATTTTTAAAAGTATTGAGTTCTGTCCAGAGGGTGTTTGCATTGTGGGTTCCGCTGGTTTGAACCGAGGAGCTGGAGATATCAGTAAGTAAGCATGTAGACTCTAGGACATATGTTCCTACATTTGTAAAGTTTGTTCAATTTTGATTTGACTCTCTGATTCGTTCTTGTTAACGCTGATAGATTGGGGTACTCGAAGCATGTATCAGTAAGATACTTTTAGTTCCCACTGGACGGTCTGATATATTGGTATTTCTATAATAGAGCACTAGTACTAATTAAATTTAATTTTATTTTCAGCTTTAACGCTGAGATGCATAGGACGTCTGTCGAGCCCTTCACTCATATGTGGACCTGACTTGTCAGCAAGGTATTGTTTGGGGCGCTATTAGAATGCATTGATAGATTTTTGTTCCAGACATGATAAAGTTGGGCATCTCATGACTTATGAATAGTGGCATATGTTTTTATCCTTTTTAGGGCTCGGCTAGCGAAGGCTGCGCTTGTGCAGTCTCGCTCGCGAGATTTAATGACTTGGAGAAGAGGGGCTTGAACCCGCCCCTCTTCTCCCCTCTTCTCCATTGGCTGGCCTCTTGAATGCTGGCCAGCCATTGGAGAAGAGGTTTGTCTCTCCGAACAGGCCCCGTCCTTTTCGGGGGCGTGTTTTTTGCTACTTTTCTCATTATCTCCTTCAGCCAATGGCAAGAGGAGAGAAAAGAAAAACACCCCGAATTCGAAACCGCCGCTGCCTTTCTCCGAGACATTTCTGCTTCGCCTCGGAGAAAGGCAGTGGTGTGCTTGTTATTCTTATTAACTTGATCTTGAACAGCTGTATTTAAATATGCAGTCCTTATGTAATGCAACTGGGTATATTGTAAGGAGGCGTCCAGTCCTATGTAATGTAACTGGTTATATTGTAAATCGCTGTGACACCTTCGAGTAAAGTACGCACTATATAAACACCCACAAATAAATAAATAAATAACATCAGATCTGGAAATTCCCGCAAACCACAGAACACTTTGAACAGAGGTCAGCTGACTAGCCTAACCCATCACTATACCTAACTCCTCCCACCACCCGGCTACAGCAAGCCTGGACTGGGTCACACGGTGTTTACCGTGGGAGCTCGGTCACATGACGCAGTCGTCTGCAGCGCGAGGCTTACGGCTGGGATTCTCGGCAGTGGCGTCCCTTCTCTGTTATAAAACCCCAGCGGGGCGGTGCTCGCGCACTCCCGGGCCAAGCAGTGTCGCGTGGGGCTCCCTGCGAGTGTTCCATTGAGCCCAGCAACAGAACAAGAAGGTAAGTGAGATGCGGTTGTATGTTTCAGCGTCCAAAGAGGGCTGTCACGGGAGCAAATCACGCAAGAGGAACTTTAATACCATGTCGACCTGGGTGTGGTGTAGCCTTACCTACATGTTTTGAATGGGGTCTGCACAGTCGTTTTGAGTTTTTTTTTTACCTCCCCGTAAAGCATTGGGAAGCTGGTATTTGGGGCTGTGCACTGTGGGACTTGTAGTACGGTTGTTGGAAAATCTAGGAGTGGTGTAAGATGTTGAAAATGACTGGTTAAAAGGTCGGGTGACAGTTGCACTCCAGCCAGACCTAAAAAAAAATCAACGCTCTCCCGTGAATACGAACAGAAGACGTCTGTGAAAGGAGTATTAACAGAAAATTAATTCCGGTCTCAAATAAAGGGCTGTCGAGTTACAGAGGGTGGGAGACCTATTATTAGGGTGCAAACCTTGCAGGCTTTCCATGTGACTGTTAAGAGCAAGGTGAGACTTTAAGTAGGGGGTGCCAGATTGCTGAAATACAGTATACTGTATGTCATGATGACTCTGGTGTTTAATGTTCTTCCTAGAGAGAGATCGGAGTTTTGTCTAGTGGAAGTTTTGACTCCTGGAAAGGTAGCACATAGGGTTAATGTGCCTGCAGCAAAGAACATGTACCATGCAGATCACAAAGTGCACATAATGTAAATAGGTCAGTGGGCTACAGCGTGTGTGTGTGTGTAGGTGGCTCTGTGGGTGGCTCTATTTGTGTGTGGGTTGCTCTATGTGAGTGGCTCTGTGGGTGGCTCTGTGTGTGTGGGTGGCTTTGTGTGTGGCTCTGTGTGGGTGCAAATGCAATAGGTCTCATATTTGAGAGTGATTAAGCTATTGACATTGTAAATAACAGTGCCGTTTCTTTAAATGTTTTAAGAACATAAACAAAAATAATGTCATGAACAATGCCAATAGCTCTAACTTTAACAATGCCGAGACCATTGCATTGCAAATGCTTGTTTCAGTTTCTCACAATAGTTTGGAGTGTTATATACTAGGTTTTAAGTGGAGAATGGTTTACTACAAGCTTGTAGTAGGTGGTGGCCTTTGAATTCTGTTGCTTTGGTGTTTTGGTTATGGGCAAGCGAGGCATACCTGTGACGTAATGATAGTTTGTTTCATTGAAATATCTCCTTCTCTTGATTTTTGTGGCAGTACCAATAGATTTCATTCGGTCACAACACTATGCCCTGAGGATGGTCTTGTGGAACTGATGCGACCGAAACATCAACATTTTGTCCTCTCTACTAGTCTTTACAACACGACTTTGAGTCCTCCATCTACAACTGAAACACGACAAAATATATTCAGGAAGGTTTACACTGTTTATTTCTAATTTAATTCCTCTATTTTTGAAAGGACAATAAATGCTACATTTCTGTGGTGCACATTTAGGAGTAGGAGGAAAGGGCGAAGGAAAGTGTAGATCGAAAGTGAAGTGGGGCGTTTTCAGGAGTGGCAGAAACACTGGAAGTATTTTAGCTTGTTACACACCTCTAGGACAGATAAAGCTTACAATTCAAATGTTTTGGAAAGGTTCTATTATTCTATGTGTAAAAAAACAATCACTAGTAAAATTACTGGTTTACGAGGCCTTTTTTTCAAAACAACAACTGCAAAGAAATTGCACTCGTCATCATCAAATAACTTTATTCGGTTATTTGTTAAAAAACCATCAAAGTGTACAAAAAGTCAAAACATTTGTCTATTTACAGTCTAAAAATATAAAAACAAGTACATTTCCAAATCACAAGTAAAAAGAGGGCTATAGGAATGATCAGCCAAACATACATCAGAATACATTAAAAAAAAAACTGTAGTAAAGGCTTCGTACTGGGAGCCATACTGCTTACAAATTCATTAAAAGGGAGGAAGCGTTCCTGCAGTACGCAATACATAGAATACATGTACAACATAAGACAGTTAATATTGCAATGCAAGCTATGATAAAAGCTTCTGTCGGATTATGCAGAAGGCAAATAAAAAGCGGCTAACAGCAAAAACAATCGGCCCAGAAACGACCGCTTTTAGGATTCTATAGTTGAGGCAAATTGGTCTTATCCACCTCCTACGTATCTGTTGATATCTGGGACCAAAAAACAAAACATGTTCTTCAGTTTCTTTAACTTCAGTACAGGCAGGACAAGAATCTAGTAATAAACCAACCGCCTCCTTTCCAGGAAATTTTAGGAGCAGATTGCCGTATCTGAATCTAACATATAAGCTTTTAGCAAGAGGGGGTGAGATTTGGTCCAGGAAGGGTTCGAATTGTGAGCATGATTTTATAGCTAAAAATTTAGATGATAACCAACCACTAATTAAATTATTAATATAGTGATCTCCCACCACCTCCCAGTACCTGACTTTTAATCTCAGTAAATCACCTCTTGTAGCCCTATCTGGATGTTCCCACAGATCCAACATATTCATTGACTTGCACCAATCTGCGATATGTTTAAACCATGGTCGTTTTTTTGCACCATTAATGATCATAACTTCCCATAAAGAATTTCGTTGGGGGGTTATCCATAGACGCAACAAATAGATTAAGGGTTTCAGGGCAGCTAAATCACCAATTCTCTCCAACCCAAGATCACAAAAAAGGGGAATTAGAGGAGTTGTGATAGGTACCGTAATGATTGACGTAACAAAGATGTTTTCGCAAATCGTTAACATATTAACATTAGTATAGCCCCAGATCTCGACTCCGTACAGGGCTCCGCTTTGGGCTTTTGCACGATAGATTTCCAATGCTGGGGATAGGGGTTGGGTATAGGATTTGTTTGTGGAATCTTAGTATAGATTTAGATCTTTGACATAGGGTTATGTAGCTCTTGTTTAACAGGTATTCCCAATTGAGTGACTCATTCAAACCTATGCCTAGGTAATCAAAGTTTTTTACCCGTTCAAGGGGTTCGTATGTAATCTTGATCTCCCGTAGACCTCCCCGTACTTTCCCAAACACCATATATTTTGTCTTGGAGGTGTTAAGTTCCAATCTCCTGTCCTTATAAAACTCTAAAAATCTATCCAATAAGATTTGCAGACCCATAGGTGTTTTAGATATTAATAGGGAGTTGTCTACAAAAAGCAGGATAGGGACTTTCTCACCGTTCAAGGAGGGTGCATCATTCCTACATCCCATTAAACGACTCGCCACATCATTAATGAACAGAGAAAACAATGTGGGGGCGAGAACACACCTCTGTCGCACCCCTTGCTGTATCGGTATCTTCTCTGCTAGTTTTTCCCCCATCTGACCTGGGCGTAATTATCCATGTGGAGTCTGGCTATCACTGTTACCAAATCCGATGGGGCACCTAGGTTGAGCATGGTCTTCCATAACAAGTCACGCGGTACTAGATCAAACGCAGCTCGCAAATCCACAAATGCTACATAAAGCTTCTGTTTCCTGAGTAGCACATATTCCCATGTTAATAAAGTGAATCTGCGGCATCGCCCTTTTTGTAGATGGTAATTATCTCGGCTCCCCTCCAGGTTTTATTTTTATTATAGTTTTATATAGCGCGAACCAGACCCAAGAGGGTATCAGAGTGCTTTACATTTAGGATCGTTGCGCTAAGAAACCATCAGATACAAGAGCATAGTAAGATACAGTACACATAAACAATGATTCACGAATTCGTAGGAGGGAGGGGAGGAAGGAGTAACAGTGGGGAGACTACGAGTAACTGTGCCCGATGTCCGGCTGGGTAGGTGACGGTCAAAGGGGAAACCAGGGCCAATCTCCTCAATAGCTGTCTAGCAGCTCCACCGGGCATCAGTCATGTTGCTCAGGTCTCAAAATTCGGGAAAAACAGGTTTTAGTTTATTTGATTTGAGAAGGTTATATAGCGCTGGCTAGACCCGGAGGTATCAGAGCGCAAAGCCAGAGAATTGTTGTATTACAAGGTATATCTAAAAAGGTTTATATAGTGCTGGCTAGACCCGGAGGTATCAGAGCACTATACAAGAGGAACATTGCGTTACAAACTACATCAGTTACAATAGCGTAGTAAGGTACAGTCAACAAGCAACGAGGATGAGAGAATTTGTAGGAAAGGAGGGGAGGAAGGGGCCATAACAGGGAAACGAGGAAGAACTGTGTCCGATGTCCGGGTGGGTAGGTGACGGTCGAGGGGGAAACCAGGGCCAATCTCCTCATTAGCTGTCTAGCAACTCCACCGGGCATCAGCCATGTTGCTCAGGTCTCAACGTTCGGGAAAACCAGTTTTGAATAGATACGTAGACTACGAGAATAGAGATAACAGAAAGAGGCGGGAGGGGTTGGAGTGTGCCAACAGCTCAGTATGGGAGTGCCCCGGAGCCACGGGGGTCCCCCACGGCGGTGATTAAGACTGGCCCCAGCCCCCATCCTGACAGGGAAACGTGTGCTCCTCTGGGGGGTGTTAGTGTTGGATGCGCTTTGATTGCAGGAAGGTCCGCCATCTTAAGATCAAGCATCTGGGACAGCCATACCGGAGGTTTGTGAGGTGAGAGGGCATGAATTGCATTAGGCAAGGGAAGGGCTAACATGGTTCACTTTGAGTAAAAATACAAAATAAAGGCAGGACGGAGGTCTGTAGCGAGGTGAAACACAGTGTGTGGACCCTCTCCCACCGATCAAAACCTCTCTGTACCCATGTCTTGGGCAGGCCAGTCTTCCCTTATGGAAGCCCTCTCCTACAGGGGGTGGATCGGCAGTGCTGCGCCTCGGGAAGAGACCGGGGGGATGGTGGGGCCTCTGTAGATAGTCCAAGAGGGGGTTTCTGGAATATCCCCACCAGCCATTATGCAGTTAGACAAGAGATTTATATACGGGCCCATATCATAGGTTATGATTTGTACAAATCGCCCGGTATCAAGTCAGGGCCAGGGGCTTTACCTGCCTTTAATCTACTGATCACTGACAGGGTGTCCTCTAGGCTGAAAGCCAATGCTGTGTTGTTTGCATTTACCACAGGGGCAATAATTACTGGGTTTTGTTCGGCCCTGTGGGTATTTAAACTGCCCTGATCCTCCGTTCTGGAATATAGTTTTGAAAAATGGTCCACCCAAGTCTCCGGCTGAATATGATAAGTAAGAGTGGAAACATTCTCCAAACTCCCCTTTGAGACAAAATGCCAAAAGAGGCGACTATCTCTACATTAAGCAGCTAGGACCAGATCTTGCCGATTTTTGTCAGCCTAGTCTCGCTTTGCTTTACATAGTGCTGCTTTATTACTGTTGCAAGCCAAGATTACTTCGGCTCTAGAGCGCTCTCTAACTGCTAGTTGCAGAACCTTCTTGGTTCTCTTGTATCGTTATTGAACCACTTATTTTCCCCTATGCTGGCAGGCCTTCTACCAGAACTATTTTTGGTAAAAACAGTTTGTAAAACTTTAAAAAACTCATGGTGCACCGATTCAATATGCGTTAGTTCAGGGGGTTGTGCGCTTCCCACACTACTGCACAGGTCACTTAAAAAAAATACAAAAAACATATATATTCTAGTGTATTAGTCATGATCAGCTTGAACTTTGGGCCAAGTAACTCTTCTGCGGTTATTAGTTACATGCGGCTCTTTGTTTTTAGAGATGTGACTTGAGAGATTCCTATCCAGATTCGTTCCCCTCATTTTTAATAGTAAAGAATTATGATCGCTGTCTGCCCTTTATTCAATAATCATATCTTCCGCTAACGACCACACTCTTACGTCAACAAAAATATAATCAATGATACTTGCGTAGGCACCCCTTTTATAAGTGGCCTGTCTTCCTAAGTCAGATGCAGTTCTCCCATTACAAGCCCTCAGGCTCCTACCTGTGATTAAAGAAGCAACCTGCAAGGAGACATTTGATAGACGTTTGCCGTGTACACCAGCAACCAGATTAGGAATACCCCAGAGCTCATCCTCTTCCTCGAGCGAGGTGCTCAGTAGGAAAGAAGGTTCGAATGCAGCGTTAAATTCTCCTGCACCTATAATTTTAGAGCTAGATTGATGTACTCCCACCAAATCATCTAGCAGTAAAAGTGCAGGAGATTCGCTGCTATATGATTCTGACCTAGCATAAACATTAAACATGGTCAAAATTAAGCCGGTCCAGAAGACAAGCTGGATCCCCATAACATCTTGTGAATTAATTGATAATTGCTTATACTTGGAGGCTAAGGTGTTTTTACAAGAATTAGCTGCCTTCCACTGGCCCTACCCGTTGTTTTGGGCAGGTTAGCTTCCACACTATAAGTGGAAGCGGAAGAACTGTGGACAGTGTTTCTGGCCGTTCTAGGGGAACTAACAGCAGCGGAGCCCTTTCTAAGACCCTCTGCGTGACCTGGGAGCATTTCGGCTCGGTCACCTCGACTGGGGGAGTGCCTTAGACGCCACCTGCATAGGGAGCGGGACTGCGAGGTCCAGAAGTGCTTGCGCCGTCCACCGCGCGCACCTGGTTCCTCTTCCCGCCCCCTTCTCCCTTGGACCTCCCTGGACCCTCCTGGTGGTGTATTTAACTCCTCGCGGCCCCCGCTGGCGCGGGTGCCGCTCGTGTAGCGGAAGAACTGTGGACAGTGTTTCTGGCCGTTCTAGGGGAACTAACAGCAGCGGAGCCCTTTCTAAGACCCTCTGCGTGACCTGGGAGCATTTCGGCTCGGTCACCTCGGCTGGGGGAGTGCCTTAGACGCCACCTGCATAGGGAGCGGGACTGCGAGGTCCAGAAGTGCTTGCGCCGTCCACCGCGCGCACCTGGTTCCTCTTCCCGCCCCCTTCTCCCTTGGACCTCCCTGGACCCTCCTGGTGGTGTATTTAACTCCTCGCGGCCCCCGCTGGCGCGGGGGCCGCTTGTGTAGCGGAAGAACTGTGGACAGTGTTTCTGGCCGTTCTATCGGAACTAACAGCAGCGGAGCCCTTTCTAAGACCCTCTGCGTGACCTGGGAGCATTTCGGCTCGGTCACCTCGGCTGGGGGAGTGCCTTAGACGCCACCTGCATAGGGAGCGGGACTGCGAGGTCCAGAAGTGCTTGCGCCGTCCACCGCGCGCACCTGGTTCCTCTTCCCGCCCCCTTCTCCCTTGGACCTCCCTGGACCCTCCTGGTGGTGTATTTAACTCCTCGCGGCCCCCGCTGGCGCGGGGGCCGCTTGTGTAGCGGAAGAACTGTGGACAGTGTTTCTGGCCGTTCTATCGGAACTAACAGCAGCGGAGCCCTTTCTAAGACCCTCTGCGTGACCTGGGAGCATTTCGGCTCGGTCACCTCGGCTGGGGGAGTGCCTTAGACGCCACCTGCATAGGGAGCGGGACTGCGAGGTCCAGAAGTGCTTGCGCCGTCCACCGCGCGCACCTGGTTCCTCTTCCCGCCCCCTTCTCCCTTGGACCTCCCTGGACCCTCCTGGTGGTGTATTTAACTCCTCGCGGCCCCCGCTGGCGCGGGTGCCGCTCGTGTAGCGGAAGAACTGTGGACAGTGTTTCTGGCCGTTCTAGGGGAACTAACAGCAGCGGAGCCCTTTCTAAGACCCTCTGCGTGACCTGGGAGCATTTCGGCTCGGTCACCTCGGCTGGGGGAGTGCCTTAGACGCCACCTGCATAGGGAGCGGGACTGCGAGGTCCAGAAGTGCTTGCGCCGTCCACCGCGCGCACCTGGTTCCTCTTCCCGCCCCCTCCTTTCCTCCTCTACTTTAACCCCGCCTTGAACGCGTAAGCGGGACGCGCGCGGACGAGGAAGCGGGCGAAGACCGGGCAAAGAGCGGGCCGTTTTAGGCCGTTAGAGGCCGGCAGAGACCGGACCGGGCCACCCCTCTAACGTTGTCCCTGTCTTAAGGCTCTTCTCCATACTCCATCAGCCTGCGGCTTTGACTGTTCCTCTCGCCATGGCTACTAGAGTATCCAGGAGTAAGGCTGCCCAACAGTGCTCTAGCACACTGGATAAATTCTTTCCGAAGACCAGTGCTGCGGCTAGCAAAGGTCGCACAGTATCAGACACTCTCCTTGAGGTAAACTCAGAAACCGTGTCAGTTTCAGTGATCCCCTCGGACTCTTCTTCCATCGATGTTAGTACTCCAATACCCTTTGACGCCACCCATCTATCTCTCATGGATAGTATTGATCAGACAATCGAGACAGTCCTTCAACAACTTAGGACTCCGTCTAATCTACTGAGGGATAGCGAATCTCTGCGTCCCTCGGGGGTGGTGGAGACCACTCCGTATATGAACTGTGCGGAAATGTCTAAGGCGCTGGATGAAGGGCAAGTTGCAGCGCCAACAGATCCGGTAGGGAGTAGAGTGGACCATCCTCCGAAAAGGAAAAGATCAAGGAAACTTAGAGGGGCAAAAAGGGCCAAGTGGATAAAACCAACCCAACATTAGATGTTAGCTCAGACATTCCAGCTTCTCCCGTGGTTACTTCCCCGGGAATTGGGTCTGATCAATCAGACTCGCCAATAACCACAGTGGTACCTGGGTGTTCTGGCCCGTTCATATTTGGTGGAAATCCTCCAAATGCGACAGAGGCTCTTATTGGCTCTTTTAGGGATATCCTTAGGAGCATGTTGGAGCCCCTGTCTGTGAAATTGGATTCTATAGCTGCTAGACTCAGGGCTATAGAAGACGCACATAACAGGAATAGTCCTAGCAGGGGGTTGGGTCCAAGTGCACAGACGGCTCCCCGGGATTCTGTAGGGAATAGACCATCTACTGCTGGAATAAGCATACAGGCCCCGGCTGGGGCACAACACAGTGTTACAGGTAGTCATGCTCCCCCACTGCCCTCTTTACAAATGTCTAGGCCCCCTGTCCCTGCACCTAGAAGATCGAAGCAACCAACACTACCCCTTCCAACGAGTGGGGGGCGAGTTAACAATGAACATACTGGTCGCCCTACTAGCCCCAACACTAGGCGCCTTACACAGCGATTATGGTGGGAGTTCCTGAGCTCACTGGCGACACCAGAGAGCCACAGGACTCACTCCGTAATAAGGTAGTTAGTTGGCTTAATATTAACAGGCCCCTCCCGTCTAACATCAAAGGTGATGTGTTGATGGTCAGAAGGATCCCATGGATCGGAATCACCCCCAAAAACAGGGTAGGGGACTGTATCATAATTAGTTTCAAAAGCCCACTGGTTGCCCCTTACATTTGCAACTGGCTGGTAAGGCCGGATAAGTCCAACATAGAATTAGTGTCCCTCTCACACTTCTACCCAAATGTTTCCAACTTAGTAGTGGGGAGGGAACAGAGTTGGACCAGAGTGGGCTTTGCCGTAGATGGTTCACGGTACAGACCCAAGCACAACACACTGCCCGCCCATGGCAATTTTGTCCTTCAGAATAGATTCTCCTGCCTGGACCAAGTAGATTGACCAATAAGGGAGGACATTCCACAACACCCAGTAAATTTTGCCTATGGGTCTACACTCAGGGGGGAAGGTACATCTGTTTCCGTAAATGAAAAAAGGTCCCTGGCCCCTGCAAATGACGGGGGGACTACCCTGGGAAGCATCCAAGTTTTAGATGAGGATCCACCAAACACATTAACTGTTCTTACAACGCAATTGGTGGAGCTTGTTGAATTACCCACCCAGTCGCCCATTACTACTGGTTTGGGTGACCTGGGTAATTCTGCACATGACATCCCGTCTGCACTAAGTGAAGCAGGTCCCCAATTCCAAGGTCCAGGCCTGACTATCCTTTCCTGGAATGTAGCTGGTATCTCAAGTAAGGTGGATACCCCGGAGTGGGAAATTTTGGTCAGTAAAAGTGACATCCTCCTCCTCCAGGAGACATGGGCTAGGGCACCACAGCTTAGGAGGGGATATGACATTTTTGAAATCCCGGCAAAGTCGAATGGGAGAGGGAGACCCTCGGGAGGTTTAGCAATCTGGGTGGCGAGCCACATTGGGTGTCAGGTGGATAGAATGGACACACTTTCACCGGACATTCAGTGTGTGCTCCTCAGATGGCCTGGTAAAAGTACATGGGCTATTGTTAATGTCTACTCCCGACCAGTCGCTGTGGGTAAGGAATCCCCCACCCTAGTTGATCTTTCATCTTTTCTAGGGCAACTGTCAGGTGACCTGAAAATAGTGATGGGAGGAGATTTTAACTGCCACTTTGAACCCCTGGAAGGTCTAATGGAGGGTGCCTTTACTGCCGAGGATGACCACTGGGGAGTCCCACCTTCTTCCTCACCTTACCCCAAAGCTTGGTCTCCGTTGGCAGTACAACTTACCTCTCTCACTCTGAACTTTGCACTGAGGGCGTGTAACGGACGTACCCCCTCTGACACTCCTTCGGTGTGTACCTTCAACAAAAAGGGCCATGAGTCAAGGTTGGACTACATTTTTATAGATATTTCCCTGTGGCCCAAAGTTCAAGATTTTAGAGTGATCCCGAGGACAGACAGCGACCACAATTCCCTTCTGTTGGAGATCCAGCACCCAGCCCCTGATATAGGGCCTCTAACTACCGATTCTGGAGTCGACCAGGGAGACATACTACTCACTACAAGTAGGCGCCGAGTGAAATGGGGGAAGCTAGTTGATAAAGAAGAAGCTCTAAAAAACCTCTATGGCATAGCACTCCCCAGGTTCCAGGAGGTGGATGCTCTCATTAGTCAATCTAGACCCTCAGACTACAATGAGAGACTATTTGGCATTCACCAGGCCTTAGTGAGGGACCTTGCAGATGTCTTCAATCCGGCCCTACCCACTAGAAGGAAAAAGACTCGCGCTCCGACTTGGTACACCTCCACTTGCAGGAAAACTAAGTCTGAGCTTCTTTCCGCAATTAAAGAGGGTAGCGATAAGGTGAAGATTGCAGCCCTTAGGAGGGGGTACAAGTTAGTACTGGCCAACGCAAGGGCAGAGTGGGATTGGAATCACTGGCATGAACTGTCTGAAGCCCTCAAATCCAAAGACTCTAGAAAATTTTGGGCTCTGGTAAACAATGGAACAGGGGATCTGCTATCTGCAGTAGAACCCAATATTGCCCCCTCTATTTGGGAGGCCCATTTTGGGACACTAAATCAAGAAACCACTCTCTGGTCGGAAGGGATGGTGGTGGAGTCCCCCTGCCTGCCAGATGTGGCCTTGGAATTTTCCTTGGGGGAGGTGAAGCTAGCACTGGAGCGCTTAGCTCTGGGGAAGGCACCAGGGTTGGACAAGCTACCCGGTGATTTGTTCAGATACCACCCTGACATTTGGGCCCCGTACTTTCTTGTTCTTTTTAATGCTATTTTGGGAGGTATGGCGGTCCCTTCCTCTTGGTTAGGGGCTGAAATAGTTCCAATTTACAAGAAAGGGTCCCCTTTGAGTCCGGCAAATTACAGGCCTATTAGCCTGATAGATGTTCCCCAAAAGCTTTTTGCGCGCCTTATTTTGAACCATCTATTAGACTGGGTGGAGGAAAATGACATCATGAGTCCCCTGCAGGCAGGCTTCAGGAAAAACACGTCGACCATGGACCAGATCTTCCGCCTCGTTCTCCTCTACTGGAAGACGGTGAGGATCGAGGGCGGGAGATTGTACATGGTCTTCGTGGATCTGAGGTCAGCCTTTGACCTAGTCCCGCGCAGGAAACTTTGGGAGGTGCTGGAAAAGCTAGGAATTCCCCCCCAGCTACTAAACATCCTGGCCAGGCTGCATGATAACAACTATGCGCAAGTCAGGTGTGGGAAAGATGGCAAACTTTCATCCAGGTTTCCTGTTCGTCGAGGTGTGAGGCAGGGTTGTGTCTTGGCACCGACCCTGTTTTGCTTATTTATTAATAACGTCATCTCACACCTGGAAAACGTCAAGGACAACGACGCCCCCTGTTTGGCAGGTAGGAAGGTACCGGCAATCATGTTTGCCGATGATACCCTCCTCCTTTCAAAATCCCCCATGGGGATCCAGAGGATCCTGGATGGATTTGGTCTTTTTTGTCATCAGCATGGGTTGGAGGTGAACACAGAAAAGACCAAGTTCATGATCTTCAACCCACCAACCAAAACTAGGCCCAATCCCACCCTGGGGACCGCCAGCCTTGAGAGGGTGTCCACCTTCATATATCTGGGGGTAACACTGCAGGAAAACTTAGCATGGGACCGACAGATAGCACGATCTAAGGTTAAATTATCCCAACTGTCGGGTGCAATCCTGAAAGTGGCTAATACTTCTTCCTTCAAGCCCATAAGCCCGGCCCTTGAAACTTATAAGACCCAGGCCAAGGCTGCGGCCATGTATGGCAGTGAGCTATGGGGATACAAAGCGGTGAAGGGCTTATCAACAGTGGAAAATAGTTTTCTAAGGCGCCTTCTAGCCCTCCCAAGTGCCACGCCACTTCAGCCTCTGAGAATGGACATGGGTCTCCCCCCTATTGCTGAGGAGCTTGTGTCAAAGCCAGTGAAATTCTGGCACAGGCTCTGGTCTACGGACGAACTTCATCATTATAGGGAGGATCTGACCCATGTCATGAGTTTAAACTGCAGTGGCAAAATCCCCTGGCTCACCTTTGTGGAAAATGAACTGTCTGCCATTAATCTCCGTGTCCTGTGGGAGGACCCTGCGCGAGGCTGCCAAACAATCTCGCGCAAAGCCCTGGCACAAATCTACAAAGCCAGGTCCCTTGCTCACTTGATGGACGCTCAAAATAGCGGCACCCTAACTTTGCGATTTTTAGAATCCAAAAATTCTTATGCTTTTGAACCTTTTATGGATTTTATCTTTCCTATCCTGGCGAGGAAACTGTATGTTCAATGGAGGCTTAGCACACTACCCATTAATTCATACACCTCTAAGTGGACAAATGGGGGCGATAAAACATGTCCCTGCTGCAACAACCATGTGGAAGATGACCCCCACATCTTGTTTGTGTGCCCTGCATACCAAAGGCCCAGAAAATACTGGATAGCACCGCTCTGTAAGAACCTGGGGTTCAGAGAGTATGCACAGGCATACAGGATTTTGAAAACTAGCACCCTGGGCCACATTGTGTTTGCTGTTTCCAAATTCCTTATGGCCATATGGTTGATCAGAAAGAAAAAATCGTCTGAAGTCCCTTGAACTTTCTAATGAACTTTCTAAATGCAATTTTAAACCACTCCTCGCTGGGAGAGCTGATTCTATTTAAATGTGTTTTAAAATAATGTTTTAATGTTTGTAATGTTTGCATTGCATCTTTTATGGCCGAAATAAAGAATTTTTGGAATTGGAATTGGTATAGCCGTTTATATGCACCCTATCTACGGCCCAGGTCTCTTGAAAGACAGAGATATCATTTTTCCCTATGTTGGAGAACCATTCTGGATCTTGAAGTTTGGAATGAATCCCCGCCAGGTTCCAGGATATTAATGTTAGACTGGTATTTACCTCATTTTTAGCTATGGGTACACACCCATGGGTATCTACACTACATAGAAGATCATTATCAGTGATTGAGTCAATCGGGCATGGTATACGATGATGTTGCAATGAGGGCGTAATCGTAGCTGTACTATTGATGTTGTTAGTTAACACATCGGTATTTGCAGTCAAGTGCAGATTACTTATAACTAGTTCAGCAATATGACTACTACCCTGGGGCCCAAAGATTGATTTGTTATTGATGTTCGAATGATCTGTGATAAATGCATTGGAATCAGTGTTCCAATGATGCATTTGCCCTATGTAAAGGCTGCCAGTGGTACATTTCTGAGGGAGTTCCCTTACAATTATCCTATGAGTGAACTTGGGATCAGGGGTCTCCTGAACTTCCAGACGATCATTAAATGTTGTTACAATCGTGTTGTTCCTTATGATGCCTACATCCACGGCTGGTCCTCCATTTAATGAGGACAGTCAGTCATTATCGTCTAAGGGGTTGAAAACGTTATAGTAATTATTCACAGGGTTGGCATATCTATGCTGTCTCCGCCCCCCTCCTGGGTTCTCCCCTAGTGAAGACTATGTAAGGCTGTGTGGTTTGTAAAAGTAACCAAGAGGTAGGATGCTAATCCCCGCTTTCTCAATGAACCAGTTACCCGCCCTTTCTAGTATTGCTTGAACCAGATCTGGTGACACAAATGATAACACTACACAGTCGCCTTCTAGAGATTTTTTTGATCTCCCTATCCAGCTGACCCATCTCACCATTTTAAACTCTGTGAAAAGAGGATTTCATAGACGTGTCCTTACGCTTATCTTGTGTAGTGATTTAATTTTCAGATTGGTCTAATGTCCCATGGCTCCATCTGGCAGTGTAGGGACATTAGCCAACACTATAGTGTAGGGTGTTGCTTCTGGGGGTAGATGTAATATATTAACACCTGTTGTTTCTCTCATTGGCTTGTTATGTTGTCCTCAGCTGCTTTGTAGCTGTACTTCCTCCCTACGTGCATAATTAAGCCTATTAGGGGGTGGTGCTTTTTGAATATTCAACAGATGATCTTGGATGGTACTTTGGGTATGTACTGTATCATTTGGCCTCCCCGTTGCTACCCTGTTGCTGTTGTTGAGTTGAGAATCCAATGGGGCAGTATGGGGTGCTAACACTAGGACAGGATCGGGGGTGCTGAGCTGATCGTTTGGACAGCTGTTGGGCCTATTAGGCTGGGCGATCTTAGTGCTACAAGGACATGTGTTAGCCTGGTGTGGCTGGCTGCTCTTGTGGCATTACTGACTCTGCTGGCTCTGCTGATTTGTATACACAATGCTTGCGAGCTTTTCTAATTTGTCTATGCTCGCTTCCAAACTGGAGAGCTTTTGTATCAGCGGGTTCAATAAGACTGATACAACCTCACCCATTTTAGTCCAGAACTCCCCAGTCATTAATCTGCAGGGGAGGTAGAGATAATGGGGGAGACTCTTTAGCAGTAGTAACGGTGTCGGTCACTAGACGGTTTCCTTCCTCCTCACCCTCCCTTATTGCACCTCTGCGCCCTCTTTTTGATATAGGATATGGTTGCTTATTGGAGCCTTGCCCTTTGATTTTTTTGGACTGGGGCAAGGGACTACCCCCCTGGCTGATTTTGTTTTTTTTTGCCTCTGGTAAATACTTTAGGCCTAGTGGCTGTGTCGCATATCTTTGGGGCGTCGTCTGGTGCTGGAACCTGATTGGACGATGCGTTAATCAAGGGAGAACTGGGGTCAGAGTGAGAGTGGTCTACGGGGTCAAACATTATAGGCTGTCTTGAAGGGGGTTGTGGTTCTAGTGACAGTCTATGCTCGGTAAGAGCGATTTCATGGATAAGGGCTGACTCTGCCCTTAAAAGAAAAGCATCCAAAGTCCCCACCACTCCTTGGCCTGTTAGTGATTTCCTTTTCCTAGGTCTCAGTCCGTGGGCCAAATAGTCAGGACGAAGGTCCGTAGATGTCCAATGTGCCAGATGAAAATGACCTGGCCCAACCCTCCTCCGGGCGCAGACGGGTGGGAGCCCACGCCTCTGTTTAAAGCGCCTTCAGGCGCTTCTCCCAGCTGGCGGTGGTGATGGCGGTGGGCGGCTCCTGCAGCAAAGGCACTTGGACTATGTAGGTCCCCAACACGCTGGTGAGCACAAACTGGTGACTGCTGCTTTAAATTGCGGGACCCCAATGTGCAGTCCTTTTCGATTCAGTTACTTCCTTCTGTAACTCCTCAGCGAGATTCACAATCCAGTTGAATTATCCTGTGCTAAGCGACTCACGTGTCTGGCCAAACAAACATCTTCCCTTTAATGTTTGAAGGCTCCTGTAATAGCTGGCTGCCGGCCTCCCGCATGGTCACAGAGCCGCCCTATGCGCCTTGTAGGTGCTCCGGCTGCCTCACGCTGTTTCTTTCCTCCTTCGGGCTTCCTTGGCTGCCCTTGCGGGGAGGGCACACACCAGCACGGCACCTTCGGCTCCGTCCAGATGCTCCGAAGGCTTGGGGGGGCTCGGGTACACGGACGCTGCGCTGGAGAGGGGATGGGCTCACGTGCTCAAAGCCCTCCGCTCCCGCCGACGCTCTTGGCGCTTTGTTGATGCTGCTACTCTTTTCCCGCCGCGATGGTACCCTCCGGGTTGCGGCTTCTGCTCCACGCCACACCGGCCTCCCCAGTACCGGGAAACTGTCCCACGAAGAGTGCCTCGCCCCGCCGAGTCTGGGTGCTCCGAGAACCACTCTAAGCGCCAGAGAAACCAAAATCCCCATTCATTCTGTTACTGAACTGAGAGTTTTTAATTGCACTCGAAAATGTTTGCACGTCAAATGGCACTTACTTACCGATAATTGACTCTATTGGTCTCACAGAGGTACTTGTATTGAGGAATCTAGATTTAACTTTTAATGTGTTTAATTCCTGCTGCGTAAAACATGGAGACCGTTGCATTTGAATCTGCCGCTCCTAATTGGGGCACTTTTTTTAATAGTAGGTAGAATTCTAGATGAGAAAAACGTGTTTGTTTTTACCACAGAAGGAATTCCAAGCAGGATGACGCAACACCTCCTTCTCCCTTTTGAGAGGTATAGAGAAGGAAGAGTTGCCATATTATCTGACAACGGGATGTTAGAAAGAACTGCGTTATAGTTAAACAGGGAATACCAGGGACGGTATCAAGCACTATAAAGCAGCCTACGTTAGAGTTGTTGTATTTATGTAGCACTTTCCACGCGCCTCGCGCCCTTTCCATGTGGTCTGAGTGCATTATGTATATAGCGTTTCTTACGCAGGGGGGCTCGTGAAGCGTTCCCATCTGTATTGGACTCCAGGGCACCTCTTCGGAGTGCATGATTTTTTATTTGCAGTTTTTATATAGGAGCGCTTTCCACGAGCACCAGTTACGTTACACGAGGACACATTCGTTTATTTGGTAGGTGGGAGGAAAGATTACGTCGTTTGCCTAGATCACAGGATGTTGAACCGTCTCCCAAGCTCGAACCTGGTTGCCCAGCTCTGAAGTCGGCAGCTCGGGCAGTTGCGCCACATCCTTGCTTGTGGCTTAGAATTTGGCATGTGTGTGATGCCTGAGGTTGTAGACGTGATGATATCACATTGCTCCTAATTCCCCTGCGCACAAGCATGACGTATGGAGTAGCGCGTGGAAAGAGAAGCCATTGGGCTTGCTGGCTCAGACTAACTTTATGGCTGACAGTATCAAATAAAGATCCTGCTTTCGGCGTGAGTCCACTGGCGTACATGGGGTCCACTCAGTGGCTTCAAACGAGCTAACTCACTGGAGGCACCGTTAGGTCACCATTGCAGTACACCATGTCAGGGAGCACTGCCCAGGTCTCTGCCACGGCTCCATTAATATTGTGCGCAAGAAATAGACCAGGTCAGTGCAAACTTAAACAATGAACGTGTTGCTGTAGCTAAGCTGCAGGCCCATACCCTCCCTGGGGGCAGCACATTAGTAATGGCAACTGACTCTTTGAAGCCACTGGTGTGCCTTTCACAGCGCAGTGTGCAAAGCCTCCTACTTTGGAAGGTGAAGCAGGGTTCCCATGCAGGCAGGTGCAGTAGTGACTGCACCCACCTGCAAGGGCATGTCTGGGGGGTCCATGGAATTCACTTTCCCGATTTGACAGGGAGCCCTCAGGATCACTGAAAGTGTGCTACGTCCTAGTGGTGCACAGAACACATCCTAATGGCTTCTTTGCCTTTAGTTTGCCACATTTGCATAGGCACAGATGCAGATTCAACTGTATGTAAATGAGGGAACTGCCCTCTAGGATGACACCAGCATTACTGGTGCACAATTTGTATGACAGAAGGAGCTGTACAAACATCTGACTCCCCTTTCGTAATACCAAAATGTATGGGGGCACAAAAATCAGATGCACAGACCTGCTGCTCACTAGGGTCACTTTCGATAACACCAATGGAGTCTATCCAGGAGCGAAAGAAAACCAGCCCACTTGAGGCAGTGTTACTCCAGCAGGGTCACGGTGTGGCATTGGCATAGCAAGAGGGGGTGAGGGGCAGCATTAGTTTTGGGGGTGGCAGCCTCCCCCTGCCCTTACATGCGTTTGCCGCAGGCAGCAAACACAGGAAGGAATCGCCAGCACTCCCACGCTCTTCCAAGCGGCCGGCATGGGGCGGCAAAGGCAGGGATTGCAGCAGGGCGGCAAAGGCAGGGACCACCTTGGACAGCAAAGTGTCTAGCTACGCCACTGCAGTGTGGGCTCCATCCAGGAGCGATGGAGCACCAGCTTGAGTGAGGCTCTGCTAAACAGCTAAAGGGCTACATGTTGATGCTACCCAGGAGTGGCAAAGTGCCAAGCCAATGCAGGCAGGGCCGGAATGGCCGTAGCAGGCACCTGCCATTTCCCAGGTGGGCCGCCAGGGTGGGGGCCGTTTTCGTTACTGGGGCCAGCAATATTGGCCCCCTGTAACAAAATCGTATGAAACTGGCCCTAGCAAACAGCACGTCCACACCCCCCCCCCCCCCTTCCCCCCAGGGGGCCAGCCGAGAAGTTTTACAGGGCCGATTTCGGTTCCCAATCCGGCCCTGAATGTAGGCACTGTTAAGCCACCAAAAGAGTGCCATATAGAGTCAACCAAGGAATGACAGAGGATCACCCATTGGTGGCAATGTGAAGCTACCAACAGAAGTGATGAATAAACTCCACCAAGGCGTGACCGAGGACATATCAATTGGAGGCTACCAAGAGTGAGTGGGCAAACGGAATAAGCAACAGTTTCTGACCTGTCATAACAGGTCCAATCAGCAGAGACCCCCAGAGGAAAATGCCCATAACCTCCTTTCACTTGTACAAAAAGTTAGGGAGGGGTGGATGCCAGTCTGCGATAGGAATGTGGTTATCGGATAGCAGGGTCCTATAGACAAACCTGTCAAGCAGCGACAGAGGAGGGCCAATTAGAGCCCAGGATTGAGAGGCAAGTGTTTGCTGGATGAGACAGTGCAGGAAATTATGCCTACAGCTAGCATTCAGTATACCAGTGGAGGAAAGTAGAGAGAATACAAAAGGAAAAAGCACCCCACAATCCATTTGTGCTGGAGAAACATCTTATGCTGACAAAACTACAGTAATGTTCATATGGAACAGACCCACAAGAAGTGATTGATACACGTATACGCTTCAAGCAAGCTGTGTGGATCGTGGTTTCACAGATGTTAGAAATGCACGAGACAGCCGCAAGCAGAGGATACAGATCAGGGATTTCCAAACTATGTACTAGAGGTCTCCATCCATCCCAGATTTTCTGGTTATGCACATAACATGTGTAGAAATACATATAAAGAATCTAAATGGAACTCATTTACATGGTCAGTGATTATACTGAAAATCTATGTCTGAGGATCTCGTCCACCTAAAACTCTGTTGGGCACCTTTCGTCCAGCGATAGAGGTGATTACATTGAATGCCACCTTGCCCGCGCCAGAGATATATGAAACAAGTTCCAGTAGAGAAGATAAAGATGAAAAATGCATCCGAAATGATGATTTCCTGGGGAAAGAACAGAGGTGGTCAAACAATAAATAACAGGAAAACCACAGTGCAGTAGGCCTAGCAGTGGAATGAATAAGCAATCTTCGCGCCATCTACTTGTGCTACCAGTGCTAAAGTTCCCATAATGCTTGAATTGAGCTGGCAGTCTCTTGCCATTTCTCACACACTCAACTGGCGTTGGCTAGCACATATAAAAGGCAGTAAACTGGAGATTTATTTACGTTAGGGCTTTGTAAAACGCTGCATATCGCCCACCGGCTATCTCGGAGTGACAGGATTAAAGAGTGTGTGCAAACCTCATAGCGTAAGGCAGGATGAGATGTCCCAAATGCATGTTACCATGGCAGCACAACAGAGGAGGAAGACAAACAAATGTAACCATGCAAATAAATGGAAGGATGTACAGGCCTTGAGTAAGCCTTGCAGTGATTATCAAATAAGCTTTATGCAGTTTACCATAAACCATTAAAGCATACAAATAAAATAGATAAATCATTAAAAACATAAAATACAACTCAAACGGAGATAAAATAAAAGAAGGTAAGTGAACGAATCCATTAGAATTTCTTCTTGTATATAAGAATCTAGTAAGACTGTATTTTTATACTAAAAAAATAGTATTCTTCTAAAAATTGCATCACTGCTAATTTAGTTGAGTACCAATGTGTCCTGAAATCAACTTGGTGGTTAGCTGTCAGTAAATTAAAGAAGAAATGCCATAATCGGTAGAAAAAGAAATCTATTTTTGGTCTTGACATTTTACCCAATTCGCATGTAATACCTTGCGAGAGGAAGGGGCATATCATCAAGGCCATGCGATAATTATCGCTCAGCGCTCTTAGCGCGAGGATAATTATCGCTGGCCAACTCTGAATTTTAAACTTTGAGTTTGCTTGAACTCTAAAAACGTATTTTTCAGATGACCTAAGGAAACCGATGTTAGTTGTTGTTCATGTAAAAAGCTGTGCTGTGCTTAATTTGTGCTCATAGTGTGCAGGTGGTGTGCACCAACACTCACTCGAGCTTCCGCAAGTGGTGGCAAGGGAGAAAGCAAGAGCAAGACAAAGTTAGGAAAACAGTGACAATGGGAGAACGTGGTGACGAACCCACAAGACCAGGATGCAGAATTAGAAAGTACAGGATTGTGGAAGAAAGGGTCCTAACCTGGAATCAAGACTAGGCAGCCTTGGTATCCGGGAATACCTTCGTCAGCGCAGGTCTCCAAATCAAACTTTGGCTCCTACATTTGTTTTTGTCCTACAAATTAAGCACCGAAGCCCAAGTAGCATTAAGCCAGTCTTGGGCATCTGACCGACATACGTACATCTACTGGAGTAAGCGTGAGGCAACGATGTCGAAAGTAGATCCCGCAGTGTTGGGTCCACACCAGATTTTCTACAGACCCCATCCTATGTAAACGAGTTTCAATTAAATTCATTTTGTGTATATTTTCTACCGGTCCTAGAATGCTTGTTTCCAGTCCAGGGAGGACCTGGCTTGGCAGTTCAGGCTGGACTGTTCCCATGAGGCACAGGGCCAAGACTAATTTGCATATGGCTGGGTTCAAACTGGAATGGCATGGTGAGCAAAAAAACGATGGATTTAGGCCCAGATCTCTGTACTGGGGTGAATGTATGACATTGTTCTGCATTCTGTCCATCAATTGTTGTTTTTGCATTTGTCACCCCGAGTGGGACGGGTATGCTCAGACGTGAGTCCCGTGCTCTCCATGCCACTGGAATCAAGCTATCCTGGCTGAAGAGGGGTGAAACCCCGAAATCGGTCCTAGGATGCTAGTTTCCAGTCCAGGGGGGACCTGGCTTGGCAGTTCGGGCTGGACTGTTCCCATGAGGCACAGGGTCAAGACTGATTTGCATATGGCTGGGTTCAAACTGGAATGGCATGGTGAGCAAAAAAACGATGGATTTAGGCCCAGATCTCTGTACTGGGGTGAAAGTATGACATTGTTCTGCATTCTGTCCATCAATAGCTCTTTTTGTATTTTCTATAAATTCATCTCCTCAAAATCTAGCATGTACCTGGCCAGCCTTTGAAGGACCCTCTGGGCTAACCTACACCTGGCTGACCTATGTCTCTGATGCCATAGCGGCGACATTGGCCCCTCTGCTCCTCACATAAGGGTACCTGGGACTTCAATTTCCGGAGTTGTCCATCTGGTACCTTTCAACGGCATTAAATCCCTGATGGAAAAATATATCAAAGTTTCCGCCTCAGAAATTCCCCCTTGCGATTTACGCTCCGCAAGCAGCGAGGCATCGCCCTGCCCGGTGTTAGACGCCAGATCACTCTTTCTGCTGTTCAAGGTGAAGAAAACACAAGGCTCCGGAAATCCATCTTTTGCATGGTTATTATTACTCAGAATTATTAGGCAACGGCTGTAAATCTGTCAGCAGCGGCGCGGATTGCACTTAGCGGAGCCCCGGCAGCGCTGCCTGTAACGTGCCAGCCTGCTGCGCCACTGGAAGGGCAACGACAGAGCGCGACATCTTTCACCCGATGCCTCGGCTAAGTGCGGCCCAAAGCCGGCGACGGGCCACATAGAGTCACCGCGGCCATCTTGCCTCTGAAATGCCCCAGACCGGCCTCTCGCTGTGGCGCCTCAGGGGTTGAATATCAGATGGAGTGCCTCACGGCGACTCACCTTGATGACGTCACACTTCTGAGGTAACCAACATCTCTCACCTGGTGAGCCCCCTAGTGCCCAAGCCCAGTGCGGTGCCATGGCGGGCTGCTGCCCCACACCCGCCATGACACCACCACGCCTGGCCTCACCATTGAAAAGCTGAACTCAATTATTCACGGCTGCTCCACAGTGCCAGGCTCAGCTACCGTGCTGTCTAAAGACTTACCACTCCTGGTTTATACCTCTGTCAGATTATCCCTCTCACATGCAGTAGTAGTCTGAAAGGGTTTTATTGACAAAATAAAAAAAGAGATCTGTGAATCACGGAGTCAAAAGGCCAAGTTGTCCCCTTGAAATGATTGGTGGAGACAAGCTGATGAAGTGCACGTACACCCCCAATTTATACCCTGCTACACACGACTTTCTAGTATTGGTCACATGGCCAGTTTCGCACAAAAATTACGAGCAGACGTCAAGCTGAGCTCATGAGAAGAAGAGAACGGCCTTCACTAGTAGCAACAACGTAAACTGTTTTTGGCTGAGCAAGGTATTCAGTTATTTTAGGCCTCGAGAACCAACAGGTAGGAACCTCAGCGAAGGAGACCGAGCAAATGAAAAATCGCCGCAGTAGGTCAGAGTTACACATATAGGGGCAAATGCATTTAAACTTCTGTAAGGAATGCTTTCCAAAGTTCACATGCGATTTAACCCTTGAGGCCCAGAGGACATAAGTAGCGCTTCATTTGTGTAAAAAAAAAAAAATGAGCAAATGTTTCTTAGGTGGCTATCGCCCACTTTCACTACTGGCACTGCCCACTTCCACCACTGGCATTGCCCACTTCCACCACTGGCACGGCCCACTTTTACAACTGGCACTGCCTACTTCCACCACAGGCACTGCCACTTCCACCCATGGCACTGCCCACTTCCACTACTTTCACGGTCCCTTGCCTGCATGGAGTCTACCCAAACCAACGGTAATACCGGGCCTGCTTTGGAGTGAGTGAGCCTGCCTTCCTCAAGACATCCCCGGGGAAATGGAGAAGGAAGGTGGGCGCTTCTCCCCATTGAAAATGTTATAAAATCAGGTAAACTAGTGCATTTTACATAACAATTTTACTAATGTATGCTAAAATAGTCTTGAAAGGACTCTCCTGAAAATCAGGACAGGTGGCATATCCCATAAGAAGTTCAGGAATTTATGGTTTTAATTTCCCCATAGGTTTCGTGGTTAGGGTTGTTTTCATGCCATGTCATGAGTTTGGCTGAGGCTTACTAAGGGAAAGGATCGACTTCCTGCAGCAAAATGTGAATTAATACTACAAGGTAGGTGTGTTCATGCACAGTATAAGCGTGGTTGCTACGTGGACCAGTATCATGTGACCGTGGAGGCTTGACCTCATACTTTCTGTTAAAGGGGAAACTGCGACTTATAAGTTATCAAACAAAAGCCCCAACTAGAAATACAACAATAAGTGCACCTTTTGTTGTGGATAAGTGTAGGTGCCCCACAAATTTGACAACAAATCGTAGAGAGTTCTGGGTGAGATTTATTTAACTAGAGTTGCCTGGTACTAGGGGGCTAGGACAGAGATGTCCCTGGTCTGCAAGAGCATTAACCAATCAGAACCGAAAGCAGGTGTTCCCTAATTGTCTGCTCTGCTCAAAGATGGTATCCTGACTCACAACACATCACCCACTTAGTAGCGCTCGCTCCAAGTTACCCCCAGCAGGACAGTCATCCTTTGATACTACTACTTTCCCTCTACCGCCTAGCTTCTCTCCTTATATTCCAGTACTTGCATCCCCAGTTCCATGGCTTTCCTACTCAGGGCTTCCAATCCCACCAATGTACCACCTAGTCTTCTGTACCTAATCTCTTCCTCAAGGTACATGCATTTTCCCTTCCAATATTTCACTTCCTCCTCAAATTCATCACCACTACCTCCCTGTACTCCCATTCACACTCCCAATATCTACTCTTTCATTACCCACTTTTCTTTTCCAGCAGTTCTGCACACCTTGTTATGTTCACCCATATTCCAGTTTCTATTCTCTTCCATAAGTTACTTCCGCACCCCGTCTTTGATTTAATAATAGCGGTAAAATGTCTGCAGCTGACTACTCTTAAAGGTTGAGATGTAACCTCTAGCGCCTAGAGAAGAAGACAAACCATCCCCATACCATCTGGAGCGGATCTGGAATAGAAGTGATGCTGTCGACTCTGGAACCAGGAGAAAATGTTTCAAGAATCCATCCACAACTTTCGATAGATGCTTGAGAAAGGCTGCATTTAAGGCGCAACATAAAAAATAGTATTCACTTAACATAATTCCAAAGGAACAGATCCAAAAACTTCTGATGTCTGATGTCTTTCTCTCTCGTCATTATCTCTGATTCAATCTGTATTTTGTTATCTACATATTAATTAATTTGCATTGTTTTTTTAATACCGTCCAGGTATTAATATTGAAAATATGGTTTGCTCATTGAAGTTGGATTTATGTTTAATGAAATGTCTTTAAAAAACAGAAAAAGGAGGAGCTTAGCGCGCATCCCAGATGGTCGCGTGAGCACAGGGCTCTCCAGACCCTCGCCACTCCTCGCAATTTATCCTGATGATATCCTGATTTCTCGGACGGACTCTTGAAGGTGAACCTCGACTGAGTCCATAACTCTTTTCAGAATTTCAATCGGACTTGGGCGACCAGAATTACAGCACTTTGAACTTTTGAGGCCCACCTGGAGGGCGTGCCGGGGACATGGTGACTTGTGGAGCCGGGTCGTAGTTGAACAACAACGGCAGTGGGACCAGGGAGGGGGGAGTTGTAACGGGTTTTGGTTGGGGGGTGGGAGAGGGTGTTTGTGTTCGTGTTTTCTTTTCTCAAGGCGGCATATTGGTTCTTTCTCTGCTTCAGGTGTCCGGCTCTCTGTGGGGGGACTCATGCAACTCTTGTGGGGATGGGGGGTAGTGGGTTGAGGTTGATATCTCGGAACGTCAATGGATTGGGGGATCGTATTAAAAGGGGTGTTGCACTGCAATATTTGCGTCGTTTCACCCCTGATGTGGTACTCCTGCAGGAAACGCATTTGGTCGGCAATGTGTGTCATGCTATGAATAGGTGGGGGTACCGATTGGTTGCACACTCCGGGTTCACCACTGGTTCCAGAGGGGTTAGTATTCTGGTCCGGTCTTCCCTCCCACTAGAGATTGATAATGTCATCCTTGACGACAGAGGGCGTTATGCCGCCCTAACCGGTAGGTGGGAGGGTAAGACTCTTTCTTTGGTCACGATATATGTTCCCCCTGGCCTCCAGACCTCCACTTTCTCTGATGTTGGTCGGATGTTGCTGGAACTCCCCGATAGTCTTCTCCTCATGGGTGGGGACTTCAACTCTGTGCTATCCGGCGATCTGGATCGCCACCCCCCCGGGCCCTTCCCGTTTCCCAATCATGGCTTGGTGGGTTTTTGGACACCTTTGGTTTGGTGGATTGCTAGAGGTTAATGCATCCGACGCAATGTCAATACACCTTCCTTTCCGGGGCTCATGGGAGTCTCTCCAGGCTTGATTATTTCCTCATGCCCGCGGCCCAGTCCCCCCACGTTGGGGAGGTAAAACACTTGGCCCGGGGCATTTCAGATCACTCCCCTCTGTGGCTTCTTTTCGACACGGGGACGCAAGCCGCGGGGCGGATCGCCCCCATTAACCCTTGGCATCTGCACAACCCCAAGACTCGTAACAGCCTTATTAAGTCGCTCGACCACTACTTCCTGAAGAACGAGGGGTCTGTTTTGTCCTGTGGGAAGCCTTCAAAACTGTTATTCGTGGACAGGCCCTATCTTTAATAGTCAAGACCAAGAAAGCTAGGAATGGGGAGGTCGTGAAGCTGGAGGCCGAAATACTGGAGTTGGAGGCTGATCTCGACTTAGGTGTCACCCAGGATAGGCTCCACTGCCCTTAGCTTGAAACAGTTTGAATATAAATCCCTTGTTACGGATGCTGCCAAGACAATGTACAGGGAACAGCAAGGTAGACTGTATGATGTCGGGGATAAGGCGGGTAAATTGATTGCATGGCTTGATAAGAAGGAGAGAGTGAACCGTGTGGTCCCAGTGCTTCAGAATTCTGATGGTGTGTGTGAGAAGTTGGCCTGCTATATGATGTTCACTAATTAAAGTGACCACCTTGTACCATGCCAAGCAACCCTTATGGTGTGGTTGTAAGTCAACCTTTTCGGACCAGACTCCCTAGTGGTAGCGTAGGCTAAGCAGTCTTTTAGGCTAAACTCGTTTAGGCATGTTAAGCAAGCTGTTTTACCATATGTAACCCCCTTTTATACCAATGAAAGGACACCACACAGATATATATTCAAAATATATATGTATTTATTACTCAAAGTATCCCCTAGACTCTTTATGAGCAAAGGAGCACAAATCGTTAAACAAGAAAGTATCACAATATACAGAAGTTGCACTTTATATGGATAGGCCCTGGTGGCCGCTCAAACCATATACTAAAATAGTGGTATAAGTACCACGAACAGGAAAGGGAAAAGGCCTAGGGCCTCTAGAATCGCTGGGCCTACAAGGAGCTAACTTTAGTTAGTGACCAGGAGGTCCACGGGTCGCGTGTGCAGTGAGGAAAGTTACACGCGGGCGCCCATAGGTTTTCAATGGGTGCGTAAATGTTCAAAAGTTACTGCTAGAAGGGTCTTCTGGTTGGACTACGAATTCAAGACTTCAAACCTAGACACTAGAGATGTTACTCTACACTTGTGCACCGGAGTGCCAGCTTTACCTCACCCACAGGAAGCGGGTGCATAGGGCTCGAAGTGCATCGGGTTTCGTCTATCTGTTCAATGGAGCCTGATGACAAAGATGCTGCAGGCGTTCGGTCCAGAAGAGATGCGGTGGATCCAAGGCTGGATCGGAAGTGTAGAAGACCTGTAAGCAGAGGGGACAGTGTTCACAGTCACTAGCCAGTGACCGGTGTGGCACCAGGTAGGTACCAGGCGATGTCGGGTGCAAACAGGTGAAGAGGTGTAGCTTGTCTCTGCAGCCACGTGGTCCCTGAAGGTCAACGACGTCCAGGAGTCGGTTCACGAGCTGTCCCACGCAGGCTCTCGCTGTCGGCGGTGTCGGCGACTCAGAAGAAGCAAACAAGCCTTGGCAAAAGCAGGAGTGGCAGGAATCGAAGAAAGCTGTTAGCTCTGACCAGCAAGGTCGAAGGGGCTGCTCCTTTGGAGGGAAGCAGGGGCCAGTCTGGAGCAACCAGACCAGCATCGTAGTTTTTCAAGATGGTCGCCAAGGTGGCCACTAGTCAACGGACCAGTAACCGGTTAGGCGCGTCGAGTCGCGAAGTGCAGAGGGGCCCCACGCAGATCGTGGAGATGCTGGAGGGCTCACCTTTGATGCAAATGCTGCTCGGATGTTGGGCTTCTCAGGACCCAAAGCACAACTCGGAGGGAGCCTCTGTTGTCGCGCTTTCAGCTTAGTCGAGTGTCTTCCAAGGTGGCTGGCTCCACGTGTCTCGGTGCCTCCACGGGTTCCTTCTTTTCGGTCTCTGGGCTCGGGCTCCGGCGGGAGGCGGCGGCAAAGCAGACGTCGATTTGCTGGATGGTGCTTGCGTTAGCAAGATGGTCACTCCCTGACCATAGGGGAGATTTCCTTCAGTCTTCTGTGCAGCAGAACGTCGAAGTTCCCATCTTCTTCTTAGTTTCAAGTTGATTCCAGGATGTCTGAAGTCTTAGGACACAGCTCCTACCTTTAAGCGGATTCTAGGGGCCGGACTACCTGCTAGGTCCCTCCCTAAGGGTGGGACCAGGAAAGGGGGTGGTTACACCCCCAATCCATTGTCCAGCTCGCACCAGGTCTGGGGCTGGTGTGCCCCAGGACCGGTTTGAACTGGCATATGCACCGAGGCTCCTTGTGAGCCTCAGGCATGTCTGTTTCCTTTCAAGCCCTACCTGACCAATACACAAAATCCTGTCTGGGGTGGTGCTCGCACCTCCCCTGGCAGGAAACCCTTTGTCCACATCTCCCAAGCTGGAAGGACTCCCAGCAGCAGGAGGGCAGACTTGTGTCTGTGGTGGCAGCGTCCATTTTGTGGAGCTGAGGCTATGTCTGATTTTACCCGGGTTTCAGGTTCTGTACATGTCGTGTCCCTCTAGGAGGGTGGAATGCTAACCCCGTCGCCAGAATTGGCGAGGGGTTAGTATTCCAATTCGTATGACACCTTACTCGACATGTTTTGATAAAGCCAAACCAAAGAGAGCATTTAACCGCGAGGTTCATAATGCACCTAAGAGTATATGGTATGGCGATATCTGGAAACGGTAGAAGGAAGTTGTTCCGACTACTGCAGACAGGCTCAGCTCATGCCAGAGCACCATCTCACATGAAACCAAGCACTCTACCTTCAGGATTGTTAAGGCCTGCCATAGGAGTGACTTATAGGTTAACATGTGTCCCATTTAAGGTTAGGTATAGGTATACTACACCTAAGTAAGAGGTGGATACACCAACTTACCCCAGCTGAGTGATCAGCCAGTTGTGTCAAATTGCTAGGCCAGGCCAGGGGTGGCACAATACATGCTTCAGCCCCTGGTAGGCCTTAGATACACCAATGCCCTGGGTACCTAGTGTACACTGGTACAGGGGCTCACAGGGTGATCCAGTTCCAATGGGTTATGCACCTAAAGTGCATAGTGTCAATTTAGCAGAGAGAACAGCAGGCTGGGGGTCTGATTAGCAGGCCCACAGCCTCAATATGTCAAAAACCAGTGAAGCAAAAAGCAAAAATTTGGGGTGACCATAGGATAGCAGACCCTACACTCCTACAGTGTGCATGTGACTGACCCTGGCGAGATTGTGGAGTGTTTTGCTGACTATTTTCGTGTGGTCTACTCCCCGGTGTCCGATAGAGATGAGGATGACTCTCGTTTCTTGTTGAGGGACATTGCGCTGCCCTGCTTGTCTGAAGAGGATCGAGAGCGCATGGAGGCGTCGTTGTCGGCCGACGAGATTGCTACCGCGATTCGTTCCCTTCGTTCGGGCAAAGCTATGGGCCCCAATGGGTTGCCTATTGAATTGTACAAATTGCGCCCGGATAAAGTCGCACCGTTTCTCCGTGATATGTTTCTGGAGTCGCGTGAGCTTGGTTCCCTCCCTTGTGACCAGCGTCTGGCTACTATAGTTGTGATTCCGAAGGAGGGCAAGCCTTGTGATTGTTGTGCCTCATACAGGCCTATTTCCCTATTGAATGCTGAACCGAAGATTCTCGCCAAGGTCCTTGCTAATCGCTTACTCGCTGTCATCTGTGACCTGATTCATCCGGATCAAACTGGTTTCATTACGTACCGGAACACTGCTCTCAACTTGCAGCTCTTACATGGCGTTCTCGCCAGGGCGGAGTTTCTCTCCGAGCCGGCCATCTTGGCTTCCGTGGACGCCACGATGGCCTTTGATACGATAGAATGGCCATATCTTTGGGCCACTCTGGCGAAGTTCGGTTTCGGTGCGGGATTTATTAGTTGGGTGAGACTTCTATATACGGATCCGCTAGCTCAGGTTGTTGTCAATGGTAGGGTGTCCCAGCCCTTCGCTCTCAGGAGGGGTACTAGGCAGGTGTGTCCGTTGTCCCCCCTGTTCTTTGCTCTTGCTCTCGAACCGCTTGCAGCCTGGCTCCGATGGGAACCATCGATAAAGGGCATTAGGTGGGCCCCTGACTTTAGAAGACCGGGTTTCGTTGTACGCCGACGATATTCTTTTGTACCTCACCTCCCCGCGTGAATCCCTTAACGTCCTATTTGAAGTCCTCACTTCTTTCGGTAAAAACTCCGGTTTGATCATTAATTGGTCTAAATCGTGTGTGTATGTTATCTCCGGTGGCCTTCCCCCCTTACCGAATAGGTTTCCCATTCAAATTTCGCAATCTGGTTTCAAGTACTTGGGGGGTCTATGTATCGTTGGACCCGGCGGTCCGCCACGAGCATAATCTCCTTCCCCCTCTCCAGCGATTGAAGTTGGACGTGGCTCGGTGGCGTAGATTGCCGTTGTCGCCACTCGGTCGAGCGGCACTTTTTAAAATGATGTCCCTGCCCCGATTTCTCTACGCACTCCAGAACTCCTTTGATATTATTCCGGCGGCTTACTTTCGGGAGGTGGAGGGTTTACAGAGGAGACTTGTTTGGGACGGTCGCGCACGCATCGCTCTGGCAAAACTGACTCTCCCCTGGTATGACGGGGGCATCGCGCTCCCGGACATCAGGAGGTATTATTGGGCCTCCCAGTTGTCCGCCATCAACCATGCTACGTATGCACCCAGTCCAAATCCGGCTTTTGAGATGGATAAATATCAGTTGCCTGGCGGCAACTTCAACAGAGCGCTCTACTCTCGGACGGCGGGGAGGAACCTAACGGGACCCACTAAGATTGCAGTACGTGTGTGGAAGGATGCCAATGTGGCTGTGGGATGGAATGATTGCCTGACACGAGCGACCCCCTTGTTTGCATCGGACAGATTGGGATGCCTCTGGACAACGAAAGGTTTTGATAACTGGGATATGATTGGCATTAGCAGAGTGGGTGATCTCTGGGTGAAAGGTGCGGTCAAATCCTTTGCGGTGCTTCAGAGTGAGTATGAGTTGAGTGAGAGGGAGTTTTTTAGATATGCACAGGTCCGCCACGCTTTGCTGTCGGTCTTCGAGGCCGGTGCCACAGTCCCTGCATCTTCACCACTCGAGGACCGTATACTTGATGGTCATCTGCCCGATAGTACGATTTCCTTGATTTATAAGAAATTAATCAACAATCGGGCGGACCTCCTTGTGCGTCTTAGGGAGACCTGGACCGGAGACGGGTTGGAGTTGGATGATGAAGACTGGCAGTCCGCACTGTCCTCCCCGAAAGAGGTTGCCATTCCTGCCCGTCTCCGTCTCGTCCAGCTCAAAATTCTTCACCGTGTTTATGTGACGGGTCCTCGTTTGGTTGCGATGGGTTTTTCTTCGGATGGGTTGTGTAAGCGCGGCTATGGAATGAGCGCCACTGTCCTTCATATCCTTTGGGAGTGCCGCGAGGTTGCGGCATACTGGCACCGTGTGCATGCTGTAATGGAGTGTGTCACTGGGGTCGCTCTGTTGCCTGAGGCTCGTCGATGTTTGTTGAATGTATGGGAGCCGAATGACTACAACGTCGCCCAGGCCCGGTGGGCGGCACTGGGGAACATGATTGCAAAGAGGGATATTGCGCAGCTTTGGGGTTCCCAACGGCCTGCATGTTCAGAGAGAAGAGGGTGTATCTGGTTCGGGGCAAGCCTGGGGTGTGGGGTAGAATTTGGGGTCAGTGGAACACCTACCGAGGTAACATCTGTACGCCCCCTTTTGTAGATACTCCGGACATTTCTCTGTCCCCCTGATCCTGAGGTTCCTGGAATACTGTACCCTTTTGGCTGATTGTTCTGACTTCCCCGCTGCCTCCCCCCCAGGTCATCTCTATTATCCTCCTGATTCTCTACCTGGTATGGTGGGATCCCCCCATCGGGGCTCGACACCGTATAGACTGTTTCTCGCCTTGAGTTTTGTTTCATTGTCCTTTTTGTTTGTTCTTTTCCTTTTAAAATTAAAAATATCTGTATCCTGCCTAGCTTCTGAGTTGCTTAGAATATCTCCTGTAACCCTGCTGAACCTCGGGGGATCGGTCGCTGCTTCGTGCCATCCAGCAATTGATATGCATATACTAGTGTCCGGCCCTGGTGGTTGTAGGCCCATAGTTGTAACGATGATATTTTGCACAATAACGTTTTTTTTTTTAAAAAACAGAAAAAGCTACCGGTCTTAGTCCTGGAAAAAATGTGGAATACCAATGAGATAGCAGGCTAAGTCTGAAAGGAGGCACTGTGTCTGTGTTTGGGGAAAACCATGGCATGATCTTTTAAGCTATAGATATCCTACATAGATATAGCATAGCTAACCAAGATCAAAATGATCTAGCAATCCAGTAAAAAAATATGCACCTAAAAACTTCACATAAAGAAAGATAACCGCAGACGCCTGTTGTGACATTGCCTGTGCACTGCGCCAGGTTGAATCTAACAATGTCAATGACTGTCCTACTGGAATGTGCTGACTGCTGGCGGTTGGAGTCTGGTGGGTGGCAGTTAGTTGATGCAGCCTGCGGAACAACACCATCTGTGTGGTGGTGGATGCTCCATTGAAATAAATGATCCTGAGCACCAGCTCCTGTTGTGTGCAGATTTAGATTCCGTATATAGGTTTCCTGATTTATGACCTTATATAGGTACAATTCACATTGCCCTTATTTGGACATAGAAATCCGGCCCTTATTTAGACATTGTCCGTACAAACCAAATACAGACATGGCCACCTACATCCGTCCAGCCAAATCACAACGAATTCTTGGAAAACCAGACCCTTAAGCCTTTAGGAATTTCCCTCAGCTTGAATATTGATTTCTCCAAGAACTCATTAAGTATGCATGAACATCTATTCCTTAGGGGTTCATTCATAACGTTCCTCTGCCCGACTTTTACGTCAATACTGGCATTCCTAGACACCTTCAAGGTATAAATATACCAGCACTTACCCTGGCAAATTGCGGTTCCCGGAGGATTCGATCCAACTCTGACTATGCGCTTCGCCACGGCAAGTTCGGAAGGAAATCGAGTTCCAGCCTAATGCACTGACCTGACGTTGCCATCCTCCTCGCAGATAATCCAGCTCCAGTGCTTTCTGACTTCCCTTGCGGGGGGTTAGACTATCGAGTCCAGAAAAGAGATTCCAACCTCTCTTATTCGAAGGTATGGAGCTGACTAGAACTTAGAGAAACTTTTTACAACTCTTGGCTAAACTAAAATATAGCTAGCTATACTTTAGAAATGGCACCTACTTCAAACCTCGTACTGCACTTAGGTTAGGTACACTGGGGTAGAACAATTTAGAAGCATCAGATGAGTATCACATTTTAGCTTATGTTATTTATGTATGTATTTTGATTAATATATGTCATAGCTACAAACCATCCTATTGCAGTATTATTTCATCTTACTGCTGACCTCGTACATATTGTACTTCGCAGTCTGTCTTACGATTGTAGCAATTCCTATCTCTTGCATGAGAAATAAAACTGTTCAATAAACCTTTTTATTGAAACGCCCTTCTCTATTTCTGTGCAACTCTGTAGAAACGAAGCATGCACGATTGACTGAGTGAAACTGTTATCTATTGTTTCCACGATTCTGAGACTGTTCCAATTCTAAAAGGAAACAAAGTTGTCATGTTTATGCGGTTGTCAGAGACTAATCCCTTCTTGTATATTCAAGAAGTTTCTAGTGACCTCTGAGTTAGCTGGCACACACAAGTAATTAAGTTTAATATACTCGATAGAGACATACTGACCGTAGTACTATGTCAAATCTATAGTGTATGTTATTCCAATGCGCAGAGCCTATCAGGTATATAGGAACGACACTACATGGCGCCCAACGGTTTGGTAAGGCACTAATTCAACGCTAGATACTGAAGTAATTCAGTCGTGGTTTTCTCAGAGACCCTCTACTCATAAAACTCCACAAGAAGTCTGGAGTGGGTAGGGATAATATCCGCCATAGCTGAGTAGAACAAAAGTCCTATGGATTAGCTGTTTGGTTTTGTTCAACGTTGAAGGATAAAGTGTTCCAAAATATTGTGCACCTTATCTTTGTTTCCTTGAAACTTGCTCTGCAATTTTTCATTAAACAATGTCCGACACCGGAGATGTTGTCGTCGACAACGGTACAGCTGCGGCTGACCTTACAGGTCTTAATGAAGACGAGGTGGGTGTTATACACATCCCACCAAATTTAAGGAGAGCCATCACTCTAAAACTTATAAAACATGGTCCGACACCAAAAGGTGGTAGAGCAGTTTTCGTGATAGAGGCACATGAATCTCACCAGACAGAGGTATTCTATTCATGGATTGCATTCCCAGAATCAAATCCAGTAACACATATGTTTCATTTCTACAAAGAAGATGAACCACCTGAGGAATATATTCCTTTCGAGGATATTGAAATTCCATTCACATACCAGTAGCATGAGCTCTGGTTTAAAGGCGCCATAAAACATTACAATCACATTACCAGGCTCGGCCCACTAGGTAGACCAGGAGCAACATGGCCGATTTTAGCCGGCTATACACCTGATCCTGACGTTGAAACTATGTCAGACGGAGATTTACTTGCTCAACTCAAGGATTAATCAAGATATATAGACAATGGGTTCAATATGTCATGCAGTCTTTCACAGTCCAACAACCATTAACAATTCAAAATCCAGCCCCTCATCAGGTGAATACATTAAAAATTACTCCACAAACTTTACACTCAGTCATGGTAAATTACCCGCAAAACGTGAGCAAATTCCATTCTGGTTAGCTCAAAAAATTACTCAAATCGAAACAGTATTTCCTAATACTACCCCTTTTCAAAAACACAGAATTTTAACAATTTGTTTACCAATGGGGATCACACCACATCTGGAAGACTGCACCTCTTGGGGAACAGTCTTTGCTGCCATCTACACAAAAACACATGGTGTTCCGTCAATGGCGGTAATACCTGATGTCCTGAAACAGATTCAAAGTGAATACGGGGCAGAGCCTGCTCTGAATTTTGGTATGAAGTTACTTAAAAATTATGACCAGGTGTCAGCAATAATATTATCTAATATTAGAGGAGAAGCAGCATCAGTGGCGATCCACCAGAAACTAAGGGAATTTGATGTAACAGAACAACCTCAAGAACTAGCCAGAATAATTGAAAAATCCTATGAGGAATTAGGCAGAGACAGTCTGGGAGGGAAATCAGTAAAACCACAACTGTCTGAAAGTCCTGATAAGGTCTTTCCTAAAAACACTCCTACCTCTTCTAAAAAGAAGTGAGAAAATAGTAAACAGAATTACAAAGAGAAGCATTCGCATTCCAGAGGCAGGTCTCTGAAAGGAGGCACAACCTCAGGAATAGGGATAGTTTGAGAAAACCTGACAGATATCAAGATAATGATACACGTTCCTCTCGTACCTTTCAGATATCGTCACAGACATCCGAAAGAAGAGGACGGTCAGAAAACAAGGAAGAACGCGTGAAGTCCAAAGACGATCAACACGTTCAGAAAAATAAAGTAAAACCTCAATTCTCCAAGAAAAAGGTAGCAGGTCTGAAGATCAGACATACCGAGAATACTGAGAACCCAACTCAGGAACGGAGAATGGGCCCAGACCATGCTGGACAGTGCAGCAGAAGTTACAATAGCTCGCCAGAACCTGAAGGGACTTCCGGAGACAGTGGACTTGAATAAGACATACAAGTTGAGACTGTAGACACCAGGGATATTTCTCCACATAGGTTATATGAAATAACACTCCAGATGGAGGGAGACATACCAAGAAATGTGAAAGCACTCTTTTGGGAGCATCTTTCAAAGGGTTATGATATACTTCTAGCAGAACAGGACTGGCCACCAGAATTTGTCAGGGAGTGCCCACATGGCGAGGACATCATTATGCCTGCCTTCTCCAACCATGTTCCAGTTCATTTAAAATATACATTAGCCAGGAAATGGGCAATAGCCCAAGCCCCAGCACTGTATAAAAATCATGTAGGATAGGATGAGGACTTGAAAATCAGGGGGTGATTGAAACATGCACCTCATTAATGAACAATCCTTTGTTTCCTGTCTCCAAACCAGACAATACATATCGTCTAGTTTTGGATTACAGACACTTAAATTCTTGTTGCAAAACATTTGCAGTGCAAAATGCACACGGTACAGCATTAATGAATAACATTGTGCGTAAAAAATATAAAACCACATTAGACATTTCAAATGATTTCTTTTGTCAAAATATTACACCAGAAAGCAGATATTTGACCGCTTTCTCAATAATGGGGACCCAGCGTCATTTGTATCGACTGCCCCAGGGATTCAAAAACAGCCCAGGGTTATTCTCAGCAAGGGTAACAGAGTTACTACAAACTTATGATGACGAGGCATTGTCATATGTCGATGATATATATCAGACAGGCGATGACCTAGATAGGCACTTGAACAGGGTGAGCACCATAATATTGGGCTTCGCCTCAGAGGGTTACAGATTCAACTTTAAAAAGTCAAGAATTGCCCACCTCAACGTCCTTTTCCAAGGATATGAACTATCAAGTGAAGGCAAAAGCCTGGCAGCCAACTTTTTAGAAAAATGTATGCTGCTCCAACCGCCAAAAACGCTGAAAAATTTACAGTCGATTCTAGGTATCCTGAATTTTGGAAGAACTTACATTTTAAATGACGCAGAAAGGGTTAAACCTCTCTACGAATTAATCAAACCTGATTTTAAAATCACACATTGGACACAAATACACACAGAAATTTTGCGTTCACTCCAAACAGACATGTTAGCAACGAAATACTTGCAAACTAAGTGATCCGAATAATTCCGGGTCAATGCGGAGTCACCTACTTAACTTTTAACAAAGGTGAAAAAGTACCAATTGCATACAAATCCCACTTGTATACACAAGCAGAAATGAAATTCACTTCTACAGAAAAAAATCTGACAGCAGTTCAAACCGCTGTAGCAAAAGAAAGAGCCCTAGCACAGGGGAAACACATTATGGTTGTGACTCCTGTACCAGCCCTAGAGGCAGTTACAAAGGCTAGCATTCCAAATTCAAAAGCTTTACATCCGAGATGGATACAATGGGTTAATTCTCTTGTTGCAACTGATGTTGAATACGTTTTTGATCAATATTTAAAAACACAAGCATTCCTGCAATATGAACACGAATATCCTCTGCCTACTGAAATTCTCCCTCTTGACCAGTACAAATGTATAATTTATACTGACGGATCTGCACAGCCCGCTACGGTGAGTAAACAAGCTTACAGTGCGCGTGTGCTATCGTTAAAGGTCGCATGCGAGATGGCAAATTCAGACCAATAGTCACAAAAACCCAATCTCTAGGAGATTGTACAGCTCAGCGAGCTGAACTACAAGCATTTAAGATGGCACTTGAAAATACAGATCGCGAATTCCCCACACTGATAGTGTGCGATTCCTTTTACTGTGTTCAATCTTACAATGAATATTTACAGAATTGGATTCAAAATGGTTTCAAAGATGCAAAAGGTGGCACAATAAAGCACAAATTGCTTTGGGAACAAGTAGTTCAGTTGCGAAACGGACTTCAGAACATGCACGTGATACACATGCTGAGTCACCAACGTGATGGCGTTCATGTTGAAGGGAATTCATTGGCTGGTGAAGCCGCGAAAGGGGCTGTGCAAACTGCTTCCGTAGCTGCAATCACTTGTTCAAAAACGAAAAGAGACAGTGAAATAATGCTGGCTGTCAATGCATCAAGCAAAGGCAGCGGTGCGGCATTACCTAAAAAATGTCCACTCATATATAATTGATGCGAATGGCGTTCCGTTTGCTCGAATCCCTGGAGTGGAGGATAGAGTAACTCCAAACAGGGAACGTAGAGCAGCTTTGATTTACGAAGCGCATCTGGGAGAAGGTCTGATACATCAGGGGATCTCAAAGACAATTTTAGAGTTAAAAGAGATGTACTGGTGGCCAGAGATGAATACTCTCATTCACATATTCATTAATAATTGTATAGCATGCAATAGAGATCGCAGTACAGAACGCCACCAGACACCTGACTACAATGTAGCCAGCCCAGTTCAGACACCATTGTTAGATAGCATCACACTAACGATATACATGCGTCCTCATGGACAAATGCAATCCCAGAAACACTAAGTCTAGGTTCCTATGGATGTGGCCTCAGCGCTCGGCTGACGCTCGAACTGTTATAAAAGATTTGCGAGTCTTTATCGGTACATACGCAATAGGCACACTACATTCTGACCAGGGTCCTGCCTTTAGCTAAAGGGCTTACAAAGAAGACATGGCCAGTCTGGGCGTAGCATTGCGGTAGTCTTCTCCATTCCATCCTGAGGGAAATTCTGTTGTGGATAGAAAAAACCAGGACATAAAGCAGTCTATAACAGCTAGGGTATTAGGTTCGGGTGATGGGTGGGTCAAATATTTATATGGGGTCCAGCGCGCAATAAACATCTTGCCAAGAAGTTCTCTAGGGGGTGTCACTCCATATGAGGTCCTGTTTGGGACTAGAATTTTGGTTCCGGACTTAGATATGAAAGGCACAGTGGTGGAAAACAAACAATTTGAGATCAAAGATCGTTTGGCTGTTTTACAGGACTTAAATGAACTAAGAACGCAACACAGCAACGTGGTCCTGAAGCCAACCACCACTGAGAAAAATCCGTCCGTCCCAGCAAGGCCTGTCTGGATCCCAAAGCTTGGGGATCTAGTCAGAGAAAAGATCGCGGATAAGAAGGAATTTGGGCCTTCATACAGACAACCAGTTCCTGTCCTGGCAATCCACGGATCAAGAACAGTACTTTTACCGCCCCTTGCTGGTAAAAAGGAGAAAAGATTTGTGTCCATCGACCAGATCAAACCACACTATGTGGCCGATACTAACCAGTAGGCAAAGTGGACTCCACCAGTGTAGCAGACGCACTCCTCTAGCTACAATCCAAGAGGTTCAAACTGAGAGACTCATCACCTTTGAAGATTTGACAGTAAGAAATAGAGGACTAAGCAACAATGCTATGGACCTTGTACTTCTTGTGACTCAAATAACAGTTCGTCCAGATACACCTGTTTACAACGAAGTAACAAGTGATCAACTGGTTCCAGCAATTTCATCAAATACGGATGCAATTCCAACCATTGACAGAACTGCTTCTGGCTATTTCATTAACTTTGATACGTTTTCTGAGGATCCCAGCGAGCCTGAAACGACGCCAGTACAAAGAGCTTTCAAAGAACAAGCAACAGACTTTTTTCATCTACTGAAAAAAACTTATCTGGTTTCACCATGGATTGAACTATGGATTGTTTTGGGAATATTCTTCTTTCTACTTTGGTTAGCTCTGGTAATAACTTTGGGTATGCTAATTAATGGAAGATATATTTAAATGGACACAGCAAGTAAAAGAGTGGACCTACTTCTCCAGCCACACAAATCATCCCATCGTGAAGCAAGAGACTTGTCAGCAGTGAACATCACAGTGATTCCTATGGGGAACAACCTTTACAACGTAACTTTTACAACGCACTACACTTACAACGCAATTTTTACAATGCAACATCCACTACAACGCATTCCATTACATCGCATGACACTACAACGCATTTTTAAAAACTACCTTTACAACGTATTCCATTACATCTCATACTACCTTTACAACGCATACCATTACAACGCATAATATTACACTACACTATCCAACACTTACCCTACTGTTGCACCCCCTGGAGTTAGAATAGTAATTTTTACCCCTATACTATCCAACACTTACCCTTCTGTTGCACCCCCTGGAGTTAGAATAGTAATTTTTACCCCTATACTATCCAACACTTACCCTACTGCTGCACCCCCTGGAGTTAGAATAGTAAGTTTTACCCCTATACTATCCAACACTTACCCTACTGTTGCACCCCCTGGAGTTAGAATAGTAATTTGTACCCCTATACTATCCAACACTTACCCTACTGTTGCACCCCCTGGAGTTAGAATAGTAATTTTTACCCCTATACTATCCAACACTTACCCTACTGTTGCACCCCCTGGATTTAGAATAGTAATTTTTACCCCTATACTATCCAACACTTACCCTACTGTTGCACCCCCTGGAGTTAGAATAGTAAGTTTTACCCCTATACTATCCAACACTTACCCTACTGTTGCACCCCCTGGAGTTAGAATAGTAATTTTTACCCCTATACTATCCAACACTTACCCTACTGTTGCACCCCCTGGAGTTAGAATAGTAATTTTTACCCCTATACTATCCAACACTTACCCTACTGTTGCACCCCCTGGAGTTAGAATAGTAATTTTTACCCCTATACTATCTAAAACTTACCTTAAATGCAATGTAATATTATGCGTTGTAATTGTATGCGTTGTAAAGGTAGTATGCGATGTAATGGAATGCGTTGTAAAGGTAGTTTTTAAAAATGCGTTGTAGTGTCATGCGATGTAATGGAATGCGTTGTAGTGGATGTTGCGTTGTAAAAATTGCGTTGTAAGTGCATGCGTTGTAAAAGTATGCGTTGTAACGTCATACATCCGTTTCCTATACCTGATTCGAGAAGTTTCTAGTGACCTCTGAGTTAGCTGGCACACACAAGTAATTAAGTTTGATATATTCGACAGAGACATACTGACCTTAGTCCTATGTCAAATCTATAGTGTATATTATTCCAATGTGCAGAGACTATCAGGGATATAGGAACTACACTACACTCCTTCTTTGGGAGTGGAACGTAACACACGGCGATGAGCTGGCCCGGTCCAAGGGCAGGTTTATCCACCACTAACCCATGTTATTAACACAGTCAAGTAAATGAATAATCTACAATGTTTTATAGAATTACTGGGTTTATTATCTGCAGTAGTGGTACCAATACTTACTTTCTACCCGTACAGAGAGCCCCCTCAAGACATCACATGAAAAGGATCATAGTAAGCTGTAAGCAGCGAAGAAGGACTTCTTTTGCCTGAGCCTTCTTAGTGCTTGACCTGAACGCAGGGTCATGTCTTGGGGCCATATCACCAGGGACGTTTTAAGGATTTTGAGGGCCCTGGGCGCCAAATGACATGTTGTGCCTATACATGCGCCACCCCAGTGCACTGACATCAGTTCTTGTCCGTGCCCTCAGCGCAGATTTAGAGAGTGCTCCCTCTGTCCTTTTTAGGACTACCTTTTTTTTTTACTTTTGTTGAACTTCTTTTTATGCTAAGCACCCAGTGTGCGTTAGAGATGTCCCCTAAAAAACCCGTGGGATTTAAAGCCTGTGAATCCTGTCACAGTCAGGTGTCTCTGACAGGCGCGCACCTGGTTTGCTTGTGGTGTCTAGAGATGGGCCACAACTCCAAGGTCTGCCAAGACTATCGACCGATGAACCCCTAGGCGCTCCGGAAGGTCCCCGTCTCCTGATCCCGGATAACTCTGCACCGTTCAAGCCCTGCATAGCCGTTGCTGTGCACAGGACCATTGCCCACCACCATAATCCCACTGCTGGGGACTCAGCTTTCCTCACCCAGCAACCCACCCCGGACAGTCTGGTCATCTGCCACCTCCAAGGTTAACCCTGGCGTGTTCCCTACCACAACCCCAGATATGGAATCCAATAGGCTGAGCACCTTCAGCAAGAGGACTTTCTCCTCCACCAGACTTGCTCTGCAGTCGATAAAAGTTGTGTGCCTCTTGGGCTGGTATTCCCACATAGTTTAGGACTCAGTTGCCCATGGTCTAAGAGGAGGCCCAAGTCCTCCTTTTCCAGGCTATTGCCAATGGCGGTGATGCAGCAAAGTTCATAATATGCTGCACACTGGATACAACAGATTCACCAGTTAGAGTGATTGCTTTGGTGGTGGCACTTCTTTCCCATGCCTGGCTGAGGTCAACTGGCTTTTCATGGGATATCCAGGCATTTTTCATCGACATGCCCTTTAATGGCACTTGCCCGTTTGGCCCTTAGGTAGATTTGGTGTTTGAGTGCTTTAAGGACAGGAGGCCCACTAACCGGTCACTGGGACTCTCAATGGCCTCACTCTAGCCTCATTCTGCCTATCGCCTTATCCGTGGCTCTATTGGGGGCTACCAGCTACATCCTTTTGCACCCATCCACCAAAACCAGCAGCCTCCCCAGTCCTTTCATTGCCACATATGCGGTTCCCACAAGCCTGTGGAACACAAGGCTAGAGAGCTGCCCAGCCCGCCACCCCCGGTCCTTTAATATGCCCTCTCTCCATTATGGGCAACTGGTCAGTGGCAGGGTCCAGTTACCACCTGCCCCAACCACAGTCTATCACCTCGGAAACTGAGTGCTCCAAATTGTTCTGTGGAGTTACGCCCTTCTGTGAGAAGTTGGCCTGATATATGATGTCACTAATTCTAGTGTACACCTTGTATCAGTCCAAACAACCCATATGGTGATTGGTTGTAAAGTCAACCTTATAGACCAGCTATCCTAGTGGTGGCATGGACAAGAGCAGTCTTAGGCTAAACTCTGTATGGCATGTGAAGCCAGCTGTTATACCATTTGTAATCCCTTGAATACCAAATGAAAGGACACCACAACAGATATATATAAAAATAGAATGTATTTATTCTAGTCAAAATACCCTCAGCACTCTTTATGAGATTCGAGGTAAGTACAACACAGTCTTATTTAAGCATACATTAAGTCACACAGGCTAAGTAATACAGTTAGGCCCTAGGGGCCACGCAAACCATATACTAAGTAAGTGGTATAAGAACCACTGTCACGAACATGGGATAGGCCTAGGCCTAGGGAATCGCTGGGGCTACACTATACTACCAAAGGTTAGGAAGTGGGAGGCCCACGGGATTCAGATGCAGAGTGGAAACACTCACGCGTAATGCGTAAAAGTCGATAGAAATAGTAGTAATTAGAAATTAAGAGTTTTAGGACACTTCTGAAGTAGCTAGGAGTTCGAGACTTGGAAACTAGACCCTAGGATAGTCAATACCCCTGTGAGCACCGGAGTACTCAAGTTACCTAGCCCACGGGCTGCGGGTGCATAGGTGTAAACTTGCATCGGGTTTCGTCGTTGACTCCTATGGATGCCTGAAGGAAAGTTGCTGACAGGCAGTCAGTGAAGAGTGTCCGGTGGATCCCAAGGATGGAATCAAGAAAGAAGGTACCTGCAAGCAGAAGGGACAGAGTCTAGGTCACTAGCCGGGAAGGAACCAGGAAGGAACCAGGCGATGTCGTGAAGATGCAGGTGAAGAGGTGAAGCTTGTCGCAGCAGCCACGGGTACCAGGAGGCGTCGAGGACGACCAGGACCAGGAGGCGAGCTGTCCCACGAAGGCACTTGCTGTCGGCGGCGTCGATGTCGAGTTAGGACCTGACAAGCCTTGGCAAGCGTAACCCACGCAGGATGGAGGACTTGCTTCTGGTGCAGACCAGGAAGGTCTGGGGTGCTTCCCTTTCACAGGGGAGCGAGTGCCAGTCTGGAGGAGCCGGACCAGCAAGGCAAAATCAAAGGTTCGTCGTCACAGAGGTCACTAGCCAACGGGCCAGCAACCGGACAACACGTTGAACAACTCAAGTGCAGAAGGGCCCCACGCAGAACACGTGAAGTGTGGGGAGCTGATCTTCTTTGCAGATGGTGCTCGGGATTGGGGCTTCTCAATTCCCCAAGCACAGCCTCGAGGAAGCCTCAGAAGTTGCGCTAGTCAGTTACTAGCCACTTTTCCCAAGTCGCCGGTCCCACGTCCCTCGTCGCCTCCACGGGTCTCAGCTTTGCTGTAAAGGTGGATCTGGTTCAGAGGTGTCTGGAAGTCTCGGTGCTGGTCAGTCTCTGCAGTCGTCGCTCGTAGGATCAGTCGCAAAGCAAGCAGCGGTCGCTGGATGGTGCCTGGTTGCCCAGGGTGGTCACTCCTTGGCCACAAGGGAGATTCTTCAGTCTTCTTCCTGAGGTCGAATGTCGAAGGTCCAGAGTTTCTGTTCAAGTTGCAGATTTCAGGATAATCTAATTCTGCAGGGCTCAGCTACCTACTGATATACTGGGCTAGTGGGCTGGGCTACCTGCAAGGTCCCTTCTATGGGTGGGACCAGGAAGGGGAGTGGTTACACCCCCTTTCCTTTGTCCAGTTTCGCGCCAGAGCTGGGGCTGGAGTGCCCCAGCGCCGGTTTGAACTGGACTATGCATGGTTCATCTTGTGTGCCCCAGGCAGTGTCTAGTTTCTTTCATCCCTCCCTGCCCCAATACACTAAGTCCTGTCTGGGGTGGTGCTATTACCTCCCAAGGCAGGAAACCTATTGTCCAAGCCTCCCTCGCTGGAAGGACTCCCAGCAGAAGGAGGTCAGACTTGTGTCTGTGGCAGCAGCATCCATTTTGTGATGCTGGGGCTCTGGTTAACTTTAACCGGGTAAGTAGGTTTCAACATGTCTTCTCCCTCTAGAAGGGAGGAATAATATCCTCATCACCAGAAATGGTATGGGGGTATTATTCCAAAGTGTTAGACACCTTACACGACATGTTTTGATAAAGCCAAACCATAGTTACCATAACCGTTTAAGATTATAAGGTACTTTAAGAGTATATGGTAGGCTATATCATAGAACAGCTATAAGGACATGGTTCCGAAAGCTGCAGACAGGCTCAGCTCATGCTAGAGCACCATCTCACATGCTACCAAGCACTCTGCCTCTAGGATTGTTAAGGCCTGCCATAGGAGTGGCTGATAGGTACACATGTGTCTATATATAATATAGGTATAGGAATACTACACCTAAGCAAGGGGTGATTACACGACCTTGCCCCAGCTGAGTGATCAGCCAGTTGTGTCATAATGGAAGGCCAGACCAGGGGTGGCATAATACATGCTGTGGCCCCTGGTAGGCCTAGGGTACACCTATGCCCTAGGTACCTAGGGTACACTATACAGGGGCCAATAAGGTGATCCTTACCAATTGGGTTATGCACCTAAAGTACATAGTAGTAATTTAGAGAGAGAACAGCTTGGCTGTGGGTCTGATTAGCAGGCCCACAGCCACATCTAAGTCGAAAACCAGTGAAGCAAAATCAAAAAATGGGGGTGACCATAGAAAGCAGACCCTACTCTCCTACACCTTCCATGACACCTTCTTTAAATCGGCAGACGGAGGACCACCTCTCCCTGTTGCGTCAGGAAGTACAGGCTCGTCTGGCCAAAGGAGCTACCAAGTGTGTGCCTACATCAGAAGTACGTCTTGGTTGCTATTCCTGCAACTTTCTAGTTCTGAAGGACGACGGAGGCCTCCGCCCTATACTAGGCTTATGCCCTGCCAACTACTTCCTAAACAAGCATTGGCATAGCCAATAGGTCTCGCCTTTAGGACCTTATGAGTGTTTAGACATGCAACAGTTGATGTTGTTGCACCAAGGATATTGGACTGCATAACTAAATACTTATAAGGTTAAAAAGGCGAGACCTATTGGCTATGCCAATGCTTGTTCTCTTATTATTTGGAACTGTTTGTGTAAATAATTATACTTTAAGTAGAATAAGTAAGGTTGACACTGTTGGTCTCAAAATGATTAAAATTTCGACAGGAGAAAAATAACCTAAATATAATCCTTCAAATGTAAATGGGATAAGCAACCTGATGAAGAGGAGGAAGGTGCTATATCCTCCTCTAAAAGTAATTCCGTTTTGAAAGAATCTCAGTTGAATGGAACAGAGGCAAAAAAATGAAGGTTTTGGGATAAACCACCTAACAACATTTCAACAAATGCCTAAAGGCTAAGCAATGTATTTAGAAAAACGCTAAATATTATAACAATAAATAATGGTAAGAGATTCGGAATGCAAATACTTTATATAAATGTTTGTGCAGGAGACGATTCGTACTTTGCAAAGGGTATTAGCCAAATGACTAGCTAAAGTGTTTCTCGGGAGAGTTATGTAAGAAATTGGTACCCTTTAAAAAAATGAATGAGAGCACCTGGCAATTCTTTAGATAGAAAAGGAGAAGGAAGGGAAGATGCCACCAAAGTAGACCCTAATCAAAGACACTAATGGACATGATAAAAGTTTCAAGATTGAATAACCGAACAGAGGGAGGCTTACTTACTATTCGGTACCACACACTTGATATTCTGGATCTGATTACACACTTGCCAGTAAAACATTTTGTCCACAGCCACATACACATCTAAAGCGCGACCCACTCATATTTACACTGTTTGGTGGAAAAAAACCACTCTTTTTTGGAGATTGGATGCATCAATTTTACGGGATATGTAGTTAGTCAGATATCGTTGTGCAGAAGTGAGAGCATGTTAAATGAGAAATGAATAATCGAATTTAGATTTAAATGCGGTTGGACAGCTTTTAAAGTTTTATATCTGAGATTTAAAAATTGACTACTCCGAAAAAAAAAAGCATTTGAGGCACCACAAACAGGATTAATATTTGAACCTTCGAGACAAGGTCTATGATGGGGAAGCTATCTAGGGCTAGGGGGCGGGGGCCGATGTCTCGGTCTTGTACTAAGCACACATATTCGTTCAGACCCAAAAGCAGCGTCGGGAAAAAGAGCCTTTTTGGTTTCACTTTCAAGCTCCGAAGATCGTAGGGTGCAATGCCCGGGAGATGCCCGGGGGTTTGTGAGACGCAACCAGGAAGCTGGGAAAACGGAGTCAGAAAGTAGGAAAACAAGGTTCCGGCGAGGGCAGGGACAAGAGAAAATCAGGGGATGATGGTGAGTCCACGGGAAATCGGAACCCAGGCAAGAACAGGAAGGATAAGATCAGGAGCTAGGAGATCAGGAGACAGAGTTAAGGAGAACTCAGGAGTACAGAGACAGCAGAAGGGCAAGACAGAAATCGGGGGAGAAAATCCCGCAGCTGCTATGGTTAAAGCGTGCCGCACTGGCAATTTTTTTTTTTTTTTTAAATTAACAAGTTGCAGCAGAGGTGCAAGTCGGGCGAGCCGCACTTTTTGAAAAGATCACGCGCGGCCGCCATAGCAAATAAAAACTGCCTATGCGAAGCCTAATGAAGCACTGGGGAAAAATGAGCAAGTCGCGCACAGCAAAAGAAATGTTGCATGGCTACCACTGTTAAAGTCCAAGCATGGCGTGCTGCATGGCAAAAACAAACAAGCGGCCGCAAACGAAAGTGAAAGCGCCAGGATGTCGAGCCGGCAAGGAGACCGCGAGCAGGCTAATGTAAACAAGCGCGCACGTGTCCAATGGCCCCAGCGCACGCCGCTGCTCGCTCCCGCAAGGTGGATGCCGCCACATGCACGAGTGTGTGGAAAGGAGCTGACCAATTTCTAAAGGTCATCTCCTAGTGTAGCGCATGCGCGCTGCCTAGGCGAGACCTAAAAAAGGAGAAATTCAAATTGCTGACATTGGCTCAGGTCTTGGTGCCCTGGAGACTGGATGGCAGTGCTGGGCTTGCAGGACACATATTTCCTTATACCCATCCTGCCAGCACACAGACCCTATCTGTAGTTCATGATGGGCCAAAAACAGTTTTCACTTCACTGTGCTCTCTTGTGGCCTTACCAGCGCACCATCAAGAAGTTGATGGTGGTCTTTGCATCCCATCTGCATAGGGCAGGGATTCCAGTCTTCCTACATTCACTCGAGTTCACTATAAACATGCTGAAGTCAAACCTGACTCCCTCTCAGATGCTCTTTTTTATCAGAGCCATTCTGGACACAGTGCAGTTCCACACCTTCCCTTCGGATTGGCGAGTCCAGGATATTCAAGCTATGATTCTGATGTTCTAACCTCTAGCCTGGATTTTGGTGAGGCTGCTGGGTCTCATGGGTTTCTGCATACTGCTAGTAAAGCATACCCACTGGCATATGCGGGCTCTGCAGTGGAACCTGAAATGCCAGTGAGTGAAGCATCAGGGGAATCTCTCTGACTTGGTCTAGAAGTCAGAGGGAACTGCAAAAGACCTGCAATTTTGGCTGACGACCCTCTCCCTTCCCTACCCAAACCTCATAATAGTGACAGAGGCCGCCCTTCTGGGTTGGAGTGGCAATCTGGGATAGGTGGACATCAGAGCCTCAGCTTCACATCAACTTGTTGGGGCTAAGAGCAATCCACCTGGCATTGAAAGCCTATCTACCCTCCATCAAGAGGATGTAAATAAACAACACCACTGCCATGTTAATGCAACAAACAGGGTAGGTGGGGTCATGAACTCTGTGTCAAGACAGCCAGCATCTCTGGACATGGCTGGAATGTCAGGACACTTTCCTGGTCGTACAACACCTGCCGGGCTCTCTGAACACCAAGGTGGACAAACTCGGCCATCAATGGCTAGCAAATCATGAATAGCATCTCTAATCCGTAGGTGATGCAAGGTCTCTTCCGTGACTGGGGAGAACCTTGATTAGATCTATGCGCCACCACTGGGAACACACAATGTCATCACTTCTGCACATTGGAGTTTTAAAGGTATCTCTCACTTGGAGATGCAGTTTGTCTTGAGTGGGGCTCGAGACTCCTGTACACCTTCCCACCGATACCACACCTGCTGTAGAAGATCCGGACGAACTGGGCCCAAGTCATCCTTGTGACCCCGGATTTGCCAAGGAGAGTATGTTATCTCGAACTCCTGTGAATCGGTTCTCCGGGCAGGCTGCCCCTTCTGGAGGAACGTCTGCCACAGCAGCAGGGCAGAGTTCTACACCCGAACCTGCGCATGCACTACCTTATGCATGGAGATTGGAAAGCGGCAGTTGACAGTTTTTAATCTTCCCTCGGAAGTCTGTGAAGTTATACTGGCAGCGAGGCTTCCATCAACAAAGACTGCATACGTTTCTGGCTTGGTTTGCTGAATAGCATGTTGATCCTCTTTCTGCACCTTTGTCCAAGGTAATGTTTTTTATTTCATCTTTAGCCCAGCAAGGCTGTGCATAGGTCATAATTAAAGGGTATTTTTCAGCCATTTTGGCCTTCTTACAGTTTCTGTATCAGACCTCCCTGCTCAAATCACCTACTGTTACTTATTTCCTGAAATATCTACAACACGTTTCCACCTAAACGCTTCAGTATGCATCAATGGGACTTTAACTTGGTTTGAACCTTTTTGATTTGTTAGTCCTTCGAGCCCATGCATTGCTGCCCTTCTGCGTCGCTTGATGATCTAAGAGTCTTCTTGGTGGCCATTACTTTGGCCAGAAGGGTTCACGAACTACAGGTACTCTCTGTACACCCTCCATACACCAGTTTCTTCCAAGACAAACTGGTGCTCCTCATTCGTGCCTCTTTTCTGCCAAAGGTGGTGATGCCTTTCTACGTCAGCCAAAGCATCAAGCTGCAGGCCTTCTTCACTAAACCTCACCCCTCCAATCAGGAACAGGGACACCATCGCCTAGACTAAAAAAGAATGGGGTTGTTATACATTTATCATACCAGAGAACACCGGGTGGATGAGCACCTATTTGTTGGGTTTGACTCAGTGTAAAAAGGAAAAGCAGTGCAAAAACAGACCATCTCTAGATGGATTGTGCTCTGCATTAAGATCTGCTACGTACTGGCCAAGAAGTAATCCCCCGAAGGCTTGTAGGCTTATTCCACCAGAGCCAAGGCTGCAACCACTGCATTAGCTCACAGAGTCTCTGTCCTGGACATCTGTCAGGTTGCTAAGTTGGCTCATCTGACCAAGTTTACAAAACACTACTGCCTTGACAGTCCGATCCGTCGTGATGGGCATTTTGTCCATTCAGTCCTCCAGGACTTTTTGATGACGCGGTGTGTTTGTCACTTCAGTAACACGTGAGTATGTCTACATAGAAATTGATAAGCCAGGTAATTGTATGTAGTAACAGTTACCACGTCAAAACACACATATTCATTTGAAGATTTGGTTATTTGCCAGAAAAGGGATCACTAGTCCTGAGAAAGGCCAAAACGACCCCTATGGCAACGGAAAAGGCCGAAACATGTCGACATACGAAGCAGTACAGGAGAGGAAGGGGTCCCTAATCTTCCCTAGACCACCTCTGATTTTTATCTTTTAAATTCTATACAGTGACCCCAGGAATAAAGATTTGAGAAAGGGTATCTCTAAGTTAGTTTTATACTTCTCCTTTCACTGTCCTTTTGTTTACTGCATGTATCCCAACACATTGTGTTTGTTATGTCCTCCCCTCCCTTTGCTTCATCCCAGGAGTTGCACTGTGCAGGGATGTTGTAGCAGCCCTATGATGAAGCATGCTACTGCCTAGAGGGTGAGGGCAGTTTTTTTTTAACAAACCTCACGTTTTCTCAAGTTTTCAAAAGAGACAGGTAATACCTTTGGCCACCTATCTCTCACTCCTTTTCCTCATTTGGTGGTTACAGTATGAGCATTACAGGGAGGATTGGAAGGGAGTAGTACCTCTCTCCCCTTCTTTTTTGTGTGTTGAACCAGTTTGCAGACCCACCTCCGGAGAGGTATAAATTTGGTATCTTTTCTAAGGTCAGGAATCTCCAGCTAAAACTTTCTAGCAGATGGACAACTTGCTTACCTTCGGTAACGCCTTATCTGGCAGAGACTCTATCTAGCCACAGATTTCTTACCGACCTTCCCAATCTCCCCACTTCTGCGAACAGGTTTCTTCTAACTAGAAAGTCATGTACGTCCTTAGTATCTGCGCACTGGTTCATCGGCCTTCAGACATGGCTCCGTGCTTCTGGCACAGAAGTGTCACAAAAAGAAACTGTTGTCAGCAAGCTGGAGTGCTTCTATTTAGGCACCATGAAAGTACTTATGCTGCAGCTGACGCAGAACTGATCAACATCATCTACCGGTGTGCAGATGTACTACTCAAGGTTTTCTGGCTCCAGTCTGATGCCTGGGGAACATTCGAAGGTAAGGAATCTGCGACTAGATAGAGTCTCTACTAGGTAAGGTATTACCAAGGGTAAGTAACTTGTTCATCATGAACTTTGCTAGTCTGATACAGCCCTTAAAGCTATCATGAAGAAGGATGAAAAAATCCTATGGATGGAGACGTTTTAGAATGAGGTTGAGAAAGTTAAGAGGGAGCTTCAGAGTATGCCAACCCTAGGTCATTTTCATGTGAATCGTATGACAGTGTTAACAATGGATGCCAGTTTAAGGGAACTGGATGCTGTACTGTCTCAGGTTGAGGATGAATTGGAGAAGGGAGTGGCTTTTCCTTAGTGCTGAAGGCAATTCCTCAATAATCGAGCAAGAAACACTACTGGGTTACATGGTCGATAGAACATGTCACGTTTTTACTCTGATGTCTAACATTTTTTTTCAAGGGTGATCATAGCCCTCTGGTGACCCTCTTTTAATGCAAAGAGAGCAAGAGCTCAACATCACATATAAGTTGGCAGATGAAGGGTGTCAGACAGTTTATTTGCAGGGCAAATACTCATCAGGTCCCAAAAGTGGAGCACATCCAATCATCTCTCTCGATTGTCCTTGGCTCAGTGTGAGGACAGTAGTATATGACTACTGGTGCTCTGGGTGACTGAGTGTGCCACGATGAGAGAAATGTGGACATTACATAACAAGCATTGGCATAGCCAATAGGTCTCGCCTTTGGGACCTTATAAGTGTTTAGCCAGAGAAATTGGCTTTGCCAATGTCTTTAAGCTATGTTGTAGGGGATTGCGGTTACTAAGCAGCATATTGAAAAGTTATAATAAACAAGTGTTATAAGCATTTTTGTTACCTTATATATCTATAACCAAGAAGACATTATGTACAAATGAACGATCCAATTAAAAAAGAATTACCTTAAAAAATGTATACTAGTTAAGTGAATCTCCTCAAAATGATCGGGTGACAGTCTGGTGCATCTTATAGGTCCATTGTTAACTCGTACATACAGGTGTGTTCGTAAATAATGTGTGCCAGCAATTTGAGCCCTGTAGCTCCGTAGTGAAGATCTGAGAGAAACAAGCAAAAGCAATGCGCGTTGTGTAGAGCTTGTGGACATCTTGTAATGCATGTTTACTGTGCCCTCAGGGGCACGCTCGGGGTTGTACCCATATTCATTGAATAGAGGTTGCGGTGTAACGGCCTGAGCTGTGGACTTCAAAACTGACATGTTAACATAGGAATTCACTGGCACCATTACTAAGAGAACTCAGGCAGGATTGACTTCAAAACCATGTGCCTAACCCACACGCTTGTGGGAATGTGCTACAGGCTCTCAAAACCCATTGTTCCCCAAAAAAGTCTAATCCAAAAAAATATAGTGCCTGGAAGAAAAAACATTCAGCTGCCACAGAGCACACTGTGTGTGAAGCATTCGGGGTGCTCCTCTTTAAAGAAGCTTTCAGGGCACACTGTTCTGGAATATATTTGACTATTAAATAGTTATTGTCTCTGTTATTACCCTCTTCCCCTCAAAACTCTCACTGCCTTCCTACGCAGCCCTATGAAACGGCACCTACTCTAAGACATAGCTCTGTATAAATAAGTTTTATAAATCAAGGAAGGGAAGCCTGGAACTCATACATACAAACTATAAAAAAAAATACAGTGTGCAGCTTGTATTCTCCACCACGTCTGCTTCTTTTTAGCCCCTCCCCCTCACTTTCATAAAAGCCACTCTCTCACCCAAAATTACTATGAGATGTGTGCCAGCCAAGCTGTATGGTTGCCACTTCTTTTAGGAAACCATAAGCACAAGTATGCACAGACTAGGAACAGCTGATATTCCCTTCAATACATTTCCTGAAACAGGCGTAAAAAGATCAGTCACACTAAGTGACGTCAGTCACCAATTGGGATGTTTCGTTTATCCAGACGCTGCTGACTTTTCACCTGGCACTGGCACGAAATGCAAAATATTTTATGAAAACATTTCTATTTGTGTAGAGTACGTTAATCACAAAAATAAAATAATTATTACTGTGAACCTGAGCTTTTGTTAAAAGTTCAATGTAAACGTTCTCCTGGGGTGAACAGAAAATGACTGACGACCAGGCACGGAAATGGCACTGTAGCCAGGATGTGATGTCTTTAGGAACGGGGATAGCAAGGGTGACACTGCTGCCAAAATTAGTTGTATTTCCTAAAGTCTGGCGCTGCAGAATTCAGGAAACATAACTACCTTTGGCATGTCCCATTGTGAATCCAAGCGAAGTACATGTTTTTATCACTATTTCATAATAGTTTTAAAAGTGCATTTTAACGAAATGTTTCCATTATTTACACCATTTTAGCTTTAGAAATGAAGCTTTTTTTTCTTTGCCTCATCCTCGCCCCATAAATCAAGGAGCTGATTAACACATAATGGAACCCGCCAAAAAGGGCCTTCAAAGAAGTAAAAGAAAGAAAAACAAAGTTTAAACAAGCGCGACAGCGAAAGCGACCGTGCTCTGTTTATTTAGTAACATGAGCCCAAATAACGATAAGGGATGAATGCAGCTGGCACAATGTGCACCGCTGCTCGCTCCCGAGACCAAGTCTGTAGTGATTCTAAGAGGCCCTTCCTAGAGCAGCGCATGCGCGCTGCCCTAGGCTCGACCAAAAAAGTAAGATGTACGTTTCTACAAAATAGGTGGGTGTGAGTTTCTGGTTGGCCCAATGTGGCTGTGCTTCTGGAGGCTGAGGAGCTTTATTTTGATGATGGTGAGTTCCATAGGGGTGATAAAGTCATTCCGCCTGATGAAATAAGGGAGAAAGAGATTAACGCGGCTCATGTGGGTCATTTGGACAGGAGTTTAACAAAAGCAAGAGTTAGGGAGCATTATTGGTGGCCCAAAATGGACTAAATGGCAGAGGGCATTGTGAGAAAAGCTACAAGAGAAGTTATCCTGTCCCTGGTGTAAATGCTCAGTGAGCCTTGGCAGAAGATGGGCATAGATATTATGAATATATAAAATATGTTGTCTTGCTGGTTGACTACACGATTAAGTTCATTGAGACCATAGGGTGTTTGGTCTGTCACAAAAGGGACTGATTTTGAATTCTTTTTTTCCTAAACTCTTTTTTTAGGTTTTTATGCAACACTGCAGCAACAAACAAAACAATATTCCCTACACAACAGCAGAATAATAGATATTTACTGTATAATATATATAGAAAACCCACTCTCCCCACGTCCATATCTATATATTGAAAAGTTTAACCAGCATCCGTTTATGTGTACTCCCTGTCTCAGAACATCAGAGAGCCACAAGACGTCGGAACGCCACCCACTATTTTCCAACTAAGTTTAAGTTATCTTTAATCTCCTGTATTGAATCCACTCACCCCATGTCTTCTTATGGTTTTCATGGCATCCTTGGGCTTCATATCTGATTAGGATTTCTTGACTCTTGACTGATGTTTTTCCTACTGAGGGTATACTGAAGACTGTCATAACTGACAATTGCATGCAGTTCATGTCGGAAGGAATGACCTGATTATTACACATCAATAAACAGCCCTGTACTGACCCCATGCGAATGGCTTAATGGAAAGTATAAATAGGTTGGTGAAGAGCTATGTGCAAAGGGCAATCCACTTAACGGTGCTCAGAGAGACTATTCAGGCCCATAGGATCATTCTGCACAGTGTGACATAGGTGTCATGCTTTGAAAGTTTGAGTTGGCTCATGGAAGGGACCAAATTAAATCCAGTGTGCTGGTACTGTGATGTTTTACATGTTAAACAGTAACTTGGAGGATTGACGTTCCTTCCGACATTTAAAGAGCGGCTTTTGGGCTTTGGAACAGGGGAGCCAAAGTGTCCAAGTTGAGTGTGGGAGCATTCCCTGCAATATTATTTCATATAAAAAAAATTGTTTGTTTTAAATGCTTCATTTTACGCATTCTGTTTCCTGCCAAAACTACGTTTCATGCTACCTACCGCTTCTGCCCCTATTTACTGTGTTTCTGTTCAAATTATCATCACGTCCCTGACAAATGAACTGATTGAGATAGACTGAAAAGTAATGTCCTTTATTAACTCGTGTTAACTTGTTCCATTTGACCGAGACCTAAAAAGTGGCGAACACGCTTTGGCATTGTCATCCTGTTAATTAGCACACTTAGCGTAAAGTGCACCCTGAAATGGATTAACCAACTTCTAATCGCCACTTTATATATCTACTAGCCAGAACTGTATTCCATATGAAAGTGTTTTCTGTATCCGCATGCGCACTAAGCACATGAGCTGTGTAAGGGCATGCGTATTAGACAAATCTAAAGACTTGTGTAGCCAGCAGTGTTTGTCACCCCTTGACGTGAGGTAGGCACCCACAGAGTAAGGTACCTTTCTATAGGGGTAACACTATGCACAGAGCACCCAACTGCTGCACAAATAGAGGGTAAAATTCGAAAAGCGGGGCAGCATCGAATCCCATATAGTATGTACGGGAACTAGCCAATAAGGGCCACTAAAAGGCTGAACCTAGACGTAGAAGACGGGCTTTGCAGTAGAAACAGAACAAGTCCATCTTTTATGTCCCTAGGGCCTCCAATCACTAGTCAACTTCAACCTCAGTATAGTCTGACACATGTTAAAAGGATGTGCTGTCGATTGGTAATGAGTGTAAATGAGAGAGAGTGATCCAAATGGGAACAATAGGCAGGTGAGCGCACAAGTCCTTTGGTAAAAGAGGGGAGCATGAATTATGTAAGTAGATAGTATGAGGTTGGCTTGTGAAGAAATAGTGCCCCAACAATGCCCTAAAATGGCCTCTGCCCAATGTTTCACAGTAGTTCACTGGTACTCTCTGGGAGGGCTAAACACCCAGAAGAGGCAATACGTATGTATGCTCTTGACAAGTGGGGACAAACCAAAATGGAGTGACAATGGTGCCAACAGATGGGAAGCCTATGGGTGGGCTGTTGCCTACAAAGCAGATACAGCATGTCTTGATTCGAGACAGCGCATGCGCGCGGTCTAGAGCAGAGGCCTAAAAACTACAATGAACCAGAGTGTATTCATTTGCCTCTTATGGCCAATGAAGTTCATGAAAGTAAAATATAGCAGAGTGATCCTTTATCAGCCAATTTAATGGGCGCAAACATAATTTTGTGGAAAACATGTTATTACTCACTGTTAAAGTTTAAGCTTTTGCTGGATTTTCAAAACAAAGAGTATTTCTAGCTATCTCATCTTAATATTTTTGGGCGCTTTACACCCCAGGCACCCGGGGCTGTCATGTGGAAGAACGGTCCAGCTCTGGTTACCTCATCCAGCTAAGCTCATGCCATTCCCTACTCATCAGACATGAGAAGACTAACAGTTTTTTGCTTGAGCAGATTGCTACTGGTAGTGGGAGTAACCAGAAAATGATTGGGGCCCCGCTATAGTTCAAGTCTGTTCTACTATACTGAGGCATCGGATCATCTTGTAGCTGTTCTCCCAGGGCTGGGAGTTACGGCTATAACCCAGATGAGGAGTAATCCCATATAAGCTTGGAGGCACCTTGATATGCTCCATAAATATATTGACCACATTATGTATTGTCCCTTGAGGCATTTTTTAATTATTACTATGCATTATTTTTAAGTATTTAAATCATGTGCTTAGTGGTTTTTATTTCTGGCCAATTGAGGGTTGATCATCTGTTATTAGTTGGCTTTAGCACTTGCACTTTATTTAACCTGGTGGACCTGTGGGATTATGTGGGGCAATCATGTCCGTATTGTGTGAGGTTAAGAGTAGTTTGACAGGTCTTATCTTTGCAGGGGCGGGTCATGCTGCTGTATTTACATTTTGTATGTATCTGTGAGTTTTATCTTGCATATCACTGAATCTATTGATGTATTGTAATTGATGTATTCTCTTGTTATAATTGCTTTTGTGGTCTGTGACCAAAATAAAGTTTTATTACTACTACTACTCCTCTCACTAGGTTCTGTCATGGAAAATCTACTCATATGTAGTCTAAAAATGTTACTGACAAAAATATAGTCATCTGCGATTTAGTTAGCCAGCCCACCCCACCCCATACACACTTCTGGGACAAAGGTCAAGTGAGGCAAGCTCATGCTGAGGAAACCGTATTTATTTATTTTTAAAGTTTTCTATAGCGCGAACATGACCCAAGCGGGTATCAGAGCGCTTTACATACGAGTTGTGGAAGACATCGGTAGATAGCTGTGGGAGAAAAAGAATAAAAATATACATCAGGACCACACAGACATATTAGCGGGTGACAAGGTTGAGACGTTGTAGGATGAGGCACTTGAGGGTCAGAGAAGGGCTTTGGATATGATGCAGGCAAGCGTCACTGAGCATGATGTCGGCAGAGGATGTGAGAAACAGATGGAACCAGGCAACTTCTCATCCTGGGAGTGGTCAGTACCATAAAGCCTGGTGGTCTTTGAGGGCAGAATATGCGGATCCAGGCAGGAAGTAGCTTATGTAGGGTGCGCCTAGAAGTTCGACCCCCGAGACACTGTTTAGCAGCATTTATACGAGATGTCGCCCTGGCGGAAAACGGTTCGAGTCCCGGCGTAGGACCAACACCCTATGATTCTGGGCAAATCACCTAATCTCCTGTGCTAAAAAAATAGTAAACAATGTAGCAACAGTGGACGCCACAAACAGTACCTTACTCAACACAAGTTTGTAGTGGTAGCAGTCACATAGAGAATTCTTAGAATAGATACAAGCAGCTGACTGCCATTCTGAGCTCGCGAGAACAGCTTTCGGATAGTAATAACAGAAATGTAAACAGTTTTGGCTGATCAAGCTGAGCATGGCTTTTCATGTCTCAGGAACCGAACCACAAAGTGACTCCATGCCAAAGATGAGCGCTTCCTGGGAGCAATGTCATCCTAACCAAAAAAACATTTTTGAAGCAGGTTACGCTTATACTAATACGAGCAATATGTTTTATGTTCTCAAAGGGGGCCAACAGGAAATCCCACCAAAATTTGACAGATGTTCCGTATCTACCAAACTCTAAATAACCCCTTAAGTGAATTCTTAATGGTCTAAAAGGGTTGAATCGCCTATTACGGATAAGATATCTTTTTTGTAGGGTTTCACTAACAAACTTATGTAGAAAATCTCAACTTTTTTTGATGATATATTTTTATTTGTTTTTACATGTGACAAAGTACACATCTTTTCTAATGAGATTTTAAACTCCACAGGACACTAGCTTATGGTTATCATATCTTTCACATTTCAGTACATACACTCCACACTTTACATCTTCCCTTTATTATAGTCCACAACGCCTTCCTGAGAAATTTCCTCATGCGGCACTTTTTGAGTTAGTGTTACCTCATTTTTTTGGGCATTTTTATTACCTATGTTAACGCTATCTGTGCAAAGGTTGCAAACTCATTAGTACCACTTTGACACCCAAAAACAGAACTAAGCAACAGAAAGGTGACTAGCAACCTTTGAGAATGACCTTCCAGTTTTAGTAACTTTTGGTCTGTTTGAGTTAAAAACATTTTTGGGTGAAATCTGCAGTTTATGCAATGGATGATGAATTATGTGTAGATCTATACGTGGAAACGCCTTACACGCAAAATCGCATAATTCTAGAGGCCCCTGCAAAGACACTCGCGCGATAACGAGAGGGATCGAATTAAAGACTGGGTACACTTTACTTGTCTTTCAGAGGTGCACCTTGTATTGTTTGCACCCAGTGCAAATGGGGACAGTGCTCATAATCCAGTGGTTCAAATGCTTAAAAAAAATGATGGGAACTTTGTTATTGAGTGAAGTAGAGCTGGGCTTTGTAGGAGCAGAGACAGAGATGTTTCTAAAAAGAACAAAGTATTCTGCAACTGTTTTGTTGTTCTTTCCAATTCAGATAAATACATGTAAAATATAACACATACTCCATGAAAATAAATATTTTTAATTTTTTTAAATTGGTAACTACGATGACTCCAGATGTCTGGCTGTGTAACCGTCACAGACTGAGTCCAGGTTTGAGTTGTGGGGATTAGTGACATTTCTATATTTAGTGCTACGAGTTCCCAGACTGCCACTGAAAGCACTGTGACAATGCAAGTCACTATTTTAAAAGTGCATCACACTTATAAGATAAGCTGTTGTCAAATGTACAAAGAGATTTAGTGTTTAAGATGAAACAAGTGCTTTAAAAATATATATATTTTATAAATACACAATCAGACTGCTCCTAGTGCAAACCTTTTTTCATACATTTCCATCAAGGACACACTCCAGAAATGATCTTTTAACACCCTTACATTACCTCTCAAAAAGAATAAATATATGGCACTGAGAAGCCTCACATGATTCCACCAATTAAAGCAATATACACTGTCTCCCGAGCACTCTATAGATTTGCTCATTAACATATAACACGTTTACATTTCTTTCACGTAACAGGCACCACGGTGAAAGACTTGTGTCTTCTTTCCCTGTCTACATCTCTCTTGCCTTCACAGTACAGGTGTTCCCCTCCATTCCTTTTAAGTCAGAGGCGCCTCATTATCAACATTACCAGTTAAGGAAGGATTGTGCTTCCTACAAAAAGATAGGGAAGTTAGGGGCATATGTATCAAAATCTCCATCTGCGAATCTCAAATAGCGATTTTTTGAGAATCGCTATTTGAGAATTGCAAAACGGGATGTATTTAAAAACTCGCACATATTTTTCGAATTCTTAATATTCCTTAATTGCGATTAGCAAATTGCGAAATTGCAATTAAGGAATACCTTCCCATTCATTCCTATGGGCCAGGATGCCCATAGCAATGAATGGGAAGTCATTCTCAAATTGCTAATCGCAAATTGAGAATAATTTCAAAGGTGCAAGGGTGTGATGACACCCTGATGCACCCCTGAAATTAGCATGTGTGCGCATATGGCGCACATACATGCCCTAAGGGCATGTATGTTCGCCACATGGCACTTTGAAAAATGCCAAAAAGTGCATTTTTCAAAGAAATCGCAAATTGCCACCAACTTAAAGTTGGTGGTAATTTGCGATTTCTTAAGGAGAAATCGCACAACTTGGGTGCGTGTTACATACCATTTAAGGAATCGCAATTTGCGATTCCTTAAATGCTTATGCAAAATTAAGTAATCGCAAAATTAGCGATTCCTTAATAATGAGATGCTAAAATGGCTCATACATCTCATTTTGCGATTTTGTATTCGCAAACGCTGTTTTTTTGTGAATCGCAGCGTTTGCAAATACAAAATCGTTTGATACATATGCCCCTTAGTTCCTGACAGATCCCACCCACTTTGACCACTGACTTCATCACAAAAGAGAACAAACATTGGCAATGCCAATGCTTTAAAGAAATGTTGTATGGTACCATGAAGCATTACAAGTAAATAGCATGCAAATAGATATATATTTGTGTGGAAGCAAAGAAATGTAAAATAATATTAGTGTTGGTTAAAATTGAAAATTGCACGTGTCAAGCCAGATCTAAAAATCCATGTAGATTAATGTGTGCCCTCTTCCCATGTGTGCTGCTGCTAGAGATAAACAACATACCTTTTCCAGTTATCTAAGACACTTTAATAGCATTCCAATGCCATGTGTGTCCCCCTGAAATTTCAATCTGGATAAATAAACAACATGACCACAGGTGGTGGTGGGCAAGTAGTAGTTGTGGAAGCACATAACTTAAACCTAATCAAAATGTGTACTCCTGGCTCCCAATATGTAGGCGGAGCCAACGTTCCTCTCTAGTGATTCTCACATAATTGTCTGGCGACAGCTGCACTGTCAAGCCAGACCATAGTGAACTATTTACAGCACACGTGTCCAATCTGACGGTGAGCAACAGTGCTGGGGAGAGTGCATCAATGCAAAAAAGAGCTGCAGTGTAAAACAGTAGCTGTGTCTTTCAGTTGCCAGAAGACCTGGCCTCAGTGATTGTGCTGGTAAATTTTGACTTAAAGAAAAGGGGGGGACCCTAATCCAAGTCAAAAGGGTGGAGAGGTTCTTCCACTTACTGGAAGAGGTGCTGGAGGGATACGTCCTCCTGTTTAATACTTGCAACCAAGAGTATCCCACCTTGTTATTTGAAACGAAGGGCACTACTCTCATCAGGTGGAACACCGTCCGCTCACAGGCGGGGAAGGAAGCAACTTCTTTTTGTTATATAATCCTCACACACTCTAGTAATGTCATGCTTCATCATCAGGTTAAGAAGAAATTTTCACATGAGAAAGTGTATCCATACATTAGAGATGACTATAGAAAACAACCAGACTCCGATACAGGATCATCATACAGGAGCGACTCAGGCTTCTCCCACTCAGACCAGGAGAATTGGTCCAGTGATAACTCATCCAAAAGCTGGAGAAGAAAACCAAGGGACTGGGTTTAACCCTGCATACCTTTCTCCCCAGATGTTCACATGGCCCGGACCGTATGGACCCCATCAGTTTCAAGGACCCCCTCAGTTCCAGACCATGCCATATTTCCAACCCAATCAGAACCAACAGTATTATTAAGGGCGAGGTGGAAGACGGAACAACGGAAGAGTCCAATGGGACGACACATCAAGAGAAGGGGTGGACCCAAGGATCCAGACGAGGGACCAACAAGCGGGCCCGAGCTCCCTGTAGACCTGGTCGTCAACCTTACGAATGAGATCCTCACTCCAGACGAATTGGCTTTTCTCAACAAAGGACTCAGGTTTGTCCCCACAGCTCAGTTTGACAAATACAGGACAAGATGTGAATTGAGTGAATTTTTCAGGAAAATCTGGGTAAAAACATATTTTGAGGGGAAACCCAGCAGGAAGCAGACACCGGCCACACCACTTTGCAGAAGAAATCCAACTTAAACCCCCCGCCATCTATGATGCCGCCAGAAGTAATCGCATTTGAAGCAGCAGTCATCAATGAGGTGGAACAATTACAATCCAGGAGAATCGCCTTTAATAACCTCAACAAAAGAGAACGAGAGGCACTGAAATCACTGAGCGAAATAACTAATCTTGTGATTAAACCAGCAGATAAAGGTGGAGCCACTGTGGTGCAAGACTAAGACAGCTACAGGGGAGCATGCCTGACTTTACTTTCAGATGAAAGACACTACAAAAAACTCCAAAGAGACCCTACCACACGTCTACAAAAGAAGATTGCTAAAATCACGGGAGAAGCACTGCAGAGGAACTGTATATAGAAAAATGAAAACCATTTCCTCAATACAGCCGAACCCAGAACACCACTGTTTTGCAGAATTCCCAAGATCTACAAGGGCAGAATTCCACCACCAGGAAGACCTATTGTATCTGGGATAGGATCGGTCCTAGAACCTCTTTCCCAATACACAGATTGTTTTTTACGACCACTGGTTACACAGATCAGATCATACGTGAGAGACACCAAACACCTTCTCAACATCCTAGCTGATTTAGAGTATGATCCCACACAAGAGATGATGATATGTCTGGACGTGGAAATTCTGTACATCAGTATTCCACAAGAGGAGAGCCTACGCGTTATTGAAAACACACTACGCACATAGGACTAGCCTTGGCATGCCCCCATTGAATTGATTATGACACTCATGCGCATGGCGTTAACTGAAAACCTTTTTAGATTTGACGGTCAACTTTACTTACAGCAGAACGGGACTTCCATTAGCAGCACTTTTACCCCCAGTATTGCATGCATGAGCCAACTGGAAGAAGAACACATTTGGACCAATAGTCTAGTCCTGATAATATGGCACCGAGGCCAAAAGAGGACTGAGGCATTTGGAGAATGGATGAACCAACTGAACCCCTTCCTCCGCTTCACAATGTCTATTCACAACACAAAGGTATAATTCCTTGATGTCAACATCATAGACAGAAGTGGAAAACTGGAGAGCACTCTCTATACCCTGGCCACACCCTAGATGGGATCTTTACAAATATTTCCTGTCTCTCCATCCTGGACATCTTGCCACTTCCTTGGACGGATCATTCTGCCATTATTTTTTGCAATTGATCGGTCCCCCACCATACGTTCTCACTCTAAACACAGGGATAAGATAGCCTTCCGGACGTGGAAAAACATTAACCCGTCCAATTTGGATAAAGCCTTGACCGATTCAGTCCCAGATCTGCCACCAAACATAGAGGAAGCAACAGCAATCTATGATGAGTGGATTAACACGGCCTGTCATAAATTGGCCCCGGTCAAATGGTGTTTTCCTAGACGCAGGACACCCTCTGCTCCTTGGTTCTCTCAGAACCTCCAGGGGCTTAAATCAGAATGCAAACTATTGGAGCGCGCATGGAGAAACGGTTACAAACTTATCAATAGGGAACACTACAGATCCGGCCTTTTAGCCTACAAAAATACGCTGCAGAAAGAAAAGAAGGCGTATTTTTCTAACAAGATTACGGAAGCTAAATCTTCCGCTAAGGAACTCTTTAGAACCGTTACCAATCTTCTGACCCCCCCTAAGCCCATATTGCACAGCAATTCTGATTTCTGCAACAACTTAGCCTCCTTCTTTTTAAATAAAGTAGAAGTTATTTTTTCATCCTGTAACAATCCACTGAGATCTCCTAGTGAGGAGAGCCCTGAGACTATGTTTTCCAAAAATACCCCCACATTTAATAACTTCACCCCGTTGGCCAACCAAGAGGTGGCCAATCTGTTGTTGGGTTGTAGATCCGGCTTCCCTAAGGATCCTTGTCCATCCACAATAATTAAAATGTCTCCTGAGATCATCACCAATACCCTCACTCCGTTACTCAACCAGATAATGGTGACTGGCCAATACCCTTTATCTTGGAAAATAGCTTCCATTTTACCTCTCATAAAAAAACCTAATCTTGACCCAAAAGACCCCAATAACTATAGGCCTATCTCCCGCCTTCCTTTACCAGCAAAAATTATGGAGAAGGCAATGAACATGCAATTAAGCCTGTTCCTGGAGACGAACAACCTTCTGGACCACTCTCAGTATGGGTTCAGTGCTGGCCATAGCACGGAATCTGCCCTGATAAAAGCAACAGAAGAGGTCCGGGAGACCGTTGACCAAGGAGGTTCAGCCATCCTGATTATGCTAGATGTGTCAGCGGCCTTCGATACGGTACACCATGAGGTGCTGTTGGGACGTTTATCGAAGACCGGGATGCATGGCTCTGCCTTGAACCTTTTAAAGTCCTTCTTGACAAATAGAACTCAAACAGTGGATCTGGGAGAAGATAACTCTGAGTCATTTGTTCTTCCATGTGGAGTTCCACAGGGATCTTCCCTGAGCCCCACACTTTTTAATATTTATGTGAAACCTCTAGCGACCCTCATACGATCGTTCGGTCTACATTTAACCTCCTATGCCGACGATACTCCGATAGTGATATCCTTAAAAAAAGGAAATGAAACGGCTAAAGCCTCCAACTGCCAGGATTGCATGGCTGCCATTACAGGCTGGATGGCTGCTAATTGCCTGAAACTAAACGCAGGCAAGACAGAGGTGATCATATTCGGGAACAACTCCAACCTTTGGACCCAGGCCTGGTGGCCTAGTGAGATGGGCCTCCCCCCCCCCCCCCCCCAGCACCCAAAGTAAAAAAACCTGGGTGTGATTGTTGATAACACGCTTTCATTTGGGGACCAGGTTAGTAGAGTGGTGTCCACATGCTTCTTCATTCTAAGGACTCTGAAAAAAATCAAACCCTTCCTAACAACTGAAAGCTTCAGATCCGTAGTATCCGCCTTAGTTCTGTCCCATCTGGATTACTGCAATAGTCTGTATCTTACAGTTCATAATAAACACCTGAACAGACTCCAGATGGTACAGAATGCGGCAGCAAGGTTGCTCACGGATACTCCCAGGTTTATGTCAATCAGAAACGGCCTACGAGATCTGCACTGGCTCCCCATGAAACAACGGATCCATTTTAAGGCCCTCTGCATTGTACATAAGTCCTTACATAGAGCGCTTCCAGTGGTATGTCCCTGGGAGAACCCTGCGCTCTAGGGAAGCCAAACGGGCAGCCGTCACTAGGGTAAAAAAGGCCAACTGGGGTGGAAAGAGTTTTGTGCTCAAAGCCACCAACGCCTGGAATGAACTTCCGTTTTTCCTAAGGTCTACTACTGAACTTTTTACCTTTAGAAAAAACCTGAAGACTTGGCTGTTTTCAGCCTAGACTCTGGCAATGCTTCTGGATGAGTGTCTTTTACGCTATCTCTTCTAGGCCAACTGCTATAGCGCCAGGACACCTTCGAGTAACAGTGCGCTCTACAAATTGATTTAACATAACATAACACATACCAAACCCACAGACCGAAACAGCCTGCTTCACTTCAATAGTGCAACTCCATGTTCCCTGAAAGAGAATCTCCCAGTGGGACAGTGCCTAACAATCCACAGAAATTGTTCGAAGCTGACAAACTTACCAAAAAGCTACAGCAGAAGGCCTATCCTAAAAGGATAATAGAACAAGCCAGAAAAAGATCTCGCAAAACACCCCCCGTTCTGCCTTACTCGAGGCCACCATGAAAAAAGAAACCAACTCATTGATATGCGTTACCACCTATAACTCATCATCAAATATGATCAAGAAGATTATAAATAACAAGTGGCACATACTAACTTCAAACCAGCCAAAGTTTGGGAAACCCCTGTTCTCTTTTAAACGCAACAGGACCCTTAGGAATACCCTGGTCAATACAGACAGTTGGAAAACCCAACAAAACACTCAAATGTACCTGTGGAACCAACCACAAGTGAGGGGGCATTATCCATGCGGCTCGTGTATTGTATGCCAATTCACAGGCCAGACTACCCAAATCGACCTAGGTCTTCCCCAGATTTGGGAACAACGACACCACACTAACTGTAACTCTGAAAATGTAATCTATAAGTTTACATACCCCTGCAAGAGCCGATATATCGGAATGACAACCAGGAAAGTCAAGACATGCCTAACTGAGCATAGAAGCACTCTACGAAGGGCTAAGACAGCAACTAAACTCACATCCCATTATCTTGAAAAGAGACATTCGGACCATGATCTCCAATGGACTGTAATTGAGAAACTCAAGGGGGGTACTGGTGTTTCACAAAGATTACTAGACAAGGAACAACGGGGGGTGTATAGACTCAAGGCTCATATACAAGGACTCAACGACTCTATTCCATGGGGCCAACAGACTCACAAATAAACTATGCCCACAATTGAAGGTAACACTATTCTAGACATTTCTAATGTTCCCCCAGATATACGTCGGTTTTTACTCCTTTACACTCCACAAACCTCAAATCTTCCTCAATTCTCTTTGGGATGTTAAGGTACGTGTCACCTTTAGACAGTAATAACTGATGCCGACAAATCTGTGCTTCTCATCTAGGTCAGATGACAAAACAACACTTGGTTGGTCGGGCGCATTCACAGTGCAATGATTATATTGATTACTTGACAATCGTCTACCTGTCCTGAATTCTACAGATTTGGAAACTAAATATCTAGAAGAAGCACCCATAATTGAGAAGCCATTATGTGTATCTATCTCTTAGGCTTTTGGTGCACCACAATGGATACAAAGAAATATGGGCAGGTATCTCCATCAAGTTTGGTTATGAGATACATTAGCCATGTAAAAATGCACACGTAGCACAGGCAATGGGTTAACATGGGCCATATCTAGCTAACAATTATCTGTCTGATTGACCCGATGTATACAAGGTCTGTAGGGTCTTTTTTGAGACCACTACTAATACGGTTCAGACACATATAGGCGAAACCAATACTTCACACTACATCTCCCATGGAACCCCGGGACTTTGTAGTCCATCACCCGTGTCCGCACGGATGATGCCACACGGCACACCATGGGCGGGCTCCACGTGCGACCAAGCTGCACACGGTACGACAGACACACATAAAGACGCGTTCCCAGCATACAGAGTACTAGAAAGCCAGGATACGTGGACCCAAGTAAGTGATTGATCGGGGCAGGACCCTTCAAGAAGTAAGTGGATTGTGTGTGTTTGTGAGGGCGCTCAACATGGTCGGGGATGTTCTGGTACATGTCCCTCGGAGACTTGCGGAAAAAACACTACTTTTCCCTTTCCTCTCTCCTTGTCACACGCTACAAGTGTATGACTACAGGGCTACCCCTGACTCCACATCTCCTTGAGAACTCATAAATCCACCACCGAAGGGTAAGGATGCATGGAACGTTATATTGATAATAATATATCACCTATGAGAGGCACTATAGCTACGAGTGACAAAACACCTGGGTGTATTATTTTAATGGTGCATGATGGTATAGAGGGGGTGTAGGGATTCTACACCCTTGCGCCTATTTTCACTTTTTGTGTGGTGATGTGTAAATGACACTACCACTCACATGGCGGTATCTGGGGGAGTACACTGTGCACGATGCATAAACGGGCACTGAGTCTCCCACACAGACTGGTCACATTGATAATATAAGCGCAGCATGAGTTGGACATGAGGTAGCACTTAAAAAACTGTTTTTATTCACAGGTTGGACACATTAAACCGAAGAACTGGATCAAGGATGAGTATACACCAGACCAGTCTTTAGGTACAGTACTCTGCACATCTCATCAAAAAATAGGTAGAACCTTACTGCATTACAGGGAGGGAATCTGAGTTGCCCAGGACCCACTAGGGGCCAATCTCTAAGGGCTGAAACATGTTGGTATTAGGGTCACAGGACCATTGCATCCTCACCACCCTATTTCTACTTTTTAATATCCCCTGTAACTCCGCCAATAAAGGGATACCTGGAGTTAACTGAGGATTTTTAATCTTTAAACCCCCTGGCCTATTCCTTCTAAGTGCTCCCTAAAATATGGTCGAGCCCACCCTGATCTTTAGGAGTCAGGGTGAACCCGATGATAAAGCATGACACTACTAGAGTGCGTGTGGGTTATTTAACAAAAAGGAATTGCTTCCTATCCCGCCCGTGAGCGGACAGAGTACCACCTGATGGGAGTAGTGCCCTATGTTTCAAATAACAAGGTGGGATACTTTTGGTTGCCAGCATTACTCAATGATTGTGCACCACATCAGAGGCTGAACACAGTTAAGTCGCTCCAGGAGCCATGGAAGCATGCAAATGAGGCAAAACCCTTCTGCGACCACAGCAGGGCTTATTTTTGCATCACTACAATGGCTTTTTCAGATAGGTTGCATACGCATCTGTCAGCTCTTTTGAAATAGCAAAATCCACGAGGGCTCAAAAAGTCTATGAAAAGGCTTAATGTGTCCAAGGGGCACTTTGTGTATTACGGCCCCAGGTATGACTTTTGAGCCTAGCTACTGCATGACATGCATTTTAACATCCTAAACATGCACTGTCAAAGACAATAGGTCCGGCCTTGACAAGATGTTGTGGTAGCTTTATTTAAATATTACAAACATGTATCACAAAAAGGAAAAGAGAAATAAATATGCAGCTGCCTACACGTAGCTGGCATATGTTGACAAATGGCATTTTAAATAACAAGCAAGGTATATTGAGAACAGGTATAGAACCGCTTTTCTGACATGGAAGAGGATGTAGAAGGGTAGTAAAATTTTGAGGACGAATGATGTGGACCACTGATAGACGAGAGAGATGAGTTGAGAGGAGACGAGCCTATAGGAACTGAAGGAGAGCTCAAAGAAGGGTCGGGGTCAGGAACTAGCGATCAAAGTGTTTGATATTTTCATCCTTAGACTGAATCATGAACTTACTTTTATTAAAGATGAAAATTGGTTGTTTTTCTTTTTTTTCACGAGGGCCCTTGGCACCCTTTCTACATCACTAATTGTCATTATTTGTGGCTCAGGGCCATTCTAGCCATCTGTGGTGCCCCTGCTGAGCAGATCCAGGGTTTGCCACTCATCAATACATTGAATACATGAGGTTTGTGAGACAGCTACAGCTCTCTATTGCCAAGAACTAAACAAGCATTGGCATAGCCAATAGGTCTCGCCTTAGGGACCTTATAAGTATTTAACTATGCAGAACAATATCCTTGGTGCAACATCAACTGTTGCATGGCTAAACACTTATAATGTCCCAAAGGCGAGACCTATTGGCTATGCCAATACTTGTTATCTTGTGCTGCTTGACAGTAAGGCCTTTCCTGTGTTTCGCTCATTGCTGTCCAGATTTTCAGTAGGTTAATATTTCCATCTAAATTTGTTTACTAGCTACGTATTAAAACAGCACACAATACGTTTTCAGTAAATGTGTATGTACTTTTTAACTGTATATTTATGCTATAAATGACAACGGTAATTAAGGTATCACTACAAAAAGATGCGCACTTGGATTAATAATTTTGGCAGTGAAGCCCCTTCGACAGAATGTCTAAGAGTGCCGCAAATGCTGTGTTACAAGTGTCCAAAAGGCCACGTGAGCCCAGAAACTCTTTTAAAAGATTTGTAAATCCTGTTTCCAAGTAGGCGCTGTTAAAGGACAGAGCTCCAGCACTGTACGCATAATCTGCCTTACATATACAAGACCCCGTGCAGTCTCTGCTTCCACTGTCTTTAATTGACAGCGGAGCACTCTATATTGCTGGACTACACTCGTGCACTTATATAGCAAGGTTTCAATTATTTGGTAGCATTCTTTATAAACTGGACATTCGCGCGTCACCAAAGGGACTGCCACAGAGAAACATCACAAGTGTTTAAGGAGATACTATCGGAAAAGTCCTGCATGTTCTAGTAGTGTGGCTCACTGGTTAGAGGCGGCAGACCCGTAAGCAGAGAATCAGCCAGGGACCAGGGTTCAATTCCCGACGTGGCAGGGTCGTGGACCAGGGTCAAAACGGACTCGATAATTCTCGCCTCGGTACTTACTCTAACCAGGAACACACTCGGCAACTCTGGGCATCAAGCTTGCCTCATCTCTACAACGGCCCACCACAGACATAAGGTGACAGGCGAAACCCAGATTTTTGGCAGTTTTGCATATCAGATATCTTGCACAAGGGAACTTCACTACAGACCACTTACATTGTTTCAACAAATAGATAAGAGCAGTCACATGATGTTGAGGTGAGGCTGAGATTCACTCTTGGCACTAGGTCGTATATCCCCCGTGAAAGCTCTGATTGATTTGGGATCAGGATTCTCAGAGGATCTTGAGCTGAGCCAGGCATCTGGCTCTAGCTTTCAGTGGCTTGTCCACCTCTACTTTTTGTGTATGTATTTTATCTGTTCATTTTTGCTTTCATGTGGGCGAAACTGCTGACTGAATTGTATTTTTTCTGTGCCATTCACTTTGAGAAAGCCAAAATGTATTAACTGCAATCTATCTCCCATGGCATTTGCATAAACATTTTTGCTGATATTTGAGTTTGAAAACGCAGAATTTAAAAAAATGTTTTTGTAGTTTTACATAGCGTGATCTTGACCCAATGGTATTGGAGCACTTTACACGCGCACCAGCTACATTACACTAGGCCACCAGCATTTTTTAGTTTTAGGCACAGGAAGATTAAGTGATTTGCACACACAGGATGTTGAGCCAGCGCCGAGATTCCAACCTGAGTCCCCAACCCAAAGTCTGAAGCTCTGGCCATTACACCACATCCTCTTCCTTGTTCAAGCTGAGCAGCCTGTTTACTTCTAAGAGTCTAAGGGGTTTCTTAATTTTAAGGCTGAAGCTTTGTTATTACGAGGCTAACAGGCTAAAAGGCCAGGGTCGGTGTAAGGTAAGCTTTCGGCCTCCACAATGGGTGGCAGATGCATGCTAGAGCACGTCTCTTTAAAGTGCCTGGTTAATGCCTGACCATCACGTAAGCGAGGATCAGAGCATGACATCGAGGCACAGGAAAACAGTCGACTTTGCAATACAATGTGCGCTGCAATTATTCAATAATATCACAAAGGTGGATCAGGATGGTACATAATTACAAAAAGGCTTTATGTACCATCAAGATTGACATTTGTGATAATAAATAAACCAGGGAACTTCGAATAGCGCAGCCCTCACGCTAAAAGTCAGCAGCCGCCCCTGTCATGCTTTTTAATGTTTGCTGAAGTATACAAATAAGTGATGGATGGAATGCTTGAATTAATCTCAGCCACTGATAATTACTCGGGCTGCATCCCAGTCCATCATTATTTTGCACACCATGTCACCTCCATTTGGACCCAGTTGTATGCAAATCATTCTCGACCCTGCTACAATTAGAAAAGTCCAGCCCGACTGCCAAGCAAGGTCTTCCCTGACCCGGAACACAGGCAACCCAAGACCGGTTTTCCCCTAGTTATGGGCTCAAAAGCCAGATACAGCCTTGTTCCAGTGGAAAGATGGATTGGGATGCAGATCAGGTCTAGCGATCGACAGTGGCTGAGATTAATTCAAGCATTCCATCTATCACTTTGCTTTTTGATGCCCAAATTGGGACGGGTATGCCCCGGCGTGGGTCCTGTACTCACTGTGCCACTGGAATCAAGCAATACTCGGTTGATCAGTCCATAATACGGGTGAAACTTGTCCAGGGTTGCTTGTATTCTGGTTTAGAGAGTTGTTGATTGTTCTCCCTTGTTTTGAGGCATCTCTGTTCTGATTATTGCATCTAGGGTGTTTGTATTCTGTATACCTAGACTGTGACGTTTTACCTCCTCCCCAAAAAATTCACGCCTTCTCTTATATATGTTTTTTTGGTTGCACTTCCTGGAGAGTCAATGTCAATGCTGGATCCCAGTTCAGTTGATTGACTAAGGGGCTCTGGTTCCTTAGGGGTTCTACTAATGTTGTCGTATCTTTTTGCAAATGTGTATACTTGCCCTAGCTGATAGTCAATGTTATCTCTATAAAATTCCATTTTTTTCTTTTTGGTCAGATCCTCTTCATAGTCATTTATGACTTTGTTGAGTATTTTATAGTTTTCATAGTGATGTCTCCCAATTTAGCTTCTCCAGTTTTTTTTAAAGTAAGTTCATCTACTTCAGCTTTGTATTTTTCGCATTCCTCTTTCGCAATGTCAATAAGCTGTCTAATCATGTTATTAGAGGCCTCTTTAAAGTGGTTTTCCTAGTTTTTTAATGTGGTCAGGATATGTAGTTTCCACCAGGCCCGGACTGGGAACCAAAACCGGCCCTGGCAAAGTGCTTGGCCAGTTCCCAGGGGGGGTTGGTAGTGCGGCCGAGCTGTTTGCCAGGGCCGGTTTCGGACGATTTTGTTACAGGGGACGATATTGTAGCTATGCTGCAAAAACGGCCCTGTAACAAAAACGGCCCCACCCTGGCGGCCCACTGGGGAAATGCCCGGTGCCCGCCACGGCCAGTCCGGCCCTGGTTTCCACACGAGGGAATATTAGGATTTTCAAGCCTCTTGGTATCCGATCAGCTTCCACATAGTTCTTAAGTGTTGCAGTCTGCCACCATTTCACGGTTTCCTTTTTCAAAGCCTTCTCTAGGGCTTGAAAAGTACTTTTGGCTTTTGAGGGATTGGGTCAAATCGGATGTCTCTGACCATTATTTTACTCCAGAAATATCAAACCACATATTTATTATTATTATTGGGAATTACTTACTCTACCATACGTAATTAAGGTTCATAGTTGTGGGCAGGACCGGTTATAGGATTTTTGGGTCCCTGAGCAGAACGGGAATGTGTGAGAACACTGTAATTTGTATACAATGGCTCTTTGCATCTCAATAGCTGCCCCTGCTCCTGAAGCTGCTTTGTGCAGACACCTTCTGGGCTGCAGCCCCTCCCTCTCAGCCACCTACAAGCACCTTTTAACAGCTCATAGAGTGCTGAGGGTGTGAGGGTTGCTTATCACCAGAGAGGGTTAATACTGACAGGGAGCTGAACAGCAGGACAATAGTCATCCTGCATGGGTTTACTGGGGTGTTTCAGGGGTATGACAGAGGCCTAATTGCAGGGCAAACCTAAGGAATATTTCTCCTAGCAACTAGGACTGCCTCCTGCCCCTTCCCTCAGGTTCGCCTCACTGCACCATAGAAGTGAGGCCTGGAAAGGGGGCCCCCTCTTGTGGATGCACTTGCAAGGTGGCACATTTCATGCCGTGGCCTGGCTGTATCGCATTGGTGCGGGTCCCCAAGTTGGTAGGCTAGGTGCGGGCCCTGGGCATCTGCCCACACTGCCCATGCCTAGCACCTGCCCCAGTTGTGGGCATAGGGGTATTGCCCTCATAGAGTAAGCAAACAATACTGCCAACAAGCCAATACTAGTCAGCATAACTCCAGAACTATTACCCCCCCCTTCCTTGATAACCAGAGATGCAACATTGATGGCAGCACCCCCACTCTGAAAATTGTTCCAGCACCACTGGCCGCTCGTGTGTCTTCATAGAAAAATCATTTACAAACAAATGAATCGCTGTTAAGGCAGAAGATCGGCAGCCAATACTCATTCTACTAGTTTTGCCAGTGCTTGTCTCCCCCCCCCACCCTCGATTTTAAAGGAATCTGTCATCATGTCACGCAGAGTCTGGTGGTTCAATGAATTATTGAATCCAGTCAAAGAATCAGTGTTTGACACATTGGTCACCGTGAATCTTGGTGACGGCACTCAGTCTTTCACCCATACGTGGATGATAAAATGAGTACCACTCAGTTGGGTAACAATAAACATCTTTCATCTGTTGATAGCGCCAAGAGACCTCCCCCATAGTGAATGTGGGCACTACAGATACATGACACCTGCTATGTAATTTTATCTAAGGAATGGCATTACATTTTCTGCACTTCTGAAAGATATAGGGCTTATTACTGGCCAACCCAAGTGGCTGCGCAAGGCATCGGATGCGTTGGCCTATCTGTCGCACTCCATTCTGCAGTATTTACGCTATCCAGGCGCAGTCATTGTAGCCGTGGGTACCCTGGCCAATGCTGGCAGTTTTAGCAGTGGGTAATCTACTCAAGGACTGGCATTACAGCTGGCGAGGCAGTGATCAGGGACAGTAATGGCAGCGATGGGTATTCTCTCAGCCCATGCAATGCCAGCGGTACGCAGACTGCTCTGGGACAGCCGTTTTGCAATTGATGCTGTGTTCAGGGGCAGTCGTTTTAGCAGCGGGTGTCTTGTTTTACCAAAGTAATCTCTGCAGTGGGTGCAGTGTTCAGGACTGCTAGCTTTTGTGGAAGAAGTTGTTGCTGTGTCAAGGGCAGACTAACTGGCATCTTGTGGGCATCACCCAGAGCTGCAGAAAATCAGAAACTGACTCTAGAGCACGGCGGCATCTGTCGCTCTGTGGCATCAGAGGCATGCTCACAGCTCGCTGCTCATGAGGGATGGGCGCAGCGCGGAGGTATAGCGCCATGAAGCCTTGTGCTAGAGATCATTAGGAAAAGGCATTGCTTCCATGGGATTAGGCCCAACAAGCCTGGAAGAATATCAGCTCCTGGAGATTGTGTGAGCTGCACTAAAGACCAAGGGGGCTGCTGACAGTGCTTAAAATATGCTGATGGGTGCAGGCAGTGGCCCCCAACTCTAACTTTTGATGACCAATACTTCAGAGTAAGCGAGAGAAAAGGAGGAGGCGAAAAAGAGGAAAAAGGTGACAAAGGGAGAAAGGAAGGATGAAAAAAGAGCTTGAACGAATAAGAGAGGCAGAAAAGGTATAGTGGTGGACAAGAAGGACATGAGGGGAAATCTAGACAAGGCAGCCTTGGCATTTGACAAACCAAGCATTTTTTAGCACCGGGCGTGGTCTCCTCATAAATATCTTGAACCCATGCTCTTTTTTTAAAAAAAAACGATAAAGCACAGGAAGCCCACTCCTGACCACAGGATCCATGCCTAGAGGTGGCTGGGAACACTGCTTCCCATGAGCTTATAAAGGCGGTGTCTTTCAAGGCTCACAGATAAAACCTTGAAGGGATCAGCTCAGATTGAAACAAATGAGCATCCTGCCAAATTCATGCCATGCTGGTGAGCTAGCCAGATACACAGAAGAAGGATATGTCTCCTTTGCAACAATGTCTGCTTACTCTTTACCTGATTGTGTCTTTTTAGGCCTAAAATGTCATTGGCTACCAATAATGAAAGTGAAACTGCGAGAAATTGTAGGAAAGCTGGTAGATGACTGCCAATCCTAACAAAAGAGCCCAACCACTGTATTTCCTGACTTCAGCTCATCCTACACCAGGAGCTGAAGAGGGGCTTACGGCATGCGACCCCTTCTAAATTATGGCCTCTTTCTGCCTCGGAGGAGTAGGGGGATTGCATTGTGTAGATTCTGTTCAGAATATCATTGCTGGTTCACTTGTTATCTTTCATAAATGTACAGCCGTTGGCATTATCTCTGCCTGCTCGCGTCACCAATTGGACGGCTTCTTCAGCTGTTATTTTATTCATCTGGTGACATATCACTCATATGCCTGCCTCAGGGAGCTTCATCGTCTCTGCGCATGTTACCTTCTGGATTAATGTATCTTCTCCACGGCCATACAGAGAAGGCTGATGCTCTGTGGATGCCCTGGAGAAGCCAGAAGGCTTCCTAGCCAGATGCAAAGAAAGCTGTGGCACAGGTGGTAAGAAACATATACACTTCCAACAGTAGGGTTTGGGCAGACCGGCTGTAATCTTCAAATACTCATGTTGTTCCTTGTGGTATGTCTCTTTATGTATGTGCTACTTCATTTTACTCACACTCAAGGCCCACTTAATGCTGGTGGAGTCTGGTGCCGCAACATCCAACGGTGCACCTGATCCTTACAGCGCCATGGATTCCAAAGTAGTGTGTCAGTGTGCTTTACATCACAAGCACACACATTATTCGTTATTCTACAGTTGCTAAAGGATGGCTCCCTTTTTAACAACCTTAGAATAACGAACGATTGAGAAAATTAACAACAATGTTCTATACTTAGGCCTTGCGGTTTTCAAGCAGCTCCTTGATGCTGGTTCGTAGCTCACTGTGCTATACTGGAAGTATTGTAATTCATGACCTGTAAGTAACAAGAGGATCGTAGTGGTAAAACCAGTAACCCACAGATCTACCCTCATAAAACACAAATCTGAGGTCTGCATGGTCACAGTAACACTCTGTCCTAATGTAGCATTTATACACCGCCTACTTCCCCGATGTATGGCTCCGAATACGCCATCTTATAATGAGTCACAACTGAGACTAGAGAAACTACGGGGCATATTATCAAGACAGGCGATAAAGTTATCGCCGCTTTAGCTGCAGAAAACTGCCGCTAAAACGGCGATAATGGGCTTGATAATATGCTCTATGGAATTCCAATTGAAGCTCAGGTTAGATGTCCTTCACATCTAACATGGGCTTCAATTGGAATTCCATAGAGCATATTATCAAGCCCATTATCGCTGTTTTAGCTGTAGTTTTCTGCCGCTAAAGCGGCGATAATTTTATCGCCTGTCTTTATAATATGCCCCTCAGATCTGTCCAGCAATTTACAGGAATTAGCAGAATTATCGTTAACAGTTGTATTATCACCTGACAACGAGCTGCGCAGCGGGGCCGTTAACCCCGTGAGGAAATTTCAAATGCAGCGGCCCGGGACTGGCACCGGTCGCACCGTCCTCATGCTGGCCCTGCTCGCACTCCACTATGTCGTTGTGATTGCTGCCGCTTGGCATGTGTCTAGTCCGGAGTGTCTCGCGTTTCTCCCTCAGTTCATGTTAAAGGAGAGGGTGTGGCCTAACGGTTCTGGGCAAACCACTTCATCTCCCTGTGCCTCACAAAAATGAATGTGTCCTTGTGGAACGCAACTGGTGCCATGTAAAGCGCTCTGATACCTTCGGGGCAAGTTTGCGCTGTATAAAACCCCGAAAGAAAAAAAATGTTTACATGTTCTTTAGTCCCAGTCGTTTCCAACGCTCGATAATTCATTGCACTATTTGCCTTCAATCCAGCGTCTATATACCTCGGTGTGGACGCTTTCATTTCCAGAGACTGCCTTGCGTACTTCCAATACAACATAGATATGTCCTATAGTTGACTCTCAATGTGCTTACAACAGCACTTAGCACCATGACATGCCACACACTAACTTCCAACAAAACACATTGGACAGGATACCAAACAAACAGCACGGTCCAAATATGCTACGTAATGGGGCTACCACTGTTCTCACCGGCATTTGCCACCTCCACCCAACAGGAACCATCACACTGCACCGTATACATATACTATTTGCCTTGTCGAACAGAACAACAAAGCAAACCTCCTGATGCCCTCATATAGATAACACAGCACCAAATTTCACATTGTGGCAAACCACTGAAATCTCAACAGTACCCCCCCGACCCCGGAACTACCCCAAAATCTAACTTAGAACCACTTCAGACTAAGAGGCTCATTACGATGGCAGACGGACTTATGTCCTCCTGCAATCGTCCTGGAAATCGTGACAGCCTGGCCAAATGGTGGAGGTCACGCACAGCAAATTACAATGCGACCGCCACTGTGGGGGTTGCAAAAGACTGGCTGCAGCACCCACCGCAATGGTAAAAATGCAAGTTTTGCATTTCCCTGCACTACGTGGCAGGCACCACGCAGTGCCTGCCACATGGTGCAGGGAAATGTTGTCCCCAAGTGCCAAACCAAAGTGCCCCTGGTTGAGGGGGGCCCTCAACGGGCCCCCAAAGTACATCCTCTCCAGCCTGTGAATGGCGGTTGAACCGCCATACACAGGCTGGAGGGGATGCAGCATCCTAATCTGGCGGACGGTGCCTGCTAGGCACCGCCACCATTTTGTGGATGCAAAGTGGGTCCGACAGGCAATCGTAATGCCTGCCTGGGTCAGACCCGTGGCGGACGGACTTCCCGTCCGCCAGCAATCCGCCCGCCATCCATATCTGGCAGGCGGAGAATGGCCACACGATGGCGGTGAATCCGGATTCACTGCTATCGTAATGAGCCCCTAAGTTACTTTAAATATACCACACCCTTATGTACCCAAATTCGCATTATAATTACCTACTTGCGTTGTGAGGCTTCGATAGACAGCACTTTACTCTGACCGAACAATATAGGACCCTGATTCACTTGCCCAGTCTGGCATCAAGGTCTGTGTCATAAATTACCCACTGCCGAGCAAAAAACTTGTCTTTATCTACTTTCTCATGTACTTCTTGTAAACGTAGTCACTTAATCATGTAAAGCGCACTGATACCCGTGGGTCTAGGTAATGCTATACAGAGTGCTAAATAAATAAATACATAAATATGGACAACTAACCACCCTGTCCAGAGAAAGGTTCTTTGCCACACACACGTCCATGCACAATAGACACTAGGAAAATCCCCCTAGATTGAACAAAACGTATCTTTATGCTAATTTACACACACAAAAAAAGATCTAAAGTAAATAAGCATTGACACAGGCAAAAGTTCTGTCTTAAATTTCGAGTGCTGACGAAAATATTTTTTTTAATTTCTTACAGTGAATATAATGCAAAAAAAAAGATTGCTTTCTGTAAGCAATACATCTGTAAGATAAATATTTAATTCCTTCCACTTTTTGGATGTAAAACAATCACTCATGTCTTGTAATACAAGCACCTTAGAAGAGGTGGTGCTTAGGACACTTTAAAGGCGGTGGTCTATTGGAACAGCCATAGCATGAAGTGACAGGAAAAGAATCCTAGAGTGAAGCCAAATCTCACTTTCTGTATGTTTCAAAGAATTGGCAACAATAATTCACACAGATATCTATGCTGTTAAGCAAGATCAAAAAAACTATAAACTCTCTATTAAGCTCAAGCTTCCAAGCACCAAAAAACAACAGACCAAAATCGATTGATTGCCTTCTATTATCTGCAGAAAAGTGTGCTACAATGCCATACTAATGGTTGTTGGCAGCACTATACAAATAGTGATGTCATCACATATCATAACATAGGTACGACCATGATATAGGATGATTCCACGTCACAAGAAGATTGGAGCAACACATTTTCTGTTACAGGCGCTTAGGAAATTGAAGAGATGAAATTGGTTAATATTGGATGTTTCATTGATGCCTCTGTTACAGCCGTAAATATCAAAGATTACTTATAGGGAGCTGAAATATCCCCTGCGCTGCAGCTCCAGAGAAGCGATACCTACTTACACTAAGCCGAACTCTCTCTAGTCATAATTCCTCACAGAGGCATCACTTGCTGATACTAAATCAAACTTTCCCCAGTCCTACAGCCATATGGACTCAACAGTTACTAACAGGCAGCAGAATTCACTCCAGTCCCACAAAGACTCAAAACTGAGCTCAGGTACAAGTACTAATGCCCCACAGAGGCAATACTTACAGTAAGCTGAGCTCTCCACACTACTACAAACCTACTGAGTCAACACAATCGTAAACCAAGCTAAAGTCTATCCGCTGCACTGATTCACAGAGGAAAATCTTAATAACAGGAAGCCGAGCTACCTCTTGTCCTACAGTTGCACAAAGTCAACTGCTTGGGCCTCATTTACATCCTGAATCGTGGCCATGCAGGTCAGGTGAGGTCTGGTCTTCACCCACCAGGAAAAGCACAGCTCACCATATTTTGAGATACCCTGCCTACCACGTGGAGATCTCACTGCCTATGGTGCCTCCACCGGTGCGGCATATGTATTGTAGGCAAAGGGTGTGGCATCGTTTTTTGCCGGCATACCCAAACAAACTCACAAAGCAGAGGAGCAATTCAGTAAAACAAAAAAAGCAATGACGGACAGGAAGTATACTCCTTGTGCGGAGGAGTAATTGTTTGTGTTTCCCGTTCAGGTTGACATGCCTCCCTTAATTTGGTGATCCCATGCAGGGGAATCCAGTGGTGGTGGCTCTCATAGTTCAAATAGGGTGTAGCAACTGATAGGTTGGTGGACGTGGCAGCCACCAATTTTCGGGAACGCATTGGGCAGTCTTGAATGAGATATCTTGAGGAAGTTTCCAGAATTTTAGGTTGATCTTGATATTAATGAGAATTCCAGGGAATAACTTAGCTCTGGGCACTGGCACGTCGTTATCAAAAGCATAGCTCAGGAGTAAGACCCAAGTGAGGTATGTGGGTAACAGGAGTAAACTGGCCTGCTTTTGCAGGTCAGAACCCTAAAGGTCTATTTTTGAAGAAACACTATGTACTGCCCAGAAGGCATTTCGCACTGAGCCTTCTGTGGTTTTCCCCTGGCCATCGTTTTTCCACAGCATTCACAATTATAAAACACACATCCTGAAAATTCATTTGGCATCATAAATAGATAAGCTCTGTATAGCCCAATTTTGAGCTAATTTCATTATCAAATTATCATTGGGTTTCCTGTGTAAAAACTCAGGAAGACTTTGCCATATATCAAATAACCATTATTCAATACAGCACATCCCACATATGTCATGCACCACCACGTGTCTCACATTAAAAAAACTTCTAAAGCTTCAAACTGTGTGAAGTAGAGAGTCAACAGACTTCTTAACTTCACTACCTCATTTAGCAGAAGATAGTAACTGCAGCTCATGAAAGCAGCAGAAAAGAACAGGCTCGATTGATGATTAAGTTCCCAAAAAGTCGGTTGCGGCTCCTTTGAACTATATAGACAGTCTGTGTCCAGAATGCCTCGTCTTAAATGACTGGGATGAACACAAAGGTGCCCAAACATAACCAACAAGGGCCTCAAGCTTCACAGGCATCAACATAAGATCCCAGACTGGGCTAGATCACATGTTTACATTCCTAACAAGCTCACTTGTCTAAAGAAGCGCCCCATTTACAGACCGTCAGGTAATACAGGGAGGTGAAGGGCTCCACCGCCAGCAAGAGAGTTTTGCAAGTGTATGCATGCTGCTGACATCTGCAGTGCTCTCATGGTCAGAGGTTTGAATTATGGCATGGCCATCTCAGCTTTTCATCTTCCTGAGGCCGGTAAGTGGTCAAATGAGTAACATTAAATTGTCTAATATTACTATCTGTTTTTCACAGTTATAAACTGTGTGCGTGAGGTATGAAGAACTAGACAAAAGCCAAGGTATTGTAGTTATTGACAATCTCCTTCCACAGCTCAAACCTTGAAGTTATCCGAGCGAGCGTGGAGTTCATTGTTTGATAAGGTGGGCCGAGCACGATGCTTGTGTTAATAGTCTGACCTGCGCTCTACAGAGGCGTACCATGCAACACTATTATGGAATTAATAGTCGAGGTCTGATACTGCTTATTACAAGCTTCGCACAATGTTAAAGTAAACAGTTTTTTTAGAATGTTTACTATCGCAAGGTGCCACGTTCCTAAGGCAAGTGAGGTATGGATGACACTCTCACTCTTGTGTATGCTTCTCTCATGTCCATCCTTCCGCCAGTGGCTGAGATTAGTTCAAGCACTCCATCCATCACCTTGTTGCTGTTTCAGTTCATGCCCTAAGTGCTACGGGTATGCCCAGATTAGGGTCCTGTGCTTACTGTGCCACTGAAATCAAGCTATAGCTGGCCGATGAGCCCTTATCAGGGCGAAACCAAACCTAGGTTCCTTGTATTCCGTTCAAGGAGGACCTGGTTGGGCAGTTTGGGTAGGACTCTTCCCATTGGAGCAGGGTCAAGACTGATTTGCATATGGCTGGGTCCAAACTGAGGGTGCATGGTGGGTAAAAACAATGGATTGGGATGCGGCCCGAGCAATTGTCAGTGGCTGAGATTAATTCAAGCATTCCATCCATCACCTTGTTTTTGTTGCAGTTGACATTCCTAGTATAGTTATGAAATGGCTTACAGGTATACAAGGGCTTTGTGAGCCCAAACATTACACATCATGTGCCCTTCATCCATCTCCCCACCTTTCCTCTATGCTGCCCCCTCCGTCTCCTTCTTGTTTGCTATAGCGCTTCGAAACTGCATTAAGGTGTGTGAAGTGCTAACATGACAACATATGTCTCACTGGTCCCACCTTCGCTCCCAGAACATAGAATTCCCATGTTTATGCAACCCTAAGAGTTCCCATGTTTTGCAGACATGCACTTATTTAATTTATTCTTTCCCTCACCATGTCTAGTCTGCCTTATTGCTGTGAGCGCTTCTCTGATTTCTTAAGATGGATGCCACCATCTGGAGACAGCTCCCCCTCGTCACATCCTGCCTTCCCTGTTACGGAATCCCATTTCCTTGCCTTACCATACTAAGGCACCCAAAATAATTCTCGGGGAAAAAGATGATCATCTAATTTCTCTTTTTAAATCAATTGGCTTAAAGTGTATTTTTCAACTCGCTCGTTACTGCCCCTTTAGACCGAACATGATGAGAATAGTGTAAGAGTAGACCTTTCCCTTCCTGTGTGCCGCTGCCTTTCCTCTTTTCACCCTCCAATCCCTCTCTCACCAAACTGACTCCATAATTCATGGACTCACCCCTTTGTTTGTACAACTAGTATGCCACTGCTTTTTAAGAGGGGTTCTGAACCCTGTTGCGGCATCTTCTTCAAACTCACCCAATATGGATGCCTCTCTTCGCACACTGCCTCTCATTCCAGCACCCGCCAATAAAAGAAAGCCGCCGCAGCCATGATGGAGTAAAAGCTATGATGTAGCCATCTGCTGATGGGCAAACTGACATAGCCAGGTGCTCTGTTCAGTCATTGGTTCAGCTCCATCAAGAGTTTCATTTCGATTACAGTTTTGGCCTAAACTCTGCATAATCTTAGCCATGGGTTCAGCTAAATTCCAGGGTGGATTAATTATAGTCTCTCCCCCGAGGGTTTCGACTCGTTTACTTTTGGCCCCAATCACTGGTTTGTTTTAGTCAAGGTTTCTACCCATCACAGGTTAAGCTTAGACACGAGTTCGGCTAAAAATACAGTTTCAACTGAGACACGGGTTTGAACCAAAAATGGGATAGGCTGAATTAAAGTTTTGGTTAAGTGCAGCTTTCAATCAGCCTTGGGATCAGGCAGGTCATGTTTAACTTTATCTGGGTCTGGCCCTGCTAAAGGTTTGGCTTTGGTATTGATTTGGGTCAGTCATCAGTGCCACTTTGTCGAAGTTTCGGTCTAATATTGGATTTGAACCTGTCACAGGCTTGGACAGTCATAGTTTCAGATTTTTCTTGTTCTCCACTGTCACTGGTTCAGGCACTGGCGTAACAAAACTTGAGGGGGCCCCCCTGCAAGGTGCAGTGAGGGGACCCCTCTGAACTAAATCGGGAGCTCTCCGGCCAGAGCTCTGTGCTGTGGGGACCCCCTGGAGCTTGGGGCCCCCCGCACTGTGTGGGCTGCGGTGGCATGTGTTACGCCACTGGGTTCAGGCTTCTCACAGATCACCCGAATCTCACAAGAGCGTTTTTCACACTCTCGGGCTGGTCAAGTTACAGGTTTGGTCTTCTCATGAGTTTACCCAGTTTTAGATTCAGCTGTCTGACACAGTCACAACCATTTCAGATTAGGCCCTGGCATGGGGTTGGCTCATATCAGGCTTGGATTCGTAACTCATCTGTACAATATATGGCAAGGCCACAGGAATTATGCAAATTTGCAGCAGTGACATTTCTCGCATAACTTTGGATTTGCCACATATGCCATATCATCCATCTGCTGCATAATCTGCAGATTTTGACAAAAAAAAATAGTTTCTAGGTCAAACAGGAGAATAGTTTGCCTTTTCTTACCACATAATTTAGTCAACCCTGCCATATAATTTGGTCCTCCTCTGCCGCATAATATCCGTAGCCCTGATCTACAGACACGTCAGTCAGTCACAGATTCAACATTGAAAGGGTTTGGACTCTGACCCAGGTCCCACCCATTTACAGGCTATAAGCCTTGCAGAAGGACCAATGCACCTCTTTGCCATGCTAGGCAAGCTGACATTTTGTGGCCCATCAGCCCAACCTCCCTCCCTCATGGACAGCTCTGCTGTTAGTAGACCAAATCTAGAGGCCCTCCTACCGGTAGCATCAAGCATTCTCTTAGTTTTCCCTAAACCGGATGTGCTTATCATCAACAGACGCTTCTCACCCCGCACCTTATTATTCAGGCTCAGGCCCAAGTCCGGCACAGTCATGCTTCAGCCCTGTCACACCTGGGACCAGTTGCAGATTCAGCCTTGTCCCTGGCTCGGCACCTTCTCAGACTTGGCCTTGCTCGCGCCACCGACTCGCGCGCTTTTTCTTCCAAGCCCCGCTATTATTAAAATATCGGCAGAAGGGGAAGGGGGGGGCGACGCAGAGCGCGCTCTCGGCAAATCAAAACTCCATTCAGGCGGGTGATGGATGACGCTGCCCTGCCGGTGAACCCTCACTTTAATACAGAGGAAGTTATGAAAGCGACATCGATCACAAGGCCCTGCGAGGCGGGGCTGCCCCCGCAGCCCGCGGGGTGGCAGGCTGCCTGCTTTCTCTCTCAGTTCAAAATCTAATTTCGGTGTGGCGCGAGCCGCCAGGCCTAATGGTGCCACCTGTCCCTGCTCCGCCGAGAGGGGCTGCCGCTTCAGCTGTATATTTTTATTCTATCCTCGCGCCCCCTTTAGGACCAGCCTTGGAAGCGGTGCCATTTTGTCGCTGGCCTTCAGCGGCATCGGTCAGTATAATGCAAAACCTGGCCAGGGACATTCTAAATTTGCACATAGGCCAGCTGCATCACTAACATATAAGGTCCTTGGGCCCAAAAGGGGTTTTAACTCCGGGTTTGGCCCACTATGCACTGAAGGGAGCTCTGTGTCCCAGATAGGCCCGGCTTCAGCCCTTCCTTGACAGAAAGAGGGTTCCTGAATTTTTTTCTTATCGTGAGGGACCTACAGCAGTGACAGTGCATTTTTTTAAATGCCTACTTGCTTCCACGCCTCATCGCGACACCTTTTTTTTTTTGTTCTAATTGTGCCTATGAGGCAGGGTTCATATGGCACGGAAGACACCTCGAAATATGACGAATCAGGGCTCGATTAAGGAAAGGGGTATGCTTTTTCCAAATGCACGTGGCATGAGTGCTATATGAAAAACAAACTAAGAGAAATACATAATGGGGGAGAATCAGGAGAATGTTCTGGAAGAGGGCGTGGGTAGCCGCCAACCCTCTGTTCGTAGGTCCCTTGGGTAGGGGCGGAGAGGGGAGACAGAGCAGGGGACGGGCAAATGTCAAAATCGGTGCTTTCTCGCTCTCATTTTAAAATCATTCTGCGCTCGTCGCGGAATTAAAATTCGTGACATTTTATCTCTGCCGCATTCATCATTCGGTGCCGTGCGGGAAGGCTTTGTGCGCAGTCCTGAACCTCGCTCTCTCTCTCATCCACCCTCTCCCATCCCCTTCCCTTAATGCTCCTCTGTTGCTTGTTTTACTTTTATTTTAAATCCCCTCTCGTGTTAGTCTTTATCTTTTCAGTTTTATTGATTCGCTCCCCTGTCTTTTTTCTCTTCTGTTTCTGTTTCTCTTTTTCAATTTCTCTTTCTTTGCTTCTGTTTTACGCTCATTTGTTCTTTTTGTGCCTTACGGCTTCATATCGATTGCATTTTGCAACAATTATGGGATATATAACGCAAATACAGCACACTGTTTGACATTTGTGCATGCAAATACCGTTTACTACCGATATTTGTGCATGCAAATATAACTAGTCACCAATATTTGCATATTCAAAACTGCACGATTAGGGGTAGGACTGTGTACAATCTTGAACGCAAAACACTTTGTATAAGCTATTCACCATTGTTTACTGTTAAGGTGATATTCGGGTGCAAACTCTTCTGATGCCATGTGGATATGTTATTTTTCCCTGCGTTTTTTTTGCATCTTTCATGGCTGCCCAACTGGGAATAAGACCTTTGTGTTTTTCCTTTTTCTCATGAACATTTTTGATCCACTGATAGTCTTCCTTGCTTACGAATTGTTATTATTTTTTCCCTCCCCTTTTCCTCCTTGTGATCTTTATCGTTTTGCCTCTTTACAATTTTGCCTTGACTTACATTGATTTATTTACTAATTTTATGTGTTTTCTAATTTCTCTTTCATATATAGTGTTGATTGAATCCTCAGAGTCTGTTCTCATTCTGCAATCTTTTCCTTCTCTTGCCATTGATCCCTCTAGTCATGTCTTGTCTGGGGGCATAAGGTACACTAGTAAGCTCTCTGAGGCTCAATTAAAATGTGTCTGTGGCAACAAAAACCTTATATATCTATCCATCCATCCATCCATCCATTTATTTTAAAAGTTTTGTATAGCGCGAACAGGACCCTAGAGGGTATCAGAAAGCTTTACAGACGAGTTGCCGTACACACAAGGTAGACAATTGTGGGAGTAAAAGCAGACATATATACAAATAACAACAGGTACATAGTGCCATCATAAAGGTAGGTAATAGGACCAAATAGTTGTCCAGCAAAAGTAAGCTGAGGTGTATGAAAGTAAGAAAAAAAAAAAAGACATGCGAGTAGCATAAAACAAGCAAAGTCATTAAGGGGCCCATTAGGATGAGTCCGTCCGCCATCCTTGCGGTGATGGGACCGTCTGCCAGACGTGCGGCGGTCTTGCACCGCAAATTAGGATGCGACCGTCACCCTGGCGGTCGCATTCCGCATTTCCAACATTGTGGCGGGTGCCGCAATGGTGAAAAAGACATGTTGTGCATTGCCATCTATCTATCTAACCAACAGGTGCATAAGCTGACAGCTGAATAGATGCCGTATGTGTATATACACAATACCCGAGTGTTATTTGTAAGTAGAACCTGCACTGTCATTTAGGTAGCCTTACCCTGCACTACTGGAAGGTGCTGTTTGTGGTGCCATACAAACGGCGGGTTGTGTGCTACACCCTGCTAATTAACAAGCTATATAATGCCACAGCATTCATTTAAAAAGTATTTTTTGATTTACTAATATAATTTGTGTTGCATGATCACTCTGCACACAGTCTGTATGTTGAGCTCCACCACGGGCGAAGCTAAAGAAGTATCAATTTTAAATGTTGTAGGAGGTTTTGCTCTATCCTACAGCAAAAACAGACGAAGGGAATTATGCCACACATGACACAAAGGGATTAGCTTTTGCAGAAACTATCCTTTTGTTTGTGGTTTGATTGAAATCCCTTCAGATGTGTTACCTTTGAACGGCTGTATATATGTATAGGTGTATGTGATTGGACAAGGGAGTTTATCCCCAGTCACCCATTGAGAGATTTGCCGTTCCTGATCAGATCTGAAGCCAAAAATGTTGTTGCACCTGCTATTATGCACTGAGGGATCCAGAGATGTTCCCAGCTATTGATTGGGTATAAAGAATGGGGTAGGCATTTACCAGGTAAATATGAATTTCCCACACCTGCTGCACAGTTTGCAGATTTTAAAAATAAATTTGTTTTTAGGGCAAGCAGATCAACAGTTAGTGCCAGTGCATTTGTAAAAGAATAAGCTGGGGCCCATTTTTTTCCTCAGAAGCCCGCCGGGGCAGCTGCTGAATGTTGGGGTTGTCCAATATACAGGCTCTAAAGCCTTGGCTTCACATCATGCTCTTTCAACCATCAACATATTCTTCTGGCACATTTTATCTCACTCTTCCAAGTTCTTTTTAATGCCTGTTTTCTCATGTTGCCAATCTTTTTCCTTCCTTCTATGCCTTGTCCTTTCCGATATTTGCCACATTTTGCACTCTTGTTCTGGGTCAAAGTCTGATGATTAAAAATAAGTCCCACCCCTCAAGAAGAGTCAGTGAGCCCTACCTTGAGTACTGGTCATTGCAGGATACCTATAACGCCATGCTAAATGGTTTGCAAAAGCCGTCTGGTCACTTTCAGCTGTTGAACACTGCAAATAGACATTAAAAGCGGTGACGATGTAGCTTTCACAGTGTCAATATTGTGTTAAAATGTCAAAATAGTGACACCATAGAATGCCTCACTCAATGATGCACAATTTGACTATTCTTGCTACACGATTTGGCCAAGCTTGAGGCATAATTTGGTCCTCCCTTTTCATGAGTAGTGCATCGTGGGAGCTATGGTTGCACTTCTCATCGTATTTGGTAAATTTCAATGGTTTGTATGATGTGTATCCTAACCATAGAATTAATTGAACTAACTTGGGGGCTCATTATGATGGTGTAAGGACCGCCACCGCCGGGCCAGCGGTGGCGGTCCTTCCACCATCATACTGAAAATTCCCACCGCCAAATTAGGATGACGGTGGAAATCACAATGGTTCCACAGTGGACGGAAAATCCGTCCACCATGGTTCCGCAAGGAGGTCCTTTTCCGCCCGCCTTGCGGAACCCGGAACCAGGGCAACCGCCGTAATGATTACGGTATGCCCTTCCGCCTGTCAGACGGAGACTGGCTTTGGGGGCCCGTTGCAGGCCCCCTGTGTGTGTGGGGTGCACTGGGGGGGTACCCATGGTACCCCCCTGCAGTTCCATGCACCAAGTGGCAGGCACCGCGTGGTGCCTGCAACGTGGTGCAGGTAAATGCTGTGCCTGCTCTTTTGGCATTGCGGATAGTGCTGCAGCCAGCAGCACCGTCCGCAATTTTAAAAGGCCAGGATGCACCCGCCAGTATGGCGGGCGCATCCTAATTGCACTGGTGGGACCGCCGCACGTCTGGCGGGCGGTCCCAAAACCGTTATGATGGCGGGCGGACCATCATAATGAAACCTTTGTTTATGGAAACCTGTTTTTCTTTAAATTACCTATTTTGTCTTCTTAATCCTTCAAAATAAGCCTTTAACAAGATTGATTATCTGTCTACCTGGTTACCTAAACATCTAGCTTTCAATATTGCTATTTCTATGCCATACTCACTTCAATGCTCTATCTGCCGTCCTTCTAGCTGTCTGTCTGTCTTTCTATCAAGTGATCCTTGAATTTATCAATATTTCTCTTTAATAATTTCAGATGGTACTGAAATAGGGTATGCAACGAGGTGCGCATGCACTCAGTTCTGGTGTAAAGTATGTAGAGTATGTAGCTTTCGCCTAAAGACAAATCAACACGTATTTTTATCAGTACCGCTGCGAAAGTAGAGTCAATGGGGTCTCAAGTCTGCCAGTTCTTCCGGCAGGCACAGTGATGGTTATGAGAGGGGTGAGTACTCGTCTGCACTCAAGTTTAATCTCCCGATATAAAACCAGAAAAATATGTTACCACTGTTGCAGGGGATTATGACCAATACCAGTGTTTTATGACCTTGATCTTGGTCGCCGCATTCCCATTTCCCTTCTCCGGTGCAGCAGCTTATTTGGAGGGACGGGACACCGAGACCGTAACCACCATAATTATCCCACTTACCTTGACTTCTTTTGCACCTTGTCTGGAAGCCAAGGAGAGAAATACTAGGGGACACCAGAGGGCCTTCCATGGTGACCACCAACAGGAACAAGCTTTGGCATAGCCAATAGATCTCACTTTTGGGACTTTATAAAGTATTTAGTTATGCAGCACAATATCCTTGGTGCAACAACAACTGTTGCTTGGGAAAACACTTATAAGGTCCCAAAGGCAAGACCTATTGGCTATGCCAATGCTTAGGCAAGGAGAGCTGAGGAGGCTGCGTGGGCTGGACAAAGGTACAGAGGAGAGGTGAAGATTGACGCCCTTACATGAACAGCTTCCTTAAAGTAGGTAGAGACGCGTATCAGAGTGGGGGTGTTTGAAGGAGAGATGAAGGGGTAGTTTTGTGAGGGAATTGGGCAGTTCTGGATGAGAGCGCTCTTTCACTCTTCCAGGTTATTAGGATTGCAAGGAATGTGCAGAGCAGAGTGCAGCTGCGGGGTTACGTGGGGGACATAAGAGCAGTGCTTAATGAGTATTAAAAAAATGAAATTCGGCACACACGCTTTAGATTAAAACATCTGAAGCTAAAGCGTGGGTGCCGCAATTGCTTGAAAAGTAAAGAAATAGAAAATGTGCATTTTGTTTCTATTTCTTTACTTTTGAAGCAGTCGAGACACCCGCGCTTTAGCTTCGGATGTTTAAAGCTAAAGAACGTGAGCCGCAACTGAAACTAAAGTAAACAAATAGGGAAAAAAATGGCGACCACACACTTTTTCTATTTGTTTACTTTTGTTACAATGGCGGAATCGGCGCTTTAGCTTTGCACATCTTAAGCTAAAGCGCGGGTGCTGCAATTGCTTCAAAAGTAAAAAAATAGACAAAAAATGTTTTTTTTTTCTATTCCTTTACTTTTGAAGCAATAGCGGCACCCGCGCTTTAGCTTAAGATGCTTAAAACTAAAGCACGGGTGCCGCTATTGTAAACATTAGTAAATAAATAGACAAAAAATGCATGTGCCTGCTAACAGCAAATAAAAGCGTGGCTGCCATTGAGGCATGCCGCGCTGGTTCAATTTTTTTTTAAAAAAGTTGCGGATGAGCCTGTCCTGCTTACAACAGTAGGCACGAGAAAGGCAAATAAAAGAAAGGCGCGGCCATGTCACGCTGGCTCAATTAACAAGCAGGAAGTGGGATAAGGGAGGGGGTGGCAAATGGTGAGCACTTTCGCTGCCGCTTTGATGTTCTCAGTGGCCGCGCGGCTCACTGAGAACATCAAAGCGGCCGCGAAAGTGATCAGGCAGGCAGACAAATGGTGCGCGCGCCCGGCGCACATGCACTGTATTTGAAGGCCTGAAAAGCCACTAGTCTGCACTTCCAAATCCCGCTTACTAAAGATCTCGCCAGAGCAGCGCTAAAGCGCTGGCTCAGGCGAGACCTAAAAAGGGGAGGAGGGAGACTCAACCTTCCTCCAACACCATTCAGAAGAGAGCTAAGAATCATGGAAGAAACTTAAATGAATACACTATTGAGGAGCAAGGCAGTGGTAAAAGAGGAAGATCAATGTCGATTGATGCATAAATACCAATGTCCCGATGCCTTTTGATGAGAAGCGTGCTGCTCCTGTGGGATGACCCTACAAATGATCTTCTATCCATTCAAAGCCCCCACGGAAACCCTCCGAAAAAGAACTAAACGGGACCTCAATAGAAAGCAGGATTCTCCTTAAAAGGCTGGAACTATGCAAGTAAATCAAAAAAAAACCTGTAGAAAAAGTGACATGAAGTAATGTTCCAGAACTGAGTGATATAATTACAATAAATCATATTAGACCTACGTAACTACTTTGGGGCTTTATTGCCAGTCAGAATCCTCCAGGGCCTCTTATAAGACTTGTAAACCTTTGTTGTAGGAAGATGGATCCATGGCAGACCTTGGAGGTGTATCAATATTTGTATGTGTGATGAGAGAGCAGTTATCTGTTTCAGGACCACACATGTGTATTCAGGGCATACATGTAATTGTTTGGCGACCAAATATAATTATGCATGACACAATACAAGCCTGCAGGGAGCAGATGTATGAAGTCAGGTAGCACATGTACATAGAGAGGGTGTGTATCTATGTACTAAGAGTCTGAATGTATGGTTGAAGAGAAAATATGTTTGTTGAAGAAACCACATATATGTTTTCAGATTGGGCACGATGGTATGCATGGATTGCAAATATATGTGTATGCGGGGAGCACATGTGTATGTTAATTTTTTGTGATCTGCGTTTATCCTTGAGCGAGGACAACGTCCCCTGGGTGTACTCTTTGAATAATTTCAATGATGTTTCAACAACTGGTGTTTATAGGTTCATTGACGTATTTATTTTCTTGTTTTCAAACACAAGCTTATATTCTTCAAATCTCTCAATCATATGCCCAATGCATTTCGGGCCGCGCCCTTCATCAGGGGTCTATTTCTGTAATAGAATCATGAGTTTGTGAACATTGTGAAGAAAATAGAAATCTTATAACCTCTTCCATGCTCATGACGTCTCCCGGCCGTCATGAGTCACAATGGGCGTGTGCGGACGATGGCCGGGAGACGTCATGACCACGCCCGTGGTCGGAATGTCCAGCACTGCGGCGGAATTTGCGCCGCAGTGAAGAGGTTAAATGCTGTGTGTTTACCTATTACAGAAATAGTCCCCTGATGAAATACGTCAAGAACTTATAAACACAAGTTGTTAAAACATCATTGAGATTATTCAAAGAGTGCACCCAGGGAACGTTGTCCTCGCTCAAGGGTAAACGCAGATCACAGTATATTCAGCACCCTCGCACTCAGGAGGGGCCACCAGGCTGCACCAACTTACCATTAGCACTTGGAATTCAACAGCCATAAACAAGTAGGAGTGCGAATGCCCTAAAATCCAATAGGTTTATCATATGTTCATTTTTTCACATTTTTGTAACTCCAATTACCTGGTTACAGCATTACAGCACATTCTCTCACTCTCTAGCTAGGTACCCTTTCGTGTGATCTGGAAAAGCCATCGATTTATCAGGAGGGACTATTATTTGTGTGCGATTGTTGTTTTGTGTTTTTTGTTGCTCTTGTTTAAGGGAGGTTATTCATTGTCAAGTTTTGAAGCGGTAACTGTGAAAAGTAAAATTAGCTCACTCGAAGACGACCTTTGTAGTGTTTTATGCTTATGGGTGAATTGGTTAATGGACTTTTCTGTTTGTCCAGACGGTGCACGCTGCTTTTATATATGTGTAACAATCCGCGTTGGTGTCTTATGATGTAATGTGCATGAAAGTGTGTCATGCTTATGTTAAAATGAACTGCAAGTTTGTAGGGCGTGTGTTATGCTGTGTGTGCATGATTGACTTGGCTGTGCTTTGCCAACTATATGGATTTGGAGATGTTATGCGTTTGATGGTGCAGGGGTCTGTCTAACAAGCACTGTCGGAGTTCGAACACAGGTAGGTGAGGTTGAAACAATGGCCTGTGGTATCACTGTTGGCCATACACCACTGCTGAATGTCCACTGACATCTCAGTTATGGGCTATTTGAGAAGTGTTGGTTGTGGGCTCTAAAGCCTAACTAAAATCTATGATTGCAGGATTGTCTTTTTGTTTAGGGTTCACACGGCAAAAGTAGTCCCAAAAAATCTGGTGGGTCTCCATAACCATTGTCTCTTATAGATGTGTATGAAGTTGGGCGATACCCGGTGAAAAGCACAAGGAGAGACAATGCAATCTTCACAGCCACCGACACACAGATCCAACAGCGATTATGAGGCCTTGACTGTTGTTGTAGTGAGCACCTCATCCTTTTTTGTAATGTTTGCCTTTGTCCTTGTGAAGTGCCCTTATGCCCTTCCCTGGCCCTTGTTCACACTGTATTAAACTGCAAACATAAAATAATACAATTAAATATTATCAAGCAATGAATGCATTCTGAATAAGTAAATTTCACAGGATTGGTTGATTTTCTTTTCACCATGGTTATTCAATATATGAAAACATGACAAGCTGGACCAACCTCTTGCGAAGAAGTGCCCAAGACCTCTTCCCTGTGTCGCAGCATCCTGTTTCCCTTGCTGGGCATCTACGGTCATGAGGTAGGACGCGTTACCCAGCTCCCAGTTGGCCCTACGCTGCTCAGCATGCCACCTTTCATGCAGTGAAGTGAAATTGGCGAGGGTCAAGGAACTTGTTGGTTGCCGCCCAAACGTCAGCCTACTTAGTGTAGGGTGTACCTTGAAAACGGGTACTGTAATATCTTGCCATTATCATCCCTTGTGTCGCGTGGACACAAAGGGTCTGGTGAAGCAAGCGAGAAAGAAGTAGATTGGAACATGGTGGAGTAATGGGGTGCTGGTGGGAGGTACTCACTGACAATGCGCTTGGGTGGAAATAGCCAATACCCGTGGGACACTTCTTATGTAAGAGGAAGCTGGACAGCTAACAATTCTGCTCTGGGTGCCTGCATGTGTCGTGCTTTCGGCTCATACAGATACCAGGGTGCCTCGTCTACCTCCGTCCTTGAGTGTCCTTGAAGAGTATCCCTATATCATCTGCCAGCAGCACAGCTAGGGCAACAATGAAGCAAACATAACAACCCCAGGCGCTCCACTCCATCATCACTCCATGCTTATGTACTCTCACCTAAACAAACGCACATTCTCACACATACACAACATGTATATTCACTGAAAAAAGATCAAAGTGGAGTTATTTGTGAGGAAAATAAGATTTAAATTTGCGTTAAAAACAATTAAATTCAGTGAAAAAGCAGTACTATTTGAAAACAAACAGCACTAAAATGTCCCACTTATACATCACTGACATAAGTATAATTTGCCCTGCCATAGAGTTCAGATGTCATCAGTGATGTGGTATGTGAGGTCATAGGCAGTGCATCATAGCGGTGCAAGTTATACTTCTGTTAGTTACTTAAACCGGGAATATTATAGTGTTTTTCTTTTAAACTGTAGCAGTTTTTGAATGAATTTCTATAGTTTCTTTTAACATAAGTTAAAATGTTATTACCTTCCTCACACGGTAAAACGGGACGCTGCGCTAGCGCGCATCGGACGCGCGCAGCGGGCGCGCCGCTGGAGGGCGCACCTAAGGCAAGCCCGTCTGCGCCCGTCCGCGTCCCGGATGTGACGGATTGCCCCGGAGCTGGCAGCTGGGGTAATAGGACTGTTTGCTTAGATGACCTACGTATTAGCTATAATAGCAGGGATCTCAAAGATTTGGATAGTAGCGCGAACTGTCGCCCTCACACTTTTTCTGTAGGTGATATGAGGGTATTGAGCTGTGAAATGTGTCACTGGACTCTCCCCCTCCCCACGACTATAGCTGAAACATCATCACTGGGACAACACACCCTCGATCAGCCAATTTTAACTAATCAGCGAGCTAGCAGAGACCTAATGTTGATGCTTCTTAATACTCGCTCTATGAGGCAGCATGAATTTCACATTTTTGATCTTCTCTCTGAATCTAAGCCCGATGTGCTGTTTCTGACAGAAACATGGCTTCATGAAGGATCCAATCCAACCATTGCAAACGCCATCCCGCCTAACTACCTTATCTTAAGGAAAGATCGTTTAGGGGGACGAGGCGGAGGAGTTGCGATTATTTATAAAAATACTTTCACTTCTACTATCTTACCTAACTTTGTCCTGGAAGACGCTGAAAGCCTTAGCTTCCTACTAAAGTTGTCAACTCATCAGTCAATTGCAGGAGTTTTAGTTTATCGACCTCCTGGTCAGGCTAAAAGCTGTCTTGATGTGTTAAACTCGGTCATTGCCCCTCTGGTTGCTAAATATAAACAGTGTGTAATTTTATGAGATTTTAACATTCACATGGATTTGTCATGATCCTGACTCGATGAAGCTATATGAATCCTTAAATATGCTACATCTTACTCCTTATGTTTCCCTTCCCACCCAGGAAAGGGGCCATGTTCTTGATCAGGATTTTTCCTCGGACATGATTGAAATGGCCCCGCCTCATCCCCTGGTTTGGTCTGATCATTATCTACTTACTTTTAAAATAAAGGAAACGCCTGTTCAGTCTCCTAAGCGGTACTTGGAGCGTACTAATAGCTTTAGATCTTTTAAATCAATGACTCCGGCGGCCTTAGGAGTTTTTCTTGAGGCGCACCCGTTTTGTCTTAAGGACAGTCTCACTCATGATGCTCCCGCCTTAGAGAGCTGGCTGAAATCATGCGTAAATGAGCTTGCTCCCCTTAAGCTCCGGGTGGCTAATGGAGGCAGAGCATCTGCTCCCTGGTTTACGGAAGATCTCAGGAAGAGCAAGAGCCTTTCCAAACGCTTAGAGAGAGCTGGAGGAAGGATTGTAACTTATTGGCTAAACAAAAGTATAAGGCGACTCTAAAAGCCTTTTACAGTAAAGTCCGCTTGGAAAAAAGAACTTTCTCAACAGAAATGTTGAGAAAGCTGGTAATAAAAGTAAAGAACTTTTTAAAATTGTGAAAGATTTTACGGACGCTTACGCTATAAAGAATCCCTTTACCCCGACAGAAGAATGGACAGTAAGCATTGCGCAATATTTCTTTACTAAAATTTCTTCCATACAAGCCTGCTAACTGAACTGTTGGACATGACTACATGGAAGGGGCAGCTACTAAGACTAGCACCTTCAGGTACAATATCCCGATAGGACTTAATGTGGCTGTCGAAGGGGTAAAACGTGCGGTTTAGCCACTCCGTTATTTACAACATACTTTGGAACTATGAAAAACACCGCCAATGTGAGAAATAATCACCGGAACAACTGCCATTTACTTAAATGAACATCACAAAGATGGAGGTAACAACATGCAAAGATGGCGGTGAAAAGAATGAGAGAGGCTATAGTAAGTTCATAGTCCTTTCTTGCTTGCCACTAGTCAAAAGGAGGAGTTAAAAGTGCTATACAATCACCCGCACGCTAAAGATTTTACACTCGAAGCATTTGAGAAAGGCGGTTACGCTGAAACGCGTCATGCTGAGTGAAATGATTGCAATTGGTGAACATTGAGCGGAATAAATGCATCATTCTTACCCTCGAGAGTGCTCCGGTTTGGTTCTTAATGCAGGACCTGTCTTGGTGATGATATATATATATATATATATATATATATTCACTGAAAAAACCATAGGTTTCACACACGTTATAGTTAGGAATTAGCATTTAAAAAACCTTGCAAATTCACTTAAAAAACCATAGGTTTCACACAAGTTATAGTTAGCTGTACATTTCACTCGTAAAAAACCAATGAAATTTATAACTTGCGCGCCCACAATAAACTGCTGATGACGTCACATATTACATCACTTATGACATGGTCAGTGACATCACTCATGACATCAATGATGACATCTGAAATGACACATTGTGCATTGCGGTCGCGCAAGTTATAGTTACCTGATCTAACTATAACGTGGAATTTCATTGGTTTTTTACGAGTGAAATGTACAGCTAACTATAACTTGTGTGAAACCTATGGTTTTTTAAGTGAATTTGCAAGGTTTTTTAAATGCTAATTCCTAACTATAACGTGTGTGAAACCTATGGTTTTTTCAGGGAATTTGTACAGTTTTTTAAATGCTAAGTTATGTATTTATTTTTAATTTTTGCGCTCCCATCCTGAAAGTCTCGGGGTGATTCGTCAAGCAGGGGCCGAGAAAAAAGAGGGGTCCCAAAACGTGTTTTGCAATTTTCCATAGGAACCTTTAGTCGCAGCTACTGCCCGAACTGCTGAACGGAATTACACCAAATTTGATAGCCCTTGGTTCAGAGTCGTGCCTTTTGGTTAAATGGTGTAAATCCGTTCAGTAGTTCCTGAGAAAATCAAAAGTAAAATCACATATATATCTATGGGCGCGCAGGATCTGCGCACCCTCCCGATGACAAGCAGTATGCTAATTGGCTGTCAACACTCCAAACCAGGAAGTGTTGGCAGCCATCTTGTGCCTCGAAACAAACGTGAAAAAAACGAAAAGGGGGCAGGGTAGAAACACCCTGACCCCCTAGACTTGCTTAGGAGGTCCCACAAGGATTTTTAAAAATCGGCAAAATCCATGCTGGGTGCGCGGATCCTGCTGGTAAAAAAAGCCCGCGCTTTGAAGATAATTAGCCCCCGCAAGGGCCAAGTCCCGGGGCATGCTAAAAAAAAAAAGGTGTGGGGGTCCCAATCGCCCCCACACTGCCCCAGGGACCGCCACCTCCCGGGGCAAACCATTAATAGTTGCGGGGGAGCACACGGTCTCCTCGCAGCCCCAGTGACCGCCACCCCCCAGTGCTAAGTAATGTAATGTTGGGGGGGCTCTAAGGCTCCCCCAAGCCAACCTCCGTGGGCTTTTTTATAAAGAAAAAAATAACCTGTGTGGGGAGGCTCAAGCCCCCCACATGCCCCGTGGACCGCCACGTCCCCGGGGCTCTAAATATGTAAATTGGGGGCACCGTGACGGACCCCCCAGGCTTTGTAGATTGTGGGAGGGGGGCCGCGCGGCCCCCCTCCTGGAGCCTTGTCAATGCCCTGGGGATCGCCACCCCCCAGGGCCGGCTCCTGCAGTGTCCCGGGGTGCCCAGGGGGCTGCGTTGCAGAGAGGTGTTCTGAGGCCACGCCCCTTTTTACACCTCTCTGCAACGCAGATCTGTGGCGCTTAATGGAGGTAGCTGGTGGGCTAGTTGCACCCCAGGGACTCTCAGTATTCAAGGGGACTTAATCCCCCAACTTAAAACGCGCCAAGGGGCGCGTTTGCACAGTGGTGAAAGGAGGAGGCGGGCCTAAGTTGACATGTGTGCAAACACACCCTGTGGCGCGGTTTAAGTGAGGAAATTAATTCCTCTTCAATCCTGAGGGTCCCTGGGGGCCAACTAGCCTACCAGGAACCTCCAGTAAGCGCCACGGAACAGCGTTGCAGAGTGTTGTAAAAAGGGGCGTGGCCTCTGAACACCTCTCTGGCGCATACTGGAGGTACCTGGTGGGCTGGTTGGCCCACAGGGACCCTCAGGATTGAGGAGGAATTAATTCCCCAAATTAAACCGCGCCACAGGGTATGTTTGCAGACATGTCACTTCAGGCCACGCCCCCTTCCTTCACCACTATGCAAACGCACCCCGTGGCGCGTTTTAAGTTGGGGGATTAACTCTCTTTTAATACTGAGGGTCCCTGAGGGTCAACTAGCCCAACAGGTATCTCCAGTATGCGCCAGGGAGCTGTGTTGCAGACAGGTGTTCAGAGGCCACGCCCCTTTTTACACCTCTCTGGAACGCAGCTCTGTGGCGCTCACTGGAGGTACCTAGTGGGCTAGTTTGACCCTAGGGACCCTTAGGATTCAAGGGGACTTAATCTCTCAACTTAGAACGGCCACAGGGCGCGTTTACACAGTGGTGAAAGGAGGGGACGGGGCCTGAGGTGACGTGTGCAAACACGCCCTGTGGCGCGTTTTAGGTTGGGGAAATGCCCGCAATGCACTGCTGATGACGCCACATATTACATCACTCATGACATGGTCAGTGACATCACTCATGACATCACTGATAAAATCTCAAGGTGACTATATATATATATTAGACAGTGGCGATTGTCGCTATGTAGATATATACGTTAGATCACAATTTCAGTAGGAAGACCTTTTTTGTTGTGCTAAATACCTTGGCAAAGTCTGATGAATACTAACAAAACTGTCCCCCAAAACAAGTTCATCCACCTCAGCTCCTTCCTGGAAAGTTTTGGGTGATCCGTTAGATGGAGAGTGACAAAATGTGTTTTACAATGGAAATTCCAAAGGAATTTTGGGAAGCGATACACGAAAAAACAGTTAAGCAAAATTACACCAAATCTGTTTTCCACTTGTTCTGCCCTTCTTTCACCTGCCATTTACCTGTAAGTGGCAGAGGGTGCTGATCGGTGACTCAAAATGGTGAGCCTATCAATGAGGTATATATTCTTTACCAATAACAAATAGCCAGTTATTTTATTATTAGATCCATTTTTTCAAATGAAAGTAAATAGTTTACCTTTACCCCAGCCTAATGCGGTTGCAAGGTGGGAAAAGTTTTGGAAGAATGGCAAAAGTCCTTATTTCTCAGTGCGGAGGAGGAGGGGACTGATTTAGGTGTGAGTACATGCATTCCGAAGGAAGCATACGTATGTTTGAGGGGAGCACATATAAATATGCAGGGAGTGCATGTGCATGAACAGGACATGTTTTGAAATTAAATGGGTGTCTATATGTATACCAGGAGTGCCTGTATATGAAGTTTGTGTTTGTAACAAGAGCATGCCTGTATGCTGTCCGAGTGCGCATCCATGCAATCTTGCAGAACATGTCTGTATGAAGGACAGGAGTGAACATGTGTACACTAAGAGTGTTATATGTAGAGTGTGCTTTTATGAATTAGTCAACACATGCATGCATAAAGTGCATGTAAGAAAACAAAACGTTTTGCAGGTTTCCCATACTTTTTGCCCCCATTTGGACCTCTAGCTTCTGGATCTCGACTCTGAAAGTCCACTGGAGCCTTCTATCCAAGCCCCAGTGTCAGTGCTTTCTCCCTAAATAATGATACATGAGAGTTAGTAACCCCAGTTGTCAAGGACTATAAGTCCCTGGTAAGTGGAATCAGTTGTACCCAGGGTAAGGGAGTTAAAGAGGGCACCAGGTTCTGCACAGGGACATCTTAAGGATTTTGGGGGCCCTGAGCCAAACATTTTTTTGGGGGCACTGATTGGAACAGCTTTGAATTTATGATCCAATTTCAGCCTTTTCATGTTGTCTTTGGCTAGGTCACTGATACTGCACAGGCACACTAGTCCAAATTCTAAAAGTGTTTCCATCTAATATTCAGGGATAGTGGTGTGTGTTTTCAATATTGGAATATAACAGCAGCTTAATAATATTATTGCAAATGATCTGTGAGCCACTGCCATTTCTCAAATGTGAGGTCCTGTTTCGATCAAAAATGAACTTTTTATGGATGTTGTATGGTGCTGAAAAACTGAAACACAACATTTCTCTGCTCACTGTCTGCAAAAGACTCCCACACATCACCTATTAAAAAAACCAAACGAAAGTGGTATTTAAAACAATCCATCTTTAAGAATCATTCAAGGTCATCAGGGCAGGACTGTGTGGAGATTAGAACTGGAGCTATCAGGGGGCCTCCCTAGAAGACTGGGGCCTTGCGCCAGAGCCCACTTTGCCCATGCCTTAAAATGTCTCTGGTTTTGCAGCACTGGTATGCCACCCTGAGTGACCCAAGTAAAGAGATGATAGCAGGCGTGCCATTGCAGACTGCAGGAGCAATGCAAAGTGCGCCAATACTACTTTGCCCTCACCATGAGTGGCAAGGTCTCAGCACTATTTTAAATATATGTCAGTCACTGCTAAGGTAGGTCTCCTGAGCCCAGGTGGCAGGGTGCATTATATTAAAGGCGTGGACATATAAGAGCAAGCATAAATGTCCCTATAGGAGCCTCTTTCATTTAAGGCCTACTATAAGTGGTCAGGGGGCCATAGGATGACATGGGCTGACACCCGGGCACCCCCAATGTCAGATTTAATGTGGCATGCACCCAAGTGTCTACCTTAGAAGTTGCCCACCTGGTTGCTCCAGCCTTTCCTGTGCCCTTGGCTGACAGCCTGCAGCTGCTGCTGCTGCTGCCAAGGCAGTAATCTGACCTCCTGCAAGGAGGTGTGAACACTCCCAGGAGTTAGAAACAAAGGCCTGCCTGGGAAGAAGGTGTTACCTCCCTCCCTGACAGGATGGCTAATGAAGTGGCACATCAAGGCAGGAAAATTCAAAGCTTCCACCGCCTCTGACATACAAACAGGCTGCCTCCCAAAGGAGGAAACAGCCAAGCCCCTGCCCCCGGACACATTAGCACTTGGGAAAATTAGGTAGTTAGGAGGGGTACAACCCCAGATCGCTAGCCACACCCCTAGGGTGGGCCACCTGGTCTGTACAGCCGCGGATGGGTCCTGCCATTTTAAAAAGCAGCAGAATAGAGGGTTCTGAGTAGAAAGGGTGACACACAACCCTGGATGTAGTCACCTCAGGGGCCCATTGGCTACTCGCACCCACCCATACTGCTCCTAACTCTAGAATGTAAGGGACACCACCGGCACCAGAACCATGGATCTGCTTGAATTGAAACCAAGGACAAAGAAGAGACCCAAGTCTGCGACTTCAGGACCTTCATAAAGCGAAGGTGCAATAACCTGCACCTGTTGTAACCACCCTGCAACTGCATGGCTGCGACTCAGCCCAGACCAAAGACCAGTTCCAAAAGAAAGGAGGACCACTCTGCAAAGCCAAAGACAACTCCAGAACTCCCCAGCCTGCAGGTAAAGTGTACTCCTGGAACCAAGGAATCACTGACCATCTGGCCTGCTGAGGGATCACCCAGAAGTAAATGTTCTGATGCATTGTGTGAAATGTAGTCCTGACCTCCAGCAAGTTTCAGGTAGCTACAATTTCCCCTCAGACTCTAGGACGGTGAAGTAACCATAAGCTGTGTTTGTTGTCAAGGCATGTTGATAGCCAGTTTGGCTACCACTACCTTCGTTTGATGCTGCACCTCAAGGAAATCCTGCAGCATTTTCAACCAGCCACCTCAGTGGCCCAGTTGCTGAGCTTTTGCATCCCTTTCATCACATGCAACATCCAAGGAGCAAAATCAGAACCCGCTGCTCCTGCTTTCAACACCAGGGAAAGCCAGGACAACTCTGCACCAGGCCCTACGAGCCATGTAAAATTCAACTGACTGTCGGAGCCTGGTCCTGGGACCCGCATCACCTTAACCCCCAATGGTTTCCACTGAACTCAACCTCAAAGTGAACGAGTGCCACTAGTGTGTTTTCTTATTGACCCCAACGTTATCGTTTTGCAAGAGTTAAATGCACAGATTTATTTTTCCATTAAAAATCCATAACTCCAGTTATACTTATCCGATTGTCTTCATTTTAGTGTCTAAAATTATATAAAATTATGCTCTATTTTTATAAATTGGTGTCAGGTTTCTTTCGAGTCGTGTCAATCAATTATGGTCCTTGTTGGTACTCTGAAATGCGTAACACATGTTGCTCTAGTAAAGCCTGACTACACTGTGCCACACTACCAGGACTGAGCTAAGGATTTATTAGTATGACTCCAAAGGACCTACTCTTGGTAATGTGAAGGTATTACATGGTGAAGCCTAACCAGCCTCACTGCATAATACGCCACTTTCCTACAGTTCATATATAGGTATATCGGAACAACATATAGATATGATGGTACTGCATATACACATGAAGGAAGCGCATGTATATATGCAGGTAGAGCCTGCCATGCGTTCAATGTGTACATGTATGCATATATGAAGGCAGCTCATGTATGAATGCAGGGAGAGCATGTGTGTGGGTCTACATCTGTTTTTGAAGTGGACACAAAATGGATACATGTTTGGAGAGCATTTAAACTTGTATGGAGTGTGAGTGTATGCAGCGAGTTAGAGCCTGTTCTTATGCCAGACGCATGTATGTATGATGGTACACTTTTTATCCAAGAAGTGTATTTATTCACCATAGGAGAAATGCTTTATCTCAGCCTTATTGTTTGATTATGGGACCCACAACAGATTGTTAATGCGTCTGTCCAAGCAATGTAGTTTCATCAGCATCTCTCCTATACACCAAGAACCAGAGTAGGCAATATTCATAACTAATCATAGCACTCATATTCATGAAATTATAACTATATTAGATAATATTGGCCTGTGCCCACCATAAGGCTTATTGTGCCAAAGAAACATGTGAGCAAAAAAGACGTCTTCACTGATTACAAGTGGCCTAAAAACATGTTCTGCATCTTACTGAATGTTTTTTGGATAGTGTTTACATTGCCTTAAATAATTTAGCAATTCATAGCAAAAGTATTGTACTTAGTATGGTGCTTCTGAGATTAAAACATTATTCTGTGGTCAGTGAGCCAATGAGTCACATCAGTGGGTCTCTGGTGTCGCAGAAATGCACCTGATGCCAGTGGCGGCTCCTCTGCTATGGCGGAGGAGTGTCGCCCCGCTGCTTTCAAGCAATGCGAGAAGACGAAACATAACATGATAATAGCTTTCAGTTATTATCATGTTATGTTTCCTTTGCGGGCGGGAGGATGGGCAGGGCTGCTCTGCTCATGTAGCAGGGCAAAGGCGGAGTGGATGTGCAACGACTGGTCAGCCCTCTCGGGCCGCCCAAAGCATTCATGCACACTTTCCTGTTCTCCATGCCGGCTGCATGGAGAACATGCTGAGTGGCGTGTCTGCACTGCAGCGTTGTGATTGGCTTAGGGGAGGGAGCCTGGCTGCCTGCTTCCTGTTCCTGGAAGCGGACTCAGGAGAGCAGAAGCACAGAAGACGCGGGACCCAGCCTGACGGTAAGTTGTTTTTGGAAACAATTACATTTCTAAACCCCACTCCCCCTACGCGACACCTTCCACGACCCCCCCCCGCTACCACCGTGGCACCCACACCTCCACCTGAGAGTCATGATGGCCGCCCCTGCCTGATGCGCCCAGCCCGGTAACTGCTAGATGAATGGATGTATGCGTATGCGCTGGGGATGATTGTATGCATACCTAGGGTCGGACTGGGACAACATATAGCCCCAGGCACCACAATGAAATCCCCCCCCCCCCATTAGCGAAGCATGTAGCAAAACAAAATAGTAATATCAGGGAAATCAACAGTAAAAGCCACCTCACCTGGCCATAAAACCAGCCACAACTGCTAAAAAAAAAGTCCCATTCACTGATCTGTCAGACCAGTCCATCGGGCATTGACTGATTGCCCTATCAGCCAGTCCAACCCAGAGTATACCAGAAATGTGTCTTCATCTACAAGCAAAGGTGCTGGAACTATTGGTGTGGCTGGTGCTGCAGCACCCCCAGACCCAGAGGCAATTCAGAAAGATAATGGAAAACAATGTGGCCTTCCAATCACTTTTCTTTCCACTGCAGCGTTCGCTGTTTGTTCAAATGCAGTGAGGGGTCGGTCAATGGAAATTATTGTGAGCCCAGAAAACAACTTTGAACAAACCACTGTACATTTGCTTGTCACCTATATATAACTTTACATTGTGGTTTCATAAAGGTGGCAGTGGAAGCTTTTGTCACAACTGTGATCAGGTCCTCTGTAGGAGGAAAAGATGCTGTGTGTGAAAGGCACCAATGTTAAAAATAGAACACAACGATCCCCTGCACACGCTCAAAGTATTTTTGTCAAAAATATGTTTTTTTTAGCATTTTGACATACAGTACAACATTTACCAACAATGATGCATCATGAGCCAGGCATAAAATGTAGCATATGAAGAAAAAAAAAACAAGAAGGGATAATCGCCATTACCACAGAGTCCCAGATGGTATTTCAAGTATCCTAATAAATGGGTACAGCTTTTCCAATGTGTGGCTGTGGGACAGTTCTACAGTGAAATAGGGCAATCACTCTTCTGTCTTTCTTTTGCAACGGCGGTATCCTAAAACCTTCCAACGAGGAGACTAAAGCCCCTGAACTGGGACCCTCAAAATATAAAGGAAACAAAAGAAAACTCCCCCCCCCCCACCCCATCCAGTACTGGTGGTGGCTGTCCAATTACGGCGCATCTTCGAGTCGTAGTAGTCTCAGGTAGGTTCACAATTGAAACAGATGCATTGCTCTAATGTAGGCGGGGCAGACTGCGAACGGTAGACCCTTTGTAAGGAAGGCAACCAATGGACCCCTTCTATATTCGAAGTTTTTTATAATCATCTCTGAAGATGTCGGCCATCCTTTCTGAGCTTAGGAGTTTCCATAACCGGGAGTGCCATAGTGAAATAGCAGGGGCCTCTTTCTTCTTCCAGTCAGCCACTATCACTATCTTCGCCGCCCCAATGCAAGTCCACATAATGGTCTTATCTGCCTTGATTTGGTGTTTAAGGGAGGGGACACACAGGCCTAGGAGAGTTTCTGCCATAGTGGTCGGTATAGGATAGCCCAGCATATCTTTAATTTGTGCAAGAATTTCTTCCCAGTAAGGTCGTATCACAGGGCAGTCCCACCAGATATGTTGGAAATCACCCAGCAGCCCGCAGCCCCACCTACACATATCTGGTGAATTGGGGAATATCTTTTTAATCTTAGAAGGATAGAGGTACCAATCCATCATAGTTTTTAGGTGGGCTTCGCGTAGTTCTATAGAATGATTAAATTTCATAATATCGGTCCATAGTTCCAACCATTCCCTATCTGGTATGGTGCGTTGTAAAATCCCCTCCCACATGTTCATGTAGTGGGGTCGTGGAGTGTGCAGAGAGGTGAGAAGGTATGTGTAGGGATAGGAAATCACTCCCTTCATAGAGTCTACAGTTTGTACGTAGGTTTCAAATTTTGTGAGGGGGCAGGTGGCCGCCTCGCAGATAGTGGGTGTGAGGGCCCAATGTTTCAATTGAAGGCAATGGAAATATTCGGTGGGTTCCAGCCCATAATCCCTCATGCAGTTGTCAAAGGTGAGAATGTCGTAGATATGAAAGAGGTGCGTCAATGCCCTGCAACCACCCTCCCGCCATTGATCGAAGGGTCACTCCTGCATGGTCGGAGGGAATGTCGAGTTGTAGTGAATTGGTGTGTGTGAGAAGTTGGCCTGGCATATGCTGGTCACTAGTTATAGTAGCCACCTTGCACCAGTCCAATTCGACTCTTATGGTAGATAGGTTTAAGACAACCTTTTAAAGAAAGCTATCCTAGTGCTAGCTGTGGAGAGCAGCCTTCAGGCTAAGTCTCTGAGGAATGTAAAGCAGCTTGTTTTACCTTATAATCTCTTGAATTACCAAATGAAACGACACCACACAGGTAAATATATCAAATATATATGTATTTATTTCTAGACACACTCTACTAATCTCTTTATGAGATTAGAAGACAGGAACACATTCAAATATCAACGTTTCACAATAAGTTAAGCGCAAATATGGCTGGGGCCCTAGGGGCGTACCAGACCATATACTAAAAAAGAGGTTTAGGAAAGCCGACTTGCAGAGAGACTAGGCCTAGGGCCTGTAGAATCGCTGGGGCTTCACAAATTCACCCAAGGCAGGTAAGTAAAAGACCCACGGGAGACGCGTGCAGTGTGAGAACACAGCCGCGGGTTCCCTATTGATTTCAATGGAGCAAGTCGCGGTTGGATTTTTAAAGTTTTAGGGTACTTCGAGGAAGTCTACAAGCAAGCCACTTACAAGGTAAGTAATTTGAGGGCAAACACACACTAGGGCACCGGAGTGCACGAGTTACCTCACCCAGGGAAGCCGGGTGCATAGGTGTCTTTTGGTGTCGGGTCGCGTCGCTGTTTTCTATGGATTCCAAAGAAGATTTGCTGCTTGCGAAGACTGAAGAAGTGTCCGGTGGAATCCAAGGCTGGATTTAGGATGAAGATGACCTGAAAGCAGAAGGGACAGTGTTCACAGTCACTTGCCAGTGACCCGGGGCCAGGAAGATGGATGCCCACGGAAGTCGGTGATTTCAGGTGATCAAGAGTGTTTTGACTCTTCGCTCACGAGGACAAGGAGGCATCGACGATGACCAGCAGCTGGATTCGGAGTGTCCCACGATGTCTACAGCTTACTGAGGTGCCGGCAACTGGATTGGAGCCAACAAGCCTTGGCAACACCAAGTCTTGTGAAAGTGAATTAAGTCAATGGTGCAGACCAGCAAGTTCTGAGGGACTCACCCAGCAAGGGTAAGTGGGGGCAGGCCTGGAGCAACCAGGGGAGCCCTTTGGTTTGATCAGAAAGTCTTCAGAGGACCCACAAGCCAACGGGCAAGGGATCGCAAAGACGCCTCATGACGAAATGCTTTACAGAAGCCCACGGTCACTCGGGACAGGGTAGGCCTCTGATTTTCGGTGCACAACCTGCTGGAGGCTTCAGCCACAAATGGTCCAATGCACAAGTTCGTAGAACGTCGTGAAGGGATTGCACTCGACAATAGTGCACGGTACCCGGGTTTTGCTGTTCCTCGTCACTCGTGGGGTCCACTCACCTCAGCTCTGCTGGGAACTTACAATGGCCATCGAGAAGTCAGGAAATCCACTTCTGGGGCTGCAGGGACTTTGAACTCTGGCGGGAGCGGGAAAGATTGCGACCGTTGATTGGAGTTTTTGGTGCCTGCCAAGCAGGGGAGTCACTCCTTGACCCCAAGGGAGATTCTTCTGTCTTCCAAAGGTAGTGGAACGTCGAAGGACCAGGATTCTTCTTGTAAAGCGCTGTCCAGGGATATCTAGTTTGCAATGGCAAGGGTTCCCTATCTTATACTAAAAGAAATGGAGGGACTAGCTTTATGACCACTCCTCTGGGAGGGTCCCTTTGTCCAGTTTCGCGCCAGAGCAGGGACAGGTAGCCCCTGAACCAGTTTGAGCTGGCATATGCACAGAGGAGCCTACTGCTCCCCCAGTGCAGGACTTCAAAGCATCAAAGCACTCTAGGAGTGCACCCACCCAGCCCCAATACACTAAATCCTGTCTGGAAGGAGGTGACACCTCCCTGTGACAGGATGCCTATTGTTGGGCCTCCTCCACGGCGAGTTTCAGTCAGCAGCAGGAGGGCAGCCCAGTGTCTGTGCTGGTGGCATCCATTTTGTGATGCCAGGGCTCTTTCAGATTTCTACCGTGTTACCACAATGGGTACATGTCATCCCCTCTAGAAGGGTGGGATCATACTCCCACACCAGTTACTGGTGTGGGGGTATGATTCCAAGTTGTTTGACACCAAACACGACATGTTTTGATGCACTCATTCCAAAGTTAGCATTTACCGTTGGGTTATAATGTACTTAAGAGTATATGGTTTAACCGCATCCACAAAGAGTAGACTCTGCCAGCTGCAGAGGGGTCCTGCTCATGCAGAGGCACCCCCTCACATTGTAAACCAAGCACCCTGCCCTCAGGATTAATAGGGCCTGCCTTAGGGGTGACTGATTTATTTATTTATTTATAAAGTTTTATATAGCGCGAACAAGATCCCAAGGGATATCAGAGCGCTTTACAATCAAACTAGAACTGAAAACAACCACAAGTTAAAAACACAAATGAACCATAAAGTGCACGAAAATTCACATGGAAGTTATGTTAAACAAAGTACAGTGTAACGACAGAGGAACACAATATGTCAAAAAAAAAAAAAGAAGTATAGTAATAAATGTTGAAACAATGGAAGTAGGAACAATGTCAACGGGCCAAGGTGTTAGCCCAATTACTGAGGGAGTTTATTCATCAGGAATCTTTTGACTTCCAGTTTGAACACCGTTGTTCTGGTGATTCTGCGTATTTCTGGAGGAAGAGAGTTCCATATCTTTGGAGCTGCGGCAGAGAAGGCTCTGTGAGAGGTTCTCTTTTTGTTAAAGATAGGTGGTTTCAAGAGTAAGGTAGTAGCACTTCTAGAGACTCTAACACCACAAGATAGTTCAAGTTTTTGCGCCAAATACCTGGGCGTCTTATAGGTTTATATGTGTGTGTATGGTGAGATATAGGAACCTATGCCTCAGTGAGGAGTGCTAACACTACCTCACCCAGGCTGCAGTAGCAGGTCTGTGGTATCAGATTTAGTCCGCTTCCCAGGGGTGGCATAATACATGCTTCAGCCCCTGGTAGGCCTGTGAAGTACCTATGCCCTTGGTACCTAGGGTACCATAAACTAGGGGCTCATAAGGTACCACAGTATCCAATCACTAGTGCACCTAGTATGCACTCCAAGTTGTTTAGAGAGAACAGAGAGACTGGGGCCCTGATTAGCAGGGACCCAGCCAGACTATAGCCAGAAACCAGTGTTAACATCAGAAAAAAAGTGGGGGCAACATAAGTGCAGATCCTACTCTCCTAGAGTGTGTATGGCGATGGAAATGTGGTCCATTGATCATTGTTGGAGACAGAGTCCCATACTTTTAGGGTAGTCCGGGTAGGAGTGCTAAGATAGGCGTTTTTTGATCTCCTTCCTGGGCCTCCAGATTAGGTCCCAAATCGTCCTCCCCGCAATGGCCCGATCCATATGAAGCCAGTGCTTCTCCGATTCTCTTTTGGCCCATTCAGTCACTACTCGCAGCTGGGCTGATTTGTAGTACAGACCGAAATCTGGGAGACCCGCCCCTCCCTCTTTTCTCGGTCGTCTCAAAATTGAGAAAGAGAATCGTGCTCATCCCCCTTGCCAAATGAACTTTAAAACCATGGATTTTATTTTGGGGAGAAAGTCTTTGTCTAGTTCGACGGGCAGAGCCTGAAAAAGGTGTATGAGCTTAGGGAACACCGTCATTTTAACCGCATGTATGCGGCCAAGCCAGGATATAAAAAGTGGTTTCCAGCGTGTGAGATCTGCCTGGAGTCGCAGGAGGACAGATGGAAAGTTAGCTCTATAGAGTCCCTCTACTCGTGGTGTTAAGTGGATCCCCAGGTACTGAAGAGAACGGATAGTCCAGTGTAGTGGAGTGCATGCCCGAAGTTCCACGTTTTCAGAATCCGGGATCGTAAGGTTAAGGATATAAGACGTGTCCATGTTAACCTTGAAGCCTGCCACTGCTTCAAAGCGCGAGAGCTCTGATTGGAGTACAGAAAGAGAGGTGGCTGGCTCTGTAAGGTACAGAAGCACATCGTCCTCAAATAGAGATATCTTGTGTGTTTCTCCCCTAAAAGGGATGCCATGTATCTCTGGCGCTGTGCGGACAGCCACAGCTAAGGGTTCAATGCTGAGAGCGAACAATAGCGGTGACAGAGGGCATGCCTGGCGGGTACCTCTAGTCAGAGAGAAGGGAGCCGATAAAACCCTGTTTACTTGTACTCTTGAGCGAGTTTGGCTGTAGTTAGCCCGGACCATGGTAATAAATTTGTCATCAAATCCAAAATGTGTGAGTGTGGTAAATAAGAAGGTCCAGTCCACTCTATCAAATGTCTTCTCGGCGTCAAGTCCTACCAGTACTGCCTGGATCTGGCATAAGGTCATTCAGCCGCGCTGCGAGAACAGCCGAGTATAATTTCGCATCTAGATTGAGGAGAGCTATGGGACGGTATGAAGCGCACTTCTGTGGATTTTTCCGCTGTTTCGGTATAACTAGGATCACAGCCTCTGCCATCGTGGGGGTGACCGTACCCATCTCAGCCATGACATTGAAAAGGTGAGTACAATGGGGTAAAAGGTCAGGGGCAAATGTTTTATAGAATTGGGCTGTAAACCCGTCGGTCCCTGGGGCTTTATGCAGTTTGAGGGATTTGATAGCTATGGCCACCTCCCCTGACGTTATGGGGGCCGTAAATCTCTCATTCCAATCGGAGGAGACTTGGGGGAGCTGAAGGGTTTGTAGGTAATTATGTTGCGCGTCTGTGTCCCGTGTTTCTTCCGTATATAAGTTTCCGTAAAAAGAACCAAAAATATTTGCTTTGTCAGTGTCATTGTAGGTCAGTTCTCCCTGGTCATTCCGTATGCTGCCTATATATTCTCTCTCCCTCTTTTCCTTCAGCTGGCGGGCTAAGTGCTTGCCAATCTTGTATGCTTGTGAATATGAAAATTGGCGAAGTTTCAGGAGAGTGTACTCTGCCCTGTTGTTGTAAATGTTTCCCTCTCACTGCGGTGAGTGTGCGAAGAGACTCTCTAGTAGGTTTGGTTTTAGGGGTCGACTCCGCTAGTGAGAGCGCGGTTTCTAAATCTACTGGCCCGTATTTTGTTCAGGGCGGAGTTAAGCACAATGCATCGCCCTCTAAAGACCACTTTAAAGGCGTCCCAAGTATTGAACACCGAGGTGTCTGCGTGTACGTTCCTGGTAAAAAAGTCTGTGATCGTGTCTCTTAGTTCTGTGCATAGTCCCTTGTCTCTTGTGAGGGAAGCTGGAAAGTACCATTTGGGAGATGTAGCCGCCTGAAAGCTCCAAGACAGACAGATCGAGACCAAGCAATGGTCTGACACGGAGAGCGGGAAGATCTTCGCCTCTTGTAGGGACCCTAATAGGATTTGACTAATGAATATGTAGTCAAGCCTGGAGTACGTGCGATGCACATGTGAATAGAAGGTGTAATCTCTCGTCTGGGGATATAAAGTCCGCCACGCATCCCTAAGGCCCATGTCGTGTATATGTTGTTTGGTTTCTGTGGAAAAGGTGCCGGATTCTTGTCTATGCGAGTGGGTGCTATCAAGATCTGCATGCCATGTTAAGTTAAAATCCCCTAGGAGGAGTGTTGGTCCCTCAACAAAGTCCTGGATTTTCCCCAGTAGCATCTGTAGGAAGGCTGTCTGACCCGTGTTCGGTGCATAGGCCGAGATAAATGTGCACAGTCTACCCTTCAGAATGCCTTTGACCATTACCCAGCGGCCCTCCTTGTCTGAGTTAGTGGCAGTGGGCTGAAATTTCATAGAGGAGTGAAAGAGAATCGCGGTTCCCCGATATTTAGTGAGGGCAGAAGCTCTGTAGATCAGGGGGTAGTGTTTGTGACGGAAGCGGGTCTCCTCTATGCAAGGGAGTTGTGTCTCCTGAAGGGCTACGATATCTAAGTGGTGATTAGAAATATATTTCCACACTTTCTGTCGTTTCTGAGGCGAGTTAAGGCCTTTCACATTCCAGGAGCCTACTGTGACTGCCATATGTTTTGCATCGTCCCCCTCCGCCCTCCTGTAAGCCAGTGTGGTAATCTCTTGCCCCGTGCATCAAAGCCCTTGTGGGATACAGGACTGTGGGAGATCTGTTGTGTATAGTTTAGTCTAGAAGAAACGCACCTACATAAAGAGCCTTTAAAAAAGCCACCACCAGTCTCCCTCCTTTCCCAACGTCCCCGCCCAAAACCCTCCCCTTCCCAACAAACTCAACAAAAAAGAGAGTAGCATTACCAACGGTATCATGCGTCGGATCGATGACAGTTCTCCAACGATGGGTTGAAAACCATGTTGAACGCGTTGGGGGGACGAAAGGACTGAGGTCCCCGTCCGCGCCCGTCCTCTATGATCAAAGGAAGTGTTGTGCTCTTACATAATAGAGTCAGTACAAGCAGGCTGGTCCGGCTCGGCCAATTCTCGAAGGGCTGGTAGCGGTAGCCGGTCCATAGGCGAGTCCGAGGCTGGTCCTCCAGTCTAATGCCACGAGGAGTAGGGTCTTGCGGGATCGCAGATTTTTGCTCAGTTCGATTCCGTAGGTGATCTACAGCTATAACCCCTCTTGTGAGGTTGGCAAGACCATGGGTTTCAATCAGATCGAGGCAGCCAATCTTGAGTGTGGTGCGGCATCTCGGCATCCAGTCCTGAGGCCAGTGTTCGGATGTTCACGTTGTGCTCCCTGCAAGTGAGCATGGACCAGTGTCCCGCCCAGTGAAGTAGTACCTGAAGCGGTGGGTGCATGAGCCCCAAGTGCATGTCATTTATGGGTTCCTCGTGAGCTTGTAGACCAGTGCGGCCTAGCAGCGGCACTTCGCGCTGCTCTTTGGTTTGCGTTAGATGAAGGTTCAGCGTCGTCCAAAGGTAGATCTAGTAGGGTCAGCCCCTCTTTCAAGTCTGAGATGTGGCGCTGTTTGTTTTTATATTCGAAGCTTAATCCAAAAGGATATGTCCATCGGTACCTGATATTGTCGCCGCGTAGTCTTGTCGTGATGGGGCGAAACTGCTGTCGTCGCGCCAGAGTCGCAGGTGCGAGGTCTTGATAAATAATGCAGGAGTGTTCTTGGAAGGATACTACACCTTTTTTCCGTGCCGCCAGGAGAACCTTGTAGGAGTGAAATTTAGCGAGGACATCTCTTGGTCGTTTCCTGTCTCCTGGTGTTGGGTGTCTGACCCGGTGGGCCCTTTCCAACTTGATCTTAAGTAGTTGTGGACTGACAATTTCTGCGAATAGGCCTTCAAGGAAGGTTTCAAGGTCTGACCCCTACGCCCCTTCCTTCAGGTCCCGGATTCGTAGGTTCTCTCTCCGGGCCCTGTTTTCCAGATCTTCAGCTTTTAATTGAGTGGAGCGTAATTAATCTTGGAGCGTGTGCAGCTCATCTTGCAGGGCTGATGTGCGTTTGTCTACTTTTTGGGTCTGGGCCTCCAGGTCTAGTACTCTAGTGCCCACCGAATTAACATCCTGTTGGAGGGAGGCCAATCTCTCAGTGAGATCACTCTTTAGCTGGTCGATAGAGGCCTTAATGTCTTGGCCCAGTTCCGTACGAAGCTCCGTTTTAAAATCTCGCAAGGAGGCCATGAGGTCTTCTTTTGTGAGGGCCATAGCTTCTGCCCCCCCCGTCACAGTCCGGTGTCAGGCGTTTATCTAGAAGTGGGAAAAAAGTGGAAACCTTGGTCGCTGTCTTAGTGAGCGTTTTCTTCGGTGGCATAGAGGTGGGCCCAGCAAGGCCTCCGTTAGGAAGGCATGGGGGGCATTTCGCTGTAGTGGATTTCGATGCAGCCCTTGTGGTATGCAACCAGGTGGGAAGACAGCAACAGCAATCACGCTCTCCACCCGCTGCGAGAGTATCACGGCAGGCTCCCCAGCCACTCTGTAGGTTATCGCGTAGTGACCGCAGACCCTGGAACCTCCACTTTGACTATGTAGAGATATTGGCAGGAGTTGCGTTTAGTAGGTCGCGTGGTTTGCCCCGATGTGGGGGGGCTCCTTGTCACCAGAGCAGGCCACGTCTCACCCGGGGAGCAAACTAACCAACTTCTGGGATTAGCACAAAGGATGTCTCATCTTCATATTCACCAGCGTGGGAGCAGCTATATGCCTTTCAGTACTCGACAGTGCCCCATGTCTGTGAGTGGTCGGTACATCTCTGGGGGCGGCAGTTTCTTGTGGTGGTGTAGCTTATAGTGTCCTGGGTGGTGCGCTGCACAGCAATGCACCTCCTTAGTGAAAATCACAGCCTGGCATTACATGCAGCACATAAGGTCTCTCTCGCCGAGGGTCAGCCCTGACATCGCCGCCAACTTAGGGCCAGGCATGGTGCGCAATCCAGTCTCCCAGTGAGCGAGTGCCGCAAAGGCCCCCGCAACGGATCACAGTCCCATATATCTGTGGTGTAGCTCTCATGTATCGTCCCGGAGAGCGGACTCACCCCCTTTCTGTCGGCAGCTCGGCAAGATCCACCGGTGGCGCGTGGCGCGTGTAGCAGCGGGGCTAGTCGCAATGGATTCTCCAGTCACGCTGGTGCACCGTTATGTTGAAGGTGCCTCACCGGAGATCCTCGGGGACGTCAGATGTTCCAGGAGAGCGTTGTCTCACGGCAGGGTCAGTTCAGCAGGTATCTCTTGAGCGATCACGCGCCCGCAGTCCTCAGGGAGCGGCCGCTGTCATCTTGGGTGGTTTCGCCGGTAGCTCAGCAGGGCTCCGTAGTTGGTCGCAGAGGCGATTATGGCCAGGTTGGGTGAGGTCCCTGCATGCCACAAGGCTGGGGCTCTTCAGTGGTGGTGTCAGTGACCTCTGTAGTGGCGCACAGCGGTAGGTAAAGGATCGGGACAGCAGTCCGGACCGGGAGCTGAGACGAGCCACATCTACTCAGCCATCTTGCCCGGCCAGGACCCCCCCCCCAAAGTATTTTAAACAAGTTAAGGACAATGTAAGAAATGTCTTGCTCCGTTGCTTGATCAGATAACTCAATTTATTGTTCTTCTTGTGGGCAAACGTAAACAAGAGCCTTAGCCAACAAGTGTTTCGTGGCGTTCTACTGCTGTAAGTAGCGACTTCTTCGGGGCTAAAATCCCTTGGTTAGGAACCTTAATTTCGGTTGTAATTCCATCCTGAAAAGGATCCAAAATTCACAAGTTCTGGGACACACAAGACCATTTGTAAGGTTCTTGGTTTACGTTTGCCCACAAGAAGAACAATAAATTGAGTTATTTGATCAAGCAACGGACCAAGAATTTTCTTACGTTGTCTTTAACTTGTCTAAAATACTTTAAGCGTGTGCAGGGGATCCTTGAGTTGTTCTGTCAGTGGTTTTCCATGGTTTAGGGAGAGAGGTGGTTCTCGCTACCCCTTTGCACCGCACTCATATTACGCTATAGCTGAATACCTTTTGTGTAGTACCTAGGAGCGCCATTACCCTACCCAACCACCAAACGTGTAGAATGTTAAAAATAGCTCCACTTTTAAAGTTAACAATTAATAAAAATGAGGGTAATTTGGGCCTTTCACATGGAAGGCTACTTTGGAGTAGGGCTAGATAAAAAATTAACAATTATTGGCTATCGCAACCGGATTCATTAATAGTGTCTTTTAAATAACTATTTTTGATTAAAAAATGAAATGATAGGTAAGAATTCCTCACGATAATGCACCATTGAACCACATTTTCGCAAAAATGTCTTGGACAACCATCTCATCCACCTCCTTAGTTTCCACAAATGCATATGTCACACTTAAAAGTTTTTTTTCTTCATTTGCTACACTTGCTCGTTCAGTAACACCAGGATTTTTTTTTGAATTCCCAGAATTTTAGTGAACTGATGCCCCTGCCTAGCACTCCCAGTCAGAAATTGTTCCAGCACCACCAGTGGTTAATTTGATGAAAAATAAGTGCCAGGGCTCTCGCCAGGAGGCAGCTTGCACCAGCGCATGGCGCCACCTATAACAGAACCAACTACTTACCATGAAACTCTACAAGTGGGGACAGGATGTAGAGTAATGGGGAGAGGATGTAGAGTAACGGCCAGAGCTGCCAACTTTGGAGCTGGGGAACCAGGTTCGAGTCTCTGCATAGGCTCAACATCCTGTGAATCTGGGCAAATCACTCAATTTTCTGTGGCTTCCAAAAATGAATGTTGTCCATGAAAAGCGCTCCAATAGCTTTGGGTAGAGTTTGCACTATAAGCACAGGTTTTGACGATTAAGTGCCGGTGCCGAGCACCACCGGCTCAAATTAAGCACTAAATTGCACCACTGTATATAAATAGAGCTGGTTGCACAGAAATGCATGTAAGGAAAGAGAGTGCCCTTGTAGCGTGTGTGCTAGCACAGAGTATGTGTATTCATTCACAGACGTGCATGCATACAAGAAACACCTGCATGAGTTTATGCGCCGAGCATATGTCTGTATGCAGTGTGTACATCTTTATGTTCAGAAAACACATATTGTTATTTTGCACACACACATACAAAGGCAAGGAGTGAAAATGTGCATGTCGGCAATGTGAACTTGAAGGGGGTCACATGTTTGTATGCAGGAAGTGCATGCATGCAGAGACTACATGCATGTGTCAAAGGAGCACATTTGCGTTTAAACATTTGAATGTTTTTGTTCAAAGAACTATACCAATGTATAGAGTAAAATACCAAATATAAGTGCATTGAGAATTTCATATTAATATGTTCATATTGTCAATAAACAATCTAGTCTTCGGCATGTCTCAATAGGTTCGAAATTAGGTGCATTCAAAAAGCATTGTACTGTGGATGGATACTTGTTTTTTTTTAACTCTGCACATAGCGGTCTAATGTCAAGCTCCAGGACAGTTTTATGCGTGAGATCTACCTAAAGTAGTCCACGTCCCTGCCTCCCACGTGCAGAATGGACTCATGTCAGCTGGTCAGACAGAGGTTGCAGAGCTAATCGGCATCTGGAGACAGCACCTTTACCACCTACAAAGGGGAGCTGAAGCAGAGGCCATGAATGGGATGGGATTTGAGGCCTACCTCGGACAGACAGTCACCGCTGTGTGAAAGAGCTGCCCCTGATCGGGCATCGTGCAGGTCTATCACTTCTCCCTACAGGTCTCCGTTTGAAAGGGACCAGGGTGTGAACATGCTCGGGTCCGACATCTCTTCCCCCTGGACTGATCTTGTTGGAGAGGTTGAAGAGAGAACTTGCACCTATCAATGGGCAGAAACTCTGAAGGGGGCCGTGTCTCCTGAGGATGGTCAAAAATGGAATGGGCTTCGAAACTGAGCACATTCGCCCTTCTAGTCCCAATAGGTGGGTCACTTAAAAAAAACTCCCAGGCCAGAGGTGATATCATCACTGAGAGGCCAAGGATAGAATGGTAATCCAGAGTCCCATTCCAGTCCAGAAGCGATAGCTCCAAAGTGAGGCCAAGGAATACGGGTTGGACTGATATCAAAGCACCCCCCCCCCCCCCCCGAACCGCACACACACGTATACCTCACTGGAGACAAAGAACACGTACATATACACCAAGGCACTTATATTACGTCTAAGGTTAAGGAATTATCAGCAAATATGTGGCAACGTGTAGGGTGTCAGAGAAGAGCGGGCCCTGGGGAGCCCTGCAAGACAAGGTGGTAGGGGCTCGAGGCTCTCCTGCCACGGACCCCCGCAGCTTCTCTGCTCCCTAATCACGCGCCCCCTTTCATCATCAGCACTAAATTAACCGCATCCATTTTCCCCCCAGTAACATCCTAAATGGAATAAAGGGCCGCGCGGGCCTGAGTGCGCAGGCGGCGGGCTGAGGAGGCAGAAGGAAACAAATGAGGGCTGATTCAATCGGCCGGGCCCGTGTGTCAGGAGGCGGCGGAGATGGATGGGCCGCCGCCAGGGACTGCGGCTGAACTTTTCACCCGCGCACAGACAAGTGCGCGGAGAGAGAGAGCCGCCGCCATTTGCATTCCCCCCTCATCCTCCCCGCTGCTTCTGGCAGTCACCCGTGGAGGGTGCTGGGTGAGCTCTGGGGTGCTGGGTGGGTTCCAGCGCGAAGAGGCGAGGTTGCAAGGATTATTCGGATACTCTATTATATTGGCAGATAGGTAGCGCGTTTCGAACCTCCTACGAACCTAAAGCGCCTTGTGATTGTTTAGTAAGTAGTTACTCGGTATTTATCATTCATGTAGCGCTTCGTAACGTTGACAATGTCAAAGAGCCTCCTTTTCATTGGGTTTCTAAGTGTGGGGACCAGGATAGAGCTTCTGGCGAGAATATGTGCAAGGCTAAAACGCCAAAGTTCCATCCGGAGCTAGCATCAGTGCAGCAGGTGCAGTGGCACCGGGGACTAGAGGAACCAATGTAGTCGTCCAGAGCCTCAACACCGTGAATATGGCTGCACTGCCCACACAGCAGGTGGGGAGGGACTGGGGATGGGGATCCCAGGATCTTAACGGGGAATAGAGGCGATGGTCGTGTTGGAGGAAACTGGTGGCAAAGGCTGTCCATCCCTTAAAAATATTAATTTAGAAAGTGGAACAGGGCGCTTGTTGCAGTGAGTCAGAGGCCTGCCCCTTCTGCACCGGGAAGGTGGAATTTCAGCATTTATGGACAAGTGGTCGGTCATCTGTGGTGATGCTGAGGGCTACTGGGGGTGTTCATGGCTTCAGAGTGGATAGAGGCAAGGCTAGTGGGTTGGGGTACTTGAAGGATGTGTTATTCAGGACTTTTCTGAAGGGTGGTCGGTGCATGGATTACGGTGACCCATGGAGCATAGGGGAATAAGATATAGGAGGCTGGAGAGTTCTAGGCTGGGTAAGTCAGGGAAGTGTGGCCAGGGGCATTGAGACAGTGGAGGGTTTAAGGTTTCCAGTGGAAGCAAGAGAAAGAGTGGAGGTTGGGTGCACACTCAGGTTGGGACATTCAGGGTTTGCAGGGTGGGATGGGCGTACAGATGCAGGGCATTAGGGGCCTGGGTTCTGAGTCTGGCACAGCTACTGCGGATGGTGTTGGAGTATAGGAATGCTTGCGGTCTTTATCTAGGTACCTATATGTAAATGTCATGGTACTTATAGAGCGCACTGTCACCAGACGGCCGCCTTGCGGTGTCGCCTATCGGTTTCCTGGCGCTGATACTCATACCGCTGTGGAACCCCTCCTGGCTTTCCCTGTGAAGTGTCCACTCCTGGGCACCCCCAGGGTGAAGCCAGGCATCCTTAGCGCTGTTGGGGCCGGTGTGGAGGCTAAGCAAGCTATTGCCCAGAGTTGCAGCGTGGGGCACATGATTAGAATAGGCACAGAGGCGAGAATAGATAGGTCCGAGGAAATTGAACCCGAGCCCCGCCGAGGCGGGAATCGAACCCTGGTCCCTGACCAGAACTCTGCATCAGGGTCTGCCGCTCTAACCATTGAGCCACACTCCTGCTAATAGCAGTTACTCGTGTTCGCTCCCTCAGCACCGCAGTTTCTCTGGCATTTTGATCGGCTACGTCTTTACCCATACTTATTTACTTTATGCATATTCTCTATTTTCCCTTTTTATTTCCCTCTCTGTTCCTTTGTAGCATTAGTTTCTTGCCCCTGTTTTTATTTCTCGTTTTGTATTTTTTCGAAAGTTGTGTTTTGTATAAAGAAGGGGCTATTTTAACGCTGCACTGAATTAGCCCATTCCTTCTGAGGTTTCATATGTATTGACCAATTTGTAACTGAGGGGAGGGCGGGGGGTTAATAGGTTTCTTTTTTTATTTTTAAGAAGAAATAAAGGTTTTGTACTACTCTACTTCTGTCCTCATTTTGTTGGTGTAATCAAATGTCTAATTATCTTGAAATTACAAAATCTTTGTTGTACTCAACCTGTAGCAAACAATATTTTTGATGTTTTTTCTTCAAAAAATCCCTTTTTTAAAAATGTTTTTATTTATGTATTCCCTTTTCTCGTGTCCCTTCGGTCTGTCTTATTCCACTCTCTCCCTTCCTCTTTTGCATCTGTCCTTCTGGCCTTGGCTTCCATGTATTTCAATACACGTCCTTCATTTATGCAAATATCTCCCATGTCTCTACTGGCAGCGCGTTCACACCTAATTTGATTTTGAGCAGGGCGGCCTGTGATTTGTATGCGCTAACTACTGGGCTCCCTCTGGTCTCAGGTATCAGGATGAGAGCAACAAATCATTAAAGCGCAAACCGCACTGGTGAGCTGCACCAAGAGATGGATGAGCAATCCCCGGACGAGCGCGTGCAGTCCCGCACCATGGGAAGATGGCGTCTCCTGTTACTGGACCCTTCCATCGGACCAGGAGTAACACCGACTAAAGAGAAACAGGCTGAGGTTGCCGACAGTGCGCTACCTCACCGATGCCATTTTGCAGATGATTGCACAACAATGGACGAAGAAAATGCAAATTACCACACACAAATTAAGCATTGCATGTTCCCTTGCCAGTGGTGTGACAGAAAATGACGGGCCACACTGACTGTGGTAAGGGCTCCTCAGCCTCAGTCCCTAAGCCTGGCCTGGTGGCTCAGTGGACTAATGCGTCTACTGCAGGGGCCTGTGTTTACCCCCATGGTCACAGATTCAAATCCCGTCACAGATTCAAATCCCAGTGGGTCCACTCAGTCATTTTCCATCTGAAGTTAATATAATGAGTACCATTGAGTTGGGTAACAATAAACATCTGTTATTCAGCACCAAGATACCCTTCTGGGTGAACTGCGCTTTACACATACTTATGTTATTTCTCCCATATCTCGCAGAAATTCATAAACGATGGGCTGGATGGGAGGCCCTTTGAAGGTTGCTCCAACACCTAGGGGCTATTGTGGCCTACCTGTTTGTTCTTTACATTTGCATCATGCAAGAACGCCATAGGTGGCTCTTTGTGTAGATGCTGGACGTCACGGACAACATTGTACAAATGAACAAAATTGGAAAGCACTGTACCAAAAAGTGAACAGCATTTGTAACGCTCCCCCCCCTCCGCCTGACAAAGCGCTTCTGGATGGATGAGTAAAAAAAAAAAAAAAAGATCTCTTTATTTGGTCACTATTGACCATGAAAGTACAATAAAATCACATACCGAGATTTCACATTTCAATAAAATCGTAATAAAATATCACATTTAGGCTAAAATATTTGCCCTCCTTAAAATAATAAATTAAATTACTAGAAATGACCCTACAGAGTTGGTCATACCCACATTTTGCATTGCCTTTAAGAATCCCTTAATGCCAACCACATCTATACTAAGCAATCAAGGTGAACCTGCATCAAAGTCACAAACATGGATCACAATTCATATTTCTTCCTGGGTGGTGGATGAGTGAAACTATACTCCATTTATTGTGATTAGTGGGTAAGAGTACACATTCATAATGTGGTTTATGTGGAAAGAGTTTTGGTGTTGTGGGTGAGGTCCAGAGGGTTGGTTACATTATATTACGGTGAACTCTTAGGTGCTCTTAAACGTGGAGTAAAGCAGAGAACAGTAAGCAATAGTTACAGTTTGCATTTCCTTACTACTGTAGTAGCCTGGATAATTTGTTGGTTGTGGGGATTGCCATGGTGCAGGTATGCAGAGCTGTTATGGGAAGAGAACAGTTTCTTAAGTGAGGGCTAGATTGGTTTTTAGGTCTCGCCTGACCCAGCGCATGCGCTGGTCTGGCGAGACATTTTGTGAGGGCTCCAAAAAGTGCTACCAGGCCAGCCTAGAGCTACAGTGCATGTGCGCGGGCGTCGCGCTTTACCGCGATTAATTTCACATTCGCGGCCGCTTTGATGTTCGATCGCGATCGCAATCACTTTCACTTGCACGGCCGCACGGCCGCTTTGCATAGCCAATAGGTCTCGCTTTTGGGACCTTATAAGTATTTAGTTATTCAACTGTTGCATGGCTAAACACTTATAAGGTCCCAAAGGCGAGACCTATTGGCTATGCCAATGCTTGTCTAAATGTGTTTTGGGGAGATTGTTGCTATTTTTATGGTAGAACTAGCTCTGGTTCACTGCTACTGGATTCTAGAAGCTTGGTCTTAAGTTGTGCCAATGTGTGGGGCTTGTTGGATTGGTGGTGTGTACAGAGAGGTTTCCTTGCATGTATCATAGGCCATCTGCTTGCAAACTGGGAGGTCTTTCCCACCTACCTGAGTTGCAGGTAAACTTGAATATTCATTACCTTTGCAGGCAGTGAGTTAGACAGCTTGGCTGTCTGAGCATAGAACCCATAATTTCCTTGAGCGCATACAGTAATGCAGCTTTCTTCCTTCAAGAGGATAACTGCTTTTGCCCCAGGAACAGAATGGAAGTTACAAACAGACAGGGAAGAAAACCCTGCACCATGACTGCAAGGAATTGTTACTAATACTGATTGTATTTTTTTATTTTTGGAGTTTTATACTGTGCAAACTCGGCCCGAAGCCATCAGCGCGCTTTACATGAGCACTAGTTACGTTACAGACGGACACATTCCTTTTGTTAAGCATAGGGAGGTTCCCTAGCGAGACTCGAACCTGGTTTTCCAGCTCCGAGGCCGACCGCTCTAGCGTTAGGCCACATCCTCTTCCCTGGCAGAGCTTAAAGTGGGATCAAAGAAGTTCGGGGGTCTCTAAAAGGGGCATGCCTATGGAATTAAGGGCGTGGCTTCGACATGTAAACTCAATTTCTGTGATTTGCATAGTGTGCCACCTAACCTATATTTTAGAGTGTCTAAGAGCTTTCTGTTATTGTGTGCTGATATCAAACACAATTTTTGATATACACCTAAAACCAGCCAGGGCCATTGGTTTGTCAATGATTGATAGGTATTTAAGATAAAGCTTTATACAAAAGTAACAATTTACATGGAAAAAAATACAAAGAAAAACAACACACTGGAAATCGCTAACACTCTTACTGAATGTAAATTTAAGTAAAACATGTGAGCTATAAACGGGAACTAAATCACTGACATTAATTACCTTAACGTTTTTAGTGTTCATTGTTCAGAAATCGATCAGGGTTTCTACCATAAGCTTAAGGACATGAATACAGGGCCTGGTTGGGACACGTTTCAATGTCTGTTTTTAATTACTACTGGGTCTGAGACCCGAATGGACCCGGCTCACTTAGAACTCTGACTCCTGGTTACTTTTGTCTGGATGACGAGAGAATGGGAAACTACATTGTGCCCTAGTAGTGGGCACTGGATGCACATAGCTAAAGCTAAATAGCTCCTTTACCTCACCCCGCTGTTGCTTTGAAACTATAGGCAGTGAGTTTTCAACATTTACTTACAATGGGAGCATTGCCAATCCAAAGGCGTTTAGGGATTGTGTGGGATGATCACAAGGCAAACAGGAAGTGATGAGTAGCATGAACAGACAGTGCTTCCATACTTTTGTAGCTAGATTCACTCAAGCCATGCACCCACTTCCAGGGCACAAACACATGTAATCACTATTGTATTAATAAGTCTGTGCAAGTCGTTTCTTCTGGTACTTTGGAAGAGTTCCCAAGAGCGGACTTTATGATGGATAACTTCACCTTCCTTTTAAGATGAACATCTTCCACCAGGTCTTTACGGGTAGTGTTTATAGACCTTGACTTTTTTGTCATAGCCAAATGCATTCTGGGTGTTATACTACTGTTTTGCTTCCATGGAACTTAATCAACTCTATCTGTAATCAACGATTTGTAAGGGAAAAGTTTAGGACCATAGGCAGTGCCTGCAATGACCCAGACTTAAGTGACCAGCCTATCTCAGTTGAGCCCTCAGAAGTGTCGCCATGGCTGCTCTTGCCCTAACATGGGTACCTACTGAAATTCTTCGACATAGCTCCTAAAAAAGGGAGGGATTAGAAAGTGGCAGGCCAAATATGGCCCACCATAGTGAATAGCAGGGTTTTCTGCCTATCAAGACAGAGAAGAAGAAAGAGACCGAAGGGGAGAATAGGAGGTTCCGATTACTTAAAAACTCTCCAGAAGTCCAGCAAATTGATGTTTGCTCCTGGAACAAGAATCTCTAACAACCTCTAACAAAAAAGCAGCAGCTATTTTGAGCCTCTGAACACTACAGAGAAGACTGAAGTAAAAAGACAGCACTTTTATATGTTTGGGTAGGTTTGCATTTAAATGAACTTGGATAATTTTTGTCTATTTTCAGGATTTTAACGTATAGTCATCTGTGTGTGTGTTGATGAACATATCTCTGCATTCATAACCAGTTAAATAATTGCAATGCTTTGCTCAAAATAAATAATCTTCATTAAAACTCAAAATTAGAACAATACAGACATATGAATAAAGACAACTAAACCTAAGGGGGGGCCTCCCAATGGTCTATAATAATAATAATCTACATTTGTAAAGCGCGAACAATCACCCGTAAGGGTCTCTGGGCGCTGGGGGCCGCCGGGAAGATTAAGCAAGCTAGTGCCCAGAGTCACTTGGTGCTGGGCTAATCTGCCACCAGCGCCGGGAATCGAACCGTGATCCCCAGATTCTGGAGTCAGTGGCCGCGGCGCCACACCTCCTGGCAAATAAGGGGATACAAAAGAGCTAGTTTGAATTGGGTTACGGAGTGAGTGTTATATTATTATAAGGTAAAGTACCAAGGCCAGATCTGGTGGCTCAAAATACATCCACTCAAGAAGTGCTGTAGAATAGATTGTAGTGGTATGGCATGCAGTGGCATAGAGAGAAACAGCATAGAGTGGGGTGGCATTGAGTGGTGTAGAGTAGAGTGGCATACAGTGCGGTTTCGTAGACGACAGTGGCCTAGAGTGCAGTGGTGCAGAGTAGAGTGGTATAGAGTGGAATGCAGTGGCGTTGAGTAGAGTGGTAAAGAGTAGAATAGAGTGTCTCAGAGTAAAGTGACATGGAGTGCAGTGGCGTAGAGTGGAGTGGTGCAGAGTAGAGTGGCATAGAGTCCAGTGGCGTGGGGTAGAGTGGAGTGGTACAAGGCAGGGTAGAGTGGTTTCGAATGTAGTGGCCTAGAGTAGACTGGCGCAGAGTAGAGTGAAATAGAGTGGAGTGGTGTAGAGTAGAGTGGCCTAGAGTGCAGTAGTGCAGCATAGAGTGCAGTGGCGTGGTGTAGAGTGGAGTGGTACAAGGCAGGGTAGAGTGGTTTAGAATATAGTGGCGCAGAGTAGAGTGAAATAGAGTGGAGTGGTGCAGAGTAGAGTTCAGTGGTGTAGAATACAGTTACGTAGAGTGCAGTGGCATAGAGTGGAGTTGAGTGGCGCGTAGTGGCTTAGAGTAGAGTGCAATGGCATAGCATGCAGTGGTGCAGAGTTAGTAGAGTGCAGGGGCACAGAGTGAAGTGGTGTGGAGTGGGGTGCAGTGAAGTAGCATAGAGTAGAGTCGCATAAAGTACAGTGGTGCAGAGTAGAGATGCGTAGACTGAAGTGGCGCATAGTGCAGTGGCATAGGGTAGAGTGGTGCAGAGTAAGTGGTGCGGCATAGAATGCAGTGGTTTAGAGGAGAGTGGTGCTGAGTTGAGTGGCATAGAGTGCAGTAGCATAGAGTAGACTGGAGCAGAGTAAATTAGAGTGGCATAGTGTAGAGTCGTGTAGAGTTTAGTGGCATCGAGTGGTGTAAAGTAGAGTGGCGTAGAGGGGAGCAGTGCAGAGTGGAGTAGAATAGAGTGAAGTGGTGTAAAGAGGAGTAGTGCAGAATAGAGTACCATGGTGTAGAGTGCAGGGGCGTAGAGTGGAGTGGTGCCGAGTTGAGTGGCACAGAGTATATTGGAGCAGAGTAAATTATAGTGGCATAAAGTAGAGTTGTGCAGAGTTAAGTGGCATAGAGTGGTGTAAAGTAGAGTGGTGCAGAGTAGAGTGGACTGATGTAGAGTGGAGTAGCATAGAGTGGAGTGGTGCAGAGTAGAGTACCAAGGTGTAGAGTGCACGGGCATAGAGGGGAGTGGCATAGAGTGCAGTGGTGTAGAGTGGAGTGGCGCAGAGTAGAGTGGCGAAGGTTGCAGTGCCTTAGAAGAATGCAGCCAAAGGCCTAGATCAGAACCTCAGTTCAAGCTCTAAAGGGTCCTTAATCTCTGAAGAGAAGCCACTCTCATGGGTTTTGTCAATGTTTCACAGAGGCAACGCAGCAGAAACTATGTTTTATGATATTTGGGGGATAAGAAGTAATGTTGCAGCCTTTATTTAGAAAGCACACACACATCACAGTCACACTGTACAGTACAAGAATATGTATATTTTGTCCCACAACAACTGACCTATAGATTAACTGATTTGCTTACATTGTTGGGCAAGGAGTGGGAGGGAAATAAGCAACATGAAAACCGGGCAGGTGGGAGGAAATAGGAGCTATATGTGAGATAGACTGAAATCACAAGCACCCATATCGAGTTCTTGAACCCCTCCCCCCCCAAAAGTAGCTTAAAAAACGGGAGCAGTTGAAGGACACAAGTACTTGGTCCATGCTCCAGGGGAGGGCCAAACACAAGAAGAGGATATGACCCACACATGAGGTGGGCAATCCACTCAAAGCTTGAGCTAGGCTTGAGCTTGAAGCCTGGCTCTGGAGCAGCTCGAGGTCCTGTTACAACCTCCAGCCCATGACGAGCCGAGCTTTCATGTGGCTTCTGCCTGACTCCCTCCCGTACTCTGGATGTAGTGTTAGGGCCAGAGCTGTCGACTTTGGACCTGGGGAACTGTTTGAGTCTTGGCATAGGCTTAACACCCTGTGATTCTGGGCAAATCACTTCATTTCCATAACTCTACAAACAGTAAACAGTGACCTTTTGTAATGAAACAGGTGTTTGAATAAAGCGCTCCAATACACTTGGGTCGAGTTTGCGCTTTATAAAAACTGCCGAAAGGTGCCTAAAGAGGTAAAAACGCTATAACAAACTGGGCTAGTACAGGGTTTATTGTTTTGCCTCTTAGTTCATTAAAGGTTCATGTTTAAAAATGATCACTTTGAATAAAATATTTATCAGTGCTATAATCAGAGGTATTAATGTCAAAGTTCCACATGCTAAAGGAATACACTTGTTAAAATTTTGAAGTTACTTTATTATATTTTACGTGATGTTTGGTCTGTGATTTACATAGCAAACATTTTCTGGGCTCGGCTAGTGCATGGTATCTAAGAACTGACCCAAACCCTTAGCTCAGTTCGGGCTCAGCTCTCTGTTGGCTCGCCCACCTTTAATGACATGACAAATGGGAGCAAAGAAAAGGAGAGCGACACTGAAGCTAACCAATGGAGGCTATGGGTGGGCTGTAAACCCACTGTATATAAACAAAATATCTCGCAGAGACATCGCATGCGCCGTCTAGACGAAACCTAAAGGTAAGAGCATTATTGCCTCTTTACCTTGTTCCCGAGGGGGCTCTAACTTTTTAGGTCTCGCCTGACCCAGCACATGCGTTGGTCTGGCGAGACTTATTGAGAGGGCTCCAAAAAGTGCTACCAGGCCACCCTAGAGCTACAGTGCATGTGCGCGCACGCATGCGCTTGACCGTGATTACTTTCACTTTCCGCTTTGATGTTTGATCGCGATCACTTTCACTTTCGCGGCCGCACGGCCGCTTGGCATAGCCAATAGGTCTCGCTTTTGGCACCTGGCATGGCTAAACACTTATAAGGTCCCAAAGGCGAGACCTATTGGCTATGCCAATGCTTGTTTTAAATGAGCTTTGTGTGCAGTCTCGCTTTTTGATAAAAGGTCTAAAATCTGAATTTCCACAATGGCTACACACCCCTTTAAAAAATAAAACTGCTTGTCCTGGTTCCAAGTGTCTAGGCGGTCGGTCTCTCTTGTCAAACGGTTATTTTCCATTCTTGACGATGAGAATGCCGCTCTTCTTATAACTGAAAGAGATCCCTTGAACCTCTCTTTGACTTCACATTTGGTGTTTTTTTTTTGCATATTTATATAGCGCGAACTCGACCCGAAGGTATTGGAGGGCCTTACATAGCACCGTATTTACATTACACATTCAGGCACGGGGAGATTAAGTGATTTGCCCAGAATCACAGGATGTGGACGCGACCTCGAGGCTCGAACCCTGGTTTCCTGCACCAGAGGCGGCAGCGCAGCCGACGGACCACATCCTCTGCTCTAGGTGCACGCCTGGCCCAGGTTCATGCTGTCATTAGCGCCTGAGGTCGGATGTCACTATTGTCTTCTCTGTCCGGGCTTCAAAGTCCCATTGGGTTTCAGTTGGTGACGTTGCAAAACAGCAAACTGATCCCGCGCTCCCAAAAAGACATATTTGGACAGGTTCCAAATTATCCATCCATTAAAAAGATCTTCAAATAATCACATTATTTGTCAATATATACAGTCATGATCGTAATTTATATGAAATCACACTTATTAAATATTTTATTTGGTGATTTGTCTTTCCTCCCCAACCAGTTAACTCCTAGGATGTTATTTATGGAACTTGTTGGTTGACGTGGATGTCAGGAGGCTGCGACAATGGAGTAGACAGACAGCTCCCTGCCTCTAGGCTCACAGCCGGGAGGAAGCAGACGTCATTGCTCCTGAAAAGTGTGTATAAGACACCGGGCAAAGAGAATTATTAGCATCCCTGGGGTACGTGAAGTCCCGGAATATTTCCACATGTACCGCACACAATGTTTGTAGGAACTAAGGGCTCCGCAGGGGTGGTCATCCCCCCCCCCCCACCCCCCACGTGAGTATCTGGGCTTGTGTGATGCTTTTGATCAGGAGCTCCCCTCCTATTAACAATCTGTTCGTGACTATAAACCTTGTGTACTCTGCCTCATGACTGAAGATTCAGTTTCTGTAAGTGGCGTGGGGAACACTGGCTGCTAAAACAGTGCACGTGGTGCACACACGATTTCAAAGGAGAAAGATATGCAGTTGGCCTAGAAAAACAAGCACAGGCAAAGCCAATAGGTCACTTATTTAAAAGTGAGGGGCATAGAGGATAGTGGAGTAGATTTGTGTACAGTGGAGTGGCTTAGGGTGTTGAATATTGCAGTAGCACAGAGTGGAGTCAGGTAGAGTGGCTTAGAGCAGAGTCGACTGGTGTAGAGTGCATTGGCGTAGAGTGTGGCAGAGTATTGTGGTGTAGAGTGCAGTGACATATAATTCAGTGGCATACAATGCAGAGTCGTAGATTAGAGTGTTGCATAGTACAGTCCAGTGGCACAGAGTACAGTGGTGTAGAGTAGAGTGGTGTAGATTGCAGTGGCGTAGAGGAGTACAGAGTATAGTAGTGGAACACAGAGTATAGTGCGGTAGAGTACAGTGGCGTAGAGTGGAGTGCTGCAGAGTGCATTAGCATCTGTTGAAGAGCAGAGTGTTGTAGAGAGTAGTGGTGTAGAGTGGTGTACAGTGACATATAATGTCATGGTTTAGAGTGTCGTAGAGTGCAGTGGTGTAGAGTGTCGTAGAGTGCAGAGGTGCGGAGTGGTGTAAAGTGCAGAGGTGTGGAGTGGTGTAAAGTGCAGTGGTGTAGAGTGGCATGGAATATCGTTGAGTGCAATGGTGTAGAGTTACCTAGAGTGCAGTGGTGTAGAGAGAGTAGAGTGCATTGAAATAGAGGGTTGCAGAGTAAAGTGGTGCAAAGTGCAGTGGCCTCAAATTCAGTGCCGTACGATGCAGCGTTGTAAAATGCAGTGGCATAGATTGGAGTGGTGAATAGTATAGTGCAGCTGCGTAGAGTTCAGTGGCAGAGTGCAGTGGTGCAGAGTACAGTGGCAAAGAGAGCAGTGGTATTGAGTATATTGGCTTAGAATAGAGTGGAGTAGAGTGGTGCAGACTAGAGTATAGTGGGGTGGCATAGAGTGCAGTGGCGTAGAGTGGAGTGCTGCAGAGTGCAGTGGCGTAAAGTGGAGTGCTGCAGAGTGCAGTGATGCAAAGGAGTGGTGAAGAGCGCATTGGCAGGGAGAGTGCAGTGTTGCAGAGTAGAGTGTTGTAGACTGCAGTGAGGTAGAGTGGCATAGAGTGCAGCGGTGTAGAGAGCAGTGTCAGCTCCTCCGCTAAGGTGGACGTGCGTTGCCTGACTGCGCAAAAAATACAAATAAAATGACAATAACGTATCGTTATTGTCATTTTATTTTTCCGATTGCATGCAGTCAGTGGCGTGTGTGGGGCGGGGTGGGGTTGGCCAGAGAAGGGAAGGAGTGGTTTGCACTCCTAAACTGCGCACAAACTGTTTAACCATCCCTCTTGGACCGACCAAACAGGTAATACACACTTTGCATGTTCCCCACCAGGCTGCATTACACAGCCTGGTGAGGAACATGCACAGGCTCCCTGTTCCAGTCTGAGCGCCGATCCATGGCGCTCAGACCAATAACAACACTGCACTGCAGCATTGTGATTGGTTTAGGGGAGCCTGTCTACCGGGTGCTTCCTGCTGCTAGCCGAACTGAAGAAAGGAAGAAGCAAGAGGATGCAGGGGAGCGGCGGCCGGCTGGCCTTTCAGAAGAAAGTGTGTTTTTTTTGTTAATTAAACCCGCCCCCTCATCTCCACCCCCCCACCATACTCCCCCGCCCCACCAGCCCATTCCCGTAGCAGCCGCTACTGGTAGAGAGTAGTGCAGTGGTGCAGAGTAGATTAGAGTGGCATAGAGTATATTGTCAAAGAATGCAGTTTGCAGAGTGGCGTTGAGTGCAGTGGCTTAGATTCAGCAACGTAGACTAGAGTGGTGCATAGCAAAGCCAATAGGTCACTTATTTAAAAGTGAGGGGCATAGAGGATAGTGGAGTAGATTTGTGTACAGTGGAGTGGCTTAGGGTGTTGAATATTGCAGTAGCACAGAGTGGAGTCATTAGAATGGCTTAGAGTAGAGTCGACTGGTGTAGAGTGCATTGGCGTAGAGTGTGGCAGAGTATTGTGGTGTAGAGTGCAGTGACATATAATTCAGTGGCATACAATGCAGAGTCGTAGATTAGAGTGTTGCATAGTACAGTCCAGTGGCACAGAGTACAGTGGTGTAGAGTAGAGTGGTGTAGATTGCAGTGGCGTAGAGGAGTACAGAGTATAGTAGTGGAACACAGAGTATAGTGCGGTAGAGTACAGTGGCGTAGAGTGGAGTGCTGCAGAGTGCATTAGCATCTGTTGAAGAGCAGAGTGTCGTAGAGAGTAGTGGTGTAGAGTGGTGTACAGTGACATATAATGTCATGGTTTAGAGTGTCGTAGAGTGCAGTGGTGTAGAGTGTCGTAGAGTGCAGAGGTGTGGAGTGGTGTAAAGTGCAGAGGTGTGGAGTGGTGTAAAGTGCAGTGGTGTAGAGTGGCATGGAATATCGTTGAGTGCAATGGTGTAGAGTTACCTAGAGTGCAGTGGTGTAGAGAGAGTAGAGTGCATTGAAATAGAGGGTTGCAGAGTAAAGTGGTGCAAAGTGCAGTGGCCTCAAATTCAGTGCCGTACGATGCAGCGTTGTAAAATGCAGTGGCATAGATTGGAGTGGTGAATAGTATAGTGCAGCTGCGTAGAGTTCAGTGGCAGAGTGCAGTGGTGCAGAGTACAGTGGCAAAGAGAGCAGTGGCATTGAGTATATTGGCTTAGAATAGAGTGGAGTAGAGTGGTGCAGACTAGAGTATAGTGGGGTGGCATAGAGTGGGGTGGCGTAGAGTGGAGTGCTGCAGAGTGCAGTGGCGTAAAGTGGAGTGCTGCAGAGTGCAGTGATGCAAAGGAGTGGTGAAGAGCGCATTGGCAGGGAGAGTGCAGTGTTGCAGAGTAGAGTGTTGTAGACTGCAGTGAGGTAGAGTGGCATAGAGTGCAGCGGTGTAGAGAGCAGTGTCAGCTCCTCCGCTAAGGTGGACGTGCGTTGCCTGACTGCGCAAAAAATACAAATAAAATGACAATAACGTATCGTTATTGTCATTTTATTTTTCCGATTGCATGCAGTCAGTGGCGTGTGTGGGGCGGGGTGGGGTTGGCCAGAGAAGGGAAGGAGTGGTTTGCACTCCTAAACTGCGCACAAACTGTTTAACCATCCCTCTTGGACCGACCAAACAGGTAATACACACTTTGCATGTTCCCCACCAGGCTGCATTACACGGCCTGGTGAGGAACATGCACAGGCTCCCTGTTCCAGTCTGAGCGCCGATCCATGGCGCTCAGACCAATAACAACGCTGCACTGCAGCATTGTGATTGGTTTAGGGGAGCCTGTCTACCGGGTGCTTCCTGCTGCTAGCCGAACTGAAGAAAGGAAGAAGCAAGAGGATGCAGGGGAGCGGCGGCCGGCTGGCCTTTCTGAAGAAAGTGTGTTTTTTTTGTTAATTAAACCCGCCCCCTCATCTCCACCCCCCCCCACCATACTCCCCCGCCCCACCAGCCCATTTCCTTAGCAGCCGCTACTGGTAGAGAGTAGTGCAGTGGTGCAGAGTAGATTAGAGTGGCATAGAGTATATTGTCAAAGAATGCAGTTTGCAGAGTGGCGTTGAGTGCAGTGGCTTAGATTCAGCAACGTAGACTAGAGTGGTGCATAGTAAAGTGCAGTGGCATAGAGTGCAGTTATGTGGAGTAGAGTAACGTACAGCGCATTCGCATAGAGTGCATCAGTGCAGAGTAGAGTGGCATAAAGTTCAGTGATGGAGAGTGCAGTGTTGCAGAGTAGGCTGTCGAGTTCATGGTGTGGAGTGGTATAGAGCGCAGTGGCAACAATAGATTGTTTCAGAGTAGACTGACATGGTGTAGAGTGGAATAGGGCAGGGTAGAGTGCAGTGGGGTAGAGTAGAGTGGCGTAGGTTGTAATGCATTGAGTAAACTGTTGTAGAGTAAAGTGGCACAGAGTGCATTGGTGCAGAGTAGATTAGAGTTGCGTAGACTGTATTGGCATAGAGAGCATTGTTGCAGAGTGGCATAGAGCAGTTTAGCATAGAGTGCAATAATGCAGAGTAGAATGGTGTAGAGTTCAGTAGCGGATAGTGCAGTCTTGCAGAATAGAGTGTCATAGAGAGCAGTGGTGTAGAGTACAGTGGCACTGAGTGCAGCAGAGTGGATTGTTTCAGCGTAAAGTGAAATGGTGTAGAGTCAAGTGGTGCAGGGTAGAATGCAGTGGTGTAGAGTAGGGTGGCGTAGGGTGCAATGGCATAGAGTAAAGTGGCATAGAGTGCAGTGGTGCAGAGGTGATTAGAGTGGCATAGAGTGTATTGGCATAGAGTGAAGTGTTGCAGAAAGGCATAGAGTGCAGTGGTGCAGAGTGCATTGGCAACGAGTGTTGCAGAGTATAGTGGCGTAGAGTGCAGTGGCACATAATTCAGTGGCATACCATTCAGTGGCTTCAATTAGAGTGGCGTATAGTAGAGTGTAGTGGCATAGAGTGCAGTGACATTGAGTTATGCAGAGTAGAGTGGCATAGAGTGGTGCAGAGTAGAATATAGTGGTGTAAAGTGGAGTGCTACAGAGTTCAGTGGCATAGAGTGTTGCAGAGTAGAGAGGCATAGAGAGCTGTGGTGTAGACTACAGTGGTACAGAGTAGAGTGCAGTGGCACAGAGTGCAGTTGCGCAGAGTAGATTGTTTCAGAGTAGAGTTAAATGGCGTAGAGTGTAGTGGTGCAGGGTAGAGTGCAGTGGCATAATGTTGAATGGCATAGAGTGTAATATCCTAGTGTGGAGTGCTGCAGAGTGCATTGGCATATAATGCAGTGTTGCAGAGTACAGTGTCATAGAGTGCAGTGATGTAGAGTGGTATAGATTGTCGTAGAGTGCAGTGATGTAGAGTGGCTTAGAGTGGTGTAAAGTGTTGTAGAGTGCAGAGGTGTAGAGTGTTGTAGAGTGCAGTAACGAAGAGTGGCATAGAATTTCATAGAGTGCAGTGGTGTAGAGTGGCATAAAGTACAGTTGCATAGAGTGCAGTGGTGTATAGAGAGTAGAGTAAATTGGAGTAGAGTATTGCAGGGTATAGTGGTGTACAGTGCAGTGACATCAAATTCAGCGGTGTACAATGCAGCATCGTAGAATGTAGTGGCATAGATTATAGTGGTGCATAGTAGAGTGCAGCGGCATATAGTGCAGTGGTGCAGAATACAGTTGCATGGAGTACAGTGGCTAAGAATGCAGTGGTGTAGAGTAGAGTGGATTTGAGTAGAGTGGTGCACAGTGGTGCAGAGTCGTGTGGTGTAGAATGGTGCAGAGTAGAGGATAGTGGAGTGGCATAGAGTGGAGTGCTGCAGAATGCAGTGGCATATAGTGCAGTGATGCAGCTTAGAGTGGCGAAGAGCGCACTGGAAGAGAGTGCAGTGATGAGGAGTAAAGTGGTGTAGAGCACTTTGGCATAGAGTGCAGTAGTGCAGACTTGAGCGTGCAATGTAGTGAAGTAGAGAGTCGTAGACTGTAGTAGTTTAGAGTGCAGTGGCGCTGAGTAGACTGTTTCAAAGTAGAGTGAAATGGCGTAGAGTGGAGTGGTGCAGGGTAGATTGTAGTGGCATGGAGAGCAGTGGTGCAGAGAGTATCAGCATAGCGTGCAGTGGCGCAGAGTGCAGTGTTGCGTAAAGTGAAGAGGCATAGAGTGGAGTTGTGCAAAGCAGAGTGGAGAGGCTAGACTTGAGTGGTGTAGAGACTAGTGGTGTAGAGTAGAGAGGTGTAGAGTGCATTGGCACAGAATACAGTAGTGCAGTATATGGAGGCATTGAGTAAAGTTGTATAAAGTGCAGTGAAGTGTTGCACTGTGGAGCAGAGTGCAGTGAAGTGGGGTAAAGTGGAGTGGTGCAGAGTGGAGTGTAGTGGCATGCACTGTTATAGACTGGAGAGGTGCATAGTGGAGCATGCATGGTGTGGTAGTGCACTGCCATTACAGACAACACATTTGCAATTAAAAAGCCCATTACATTCACACAAACAGTTTTACTAATAAAACTAAAGAGCGCACATACAATAATCTGTGGCAATTGCATCAGTTAGTGTATTGATTTGTTTTGATAATAATAAAGTACTTGTTTTAACTTCAGAATTAACAAAAAAAATTGCTTCATCTGTCCTTTCCAAATGCTGATATATTCTGAAATATTCGCACAGTTCATTTAAATGTTGTTGTGTAGCAGAAAAAAAACCTTTCCAACCGCCCAGTGTCCAGCAAGATTGTCACATAAATTCTCTCACTTTGAAGTCAGAGAAAGAATAGTAAACACCAAGGTCCCTCGGAAAACAGAGCCTGACATTTGACCTCATATTTACAGGCTTATTTACAGAAAGGAGCACTGGTGGAAATTACAAGGAGAGGTAGTGTGAAAAGGCTTTTCTCCTTGGGAGGGACAAGCAGAAGCTGAACAGCCTAAAACAAAAAAAGGCAGGAAATTGAAAGCCAGGAAATGTAAGTTGCAAACCACAATGCTAATAGTAAGCAAGCAGTGGAATTCATTCCTAGGAAAGCTTTCTGAATGTCCCCAAGATGTCTTTAGCACACCAGACAGCTCTGCTGTCTGGTAGGCTTCGAGCTACCAAGGAAATTATCAAGGTACCAATAGTCCTATAATCAGGGTCACCACAAGATTATGCACAAATACTAAATTTTAGACGTAGGCCTAAATATCACATAAGTGATATCTGGTTGTAATTTTGCAATCAAAGCCTGCGTATCACTATCTCAGGAAACACATCAAGTAGAAAAGGGCTGAGACATATGTGCAGTGGGACAGAAGGCGAGGATTTGCAGCACAAGCTTGATCCGGATGAAGATTTGTGAATTCACATGGAGTAGGTGGCAGCAGTTCCTTTGAGAAGATATCCATTTATCAAAAATAAAATGGTAGTTTAGTATTAACATATCGAATAATGGAGAACTGATTTATGTAAATCCATGTGCAGTATTGTGGGATGCACCATACATGCGTGAGACTGAGGCACACACTCTGACGCACTTCCTGGCTGAGCCCTATGACAAGTTCTATGCATTGCAACCTCGAAACATCCATTTTGCTGAACTGATCCTGTCATCATTTCACTCTATCCAGATATGCTTTAAGAATTTCAATCTAAATTTCTTCTTCCAGCAGATTTTCCATTTCACCTGGGATGGTGTGTACCTTTGACACATATGAGGTCCAAACAAATAGTTTCAAACTGGCTTAATTTTGTTTTATATTAGACCCCGATGGTAATTAATGCATCCTTCGCCAATTTTTGAGCTGGGGTAATAGACGTCAATCTTAAATACTCTTTTATGGTACTTACTGCACAATTCTCAAGAAGTGTTTTTTTTCTAGGGCTTTCAGTGTGAAAGGATTAAAGTTCCAAAAGATTTAGAGGAGAAGCAATTTCCTGGCAGAACAGCGCCTACGGGAGATCCCCTTTGACAGCACACTAAGAATGTGCATTATTAAACAGGAAGTGTTACAATGTTCCCTCATCCTTGCTAAATTCAATCTTACAGCTGGTTAGTCTAGAGATTTGTTGTTGATTCTTAGTTTGTGGTGCTTCATATGAGAGTGAAGAAGGTGGAAAGAGGCTAAAATTAAGTGAAATTCTGCAAAATTCCAGTAAAGCCTCCCAGCGGAATAAATTTGCAGGCAAGTGATAAACCTGTTCAGTGTGCAAAATGTCTTCTATAGGCGTATTTTACTGGAATATGTATACATATATACATATATATATATATCTGCAACAAAAGAAGCAGAGACCTCTGGGTAGTTCCAAAGTTTAGTTGGAGAGCAGCTCCTGTATAGAGCACCCTCAACACCAGCAACACTCTGAATCTGCTCACCTCAAATGTCTGTTTTTCTAGCAGAGTTTTTAATCCTAGGATTGGCACAGTTCCATCCATGCTAGGCTAGAAAGGGGATACGTCTTTTGCTATTTCTAATCCTATGTTTAGAAACGTTGCTAGGAAAACAGACGTTTGCACAAAAGCCAATCAGTATACCTTAAATAAGTAGCAAAAGAAACCGAGTGACCGGCAGACGGTGGTGTGATATACTTTAAAAGACCCATTGAGAATGTGTCCGAGAAAGTAGACAAATGCAATCATTTTGATAATGTAATGTATATTCTGTAAATAGATTGTTTTAGAGTGTAGTGTTTGATGATAATTGTACTAAACAAATGGATCATATACAGCATATGAGCACTATAGAATAGAACATCTTTTTGGCACAGAGGAACAATATACAAAGCACAAGCGAGTTAATGGTAAGCTATAACATCTACGTGGGCGATTTAGGTGGTGTAAGAGAAGGGTCGACTAATATTTCCAGAGGTTTGTATATAGCCAGACCTTGAGCCTCAGGAGAAATAGTGGATCCCCACCACAGAGGTGGACATTGTCTTAGTATCTTGCAAAGGCAGACTGTAACTGAAATTATGCCCAGGAGTGACACGACAGCGTTCAGTGGAAATGACTTGCAGATAGTAGCTGTCGTAAACCATGGTGTGTGGGATATTTGTACCTAGAGTGGGAGAAAGGGGGAGTTTCACGTATTCTGGGCACACCTATGTCCGGTGAAAGGTCTCCTAGCTAGTAAGTGCATGTGAACCTCTAGACTCTTTGAGTTTTTTGAGGAATATGTGGTGATTATTTTGTGCACCCTGTGTGCTGGTACACACCAGGTTTTAACTAACCAGAAGAGGCGTGAGGCCCAGCAGAAGCTCACGTAACATAACATAGTCATCTTGGCTGCGTCACCAGAGCTGCTCAGAGAATGAAGGGTCTGACACTTCTTCTGTCTGCCCAATGAAAATATAAAATCCAGTTTCTATATAGTGCCTCATACCGGCATCTGTGCCTGCTTCAAAACATGGCTAGTTAGTAGAAGTGGCTAAGCCAGATCTGCCTCTAACAAAATATCTTGCTGGGGCTTGCCCCTTCTCCCAATGGGATTGTCTCCATAATACAGCCAGAAGAAGCATGCCATGGCAATTTCCTATTCTCTTCCTAGTTACTGAAACCCAAAATCTGTTGAACACAGTGCAGATGGGCAGATATCTACAATCTACTTTTTTGCTTGAAATAAAAGCAGGACACACCAGTGATAGTCTATGGTTGTGGTAGATGGGACCTTGGTGAAGATCAGATCATCAACAAGGTTTGTTCCAGTCATAGATTTTACCTTGAAACTTAGTCTCTGAAATGGAACTTGAAATCCTCCAGCAAGACAAGGTTGCAGGGTGTATCCTCTCAAAGTCGGATCGTTTTGGATGAGATCCTACAGAAGCTGTTGGTTTTGGCAGTAAAAGATCTGATCTGGCAATGCCAAATTTTATGCCAAGGAAAGTCCTTGCATGTCAGAGATACTTTTGGTGCCTTTGCCTGGTGGGACTTTAACTCTTTTTCGGAATTCATAATCCTCCATTGGGACAAAGTTGCAGGCTGTAACTGATGATAAACTGTACAAGGCCGGATACTATGTCGCTAAGGGCCAACTGAAATGGATTTGCTGTTGCAGAGACGCTCCAAGTGGGCGAAACCTGTTTCTTCAGTTTAGCGAAGTTGCACCTTGATTGGATTGGCGTTGGTGGTTAGTTCTTGTTCTCTGGAGGTGTGGAAGTGCAACACTTTTCCAAGTCCCAATTTTTCAGAGTTGTTAGGAGAAATTCAGTTAGACATTGTTAAAGGCTCCAGGTCCTCAGGAACAGTACTTTGGGGTCAAGATTGACTGTAGTAGAGGTCACTAGTAGGGTCCAGTTCAGGTCCAGTTGCTACTGGTCCACTGTGCACTTCTGGGTAAAGGCTCTTTCAGCTTGCAGTGCCCATTTAACTACACAGGAGGCCAGCCAACTGTCCCTTGGAGTCTACTTCTTTGTCTAAGACTAGCCCTTCAGGTCCCCTCCTGGGATCGACAGTGGAGAGATGGAAGAAAGTGAGCCCCTCCAAGAACTCCTACCCACAATGCAATAGATGGTTCAGTTGACGGAGGGGTGTAAAATGTATCGTTGGCATCTGCTGGTAGGTAGGGGTAACTTTTGGCTCCTCTCTAATCAATGGGGTACATTTACCAGGGAGAATCCTAGGTACTTTTGCAGCAGTAGCTCTTTACCCTACTGCACACAATCCCACAGTGCACCTTACTTCCTAAATCCAAAATGGGGAACCTCTCCTTTTTTGCACAGAGCCTTTGTGCCCACCCAGAAGTGTGGCCAGGGAAATAAGCAGTCCCTTCCACAGCGATAACTCAAAAACGGTTCTTGAGGTGACTCCTCTCCCACTGGCTTTGGTGCCAGCCTGGCAACAAGAACAAAAGGGTATCTTCTCCAAGTCTCACCTTACATTTACTCAGTTTTACACGTGAATGAAGTTCTTGGGTCCACTCTAACCAGTCGTACTGAGTGGTGAAGAAAAACACCTCCCTATACAGGCCATTGTTTCTGGTTTGGGAGCAGTTTTCAAACCTTATTAAGGTCAAGCACTGCCTGGGCAGCTGCTTGAAAGTCTATTCAAATTGCGACCCATAGCTTCAGGCAGCAAAAAATATTTACTGAAAACCCAAATTCATCATTGAATTGGATTTTAGTAACAGTCAAAAAAGTGGTTGAATTATTTTCCTAGTTTAACCCAAATCCAAGATAGCAGAATTAATATTTCAGGTCCTTCCCTAGTGTAAATAGCTATTGGGGTAATGTCACTTTAGGTACATGTTAACATTACATTCTACATGTCTCACTTTTAAATAAATCACGCCTTACCTTGTGGGCTACTTATCAATAAAGGGAGATTTCTCCATGTCAAAAAGGTTATTTTGAAAGGTTTGAGTGGAGGTTACTGGAGCAGTCAGGCTACACAGGTAGGCCTGAAGCCATGTTTTCTCTGTCGCACTAGTAGATGGAACAATAAGCTGCAGGCCACAGGTGATAACTTTACATACCATGGGTGTATTTTTGCACCATACACTATGGCCTTATAGGAAATGTAAACATGACACATAGGAGTTAGCCAGGTTTACCACATTTTAGGGGCCATAGTACATGCACAAAGCCCTGACTAAAACTGTTCCTTTACACAGAGTCACCAAAACAGCAGCATCAGTCCAAAAAATGGGGGTTATCACATCAAAATGGTCTCTCTCTTACGGCATGACTACTCCACCGTTTACTCAGGACTCCTCCTATTCATTGCCCACTTGACGAGCTAGCCCTCAGAAGCAGTGGCAAAATGAACATTGCAACACTCTAAAAACCTAACATAAATACTTTTCTTGTTTTTAGCACACAAGGTAACAGAGTATTTCATTTTAATTATTTTATTTTATTTTAATATTATGTTGATAGTTTCCTCTGCTATCACACATTTCATGTCACCTTTTTAGTCGAGTTTTTAAATGACATTGTATGCTGTTCGAGACTTCCCTGATGTTAAATGCTGTTGTATCATATCCATGGGTGTGGCTTGTACTATTTAAAGCCCTACAGCGTATGAATACATTTTAGAAGTTATGTAAATTAGTTCTCTGGATTTAAGGGATTGTAGAAAAAAAGTGACAATTAATTTAGTGACAATTACATGATTGGTTTTATGAGACTTTTGGGAACTGGGCTAAATGAGAGGAGCGAGACAGCGTTGAAGATGATCTACATTTCCTTAAATTTCTTTGTAGGGGCTTTGCCAGGAACCTTATAGTATAACGTGTCCCGTAATGTTAATCTGTTTCTTTATACGTGATCAAATAGAAAAAATATGATATGTTCTTGCATTTCCTCCTTGGGGATGAACAGAGTTGCAGCTATTTAATCCAAGGTGCAACACAACGTGCACAGGTAAACCATGGTGAGTCGTGTTCTAGACTGCATACAACTCTTAATACCACTGACGAGCACATAAACCGCTCGAATTTGCATCAAGTTTTCGGATGCCATTTCAGAGTGAAAGAATGGTGGATCTAGTTTGTCCAATGTTTGAGCAGTTGGGGAGGTGAGTGAGATTAAAGACAAGCTTCAAACATGGCGCATAAACAGGGCCGGCTTCAGGAGGGGCGCTGTATTTAGCAATATCTTATGATTAGAGAGCTAAGGGGCACTTTTGCCCGATGGTAGTGAGAGACAGGGCCGTTTCTAGGTGTTTTGCCGCCCTAGGCGAGAATTGAAAAATGCCGCCCCCTCTCTTTTACTACCACCACTCTCTCCCCCTGTTATCCAGGCTAGAAGAATTAATGCATTAGATATTCCCTAACTCATGTTTTTTGCCGCCCTCCCCCTTTTGCCACCTTGGCGGCCGCCTAGTCTTGCCTAATGGTAGAAACGGGCCTGGTGAGAGAATCCGAGGAGGCAGTCATGGGGCTCGGAGGCGCCAGAAGTGATTGTCGCACCGGGTGCCACCAGCACTAAAACCAGCCCTGTGCATAAACATGAGGCGTTGAAGAGAGTGTGAGGATAGATGGACTTGTGTATTTCTAATTCTTTATAAACTTTCTCATCTGTATAATGACAGCATACAGATGGGAAAAGTCACTTTTGGTGCTCTCCTGAATTACATTTGATTACCAATGTTTCTTATTCTCCCTGGAATCAAGGAAAATGATCTGCAGCCAGTACATACATTTTGGAAATGAGGGATGGTCAAACACTGCAGTTGATATGCTGAGGGTTCCTGTAGATTGCATTCTGTGCCTTTAGGTAGGATGGGGGGCTTGGCTGCCCCCCCCCCCAATGCATTCTCCTGCTTAGCATACTGGATGATGATCCACTTGGAGCCCTCTCTTTGCATTGATAGTTCTGTTAATGTTACAATTGTTTTCATACTCACTTATGTACGCGCCACGTTTGATTGCTCCTCCCCTTGTAGACCCGTTCCAGCGGGAAGTGGGTAGGAATGGCGGTAACCATGACTGATGTGCCGACAACTTGTATTTGGAAAATCTACACTGAATGCTTTGAGAAGCCACTCCAATGGAGGCGTGATGACAAAAGTTACAACAATGTGATGCCCTGATCTGTACTTGTGTGGTGATGTGAAAATGCGAGTAAAAATATATTAAAAAAGAGGGGTGGTCAAAAGAGGGCCCAACTTCCAACATAATGCTCTTGTTTGGATATAGATGCAGATTTTGTGGCTGACCCGGTATCAAAGTCTGATGCCTCCATCTTTGAAGTTGGCGCGTCTTGCTATGAGCAGCCAGCGTGTGGTTGTAAGGCACATGTGATCTGAGCTGCATGGTGGCTACCTCTTACTTCTCTGTCATTATGAGAGGGGCTTCAAAGTATAGTTTCTTGTCATTGTTCAGGTGGGAAACATAAGGCTATAGTTCCTTGAACTTTGTGAGAGCACGGAGAGATTCGCCACAGAAATCCCATCATGTAGAAACTTTATGTCACCACTTGATTTACTTAGGGTATAAGAGAGGGATCAGAGTCCATAATATCCCTAAGATCCTTACAAATGCTGAGTGGATGGTGGCAGTCTCACGTCGGTTGGTCGTTGCCGGAATTATGAGGGTTGATAGTTCTTCCAGTTGCGTCATGCTAGTATCTCCTTTTTTTTAAGTACTTCACTTCAGTTGCTTTAAGTCATCTGTGCGCATTTCTTGATGGCATTTGGTGCATGCATTTGATTTGCGTGTCTTAAACATAATTGTAGTATGTTGTGTGGTGACCAATGCCATTTCAGTGCTGTGGTGGTCCAGTCTGATAATACCAGAGAAAGTTATTTTACTCAATGAGTGCAGATGTTTTATAGAGATAGAGGAGAGAGGATGTAGCCTTACGGCTAGAGCGGTCGACCTCGAAGCTGGGGAACAGGGTTCGAGTCTCGGCAACGACGCTAAACATCCTGTGATTCTGGGCAAATCACTTAATCTCCCCGTGCCTCACAAAAATGAATGTGTCCACATGTAACGCAACTGGTGCTATGTAAAGCGCGCTGATACCCGATGTCTAGGGTCTCGTTCGCGCTATATAAAACTCTAAAAAAGAAAAAAAAAGATACTACCATTAGTCATTATTCATTTACTTATGTAATTATTCATTTTGCTAAGGCCACTTGCTTTGTTTTTTGGTTACTTGTAGGTGCAGCGTCAAAGGTTTTGGTGCAGTTGAATTACTATTTAGAGCGTTCACGTGCCAAAATACAACTTTGTATGGAGAGACACAACTATTAAATTCAGAATCCTGCATACTGTGCTTCAAGTGCATAAAGACTGCCACAGTATTCCACAAATAGACTCAATTATGCTCATGCACTGCAATCATAAGTCAGGTGCAGACTAAAATGGCAATGTAACTAATCATATATTGGGGACCAGCTCTTCTACCCTAGCATATACATTATATGCAAGCCTGACATGCTGACCGCAGCCACATGCTGAGGCACTGCTATAATATTTCAGCTGTATCCTCGCGTGCCAAGATTCTATCAACTGATGCTATGTAGTTTCACATACTTGTGTACAGATGTTAAATACTAGGTACAGGTCCACATGGAGCAGGGCCCGAGCACCGCTGACATCTACCATTCTGGGGAGGTAAGTCAATACTGGGACCAAGATAGACCTGATTACTGCATGGGTCAAGCCATGGGCAGCCAGGATCTGCTTGAGGATGAACAGCAACATGATGAAATACTTCCAACTAGGACACCCATCTTCCAGGCACATGTGCAGGCCAAGCTGCCTCTCATACCTGCTCCCGGTAGTCTAGTGAGTTGCATAAGACTTTCTAGTGTATTCCACCAACACGTTGACCATTACCATCTTGCTGCATTCTATCACACAGCCTCCCAGAAGAGTCACTAAGGTCCCCATCTGATTCTCCCTGGCCACACCCAACAATCTTATCACCCACTGTGCTTGTCGCTGCCCAGGTTTCTTCCGTAAATGGACATATATCAACCAAGCCCTACACATGGCTGCCCAATTACCTGATTTCACCTCACATCCTCAGCTCACCCACCAGCTCCTCCTCTTACCTTAAAGGTCCCCTTCCTTGTTGCTTGGTAGAGCCTGGCCCTGGAGTCACTGACGCCTCGTGGAGCGCAGGTAAGGCTGCCGCCTGCTTTGCTTCCCAGTTCGATAAGATCACTTCACCTGCGGTAAATAACTTCACGCTTGTGCCTTTGTTCCCTGACCTGCTAAGAATGTTAAAAGAGCCTAGATGCAGTTTAATTTGCTGTGTGCTCCCTACAAAACAACATGTTCATTCTCAATGTAAGCCGGGCCATTCTCAATGTGAGCCGGGCCAGCCACAATAGAGCAACTTTCAGCTGGGTCACAACTCCATCACTCTCCAGAGTATCCTGTGGAAGGGCGAGGCCTTTGTAGCCCACCAGGCTCGGTTCCTTGTGTTGTGCTACATGTGGGCAGTGTGAGAGCAGCCCAGAGAAATGTAGACTTACTGTGAGGCAGCATTCCCTGCATTTCCCTCTGATGCCCCTTGTTGGAGTGGGAGGAGCCTGAGATGCAAGAGGCACCACATATTGAGGGCTAGCTCTGCCGCAGGGGCCATCTCTTCCGCTGGACTCTAACCAAGAAGCCGTAGGTGGTGCACAGCTATTTCATGCACCAATGGTGCCCTTTGGGTAGGGGCACAGCGTGTACCAATGAGCTCCCAGACACACCTAAAGGTGCACTTGCCCAGAATTGACTGCGTGCTAGGTCTCCATTCACCCCAGTCTGTGAGAAGGCCCTAAATGGCACATGAAGGCGGGTAGAGTCTGTGACCACGCTCACCATAGTGGAGGCTTTCAGGTGTCCCCTAGAAGGTTGGAAATCCTATGCGCAGAAACTCAGAGAACCGGTCCGGACAACCCCTCCATCTTTCCTTCCTGCAATCGCCAAACTGAATCAGCGTTAAGAACTTGCAAATAGCTGAATCCAATAGTAGCAGCTAGTATGTAGAAAAGAGACAGGTTTTTATTAGATTCCTAAATGTTAGTAATGTCAATTTACTACAAGGTTAAAAGGGAAATGTACTCCACAACCTTGCTGCGGCCGTGCCACCCAGGGTGACTCGTTTCAATATGCCCACCTTTCCTGATCTCAATTTGCACCTTATTAGATAAAAGAAAAATGTTGTGGCTAAAAGGCTTGTCTTTCTTCCACACAGTGTCTTATGCACCCAGCGTAAAGCTTTAAAGCGTTCCCTTTGGGCAGTCGATAGCCAATGCAATTGATTCAAGCCAAGTATGATGGACTCTGATGTCTTCATATTAAGAATTAATCTGGCTGCTTAATTTGAGACTAATTGCAGTCTGTGCAGGGATTTGCTGGTAATCCTAATTATATTGAATTGTAATAATCCAATCAGGCTGACACAAAAGCATTTAAACTATGGGATTCTGTGAGGAGTTAAACACATAGATGATTTTTCTAAGTTCCCACATTTGAAAGAAGCAGCTCTTTACAACAGACTTCAAATGATCCTCTCTGGAAAGGTGAAAAGAGATTTATTTTTTACTACAAATAAGGCTCTATGGCATAGATGTGCATTGAGCTTGCCCAATGAGGTTGTGACTATTCACCAGTTTCATGATCCTTCCTCGGGTGATTTCTACGTTGGCACTTACTAAATCTTGTGAATCCATATGTGGGTGCACATAGAAGCTTAATCTAGAATCAGGATCATGACATTTGTGGGGATATCACATCATATGGATTTTGCACTGAAATATGCTGACAGTAAAAACCTGTATTGTATAAGAGTATTCATATACAGGCACATGCATCAAAAGAAAAACCGGTCGCAAACGGGCAGATTCTCAGAATCTGCCCCTTTGCGACCGGTATTTTTGCATTTGGGATGCATCATCCCAAATGCAAAAATCGCAATTTAAGTAATCTCTAAATTGCGATTACTTAAATTGCGATTGCATTTAAGGAATCGCAAATTGAGATTCCTGCAATGCATTAAAGTAAAAAAAATAGCGATTTCGCTAATGGGGGCGCAAATTACCATGAAGTTGAACTTCATGGTAATTTGCAGAAACTATGAAAAATGTACTAAAGTGCATTTTTCAAAGTTCCATTTTACACACACACATGCCCTTGGGGCATGTGCGTGTGCAAGATATACTCATAAGCTGATTTCAGGGGTGCAACAGGGTGTCCTTTTGACACCCTGGCACCCTTGGAATTGCATTCTCAATTTGCGATTCTCTAATTGAGAATCGCAAATTGAGAATGTCTTCCCATCCTATAGGCCTCTAGGCCCATAGGAATGAATGGGGAGGTATTCCTTAATTGCGAGTTGCAATTTGCAAGTCGCAATTAAGGAATGTTTAGAAATCGCTATTTTTAAAGCGATTTCTACATGCATAGGCTTTTGCGATTCCTTAATTGCGATTCCTTAAAAATCGCAATTAAGAAATCGCAAAAGCCAACATTGATGCATGTGCCTGATAGTGCTTACTACTCTAGGTGGGGTACTGAAGCACTTGCCCACATAGGAAGCATGCTACAACATGTGGGTATGTGGTTGGAAGAGGTTCGTCTTTACTTTGAGTCTATATGTGAAGTGTTTCCATGTCATGCGTAATTACCAACAAGGTCATTTTTTATGTCTCGCCTGACCCAGCGCATGCGCTTGTCTGGCGAGACTTATTGAGAGGGCTCCAAAAAGTGGTACCAGGCCGGCCTAGAGCTACAGTGCATGTGCACGGGCGCGTGCGCCGCGCTTGACCGCCATTACTTTCACTTTCACAGCCGCATGGCCGCTTTGATGTTTGATCGCGATCATTTTCCTTTCGCGGCTGCACGGCCGCTGGGCATAGCCAATAGGTCTCGCTTTTGGGACCTTATAAGTATTTAGTTATGCAACAGTTGCATGGCTAAACACTTATAAGGTCCCAAAGGCGAGACCTATTGGCTATGCCAATGCTTGTCTTATCATGGGATGCAGCGGTTAGTGGCATGACGAATGAGAAAGTGTGAGATGCACACATTTTAAAATATGTGTTATACTGGTAGCTCTGATCAGCTTTGCAGGTCCTTTTATTGTGTTGGTAGTTTATCATTTATGTTCTCAATCCCAATTTCTCATGCTGACTGTGACAGGGATAGCAGGCGTCGATACAGAGTTACAAAGGATCAGAGATCTGCCTGTACAAACTGTGTTTCAGCCCTCCTTTACGTGATTGCCATTACGTGATATCAACTGCAGGTATTTTCCAAGATGAACTGTGTTGATGTCATCCTTTTTAGGTCTGGCCTATAGACAAGTTTATGTCAAATGGAATCTGCAGGGTTTTGGTGTTGTTCACTCCCTCCGAAAGACCTTGTTTGTAAAAGGTATGCACTATGGTAATCCTTATATCCCTTTTTAGAAAGAATTAAATATTATTCTGACAACTCGAAATTTGTATCCATTTGCAATTTTATAATTGCATCCCTGATGGTTACCTAGTTGGAAAGCGTATGCTCAATACAGAAGGCCTGAAATGATTCAATACATATTTATTGTGAAAAGCAATCTTAGTTGTTATGATAATATTATATGGCTGTAAACGGATATTTTGATACATGCAATGTCACAATTACCATAATAGGCAAGAGATTTGGCTATCGCCTCAGATAAAGCCCAAGGGAGAGAATGTGCGGATTGATGATCTTAGGTAGGGACTTTTAAAGGGGCATTATATTTTCATATTTTAATTTTGTATATTTGCAATTTTATGACAGTAAACCTGATGGTTACCTTGCTGGAAGGCTTACATTTAATTCAGGTCTTCCGTTGGTTAAGGTGATAAGACGATAAGGATATAGGCGTGATTGCTTCACTGGAAAAGGGTCTGCCAGATGTCATAGGTTTAATCTGTTTATTAGTTTAAAAAAGAGTTAGGACAAAACCAGTAGGCCTGGCTTGCTTTTTATAAAAACATATTTTAAATCCAAGAGTCTTCTAAGGGTGGATAGTTCTTACCCATTGTTGCAGCAGGTGGACAAGGATTTTGTTACATGGAAACTCACAAATTACCATAGGGGACAGTTTAACTGTCTGCGAGGGCTAATGATAATAAAAAGGGCATACAAATACATATCTACATGAACACACACATATATGTATATTTCTATTTACTGTCTGTTATCACTTTTCACTATCACTCGTGATTAAGACACTGTTTGTGTCGAAACCTGTGGAGTGTGTTGCCTGAATAAACATCACTAGATATTTCACTTTTTGGGAGTGTGCATGGCTTTCTCTTTATTTTGGAGTTTGGTTTGTGAAAAATATATATACATATATATTTATAGGTGGGCGAATGAATGGGAGACGGTGTGGCCTAATGGCTAGAGTGTTCAACCTCGAAGCTGGGGAACCGGGATCGGGTCTCGGCAGGGACGCTCAACATCCTGTGATTCTGGGCAGATCACTTAATCTCCCAGTGCCTAACAAGATGAGCTCTGTAACACAACTGGTACTCATGTAAAGCGCTCTAATACCTTTGGGTCGAGTTCATGCTATATAATGTTTTTTTTTTAATGGAGGCATGAGTGCCAGGATGATTGGCGAGTGCAAGTTGAGCGACTAAACTCACCAGTCACCGAAGAGGCAGTTTCATTCGTAAGTCAGACATGTTGCTTTTTGTGATTATAGGATGTCGGTGATCAGAGTATGTGACTATTTGGAAACTACAGTGTGGACTATGATAGCGTCCTTCACTGACTAGCACTTTGTGACAGATCTCTTTGGCCTTGGCAGGCCTGACTTCGTAGTATTACATAGTTATTTAAGTGTACTTATTCGGCCTATGCCTGTGTCATCCAGTTGCTAGCAACTTTCGACAAGTCTCTCTGTAGATTGTATCCATTGACGATAAGGTATCGGATAAGGAATTGGTATATGATATAACATATGATATGGCCCAACCTGAGACTGGACAGACCATCACTAGATTAACTGTCCTCCATCTTGTGGTTGGCGGTAGACTGTAGCGTAGACATAGATTGCTCTGTCTTTGAAGTCTGTGGGAGGGGCTTTGATTAAGGTACCACATGTCATTTAGGCAGTTTGTGAATCTTCGGTGCAGAGTGGCAGCGGCTAAAAGTTAATGAATAGGTCAGCGAAAAAGTATCCTGAAGATGGGGAAAACAATGGGAACCAGTGCACAAACACCAATTGCCATGATGATTGCCTATTCCTGAGATTCCGTACCTTTTGCTGTTTGTAAATCCAGGTGACCTTTTACGAATGTTGTTTACGCACCCACTAATGTAATGAAGGCCTTACACCGCTATTGCGGTGCTTCACCCTGGAGCTGCATTGATCTATCACACTGCGAAGCCCGAGTCTGAAGAACTTACAATTGTAGCACCCACAGTTTACAAGGAGCCAGAGGGGACGTGGCTGGCTGCTCACAAAGGTCAGTGCAGTTTCCCTACTGTCTCCAATTGATGAGTGAATAAACAGTTGCCTTGTATGCATAAAGTAAGGAAGGAGGGAAGCTTTGCTGGACTTCAATTTGAATGTCAACAGCAGCAAACTGGATCTCGCTTCCCTTTTAAATTGAGTGTCACTTGACTGTTGCGGCCACGGCCGGGGATGCCCGCCCACCATGCTGGCACCATGCCATGCGGAGGTTCCGCTGCCACAGCAGTGTGGTGCACACTTTGTGTTTGCGAAGAGCAGCGAAGTGTATGTTTAAATGGCTGTAGTAATAACAGTCATTCGGTTTAACTCCTTCGTAAGTCCACAGGTAGCATTTGTAACTACAGGCGAGAGGTGCCTGTGCATCCCTCTATTGCAGTAAATTACCTACGTCATCCATGACGGAGGGGGAGCTTTGGCTCTTAATTAATAAGTATTTTACATTATTATTATTATTTATTTTTTATATAGCACAAATTTGACCCAAAGGTATCAGAGCACTTTACATGAGCACCAGTTGCGTTACAAATGGACACATTCATTCAGGCATGGGGAGATTAAGTGATTTGCCCAGAATCACAGGATGTTAAGCCGACGCCAAGACTCGAAATCGGTTCTCTAGCTTTGACGTCGACCGCTCTAGCAATTTGGCCACATCCTGCTCTAGTTATACACCTACTACTACTCCTATTACTACAACTACTAATCATAATAATAATAATAATAGAGAGTTTGCAGGTGCATGCTTAATTGTCAGGTTAACCGCTGACAATTTCCATTTGGATCAATCGTCTCGCGCAGATAACAGAGCTCTGAACTTTCTGTGGTCATTGTGGAATTTTTTTAAATAATTGACACACTACAGATGAAGTTATTTTCAAAGATCGCACAGCTTTGTTAATTTCCATCAAGAAAAAAGACATTAGTAGAGAAAACGCGCTCCAGGAGCAGTCATTCTCACAGTGGTGCGTTCTCTTGCAACGCACTCCGACACAGGGCGACTCAGTGGGCAGGGAACCCTATCTGCCTAACAAAATAATAGGCGGTGGTTAAACCAGGGCACAGTTTTAGGGCTAGAGGAGTCACTGAGGCCTAGCCCCATCTATAACACCATATGCACAGTGTGCATCATATCAGCCCCCAAGAAACATGCTCTTATCATCAGGGGTCTGCATAATGCCCGAACAATGGTGCCAGCAGAAGGAAAGTGGTCATTGCCTGCAAAGCCGCTGGTGATGGCTCCTTGTGATGAAGACACGGACCCGTCCAGCTCAGATACATCTAAATGCACAGATGACTGCAAGATGACTGTACATGTTAGTGGTCATCTCTGAATTCTGCTGTAATTTGTCGATGGCAAGCTTGAATCCCAGCAAGGTCAGCTCCGCCTTGCACCATTCCAAAGTTGGTAAAGGGCCAGTACCATTGCATTGGTTATTAATAAGTTAGCTACAACTATTGCTGACCGTGCTTAGAAAGGACAGACATATAAAGCAAAAGTACTGTACTGTAGGCATGTAATACTAGTCCATCTTTGATATAAGACTCCCTTTATCCGACTGAGGCACAGGCTTCTGGCAGGCTGGAGAATGAGCCCCTTTGAGCTTTGGCTCCAGAACAGACAGTAGCACCTTGCAAGCTGGGAAATGGAGCGCTAAGAGATAGGGATGAGGTGCTGGTTCGGCTGCGGCAGGGGTGTCTGTCAGTTTGGGTTCTGGTCTACTTATGTGTGGAGAAGCCCAGAGTAAGCTGGGGCACTGGACAGCGTCTGAGACGGTGGGAAACAGTGGTTAGGCTGCAGTGCCTACTGGGCAGTAGGTCTTGGCTAGCTAGTCTGGATCCTCCTGGTGGGATGGGCTATGGATTTGTGTAGGGCTGGAGTTGGTGATCCTAGGTATTGCCAGGGTAGCGGCTGATTGGTCGCCTGGCGGGTTTTGGCAGAGTATTCCTTGTAGGCTTTAACTCCTAGTTTGGGTCTGATGGGGCTGCTGGAAGGATGCGGTTGGGTAGTTAGCTGGATAGCGCATTTGGCTTGGGGGCTCTTCTTTTCAAATTAGAGAGGTCGCGTTATACATTTTGAGTTTGGATCTTGGCAGGTCTCCTGCGTTAGCTTCGTGGGGCTTCTGACCGATTGGTGAAAATTCTGCATGCTCTACACAGATTGGGCTTCTGTAGGCTCAGGTGACGACACCTGGTTTGGCTGGATGGAGCCTCTTGTTTGCACAGGGCATTGACTTCTGACAAGCTGGGGCAGAGTCTCCTGGTTGGCTGTGTGGTGCTCAAATGTAATTCGCCTGCAGCAGCCAGGAGTGAGTGCATTTGGTTGTTGCGACATGGATTGTGCCACATTAATTATACCGTTTCTGGTAATCAAAAACACGGGCTGTCTCAAGAGGCCCACTGATTACACTGCATGGAGGCTCCTAGTGAATGAGGCTATGGGATCCTTGCAGCATGGGCTTCTGTTTTGAGAGCGTGGGCTTCTGACCTCCTGACTGAGGTATAGGTTGAAGAATATAGGGGCAAATTCTATGTCATGAGAGCCGCTGAGTCAAGTTTTCGATTTTTCTACTACAAATCAGTGTACTTTTAAACTTTGGTCCAGTTGGTTCAAATGAGGTTTGTGAAAACTACAAATATCATTGTGTTGGTTAATGAATGGACAGGACCAGAGCATTGCCTCTCTGATAACATTACTGACTGGGGCAAGGGCTACTGCAGATTGGGTGTGAACTTCTAGGTCATATTATGAAAAGTGCCCACTTTATACCTCTTTTTTCAGAGGAATAAGATGTGCCATTCCTGAGCCAGCTGAGAAGCAGAGTTTGGCACATGCCCCGCTGGAGCTTCAGACCCGTGGCACACTCTGAGGACGAAGCTGGGCGTGACGCAGCAGTGCAGGGGTGGGAAAAAAGAACAAAAATACTTTGTGATTGCTGTTTGATGCTTTTGTATTTTCCGTTCTTTAATGTGACACCCATGACTTTTCATAGTGTATTTGTGTGGACACACATGTCGTAAAAAGGTAAACGAGGAAGTGATTGAAGAACGACTGATACAGGGTGTTTGTGATAGTTGTGAGTTGCAAGCACCTCGGGTTTGTTGACAGACTAGATGTGGGGTTTGCTGCAAAGGGCAACAGTGTGTACTCTTGGTACACACGCCGTGATATGCTAACTCCCAGTGAGTCGTGCAGTTGCCTTCTAGATAGAATGTGTTTTTCTCGTTGCAAAGACGCGCTGTTAAACTCTTCGTCGGAAATGCTGGCAGCAACCAACAGAAGACGTATTTTTTGTGACAAAGCAGGGTAGCACCCACAGCTGGGTGGGGTTCTTGTGTCTCCTCTTTGAATTTTACCACCTGCGTGTCCGCCAGGGGCGGTTCTAGGCTCATGGTGGCCCTGTGCAGGGAGCGTAGGTAGGGGGCCCCAGAAGAGGGGGTCCGGGCGGGGCGGACTCGGAAGCCGGAGGCTGCCAAATCCCTGCCAGGGGCCGCCACGAATATGTATTGTATCCGATTCCTCGTGGCGGCCCCTGGGGCTTGGCGGCCCTGTACAGGTGCACAGCTTGCACATGCCTAAGGCCGCCCCTGTGTCCGCTTACAGGGTGCTCACTTGTGAAGTTGTGGAATGTGTGTGAGCTCATTGCACAGACACATGGTCCCAGTACTGCTGCACAAATGTTCGCCGTCCACCCTGTCATAGTTTGGGGAGATGGGTGGAGCAGCAACACAGGTGTGTTTCACTCACTATCACACCACCGGTGCTCACAATATCGCAATCATTGTCTTCTCAGTACTACAATTGTAACACTTTCACTAGTACATTTGGGGTGCACATTAGAATAATGATGGTATAGCTTAAGAGACAAATTCACAAATCATATCAGCCCTAGTCAGTGTCCGAAGCAGGGGGGTCCGAGAGGCACAATTTAGGAAAACAGTCCTCCAACTTTTTGTCAAAAGTCAACCGTCCCAGACCATTCATTTTTACAGCTGAAATGCTTCAGCTGAAGTATAAGGCAGGGTGTCTCATGCCGTGAAACCGAGGGAGGGGCAGACAGCTAAACTGGCCTTCTTGCCTGGGAACTGCTACCTGAAAGAAATGTAAATATGCACAACTGGTCAATCTACATATGTAAAGGGAGCTGGAAAGCCGGCATTGGCTTTAATTGATGGAATAACTCGAAACTTCCTTGTGACATCCATGTATTCTATTTGAGAGGTATTGTAAGAGAGCTAGCTGACAGCTAAGCTGTGAAGTGTGCTTTTAAAAGAGGGTAAAAAACACAACATAAAACACTGCACTACATACAGCCTGCACATTATCTATATTTTGGAAGCATTTTTGTAATTGTAATTTTTATCATAAACATTTTTGCGCATTTTGTATCTATACTGTGTGTAATGCAAGTTTAAAATAATGGCCTACACTTTCATAGTGCTTTCTGTCACAGACTGGGGTCTTGTAGCACTAAACATACACAAGTCACTATTCTCCACTGCACCAACCTGGATTTGGTGCGGTGCCTTAACTAATAGATGATTCATAACGTACAATAGTGCATTTCCCACTGATTCACTATGAATTTTCATTTAAGCTGTGTGTTATTTGATATGTAGTTACCGGAAGGTGAAAGACACAGATGGGAGGAGGGAAGTCAGGCTGTATGTATTGCTGTATTATAGTCTAAAAGCTTATAAGGTCCCAAAGGCGAGACCTATTGGCTACGCCAATGCTTGTTTTTCATATGTAGTCAATTAATAAACAACTGCTGTTGTGCTCATCTTTAAAATAGACAGGCAGAACCACCATGTGGCAGACTGTTACAAGCCTCAGTGTTGACAATTAAGTGCCGGTTCCGAGCACAGGAAACCCCCAGCTCAAATTAAGCACTGGCTTTAGAGTAGGCCTGGGCAAAAATGTTGTTCCGTTTGCGGAAATTGCGATAATTTGACATTTTCGCGTTCCGCGGAGAGCGCGAAAATGTCAAAATTTCCGCATTCCGCAGCTTGGCGATAATTTGTTTCTTGCTCACGCTGTAAAATAATACGTTCTCGCGCGCGCGCGATCGCCTTACCTGAATCCCTGCGTTCACCGACAAGATTTCTTGATCCGGTCGCGTTCTCCATGAGATGTTGTATTGTTTTTAGCCATTTGCGCTGTCTTGCGACAGTTCGCGCCCGCAGTTACGTCATGCGTCGCGCGATCACGTCTTTCTTCTCGTGATCATGCACCGCGAGACAACTGAAAACAAGATGGCCGCGCCCGCGAGCAACCACATGGGTAAGTTGGCGAGCCGCAACCATGCAGAAAATCTCGCGAACATGCGGGAAAAAAACTTCCGCATCTTCGCGATATTTCCGCGTGTTTGCGATAATTTTTAACATTTTCGCGATAATTTGCGAAAGTGGATGTCGCAAATTCCGCCCACCCCTACTTTAGAGCCAATCTTTGAGGCCAAATTGAAAACTTTTTGTTTAAAGAATAGTAGACTATCGGTGTAGAAGAGTGCATGTGCAAAGGCAAGTAGATTGATGGAAAATGCACTGGTTGTGGACCATGTAGTAAGTGGTGTACTGTTAGAGCTGTCATCAAGGGCAGGTGCTGTATTCAAGGGCAGGTGCTGTATTCAAGGGCAGGTGCTGTATTCAAGGGCAGGTGCTGTAGCGCACCTTCCGGACGAGGGTCCCAGGCCCCTCCTGAAAGTGCAGGTGGGCCCGCTGCATTGAAAGACTAACTTGTGGTTAAACATTTCTGGTCGACCTTGAAGTTTGGTGCTGTTCTCCCAAATGTAGGTCTCCGCTAGTACCTGCACGGAGGACAGCACATTTTCTCTGTAACAGAGCTCATTGTTGGGGTCTGTGCCGAATGCATCCAAATGTCCGGTGCATGCAGGGAAAGTGTACCATATTACATAATACGGCCTGAAGCAGGCATTTGCTAAGCATTCCAACCTAGAATAAGCATAAGTGCTGGTATAGAGGGTTATCCAGCTGAATCCCAAATCCAGCAGCTGTTGCTGAGGTAGATCTGGGACAGGCCCAGTAAAATGTGTTAACTGTATACCAGAGCAATTTGCCAACACTGGGACACATTCAACAGAGCGTGCACTTTCTGTGCTTTCATTTAGAGCAGCAACCTGCAGGGTGTGAGGAAGGTCTCTTATTTCCAGTTCCAGCTGGGCCCAATGCCAAAGCCTCACTTACAGGGCAATTAACACTTCTTTTGTTCATGTCTGCCCCTGGCTGGCAAGTGGTTGTAGCCTAACACCTTGATGCCAATGCAATAGAGGAAACAGAGACATTCAGCTTGTCACTTCACAAGTGCTTTAGAGATGAACTATAGTTTGGGGGCATGTTGATGCCTTTCCCCAGCAATGGGTGTAAGAGAGATGCTGGTATTGTAAGAATAACTGGTATTTTTCTATCCATCTATAGAGCACTTACTAATAAGCATGTATTACTATTTAAAATAACTTTTTAACAATCTTAGAATAATGAAAGATCTTTTTTCTCTTTCTTTATTTCTGCTCTTCTCTCCTTTTCCCCACTCTTTTTCTTCTCTGTGCTATGTATGCTTTTTTGTTTCTGTTGTTATCTGTGACTAAAAAATTCATAAATAAAATAAAAAGAATAAAAAGAATAATGAAAGGTAAAGTAAAACCAACAAGTTTCCATACGTATACCTGGTAGGCTGCATGCAGCTTGCGGCCCTTTGAAGCCAGTTAATAACTCTCTAAGCTATGATAAGGATTTGAACCTGCAACTTTCAGATAACACAGGGCTCTCTGCAACAAAAGCAGCATAACACTAAGGGCCTCATGTAGGTAGCCTAACATGTACCACTTCATTAATACCGAATTTTACCGATTCGGTATTTATGAAGTGGTAAATGCTATGTAGGTAATCCGTCGGTAATAATTACCGAATCGGAATGGGTCGGTATTTTAGAATCGGTAATTACCGATTCGGTAATGGTAACTGGCTTCCCATTGATTCCTATGGGCCAGGAGGCCCATAGGAATCAATGGGGAGCCAGTTACCATTACCGAATCGGTAATTACCGATTCGGTAATGGGGGAAGCACAATCAAGGGTGGCAGGGTGTCACATTGACACCCTGTTGCACCCCTGATTCCTGCATGTGTGCACATGTGGCACACATACATGCCCTAAGGGCATGTATGTCTGCCACATTGCACACTTCTAAGCGCCTTAAAGTGCATTTACACATCCATTCTTAATTTACCACAAACTATTAGTTGGTGGTAAATACCGACTCCAGACAACACCCACACACTGCCCCTACATCTCATTTCTGTATTCGGAATTTACCGAATCGGTAATTTTACCGATTCGGTAATTTTACCGATTCGGTAAATTACCGAATACAGAAATGATCCCCCTACATAGCAAAAGCCTAAATACCGGTCGGTAACGGTATAATTACCGAAAATCGGCCGTTACCGACCAGTATTAGGCTACCTACATGGGACCCTAAGCTTCCTATATATAAGACAAATCTGTGATCTTCACGTTACACAGTGTGCTTTGAAGCTAGCGCATTAAACCTGTAAGCTACTTAATGATGAAAAAACTTGCAAGTTTTTTTTTGCTCACGTAAATTTTATTGAGATTTTCACAAAATGAACAGAAGTAAAAGCAGCAAAAGAAAATACAGTAACAAAATGTGCAAGTCGACTGCGAGACTGTTCCTCAGGTCTCCATCCTTCGCACAATAAATCACCAACCACCACTTACTTGTTAGCAAAAAAGGCCACTTTATTAAGACAGGTGCCAAATCATAATTTTTGCAATACAATAACTTTCCAAAGTTTGTCTTCAAATCACCCCAAACCTAACCCCCAATGTAAAAACCCTACCCCTAAACAGAATCCCGACCCCTGTGTGCATTTTCCCCTACTTCTCATTTCCTGATCACGTGACTGCTCCCCCCCCTCCCCCGTTGGAGGATAGGCTAACCCGCTCAAGGCTGCCCACCCCCCCAGCAAAACCCCGCCTACCCAGGACACTATACAGCCGTAAAAACAAAACACAAGAAAAACCTGTCTTATCGTGGCAAAAGGAAAAAGAACGTCGGTGTAATGCCAACACCAGGAAAAATTGGGGAAGACAAACAATGCTAAGAAACCAGAGGGTGGGTGGGTGGGACAAAAAGAGTAAACCAGCCCCTCCTCCCCGCTCCCGAGGGCCCAGTGATTTTCCCGCCCCTGCCTCCCTCTACTTATTACCTTCGGCGCGCCTCGCGCCCCTAATCAACCCTCTACCCTGGCACCTGGGTGGCCGCTCCATTGTGCGAAGCCACCCAGGGGGAGACCTGGCTCGCGCCCTGCACCCCCTGGGTCCCCCCTCGCACAATAAATCACCAACCACCACTTACTTGTTAGCAAAAAAGGCCACTTTATTAAGACAGGTGCCAAATCATAATTTTTGCAATACAATAACTTTCCAAAGTTTGTCTTCAAATCACCCCAAACCTAACCCCCAATGTAAAAACCCTACCCCTAAACAGAATCCCGACCCCTGTGTGCATTTTCCCCTACTTCTCATTTCCTGATCACGTGACTGCTCCCCCCCCTCCCCCGTTGGAGGATAGGCTAACCCGCTCAAGGCTGCCCACCCCCCCAGCAAAACCCCGCCACCCAGGAAAACCCACAGAGTTTTCCTGCCCCACCCCGCAACTTAGTGGTAGTGCACAAACCCTTTTCAAGCGCACCATATTTGTTCCTTCCAAATTTTCGCAATCAAATCCTGCAACTCCAGCAGGTAATATGCTTGCCCCATTGTAGATAAATGTACCCCATCCTCACGAAACATATACCCTTCCGTGCATTTAATGTTGGGATGAGCTAGGACCTGCACCCCATGACCCTCACAAAAATGTCTCATAGTGCGGTTAACCTTTCGTCTCGCTTTTTCCATTGCTGCATGATGCCGTGCTCCTCTCCAGTGCAACCTTGTAATGAACTCTGTCCAGATCAACTGAGTGCTCTCCCAGGTAGCCCGGAGGACCTCCAAATCATGTTTCATCAACTTTATTAATGACAGCCCTGACAAATCAACGAGGTCATTTTCACCCAAATGAATAATGAGCAAATGTGGCGGTCCCCTTCCAGAGCACATCGTGGCCAGCACCGGAAACAAACCCCCCCAACGCATTCCCCCTTTTCCTTTCCATACCACCTCGTGGTTGGCACTGCGCAGTCCAAGGGAACGCCCACACATCTGTTGTTCGGCATAGACTGCAGCCCATTTAACGAAGGAGTGTCCTACTATCCATGTCGATTTTTTCAAACTTACGGGCCCCGGTGCCAGACCTAGACAGAAAAACAATGATTAACCAAAGAAAAAACGAGAAGCTATGCAGAGACTTTCCGCACATATTTCTCACAACATTTGGACTTCCACCTCCCAATACGGCGTATGTCTGCCCAGGACCACCCCAACCTGGCCGCCTCTGTAGCCGCCCCGATCCGGAAAGAGTGTGTCCCAAAACATAAAGGGTTTTCCCCCAAAAGAAGAAGTACCTTCCTCATGACCGCCAGCAACTGAGCCACCAAAATAGGCTGCCCCGAGGCGTGGCAAAACACAAGACCCAGGGCAAAACCACTAGAAGCCTTGAAACTTTCCCATTCCCCTACCGGGCAGCACAAACCATCCTCACTTCTGTTTAAGAAAACCCATTTACCCCTGCCCAGCTGATCCGTCTTTGACATTCTCAACCACAGGCTCAACCTGTGCCCCTCAATAAATACCTCATCACTGCGGATACCTGGCCTATGACGCAGCCCAAGCAGTTCAGAGGCTCTGAAAGCCCCAAAAAACAACCATAAGAAACATAATCTAAACAGCCTGCACTCAGACTCATCATAACATACCAAAGGTAACTGCCGCAGCATTCCTTGCAGCAAATCATAAGTTACCGCCCTGCGTAACTGTTTCGTCCCCGCCTGCACCCTGCTTAAGCCTTTGAGGACCCTTTTCACCAAAACCCCCTGAACCAAATCCCTCCCCCACCACAATTGCCCGTAAAAAGAAAGCCCCGCCAACTTGCCAGAAATAGTAGTATGCGAGAGGCCTTTGTCAATCAAGTGTAACACAAAACCTAGCACCAACTGAGCATCGGTCCAACTCCCCCTATTCTCGGCACACAGTTTACCATAGCTCAAGAACTCTCTCCACGCCTGCTGATAGCTCCGTCGTGTAGAAGCCGCTATGGAGTTTTCCACAAAAGCGGCAAGTCTCAATCCCCCCACTCCCAGACACACTGCGGGATTGGTGTCTTGGTGTGTTCCGCCCCAGGAGCCAGCCTGCGAAATCTTGCCCACTGTAAACGAGACAGAGAGTCTGCTATACTGTTATGCACACCCGGGATATGACGCGCCTTAAACACAACATTGAGCTGTAAACATTTTAGCATAAAAGCGCGCAGCAAGCGTAAAACTCTCAAATCCCTGGCTTTCTGCTGGTTAATCAACTGAACCACCGTTGTCAACGTGGAAAAGCACTGAACGATTCTGAAACTCATCGCCCCAGACATATAGAGCAACCAAAAGTGGAAAAAAACTCAAGAAAAGCAATACTGCGCCCTTGCGACATCCAATGACGTGGCCAACTCTCAGCGCACCAGCGGCCCTCCCAAAATACACCAAATCCATGCGCACCAGAGGCATCCGAGTAGATCTGCACTTGCCAAATCATGTCTTCGTCCGCAAAAAACAAAGACACCCCATTAAACTCTGCTAGAAATGTCAACCATATAGCCAAATCCGCCCTCGTAGCCGCTGAAATACGCACTCTGTGGTGAGGAAGAAAAGCCCCAGACATAGCCATGCCCAACCTCCTGCAAAATGTTCTCCCAGCCCGGACCACCCTGCATGCAAAGTTAAGATAACCCAACAGCTTCTGCACCTTCCTGAGCTCCAACTTGCGCTCGTCAATCACAGAGGACAAAAATGCAGTGATTTCTTGAACTTTCCCCGCTGGCAACCTTGCTACCATTGCAATGGTGTCTATTTCAATACCCAGAAACACCATCGTCGTGTTGGGACCCTCTGTCTTATCCGGGGCCAATGGCACACCCAGCTCCTGCGCCAACGTCTGAAAAGCCCGCAGAGCTTCCTGGCACTGACCTGTACCCTGAACTCCAATGAAAAGAAAATCATCTAAATAATGACAAATGAGGGCATGTCCAGTAACCTGAGTGAATCGCCACTGCAGAAATGAGCTGAAAAGCTCAAAGAGGGCACAAGAGATAGAGCAGCCCATAGGAAGCATTCGATCTACATAAAAAGCTCCCTGCATCTGCATTCCCAAAAGTTCAAAGTCAGAAGGATGAATGGGTAACAGCCTGAAAAGCAGATTGGATATCACTCTTGGCCAATTGCGCCTCCCTCCCTGCCGATCTAACCAAACGCAAGGCATCATCCACAGAAGCGTATGACACACAGGCATCGTCGGGCGAGATGAAATCATTAATGGAGGAGCCCTCAGGCCATGACAGGTGGTGTATCATACGAAATTCCCCTGCTTTCTTTTTAGGGACCACCCCCAGTGGAGATACAATCAAATTGGGCATGGGACAGCTGGAAAAAGGACCAACAACTCTTCCGGCTTCTACTTCACCCTGCAACTTCAGCTGAACCACCTGTGGCAACTCCTTAGCTGACTTCAAATTATCAGACCACCTACCCAGTCTAGGCCCCTGGTAACCTATCTTGAAGCCTTCTTTGAAACCCCAAAAAAGCCTACTGGCGGCCTCAACATCAGGATACTCCTGCAACCATTGCCCCAGAACCTCCAAATTAACCGGAGTAGGACCCCTTTCCTGCAAACTGGAAAGCATTGCCCCTTCCCCTCTGTCCCCTACCCATGTCACCGAACCGCTGGCCGGCGAAGCATTGCGTGAGGGGATGCCTTCCACCACACTGGGAACACTCATGTTTATATCGGCAAAACTGCCTATTGCAGAAACCCCTGTTGAAATTCCAACAGGCTCCAAAAATAGGGGTCTGACCTCTGCCTCCAAACCCCGCCCCAGGCTGGGCGGGACGAGCGGGAAAGGGCCGATAGGATATAGGTAAACCACTAGCCGTGTGCGTAGTAGCAGGCGGCTGAGAAGACGCCATCCATTGAAGCCACAGTTCGGAATCCACATCGCCCCAAGGTCTGTCCTGAGACACACTCAGACGGGCTCTAAACTCCTCGTCATAGGACAGCCACGCAAAACCCCCAAAGTAACTCTGAGCCTTCCGAATAATATCCATGTATTTGAAAATCGCTACCGCCCTATCTGGGTATTTTTCACAATATACACTGGCATATATCAGGAAAGCAGACGACCAGTTCTCAATATTCTTAGGCACCCTGGGACGCCTCGCCAGCTCCCACTCCTCCTCCTTGGAGCCCTCCTGTGCCTGAATGTCACGGTGCAACAATTTAAAAACATCCACAAACTCATGGCGTCAAATCCTGCTTTTTGTCTTGTCAGATAGATGTGAGCCCAACGGCATGGCAATCCCCATATAAGGCAATTTTTTGTGTATATTTTTATCTTCCTCCACTACCTCCGGGGCCCCTTTAACTTGATCCAGCAGAGGCTGAGACCCAGGGACGGGGGCAACCCCCCCCCCTCCCCACACCCACAGAGGAACCTTGCTGCCCAGACACTGTCTTGTCCCCCAAAGTATCTCCCCCAGTACCAATAGACCTGGTAGCTTTTGGTGGTTGACCCTCTTGTTGCCAAACCGACCACCACCCCGTAGTACCTGAAGGCAAAGGAGCTGGTCGAAGAGTGTTGACGGGCCCTGCTGCTTGCTGTCGACTGGTAGCTTCCAGAGCCTGGTCCGTTGCATTGTCCGCACTAGACGTATGCAAAAAACTAAGCACATTTGGTTGCCCCACAAAACCCCTCTTCCCCCTCACAGGTTTCCCCCGGCGTTCCCCACAAGCCCCATCCCCGTCCCTCACTTCCCCTTCCTCCAATTCATCACTGTCCAAATCCAATTGTTCCAAGACACCAAAATCACCAACAGGTGCCCCATTGTCCCCCATCCCCTCCAAGAAACCCCCTCTCCCAAACCCCAAAAGCTGCTGATCAGTCCCCCCAGTGGAGGGGTGACCCCGCTGGGAAAGGCAATCCGCTCCAGATCGCCCCCCCTCAGTAGGCCCCCCAGACAGAGCCACAGCGTGCTCCATCCGCCGTGTGCGCTTGCCGGACGCAAACCGTGTGGCTAAAACCGGCATATCTTCCTGGAAGCCGCTCAAACCAATACGTTCCTTTCCAAGCGACACAAACCCCTGACCCTCCAAACTGCCACCCCTCCCAACGCCCGAGGCTGCTGCCCCGTGTACCCAGATCCACTGTCCACCTCGTGGCGCCTGTAACCCTCTATCGGGAAACCCCTCTAATCTGGCAAACTGTGCTGCGCGCCCTAACGTGGAGCTCGTGCCCTGAAAAGCTGCCTGGCCAGTAGATTCACCAGTGGGAACAAGGGGGGAAGCGCCAATTAGCTCAGGGGAACTGGCAGTCGATGACGCAAAAACCGGCCCCTCCGTCGCACTCTTCCGCCCCAAAGCGCCTTCACTCACATGAACTGGACCCGTCACCCCTGTGCCCAGGGCCCCTGACACCCTCCTGGGTGTCACAACCACTGCACTCTTCCTTAAGGGGCATTCTTGAGGCACCTCCGGGGGAAAGACACCAGGCAATGCCGTCGCGGGGCTCAACAGAAACGTCTGCCCGTTCAACTGCACCAGTTGTGGGCTGTTATGCCAAGACAAAGCAACGGACCCTGTAACTGGGGTGGTGGCTTGCCTCTGAACCGGCCCGGGGACCTGCAAAACCTCCATACTCTTCCCCCGCCCCTCGCTCCTGGCACGCCCAGCCTGACAACCGGCCCTGCAACCTGCTCTCCTCCCACGCAGCCCGGCCTTCGAGAGGGACCGCCCCCTCCGTCCCCCCACTGTAGTCCGCCTAGGGCCCACAACCAGCCGTGCAGGAGCACATACCTGCGCCTCTTCGGCCGCCTCCTCTGACGGGCCTGCCTGCGCCTCATGGTCCACGAACTGGGCCGGTTCCGGCGCCACCACCGGACACATTGCGACCTCCTCCACCGCGTCGGGCCCCGGGGACAAACAGGCCGCCACCGCTCGAGCGACGCCCCTCCTGGCCTTCCGGGGTGCGAGGTCCAAGCCCACCCATGCCTGGCCAGCAACGCCGGGCTTCAACAGGTCACTCCTGCCAGCTTCGTGCAGCACCCGTAACGCCTCCCGCACCGCCTCCTGTGACGCCATGATGCCTGCGCACAAACTACGGGAAGCGCGATGCAACAAAAAGAGTAAACCAGCCCCTCCTCCCCGCTCCCGAGGGCCCAGTGATTTTCCCGCCCCTGCCTCCCTCTACTTATTACCTTCGGCGCGCCTCGCGCCCCTAATCAACCCTCTACCCTGGCACCTGGGTGGCCGCTCCATTGTGCGAAGCCACCCAGGGGGAGACCTGGCTCGCGCCCTGCACCCCCTGGGTCCCCCCTTGTGACTCTGTCCCTTTTCTGCAGTCACTGTGGCTAGGGATGAGCGAAATAGCTTTTTTTTTTTCCTCAGGATATTTCATTTTTTTAATGTAAAATTAAACTTTCCTATCGAAATGTGCTTTAGCCTATTGTGTGTAACATTTATTACCCAAGCGCACACTTTGTGAAAAAAGACTTTGTTTGAGCCGGAAATATCTCTCACCTAAAATTTTTCTATGCAGACCAGTCTCCTAGCAGATAACATAATGCCAAATTTTGGATGGAATTTCGACGGCATTAGTAAAAACGTTGCCCAGCCCTACCCTTGACCCCGAATTCATGGGACCCTGGAGTATTTTAGGTCTCGGGACCATCCGGTCGGCAGACCGGAAGTCCGGAGATTTAATGTCATTGAGAAGAGGGGCTTGCACCCGCCCCTCTTCTCTCCTGTTCTCCATTGGCTGGCCTCTTAAATGCTGGCCAGCCACTGGAGAAGAGGTCCAGTCACTCCGTTGAAGCCCCGTCTTTTTCGGATCGGGGGGCGTGTTTTTTGCGAGAAGTCTCAGGGAGGAGACAACAGCAAAACACGCCCCCAAATCCGAAAATGAGGCTCCCTTTCTCCGAGGCATTTTCGCTGTGCCTCGGAGAAAGGCGGTGGTGTCTTCCGGTGCCCTCGGCTTGTTTTTGGAGGGGGGGTTAGAGACCTAAAAACCATGTTTTTTACCTTCCCTGTGAATTGCAGACGCTTTTCCAACACCCGAAGTAGCAGTAGTAGAGTTGCGAGGAACCGCTTACACGTAGTATTTTCCAACACCCGAAGTAGCAGTAGTAGAGTTGCGAGGAACCGCTTACACGTAGTATCTCTATTCCAGAACCCAACACAGGACAAGAATATGAGCACACGTTTCAATGTACGTTTTGAATTACTAAAGGGTCCCAGACCCGAAGAGACCCAGCCAACTTCAAGCCCTGCGTATACCAGCTCCCTCCCCACAACTGTCTTTGAACGCTGGCTGTCGACTGTGCCTTTTCAGCCAATTCATTTGAAAACCGATGTAAAGTCCACCCGTCACTCATATTTAACCAAACTGTTTTTTCTGGGTGAGTTAAGGGTGGGTAGTAAATCACTTCTCTCCTTGACGTCCGTAATCAGATCACACGCGTCTCCTCCCTGGCCCACGATCGGCAGCGCGGACCCTTTAAACTGCGGTCCTAAGGAAATGCTGACTGCAGTGGGCGGGGCTTGGTGGTAATGGGGAAAGTCATGTGAACAAAGCAGAAGACACCAAAACAAAGTCCGACTTTCCGTTCGTTCTCCTGATACCGGCAGGTAGGGCTTGCTGCTCCGCGGGCAGGTGTGCAATTACAGGTAAGGAGTAGGCGAGGGGGTGGGGGGGCGAGGGGGCGAGGGGGCGAGGGGGCGGGGGGGGGGGCTTTAACAGGGATATTTGTTTAATGCCTAGGTCTTCTGCCTAAATGTAAATTAAAAATACAAAAGGACAGAACTGCGCCCACAGCAGCCATGCTCGCAGAGGGTTCCGATATTTCATAAAGTTAAGGCCCACGGGTGTCTGGAGTGAAAGTGTTAAAATACGTGTTTTGTTCCCACGCTTGGGACATGCATTTATTTGTGAGGTAGCCAGCCCCCTGGCAAAATATAATCATGACAACTGTTTAAATCCTGACTTTCGCATGACTTGTTCATGCACTGTGTGTGTAACGGGCTGCACAGAGGTCGCATTGAATATTGCATAATATATCGCCTAGCCAATCGCAGTTAACTTCCTTGTGCATTCACTCCTATGAGTCGCACTGCATGTCGTAGTGTATAAAGTACTCCCCTCACGAAGCTATGTTTCAAACTACACTGTGCTGAAAGTCAACTTGCATAAATCAGTGTATCTATCCTTGTATGTCGCACTGTAGAGACAACCCTGTACCCCCCCCCCTCCCCCCACCCCAAAAGAAAATATGTATTCTACACGGTAGTGTATGCTGAATGTTTGCGGCTGCTTGCTTCACTTCGTCTTGTTGTGGGGGGAGGGGGGTGGCCCAACTATCCGCACCGCTTTACTGCTCGTGCCCCCCTGGGTGGGCGGCAGCCAAGTCTTCAATCCACATTACCTGTCATAGCTTCCTGTCGCTCTCCATTTCATCTCCGTGTACTGCACAAGCGCCTAGATAACCCCCATCCCGGCGCAATACCCACATCTGAAACATTACTTGCTGCTCCTTGTTCTGTGTATGGGGAAACGTTCCTGCTTCCACCCCAAACAGCGCCCAAAGCCATAAGTAACTACTTCTAATGTCCTCCCCTTTCGAGAATTTAGCGCCTAGGGTCCTGAGAGTTGTGCGATTAAACTATAAGTCACCACGCTCGGTGTCAGCACTGCATAAGGCTCTGCCCCCTCTGTTAATTGACTAACACACAAAATGTTCCTCCACCCACATTTTAAACGCTGGGACTCACGCGCATCTGTCCCTCGTGTGAATCACCCTTTACAGGAAATCAGTTGTATTGTCAATGGATGAGTGGCAAAAACCTGAGACTGTTTTACTCTGCATTTGCCTCGCGTCTCTGTGACTCACTTCAGCTGCAGCAGCTTTGTGTGAAGTTTGCTTTGCTCGGCCTGCCCCCAGCAAGCAGGAGGGGGTGGAGGCTTTTGTTCGTTGTCACGTCGGTGCCCTTTCATGTCGGGCTGTAAAAGCTTATCGTTGTACTGCATGGCAAAGCATTCCCCCACACAGAGGACAGCAACGCCACTGCCAGGGAGACAAGCACCCAGCTCTCACCGAGGCGCTCGGTCAGTTATACCCTGACATTTAGGAGCAAGCGTCTATTTTATTATTACACAGTTGCGGCCAGCATGGCTTTTACACACAAAACCATGAAAACATTCCAACTGCCTGGCAGTGAATGCCAGGACTTATAGTTTCCTACCTACTAGAGTTTTATAGTTTTTTTTGATAAAATGGCTAAAATTACTTCCAGGCATTTTTAAGCAAAAACTTTTTATTTCTAGAAACTCAAGTGAAACACGTCCCCAGTCCTACATATGGGCCTATGTAGGAGTTTTTGTAGTTTAGGCCAGGGCACCCTAACAAAAAGTGGCCCACATTTGCGGATTGCTCCTTTTCACAAACACTGCTTAAATGTTTTTAGTATTATAACAAGCATTTACAATGCAACGGTCTCGGCATTGTTAAAGTTAGAGCTATTGGCATTGCTCATGACAATGCCGTTTCTTTAAATGTTTTAAAAACAAAAACATTAACAAAAATAATGTCATGAGCAATGCCAATAGCTCTAACTTTACCAATGCCGAGACCGTTGCATTGTAAATGCTTGTTTTGCTAGGTGCAACAAAGGAAAGGCCCAGAACGTTCCAGCGTGTATTTTTTAAAATACTGCATGTCACTCCCCTCAGTGCAGAAAACACAAACGGACCAGGGAAGTCGGGTGAGGAAATGAGAGTGAGGCTTGGTTTAAGAGAAGCACTGGACCTCCCCTCATAGACCCAACCCCCAGGGTAGGAACACTAATGAACCCGGAGGTGTCATTACACCAGCCGAGTGTGCCACCTCTGGGCTGCCGGAGCTGCTCGCCTGGTGATTGAACCCCAGGGAAATTTATGGGAATTAGGTCAAATAAATTGCTCTGCTGCTGTAGATTTATTTTCTCTACAGGTGAGTTTATGAGACATATGTCGACATCCCATCAGGCAGCGTGGAGGGCCGATAAAAAGTACTATGCATTCCCAGAGCAAGTGCGGCGCGCGAGGAGAGAAAATCAAAGCAACCCGGCGGGACGATAAATACCGCGAGACGTGAAGCCTGGCTGGCCGCGAGAGCCCTGCGCGAGCTGCGCTTTCCTGCACGCGACCCTGGCAGCCGCGCGCTGGGACCCCCGGAGAGCCATCGCAGGCCTCTGAAGTGGCTGAGGCGGGGGCCACGTGGACCAAATGGGCTGCTGCGCGGTAGCTCGACGCTTGTCGACAAATGAAGGAACCCGATTAATTATGGGAGCAGTAAAGTTGATCGGCCGCTAGCCTGGGAAGTCTGGATACCGTGCGGGAAAAGGTTGTATTGACTGCTTGGGAGAAAGATTAAATGGGGAAAAAAGGGCACCGAAAAGTCGAATTTATAAAAGCGAAAAAGTAGGGGCTAACATAGGTCTATGGAAAAAGAAAATATAAAGTTAAAAAGTTACATTTTGCCTCTGCGGAATTTACATACACATACATTAATCGGACTGTGTTAAACCACCTTATCTTCCATGCTGTATTTTTTTTATCCCTGGTTTTGCTTCCTTACTGCCTGCCTAGTAATGCAATTTCCGTCTGTTTTTCTTTACAGTTATGTATGTAAAGCGCTCTGATACCTACGGGTCAAGCTAGCGCTATATAAAACTTTTAAAATAAATACATTAAATAAAATAACTCTTAACCTAACCTCTACAGTATGCTCATTCTAACCCTCATACAAACTTTTTTTTTAATGACATGACTCAGACATTTCCACAGGGCATACACTTCGTACCATCTCCTGGGCCACCGTTTCCCATCTGTTCTTCTTATACTGTCTTTTATCTTATAACTTAAATTTATCTTGCTCTAATCCTAACTTTAACCAACCTCTAAACCTAACCAAAACTTTACATAATGTCTTACCCCACTCAATTCTAGCACTAATCCTTACTCCAACATTCACATAACACTTTCACTTATACCTCACTTCCCTTGACACAACCCCTCCAGTTAAATTAATCCGACCCACACCCGTTCCCCATGCCTCACTCAAACCCCACACCTGAACCTAGCCCTCACCTCTAGCCTAAACTGTACACTTACACACATCATCCCTCAGAATATAGCTTGCTCTAACCCCTAAACATTACCTAGACACAACCCTAAACTTCCTCCAACCATCCCTTACCCTAAGTTGTAGATCATCCTTCACACTTCCCTCTAACGCTAGCGAGCGGAACACAACCTAAACATAACTCTAAACTTGCCAATAAACCTATCCTCTACCCTAGCCAAAGCTTTTTTGGTACATTTTGTGCATTCTAGAGTTTTTTGGCCTCGTTTTTTGTGACTCTACCTTAAGTATAATTTTTGACTGCCAAAAACCTCAACTCTGCTTCATCGTAATGTTGTAGGCAGTAGATAGCCCGGGGCTCCTGAATCCCGACGTTAGTACCTCCTCCAATTTCAGTGCAAAAACAACCTACCTCAGTCCTGATGTGCTTCAACTCAGGTATTCCACTCAAACGCTCCCCATTAATAGTCTGCCTGAACCACACATCTGCCTGCTGTGCTTAAAACCACCTTACAGTGTCTCTGAAAGGGATTCTATGTTGTCCTTGCAGAGATTTGGCAATGTGTACTGAGTGACTGTCTGCTATCTGTCTTAATTTCTGGAGGACCCTGCTGCTATATCTCTTAGTCCCTGAACTGCCATGTATTGTGAACAAGGTGGTACCTTCCTGCCCTCTGTCCTCACTTCAGAAGAACCCAGATACTCTCTCTCGCTCCTAGTCTTTGAAATACAACATGCCTCAGTCATGACTTTTGGAAAGTAGATTCTTGATAAACGAAAAGGAAGACAAGGACACCTAGTGGTTAGTTTAAAAAGGTCCCTCTAGCGCCATCTGCCCATTGTCACACGGCCTCAGCATCCCCACATGCCTCACATATTTAATCATGTTCTAAGTGTTTCCATCTCTGTTTGATTTGATAATAGCATACTACAGACGTGTGGCTATCTTGCTCGGGATCCTGTGGTGCACTCAAGTAAGCCCAAGAGTGTCAGACTCAAGGCCGCAGTCTCAACATCCACAAAACGTTTCTCTGCACTTCCTCACTGGCTCAAAACAATGGCAGCCTTGGTGTCCCGACATCATACAGATGTCACTCTTAACTTTAATGCATTAAATTACACTGGGGAGAGGATGTAGCCTTACGGCTAGAGCGGTCGACTTTGAAGCTGGGGAACCGGGTTTGAGTTTCGGCAACGACGCTGGACATCCTGTGATTCTGGACAAATCACTGAATCTCCCCGTGTCTAACGAAAATGAATGTGTCCTCATGTAATGCAACTGGTGCTCAAGTAAAGCACTCTGATACCCGATTTCTCGGGTCAAGTGTGCGCTATATAAAACTCTAAAAAAACAAACAAGAAAAAAAAACCTCTAAAGCCAGGGGGTGGATAAAGGTTGCCTGTCAGGATAAGTTGTTTTAGCCTTTGTTGTGCATGCCATTGTTTTTGCCACTAGACGTGAAACGTTTCTACCACTACTCCTGCCTCAAGAGTAGCTCCAGGACTAGCAGTACTCATTGTCAGGAACGACTACTGCAGTAAAAGCTATGACATCTTACATGCTAAAATGATGAGAAAACTTCAAGGATTAGGACATTTTGTGACTCATCTGATCTTTGGCCTGAAGCAAAGACCATATCTCAGTCTCTTTGATGCATCTCCACTGCTTCTGACCAAGCAACAGGTTGAATGCATGCCCTTATGCCTCGCATATAAAAGCCTTCGTAGATCAGCGTCTTCCCACCTCTGCACCACCGTGCCTTACTGAAGAATCGAATGCCTGATTGCTGTCCATCCTTAACAGTCTTTATGCTCACCTGCAGAGATGTACATATTTTGGAGGGAGAGCTCTATGTGCACATGGTCCCCACTCTGGAGCTTGTTTTCCATTTCCAAAGCTTGATGTTCACCAGGATCACCAGCAGACACTTGCCAGGCAAATGTACGCAAGGACATCATCATAAATAGCTGCACGCAAGGACATCGTCATAAACAGCTCATAAGCCATCCCTGGCAGAGGCATCTCGCACCACTCCTCAAAGTTGAGAGTATTTTGGAATTAACTTGGAAACTCTCAAGCCAAACCCATTCAATAAAAAAACTAGGCAGAGGCCCAACTGATCTTTCAAAATATTGGCCAATTGTTAGGCAAAGTCAATAAATCATTTGCCTACAGCCAACTAACAACTGTTATTGAAGGAAACAAAATTTTCTTTTTGACCAAGAAACCGGAGTACATCCTGGTCGAGACACAGAAACCTCCTTGATGGTTGTTTAAATGGAGCTGTGTACTGTTACTAGACCTCAGCTCCAGTGGCGGCTTCTCCAATAAGGCGGAAGAGCGCCGCCCCACTGCTCTTTGAGCAGTGCAAAAGAATTCAAATAAAATGATAAAAACATGACGTTATTATCATTTTATTTTAGTGTGGACTTGGAGCCAGGTTAGGACGGGGCTGGGCTGGGCTGGCCAGAGCAGAGGGAGGAGTGGTTTGCACTCCCTAAGTGCACATGACGGTTTGGATGGCCCTCTAGGGCCAGCCAAACAGTCATGTGCACTTGGCATGTTCTCCACCGGGCTGTAATGCACAGTCTGGTTGGAGAACATGCACAGCCTCCCAGCCCCCATATAAGTGCCGAACCACAGCACTCAGATCAATCATGATGCTGCTATCAGCGGCCTTGTGATTGGCTAGGGGAGTCTGGGTGCTTCCATTCTGTGCTGTCAGTGCCGAGAGGAGAGGTGACGGCAGCGTTTACAGGTATGTTTATTTTCTTTTTTTTCCCATCCCCCGCACCATCACCCCAATTCCAAAGCAGACGCCACTGCTTACCTCTGCCTTAAATGCCCCTATACTGCCAGAACTCTCAAAAACATATGGATACATGACACTGTCTTGCAGTAGAGGCCTCCTTCCTCTCTAACTGATCCCTCATCATATCACTTCCCCCTTTTTCATCAGCATCTCTGCCCCCACAGCCAAAGTCCCCCAAGGCTCAACCACAAACCCTCTCATTTGTAACGTCCACCTTAGCCAACTCCCTATCTCCTCTACTCCGTCGACCTCAACTGCCACAAATATGGTGATACGTAAATTGTGCTAAGAATTGAAAATCCATCAGATCTTTAGATCGGTTCTATCGGTCAATGCCTCTAGCAGGTAATTCACAAATGTTAACCTTCCACCTCATGCGAAACGTATTGAAAATAGAGATACTAGCTTGCAGGAAATGTACCAATTACCCCTCATCCACCATCTGGCCATAAGAGTTTGATCTGCCTTCTAATCTAGCAACTCATGCATGAGATCTTGTGGTCAATGTGAACTCTAATTTCTCACGTACAGCACAAGTTAATCAAGTCACTAAAGACTAGACGTATTACCTCGCGGAGTATGTATCACTTATTAAGTCACGCATTGCACTGGACCACTCTTTGTAAACCAAAAACACCTCACTTACGACATCACATTGCTCTAGATTCACCCTACTGTGGACCATCTCTTCCTTCCAAAAACATATCTCACTCTGGCGGACTCTTCCTCTCTATTCAGGTGGGCAAAAATGGAACCAATACGTGCAAGAATAAGAATAACAGCCAACCACTTTGAATTCCTTAGACTTATCGTGGAAAAGTGTGTGGCTTATCACACAGATATGATTTGCTAGTAAATGGACCATTCCTAAATTGATAATTATCTGCAGGCACAAAGGTCTCACACTTCTTGACAACATTTCATGCTCAATCGCTACTACCAGTTTGCTGCACGGTGTTCAGATTACGTATCCAAATATCTCACACCTCACTCAACACATCTACAAACCTTATCAACCATGCACCTGATGTGAAGGTAGTGCTATGCGATCTCATCAGGGGCATAAAGCACCATGTAAAGTGTACAATACAATACTGGATACTGTCACCTCCTGACAGAAACATGAAGATCTAGGAAAGGCTTTAAACGCACTTGTCCAATCATCGGCCAGAGGAAGCGGTACTAGAATATGCAAAGACCCCATCTCTAGACTAGCACTAACTCTCCCTTCCACCCCCACTTACAGTTCATTCTGTAACAGCCCCCAATATCAGTGGTCATGTATAAAAACGTATGGATGAATTTCTGTACTATGGGCTAGGGCAGGGCGGTGACTTAAGACTAGCCAGCAATAAGTGTAATTACTGCTTTGATTACAGACTGCTTCTTGGCAGGTGGACGGGTAAACTCACAAAAAGCACCTCTTAGAAAGTACACGGTCACCAACATGGTACCTTTCTACATTGACTCAAAATAAATGTGGTGTCCAGCTTGTGTACTACAGGCCAGAACCATGCCAGATATCCAGGACAACTACTGACTACATTAATGAGTGTAATTTAGATTATGTGCATGCACAACTATTTTTGATTTGTAATTTGAAACTTCAGCATGACTCTGGCCATCATAGGCCAATGCTGGACATGTTTTACGCGAAATATAATTCAGCACAATACCAGTCTCTTCAGAGAAGCCAGAATCTTAAAATGCCGAAGATCAGAGACTAATAGGACTACATAGGGGAGTTAAAAGCCTACAAATCTTTGATATTGTATTGTAGCACCTCTATAATACGTTATACTTCTGAGGAGGCCATATAGCGCTGAGACTGTCACTGGAACCCTACGAGGTACTTTTGGAGTGCATGGATTAAAGGGTCTGGGCGTTGTAGTCTGGCCTACTGAGAAAAGTTTTGTTGTAAAGCATGAGAAAGGGACATCTTCTCGACTCACCGGGCAGTAGTACCTAATCTGTAAAAAACATAAGTGCCAGGGTTGTCTCCAACAGGGCCGGACTGGCCATAGCGGGCACCGGGCAATGTCCCGGTGGGCCAGAAGGATGGTGGCCGTTTTTGTTACTGGAGGTTGGTTTTGCAGCAGTGCAGCAACATTGGCGCCCTGTAATAAAACCAGCAGCAGTGTTTCCCACTAGCACCCCCCCCCCTCCCCCAAAGGCCAGTCTGACTAAATTGTCACGGCTGGTTTGCGCTCTTAGTCCGGCACTGGTTGGCAGGAGGCCTCTGTAGCTTGCACAACCCATTGCCCCGGCCAGCGCTCCCAGCGACAGTAAAAACACACCTATGAACATCACACTACTTCAAGTGTGGCACCTCAGACTATTTCAAGCCCCCAAAGCTATAAGAAGGGCTTGGGTGCAGATATTAGTCAATTTAATGTATACTGAATTAATAAACAACTGTTGCTGTGCTCATCTCTAAATAAAACAAACAGGACCACCCTGTGGCAGACTGTCATAAGTGATGGTGTTGGCAATTAAGAGCCGTGCCGAGCACCAGAAACCATCGGCTCAAATTAAGCCCTGTGGGATAGTGAACTGGTAGCTGCCCACAAGCATGAGAGGTTGCAGAAAAGTGTGAGAATCAGCACAGTTGCACATGAGAGCACATACAATCTTCTTTGGCAGTGGTCAGCATTTTACAATTATATGACTGGGCAGGGGCAGGTATTTTAAGGTTTGCTGCAATTTGGGGTGGTGGTCAGCTATTCTGATTCTTACAGCAAGAGTTCCACGACTTCACCATTTTAACTCAGAAAGAGCTTCCGCCAGTACCAGAGCTTTCAAAAGAAGAAATGCTCAAGATATCCCTCTGTTGTTTGGAACACATTCAAACATTCCAGGTGCATGCGATAAATTAACAAGCATTGGCAAAGCCAATAAATCTCGCCTATGCGAAATCTATTGCCGTTGTTAATGTTCTTTTGTATTTACGTTGCACAGCAGCAGCACTCAGAACTTGCCAGTGAACAAATGTATACTCGTACTTGCACGCACCATTCGGGCAGCTACCAGACTGGGAATAGAAACCGGCCCTGGCAAACTGCTCGGCCAGCCCCCCTGATGGGTAAGGGGGTGCGGCCGAGCTGGTTGCTAGGGCCGGTTTCAGACGATTTTGTTACAGGGGGCTGAAATTGCTGGCCCTCGGTAACACAAACGCCCCCCAGGGGCCCAAAACCGTCCCACACCCTGGCGGCCCACCGGGGAAATGCCCGGTTCCCGCTATGGCCAGTCCAGCTTTGGCAGCAACAGGCTGTTCTTTGGAAAGAGTGCTCTTCGCAGGGTCATCAGCTCCATTGAAAGTCATCAGCGCCATTTTGTAGACAGTAAAAAAATGGTTGTGAAAAACTATCTGGTGCGTGCAGACAAGTTATTTTTTTGGGAGGGGCGTGGTGAACAGGACAAAAACATATTTGTGTTGCCATTTTATACGATGATATGCAAACAAGAAAACCCATGTTCTCAGACATGTACAAGCGTAGGCCAGACCCATTACTGATAGGAGAGCACTGCAATCAAAAAGCAACAACGGAGATGTAAAGGAAGTGGTGCCAATCATGTACAGGTATAGAGAAAAATAAAAGGCAATGGGGAAGGCAGTGTTGCAGTTTTAAGTCAGATTTATGCAAAACACAGATTACAAAGGGTGGGCTAGGATTAATTTAATTTATTCACAGCACAAGGAAGCGCCTGGAGGACATATAAATGGAATTAGGACGCTTCACAAATACTGTTACCGTAGCACACCCTGTACTGTAATAAAACACTCCAGCTGTTAATTTATGGCCCATACATCAAAATATGTGCAGATGGTGACATGACCACCTGGGAGTTTGGAGGAAACATTCAACTCATCTCAAGACAATTTCCTCTCAGGCGCCCGTCCTCACTTAAGTATACTTGGAAACCAAGCCAGAACTTTATCAACGTGTCTGAGATCCCCAGTTCCCTCCATAGCCCCTCGCTGACCGGCGTCTGAAAACAATAGTTGCACTAATTAGATCGTTTCATAGAAGCCAGCCACGGGTGCTGCAACAAGTCAAACAAATGAAAGCGAATGGATCGGACGGGGAAAGCAGTGGCGTAGCTAGCCCTTTAGCCACCCGTGGCGGTCACTGCGTTAGCCACCCCACTGCGGCCATATTGAATAGGGAGGGTTGGTGAGATTACTCTGTTTTGTTTGCTGCCCCGTGGTGGCCGATTGCAGAGCTAGGGGGATTGCTGCCCCGAGACGGCAGGTAAGAGCGGGGAGAGGCTGCCACTCCAAAACTCATGCCGCCTGGGCGGACCGCTCCGCCCCCCCCCCTTGCTACGCCACTGGGGAAAGAAAAGTTTTCATTCACCAATTTAGCCGTCTACCAAGAACGTCAACACGTGTGTTTCAAGATGGAGGGAGATACCGGAAATGTCTGTGGGACTGTAAACACTTCTACATACTGCCACACTATGGAGAGAGACAGAGGCAGCTTGAGTGGAAGAGGAAAGAAATATTACCTGAATCACATTGGGAGCAGCGGATGGGCACTGATTTAGTTGAATCAATCTGTGCTTGGTCCCTGCGCCACTGAAAGGATTGGAAGTGACATTTGGCCAGCACTGGCCAATAAAGGAGGCTGCAAAGAAGAGGGGCACTGCATCCAAGAAATGGTAAGCAATGGGCGGGCTTCAAGTAGGGTGACCAACCGTCCATAAATTTCACGGACAGTCCGTAATTTCGGCCGTCTGTCCGTTGTCCGTGAAGGATTCTTTAACGGTCGCTATTTGTCCGTAATTTTAACAGGGCACCGGTCGCACCACCCTAAGCCGGCACAGCTTCCACCCACCTCCCTGCTTGACTCCGATGCTGATGAGGTCGGGTGTAACAGACTCCAATGCAGTACCAAAGCTCAGATACCCAGCAGCATTGGAGAGGCACAGCGGGATGGTAACCCTCACACCTTCCGATGTAAACAGCCCTGAATGCGGCATGTCTCTGCAATTTAGAGGGGCCTCAATTTTCTCTTTCTGCCCAAGGCCCCAAACATCATTGAACCGGCCCTGATTACACCGAGGCAGCACGTGGTTCTCTGCACAGAGCTTAATTACTGTCACTAAATTGTAAGCAAACCCCGGTTCTTCAAACATGCAGTATATAATGTAATGAAATGGCACAATCGCACCCACACTGATTAATAAAGTATGGAGGACAATCAGTTAGATCAGTTCTCTTGGAGTATCTCCTTTAAGTACTGTACATCACAGTGGGGGATGGCAAAAATAACATTTTAGAAAGAGAGCCTGTCGTCTCGTTGTCTTGTCCAGGAGGGGGTGAGGAGCCCTACCCCACCCTGGAAGAGACCAAGATGATACTAGAATACTGCATGCTCACCCCTATGCCCACCCTGGTAGATCCTGTTCCCCCTCCTGTGATGGCACCTGCCCCCCCCCCCCCCAGTGATGGCTCTTCTCCCCATGTGGTGCATCCTGTCTCCGCCCTGGGTGGCTTCTGTCCCAGTCCTGGAATGGCTCCTGCAGCGAGGGTGAAGTTCTTGATGGGCCTCTTCTCAAAAAGGCTCAGCTCAAAATTAATATGAAAAGGTGGGCGAGTGAGTAAGTGAAGGGAAGGGTGGATGGCTGGATGAATTAGTGAAAGGGTGAATGGATGAATGAAAGATTGAATAGATGCATAATGAGAGAAGATGGGTGGATTGATGAGTGAGTGGAAGGATGGGTGAGAGAAAAGATAAATAGCTGGGTGGAAGGGTAGCTGGATGGGTAAAAGGGTGGATGAATGAGTGAAAGGGTGGATGAATGAGTGATAGGGTGGATGAATGAGTGAAAGGATGGATGAATGAAAGGATGGATGACTGAAAGGATGGATGATGAGTGGGTGGATGGATGAGTGAAATGATGGCTGGATTGATGAATTGATAAGTGCAAGGGTGAATGGATGGACGGATGAGGGAAAGGGTGGATGTAAGGATGGATGAGTGAGTGAAAGGGAGGGTATATGGACAAAAGGATGAATAGATGAGTGAAGGAGTGAAAGGATAGATGGATGAGAGAAAGGATGGATGAGTGATAGGGTCAATGGATGAATTCATGAGTAGATGGATGGGTGGATGGATGGAAGGAAGGATGGCTAAGTGAAAGGGACGATAGAGAGAGAAAGGGAGGATGGAAGGATGACTGAAAGGGTGGATGGGTGGAAGGATGAGTGACTGGGTGGATGGATGAGTAAGTTAAAGGATGGCTGGATGGGTGAAAGGGTAAATAGCTGGATGGATGAGTGAATAGCTGGATGGGTAGAATAGTGGATGGATAAGTGTACAGATGGATAGGGTGAAAGGGTTGATGGATGGATGAGTGAAAGGATGGATGAGTGCAATAATAGATGGAAGGATACATGATGGAAAGGTTTGCAAATGGTTGAATATGTTTGGATATGGCTGGGCTTACTTATATACTATTGCGCGACCTCCTCTGATGTGTCTGTAAAACGTACCTATTGTCCTGGAGTTTTGTCCTGAATTTTGACCTCCTGTCCTGAATGTGTGTCCTGAATTTTGACCCTTTGTCCTGAATTTTTACACTCACTGTCCTGAATTTGCACCAATGCCAGTTGGTCACCCTAGCTTCAAGCCCTTTTTGTAAACAATAGTGTTTCGCAAGCTCTCCATGACCAGACAAGTCAACAGCGTCTCCTCGGCGTGCTTCAACATCCTACGCATGCTACGGAAGATCTTCTGGTGGATCCCCACAGAGACCAGGAAGACCGTCACCCAGGCCCTCGTCACCAGCCGACTGGACTACGGCAACGCCCTCTACGCCGGGACCACCGTCAAGCTCCAGAAGAGACTCCAGCGGATCCAAAACGCCTCAGCCAGACTCATCCTCGACATCCCACGATCCAGCCACATCTCCGGACATCTGAGAGACCTTCACTGGCTCCCCGTCAACAAGAGAATCACCTTCCGCCTCCTCACCCACGCACACAAAGCCCTACACGACCAAGGCCCGAGCTACCTCAACAGCCGAGTCAACTTCTACGCTCCCAAACGCCACCTCCGATCAGCCAACCACGCCCTCGCCGCCGTCCCCCGCATCCGAAGAACGACTACAGGGGGAAGGTCCTTCTCCTACCTGGCCGCCAAGACCTGGAACTCCCTCCCGTCCGACCTGCGCCTGACCCAAGACCACCTCTCCTTCAGGAAGAAGCTGAAGACCTGGCTGTTCGAGCAGTAGCGGCACCCCCCCCCCCCCAGCGCCTTGAGACCCTACGGGTATGTAGCGCGCTTTATAAGTGTCACTGATTGATTGATTGACGCATGCACTAGCGGGCTCTACCCTAAAAATGATACAGGGACTTTCTAAATCTTATGGTATACACAGCATATACATTCATACCAGGCTTAACAGCTAGAGCTGCCTGCCTTGGAGCTGGGGAACTGGGTTAGAGTCTTGGCATCGGCGCAACATCCTGTGATTTTAGGAAAATCCCTTAATCTCCCTGTGCCTAACATAAATGAAAATGTCCTTGTGTAACGTAACTGGTGCTCATTTAAAGCGCTCCAATACCTTTGTGTCAAGTTTGCACATTTATAAAACTGCAAAAAAATATAAAAAATAAACAATGTAATCTGCACGCTGAAGATAACTAAATAATGCTCATTCTGTGGTCCTTCCGATGAGATCAATAGTTAGTCAAGTGCATATATAGGTGTAAATACTAACTTCTTATCAAAGTTTATGTCCTCTAAGCACCCTCAGGTTGACGTTATGAAAACAAAGGAGCAGATGGATAAGGGTATTGGCTCAAGATCACACTGTGCACCAGTTAGAGAAACCTAGACAAGAATTTCAGCTCACAGGACATAAACCAAGTACCGTGGTACAGGAAATCACATGCACCCCTCAACCAGATTTAACATTTGACAACAAAAAAAACATTTAGGGACAAACAGGAAAATATGGACCATAGGTAATTAAGCAGTTCAGAGTCACTCTCTGTATCAGAGAAATTTGAGTCAGAATTTGAGCCTCCCAATTTTAATCCTGGGCACCTTTGCTCGCAGACCCTAGGTCATGCCTCTATTGGATATGATATGTGAAAAAACACACATGGATAAGTGGGCCGAAATGAACTATACTTGAAAAATTATGTGAAGACCCCACAGTGAGTAAGCTAGAAAAATCTGGATTGGAAAATGTCTCCCAAATATAAACCACGTACTCTTCCCTCTCCTTCAATTAGCTATAACACGAATGAAAAAACACCAGTAAAAAAACGTTCAAGTGGCCAAAATTGCTTCCATGTAAAATAAAATAAAGAAATCTAAGAGCAGTAGTAAATCCATGGCATTGAAAACGTTTGGCATACAGATGGCGGACCAATTTGCTTCTCTGGCTTTTGCTATTTCCATGCATTTGGGTTTAAAAAAACATAAGAATCAATCTAGCCGCGTGCCGCGTGTTTCCTCGATCAGTGCTCGTGAAAATGTAATTAAAGTGTTAGCCTGTATAACCAGGAAGGGGGCCTACTGGCGTTTTTTTCCAGAATAAAAATGCTTCCATATTTCTTCCACGAGCCACAACCGGAAAAACAAACAGAGAGATAATGTGAGCAAATAAAAACGGTGAAATTCAATTTTATCTGATGTAGTTAAAAATCGGAGAGTGGATTTAAAAACGAATCTTGCTTTTTGTATTGTGAGCACGGGCGAAGGCTGCCTGCTTCGCGTGTTGTGTGGGCCGACCCTCACCCAGAAGGCTCCCTGCACCCTCCCCTCCTGCACGACCGTGCCGGGCAGACTTACCTCGGTCAGATGGACGCGCTCCTATCTGTCTTGGCGCTGACCCCTGGGCCTGACTCTTTAATCTTCGCCTCGTTAGGGCCGTCCAGGCAGATGGTTCCTGGCAGGCCATCTTTAGTGGGTGCTTGTCCCAAGTGGTCATCCATCTCCCACCCAAACACACAACATTAGCTATCACAGACAAGTTTTGCCATTGATATAATTGGGGTCAACTTAAGGTTAAGGCACCTTACCAATTGTGAGCTCATCCGGGCTGGGCAGGGCGGTGCGTGGCTATTGTGCGCAGCCACCAGAACATTCGTAGATCTATTGGAACACATTGCGATGGATTTGGCCATTCTGCAACTCAATAGATGATTTTGTGATTTATTGCAACAAGATGGATATATTGGGCCATGCAGTAAACCTATGGGTGACATGGTATGATACTCGAACACCTTGAGATGTGGCATGCCATCCTGGAAAGCCATGGGCGATCTTGTGATATATATTTCGACAAGATGCGTTATATGGGACTGTCCTGCAAGCAATGAATGGTACTGTGCTATACTGCATGAATATGGAATATATATTCGGCTATCGTGCAGACTGAGGGACAGCCGCGGTCCGTGCAGGTAACAGTGGTGAGGCGGTGGGGCCGGGTTGAGGGGGATTCCGTCAGACGATGCCGAGGGAAAATGAAATAAATAATAATTTTTCCCTAGTTGTCGTCTGTAGGAATCCCCCCCAACCGCCTCACCACAGTTACCTGCACGAACCGCGGCTGCCGATGGATGATATTGTGATATACTCAATCAATTGGTGTGTCTCGAACCATCTTGAAAAGCAGTGGGATATGTTGTGATATGTTGAAACAACAGGCATTATATGGACCATCGTGAAAGCCAGGAATGTGACTGCTATTTACTGGAGCAAGATGTGATATATCATCTCGCAAAGCAATGGGGGATACTGTGATATAATGGAACAAATTGTGGTGTATAGGACCTACCTGCAAAGCGCTAGACAATATTATGACATAGAGGATCAAAATGTGTTATATTGGATCCTTTAGCAAAGCATACGTAGCTATTGTGATATATTTAAAAAACGGTGATATAGTGCATTGTCTTACATCATACAGTACAATCCTGAGACATACCGGACTAGGAATGATATAGTTGACCCTTATGGAGAGCAGTGACAGAGATTGATACACATTGGTACAGAATATAAAATATTGTAAAATGCGAGACCGTCTTGTAAAGCCCTTGAGAATATCGTGATATTGGATGAAAATGTGATATATTCGACTATCTTGCCAAGCATCACTATCTAGTGTACTATCTTGCAAAGCACAGACAAATAACATTATGCACTGAAACAAACTGCAGTAGAGCGAGTCACCTCACATTATACTGTAATATACTCAGACATTGTTGCAATTGATAGGAACATATTGCGATTGAGTGAGCCATGCCATCGTACAATATGTATAAATTTATTCTAGAATGTCTCAATACTCCTCAGAGAGATGGTGCACACCACTCGATTCCAAGGGTAGACCTGCGATACTCAGTAGCTAGAGATCACTTTCTCACCTCTGCACCGTGAAGGTGGTAAGCTGTATTATACCTGATCGAAACTCGCACAGTACTAGATAAAAAATCAGGTTGTTCATCACTACACACAGTTGGAACCGCATTTCAGTTTGGGGAGTGTAGCCATTTGAAAATATATTACACACAACGGAGAATTTAATCTTAAACGAGGCTCGAAAAGGTAGACGGCCATGACAGACCCAATTAGACTAATACCTGCAGATATGGCAGCCTACAAGGACAAATGTTCACTTGGACATAAAAAGATAACAAAGCTACAAAGAGCGAGAACCACACAACCTTGAAAATATTTGGCCTGAGGAGCCACAATAACATTACACCTGCCCTGAAGTCGCCACACTGGCTCCAGAGCGCGAAGTACTATGTCTCGTCAGTAAAGATCCCCAGGAAATCATGGTTAGTTCTTCCTTTGTTGTCAAATCCGAGGTGGTCCTTCATTAATCTTCTTGACTTCTGACCCCATAAGTAACAATATTTAACTGGAGAACCACTGAAGTTCCAGGGCACCACCCTGAGGAAGGTATCTGCCCTCGCCCTTGGACAAAACTTGAAAAAATTCAAAAAGCCCTAAAGCTTTACCCCTTCAGCATTTCCTGAGACCTGAATGCCACAAACATTTTCCTGTTTCATATGTAATGCCGGGCACCCAAACAAGACCCACCCACTAACTGCCTATATTAGCAGATGCTGAGATTTCAGAGATTCCACCTTTGGAGGTTTCTCAACACTTTATACTTCATCAAATCAATACTGTTCATATCATCTAGGCAGTACCATAAAAGACACATTTGAATTCACCTTAAGTATGGATGACTGACTCCAGCACTCGAAGTTTACTAATACTCACCTTGGTGTACATTCAGAGGGAAGAAAGACAGTCGCACGCACTCCATTATGGAAGACGAACCACACCTGCGTGAACCAGAAAAAAAGCTAACGTGAATACCCGATTTCTAGAAAATATCTATTTTAATCTGATAAAATAAAATAGTATATAATAAAAAACTTCACACAGACATATTAAATATATCACAATGTAGTAAACATAATGACAGAAGAAAAGAAATTTACAAATCATTGACTTTAAGCAGATACATCGCTACCAAATATATACGACTGCGCATTTATAAATTCGATAAAGCATGTAAAAATATCCATTGTAGGTAAATTGTGACATAAGAAATCGTCAATGCGTTTCAGTGGATGAATTATAAATTCCACTTTCATCAGTACTATAAAACTTTAATCTCTTTCAAAAGTTAAAATCGTAGATTACAAAAATATCTAATCCGAATACGTAATGTACTTGAAACCCATTTAGCAGCTGGAAGTAGTTAAAGCCCCATATCTTTAATTCAAAGTTTTTTTGAGCATTAGTAACAAAACAAGTAGGACCATTATAATCTCTCTTCACCATACAGAGATTCAATATCTCTTTACAGGGTTATATTATTTGATGCATGCCATTTGAAAAAACTCTCCTGGTTTTAAACCTCTCCAATGAGGCTAGTCCGTTGGTTTCGTAACAACATGTATGAGGTATGTTATTGTTATTGCCAAGCTCTCATGTAGAGACTTTATTCGGCACGGAAGCGCTTTAGTTCTTTTTTCTCTCATCAATAAAAAACTACCAAGCTTCTCCCTGTGGCAAACACCTCAATTATGGTTCCGCTTCCTCTCCAAGACAGGTACAAGTAAACTGACCATGTCCATAGACATCTGTCTTTCAGCCCTCCCCCTAGAAGCACTGTAAAGCAGCTGAAAGGTAGACTGATGCACCTTGCAAATAAAATAAATAATTAGGTACCTACCTAAACAAATGCACACATAGTGCGCATCTATGTAGAGAGGTGTGGCTCACTGGTTAGAGGCGGCAGACCCGTAAGCAGAGAATTGGCCAGGGACCAGGGTTCAATTCCCGACGCGGCAGGGTTGTGGACCAGGGTCAAAACGGATTTGATAATTCTCGCCTCGGTACCTACTCTAACCAGAAACACACTCGGCAACTCTGGGCATTAAGCTTGCCTCATCTCTACAACGGCCCCCCACAGACGCTGGGGATGCCTGGTTTCACCTTGGAGTTACCCAGAAAGGGACCATCTCACAGGGATAGCCAGGACGGGTTCCCCAGCGGTCTATAGCGCCGGGACACCTCCTCGTGAGATAGCTGTTCGCGCTCTACAAATATCAGTATTATTATGCACTATTCACAATAATAGATAATAGCACTCTAACACTCATAGGCAACATCCTCATTTGAATACCTTTGAATATGCAGCAGATAAACGCACAGGTCCTCCAAAGAAGGAAGCATGCCAATATACAGATATGATTACCTATGCACAGGCAAGTACATGGAAACATTCATCTTCATAGAGATATGGACAAAAACATAGATACACAACTACCAACACAGACAAAGATCACTAATTAGCAGACAAATCCTCCCTCCTACATTTATTACAATGTAAAAATATTCACAGACAGGCTTCTTCATCTACATAGGCGAACAACCACCGATACCTACAAACCTTTTATTATCATCTTATTCACCTACGAGCACTCCATAAAGTGACACAAATTCACAGGGTGGAGCTTCATGGTATACAACTGGCTCAAGGAAACGAGGGGGAGAATCTCAGGAAGCAGGAAATCTTGGGAAACAGGAAAATTGGAAAAAGACCAAACAAAGACAAAGTAAAGCAGCAAAAAGACACAGCAATGAACCGTACAGAAACCATTCTAAGGTTCATTGTAGATTTACGCGTTTGTTCAAGGATAATATTGGTTTAGGACCATAATATCTGCATGTTTTAAAGAGGATCCACCTTACTGCCTCAGAGGAATATTCAGAGGCAATAAAATAATCAATAGCCTCACAATTTCAACATGGTCATTTACTTGTGGTTCGTGAGGTCAAAGTCAGTATCTATTTTAATCATGATGTTAACATTACCCGGAAGTCATAGATTACGATAGACAAACTATTGCATAAAAAAATATGAACTACAAAATTTAAAACAAGATGCTATGTCTAAAATGTTTACAATTTTTATTCATATAACGTTATAACTCCATGGGGAGGGCTATACCAGTCCTTAAAAGTACTTAAGCTGAGTCACAGCCCAGAGCAGCGGAAAAGGCCCTATAAGGAGAGAGAGAGATCTTTTAACACACGGTCTCACTCAAGGCAAAATGACTATATTGCTATTAGGCCATTCCACCTACTGAGGACAGAATGTTCTGAATTAAAAGAAAATGAAAAATCCAATGAATTTCGGTACATTTGTTGTAAACTCGGAGCAATGTGTTCCTTTGTGGTCCACAGTGTTTGCAAGAATTAACTAGCCCTCACTCAATAGCCAAAGGCCATTTGGAATATTAATCAATTTACTAAGATAACCAATAACATAGAACTTGATCTGCTACACACAAATCAGAAAGAAATGTATTACATAATAAACGTGTGCCAATACCTTTAAGCATCTCGAGATAATAAGACTAAAGTATTTCTCAACAATATCATTCTTATTCTAGTTTTAAGATATTTAGGACTACTAACTTTGGGAAAGATGAACTACATAAATGGCAGTATGCGCACACATTACTTGTGAGAAACCTTTACCTATTCCAAATTAAAAGTCTCAATATATACGCTTTAGTTGCTTTTTTGTATGTTTTTGTACACTGTATCGATTCCAAAAATGGCCATTCGGTACTAAATTTTGCATACCCTCTACTTGTGACTTACCATTGCACTCATGAATGTTCTAGGACCTGATTCTCAAAATATTTTGTGTAACAAAGATGAAATGAGATTTACACATGGCTTGGTTTATGAATATATATTCACCTTCGGAATTCCCAAAGCATCATTTTACATTCCCAAATGGAATTACTCACACATAAATTTTCATCACAATAATATAATTTTACATGTGAGAAAGTTTACTCATTGAGCAAGGAATGTTCCCTTTAAGGCAAGAATGCAGTAAAAATGAGCAAATGGTTCCTGGCACATTTTACCTCTGTTTAGGATAGAAGTAAATCCATACCCAGCATCTGAATGGGAAGGTACCACCACAAAGTTAGGGCCTTATAGAGGAAGATGTTCTTCCTTGGGGAAGATTTTGATCATGAAGAAAGACTTTTAAAAGAACAAAGCACTTTTATGAAGTGCTTACTCTTGCTTAAATATACAACAATGTATACATTAGCAGATAATTAGGTCTGTGTCTGGAACTGAACTTATGTTACAGTTTCTGAGCCACGCTCCTTAATTTCTGTGTGCCATCCAATATAGTCAGAAAGTTGTAGCAAAATTAAGCATAATCCTATGGATTATATATTTTATTATCTTTTGAGAACCAGGTTCATAATGTTACTTTTTGTACTACAGACTTAACACAAATCAGGCCATACCCAGGGTTTTAGGCACCCAAACTGTTTAATATGCTCCTTGTTTGTAGAACTACTAGAGCCTGTTGATACATGGACTAAAAATGCATAATTGGCTAAAACTTTAGTAAAGTGATGCAAATTTGCGTTTCTCTGTAAACACGTCAAAGATGTGATATGGGCAGTATTTGCGTTGTTATTTGTTTAGTTGTTTTAGGTCCAGAAACAGCCATAATGCCTACATTTGCACATCTTTGAATATCTACACCCCTGGCGCCCATATTGTGGCTCTTGCAAATCCAACTGTTTATTCTGCCCCCTGTTTCACTCTCAGATTTGGAAAAGTGATGTAGGCGGGCTATTCATGGCAAGTCACCTTGTATATTGTCCATTAAAGAAAAAACACATTACTATCGCAAAAACAAAAAATTAGCAAAACATCCCCTGTAAAGTTCAGTAGAAAATACTTGATGCCCATGCTTATCAGTATGCCAGCAAGTAGTCCCTCAATAATGAGTAATTTTTAGATTTAGTATCTTTATTTATTTATGAAGAATGTATATAAAGCGATACATGTCCTCACTTGGTTACTTCACATTGCTTAAGAGAGGTGCGCTTTGTTTAACAGTACTGTACGGTGTGAGAGTCCAGACTGACGAGCGATTAATCCTGGCCAAAATTCTTCACACATAATCCCTCTTCTGAATTGAGTTCAGTTAAAGGCAAGTCTAAATAGCTAATTTTCAAAAGGTTTTTACTTGTTTTCAGCTGGATTATGATCTCAGGTTTGACTGAGGCCAGCTGAAAGGCTGGCTCCTTGTACGCCCACTGATGTTCCTCAGTGTTTCACGTTTTGAATGATTGTTTGTCGATTCTATAGGTGACATTATGAAAGGGGCTTTGTTCGGGGCCTGGTGGAGCTGCCAGTTTCTGTTGGGATACTGGGCCTTTGCCATCTTATGCTTTATAGATGATCCATCGGACCTTGAATTTGATCCTGTTATTGGCAGGTGGCAAAAAGAGAGCTTGAAAGGTGGGTTTGTTGTGGTCCCACTATTTTTTTTCCAGATTCATATAGCGCGGACTCGACCCGAAGGTATTTGAGTGCTTTACATGAGCGCCAGTTGTATTCCGCATGGTCACAATTTTTTTTACAGACACTGGGAGATTTAGTGATTTGCCCATATTCACAGGATATGCCAACGCAGAGACTAGAACCTGGTTCCCCAATTCCAAAGTCTGTAGCTCTGCCCGTAACACCACATACTTCCCAGGTTAAAGTTGAGGTGAATCCAGGCTGCTTGGTTCTGGTGTCTTGGCATTGTATATTGGACATTTTGGGCAGGATATCAAGACTCACACCTAGTCACCCACCCTCACTCTTCACACCGGCAAAAAGTAAAGACCTCCGGCAAAGTGCCCCTGCGAGGGGCCCGTTGGGCATTGAAGCGCCGGCTCAACGAGGAGCTGCCCAATGATGAAGCATGACACCCTTCGGAGTGTGTGAGGGCCCTTGCTCCTAAAAGGAGCACTTCCTTTGACTTACCCAACTGGCAGACCTAAATCACTACACAAGTAACTGCACACTCCTTGTGTTTTTAGCTGATATAGGGGCGTTTCTGCTGTACTTTATATAGCCCCAGCCCCTCCTCTTTTGTTTGTGGTGTACATAGTACGCCTGCCAACAATATTTACTATGCCATTTCTTTTTTATAATGACCATGGACATCAAAACATTGTTTGTCTTATTCTGATTATGAGTGATGTGGAAATATAATATTTGCACTAATGTTCCTTATCTCAGCACCTTCAAGGCTGCAGTGATTTTAGTTATATCAACCAGGGCAAGGTACAGTGACCTACTTCAGAATGTCTGTTGTTACATGGTGGGTGGTAACTTTGCAGTAGTTGACCATGCGGTAATTACATCACAATTACCTTTAAATTGCGATGTATTGCTAAGCAGGTAAGTACATTGGTAGTTACATTTAAAATGCATCTTTTTTTCCTTCACTTTATATAGCATGAACTCGACCAGAAGGTATCAGAGTGCTTTACATGATCACCAAATGCGTTACAGAAGGACTCATTCATTTTTTGTTAGGCTCGGAAGGATTAAGTGATTTGTTCAGAATCACAGAATGTTGAGCATCCCTGCCGAGACTAGAACCGGGTTACCAAGCTTTGAGGTCCCCCACTCTAGCCGTTAGACCACATCCTCTCCCCTACCTGGAGGAAATCTTATGTGGTAAGTAGTATGTATAATCCCTTTTAAAGGACATGTATTCAGAATTTCGAATGCTACTTACCTTGTAAGATGAAATGTTGTCTTGCTTTTATTTAAATATATTATATATAGTTAAATATATTTAATGAATAAATATATATTTAAATAAATATTTAAATATATATATATACATTTGTTGTGTAAAATATATGTGTGTATAATATATTTAATTAAACATCTAAATATATTATACATATATGTCTTGTTTAAAAAAATGCTTGTGGCAGTTACTTGTTATTGTATGATTACACATGTGCAATGATACTGTTGTTCTGAAAATCAATAAAAATGATTGCTATAGAAAAAAATGCTTGTATGTAATCTTCTATGTGTGTGTAAATATATATTATATATTTCATTTCATTTCATCTTTATTTCGGTCACTGGGACCATAAAAGAGAGCAACATATACACATACAAGTTATGCACAATAAAATTAACAAACATAGTTCAGATTAAATTAGTCGCAGAACAATTAGACTAAAATCATCAAGAAGATTCATTCAACTGTATTGGCTTAATACAATGAGTACGAATAATCCACATTGATGTTAAAAATTTTGCAACAGCAAAAACAATTGGGGCAGATAGATCTGTTTTCAATATTCTGAAAGCTGGCAAATGCTGCCTAAAGCCCAGGTTTCTAAGGAGTGGGCGAAGCCAGTAGTTCCTTGCTCTTTGGTAAGCTGGGCAGAAGAATATAATGTGCAAGTCAGTCTCTCGCGGGTACGCGCAAGCGGCGCATTGGACGATAGAGTGGGAATGTGTCCAGTGAACTGTGTGCGCCCTAAGGGGGAGAGTGCTATAACGCCATTGCAAGTATAACTTCCTTGTTAGTGAAGGGCCTATGTCATCAAATGTAAGCTCTAGGTGGTACGAGTCTTTAAAGCCCAGGAAGTGTTCGGTTAGAGAACCCTCCCGTACGCTCATAATTGCAGCGCGTAAATTATGCTCATAATAAGCCTTAGAGATGGATTTGCGTGAGATCCTGGGACAAGCAATCCCTGGATCGGACCACAATTCCGGTCTACCTAGTAACTCGCAAGTTTGCTTAATATATCTTAGCCATGGGATTTGTGCAGTTTTGGAAAAACGCAAAATCTCTAGCAGCTCAGCTCTATAGTTAAAAAGTTCCGGCGAGCTCCATATTTTACACCAAAAAGTTATGGGTTTAAGACCCAACTCTTCTGAAATCGGCCTTAGGCCCAGATCTAGTCTGAGTGGGAGCAGAGGGGTACCAGTCGGTAAAGCAGCCAATTGCCTTATGAAGTTATTCTCCGTGACCTGCATCTTCTGGCCGGCAGTGTGCCCCCAAATTTCGGCTCCATAGGTCACTGCCCCTCTTGCCTGGATTTTGTAAATTTGAAGGCGGGGGCCAAGTGGCCTATAAGTCAGTCCTTTTGTCATCCTGGCAATGCCACCCACCAGCTGAGACAATTTCAAGTTTGCCTTAGTTTTATGTGAGTCCCACGTCATGGACTGGTTAATTGTTACCCCCAGATATTCGAACGTGTAAACCCTCTCTAATCTGGAGGACCCTATAGAGGGATTCGCGCGTGTTGAGGAGGGCGGGTTGAAGATCATATACTTGGTTTTTGCAGCATTAATCTCCAATCCGTGACTCACACAAAAACTCGCAAATCCGTCCAGGACCCGTTGTAAGCCCATGGGGGATTTGGAGAGCAGCAGGGTATCATCTGCAAACATAATAGCAGAAACCCTGCTGCCATCCAGCTTGGGGGCATCGATGTTACTCAGCTCGATAAGATGGTTAATAACCCCGTTGACAAAGAGGCAGAAAAGGGTCGGTGCAAGCACACAACCCTGCCTAACCCCCCTGTCAACGGGGAAAGCATCCGAAAGAGTGCCCCCTCTTCCGCATCTCACTCTGGCAAAATTTCCCTGGTTTAGTCTTTTCAAGATTAATAGGATATCAGCGGGAACCTCGAGGTCCACTAAAACAGCCCATAGTTTGTCCCTGGGCACTAAGTCGAAGGCGGCTCGCAAATCCACGAACACCGTGTATAGGCTGCCGCCCTCGATTAAAACAGTCTTCCAGTATAAAAGATTCAAACGGAAGATTTGATCGATAGTGGAAATGCCCCTTCTGAACCCTGCTTGATATGGGCTCATGATCGCTCGTTCTTCAATCCACTCTTGGAGGCGATTTAACATGAGTCTACCAAAAATCTTCTGTGGCACATCGATGAGGCTAATGGGTCTGTAGTTGGCTGGGAGCAGAGGTGAGCCCTTTTTGAATATTGGGACGATCTCTGCGCCCAGCCAAGTACCAGGCATAACCATGCCTCCCAAGATGGCATTAAAGAGAACCATAAGATAGGGTGCCCAGACGTCCGGTTCCTGCTTGAATAAGTCGCCTGGCAAGCCGTCCAGGCCTAGTGCCTTTCCTGATGCCAGCCCAGCAATGGCCTCTTGGACCTCCTTTAGTGTGAACGGCGCCCCATTCCGGGTAGAACTGGGCAGGTGGGTGGAATTTACCCTGTCGCCCTCAGGTGATTTGTAAAGGGACTGGAAATGGTCTTGCCATGCCTTAGCTGAGATGTTAGGCTCAATGGCAGAGGCCAACTCATCAGAGCCTGTGTTGACACAGCGCCAAAATTTGCGCGAATCCCCACAAGCCAGGTAGGTAGTAAGATTTGCCCACCTTTGATGCTCCCATTCGCTTTTAGCGTTGGAAGTCAAGATCTTATAAGCCGATCTCCTTGCCCTTAATTCCACGCTTCCCTTTCCCTCTTTGATCGAAGTCATAAGGTCGGTTTTTGCCTTGCGACAGGCACTGTTGTACCAGTGGGGGCCAGCGGTACTTCCGTTACCCCTTTTTGGTCTACTGGTTAAAAGTTCGGCGACCAGTTTGGCAAGGTCTTCGTGTATCTGCCCCAGTTGTGTGTATACGCCCTGGGTAATGCCTTTCACCTTGAGTGCCTGAACCTTTTCAAGTGTGGGGATTACCCGCGCGTACAGCTTGGGTATCTTCCCTGGATGGGAAGCTATTTTCTCCCACTTCACTCGGCGTCTGTTGTTCTCAAGGACTAGGCCCTCCTCCGTAGCCTCCCTTTGTTTCCCCCTGACCTCAAGCTCAGCATGATCGTATACTAATTCCAGAGCATTGTGGTCGCTGTCTTCCCTAGCTGTCACCCAGAAATCTCTAATATGTGACCAGGAGGTCAATGGAACCAGGACATAATCAAGTCTTAACTCCCTGCCCACTCTATTGAAGGTGCACCTTGGAGGAATATCGGAATTTAATCTTCCGTTGCAAGCCCGAAGACCGTATTTCAAGGTTAGGGATGTAATCTGTAAGGCCAAAGGGGACCATGTTCTTGGGGCCGGTGCCTGGGAGGGAGGTATAGACCACCTCAGGTCCTCCTCCTGAGCCAAGCCTTCCAGAGTACCTGAAAGAGGCTCAAAGTGGCAATTGAAGTCGCCTCCTATTAAAAAAGGGATACCATCCAGGATTTCATTGAGAGTGAGCACAAGCTCCTCGATGGTGCGCGACTCCTGTGTGATATTGACTGGCCTGGAATAGACATTTATCAGCAGGAGAGTTTTCGAGTTAGGCCATTCCAGCAGTACAACTAAGATATCCTCCGAATTCGATGGGAGGACAGTGGCCCTGCATCCTAGGTCAGTGGCCACCCAGATTGCAAGGCCTCCCGAGGGGCGCCCTCTTCCCCCCCATGTTACATGTAAGGAAAATGTTGCAAAACCCATACAGGTGACATCTTCCCTCGCCCAGGTCTCCTGGAACAGGCATATGTCTTTATCCTCAATAAAGGAACTCCAGGTCGGGTTGTTCAATTTATTGGCTATGCCCGCCACATTCCAAGATAGAATCTTGAGCGAGGGGAGGTTGCTTACCTCAGTTTGTGAATTTGGGGGCGCAACCACTCCAGAGTGCATCCCCCATGATGAATTAAAATCAAAACTATCTGCTTGGGGAGCCAGCACCTTGGGCATGTTCTGTGAAGGACTAATAGTCCCTACACATCCCTCTCCGTTGACTTGACTGAACTCAGGGTGATCCTTCACCGTGGGGATTCCTGATCGATTGTTAGATTTTTTGATCTTATTTTGAGTCTGGTCCACTCCACCCCCCTTCGTGCTCAGTCAATCCACCATGTCTAGGGTACTAAACCTGTTGTAGGTGGGAGGATAGTCATATCGGGGAAAACCAAGAGTAGGGTACTCCCTTCTTACCTTTGGACCCCCTCTACCTCCTCTCCTACCTACTAATTCCCACCCTTCCTTTTCCTGCTCGTTGTTGATGGACGGGTAGAAGAATGAAAGGGGAAGGGATTGGATAGAAGTCCCCAGGGCGTTGCCAGGCCAGCTACATATGTGTGAGACTGTGCGAGGGTCCCTAAAGTTGATCAGTACACAGTCTCCATGAATGGTTTTTCTGGTGTTACCTAACCACGGAACTCTCCTCACCATGAGGACCTCACTATGAATACCTTCAGGGAGAGGCCTATTAGTGGAAAGCCAGTGGATTACCTTATTTTTTAGAGCCTCCATAGGTTCTCTAATAGATGGTTTTAATTCCGGAATGCCGGCTAAAATAACTGTATACAGGATGGCCTCCGGGGGTAAATTAACTGGCCTGTAATTTGTACCGTTACCCTGTGCCCGTATTACAGGTGCCGCTATCATCTCGTGGGGACTAGTATTTGCTAGGCAAGATGGTGCCTGTAGCTTTGGGGTTTCTGGACTGGGTAATCTGGGGTGGTGTGTTTGTATAAGCTTTATTGAAGGGCAACCTTCCTTGTCTGGATGTACTACTGAAGGCTTCATGCATTGGCTGTCTATTTTTGAAGCATCCACTAATTGGTCAATTCCCTTTTGGAGGTTGACTAAACATATTTCCAGCTTTGCAAGGTGATCTTCTAGGGGATTAAACATTTTCCTCATGAGAGAATTGATATCCGAAAGAGTGAAAGTCTCCTGTCGAAGTGTAATATTGTGATTAGGAGATGTCTGGGCCGGAATATGGGGGCGAAGTGCTCTTTTTGTTGAGGATGGATCTGACCCCTTACAAACTGGACCGTGCTGGTTATCTTCCCCCATCTGATTGTGTTTTAGAATCTTGGGCTTTCGCCCCCCTGTGGTTTGCGCCCTTCTTTTTCTTTTCGGGATTGCTCCCTCCCGCTCCCCCTGTATTGGCTGCGCTATCGAGTGAATCCTGTCAATGATGGAAACCTTGACAGGAATACTTGCTTTAGGAATAATTTGGGGTGGAGGGAGCCTAGGTAGTGGGGGGGTAGTATACTGAGCTCTACAGGGGCAGAGATATCACAATCTGTGATAGATGTGATCGAGCTGTTTGAATCAGGTAGGACAGGTATGCCAGTTTTCCCCCCAGCATCTAATATGATACGTTCCGGCATTTGTACTGGGGAGATGGCCTGTGCAAGTAGTCCCAGCGAAGATCTCCTGACCCAGTCAATTTCTTGTGAAATACGCCTTTCTAAGGTGGTTATTTCATCAATCAACAGTGATCCTGCCTTAGCAAAGTACATGTCCAGAGTACCTGTTGCCGTCCCAGCGGCCAGCGCCGATTTGCTCCGTGTTTCTCTGGCGGTCATGATCCGGAGCTCCAGTCCTTGATTCGATGAGCAGCAAACACTTTTTGGGCAGAGGGAGTGGCCCTGGCCCTAGCTCTCCCGTACTCGAACGGCCTCAAACGGCCCGCTCTTTGCCCGGTCTTCGCCCCGGTTTGCGTCCCCCACGCGTCCCGCTCACGCGTGACTAAGTGTGCCTAAATCAGTCCGGGGGGAGAGGTCGAGGGGAGGACTCAGGCGCAGTGGATAAGCAGGGCGCAAAGCGCGCTGGTCTTCGCAGTCCCAACAAAGTAAATCCCCCTGACAAACACTCGTTCTTCAGGATTTGCCGGTCAGCTCCTCCAGGGCGATGTGAGCAGAAGCACAAGAGTGGAGAGAAATGTCCCAGCCTGTGAGCGGCATGTGTGTGTGTGTGATGTGTGTTTTAAACCCTTTTTAAAAATGTAAACTTCACTTACTCTTCCTTACACCTCTAACTACCTTTTAAGTTTACCTATCCATCAACCATAAGAACCCCTTACTATCTCTTAATATCACTGATCTGTGAGTCTTAGAAACCCATCCCTAAACACTGTCCCTAAACACTCCCTAACACCCTTGAACCCTAAAAACATCTTCGTTATACTCATCCCTGAACCTTAAAAGCCTCTTGGGACCCCGATCCTGAACATCTTTGGATCCCACTAACTACTTCTTTACCCTACCCACCCTGACCCCTAAAAACCCAAGACTTGCCAACTCACACGATGCCACAGTGTGTCACATTATATTGGTTCCTTTTACATGGTCACAATGCTCAGAGCTAATATCACAGAGTGGCAGGGATGCCAGGCTGGGAATCACTGCACAGAGTGGGTTTCTACCTCATCTTCTGAGTCACTGATCAGCTGATGTCCATTTAGGCATTTAAAGAACAAGGGGTAACCTGGTACCCCTGGGACCTGGGCAATGATATAAGGAGACATTGGCCCCTTAGGGGGAAGTGTAAACCTCAACTTCCTCGGTATGTCTATTTAGGGGTGTGAAAACACCCCAGCACAATGGTGCGAACCCTCAGCAAACTTTATCTATTTTTAAGTTTGGGAGTTTGGATGTTGGTGGCAGGCTGTAAGGTAGAACCATATCATTCAAAGCCACGCCTCTTCTCACAGAGTGACATATTTAAGTTGGCAGGCCTGAAATCACTCACACTTCATACGAATCATGCCTAAACCCATAACACCCCTAACTACCCCTTAAAACGACCCAAGCCCTTAAAACCCCTTACTACCCATCCCTAAACCCTTGATACCCCTTACTATCCATAAAAACTACCCATCCCTGAGCCCTTAAAAACACTTACTACCCTTTCACAATACCCCTCCTAAACCTCTTTAGTTCCGCTGTTTAAGTGAGTGACATAACGTTTTACCCGCAATGTAAAGTACAGCCACGTATTGACTGCGATGTCACCGTAGCAGGCCGTTCTGAAACAACTTTCATTGGGGCGCTGAGTGAACATACCTCACAACCCAAGAGTGGGGAGAAAGGGAGGGAAGATTACAAGCCAAAAAAGAGGGAATATCTCCTGCCTGCAAGAGAGAAATATTTTGCTAGTGGGTTCACAATTTTCCAAACCGAGGTCAGTAGTCGTGTGTGTGGGGATATGCAAATTTTGGTATACACGTAACACTTAGGGTAGCCGAAAACGCTTCATTTTTAACACCTTCCGTGCCCTGGGGTCATATTTCCATGCTACCGTGTAAGGAACAGCGCCATCCGCCAGTTAAAACAAGCGCTAAAGTATGAGAGGGTTAACTTAACCCAGGGTTGGTGACTTCAGGGCACGCCTAAAAAGTTTTACAAACATATCCTTAACAAAACCAAACACACGCGTTAATGAACAAAGGGGATGGTTAAATGTTATGCCCTGTTCCCTGGGGGCCTAGGGCCAGGCCTTACCCTGTGCGCAAGTGAGGGAAGAGCCCTTCTACGCGGCAGGCTAGGGATACAATTCAGTTCAATAATGTTTATTGACATGGCTTGCAAGTGTTCAAACATTGCCAAAGCTATTTGTTGCTCTCCAGAGCGTTGACTCCTCCTTTTCTTTCTCTTTCCAGCTGTGTACAGGTGTTTTCAGTCGCCCTGAAGCTGCTGCTCGTCTCTGCTGCTTCCCATCCCCCATCTCTGCTCTTCAAGCTCTTCGTGGGGCTTGCGTGAGGCATAAAAGGGAGAAGGGTCCGCCGTGTGGTCAATGGGTGCAATGACACCCATGCTCTTCGAGCGCGGCCACAAGCAGCTGAGCCTAGACTGACGCTATTACGCATGCGCGCCGCTTCCTCGTTGCGAAGCTGTAATGCAAGGTTTTCGATTCGCCGTCTCCTGCAGCTGGAAGTTCTAATTGATTATGGAAGCTGATAATATGGAATTGATAAGTTAGCAGGATGGCTCCAAAACGTTTATGATGGACGGCAAACGCGAAGTTTTGGGGACCAGGAGTTCGATATCCGGCAAGGCGAACTCAGCCTTCCATTCTTCTGAGGTCGGTAAATTGATTCACAGCAATTAGACAGTAGAAGAGTAACATGTCATTTGCAGTAATTATAAATGGTAGAAATGCTTATATAGCAAAAATATATGTTTTTCAAGAGGATGCCAGCCCAGTTCAACAACCATTGATTTAGGTGCGAACAGAGGCTGGTCTAGGCGTGAGTTGTGGGGGCACACAGGCACCTGGAGCGGCCACCTATAACGAGCGATCATGAAGATATTACTTCACCAATCCCCGTTCGCGTCACACACACACGCACGTACACACACACACACACACACAGCGCCCTCTCACCTGCACTCACTGCATTTTCTTTAACTTTCATCCTGTCTATATTTTGACACAGTTTAACTCCTTCGCACATTTTCGCATAGAATTACAGTCACACACAATCTGATCTCACAGAGCAGCGACTCTTTTCACACTACGCACTATTCATGAGTAACGTGTTGCATAAAACAATGCAGAAACACACCACCATCCTGGAAATAGCAAATACTCTTAGGGATGCAAGAGTAAGGTAAACATGAATGTAAACAGGACCAGCATGGCTGATCCCGGGCTGGGAGGACCGCCCTAACCCACCTGCCTAACACCCCCCCCCCCCCCCTATTTGCCAGACAGACGCGCAATAATTTTACAGGCAGGAGGCAGGAGCAACCATGTAGGCAGGTGTTCAAAAAGTGAGATGGTCAGTCAAAAACGTAGGTGGGCGGTCATTCATTTAAGCAGAGCAAATGTGGCCTAACGGCCAGAGAGGGCAACTTTGGAATCAGGTTCGAGTCTTGTAGACAGCTGAACGTCCTAGGATTCTGGGCCAATCTCTTAATCTCCATGTACCTAAAAATACACAGAAGGTGAATCTGGACTTGTGTAATGTAGCCTGGTGCTCCTGTAAAAGCCGCCAATGCCCTTGGGCCAAGGTTGCTCCATATAAAATACAGCAATAAATACAAAAATAAATACGGAGTGCCAAATACGGTGGTACACTGGCAAACCCAAGAGTGACTTCAGAGGGAAGGGGCATGCAAACAAGGAGGCAAAGAGATAGGGCGATTCATAAAGACATCACTCGGGCAGACATCTATGCAGGGATATGAATGGCAGAACAGAAGGAGCGAGCTATACTACCAGGCAGAGACAGACTGTGCTCTATACCAAATACCAGTATACATGCAGGAGAAAGACATGTTACAAGATAGGAAAACCAGTAGCAGAAGCATGGAGAAGCATACAAAACTGAAAGCACACGAGAGACGTGCCAAAGCCAATAGATCTGGCCTAGACAAGCAAGTGCAATGGTTACCTGTTTTTTTTTTTATGGAAGAATGTGCCACAAAAATAAAAAGGACACATGTGGCTACTGGAGTGTTTCACAAAAGAAGGAAGGTGCACTCAAACAGGAGTCATTCAAGACCACAAGTATTGTCCATTATTGTCTTATATTTATTCCAGATAGTTGAATACAAACGGCAAACAGCCAACGCGTTTCGTCCCTTTTTCCAAGGAACTTCTTCAGGGCTAAAGTTCAAATGACACAATTATTATTGAAAGGACAATTTGCACAATATCCATAGGTGAGAAATCCGATTGCTGCAAAGTATTCAGCACAAATGTATCCAGATCGGATAAAAATACAGAGATAGCTTCCGTATTCAGGATGGACCATAGCAGCATGAAAAATGGTATCGTGAAAAGTTTCTAGAGTAATATCATGAGAGATGTCTTGGTGATTGTAATCCCGATTTATAAGGGAAAGACCGTGTCCGCAGCATAATAACTGGCAAACATGTGGCTACTGGAGTGCAATCAAAATTGAAAGAAAAAAAAACTCTGGGTCAAATTTTAATAGAACAGGATGGGTGCCTCATAGGGGTTGGGTGTATTTAGAGGTATAATCTTTTTTTTACATTGAAGGCATATTACAGAAAAATATAATTCTTACTGGTGCGAAGAAAATGAGCTATTGCTTTGAATTACTGTTACCTTAAAAGACAGTGCAACACATAAGAATGCTTAAATATATTTTTTTTAAAAAAGATAAAGAATGGAAAGAAAAAAGCATTGGCAAAGTAATATGCACTTCTTTTTAATCAGGTGTGCACCTGTGATCAAACAGATAAAAACACACAACAGAGAGAGGCAGAAAGACAGCATACATGAAGACCGTCAAGCATATAGGCCACCTAAACAGGCACATGAACAGAGAAATACAGGTGGGCTGAGAGACAGAAAGATGACTAGATGTGGCAGACGGGTACATCCCCAAAATGGCTATCTATGCAAGGCTCTGTTTTAAACGGTTAACACCCACTTACAAACACATATCTTGGTCTTCACTTCAAAGTGAAATGTTCTCATTGGGCACACATTCTTGCTTGTTCATGATACATGACTATGGCTCCATGTTATTATTTTTATGTTTCCATTTCTGTGTATTCATTCACATTTATTTTTTGCTAATCTTTCTATATGGATCCATATTTAGTTTGTGTTCTCTGAAAAAAGTAAGTTGCAAATAGTATTTTTAAACATGTAGTGGATAAAAGTACAGTCACGGTGGGTCGGGTGTTTATTAGTAGCCTATTCAACAAATCACGCATCCCATATAGGCACTGTAGTGCAAACAAATGTGCACCCCTGCAGCAGTCTCAGCACACTTTTCTTTAACCCCTTGTGTGCCCATGACGAGCTGGACTCGTCATGGGCAGCGGTTGCGCTGTGCCCATGACGAGTCCAGCTCGTCATGAACCCCGCCCGCTAATGTAACGGCCGGCACAGGGCGGGGAAAGGGCGTGGCACACAAGGGGTTAAATCCCCGTGCTGTCAATCACAAACCAAATATTGGCCTGGAGAGGAGGATTGACTGTATCTAGAGGCATTCATGAGGGGACCTACCTACCTACTGTAGGATTCCTGTCTGCGAGAAAAACACTGAGAGGGAAACACATTGCTTTTAGTCTGCATTTATGTGTACGAACCAGTACAAATGTACTTTTTTTAGCCTTATTCATATCCAGTTCCTTTAGGTAGAGGAACGGGCTGGGAGATGATAAAGAGGAAGCAAAGGCTGTGAACAGTATTTGGATGAAACAACCAAATAATCTTTACAATACAACTGCTTCAAAGATCACAGACTAGAGCTGCCCAACATAAGTCTGGGAGGAGGGGCAGATCCATGACAGACTTTCAGGATATCCACTTGAGATTTTACCCACAATTCGTTTAAATAGAGGTCATTCATACAGGCTGCCAAGACACAACCAAAGCACCTCTTCTGGTAAAAGCAACATTTGAATATTATTGGAATATTGATCCACGAAGAACAGTCTAAGTTTGCTTCTCGAATATCTGTTTGGTGCAGTATTTAAGCATTGATGAGCCGGGAAAAGAGTTACCAAGCTAGGCCTGTATCACTATTCCACCTAGTAAAATGGCAAACTGTGCAATAAGGTATTTCCTGGAACGGGTCGTGAAATACCACGCCAGAGCAGCTGGCACCACGTCAAATTCTCCTATGGTGGCCTTAGATCCAAAAAGTTCATTTAACGAGACCACGCTTACCAGCGTCTCTGGGCCTACAAGAGCACTGATTACAAAATGTACATATGCAGCCAGAGGTGGAGACGTTAACGATTATTGGTCTGATTATTGATTATCCAAGAGATCACTCAGCTATGTGAGTTATCACACTGCTTTTGCAAATCAAGCAAAGTATCCTACATAATCTCCATTTTCATGACACAAAAATTCAGGCAAAGTAAACCACTGATGCAGCATTTTCAAGATGCTTTCCAGCTTTATGCAAAGGTGCCTACCGATGGAGCATTTCAAGATAGTATCTGTGAGCAAAGTAAGCTACTGATGCTCCATTTCAAAAACTTTCCAACTGCGAGCAAAGTAACTTACTGATGCTGTAGATTCAAGATACTTATTGACTGGAAATAAAGCCCCATGGGATGCAGCATTATCAAGATTCTTTTCAGGTTCAAGGAAAAGTAACCTACAGATGAAGCATTTTGTGGATGTTTTCCAAATGCAAGCAAAATAACCTTCTAATGCAGTATTCCAAGATACTTTTTAACTGCGGGCAAAGTAACCTGGTGATTGTGCATTTTCAAGACCCTTCTCGACTGCAAACAAAGTAACCTACTGATGCTCTATAAGTAACCTCTGGTGCTCCACTTCAAGAGAATTCTCAAACGCAAACCAAGTAAGGCAATGGCACTTCAGTTCCATGACACTTTTCCAAGGTCAGGGGATTTTCCTAAGTCACAAATTCGCAAACTGGTGATAAACAGATCAACTTCAAAATGGATAGAAATTGGAAGAGGATTACCTAGATCAAATAGAATGCAGTTAGCAACGTCACAAATAAATGTGAATATTTGTGCTCCATGATGTACCTTCTACAAAAGACATCTCCAAAAATAGCTACAAGTCTTAGTGATGTGATTTTAGTTTTTTTGTGATGAGGTTGACGTTGGTTATAGCCAAGTGAAATGGTAAGTTAGGAGATGATGTGATCATGGGTAAATCAAGAAACCTTTTAATGAAACATGTTGAGCAAACAAGGGCCAGAGTTTTGAAGTGTAGCGTTACACACCGTTACACCCACACTCATCATTGCACTCTCTCACGAGGGAGTGGTAGTATGATGGTCCATAATGAGTCCTCCATATTGCTTCCAGTAGGGTGTTAAAGAAAGAAAAGATGAGCCGAGAGGGTTCAAAGAGTAAAGTTCAGTGAGCAGTAAGTATGGTCCCAAAGGCTAATGTTCATACTTATTGAATGCAATATAAATTAAAAAATATGGAACAATATTTAGAGTTCTTGTGGATCATGAATGCTGTATGTTCTTCTGCTGTCAGTTCGAAAAAAAATCAGAATCTCAGCTACTTTGCTTGTGAGCATGCAAGCTAGGTCTGTAACCAGTAATAATAATAATAATAATAATAATAATAAAAGCATTTGTAGAGCGTACAGCTACCTCGACTGAGGTGTCCCAGCGCTAAAACGAACAACAACAGAGCAGTGGCGGCGCAGATCTAGTCTTTACGACTAAATAACCAGGTCTTTAAGGCCTTTCTAAATTCCTGTTTAGAGTGCATCATACGTAGTTGAATAGGCAAGTCGTTCCAGGATTTAGTAGATCACACCTCGAATGTCCTACCCCCATTCTTGCCTTAGCAAAACGGGGGATGGAGAGGTAGCGTTTATGGTTGGACCTCAGTGATCTTCCCTGCTAGTAGGGGCAAAGTCTCTTACTCAGATAGTTGGGGCCTCTGCCCTGGTAGGCCCGAAACGCAAATGTAAGGGCCTTGAATTAGATTCTTTTGGCCACTGGGAGCCAATGGAGTTGTGGTGGGGGGAATTATGCTGACGGAGAGGGACCTTGCAGACCAATCTAGCGGCCGCGTTTTGTACTATCTGGAGCCTACGGATCAAGCCGCAAGGCAGACCCATGTAGCGTCTGTTGACGTAGCAATCTAGCAACATAGAGTATTTTAGGACAATTAAGTTTGTAGTGTTGAAAATATTAATAATATAATAATTAAGAAAATAAATGAATATGAGCCAGAACCACATAACCTCCGGGCACGGTATACTAGCTCGGATATTTACAGACAAGGATTATACGTCTCCGGCAGCGCTTAGAGGCAGTCTAGACATTGAGATATGTGCCATACAAAGTTTTCTCATTCCTTTCCCGCTTTCTTTCTTCCAAAGATCTCATTATGTGAAAACTGATCACTGTATTATTTTGCTATAAAGCAGTTATCAAGTGTTGACGCAAGGTGGCCGGACACATGACAGGTTTTCAGCCAATCCACGTGGAATACTTTTGCCTACAATTAATGTATATTGGGAGCATTGACACAATCAGGGCATAGTCTAAAAAGTAGGCATGGATCTGGATATCATGGATCAACCTTGAACACACTTGTGGTATAGGAAATCCGACATACATTAGATGATTTGTTAGTGCATCTCCACAGATTATTCAATGTTTTCCAGTCTCATTTTAGCTGTTCCTTCAATGTTATTCTGAAAAGTTTGTGTTTTCGAAGTATTTCCTTTGTACTAATCACACAGGTATTTCCGGTCATTCCCATCAAACACAAACTATAGTTGAAAGGGACCACAGTCCACAAAAAACAGATGTGTCTTCAAAGGAGTCACTTCTGGTGCAGCAACTACTCCCTTCATTCGCAGCAACAATGCACCAAACAAAATCACAACCACAAGGGTCCCATGACTGCTCTACTAGTTTAAACAATTTTGCTAATACTTTTGACAAATCGAAAAACAGATGCAACAGACAAATCACTCAATAACTACTTAACTAAAATCATGTTTCTTATGAAAAATACCTAAGTATGCAAAATAAGATTCGTTTGAAAAAAAGTTTTTTTAGACATTGACAATTTGAAAATGAGCTATTATTTATAAAAACCGCAATGTTTCAGTTAAATGTGGAAAAAAAGCTATGTTTGATGAAAACATATTCACTTTTAAGGAAATCCATCAACAAAAGACCAATATAAAGAATTTCACACTAACAGAAGCAAATAGTCTGAGAAGTCTAGTGTTGATTGGTTGAAACTTTTTAAATGTAGTTGGGTGGGGGGCACTAACAAATCAATGTCAATTAATCAGAAAATAGGAATTACAGGATTCTGCGTAACCTTGACCACTTTAGCTAATTCTCAGGGGATGTGGAAACCACAAATGGAGGGTGAAAGCTGACATATTTGGTAGTCTAACCTTAATTAGTCTAAGGCAATTATTAATTTTAATGTTAGATATATGAAGACCACCATGGATCCTTAACTATAATACAGCTGTTTATGGTAGTTTGTTTAGTGATGTCAGACAGATTTGTGGATGTTTTACATCGGTTTGAGTGTTGTATGGTGCTTGAGGTCATTACTAATGCAGTCAGATCCCCTCCCCACTTTAACTTGATACAGAATATTATTTAACATGTAAACAGTTTCATCCTGCATTTCCGTCTTCTAACACTCTTTTTTTTTTTTTTAAACAAATTTTATTTGTCAAGTGGCACATATACTGCAGGGCCCTGTACCCCAGGGACATCTGCACAATCAGAACATATATCATAGACTTTGACATTTTGCAAAATAGTACCCAAGGAAAATTAAAGGCAATACAACCAAATTCTAACTTCCTCCCCCCGATCGCACTATACACCCACTCTAGGCAGAACCATTCCAATTTTAGAATAAAGACACTCACCAAAGTACTACCACTCACCCCTTCCCCTGAATCCTCCCCTACGAGCCCAATCTTATAAACGCGGGTCCCGTTCTATCGGAACCGGATCTAGGAGCAATCCCTGATAGTCCGCCCACCTTTTCCATATTTTAAAGTGTTTTGGGGGGCACCCCCTGGCAGTGAATATAGGTTTCTGTTGGCCCATGCAAAAGTCAAGTCCATTCTTCCATGCGGCCAATGCAGGGGGGTCTTCTAAGACTCTTAAATGATGATTTTTACTATAACCTTTTTAATTAAGTCACCAACCTTGTCAGGAAGAAACTCTGAGATGGACTTGCTGAGATTAAACCTCATGACCTCAACGTCACATCAGGGGCCGTAGTACACGAAGTGCTCTGGGGGAACAACGGGTGTTTGCGCCCACTTTGCGTGCCCCCGGAGCACTTTGGTATTACAGAAGAGGCCGCAAACGCTTGTGCGGCCTCTTCTGTAATACCAATAGGCGCTGCCGCACGTAAAGCGCCAGCCCTATCTTCAGGTGGTGTTCCCTCATTTGCATGGGGGCGTGCGCCATGCAAATTAGGGAATCCCTTTGCCTCGGCGCCTGCACCATATTACAGATGAGGGCGCAGCGGCAAAGACGCTCTCTGCGCCCCCGGAGAGCAGCCCTTGGAGAGAGGAAATGACTGCACCCGCCTCCAAGGGGATCTCTTATCCCCTTCAAAAGTGCAGGCGGGTTGCTGCCTGCACTTTGAAAACACAGAGTGGCTTCAAAGCAGCTCCACCGTTTTTCAGAAGAATGTGCTGCACTCGCGGCTGCCCTGAGGGCAGCACATTCGGAATAATACTGCACAATTTCCTTCATTGCACTGGGCACGCATTTGAAAAGGTGCACCCAGCGCAATGAAGGAAAATGCACTGCATATATAATGTGACCCCAGATGTCAACTTAGTTTACTAAGCTGCCTGGCCAGTTAACACGTGTAGTATGATTGTGTACCCTTAGATCATGAAAGAGTGATTCATTTATGTACTGTTTAATGCAGGACTCTGGTAACCTTGCAGACACTGCTTTATTTACAACACATTAATGTGGAGGACCAAAGTTTTTCTTAAGAGCCAACTTTCCTTTGCACTACCGTTTTCTTTCTCCCTTTTCTGCCTCGCTCTTTCATGCTGTGGGCCATAGCCTAATTAAGCAAATTAAGTCATAGTCCAAAAAAAATGAGTGCTGGTACCCACCTCAGCTGCACACATCACACTAAGCACTCCTCCCACCCACACCAGGGCAGATTGGATGTGATCTACTGGGATTTCAGAAAGGTTTGTGATGCTGTTCCACATACAAGGGTCATGCAGAAAGAAAGCATCCATTGTGTGTTCATAGACAAGAGAAACTGATTAGGGATAAGTGAGAGACAGGAGACACACACTGTGTGATGGAAAATGGAACCCACCAAGTGGCTGACTACTGTGGCCAAGTAGGCTCGCACCTACAGACAATTCGTCTGAATGACTGAACTGGTCCAGAAATAAAGGCAGGCCTCACTCTCCTGAATCCAATATCTGCGGCAGGTTTGACACCTTAAATCTTGTGAAGTCATCAGAAGGGGTTTAGGAAACACTCATGAGCGTGGAATAATGGCAACCATTACGCAATAGAGATCTAAAACAAATGGGCGATAAAGAAACACATGGATTCTGTTAAATAGGTGAATTTGTTAATAGTTTAGTAACTTGCCATCAGATTTAATCTTGTGCAGCCATCGTATTCGCCTATTCTGCTTTAGTAGAGCTGAATTCCTCATGAAAATGACTTGGCGAATCCAGAAGAAAGCCGAAAAGTAGAAAAAGAGAAAACAAGTTTTTTTTTCTTTACACAAACTAACTTTTCTTGAGTTTGTTGCTTTTAGCACATTATATGCATTAATGCGTCAGTCCAACAAACCTTAAGGTACATGAAATGTATTGTGATTGGTGAGACATGCGCTATGAACTGAGAGGTTGCTGAAGGAAAGGTGACATAACTTGACATAAGGGGAGATTTTGCACATACCATTGGTGCTTGGCTTGGCCGATTATACAGTGTGAAGTCATCTTGCATACGGGGTCACTAGTCACATATTGGCATGTGATTAGTCCAATTTAAGTCCTGTGGTAACTGAAAAAATGATTTACATAGCATGATGTCATACAAGGAATTTTCCATGTTGATACATAGAAACCAATGAGGGACCAGGGTACAAACAGACATTATGAGTAAAGTTGTTCTCTGTTGAGTAACCATAAAGTTAACGTGTGTGAAACGAGAATTTCAATTAGAATTTACAATAAGGTATAATACCATTATGTAGCTCATGGGTAACGCTTCTTCTGGAGTATTACCTATCGCCTGATGGATCATTTTAAACACACACTCATAATAGCAGCTAACAGCAGACATTTTATAAAGAGAGATGCAATTACCTAATTTACTGATTTTGGAAGAAAGGTTTGAAGAGGTGCGGTATGATAGAAAGATTTGAATAACTGTGGTCGAAAAAACGGAGAAAACAATGTTAGCATATTCTTAGGGATGTATGGTTTTAGAACAGGGGGTGAGGGAGCAAAAAAAGCACTGGTTGGGAGCGAGAAGTGCCTGAGTAGTAACATAAGGAAGTTAGTCATAACAATGGTGGAAATTGAATGAAATTGAATGAAACTTCATCCCATTGGATCTCATGGGAGGTCAAATTAACTATAGACTTAGATAGGGACAAGAAAGGAACAGTGGAGAAGTTTTACTATAAGAGACTCCCACAAAATATTACAAATGCATAGAAAATGGCACAACACCAAATGACACAATCAAATCGCCCTGCCACACACAATGAATACTATAATGGCAAAACATGACAGTAACTATCCATGCCACTCAAAATCATAAAAAACCCATGTAAATGATCAATCAAACATACCACAGAACCCCATAGTCTTGTTAACAATTTTCAGAGGTACATGGAGTAAACTTTACATACCACTCGGGTATGGTCATAAGCACGGTGGATCACCATTTAACATATTTCAGGCCAGTATGGACTGTTGACCATATTACACGCATAATCTTTACTCCGTTCTAAGATGGCGGTGGAGTATCGAGTGGACCTGTCAGGATGTGTCCATTGTCTAGTTTTACTCAGCACCTTATTTCAGTTTCCTGAACCTCTTCTGTTCCCTTAGTTCGAATTCATATACACGGATACAATACAAGGTTGGTTCCTCTCCCGTGTGATTTGGTTATTCTGTTATAACATGTAATGATTTAACTTTGCCCAACAACATAGGACATTTTTGTTGTGTACCAATACGCATAAATGCACCAAACGCAAATCTTGGTGGAGTACACAACTTTATTATCTGGAAGCCGGCAGGGTGGCACATCTTCTCCCCAAGTCCTCACTGCTGTTCTTCACCCCGAGGATCTATATTCCATATAGAACATCTAAACCCCTTTAACCACAAACATAGCAACATTAGAACATAACACATCCCCCTTTAATACCAAAATTAAAATAATTAAAAAAACATGAATACAATAAGTTCTAAACAGAACTAATTTAGATATAAGGATATGGTTATACCAACGTCTATAAATACTTTACCACATTCCATTTGTATACTGTTCTTTATCAAACAATGCTTTTTCACCACACACACAATCCTTCAACCACCTGGCGGGAAGGGGTTCCTTACTGTCGGCCCTTCATTCTACCCCATGTATCTCTCACTCACTCACTTCTATGTCCTTCTCATCCATTCCAACATCTACTCTCGACTCATCAACATCATCACCACCTCCTACAACCTTGTTGCTCACTCCCCAGTCATCATCAACATTCGCACTACTATCTTCCTCCCTTACAACACTTGAATTAAAATAATTTACTAAATATCAGTTACCGATTGCCTCAAATTCTTATCACTGAAAGTCTTGCTCAGGATGGGTGAACTGACTTCTCCCAAGCACTCCCTCAGATCAATGTGCCACCCTTTTTAAGTTCCACACTTTTCCACTATTCAGTCTGACAGCAGTGTTTAACACCTCAATCACTTCCTCCGGCTCACAAAACTGACTTGACCCTTCTTAACTTTCCAAGATTTCCCGACCAGAATCCAGTCACAAACGGCGATCTCCACTGGTGGGAACCCCATGTTTGCCATCATAGTAAATTTTCATTTTAGAATGTTGTTCTGCTTTCCTGCTTTGCACCGAATCAAGAGACCAGTGTTCGAATCCAGCGTGATGTAACCAGGTGGGATTGAACTTAGATCTAGGATTATGTCCCCTCATGACCACAAATGGCAACAACCGTGTGACCTTATTTCTTGTTACTCTGTATGCCCAAACTGCCTTGTGTAATTGCAACTACCAATCAATGTTGCTAGCCACTGCAGATTGAAAACCCCACTTCACAACCTGGTTGACTCACCTAACCATACCATTTCCACTCGATTTGTAAATGGAGGTGGTTCTCTGTTGAACTCCCACTTTCTTAAAGTATTCTCTGTTCTTCACTCAAAGTCAATAGCTACCATTTCCCAAGGCTGCTTAGAATTTTCTTTTCATTAATGGGTGGTCTCAAAGTTTCTAAAATTGTATATGCACCAGCACAACTAAAACATCCTCTCAGTAAGCTTTCCACTTCTCCATCTACATACGCCCACCAAAATAAATTTCTGATTAAACTCAGCCAGTCAAAAGAGCTTTATTTCGCCACATTTCCGTGGCATAAAGGCAGAGCATATAAAAGAATACATCACATTTAAAAGATCATACGTGCATAAATAAAACAAAAGGTAAACAGTATTACATCTTGTGTAAATAAGTTAAAAGTACACATCATAAAAACATAGCAACAGTGTTAAAGGGCTAGCAGCAAATATTATAAAGTGCATGAGAAAGCAATACATCAGAGGATTGCAGGTCAAAAGAAGTAAAAAAGAAAGAACATTTCATATTGGATCCAAGAAGGAGATGTTAAAAGAGGACCATGAAAACATAAGCATAGTGCTCAGAAGTACTAAGGCAATGGATTATAAAATCAGTAAAATCAATATTTCAAGGATTCACAAGCTTCTGGAATTTGGGTGCCTGCCAAATAAATGAGGCCACTGCATAACCGACCCAGTGGGCCCATAGAGGTTTTGTAAGAACAATAGCGTTGGTCTGCACTGTCTAAATGTGTACTTTCTAAGAGTAGGGATAAAAAAATAAAATTCTGGGAGAATCATATAATGTGCATAAGAACTTAATATGCAAAGAAGAATGATAGAAACTATCATAAGGGCACAAATTCAGATCAGCGAAGGAAATACAGTTCGCTGGGTGACAATCATAAACGGCAAAAAGTGAAAACAGAATCTTATCAACACGTAACAATGTTGAGTATTGTGCGTTTAAGATCGGTATGGCGGGAGAACCTCTTGATAGTGTAAAATATTATAGGCAACTACTGAGGAGCCCTTTTGACTGTGCCTTATCTAAAAATATATGCTTCAGAGATAACTTGGTAGCTTTTAAACATGAATCCGTGTCACTATACAGGTCAGCACATCCAAGCTCCACACATACCGATTGTACATAAGAGAGCCATGGAATCTCCTGGGCCACATGCAATTGGAGACAATCCTTCATAATCAATTTAGTTAAGGCTGTTTCCTCCCTTTTACATACGGAGTGCCAGATTAAACTCTTTGTCCTTACAATGCCAAAATGGACCTCATGACACACTGCAATTATCGATTTCCGTAGACGTTTTGGAGGAACAATCCTCTCCTCCCTCAAAATCGTGTAATTATCCCCTGTAAGCTGTGCCTTAACCTCCCAAAATGGTTTGACCTTTTCAGATAAGTTGTTCTTGTTAGGGCAACACCCTTGGACAAATCCTTAACTTGTGTTAGCACTCCATCCTTCTCATTCTCTGCCAACCACTCTTCCTTGCGTACTGCATGGGCATCATCAACGTATAAAAAAGCTACTTGAAAACTATTCCAAACCTCATCTTCACATTCTGCCAACCTAATGGGCATTTTGGATAAGCAGTCAGCTACCACATTGTCTTTACCAGGCAAACACACCAATTTATTAATGTAATCCTGCATTCTCATTGATAGTCTGGCAATTTGTGACGATGCAGTGACTGTTCCCTCCATTGTTAACAATGTCACCTGAAGTTTATGATCGCATTAAGTGGTAATGGGTTTCCACCATACAAAAGCTCTGAAATGGTCCAAAACCATGCACATGCTAAGGTCTCTCTTTCGATAATTGGGTACCTTTCTTCAGTAGGCGAAAGAGCTCTGGATGCAAAAGAGATTATAAGATCTTAACCTTCCTTATCCTTATTGGTCAAAACCTCACCCAGCCCTTTACCACTGGCATCAGTGGTAATACAATAATTCAAATTGGGATCAAAACAATTCAAAGCTGGTATTTTGTTGATCTACGATGTAATCAGATTGAACTCATTTTGACAATCCACAGTCCATTCAAATTTAGACTTATTTTTCTGAAGTTGTCTCATATGAAATCTTTTTTTTGCAAATTGTGGGATGAACTTGGAACAGTATTCTACTAACCACAAAAAGGATCTGATTTCTTCCTTGTTCCTAGGAGCCTGGGCATCCTTTATTGCATTAATGAGATAATTTGGTGGTTTTACTCCATCAACACCAATTTCATGCCCCAAACATGTCACCTTTTCCTCAGCAAATTTGCATTTTGAGAATTCAACTGTTAGACCATTCTCAGCCAAACTACCCAACACTTTCCACAGCCTTGAGTTGTTAACGCTTTTGTCTCCTGCAAAGATTAATATGTCATCTTTAAAAAACTTGATGTCTGGTTCTTTCCCAAAAAGATTAAACATTAGTCTCTGAAAGACTGCGACCGCAGATGCCAGGCTGAAATGCATCCTTTTAAACTGGAAACACCCAAAAGGTGTAATGAATGCTTTCTACTTCATAGAGTCAGGTGTCAAAGAAATCTGGTGGTATGCGGCCGACAAGTTGATGGTGGAAAATACATTAGCTCCCTTGAGAAATATGACCATTTTGTTGATTTTAGGCAGCGGAAATTGGTTGATCACAATATTGTCATTTAAATGGCACAGATCCACACATAAATGGATCTTTCCAATGTTGCTCCTTGCCACCACCAATGGAGAGACCCATTCAGAACACTCACTATTTTCTGTTACCCCAGTTGCAACCAATGTATCAAGTTCTCTTAAACCTCCTCTTTTTGTTATTTCAATGTTCCTGACCTTGTGTAGTTTTGGAATGGCATTGGTTTTCAAGATACTGCAATATTCAAATACCTTCATGTTACCAAAGTTGTGTTGAAAACACTGGGAAATTCGCATAACATTTCTCTAGCAACGTTAGATCCCTCGTCCACTATCTTAACTTGATCCGTACTGCTAGAGTCAAGGATGATGTGTAATTTCCCTTGATCAAACCAGCCAAGAACTGGGGGACACCTTTTTGCTACGTACAGCTTGGCTCTTGTGCATCTACTTTTAAATTTGAAAGTTAACTACCTGTAACCTAGCATTTAAATTTTTCCCCTGCTGTATCCCTGGGGTTGGATGTCCAGTTCACACAACTCACTGCCAATTTTTCCTACAAACTTCTCCTTCCACAGTTCTTCATCTACCATGGTATATATTGATCCAGAATCTGCAAAAATCTTAATTTCCACCTCCACCAATGCTCATCCAACATACTTGTTTGTGTTTCATGCCTTCATCACCAATGTTTAAAATCAGCCTACTCGTAAATTCATAATACTGTCATACTTCACATCGCCAAACTCACATCGTCATCACGCCTATTATCTTTTAGAATGCATTTAACGTTGTTCCTTTTCTTTCTGCAAACCTTAGCAAAATGCCCAATTATTACACATCTACTGCATTTTTGTTGCAGTGCATGGCAATTCCAACTAGAAGATAAGTGATCTTTACTATCGCACCAGTAACATCTATTACTACCACCCTTATATTTGTACACATTTTTTGACTGGGCATTGAAAGTCTTGTTCAAAGGTGTACTTGCAACTATAAAGGAGGGTGAATGGGGCAATCCGGCGCTCAATCTACGTCTCCCCAACTTTATAACTCTGTATGTAGGTAGTGCTCCAAGGGAAAGGGTGTCAACCCAGCACACTATATACTCTTAAATAGAAACCTTGGCCCTGAGCACATACACATGTGTCCAAAAATGTGTATCAAAAATGATCTTCACGTCTTTAATCTTGTTTTCAGGTAGACTTCATTTTATTCATGTAGTCACATCAGCCTCACACCAGCCAACACGTGCTTTGTCTTCGGGTTCAAGTCACCCTACAACTTCTTCAGGGCTCTCAAGAGTTTGTACAGACTACAAGGACAGAGGTGGACTCTGTTTCCTGCACTCGGTAAGAGTCAACAATAGACATATGAATATCTACTTAACTGGATTGAAACACAAATATGATTTAGCAGATGGGACCTTCATTTACTAGAGGCTGAGCCAAACTCTTGACAGCCCTGAAGACCTGGTGACTTGAACCCGAAGATGAAACACGTGTTGGCTGGTGTGAGGCTGATGTGACTACATGAATAAAATGAAGTCTACCTGAAAACAAGATTAAAGACGTGAAGATCATTTTGGATACAAATTTTTGGACACTCATGTGTACGTGCTTAGGGCCAAGGTTTCTATTCAAAGGTTTACTTGCAGATTTACTCGTTACCTTACATACGGCTTCTGCTCCTTTGTCTTTAGACATGATTTTTTTGCGCATCTGCCTGAAATCTCAGCTTTGCACACAATATTGTTGCCATCCTCTAGTGGCAAATCCCTGTTCACCCACAAATGTTCCTGAATGGCATGGTTGCCAACATGCATAACCAACTGATCTCAGATTAGATCATCTTGTAAAATGCCGAATTTGCAATCGATGGGCAATTTATTTTAGTTTGGCTACATAATTGTCCACCAATTCTCCCACTCCTTGTTTGCATTGAAATAACTTATATCTAGTTATTCCAATGCACACCTTAAGGGCAAAGTAAATGTCAAGATCCTTCAGTGCCTCTTCAAAAACATGCATATCCCCCAAAATAGGAGCTTTCAACATTTTGTTGGATACTATCAACCCATATGGCCCTAAAGAATGCAGCAGAATTGTCTTCTTTTGTACCACTGGCATCTTTCCAGATTCATCTGTGGCACTTATATAATTTAGAAAGTATTCTATCCCCTCTGTTCTCTTTAGAGTGAGCTCTGAACCCGATGGCCAAAATGCATGAGGTGAATGGTACTCTCAAAAGTTACAACGATTAAGTTGTTTTCAGTTACAATAGAAAATATAACTAGAAAATAAGTCTCCAGTTCCTCTTGCAGTGTAGTTCATCAAATTCTGCTGTATGGGGTGCACCTCAAAGTAGTTATCTTTTGATAAATCTGTAAATTAACGGCAGTCGCTCGACAAAGTATCCGTAATTAAATCCTTTTCCGCATGGGTACCGGCTTCAGATGCTTTTCGCCACGTTGTCAGGTTCCAGTACGCATAAATACTCCAAACGCAAATCCTGATGGAGTAAACAACTTTATTATCTAAAGCCGGGAGGCTGACACGTCTGCTTCCCAGGTCCGCACTGCCGTTCTCCACCCGGATGTTCTATATTCCATGTATAACATCTAAACCTCTTTATCCATAAACATAGCAACAATAGAACATAGCAGTTTTGTAACTCTGCTCACAATTTATGTACTTTTACAGGTGGAGGCTTATCATAGCCAGTGACACACTCTACTACACGCATAACTTTTACCCAGTTCTAAAATGGTGGCCAAGTGTCGAATGGGCCTGCCAACGATGTGTCATTTGTCTATTTTTAGTCAACATGTTATTTCAGCGTCCTGAACTGCTTCTGTTTTCCAGAAATTCTGAATGTACATACACTGAATCTAAAGCAGACGTAAAAGTAGTTACCTCAAATACCTGGATCTTCTGGACCTGGTTGTCAAGCAAAATATCGTGAACAAAAATCAAAAATGTTGAATTTACATACTTTGTATGTATTCTACAAAAATCTAGAAAACAAAATATTGTGGAACAGAATATTGTCAACAATTTTGTGTATATATATATATATATTCACTTAAAAAACCATAGGTTTCACACATGTTATAGTTAGCTTGACATTTCACTCGTAAAAAACCATTGAAATTCCCCCGTTATAGTTAATTCAGATAACTAAAACTCGCGCGCCCGCAATCCACTGCTCATGACGTCACATATTACATCACTCATGACATGGTCAGTGGCATCACTGATGACATCACTGATGACATCATCCTTGTGATAGAGTGGCGGTCGCGCGAGTTATAGTTATCTGAATTAACTATAACGGGGGAATTTCAATGGTTTTTTACGAGTGAAATGTCCAGCTAACTATAACATGTGTGAAACCTATGGTTTTTTAAGTGAATTTGCAAGGTTTTTTAAATGCTAATCCCTAACTATAACGTGTGTGAAACCCATGGTTTTTTAAGTGAATTTGTAAGGTTTTTTAAATGCTAAGTTATGTATGTATTATTATATTTTTTATATATTTATTTTACAATAAACTACCTAAGTATATAGTTATAGATTGACTGTATCCTTTAATATGGAATGGCTCGTCTAAAATGTTTTTTTGTTTTTTTTACGGTTTTTCACCATGCGAGCACGGTGCGCGCACCCCGCGATATGACCCCCTGACAAAGGCTAGGGGGTCAGGAACTCTCTACCCTGCCCCCTTTTCACGTTCTCCGCCTTTGTTTTTCCATCTCACACAAGTCACACACAAAATGGCGGCCGACACTTCCTGATTTCGACCGATTCGAACGTTGACTGACATCTAACCACCAATCAGATTTACGCTCGCGCACGACACCGTGTGCGCACGGTGCGCGCCTATAGATATTTATATGCTTTTAAATGCAATTTTCTCAGGAAATACTGAACAGATTGACTCCATATATGCAAAAGGCACTTCCCTGTCCTGAGGACTACCTCTTTGCCAAATTTCAAGTAATTCTGTTCAGCCGTTCGGGCTGTACCTTCGACTAAAGGTCCTATGGGAAAATGCATGGGGAAAACGCGTTTTGGGACCCCCCTTTTTTCTCGGCCCCTGCTTGACGAATCACCCCGAGACATTCAGGGTAGGAGCTGAGCGGAGCGCCCCATTAGTTTTGAAAATTTCGCGAGGATTCGTCAACCGGCGCCAAAGTTATTTAAAATAGAATTTTCAGATTTCCTATGGAAACACGATCCTAACTATAACTATCTACTGGCGACCGCCAGTAGATAATATATATATACATATTTATCCATTTGTATACATATACATACATATACATGTATGTACATATATATACATATAATTATATGTATCACCCCACAACACCATCAACATTTGAATCTGCGCACCTCAAATGTCCGTTTCTCTAGCAGGTTTTTAAGCATAGGATTAGCACAGTGTCCTCCATGCTGAGCCAGAGAGTGACAAAGCCTTTAAGCATACATTTAGCCTGTGCCCTCCATGCTGAGCTAAAAATGACAAAAGCCTTTTACCACTCTGGGCACAGTATCATATATATCCAGGGCCACTGGATTTATGCGACAATGGAAGAACAAATTATACGGCACAGTTTACTAAATTATGCGGCAGGAAAATGCTAATTATGCTGCGTAATGAAGCACATATTTTGATAGCATCCGGTCATTATTTTGTCATTTTTACAAGTTAGCACTGTCTGGACAAAGGTTTCACTGTATTGGTACTGGTTTAACCCCCAAATAGAGCAATATGCAACTGAAAGGTAAACATTCAACCTTTGCGAAAAGCCTTATGCTGCACACGAATGTGTGTTGCAGCATTTTAAAGACCTTTTGATCAGTTTGAGCTAAAAACTTTTTTTTTGTCAAATCTGCAAATTATCCAGGAGGTGATGTATTATGTGGCTAATGCGACAAATCCATAATTATGTGAAAAATGCTGCTGCCACAGAATCGCAGAATTCCGGTGGCTCTGTATAATATATATATATATATATATCATATATCTTTTTTTTTACAAATAAAAAAAACAAAGGTTACAGGGATGTTATAGTTAGGTTCACATTTTACCCACACAAAAAACATAGAAATTCAGCAGTTATAGTTATACGTATAGTTATACTTATGTTAAGAAACTATAACTCGTGACCTAATGTTACTTAACAGCACAAGTTATGGTTTTTTCAGATAAGCATAACTATAGGTATAACTATAACTGCTGAATTTGTATGGTTTTGCATAGGTAAAACATGACCCTAACTATAACATAATCTAATATAATCTGTCTGGGGTTGCTTGTGTTCCCATCTGGAGTGGACCTTGCCTGGCAATTCGTGCTGGACTGTTTTTATTGGAGAAGGGCCAAGACTGGTTTGCATAACTGGGTCAGTGTCTAGAATGGCACAGTGGGCGAAAAAGATGGTCTGGATTCTAGCCCAGAGTGATCCTGTGTGGCTGAGATTAATTCAAAAGTTCCTTCCATCACCTTGATATTGCATTGTAGAAATAAGAGGCAAGCCAGTTGTTATGATGTCCCTTGCGTTGAGGCAGCATGCCTCTGTGGAATGCTTCTGTGTTAACGTTCAAATGTTATGTGGTGTTCCTCGCGACCTCAGCAGTTTGTCAGTTACTGCTGGCTGAGGCGTGAGGGATGCTGTGACTCTGTGCCCGAGAGAATAAACCTTTGTGGATCGTCACCTGCCTCTGTGTCATTACTTCAGTACAACATTTTATTGGCGACGATCTTCAGCGGCACAGTACCTGTGTGTGCAGAGGCACTATCACTGGACCTGCGGTCAACGCGGCACAGCTGAGGGGTGGAAGTGCGTCTGAAGTGACCCCCAACGCGCCGCATTACCAGCATGGAATCTACGTGTATGGGGTAAGAGCGTGTGAGAATTGACCCTAAAGCGCCGTATTTGTCCTCACTTCAAGACTTAGAGCGCTGAAGTTGCTGATTGAGGGGCGAGAAGAATTGTGGTTGGAACCCCTACGCGACGTATGAAGGCTGGGGCGCACTTCTGTGCTATTGCTTAAATGTGTTGGAAGATTGTGAAGCAGGCGCTTTAACACGACAAGGCCAGAGACAGCAGCTGACTGAACGCGCTGCCGCTCATTGGTGAAACAGATGCACTGAGAGGAATTCCTGTGCAATTGACCTCTGAGCAGCTGCCAGTGACGCGCTCTCGTGAGTGGAGCAACTCCCCTTAAAGCAACAGACACACGTTATTTTTTTTTAGTTTTTCTTATTTCTCTGGCTTTCACTTCCAGATTAGTTACGCTGGGTGTATTTTGGACAATTTTTCAGCCTGTGAATGTAACAGGCTCCCTCATTTCATTTCCTCATCTTCCATTTAAGCAAGGATGTCACAGCTTTAGATGTCACAGCAGTCTCTTCTCCCCCACATTTTCTCTCTCAACCTGGTAGTCCTAGCATCGAGTGGGATGAGTGGATCGACATCTTTGACAATTATCTTGAGGCGTTGGATGCTCAGGATTATAGCTCAAGTAGGAAAAGAGCAATCTTACTTACCAGTCTAGGTAAGGAGGGACAACACATTTTCAAGTACCACCCAGTTGTCACTGACGATCGTGGCCAACCCTTTGAAGACGTCTATCTAGAGGCAAGGAAAAGGTTAGAGAAAAGGTTTGCGAAAGAGACAAATGTCGTCATGAGGAGGCACAAATTTTACACTCAGCCACAGAGAAGTGGAGAATCAATTGATGACTTTGTCACAAGACTGCGTGAACTTTCCCTCAAATGTTGTTTTGGTCCCATGGCTGAGGAGATGATATGGGATAAGCTGATAGTGCAATGTAGAAGTAGAAAGACCCAAGAACTTCTGTGGGCTACAAAGAACCCCACTCTAAAAGATGCCATTGAAATAGCAAAGATAGTTGAAGAGTCAGAGTTTTGCATGAAGGAGATGGATCGTAGAGATTCAAAATTGAATAGTAATGGTGAAGGGGAAACATCTGTTGTGGAAGGAGGTGAAGGGGAATTGGCTGCGTCCACAAGATCTGGTGGCAAGGGTAATAAGGGCTTTTCTGGCAGCCGGCTATTTCCCAGCAAGTTTGGCAATAGGATGTGTAGCAAGTGTGGTAGCACATATCACACAGCTGATTCGAAAAACTGCCGGGCCATAGGCAAGAAGTGCGACCACAGGGGTCATTTTGCGAAAATGTGTTGAGATGTTAACAAAGGATAGGTGGCCTTGTTGAATGAAGAAACATACTATAGTGAATACTTGCCTAGGCCTGACAGAATCCTTTGTGTTGAACCTTCTCAAATCGAGATGGGTGACAGAGAAGAAATTCTTACAACTAACTCTTCATGTTTTGATAATAAGAGAAGACACAGACCCAAGGCAGAATTTGTCATCGTTAACAGAAAAGTTGATCTTATGGTAAATTCGGGGTCGTTGTACACCATCATATCATACCTAAGAGGATATATGAACAAGAATGGCCCAATGTTTGCTTGTTACCCAAAGATATAAACCCAGGTGGCTATCAAGGAGAGCAGATAGACATACTGGGTTATATATTGGCGGATATTTATTTTAAAAATAGGTCTGTTAAAGGTAAAGTTTACGTAGCTGAATCTGGGCCCCCCCCCCCATATTAGGTTGGTACCATCAGTACGACCTACATATCAAGATTGAGCCCCATGGTGTAGAGCAAGTCATGGTCGTAGATGATCTCCCTGTTGAGGACATCTTGGAGGGTGCCAAGGAAGTGTTCAGAGACCAACTTGGTAACCTTGAGGGTTACGTTCACGAGATAAAACTCAAGTATGGAGCCATCCCTGTCCAGCATAAGCTCAGAAGAGTTCCTATTGTGGTAAGGGGCGAAGTCAAGAAGATGTTAAATGAAATGTTATCCAGTGGGATCATTGAAGCTGTTGAGTGCTCTCCATGGGTTTCTCCCGTTGTCATCACAGAGAAGGCAGACGGTAATTTGTGTTTCTGTGTTGACCTGAGGAGTTTGAACCAAAATATTATTTCAGACACCTTTCCCCTGCCCAACATTAACGAGCTTATCTTGTTGTTGCAAGGGGCAAAAGAAAATTCAAAGTTGGACCTTCGTCACGCCTATCACCAAATACGGTTGCATGACTCCTCAAACACTTGACAGCTTTCATAACCATGGAAGGCATCTTCCAATTCACCAGGATGCGTTTTGGACTATCCTCTGCTGCCAGTGTTTTTCAGAGGATGGTGTCAGAAGTGTTTAGAGGCATGAAGAACATCATCTACTTCCAGGATGATATCCTAGTTTTTGGTGATAGTGTGAAGAGTCACAACTTGGTGCTAAAGGAAGCACTTGCAAGGCTTCTAGAGGCTGGTTAGAAAAATGTGCTTTCCTCGTCACAGAAGTGGAGTACTTGGGACACTCCCTGTCTAACGAAGGAGTTAAACCCAAAAATGATCTGCTGGCCTCCATAAGCGGGGCTCCCACTCCCTGTACAAAGGATCAATTGCGGTCCTTCCTTGGGTTAATGGAGTGTTATTCCAAGTTTGTCAAAACTTTTGCAAGCAAAACTGCAACTTTAAAAGTACTTATGAGAAAGGGTGTGAACTTTACATGGGAAGCAGACCAGCTTACCTGTTTTGAAAACATCAAACATGAAATTTGTGATGCAGGGATTCTAGTGCCATTTGATGTTAATGCTAAAATGATAGTCACAGTTGATGCACGCGACACTGGTATTGGTGCTTTCCTATCACAGAATGATGGTACTACCGAAAAAACAGTAGCTTTTGCCTCACGCACCTTGACAACCAATGAACGTCATTACTCTGTGATAGAAAAAGAAACTTTAGCTGCCACTTGGGAAGTTGAATATTTCAGAACATATGGATGTAAGATTCTTCTCCGTACAGACCACAAGCCTCTACTAAAATTTTTGTCACCTGATGGGACCGGAAAGGTATCAGCCAGACTAGCTCGCCTGGCCTCCAGGTTGCAGGAGTACAACTTTCAGATAGAGGTAATTTCCGGGTGGCGCAATGTCCAGGCAGACTGCTTATCACGTTTGCCTTTAGAGTCGGAAAAAGTGGATACGATTGGGGTCACTAAGAGTGCAAGAGAAGGGGTCATTTCATGTGTGGAAGATGTTCTTCAATGGAGTCATGGGGTGGTCAACAAAAAGGATTGGGCGAGTGCTATATCAGAGGATGAGGTACTCAAGGCCGTCCACAACCTCATTCTTAAAGGAGGGTGTAGAGCAGGGTTACTCATAGTACGGCCCGCGGGCCGCCAGCGGCCCGGCAAGCCTGCCTCGGCGGCCCGCGGACCTTGCAGACATCCTACATGTGTTTTAAAAAAAATATTAAATAGTGTTAGTAGCCCGGACACTGAGACTCTGCTCTGTGGGGGCCGGGGGATTCCAGTGATTGTCAAAGAGGAGATGCAGGGGCCTAAGAGGTGAAATACAACAAAGCTTTATTAACATGTAAATGGTCTTTTAAAGACCTGTGAAGTACTCGGGTGCGGGCTGTGTGTGAGTGCTGGGAAGCTGTCTCAGTGCGGCTGTGTGTGCGCGCGTTGGGAAGCTGTCTCAGCCCGGGCTGAGGGCTGACACACACAGGGGGTGAGATGACAGAGGGTGACGGAGGGAGGGAGACATTGACAGAGGGAGGGAGACAGGGAGGGAGACGGAGGGTGACGGAGGGAGGGTGATGGAGGGAGGAAGACAGAGGGAGACAGAGATGGAGGGAGACAGAGAGAGGGAGGGAGAAGGAGGGAGACAGAGGGAGGGAGGGAGACAGAGGGAGGGAGGGAGACAGAGGGAGGGAGGGAGACGGAGGGAGGGAGGGAGACGGAGACAGAGGGAGGGAGAGGGAGACAGAGGGAGGGAGACAGAGGGAGGGAGACAGAGAGGGAGACAGAGGGAGGAGGGCGACAGAGGGAGGGCGACAGAGGGAGGAGGGCGACAGAGGGAGGAGGGCGACAGAGGGAGGAGGGAGACAGAGGGAGGAGGGAGACAGAAGGAGGAGCGAGACAGAAGGAGGAGGGAGATGGAGGGAGGGCGACGGAGACAGAAGGAGGAGGGAGATGGAGGGAGGGCGACAGAGGGAGGGCGACGAAGGGAGGGTGACGGAGGGAGGGAGACAGGGAGAGAGTCAGGGGGAGAGAGACAGGGGAGAGAGACAGTGGGAGAGAGACGGGGGAGAGAGAGGGAGAGAGGGGAGGGGAGAGAGGGAGGGAGGGGGAGAGATGAGGGAGAGGGGGGAGGGAGGGGGAGAGAGAGAGATCTGTGTATGCTGGGTCTGGTGGCTCAGTGGACGAAGGCGTCCGCTGCAGGGACCTGTGTTCAACCTCATGGTCACAATTTTTTTTTTTTGCTTTAGCCCCGCCCCTCCCCCTCTGACCCCGCCCCCACCGGTGCAGCCCTCAGCCGCAAACCACACTGTAAATTTGGCCCCCGAGAGAAAGTTTGTGAGTACCTATGGTGTAGAGAGAGCACCTTGCCTTGTAATGTGAGACCTTTTAATTCCATTATCAACGAATTATCGATTGTTGCAGACCAGATTATCATGCGTGGTGATAAGATTGTCCCTCCCCTTGGCATTCACGAGAGGTTATTTGACATAGCTCATGAGGGACACATGGGTCAGACCATTACCAAGAAAAGATTGAGGAGTGAGTTCTGGTGGCCGGGAATGGATGGTGAGGTGGTCGATTGGGTTGAAAGGTGCAGCGAGTGCAAGGAGTGTGAGAAGAGGTTAAAGGTTGGACCACAGTCTGTCCCAAGTTCCATCCACGATCCTGGTGTGAGTTGGCATTGTATTTGCCTTGACTTCATTGGACCTATGCCAGGAGTTCATCCCAATAAGGGGTTTGGAATGGTTGTCATGGATGTTCTCTCTAGATGGCTGATTGTGCACCTTTTTCCCGAAATCACAACTAGAGTCACCATAAAAGTGTTGCGCTGCATTTTTAAAGAAGAAGGCTATCCTAATGTCCTCATTACAGACAATGGCACGCAGCTGACTTCCGGTGAAATGGGTGAATTCTTGCGCCATTGTGGGATCAAACATTCTCGCACTGAACTTTATAATCCCCAGTTCAATGGTATTGGAGAAAGAGCCAACCGCATGATTAAAGGTGCTATAGGTCTTGCTCTCGCCAATAACTTGGATGTTGATGAGACCTTGAACGAATTGGTGTGGGCTTACCGCACCACTGAAAATACCACTACTGGTGTTGTTCCTTTATAATTTTTTTCTTTTGCAGGTTTTATAGAACGCGAACAAGATCCTTGCGGATATCAGAGCGCTTTACATTAAATCAGGTTAATTATACAAACAGATAAATGCAGGTAAGTCACGTATACATAACAACTCGTGCAAAGGGAAGCAGTAGGGTACAAAGCAAAACATATCCGTTGAATCCGGTCACGGTCAGATAAAGTGTCTAGTTGGACCCATAACATAGTAAGGATTACTAGGAAGGATACGAATGATCTCCGAATCTCTTTAGTCTATGATCAGGTGAATTTTGCCATGAGAATCACTTTTACTTCCTTTTTGAAAGATGCGGTAGAGGCATTCAGTCTGGTTTCTGGGGGAAGTGTATTCCATATCCTGGGCACCATCCCAGAGAAGGATCTTTATAAGTTTTTTTCTTGTTGAATCTTTGAGGTTTCACTAGTAGGTTCTCCGCAATTCTTGAAGATCTTGTCCCCCCAGAGATCGTCAACTTCTGTGCGAGGTAGCTGGGAGCATTGTGATGTATAGTCTTATGTGTCACGCAGGCTATTTTTAGGTGAATTCTGGCTTCAAGCTGTAACCAATTCAAGGCTTTTAAGTCTGGGGAAATATGGGAACTTCTTTTCGAGCCAGTGATGAATCTTGCTGCAGCATTTATTGAGGCTCTTAGGGGTGCTGTTGTGGTTTTTGGAAGGCCATACAGAAACACACTTCTGTAATCTACATGAGGGATAACAAGAGCTTGTACTGCCAGGTTGAAGTCATTGACTGGCAGGAATGGTTTCAGCTTCCTCAGTGTGTTTATCTGGAAGTTTGCTCCCTTTGTTGCGTTGCTAATGTGTTTCTGCATGGTGAGGTTGCTGTCCAGAGTTATTCCCAAGGACTTCGCTGAGTCCACAATATTTGGTTGAAGGTTGAATGCAGTAAGATGTTTGATCAGATCTTGCATAATGGGGACTTTGGCAGGTGGAGCTATAAGGAGAAATTCGTTTTTTAGAGCGTTCAATTTGAGATGGCTTTCTGCCAGCCAAATCTGGGTGTTTCTGAGCGTTGTGTTGAGCAATTTAATGTCTTTCAGGGTGTGAATCTTAAGATAAAGTGGTGTGTCGTCGGCGTACATATGATATTGCACGTTAGACGCATGTAGCATTTCGATGAGTGGTTCCAGGACCAGGTTAAACAGTGTCGGAAATAGTGAGGACCCTTGCGGGACCCCCAACGAAACTGGTACGGGTTTGGAAAGAGAATTGTTGACCTTGAATTTATGCGTTCGGTTATGGAGAAAAGAGGTGAACCAGTTTAGCACTGACCCAGAAAGACCCATTCTATGTTTCAGAAGATATATCATATTCTCGTGTTTTACTGTGTCAAAGGCTGAGGATAGGTCTAGCAGGATGAGTAGGCATGATTCGTTCTGATCAAGGATTTGTAGCGCATTGTCAATAATGTGAGCCATGGCTGATTCAGTGCTGTAGCCTGCTCTGAAGCCTGATTGGTGATTGTTAAGAAGGTCAAAGTGATCAATATGTTTAGTCAATTGGAGGTGTACACATTTTTCAAGTAATTTGGCCAAGGTAGGAAAATTGGAGATGGGACGATAGTTGTTTAGGTCCGTGGGGTCAGCTGTGGGTTTCTTTAGGATTGGGTGATACCTGTCCGACTTTGAGGGAGTCCGGGATGCAGCCTTGTTGGAGTGAACTGTTAATGATTTTGGTCCAGAGAGGTAGAAGCCATGGGGTTAAGTCTTTAACAGCGTTTGCCGGGAGAGGAACGGTGAGGTGATTGGCAGGCTTCAGGGTATTAAGAATCTTGCCATGAGTGGAAGGAAACCCTCTACCAAACTAGTACCCTCTTGAGCCAGAGAGTTATTGGAAGGGAAGAGTGTGAGTGTGGGTGACGCATCTAAATCCACTTCCGCACCCACTCTCGTGAGCACTCAGCCTATGTCCCACACCAGTCTCCAGGCTGGAGATTGGGTCAAAGTCAGATCTGGTAGTTGGGTTAAGGGTGTGTGTAAGTTCCGTGGCCCTTTCCAGATTAAAGAAGTTCACCACTGGCATGTCGTTTTGTCAAAGGGAGAAAAGTGGAATCTACGTAGAGTAGCCAAGTACTGCTCATGAGACAATAGCGGGGGTAGAGAATCTTGTTCAGGTTATATGTTGGCGCATGATTATCAATTATTGAACAGTTCTCGCTCTTGTGCAGAAATGAGAGCACCTGGTCCCAGTGGTGAAACCTTGGGTGTTTGCCAGGGCCACAGTGATGAAAATCAAGATGTACATCCTTCACAAACCACTCAACGTTGTCAAAGACCCTTACGGGTCAAAGGGCCTCCTCACCACTTACAGGATTTCCTAGTGGGTTAGCCCTTTCCTCTCTTTGCTCGCTTTCTGCCTCTGCCTCCCCCGGTCCTGCACCCTTTCATCCTTGCTCTCCCTCTTCCTCTCCTGTATGCCCATTCCTGTTTATAGACATTCTGTGTTCTATTCTACCTGCGTGTAGAACAAAGGGGGGTATGTTATGATGTCCCTTGCGTTGAGGCCGCGCGCCTCTGTGAAATGCTTCTGTGTTGACGTTTGAATGTTACGTGGTGTTCCTCGCTACCTCGGCAGTTTGTCAGTTACTGCTGGCTGAGGCATGAGGGACGCCGCCACTCTGTGCTCAAGAGAATAAACCTTCGTGAATCGTCACCTGCCTCTGTGTCATTACTTCGGTACAACACCAGTTAATATTATGTACCTTTATATATGGGAAAGATTATTTGTACACATGGGGCAACATTATAGTGTATTCAATAAAACACAAGAGAGATCTTTGTACAGCACACACCGAGCTCACAATTTTCAAGGTGCAGGTAAAATGCAATAATAAAGAAAAATGAGGTACAGTGAAATAAAATATTTGCCTTGGATCACACAGTTTGGTTAAGTGGTGAAGCGGGTACTGATCCCAGTTTTTCTGGTTTCGCATTGGGCAATTTAGCCATTAGATTGCTTTTTCTTTCTCTCATCTTACATCGAAGATGAACACTTTGCCCTTATTGGCATTTTAGGTTTGAGCATGGATAGCAGGCAGACCCACATAAAAGCTCGGCTCGTTGTCGGCTCGATGAGGAGAGCCAGTGCCAGAGCCTGACTCGAGCTTCCATTGGCTGACAGGGCCACCTCTGCACGCGCCGGGTGGGAGTTTAGATTCACAAGATCTTGTACCCAGGCCGTATACAGAGTCTAGTTGCGAATTACTTTGCGGTGCGCGCCTCCAAAATCCACACGAATAGATAAAATCTAAGTATAAAGGCAGATTGCTAGCCAATGTCAGAGACTCCTGCAGGTTCCGGGAGACACGGGGCCGAGGGGGGAACTGACTGCTGCTGGGTGGAATTGATGGGCGCAATTCCCTTCAAAAAGATTATCATTACGGTTGTTGTGATGTGCGCGGGAGGAGCCGTCCCCCTTGTGTGAGACTCTGCGGCTGCGGAACGCCTGGCCGCCCGGCTCCATCACTCACCCAGGGCCAGGCAGCCTCATTCTTCACTGCCACTCTGCAAGCTCCCAGCCGTCGACCTCCGACCCCGAAAACCGGTTCACGGGGAGGTCAGGGGGACTGCGCCACAATACCTGGAGCTGGTACCGCGCTAAGCCCCAGGGAGGGAGAACGGACTGGACTGTCTGTCACCCAGGCAGACAGACAGACACGTATACAGCATACAGACAGATGCAGGCAAACAAACAAAGCTAAACAGGCACCGGAAGACAAAGGCAGGCAGACACACAGAGGCTTGTCTGAGAGGGGCCGACTGAAGCTCGGAGAGGTACACAGAAAAAAACAAATCTAGAAACAATACCACAAACTGAAAGAGACTGACTGTGGCTGTCATTCAACGACAGACAGCTAAAAGACATGTACATAACAGAAGAGCGACAGAAACAGCCCACAGTGACGCATACAGGCTGCCATAGAGGGACAGACTGAAGGCAAGAGAGATGTAACTGAAACAGAGAAAAACAGACACGTCGCCAACGTGTTAGATTGAAAGAGACTGACTGCGGCAGTCAGCAAGATGCACTGAGAAAAATGCACCTATATTTACCGAAAAGAGGGAGCTAGAGAAACAGGCACACAGTTCTACACAGATGCTGTCAGAGTGTGGCAGGGGTAGTTAGGCCTAGAAAGAAGCGCACAGAAACAGACACAGAGAATCAACAGAATTAACTTGAAAAGAGACAGACAAAAACGCACCCAACAAAGAGAACGAACAGACGAAAGCTCAGAGAGAGGTAAACAGAAGAGACATAAAAGCAGACACATCACGACGTGACACACTGAAAGAGCACGACTGTTGACGTCAGCCAGAAAAATGCTGCACAAAAGACACGTGCAGACGAGAGACGGAACAGGCATCTAGACAGGCACACAAATACACGGAAACTGCAAATCGAGAGACAGCGAGTTACAGAGAGAGGCATTAACACTCCAAAGAGACTGCGATGTAGACCGACAGATTAAGAGTGCAGCCGTCAGACGCAGGCTTGCAAACCCACGACTGCGTATTTACACAGTGGAAGTGGTTGTATGTCGTTACAACGCATTCTGTTGCAACGCATGCCTTTAACACGCATGCGTTACAACGGAATGCTTTTTCCTCGCACAACCTTTACCACGAATATTCCTTTACCACGCATACTTGCATGGTAATGGCATACTCTTGGTAAAGGTTATACCCCTCCCCTGTACCCTTATCTGACCCCCCAATCCTTATTATAATTACCCCTGCCCCTTACCTCTTCACCTCCTCTCCTCGATCTTCCTTGCTTACGTCCTACATCGTAAAGAGGAAGCGTCATTCCGTTTCCTCTAAAACGACGCCGATTGTCACCACTTCCCGACCTTTTAACTTTTTGGGGGGGGGGGGGGGGAGACCCCTTTTTTTTCCTCACGCATTTTTTTTTATTTTGGGGGGGAGACCCCCCCCAAGCCCCCTTTTTCTAATTTTATCCCTTTACACACGTCTTCGCCGACATCAAAAAAGGACTGAACCGGAAGATGAAGACGTTCCAGTGCAGCTTGCGTGGTAAAGACGGTCGTGGAAGGCATACGCGTGGTAAAGACGTTTACGTAGTAAGTGTACTATTGTAAACGCAACGCGTAGAAAAGCCTTCGTGGTTAAGGATGTTTCCCCGTGGAAGTCTGACCGGCCCAGTGCTGAAACACTGAATAGAGAGGAAGCCAAAGGCAGGCGCTGTGATGTGCGTGCAGTGACATAGAGACTGGGAATGTGAGACAGGTACCGAGACCTATCTGCACTGTAACAGAGACGGGCTGAGACAGAGCGCAGTGAGGGGCATTGCAAGCACTGAGTGAGACAGCAGAGGCGAGATATACCGATCCAGACAGATAAATGTACCCGTGACATAAAAGAAACACTACAGGGACAGAGACCGGGGCCCAGAGAGTATGGGGCATATTAACGATTTTTGTGGTGCAGGGCAGCATCACCTTGCTGCGCTGCCCTGCATCACAGGGAAAGGGCTGGAAGGCACCATAGTTATCCAATACAGCACATTTCTGACCTTTTCCTTTGTGCTGGTGCCGTTTTGGCAGCCTTGCCCAATGCAGGTACCCCTGCACCATGGTGCAAGGGTGCCTACGTTGCATGCTGCATTATTTTTGTGCAGAAAGAAACACCTTACTGCACAAAAGCAAGCCTGAGAGGCATTTTACGCTTGCTATGTGTGCTGCATTCAAGTAAAGAGGAGAAATAAAGTTATTTATTCTCGTTACGCCTCTCCTGGGGAGGCATATCTTTTTGGCACATTCCCAGGTTTACAAGGTCTTGAAAATCTAGGTATGCATCAAAATCCATGGGAGTTCCGCAACGCCCATGGCAGAGTAGATCAACGCAGTGATTTGAGGCTGCATTGCGCTACTCTAGGTTTTTGGAGCCATTCCGCATGGCTTCAAAATTATTTCTTTAGGTTTGCGTCGCTCTTGCGACCCTTGGTGCGGTGCAAGAGCAACGCAAACCGGGTCATAAATATGGCCCACAGTGTGTAAGTCTAGCGAGAAAGGGATAAAAATGGAAAGCATCCAGCCAGAGATAGACAGAGAAACACATATACTGTGCAACAGGGACAGGCTTAAGTTCAGGTTGGGTCATGAAGAAAGGCAATTTACATAACTTGGCAGAAACAGTAAAGGGGAAAAAAAAGACATATGAGTACTACGCCAAATCCAGCTACAGGCACTAAGCCATAACAGCTGGGAAAGAGATTGAGACTAGGTTACAGAGAAGGAGACAGGGCCCCTGGAGACATACAAAGACTTTCTGACAAACCTTAGATAGCAAGATCCAGACTCGCATGAAAGACGTATACGGGGACAGAGAGAGAGACCAACTCTGCCTACAAGAACCCATTGCAGAGATTGTTACAAGAAGAAAGCTAAAGGGAGGACAGACTAAGCCTGGGGTAGATATACGCAGAGACAGGCACTTAACACAATCCAACATTCTTATTATCTCTCCTCCCTTGCCTGAGGTAGGCCTACATTTAAATCCCTCTGCCCTCCCTTTTAAATGGTCGGTCTGTAGTAAAGTTTGTTGGAATGAGAGCTGTGCGGTCCTTCCCTTCCCATCTGTGCCACTGGACCCAACATTTGTGAAGTGACTGAAGGTTCACCACCTGCTGAAGCACCTTGTTCTGCTAGCCAGTGATACTCAAAGTACGGCCCGGGGGCCACTTGTAGCCCTCCTGACCTTTACATGCGGCCCCTTGGTATAAGGCAGCGCTGGGCTCGTGTTAACTTTACTGAGCACTAACATTCAGAATTGTTTTAAATAAACCTGCAAGCATTTATATACGTTACCTGCAGTTAAAGAAAGGAGAGAAACTAAGGTGTTTGGAACCGCTTAACTTTAGAAACACCTTCATTTTTAAAGACATCTAGAACAAATGTGTAAAAATAAGATAAAGTCTCTTCAAAAATTTAAAGAAAGTGTATTTCATTAACATGTAGAAGCGTTTCACCTTAGTAAATCAGATCAAATTGCTGCCTTGAAAGTTTTTTTAAAGGGTAGTTTTCAAACGTATTTAGAAACATTCTTGCTTCCACCCACCCAGGCAACAATGCCAATAGTGAACTAAGGCAAATCAGTTGTTTGCATGCAATCTGTGGCTTGGATTGCTATTAAACATGGACAACATTACAATGTAATACATCAAACTCAAGAGAAGGTTTTGTACTGTATATGTCCTGAACACATGTATTTTGAGGTTCTCTTATATGAGATAATGAAGAAAAAGCAAGCAAAGTGAAAAATATAATTGCAAGGGTCATACAAGTTTGTCAAGTAGGGAAGCCAGGATTGATCTCAGGTGTTCTGATTTAACATTGTGCAATTCAGCCACTAAATGAATATATGCTTTGCTTTCCCTAAACCCACCTTACACACATTCCCTACCCCGACATACTTCTTGTTGACAGCCGTGCGGTCCTCAGTCACTTCAAAGACCATACTTTGTGGCCCCTGGAGAAATGATTGCGAGTACCCATGTGCTAGACTGTGGGTTAACTATAAGTGTGGATCTATCTATAGAAGACGGCTGCTACTTTCCCCTCATTATTTCCTGTACGTGTGTCTTGTCCTCAGAGATCTTCAAATTAATTCTTCACCCCACAAGAGCCGAATCCTGCCATAGCAATGTCCTAAACCTGCATTGACTCGGATATTTAGCCTAAAAACCTGCAAGTCACCTTCATCTATCCCTTATTGAGCAAGACAGGACTGTAGGCCATCAATCCTGACAACGATAGACCTCTCACCAAGGAACAAGTCAAGGTAAACAAAAGGTCAGTCTGCCTTCAGTGGATGGATTTTCTGAAGAAAATACCCCCATGTAGATGCCATAACAGGCTTCTGTCTTTGTTGTGGGATGATATCAACTCTTTTCACCGCACAGGATGATTTCAAGACACAGCCAATGGAAACTAAGGAGGTGCATGACCGCCCTTGAGTTGTAGCGTCCACACAAAACGGTTGTCTCTCTGACACAGATGTAAGAGGAAGGGGCCGGGAGCAGTGTCTAATTTTTACACATCCCCCTCACCTTCCTACTTTTCTGAGGCTGATCCAGTACTTAATTTTAGCCGGTGGTTTCCGGTGCTCAACACTGGGACTTTATCATCAATACCAGCACTGTTCATGAGTACCAATTAAGGACACATTCATTTAGAGGACAGATTAAGTGATGTGCCCAGAATAACAGGATGTTGAGCTGACACAGAGACTCAAACCTGGTTCTCCAGCTCAGAAGTTGGCAGCTCTGGCCATTACACCACATCTTCTCCCCACTTTCATGGTTAGTAGTTGGTTCTGTTTTAGGCAGCGCTAACAGGAGAAATGGCTGGTGCAAGCTGGCTCCTGATGAGAGCCCCGGCACTTATTATTTTGCAAATTACTCACTGAGCTGATCACTATCTACCCATCGTCCTTAATCCTTACCACAAGCTCCCTTTCTCTACCTGATCCAGTCTCATGTTCTTGCCTGCAACACCCATAACAAAGAACCCCAAAATTACCCATTAGCTTGAACAGCTGCCAGAAGCAATGCCTAAATACTTGGACCAAGTCTCCTTGCAACTGATTGACATAAACCCACCTACACTTAAATCCAGTAAGACTAAAGTCATAACAACGGCAACAAATCCCCCTTTGATTTGAGCATCGGACTCCTCACTGAACACACCCAGATCAGTATGGAACTTAGTATTCTTCTGGTCTTGACTCCATCCATGACCATCCACCAATGCAGTGCTCCGTACCAGAGCTGTGCAAGGCTTTTTCTTTGTCCATTAAGTCATCTGGAACTGGGAAAATTCTCTCTTGATAAAGAAGGGCAACTGTAGGACTTGGCCCTTTTTGGCTAAAGTCACTAAACTTTTTGTTTTCCCCTAGACCTTTTTTTCTGACATGGTGTTGCCAACTTAGATGCTTTGGACACTTTGCCACTGCTAACCAGTGCCAAAGTGTAAGTGTTCCCTGTATAAAGTAATGGTAATTGGTTGTCCATGATTGGTACGTTTGCCTTACTAGTAAAGTCCCTAGTAAAGTGCACTATGTGTGCCAGGACTGGTAATGCAAATGCTACTAGTGGGCCTACAGCACTATTTGTGCCACCCACACAAGTAGCTTTAAAGAGAGAACTCAGGCCTGCCATTGCAGGGCCTGTGAACAGTTTGTGAAACTGCCATGTTGTTCTGTCAAGTGCACTCACTTGCCAGACCTTACCCTTCCCTTTCTGTGCACCTCAGACACCCCTATGGTAGGTCTGGGGTACCCCGTGGACAGGGTGTAGTGCATGTGAAAGGTAGGCCATGTACTAAGGTGTGTGTCATGTCCTGACAGTGAAATAATCTCCATTTATTTTTTCACTGTGGAAATGCCATCTTGTCTATTGGACAAAAAAGGGATGGCTGGGTAATATGTTTTCCAGCCTATCTTCCCAAAGGCTTAAGATGGAAAGGTGAAATTTAGTATGCCTGAACTCACAATGTAATAACACATCTTTTTATGTAGGTGGTTTTTGCAGTGTGTTCAGAAGTCACTCTTTGAGAGGTGGCTGCTTTTTTGTGCTCTGACATTTATGTGTGTCTCTGCCTGGCTGTGGATTGACTGTCTGGATTTGAAAGCAATAGGATCCGGGGAATGTCTTGACCCAGGAGAGGAGGTTCGACAACAATAGGCTGACCTACATCTGGAGTGTAGGGGGAGAAGAAGCCCCTACAGGTGAATAGGCCTGGGTTGCTGCTATCAAACAATTGGGCCATCTCCTGCTGAGTGAGTGAGAATCCAGACCCCCCCTAATCAAAAGAAGAAAGGTGTCACTGGCAGGGAGGCACCCAGAACTGGTTTGAACAGGGGTCAGTGCCCCCTGAAGCACAAAGACTTCAAAGCCATTAAGGGGTATAACTATGAGAGATGAAGCCCCTGAACTTTGGAGAATGGCTTGATCAAGTGTGAACAAGACTGGAGCTACTTCGTGGTCAAGAGGACCTTTGCCAAGGAAGAAACAACTGAAGAGACTGAAAGATAGGACTGACCCTTGCTGTGTGATCTGGGGCTGGCCTGCAGTTTGCTGTTTTAACCAAGGAAAGGCTAAAGGGACTTTGCTGTGTGCTGTGTCCCCCTGCTTGAAGGACTTTGCTGTGTGCTGTGTCCTGAAGTAACTATCCCCAAGGTCCTGAGGTGAGCTGGCTCCCTGTTCGGAAACACAGGAACACAAACGTTTCCAAAGAAGACGCTGTGTGTGTGTGCTCTGTCTAGCCTGAGATCTTCGTAAGGCGTGCCCTGTGATCGTGGCACCTGGAGTCCTAGTGTGTCTCACAGACGCTGTGTGCGTGTGATCTGTCTAGCCTGAGACCCTCGAAGGAGTCGCCTTGTGATCGTGTGAACCGGAATCCAAGTGAGTCTCATCGCCGCTGTGTGCGGGTGCGTTGTGCACCGGGAGACCTTTGTGAGGATTTGCCTTGTTATCGTGTGCACCGGAATCCAAGGGAGTCTCACCGCCGCTGTGTGCGGGTGCGTTGTGCACCGGGAGATCTTCGTGAGGATTTGCCTTGTTATCGTGTGCACTGGAGTAAAGTGAGTCTCAGCGACGCTGTGCGCGTGATCTTCGTGCAGCCGGAGACTTGAGTGTGGTGTGCCCAGTGATCGTGCACCCAGAGTGGAGGAAGATTCAGCGACGCTGTGTGCGTGTGCTTTGTGGCAGCCTGAGATCTTCGTAGTTGAAGCGGCCCGGACCGGCAGTCTGGAGTCCGAAGGAGCTGAGCTGCCTGCCCGAGCCGCCGTTGCCATTTCACAAAGCTGCATTGGAGGCCCAGCCGCTGGACGAGGAGAGTGAGTTTGCTCCCCCCAGGTAACGTATGTCTACTCCTGGGGCGGGGTGCAGGCTCGGAGGGAGACGCTCTCGGCCTCTCTCTCACGTTGGCAGCGCAAGTCTCTACTTCGGCTCGTGTCGCGGCCCGTATCACCAAAGGAGTGGTGGTACAGGGGCTGGAGTGTGAAGCTGCACTTTGGGATTACATCGTACAGTGTGGGGGGCAACTGTGAGAGGCGGAGAGACCGCCTAAGGCCCGGTGATCGGGACCTGAGTGTATTACGCATTATTCCATTTCTGAAGAACGGAGTACCTGACTGTCGTATTACACATTGCATAATTTCTGTATAACGGAGTACCTGATTAGAGTATTACGCATTGCATTATTCCTGCATACCGAACTACCTGATTAGTGTATGACGCATGGCATTTCTATCTGCATAACGAACTACCTGATTGTCATATGACGCATTGCATTGTTTCTGAATAACGATCTACCTGATTAGCGTATTGCATTTCTCCTGCATAACAAATTACCTGATTAGTGTATACGCATTGCCTTATTTTTGCAGAACGACATATCTGGTGGTTGTATTACGCATTGCATTATTTGATCTCGCAAAGTGCCCGATTGTTGCGTTACGCATTGCATTCTTTTCATTGCAGAGTGTTTGATTGCCACGTTACGCATTACAGTATTGTTACGTTGCAAAAGTATCTGATTCTAGCATATTACAACTGTATGATATCATTTTAGGAGTACAGGAGATTGTTTAGAAGTGCTCATTGACATTGCCAGAACTTACAAGGGCTGGCTGGCCTAACAACCGGCCAGGAGAAATATTACACAACCTCATATGTTGGTTTTATACCCTGGTGTCTTATCGTATATCTTTTTACATAAAGTTTATACTCGTTTTTACAAAACTCGTGTGGAGTCTATTTTTGGTGTCCTCATTCGATTATTGTTAATGCTAACGTCATTTATGGAACCCTGCCTCTTGGAATAGTGTGGTCTCTCTCTTTTATATTGAATTTTAAACCAACAGCCATCATCTAAAATAAGCTTTGACTGCTCAGACAATAAAGAGTCAGGAGTTTGAAGAGAACTGCAGGACAATTCAATGGGAATATAAAAAGTACCAAAAGCCTTGGGCTAACTGTGAGAAATGGGGTGTATTATATGGTATGGTTGTGTGACTTTACCATGTAATACACTCTCAAAACTGTCTTGGGTTCAGCCAGGTTAGTTTCCAAAACCTTAAGCTCAACCAAGGGTAGCTTTGACTTCGAGCAGAAAGACATAAACAAAAGAACTAGTGTAAAGCATTGAGAAGCACCAAACAATGAAATATGAAAGTCACACAGCACGAAAGAAATCTGACACCAATACATTATTATTTTCTGAATATCTAGAGCCCAAGATTAACAAAGTCCACCAGATGGTTCCGGAGATATAGATTTTAAAAATAAACATAATTCTCAGTTCCTTCAGTCACAACCGCACATAAGTATTGGTAACTGTAAAGCTTGGAAACTTTTGAAAAGTTTGAAAGAGTTGTGTTTGGCTAATCCAGGTGAACAAATCTGTCAGGGAGAAGGCCAGCGGGGGCTCTAGGGCGTATTTGGACAGTTACCTAGTCACCAAAGCAATCTAAAGTCCTTTTCTGTACTTTACATTAAAACCGCAATGGACTTTAATGGAGTGGTCCTGATGCTGAAGATTCAGGAGATGAAGGATGCTCAAGGATCTTCTGGGTTCTGTACTGTCGACGGAGGTGCCCTTGAGGTTACTCCTCGGTCCATGGTTCAGGTGCATTGACTTTGGCCACTAAGATCGGATCCCTCATAGTCCTCTTTATGGCAGCAGAATACCAGCTGTTGCTGGGCTACTGGTTTCCTTCCGCTGCAGGTCCAGCTGTATCCACTGGGGAGGCTAGTATCCCTCTTGGGTGACCAGTGTGGACTCAACAACACTCTCGTCCAGCATACTCAGGTGCAACTTTTGGCCAAGAGGATCAGTCTCTTAGGATGCCCACCGGCAGTTCTCCAGAGGTGGCTACTTACCTGCCAAGTTGGACTACTTCAGCTTTGATGGCCCTGCTGCTGGCTCCAGGGGCTCAGCCGACTGACCCTTGGAGTCACTTCTTTGGTCTGGGGCTTGGGAGCAACTTTATCTCAACCCAGGAGCCGCAGGCACAGTCCTTTATTCGCTAGCCCAAGACGCGGCAAGTGCAGTCCAGCAGATGGTGCAGCCTCTCTTTGCGAGGTCCAGGGGTAAGCAGGGCAGTACTTATTTTGTCCTTTCTCCAGTTCTATAGTGATCTGAGGCTCAGGGTGCCAGGGTTGCCATATTTATGCCCAGAGAGTGCCCTGCTGGGCTGGTGAGATGACTGGCCAATGGCCTCCAGGATTGCGCCTGACCTGTGCCTTGGATGTTAGGAGCGTGCTAGCCTACCCTAGAAGTGTGGCTACCTATCGGCTACATGCCCAATGGGAAAACCGGTTTGGGCACTAGTCTCCGCTCTCTGCTCCCGCCGTCTGACTGTCTACCTGGACAAAGGGGCAGCCCTTCAGGCGTGTGATGCCATTTGCCCACCAAAGACGGCTTCATCTTTGAAGCTCGCATTTTGGGCCAACACCCTGAGTGGCTGAGTGGTTTCCTGTAAGGGGACGTAACGCCTCTTGCTGTAGCAGGCTTATTTTGTTTCTGAGCACACTACTCCCCGGGAGGGCAGAAAGCTGGCTAGTGGCCAACAGCTGTGTGAGGCCACTGTACAAACTGGCCAACAGAGTGGCAACTTTCTAAAGTTCAAAAAGGTAGTTTCCGCTGTTCCTCAAGGTTGAAAGAAGGGAGAAGAGTCAGGTGGAAGGCTAGAACCAATTGTATCCACTTTGTATTGGAAATTGGTAATCCATTTGTCGGATAATAATGCCCTCACACACCCTTGCAGGTGTCATGCTTCATCATATGGGCTGCTCCTCGTCGGGCCGGCGGTGCAATGCCCGACGGGCTCCCTTTAAAGGGGCACTTTGTCGGAGATCTTCAATCCGACTGCCGTATGGTGAAGTGCGGGTGAGGGGGCCTAAGTGGTGTAGATGTGACTAAGTGGTATAAAACAGGGTTTAGAGTGCCAGCTGGGAATCAATTTTATTCTTGGGGCCTCCTTCCCTGATTAAAAACGTGAAAATGTGGCACTCAACGGAGTATAATGTCTCATGTGTGAGTGAACTAAAAAATGGTCAACATGTTTCTCGCTATGAGTTGGTGTACTCGCGATTCTTCAGGACCTCAGAAAAACACGATCTACAAAGGAATAGAAATAATCACAGTATTCTAAACTGGATCGTGTCACGTCAGTTGGTGACTCTTATTAAAATACCTGTCAGTGTCTGGTATTACCTGTAAAGGAAATGATGCCAGTTAGAGTAGAACACCGTTGACACATTGGTACAGGAAAATAGCCAAAAACGTGACTCTTCAACCATGCTAAAGGTAAAAACTGTGGTGGTTTCCTAAAGCAAAAATTGCATCTGGACAAATACATTGGTGATGTGTCCCAATGGTGAACTAGAAGTGGCTATTCACCTATGTGGACTATATAAAAATGCAGTAGGAAATACTTGAGAAAGGACTTACCCTATTTGGTATCAGTTTAGACAGCAGCAGTACTCGGTGGGTGTACATAGAGCTAGAATTTCTCATAAAGTAGAACTGTACACGGGACCAAATAATGATGTGGGTAAAACAACAATCAAAAACAGGCACTAAGTAAGGCAGTACAGTTATGGTCTAATGTATTAGCAAGCATATCCCTTTGGGGTAAAAAATATATATATCGAGGTGACAATAACGATATAAAAGAAGTCAACCTCAAAGATATAACAATTGCATCCAATATGTAAGGAATCATCACGATTCTAGGGTTGTAGGCATAGAGTGTTTAACCTGGCGTCTGTGGAGTTAAAAAGTAAACTACGCTTAAGGCAGTTGGATGGAGAGAAACCTCATGTATGTAGGTAGTAAGTGCTGTAGGTCGTGTGGCTGCACAGTGATCCTATGTAAAGGATCATTGGATGGGTAGAGGCCGAAGTTGCAATACCCGGAGGCAAGTCCCGTAAGCCCAACATCGCTAAGCGGCAATAGCTAAGCCGTTGTAAGTTGATAGGAAGGGTCACCGAAGGATGGCGTGACCGTTCGGATAGACTGGGATGAATAAAAATATATTCAGAAGTGGCGCGAGCTGCTAAGTGATGACCCAAATGCGCCGGCGTTCTTAACTCAAATTCTAGGAGGGGGAAAGAAAAGCAAGTCCCAGAGAAGGTGAGGCTAAAAGTTAGTGGTATTGTAATCAGGGCGTAAATCTACTTACATTTCATGCCGCTCATGTCAGCCGTATTGACCTACCCTCTCCACCGAGTCCGGAAGGTGACTAGTGCATCAGAATGGTGGGACTAAAAAGAGGAAATCATAGTCAGGTGACTATGGGCGGGGGTGGAGGTGGAACAGTGGTAGGAAATGGCGGCCATCATGGATAGGGATGAGATCTCGATCAGTAGACCAGGGAAGTTTGTGAATGTGGCGGCCATCTTAGAACGGAGGGTTAAACACTAGCTATATAGTCACAACTGCATTATGGCCGGGAAAACCAGTAAAAAGATGTCTAATTTTGGAACACTTAGTATGATTCTTGGATGTACTACTCGGGATGACAAAGTAGGTGGTACACATCGGGTCTGGGAATGTATGCCAATGTAATATAGTGAAGGTCTCATACTGGGACTGCAGCCTCATCCAACATGAGGGTCATACTCCTGATACAATATGGAATAGCTCAGGTTTTTATCGAGCTCCAAGGGATATCATCGTTGAGGCCCCCAATGTTAGAGGATAAACGGTGTATCCATCTCTGCTCTCTTGCGAAAAGGCTCGGTTTGGTAAGAAGGGGATTGGCTTCTAAAATTAGCCATTTCACCGAGTCCGGTGAGTGTCCCTTTGCGTGAAAATGTGCATATAGTTTGGTGTTGTTTTTGTGGCAGCGGAAACTACTGCGATGCTCAGAAATACGCAATTTGATAGGGCGAGTCGTCATCCCCACATAGTAAAGATCGCAGGGACAGATAAGCAGGTAAATGCAGTTTGATGTGTTACAATTTGTGTGGGTCCTCAATTCCCAAACAAAAGTGCTGTTCAGTGTGACTGTCTTGTGTACTGAAGTAAAAGTACAAGCACTACATGTGCCACAAGGGTGGTGTCCCTTCACCGGTGGTAGTTGCCAGAGTGTGCGTTGTAGGGACTTAATCTCAGGTTTAGGCCTTGTGCGTATGAGCATATCCTTAATGTTTTTGGATCGCTTATATGCAAAGCGTGGTGTTTCAAGGTGTAAGGTTCCTGTATTGAGGATATCCCAGTGTTTCTTTAACACGCGAGTCAATTGTGTGGAAACCGGTGTAAAAGTAGTGACACAAGTTAGTGTTGCCGAAACACTTGGCTCATTTCTATGTTCCAGGAGTCCTTCTCTATTGTTGTTGCGGGCACGTTTATTAGACAGAGTGATGCTCCTCTGTGGATAGTTTCTCGCTTTCAGGTTCTGGGCCAGGATTGCTGATTCACTTTTGTATGTATCTAAAGTGCTGCAATTTCTCCTAACTCTTAGAAATTGCCCGAAGGGCAAATTTTCTTTGAGTGATCTGGGATGATGACTCTGGAAGTGTAACAGGCTATTACGGTCAGTCGCCTTCCTGTACATGGTTGTTGAGAAGTGACCCTGTGTCAACTTGATGGTTAAATCAAGGAAGGCAATCTGTGTTGGAGACGCAGTTATAGTGAACTTTAAGTAGGGATTCAGGTTATTTATCCATGTGAAAAACTCAGTGTAGCTCACGCGGTTTCCTGTCCAAAAGGTGAGAATGTCATCGATAAAGCGCTTCCATAGGCGGATGTTATCGCGATATGGATTGGTGTCACAGAAGATGTGTTCCCCCTCAAAGGAAGCCATATACAAACAGGCTACACTAGGAGCAAAGGTACTCCCCATGGAAGTACCTTGTGTCTGGTGATAGAGTTTGCCCTTGAACTCGAAAAAGTTTTCAGTTAGTGCTAGTGTAGCACAGGCTGTGATGAAAGATGGAGGGGTAAGTGACTCCCAAGGGATTGCATTCAAAACATCCTCAATAACCCCCAGTGTGGCCCTTTGGGGGATGTTCGTGTAAAGGGCCACAACGTCTAGGGTAATGAGGAAGTTGATATCATCAGTCCCCTGAATCTGGTCAAGTAGGCGTAATACATCAGTTGTGTCCTGTATGTATGACGGGGTATCTTTAACCAAGGGTTGCAAGAAATAGTCGCAGAATTGCGAAAGGGGTTCGAGAATGGAATCAATGCCTGACACTATGGGACGACCTGGTACTGGTGTGACCCCCTTATGGATTTTCGGTAAAACGTAAAAGTAGGGGGTCTTAGGTTCTTTCTTAATGAGAAAGGAAGCCTCATTCTCGCTAAGCCATCCTTGGCTTTCGGCTGGATCTACCAGGCTGGTAATGGATTTTTTCAGACGTTCTGTAGGATTTTTGGAAATAGGAGTATAGTATTTCCTATCCCCCAATTGTCGTAGGCATTCAGTGTCATAATCTGTTGTATTCATTATGACAATGTGCTTTTGTAACTTCACAACTTTTTGTTTCATCAGATACTCTTTATGTTCAACGATCTCGTTATTGAGTTCAGCCAATTTGGACTTGAAACTTGAGCCAGGGTTAGATTGTTTTAACGTGCTTTCCGCTGCTTGAATCCGTACCAGTAGCTCATCCGCTAGTCTTTTGGCTGTGTTAACAATGAGGATGAGGAGATCTCTTGTACACTTCCAGGAGATTTGAGACCATTCAACTTTGAATTGCCCATCCTCCCAGAAGATCCTGGGGAAATTTTTCACAATAAGGCCATTAGGTGAAATGTTGGCCCTAAAGTATTCCGTCATCAGGGCACCATGTAATGTAATCCGTACCCACTCTCGCTTCATGTCTGATAATGATTGCCAATCGGCCGATTGGCTTCCTGTGGCAGTCTCGTAATCAAGACCCAGAATAGAGGGGGTCCTAAGTATTTCCGCTGCATGGTCGTCCCCATAGCTCAAGCCCTGGCCCTCCATGTGTGGGTGGGTGGAATTGAGGTAGAGGTGTAAAATTAAAATTAAAAGATAATAGTAATGTCGGAATATGGGGGATAGAACAGATCTTACCCACCGGTAGGGGTCCCACGGGTGTTTAAGCCGTGCAAAGCATGAATTACAAAAAGGGGGGACAAAGTGGGGCTATTTCCGTTCTCAGGGGAGCGGGAGGTCCAGCAGGAGAAGATGCCCCTGGGGTATACAAGCTATGGGACGACCTGGTACTGCTTTCTGTGAATACGAAAATGGTAGTAAGTTTAGGATTTCGTCTTAAGTTAGTTCTGTGAATCGGGCCCTAGTACTATAGGTGAGCACCTTGGTAGTGTCCAGTGCATGTTTGTGTCAAACGTATCTCTATTCATCAATTCGTGAATGCATGCTTCTACATGCATGCACTAGGTTGTAAACAATACGAACTACACATCACATGTCCAGCCAGTGAACCTACCCCTTGCCATGTAGCCTACTTGCTACATGGGAGGAGTGCAGGGCATGCTCCTGTAGTCACACACTAACAATTGTAATCAGGTGTGAGCGACAACGTACAGTGTACGGTAGCGTAAGGAATAAAAGAACAAAAGTAGTATATAATTGGTTAATCTCCAGAAGCTCAGATTTTATCTACCCCACCCCCACCCCACCCCGGTGCTGTTTTTGCATTATGGCAAACCCAGTACTAATCACCTATACAGCCAAACAGCTCTCTGATGAAATGATCATACACATAAAAATAAGTGAGCACATATTAAATACACAGTTCAAGATCAGTGCCTTTAAAAAGAAATTAGAAGACGCTTACAAAGAGATCAATAAATATAAGCAATTCCTCTCTCGAAGTAAAATCACCAAACTACAGAAGGATGTAAAAATGTTTTCACACAGAGTCATCTACCTTACACTAGGGATGATTACCAAAGTAAGAACTCAACCTCCATGAAGAGAATGAATACAGAACACAGTGAGTCATGGTAGTCCAACTCAGACTGTGATGGCTGGTCTACTGATTATTCCAACAGTAGTGGGAGGAACAGACAAAGAAACCGGCAAGGAAAAAATTACAACTTTCAATTTGTTTATAATACTTCTGCACATAATATGTGCTTGTGGGCTCATCCCTACTCGCCCCACCCCCCCCCTTTTTTTTAAGGCAATCACCCTGTTTTAGGGAGAGATGGGTGGCAGGGAAGAAGAGGAGAATGGAGAGTACATTGGGAAGTGGTAGAGGGAATGCGGACAAGGAGAAAAACCAGGGAACCACAGCCAGGAACCAGAACAACATTGGCTTAATGGTCAATCTCACATCAGAAATTTTGACAGCAGGCGAGATCAAAGTATTGGATAGAGGACTGGGTTTCGTGCCTAACAGTTTGTTAGACAAGATCAACTTACGCTGCAAAATGATGGAGTTAAAAACCAAAAATAAAATAAAAAGCTTTTTTCAAAGTAGCCCTTCAGTAGACAATGAAGAAGGATATACTAACTCAATACAAATGTCCTTTTCCAATCCCCCTAACATTGTGATACCACCAGAGATGTTTGCCTTTGACAAAGCGGTCACTAAAGATTTTGAATCCTTAGACCCTAAGAAAGTCTCTCATCATAACTTATTTAAGGAAGAGAGGACCAGACTTACACAATTTCAAACAAGCAATGATTGTATTATCAAACAAGCAGATAAAGGTAGGGCGATAGCCATTCAAGCTAAAAGATGAGTACCAATGAGGCCTGTATGACCCAGGTGAGAGACCAACACAATTACAAAGTTCTACGTTTCTGACCCTACCCCAGTCTTAGAGAAGTAGATTAGAAATGTTGCTGAGAAGGCTAAAGATAATGGGTGAATTACACACAATTAGAAGGAGTTTCTCTTGACTAAGAACGGTAAAATACCATAATTCTACACTTTACCGAAGATACATAAGCAACGTTTTCCAATGCCCGGTAGGCCCATTGTCTCCGGGATTGGCTCTATCTTAGAGCCTTCATCAGAATTTATGGACTGGTACCTTCACCCTTTAGTCCCACAAATGCCTTCCTATATAAAAGATACTAAGCGTCTACTAAAAATCTTAAAAATATTGAGTATGACCCTGAAAAACAACTTCTGATGATTCTCGATGTAGACTCTCTACATAAGTATATCCCAAGAAGAGAGTATCCATGTAATTGGAGATTTACTCTTAGAAAGAGAGTGGGATTTTAAAGCACCAAAAGAATGGGTAATTGACCTTATGCGCTTGTCCCTGGCCAAAAACTATTTGAGTGCGACGGTACAATTTACCTGTAAAACGCATGCGACAAGCAAGGGCATCAAATTTGCTCCCAGCTTAGCATGCCCGTACATACATCATTTTGAGATGGAACATATACGGTCTGATAATCCTTTTAAGGACCATGTGATCATTTGGCGAGGGTATATTGATAAATTACGGTTGTATGATGGAACCACACATATGATTACCACACATGCCTTTACAATGCGGTGGTTGCTATACGTGGTACTGTCACCACGTTTTACAACAAATATGCTTTTACCGTGCATGCCTTGTAAAGGCATGTGTGGTATAGGCATATGCGTGTTAAAGGCATATGCGTGGTAAAGGTTACGTACCGCATTGTAAACGCCAGCCCCCGTCATGGCCCCTCCTACGCCCTCAACCCTAAAAACATCCGAACCCAGCCCTGAACCCTAAGACCTGCACCGGCCACTGCCTCTCCCCAGCCTCTTTCCTACCCCTAAGCCATATACAGCACTCCTTCCCTCTCCCCAGCCCTGACAACCATCCCGTCCTGACCCTTAAACCCCAGCCCTGAAAACTACTCTGACCCCAGCCCTGAGCCTGAAATCTCATACCTGCCCTGAGCCCTAAAACATCATGCGTGGTAAAGGCAGTCGCGTTGTAAGGCGCACATTGTAAATTTAACGAGGGGTTACAGCCGCATTGTAATGGCTGTTTCCCATGATTTACTTGTCGTCTAGGAGGGAAATGATGAAAAAGCAAAGGTATTTCTTAGTTGGTTGAACACACACAACCACTTCTTGAATTTCACCATGACAACTAATCACAATGTGATACCATTTCTCGATGTGAAAATATTGGGAACAGGAGGCAAATTAAAGACTAGTATGTATAGAAAGCTGACGGATAGGAACAGCCTTCTTGATTTTGAGAGCTGTCACCCACGATCACTGAGAGAGAACTTCCCTGTAGGACAGTTCCTGAGAAATAGCTCTGACATCAGAGAATACAAAAAGGAAGCGGCTATCCTATCTGGCAAGTTTAGGGCCCGACACTATCCTAAAAGAATTATTGATAGGGGTAACGTAAGAGCATGAAATAATCATAGGGAAGCCATGCTGGAAGAAAGCCCAAAAACCACTCAACCACTATGTGTAAGCACATACAATAACCAGTCAAATGCAGTGGAAAAGATATACCATGAAACACCAGCGAACCCTTGACAGTGGGACACTGCTGTATGAGGAACCACTTTTCTCTTTTAAGAAAAACTCTAGCCTGAGAGACATTCTTATTCACACTAGACCTAAACTGTAATACAAGGCACCACGTACTTTAGGGGATCTTCACAAAGTTACAGGACATTTTCCATGTGGGAATTGTTCGGTATGCGAGTTGACAGCAGCAACAAAGATGATTGACCTTGGAATAGTTACACCCTGGGAAAATTGGGGGATTATCAACTGTAACTCTAATAATGTAGTGTACATGATTAAATGCCCCTGTAGCATGTTATACATGTGCTTGACCTCGATAAAAGTCAAGATCCGCATCGGGGCGCACCGTAATAATATATCGGGTGTAAATACACTACAGGCCTAACAGCACATTTCATAGAAAACAACCACTCAGAGAATGATCTATTTTGGACAGTTATAAAAAGATAGAATCAAGATATAAAATATCCAAGACCCTACTACATCATTAACAGAGGCTTATGTACGCACATCATAGGACTCAATGATGACATCCCATGGTCCCAGCTTAACTCAGTGTAATCTGAACTTCTTTTGACCAACTGACTGCAAACGTTTTAGTGACAAAAAACAATCCTGTTGACATAGAATTAAACATGTCTTCTCGTTATTATTATTTTTGAATGATGAACAATCTCAGATAGTTTACAGCCACACTTGGATGTACTTAGCCTGTGAGATAACTATGACCTTATTGAGAACAAATCTATTTTTCTCCCTGCATGTGTACCGTCAGTTTTGCATTAATTGGCAATAACAATTTTAATTCTTTGGATGAACAAAAACATGGAGACAGATTCTTTTATTTTGCACATTTTTCTCAACTTTCTCCCAGTTTCCAATAGGCCAACAACTTATGTTATAACCCCTTATTATGCTTCCCCAACACTAAATTCCCATATATGAGATATTGCCTTACTAAAGGTTCTTTCTATACCATAATGAGGCCCAAGAAAAAATATTACTCAAAGGAACACCGATTAGGTGTTTTTTGCGTGCTCTTTATGTTTCAATAGATAATGCTGGTTCCTAGTATAACCGAGTATGTAAGCGGCCAACAGAGGCAAAATACGAGATTGAGAACCACAATTCCCGTGAGCCTCCTTGCCACACGTCGATCCGCCCAAACGCAATGACGTAGTTGGCGCCAACGCAGAAGTCTGTCCCTCGGAACGGCCACACAGAAAGGAGTTTAAATGGAGCTCTTGAGGATCCTCTTCGGGGAGGAGGTCACTCGCAGACCAAGTAGGTTCAGGTAGGGCATGTTGCCCTTGATGAAGTGGTTTGCCATAATGCAAAACGGAACCAGAGGGTGTTGGAGATTAATTATATTTTGTTCTTTTCCTTCTTTACGCTACCAGGAACTGCGCCTGATAACAATTATTAGTGTGTGACTACAGGGTCATGCCCCACACTCCTCTCATATAGCAAGTAGGCTACATAGCAAAGGTAGGTTTGCTGGCTGGACATGTGTAGTTTGTATTGTTTACAACCTTGTTTGTGCATGTAGAAGCATACATTTACGGATTGAAGAATAGAGATAAGTTTGCCATGATCATGCACTTGACAATACCAAGGAGCGCACTTATAGTACTAGTGTGCACATCATGTCTTGTTTTAAAATGCTGCATGAAATAAGAGTTTGTCAAATTGATAGTGAGGTGAAGGATGAGCATTAAAATGAAATTTTTGGACCCATGGGTAGCAAATAGATTTCTCCCGGGCATATAAACATTCCTTTACAGTCCTGCTGAAAGCCCTGGACCCTTTAGCCTAGTGAAAATAGGGGCTGAAACATGTTGACTCACATAGAGAGGGTGCAGGATCATAATTTCCACATACCCCCTACATTTTGTTGATTTTAATCATACCAGAAACACCACCAATAAAGGGATACCTTAGGTGTTTTCTAGGTATTTTTAGCATAATAAGACCCAGGTAGAAGAAATTATATTAAAGTGATCCCTGGGATAGTTTTTAGGGACCAGGATGAGACCCAATAATGAAGCATGACACTAACAGGGTGTGTGAGGGTCTTCTAAACAACACTTGGGGCCTCATGTAGGTAGCGAAATACCGGTCGGTAACGGCCGATTTTCGGTAAATATGCCGTTACCGACCGGTATTCAGACAAGTGAGATGTAGGAGTCCAAAAACCACTTTTCGGTAAATATGAGGCGGTAAATACCGATTCATAGTTACCGAATTCTAAAATACCGATTCATATTTACCGAATACATAATTAACGAATCGGTAAATATGAAGTGGTAAATATGAAGTGGTAAAAATTTAAAATGACATGTAGGAGCAGTCGGTAATTAAGAAATCCAGGAAAATCGGTAAATAAGAGTCGGTAATTAACACGGATGGAAAGCAGGTGGTAACCATCAACAATGCACATAAGCAATCCCAAAATGCAACAGCGTGGACAACATGGCCGCCATGTACGTCATTGCAAGGCGCCTACGTCTACAGGCAGCAGGACTGAGGGTGTGGCGACGGGAGGAACAAATCTACAGACAGCGCATCACACTATTCCAGCTGACTGATGCAGAGATACATGAGAGGTACAGGCTACACCCCGAAACCATCATGGACCTGATAAGGGACCTGCACCCACTCCTGGACCAGCCAACAAGAAGGGCGCACGCCATACCACCACATGTGCAGGTGCTCTGCAGCCTACATCTACTGGCATCCGGCAGTTATCAGGTGGTGACAGCTGCGGTGGGTGGTGTATCCCAGAGTTGCCTGTCCCGTTTCTTCAGGAAGTTCCTGGATGCCATGATGCAGAGAATGCACCACTACATAAGCTTCCCAAACACACAGGCTGCACTGCAGAAAACAAAAACAGACTTTTATCACATGGCACAGTTCCCCCATGTCATCGGCTGTATTGATGGTACACACATCCCAATCTGTCCACCAGCTGATACAGAGCACATCTACAGGAACAGGAAGTCCACCCACTCCATCAATGTGCAGGTGATCTGTGATGCAGGGAACATCATCACAGATATTGTTGCAAATTTTCCTGGGAGCACCCACGACTCTTACATCTTCCAGAACAGTGGGATCTACACACGACTGAGTGCCGGAGAATTCGGAGAGGGATACCTGCTAGGTAAGTAACAGTGACGCCCCTTGAAACCTGCAAATCAGAGTGTATAGAGGCATGTAACTGATGGTTCCCTTTTACTCATCCAGGCGACAGTGCATATGCATGCCGGTCATTCATCCTCACTCCCTACCTACACCCAGCAACCCAGAGTGAGAGACGATACAACGTGGCCCACAAATCTACACGCAATGTGGTGGAGCGCACGTTTGGACTACTGAAGAGCAGGTTCCGCTGCCTCCACAAGAGCGGAGGCGCACGCCAGTACAAACCCATCACCTGCTGCAAGATAATTGCCACTTGTGCAATGCTGCACAACCTTGCCACGAAAAAAGGTACAGATGTGGAACTAACATATTTTGAGGACAACGAGGATGAGTCAGGCCAGCCAGAGGGCAGCGCAGCTAGAGTGCCAACTGCAGTCGATGGGAGAGAGAGACGGGCAGAGATCACATGCAACTATTTCTGAGTAAGTGAGGGGACACAGCGAGTTGTGAGAAGTCATGACGTAGTTTAATGTGGCACCACGCCATGAACACATGAACAGGCCAATCTGGCAATATGCCATCTATACAATGAGTATGTCCAGGGTTACGTCACCCAATGGCAAGTGGATAAGCAGGGCCACATCAATGTTTGCGCATACGCGCTGCAGTGGTGGATTGCACGGCCTGTGCATCCTCACTAGAGCCAACCCCAAGCCGCCTGCTGCTCCTGCGTGCTTCGGGGACGGGGGGTGTGATGCTGCTGCTGGTGTCGATGCTCTCCGCAGCATCCCCTGCAGCAGTTGTCGACGCCTGACTACTCAATAGCACCCCTAGTGCACTTGTCACCTGCACCATCCCCCGAGACAGGTCGCTGCAGCACTGTGTTAGGCCCTCCTGCATCGTCACAGAGCGCCGGCAAAGTAGGGAAGTCGCAGTTGCCAGACGGTTGAGTGCCCTGCTGGTAGTGTCCCTTCGCTGGCGTTCCCGGCGCCGTGCTTCGATGTCAGCATCTAATTTGCTGCACAACTGCTGGATTGACTGGGACATGTCCCGAATGCCCGCAGCCATGCCGCCAATGTTTGTGTCCATGTTGACTAAGCTTGTCTTCATCACCCGCATGTGCCTCTGGACTGACATAACTGCCTTTGATTGCAGGCGCTGTTGCTTCAACATTTGGCCCTCGAGCCCCAAGAAGACACCATGGCCGTCAGTGGGTGCTGGTGGACTCTGGACACGCGACCTGCGGCGCCCTCTTGCTCCCGTCTGAGCTGCCTGTGAGGTGTGGGGCACAGTGGGATGGCTCCCTTCCTGGGGCCCGGTGCGGTCTTCTGGGCCCATGCTGTCGTCTGACGAGGTGTCTAAGGCTCGTAGCCTGGCTGCTGGACGCCTCCTCATTCTCACACCTGCAAGCGGAGATGTGGCCGGTGAATCGAACATGAGTGGCGATGCTGGCTCTGGTGGTGGTGATGCTGGCTCTCGGTGAGGTGATGCTGGCTCTGTGTGCGGCGAGGCTGGCTGCGTAGGTGGTGCGGCTGCAAGTGGGCCTGCTCCCTGGTCTGAACTCGTGCTGGCTAGAGGTGATTTTTGTGGCCGGTGTGCCGTCTCCCCTGCAGCATGCCCTGTACTGCATGATGTCACATCTGTGGACAGAAAAACAACATTGGCTCAGTGTCCCCGAAGGGCTGCATTGCAAGCGTCACAATAAATCATTTCACATTCCAATCTGTCCTCTGTCTCCTTGTGCCTCGAGTGCGTGACATGCCTTGTTGCCCTGTGACATTTACGTCATGGTTAGTGTTGCCCTGACTACATCTCCCGGAATGCATTGCCTGTCTGCACTGACACGTGTGGACTGCAGTGTGATTCTCGTTTCACAATGGGGGATGTGGGATAGGGGTAGGGGAGGCTACATTGCTGTGCTTTCGTCTTACCTTGGTGTGTTGCGGCTCTGGCAGAGCTGTCGGCGTCCCCAAGACCCACGACGCTCTCTTGCTCGAGTGTGGCCGCCACCAGCTCCTCCAGTTCGGTGAGGGCAGGTGCCCTGTTGGTTCCACCTCCGGTCTGGCTGGCCTCCTTCTGGATGTCGCCCATCTTCCTCTTGGTCACAATCCTCAGGTCATACCAGCGCTTTTTGAGGACCTCAATGTCCCTGTGGGTCACTCCCACAGCATTGACCTGCGCCTGGATGGCCAGCCATATGTTGCGCTTTTCGGCCTCAGGCACTTGCAGGGATTGCCTCCCAAACAGCTTCTGGTGCTGCTTCACCACCTCCTCCACCAGCACCTGGAGTTCCTTGGGGCTGAATTTGAGCTTCCTCCTCCTTTCCCCTCCGTCTTTCTGTGTTCTCTGGCTGGACATGCTGTTCGTTTCCCGCTCGCACATGCAACTGCTCCCTGCCTCTCCTCTGCACTCCAGGCCTCTCCAGGGTCGGCTAATTATGTACACCTGCCTGGGTGTGGCCACTTCGGCTAATTGTGTACACCTGCCTGGGTGTGGGCAGTTCCTGGTTGGGTGGGCTGTCGTTGCACAGGATTAGCTGTTTCGTCAAGTCATGTGATGTTATTTACCGAATCCGTACGTACCGATTCGGTATTTTCCGAATCGGTAGATACCACCTCGGTATTTTCCGATTCGGTAGATACCACCTCGGTATTTTCCGAATCGGTAATTATCACCTCGGTATTTACCGAATCGGTGAATTCCGATTCGTATTTACCGAATGTTACCGAATCGGTAACTGTTACCGAATTTTTACCTACATATAACTTACCGATTCTAATTTACCGATTCGGTACGGCTCGGTATTTAAGAACCGGTAAAATTTATTTACCTACATGAGGCCCTAAGTGATGTCCTGTACCAGGACAGTGCTCCACTTTATAAATTATTTCAACCTGCCGCTGAGATGGGCCAATACGTGTTGTACGCTCAAGGTGATAGAGTTATGAAAGGGAGATCTTGTCCTATACCTCCTCTCCTCTCGTCCCCTCTAGCTTTTTGGAACTTTGTTCCAAAAACACTCCTCGATACTTGTGGTAGCAGAAAATGTGTTATTCGGGAGGTGTACACCCCCAGAAGGATAGCCACACCACTGGGGTGGGATACCTGGTCTGTACAGCTAAGGAAGGTTTCTGCCATTTTTAAAAGTGGCAGAATAGAGGGTTCTGGGTAGAAAAGGTGACACACCCTCTGATGTGGTCACCTCAGGGGCAGATTAGTCGATGAAGCTACTAGCCCATCGGCCACTTGCACCCACACTCCTAGCACCCCTAAATCCAGGATTTAAAGGGCACCCCTGACACTAGTACCTCAGATCTGATCTGACTTGAAACAGACCATACAGAGAGAGCTTGGAAAATACACTGCAGAGAGAGAGAGCTTACATAGATACTGCACATTTTATACAGTAGAGAGAGAGAGAGGGTATCATTCAACGAGGGCTCAAATAATAAAGTGCAGAGAGAGATCTCTCAGGGCAAGATGAAATCAGGCACTGCAGCATGATATTGTAAAGAGCTCTCCATCATGCACTGCACAGAGAAGGATGCTGCATGAGAAAGAGACATGGCACAAAGCAGCAAGATCATACAGCAGTCACAAGTTTTCAAACCTCATGTAACCCAACCAACATCTTTTATATGTAACTAGGCATCTAACACTCTTCCAACTGCACACTTCAAAAGGAATGCGGGAACCAGCAAGAACCGGAGCACTTCACAGCCTAGTCAAGGGTATGAAGTGCTATACAAACTGGTATTCTAATTTATATAGCACATGATAATGTCTGCAGACAAGAATCGGGCAAAACAGAGGTGACTTCCAAACTGGCTAACATACCAGCTGGACACCACTACTGGGAGCAGGAAATGCTCCAGGGGCAGGTTTGAGAAAGAGGTGGACCCTGACAGTGCTTAATTTTTAAAAGAATAAGTGCTGGAGCCCAAAGTTTTAGTTAGACGCCCACCACTGGTGCTGCTGAATGTCAGGGTAACAGAACACCAAGGCTGCCTAGCCCGGATTCCAAAGCGTGCTTCTTTCTTTCACCACCCTTAGCATTCTGCCTTTTTATCTCACTGTCTTTCTCTTCCTCGATCTTTCTTCATTTTCAGCCTCTCTCTCTTTTGTTCTGGGTGAATGTCTGGTGATGTAAAATAAGTCCTGATCCTCAAAAATGGGTGCCGGTGCCCATCAAAGCCAACCACCGGCTCAAATTAAGCACTGAACCAGGGACCATGTCCTAGAGATAATTAGGATGTGGCCAGAACAAAAGCTTGGAAAGACGCATTGTCCATATTTGTACCCATTTTCCTCAATGATCAATAAATGTGGTGCTACTACCTGACTTTAGTGGAGTTATTCTTCAATACCGCTTACTACCGCTGATGAGGTACAGAAGCGCTTATTATAAAATACTATAACATTGTGGCTAGAGATCAAAGAATGAGAGATGCTGTTGTGTTCTTCCTATATTCCTGATAGGCTCTGCGCATTGGAATAATATACACTATAGTTTTGACATAGGACTGAGGTCAGTATGTCTCTATCGAGTACATTAAACTTAATTACTTGTGTGTGCCAGCTAACTCAGAGGCCACTAGAAACTTCTCGAATAAACAAGAAGGAATTAGTTTCTGACAACTGCATAAACATGACAACGTTGTTTCCCTTAGAATCGGAACAATCTCAGAATCGTGGAAACAATAGATAACAGTTTCACTCAGTCAATCGTGCATGCTTCATTTCTACAGAGTTACACAGAAATAGATAGACGGGCGTTTCAATAAAAAGGGTTTATTGAACAGTCTTATTTCTCGTGCAAGAGATATGAACTGCTACAATCGTAAGACAGAATGCGAAGTATAATATGTACAGTGTTAGCAGTAAGATAAAATAATACTGCAATATCATGGTGTGTAGCTATGACAGATATTCATAAAAATACATACATAAATAACACAGGCTAAAATGTTAATACTCATCTGATGCTTCTAGCTAGTTCTACCCCAGTGTACCTAACCTAAATGTAGTACGAGGTAAGAAGTAGGTGCTGTTTGTCTATAGTCTAGTTTAGCTATAGTTGCCAAGATTTGCCAAAAGTCCCTCTAGGTTCTAGTCCGCTCCGTACCTTAGAATAAGTGAGGTTGGAATCTTTTTCCGAGTCTCGATCTCTAACACCCGGAAGGGGAGTGAGTAACACTGGAGCTGGATTCTCTGCAAGGAGGATGACAGCGTCTGGTCAGTGCGTCAGGTGGGGACTTGACTTCCTTCCAAACTTGCCGTCGTGAGCCGCGTCATAAAAGTAGGCAGCCGAACCGTAGTTTGCCATGGTAAATGAAGGTATATGCATACCTTGAAGGTGTTTAGGAATGCCAGTATGGACGTAGAAGTGGGGCAGAAGAACGTCATGAAAGAACCCCTAAGGAATAGAAGTTCATGCATAATAAATGAGTTCTTGGAGAAATCAATATCCAAGCAAGAGGAAGTCCTAAAGGCTTAAGAGTCTGGTTTTCCAAGAACTCGTTGTGACGTAGATGAACGGATGTAGGTGGCCATGCCTGTATTTGGTTAGCATGGATAATGCCTAAATAAGGGTAGGATTTCTATGCCTAAATATGGGCAATGCAAATTGTGCCTATATAAGGACATAAGTCGGGAACCCTATATACGGTATCTAAATCGACACACAACAATGCGAAGCTCAGATCATGCAGTGTAGAGAGATATTAGAGTGAAAGCATGCAGATCAGAGGTCTATAGCATACCGATTGAGCTCTGATTACACATTACAGAGAAAAAGCATACTGAGAGATCCTGGTTTGTGAAGTAAACATTTTGCGAAAAAACGTAGACTGAAAAAGCAGTTGTGCCAAAAATGTTGTCTACTGAAAAAATAGAGTTAAAAACGTTGTGGCTACAAAAAAAATCTAAGACTGCTTTGCCTTATAGGGCAAAGTTAAGTGTACTGGGCGAATGGGCATCCTCCTGCTAAAGTAGAGAGGAGCATTTACAGTGACGTGGAGAAGAGGGCTGTGAACCATAAAGGGGGTGGTAGGGTTCAGGCATTGATAGCATTAATGCGTAGTTAGGCAATAATAGGGTTTTGGGGTAGTAACGGGTTTTAGGGGTCCAGTGAAGGGAAGCATTAAGGGGTGGCTCAGGGTTCAGGTATGGGGAGCATTAGGCAGTCATTTGGGGGGGTTTGGGGGTTTAGGGATGGGGAGCATTAAGGGGTGGTAAGGGATTTTAGGGTTTAGTAGGAGGAGCAACAAGGGTAAGTGAGGAGATTTTAAGGTTATGGAAAGGGTGGCATTAAGGATTAGTAAGGAGTTTTAGGAATCCAGGAAGGGTCGTGTTAAGGGGTAGTAAATAGGGCTGCATTAAGAGGTAGCAAAGGTTATTTGGGTTCAGGGATAGATGAGTAAAGGTGTAGTAGATGATTTTAGGGTGCAAGGAAAGGGAGTGTTGAGAGGTAATAAGTAATTGGTGGGGTTCAAGGAATTGTAGCGTTAAGGGGTAATTAGGGCTTTTAGGTCACAGGGTAGGGTAGCACTGAGGGGTAATAACAAAGAATAGGCCTCGCCATAATTTCAACTTGGCTTTAATGTAGTCCACGGTTTAAAAACTGATTTTATTACATACACCCGGGTCATTTGTTGCATAGATAATGGAATCGTGCACACTGTACAGGTTCCAAACAAAGCATTAGCTTCAACTCCCGCCAGTGCACTACTCCATGTCTCACCCTATATCTCTCTCAATACATTCTCTACCTCCACTCTCTGACTCGTCCCAAACCTCATCCCTCTTCCATGATCTCTCTAATATCCTTTATGGACATTTACCTACTCTATCCCTCCTTGACTCACCACAAACCTCAATCGTCCACTATCTCCCAAATGAACGTTTATAGACTCTTCCCTCTTCTATCCCTCCTTCACTCACCCCAAACCCTATTTTACTGCTATGATCTCCTAAATAACACTTCATTGTCTCTTCCCTCCTGTATCCCCCTTCGACTAATCCCATACCTCATTTTACCACTATAATCTCCCTAATAACCCTTTGTAGACTATTACCTCCTCTATCCCGTTTTTGACTCATCCCATACCTCATTTTACCACTATAATCTCCCTGATAGGTTATTCCCTCCGCTATCCCGTCTTTGACTCATCCCAAACCTCATCTAACTAATATGATCTCCCAAATAACACTTTTTAGACTCTTCCCTACTCTAACCCTCCTTATGCTATTGAATCAAACTAACAGACTCACACATCCACCGCTCAAATTAAATAATATATTTCCCTATATTCATCCACCTCTAATCTTTTGGTTTCTGGAGTAGCATGCTACTCAATAGAAAAGCACTTTAACACCTCGTCAGGGGTAGCAATAGCTGTATAAATAAAATTACAATCAGCAGGTCAGACCCTAGTAAGTGCAGAGAGAGGTCAGAAAGAGTAAGGTTAGATCATGCTAAAGAAACATGGAGCTCAGAGAGTTTAGATCACACAGAACAGAGAGAGGGATCATTCATGAAGAGCTGAGACCACTTTTGGAAGGCATGAAGAGAGTAAGTGATGTTCTAGATTCACAGGACGATGGGCGGTATAGAGGGAACCCGTATTCCTCCAAGGCAAGGATCGCGAGGCTCAGCGAGGGAGTTCAGAGCGCGCACTTCCGCGTGGCTGTGGAGTGTGCTGGGGTCAGTCATTCTTCATTCTGTTTCTGCTCTGTCGCCCGCACAATAGATGTATGAAATGTCCTCATTAGCAGCACATTGAGTGCTGAAGTGGATTCAAGTGGATTTATCAGAGAAAGGCTGCAGCAGCAGCCAAGGCTGGCGGAGGAGTGAACGTCTGAGTACAGCGATAACGGCGCGTGCGTTCACGTGAGCGTACGTGCCTGTGTCTTTGTGCACGTGGGCGTTGTTTGACCAGCTCTGTGTTTACTGAGCGCGTGCTTGCCAGTTTGCGTGCGTCTGTGTCTCTGTACGAGGGTCTGTGCACTTAAGTGTTTGGCTATGTGTGTTTGGGCGAGTTGTCTTCATGTGCGCCCCTGTGGGTGCGAGCATGCATGTATATGGGAAGCTTGTGTCTGTTTCTCTTTGTATGTGTGGCCGGGACTTAGGGAGCTGGGCATTATAGAGAGAGCTGGCACAGAGGGGAGTGCATGCACACGCCATAGTACACTAGTCTTTAATCTTATCAATCACGAGGTATGCTATTTGGAATGAGCAAACCGACATAATATATTCTCACAATAATTATGGCAAATGTTAAATAATATAAGCAAGCTAGAGCCTCGAGGTGGGGCGTGCAGGCATTTCCGCCAGCAAATGTAGATAAAGGCTGATTTATATTCAATGCTGGTTTCAATTCATCTCAATAAAAGCATGCCATGTAATACATTTCAAATCAGAACAGTGGGCAGCAACCAAAAACTGCAGAAAAACTATATTCGTTGTTGCTTTTTGTTTACAATAAATCTATCAGATGAAATACAAAAAATATTGGAATCAAGGAAGAAAAAATGTGTAGAGATTTTAAGGGCAGGATTATCGTCCAATGAAGTTTGACAAAACTGATGTTTCTTGCTACCTTTATTCTTTCGTTAACATATTTAACATTACAAACATTGGAATGATCACGTTTCTTTTTCAATAGCACATTTGTCAAGTACACTGGAACAACACTATTCGTTTTAAAGCGACATTATTGGGGTAGCTTTCTTGGCACTGTCCAAGTCTCCCCCAGTTGAGATCACTCCACAATTTGAAAATCAAATACTTTTCCTGCGGAATCAGATATGCGTTCCTTGAGAAAGGCGAGGGAAGAAAAGAGAGGGAGTGAGTGAATGTGAAGGCTTTTGCAGAGGAGGGACACTGACATTTACCACTGGCGTCCCCTAGCTGTCATCACCCAAAACCAGGGCCGGACTGGGAAGTAAAACTGAAAACCAGGCAAAACCCTTTGAGCGCCTGTCGCTCAAGGTATCAACAGGAGTGAAATCCACTGTTCCCTCTAGCAGTTGATGTCTGCAGAACTCAGCCACACACCCAATTATGCTCAGTACATCATTGTCCATGCTGTGCTTTTACTTTTAAAAAGGAAAAATACCTTCATGCACTCAAGGATAAATACTAGGCATAGAATTACATGTACACGATGTAGACTTGACAAAAATAGTATACCAGAATAACTGTCAGTATTTTAAATTTCCACCTAAAAGGCACTGCTCAGATAACTAATGAAAAGTTAAGCTTAAAGAAATAAGTCATAATGTAATCAATAACGAAGGCCTACTGCCTTTCACAATATCTGTGATACGTTAAACCATAACCAGGTTTGCCTTATGTAACAAGGCGTCAAACCTGTAGGCTTTGACAAGTTTTTCAAAACAGTATGAACCAATGTACGTTACCAAAAATGACCCTTTAACCAAACATGGATCATTCACCAGATGCTGCATATTTCACTAAAAACAAACATTTGACCTAAAATACACATTTCGAAATGCTTCTACTTTTCTCACTGGATTAATAAGAAACCTCTCAGGACTCATGAAAGGTTCTACCACTCCATAGGCCCTCAGTCAAAGAAAGACCCGTGAATTCTTCAAAACCCAACCTTTTAGGGTCACTAAACCCCTGCCCTGGGAGAGTTAGGGAATTGATTGTTATGTCCTGTACGCAGGAGGCTATTAGGGGCTCACCCTTCCTCCTGGTGGTCAATGGAACATAATGCAAAAAGAACAGTTGATGGACAGCATGGAGAACAATGTCATACATTCACCCCAGTACAGAGATCTGGGCCTAAATCCATCGTTTTTTTTGCTCCCCCATGCCATTCCAGTTTGAACACAGCCATATGCAAATCAGTCTTGACCCTGTACCCAATGGGAACAGTTCAGCCGAACTGCCAGGCCAGGTCCTCCCTGGACTGGAAACAAACATCCTAGGACCGGGTTCGGGGTTTCACCCCTCATCAGCCTGGATAGCTTGACTTCAGTGGCATGGAGAGCACGGGACCAACGTCTGGGCATACCCGTCCCACTTGGAGTGACAAATGCAAAAAGAACACTTGATGGACAGAATGCAGAATAATGTCATACATTCACCCCAGTACAGCGATCTGGGCCTAAACCCATCGTTTTTTTGCTCACCAAGCCATTCCAGTTTGAACCCAGCCATATGCAAATCAGTCTTGACCCTGTGCCCAATGGGAACAGTCCAGCCCGAACTGCCAGGCAAGATCCTCCCTGGAATATAATAACACTCTTGTGGATGCTCCCTGCCCTTCAAGAAGCATAACAACATAACTATGCACATTAATAAAAAGACACAAGGACTTCTGGGTTGCACCTTTGCCCCTAGGTTGTTTTACTGCAGGGTCATGTTGGCTTTTCATTTTTCATGCTTGATACACCTGTTCAGTCAGTCTTTTTCTGTGTAGCGCGATCCCCTGTCCAGTCTGTAGGACATTCGTTGATACTCTTCCTGCACCCGTGAAATTCAGAGTCAAGCTGGCTCAGTGGTGTCCCAGGAAACGGAGCAGTTCCATTTATCCTGGTGCCCTATGTGCCCCACCAGTAAAGTTACTCATAAATTCAATTCTGTGAAATGTTAACAGAATGGCTATAATTGTTGAACAAAACTACAAATGATAAGTCTTTTCTCCGTTTTTATCCACTGTATCGTACTATGTGACGCACTAGTTTTAAAAGACTCAAAGAGAAAGCAATGGTCGTGACCAAGACCACGTGTGAGGTAGAAACGCGTTTTTTTTGGCTGACGAATGAACACTAATTTCTGTACCTCAATCCAGAGTGGCTCATCATTTTCACCGGGACCGGTCCTATTAGGTTTATAACCAAATACAGCCAGGCTGGTGAATTTAAGCACATTTTGAAACACAGATGGGACATACTCAGACATGATCCTATCCTGAAGGGAAAGATAGGAAGGGTTCCCTCCATCACATACCAGAACTTTCTCTCAAAGGCATGTTAGTACATAGCCATCTCACACCATGCAAAACCAATTGGCTAGATCAAGACGGAGGCTTCCATCAGTGTGGCCAATGTAAGCCGTGCAGACGCAGTGAAGTAACCTTACAGAGAGTAAATAGTAAATGGCGGATCCTTAAATCAATCAGTTGTGGGAGAAATGTGTTGTATATACCATAGTCTGCCCATGCCGGAAATGGTATATAGGATCTACCACATTTCCAATGAAAAAATGCATTTTGAAACTCTGGAGAGCCATAACAAAGAAGGATTACAGCTCCAGTACTGCTAAGCACTTCTAGGAGACATACAATGGAGATTGGACAGTAGCCAAATATTTTGGCTTGGATTCATTCCCCAAACATCCGAGAGGTGGTAACTGCCTGTCCACTTTGCACAGACTAGAGTTGTGGCTTATCTTAAAGGCTGGTTCCACTTTCTCACAGGGGATGAACAATGCCGAAGAGTTACACTCGCATCTTTAAGTGGCTATATACTCCTCTAACCCTGACTTGAAGAGTTGTTTTTATTGGAATGTACAGTTTGTTTGTAATTTGAGAAGAAACTACTTTTGATGGAAGTTTTGTGTGATTTTCAGACAAATGGCAATTAACTCCAGGGTGATTTAATGCTCTGAAATGAGAGGGAACGTAAACCTCAGACTCAGAAACAAATGTCCTACTGGCCACTGTGTTTTGTTTTTTATTACAGGATAATTATCGTGAAGCTGACACGAAATCCAGAATAGCGACTGACCGACAGTTAGAAGCACTGGAGAACGGGTATTGTAGAAAGGTGGAATCTGACTGCATGGTTACCCCCACTTCTTTCCTGGTGTTTTGCTGGTTTTCGACTTAGTTTGACTGGGATCCTGCTAATCAGGATGCCAGTCTATCTGCTTTCTCCCTACATTGATTGCATGTACTTTAGGCACACTCCATATTGGATTCTGGGGTACCCTTATAAGTCCCTAGTATACAGTATACTATGTACCTAGGGCATAGGTACCCCAGACGCCTCTCAGGGGCTGCAGCATGTATTATCCCACCCCTGGGAGACCATTCAAAATGACACAACAGGTCTCCTACAGCAGCCTGGGTAAGGTGGTGCATGCACCCCTTACTTAGATATAGGTTCACTATATCTACTCCATATCACTGCACATATAAACCTATCAGTCACCCCTATGGCAGGCCTTATCAATCCTGAAGGCATGGTGCTGGGTTTTATGTGAGAGGGTGCACCTGCATGAGCAGAGCCCCTCTGCAGCCTTCGGAACCTATATTCCGGGGTTGTTTGTGATGCAGCCAACCATATATACTTAAGTGCATTATAATCTCGCGGTAAATGGTAAATTTAAAACGGCTGCATGGAAACATGTTGTGTTTGGTGTAAACCACCTTGGAATCATACCGCCACACCAGTAACTGGTGTGGGAGGTATGATTCCACCCTCCTAGAGGGAGAAATATGACAACACCGGTACACCCGGTACCAGCTTTACAGAACCTGGCATCACAAAATGGATGCTGCCAGCTACAGACATGAGTCTGCCCTCCTGCTGCTGGACAAAACTCCGGCAGGGGAAGGCTGGACAATATGGTTCCTGTCACAGGGAGGTGTGACCACCTCCCAGACAAGCTTTAGTGTATTGGGGCTGGGTGGGTGCGCTCTGAGAGTGCTTTGATGTCTGCACTGGGGGCACATTTGGTGTCCCTGTGCATAGTCCAGCTCAAACCGGTTGCAGGAGCCATTAGCTCCTGCTCTGGCGTGAAACTGGACAAAGGACATGGGTGTAGCCACCCCTCTGTCCTGAACCTCCCATAGTTGGGTCCCCAGAGTTTGTCCCACCCCTTCCTTGGGTATAAAGTAGGAACCCCTGGCTACAGGACTTTAGATTTACTTGGACGAAACTCTTCTACTGAAACCAAGTACTTTGACTATCTACACTACGCTGGATGACTGAAGAATCTCCCTTGGAGTAAAGGAGTTACTCCCCTAAAAGGCAGGCACCTGAAACGCATCTGACCGGTTTGCATCTACGCAGTTCCTGAAGGACTCTGAAGATTTCTGCAACACAGGAGGTGGGTTCCTGTGGTCTCTGAGGTTGATCTGTGCTCTCAGCAATTCTGAGACCCACATCCCTCGTGGAGACCGTGCAACCTGAACCCCTGGGCACTGTGTACATTTGCAGCAGCATATGCTTTTTGGCGACCCCTGAGGCTGTGCTTTGGGCTACTTTTAGTTCTGACCCGAGCAGTATTTCCACTTAAGATTTCTGGCCTATACTCCACGAGTGTTCCGTGGGCTGCTATTTTGTGATTCAGCTCGAGGTTCCTTGGCGATCCCTGGTCCGTCGACCTGTGGGTTCCTGTGAAGACAACTTTAACTTTCAGTGGGCATTCCTGGTTGCTCCAGACGTGCCCTGACTCTCCATTGCTTGGGGAGTCCCCAGGACCTTGCTGGTCCTCACCGAAGAATCTTTTCTGTGACTGCGTGGGTTGCAGTTGCCAAGGCTTGTTGGTGTTCAATCTGGACACTGGCCCCCCAGCACTCAACATCCTTTGTGGGACAGCGCACCTGCGGACTTTGGTCATCGTCGACATCTCCTGGTCCCGGGGTCTGCAGAGTCAAACTTCACCACTTCTCACCTGAAACACCCGACATCGGTGGGCATTTGTCTATCGTGCCCCTGGTCACTGTGAAGTGACCCAGACTTTGTCCCCTCTGCTTTCAGGTTCTTCTCAGTTCCGATCCAGGCTTGGATCACACCGGACACTTCTCATCTTCCCATCACGCCATTGAAATCACTGAGCGTTTCTGACACCACTTGACCCCTATGCACCAGGCTCTCCTGGGATAGGTAACATGGGTACCTCGGTACTCTCAAGGGTGCTGGCCTTAAAACCTTCTATGTTCTAATGGGTTTGATGAAGTCCTCTCCTAAGTGTCCTTAACCTTTAAAATTCCAACCTCGACTTTCCCATAGAGTTGTACGGAGCTCGCATCTGTGTTCTCACAATGCACCCGTCCTCCGTGGGTCCCCTGTGTCACTACCTTGAGTGGTTAATTGGGGTCCCAGCGATTCTACGTGCTCTAGGCACTGTCGTTGTTGTTATACCACTTTCTTAGTATATGGTTGGGTCTCCCCCTGGAGCCCACTGTGTATTGTGCTATTTACTGTCGTTCTAGTGCTTTAATATTGTGTGCCTTGTTCTCTAATCTAATAAAGCGTTTTGATGTATTGTTCATTGTACAAATATTTTTCACGATTAGTGTGATGATAAAGATGTGATAAAATACCCACCCAAAAGTTTGTTCACTTGTCTAGTCTCTAGGTACGATACCCAAAGAAATTGTGCCAGACCCAATATGTATTCAAATTTGTTAACACATATATGGAGTCAGTATCTAGATACTCCACCTCTCCAAAGTGAATCTCAATTAGAATATATGAATTGAGTTCCTAGATCCCGTCTGCTTTTTGATGGAAGGAAGCCGGGTCTTTCTAAACAGATCAATCTGAATTGTAGGAAAGGTTTTTGTTAGAGTAATTTTCTTTCCATTGGCGCACCAACCAGGGTATCCATAGGTTAGAAACTTGGGTCCATCTTTAATTCAAATCTTAGGCAGTGGCGTAACGAAAGTTTAAGGCCCCCCCTGCAATGTACAGGGAGGGGCCCCCGCTCCAGATTTCATCCAGAGTGCTCAGACCTGAGTACTGTGCTGAGGGGGCCCCCTGCAGCTGGGGGGCCACCCAGCACCACGGGGGATGCGGGGGCCTGTGTTACGCTCCTGATCTTAGGTTCATCCCTACAAATCGATGTGATGGTCAAAGGAGCCGGCTTCCCACTCGGCCTCCTTTAGAATTTCCTGTAAACTGACCACTGCTTAGAGCTTACACTTGTGCTGAACATCTGTAAAATAGTTTAAACAAGTCACTCAAAAAAATCACTTCCAAACTGCAAAGAGTGCAATAACATGCAGACAGAACGTGTCTGAAATGCAACTATGTTAAGTTAGCCTGATAGCTCTTCATCGGCTCCCTCATGAGTCTAAGTTCAAGTTCAAAGTACTATACATGATGCACAAAGCTTACTGCGACAAAGATCCCAACCGACTTTAAGATTGTGCATGCTGCTATGCTCCAGTCATAAATCTATGCTCCCCGCCAGCACATCTGGTCAAACGAGGCCCTTATAAGTATTGAGGAAAGTGCTTAGGGGTTGAATGTCCAACATTTTGGAACAATCTTAATCACTTCTTCAATATGGCACCCATCTTCTGTTCAGACGACAGGCTTTCAGCTAAGTTTCAATGTCTACATAGGAGCGACTAAAGAATGACTGTCCTAGCGTTGTCCTGTGCATCCAGCTGGACCCTATGTCTCATGTTACCAGATCTTCATCATTTTTTTTCTCTTACAGTCAGCGCTCTGAACTACCTAGGTGACATGAAGTGATGCGCAATACTCATCCTCATAATACTCATAAATAAAATAAATAAAATGCAGGCCTGCATCGCACTCGGATTTCTGATTGACAGAGGATGTCAGCCTTCTGTGAGAGGGCTGGCCAGTGACTGCAGGTCCTCCAGTCACCCCCATCTAGGAATAACAAAGAAAAGTGGGCATGTCTGCTAGATACCTGTTCAGTGGGTGCCAACACCTAAATGCATGTTTTGTGCGCTGAACCGAGAATGAGCCTCGAAATTACTGTCTTCAGCAAATAATTATTGCCATTAAGATCTCCCTTGTTTGGTGGTAGCTGTTCTCTCCTCCCTTTAAATTTTACGCTCTGGTATATTCCTATAAACCGCTTAAGCTTTTCTAAAACATCTCGCATTTGCCCTTCATCTTCCATTTGAGAGTTCTGGTACCTGCTTGGGCAGTGTACGCTATGCTATACTTCTGTATGCCGGGGAAAACTTAATTGTCCATTTAACCAAAGCTGAATTCAACTGCTTGTTATTGTTCATAACAAATAGCTCCAATCAGTGTAATCACTCTGTATTTAAAGGAGTTCAAAACACATCTGTGCATTTATTTCTCATTGTGCTTTTATTTTTTAACAATTTACAGATTTAGATGCAAATATCCAAAAAACAAGCAAATTATTACCAAACAATCAAAAATGCTAATTTCGTTCAGACTGAATCAGCATTTGAGGAATTCTAGCTTCATTAACTGGGGATAACTTGTGATAGGCAATAATTATTCTACTCAATAAATTCCGAACATATGGGTAATCGAGGCTTAAATGCCCCATTTACTTACCCACACTCTCCCAACTTGGACTGCAGCCTGACTCTTGCAGTGTCAATGCCCTTTGCTTCATGTAAGGCTCACGCCTATAAAACATGGCTTTCATTTGAAGCAATCACTTCACACTCAGGCAGGATCTGAGCTTAAAAACTCGTCCACTTCCCGTCTCACATTCCTCCCTGAAACTCCCGAGAACAGCAAACATAAAAACCAAATTAATGTTTCGAGAGAATCAAAGCATTCCCAAGGAATCATGGCGGGCCTTTGGGACAAGGTGTTCCCGTGACCCCAGATGAACAGCTTTGCACTCAAGACGGCTTTTTCGGTTGTAACCGGAACAGGTGACAGCCTTAAACTTCAGCTGCCTGCGCGCTCTCGGCCTTAGGGAGATTAGGGAGCGTGCCTAGGCCTCAGGCCAACGTCAGGCCGCGTTTAGGAACGTAAAACCACCGTCGCTGCAAATAGACGTGACCGCTCGGCGGGATTCTACGGCGAACAGAGGGACTCCTGCAGCTGGAGAAGGCCTAAAAGAGGGGCGCGCGGAAAGCAGGCGGGCCCTTTCATCTGACTGACACTCCTTCAACAAAACTGGGCCTACCGCAGAAGTCTGGGTCGTGACAAACTAGAGGTGAAATATCACGATTTATTTCTGAGGTACAGACCTGTGTGCGCTCCAAGCTTTCCACTGTATTGGTTATTTGAGGATGTCTCTACTGCTCACTCGCCTTCCACCTTACTGCACTCCCACAGGCAGATCCACATCACCAATTGTCTCTTATGCGCTCTTCTCACAATTCTCTCTGCCTTCCCTCATGTTTTCACCTTTCACCTCACTCACTGCCACTCTTCCTCTTATTCCCTAATTTGATTTGATTTTTGGTTTTGTATAGCGCTCCAATGCCCGCAGGCGTCTTGGCGCTGCTGCTGTCTTGTGCGCTGCTGAAGGGAGATTGGTTGCTGCCGATTACTAGAGTGTGAACATCCAGGTTTTTATTGACTCCCTAAAGGCAAGGAAGTCAGAGCCACCTCTTTTCTTTTTTGTCTTCCTGTCTTTGTGCCTCCCTTTCTTTTATCCTTTCTTTCTAGTCTTGTTTTACTCCCAGCCCAGTTCGTTCATTCAGACAGCCTTGTCTGGCTCCCTCACATCCACTCTTGCCTCCTGCCTTACATCCTTTTTTCCCCTACATTCACACCTTCTGCTGTCTGCCCCAAACTTCCTTCCCACGGTCCTTTCGCCCCCATTCCTCAATTCCTCCCTTTCTGGCAGTCCGTCGTTACTCCTTTTGATCTCCATCCCTTCCTATATCTTACCCCATCTTTCTCTTTCTTCTCTCCTCCCTTCCATTCTTCCTTCCTCAGTCCCATCCAACCTCCTTTGCTCCCCCGATTTTTCCTCCTCTTCCTTCTCTCCGCTTTTCCTTTAATCATTGAAACTCTCTCTTTTCTATATTACTCTCGACCACTTTCCACCCCATCCACATCAGCTCACCAACTTTTAGTCATTAAACTCTTGATCAACAATCTGGCCAACTCCTGGGCTCTTTGATGAGTCGTTTGTTTAAAATGAGGGCGAGTGTTCAGAGGAAGTTGTTTCCATTAACACTTTTTCACGTTGTAGCGGGCAAAGACACAACCACTTGTTAACAATATATAGGATAGAGTACCCCTAGACTGTATATTATGAGTCTATCGCAAGTTGTCTAGGAGTACTGTGACCATATAGAGCATGGGGCGTGAGCCTTAGTGCCTTTGTAAGTTTCATAGAACTCAGAGGTGACTTACAATATGCTTTTAATGTATTGACGAAGGTATTTTTTCCTTATAATGCATGGTAACACTATTTTCCGTCCACCAAATCCTTCATATCTTGCTTTTTCATCTTAGAGAAAATGCAATTGCAAGTATGTAGAGTAAATACAGAACCGGTGAAGTAAGCATAAACACACCAAAATGCAGCTAGTAATTTGTTTAAAAAGCTTATAATTATCTGTTTAAAGTAAGTCATGTTAAAAATTGGACGTCGTTCAGAATGTGTGGTAAAAAGAAATCCTTCCATGTAACGAACTCTAGCTGCGCAATAAAAATCACCATAAATGTCTCCTTACTGCTACAGACAGCTCATTTCAGAGAAACTTAGTTAATAAGATATAAAGCTAGTTATCCCTTTTATGGTTTAAACAGCAGTGGTGATTACAGATTGTCAGATCAATAGCAAATTACTAGCCTTGCATTGATCAGGCGTTCAGTGAAAAAAGGACTGTCGTTCTGTTAAAGTTGTCAAGTCTTCAGATTGCGGGTGCAACACATCACTTACATCTAATATTTCTCCCTCTCCAATTTGGCACCTCATGTCACGCATTACCCTGCCTAGTATTCCAGTATTCCTAACCCAGTCAGTCCACCCTTGAGGGTACAGTGTATCTTGTGCGTCGGCTCTTTATTCTATTGCGGGCCAGCATGTCCTATGAGCCCGGGTCTGTTCCGACCTGCTTCACATGCTAGTGTGTCAGACAATCCGGCGCAACACCATACTCCATCACGTGCTGCACGGCTCTCATGGTTCTTAGCTTGCTTGGGATCAGGGCTTACTTTCTGATTGTATTTATTTATATATTTAGCGCTTACTACCCCTGACGAGGCGTTGAAGCTCGTTTCGGCATGTAGCACGCTACTCCGAAACCCAAAGGATTAATGGTGGATTAGAATAGGGAAATAAATTGTTAATATGAGTGGTGGACATGTGAGTGTGTTAGTTTGACTGAATGGGGTAGAGAAGGGAAGAGTTTAAATTGTGTCTTTTGGAAGATCATATTAATTAGATGAGGGTTGGGATGAGTTAAAGTAGGGAAGAGTCTAGAAAGGGTCATTAAGGAGATCACAGTTGTGAAATGATGTTTGGATGAGTCAAAGGAGGGCTACAGGAGGGAATAGTTTAGGAAGTGTTCTTCACTCCTACATACATCTTAAATGTTACATTTTTCTATTTTGTATACACATTACCAATCTTTTAAACAATATTTAATTTTCTAAGCAGTTGCAAACCCACTGAGCTCGAATTGCGGACCCCCAGGGGTGCCTGGACCACATATTAGAAACTACTGATTTAGGGAGCTCTCTTCACCTCAATGAGACTGCAGAGCATTAAAATTAGCATCTGGTTTCTGGGAACTCTCGGAGTGCATGGCTCAAAGGGTGTTGGTCACCTTTAATTCAAAAAGTGCATGCTGGACCAGGGGTGTGAGGTTTGCAGATGTGGTGTAAGCATTGTGCGCTGTGCATCTCTGCATCTAAACATGCAAAGTGGTGTCGTACTGCAGTGCAGTATTATCAGAGAAGTGCAGTGGAAAGAGCGTGGGAGATAGGATTGCAGCTTGCTTTATTGACCAGTGGTCAATAAAGCTATAATACCAATGGGAGGTTAGTCCCATTGGTATTATGGCTCAGGAAACAGCCAGTTCTTTTTGGTACTTCTAAACTCATTAAGCCTGCTGATTATTCTTGTCTTTTCGACAGCATGTTCCAAAAATTGAATTGCAAGTCCACACACAGGTGCTATTATTCTTCCATCCTTTCTGATGGTCCTAGAGTCTTGTACAGAACATTTACACAAGCTAGCTACGGCTGACACCTATTTCTGCACCTCAATCCCAATATACCAACATATATAAAGTCCTGTGCACAGTTCTTCCGGAGGTTGCCGTAGAAAAACTCCACTGGAAACCAGATGAAAGGATTGAAACAAAAAAGGAAGGTGCACCAGTACAAAGTCCAAGTTCAAAATGAAGTCCTTTATACTTCCTTTATTCTTGTAAAAAATGTATCTGGTAAAACCTCAGCCAACGCGTTTCGTTCTGAGCGAAAGAACTTCTTCAGGGCGAATTGGAGTATTTGTAGCAAACAACAAGAGACCATATAGTATGAAAGGTCCCATAAATATTCCTTAAGCAGACAGTTGGTACGATAATCCGAAATGACGGATTTGCTCATCAAAAGGTAAGTATATAACGACAAGTACGTATTGGTAAAGTCCAAGCAGTTTTCATTGGGTCACTCAATGATGCGAGTGAACAGACCCATACACAGGATCCAAAATCTAGGAAGTCCCGCCGCACCAACTGATAGCACGCAAAGTAACGGTGAAACCATTCTTGTGTTTTCGACAGCATGTTCCAAACGTTGAATTGCAAGTCCACACACAGGTGCTATTATTCTTCCATCCTTTCTGATGGTCCTAGAGTCTTGTACAGAACACACAGCCTTATACACAAAGGATCTGGCACTCAAACATTAGTGATACACTTTAACAAGCATTTCCGAAGCCAATAGGTCTGGGATTAATGACTCCAGCATTAACACATTAAAGAAGATACTTAAGCTGAAGCCATCAGGAACGAGAAAGAGGAATATAGTGGTAAAATAGTCCCTCATGCAGTTTAGCGCAGGCACTACAGTGGAGGAAAAAAGTTACACCGAAACGGCCAATACCGTTAGGTGAATACTCCACTGGCCTAGGCCAAGTCATGAATGACAAAGTCTCAAGCCGATGGTTGATATAGGCTGGCTGAAGAAAGTCAGTGGTTTAAAGGAGCGAACCCAAAGCCCACTCTGTCTATATTTTTTGACAGCTATGTAAACTTGAGACCTAAAAATACTCCTTTCGCTGCCTCTTCTGCTCCACAACCCTCACAGTCTAACAATTCTCAAGAGCATATTTGGCACATGGTCAGAGGTGCCACCCCCTACCTGGGAGCCTTACTGTGGAATTTCCTCCCTAAACAATTATGGGAAGCTAAAAATCTCTTTTCCTTGCAAGAACCTATGAAAACCTTTGCTTTTCTTACGTTTTATGAGAGGCTAAGGGTGGACCCTTTCCAAGATTCTTCGTAAGCCTACGGCTAATCCAGTTTGCTGTCTCTACAATATAAACATACATTTAATTTCAATTAATTCATAAAATCACTAACAGTTTTTATTTGGGTTGAAATAAAGTATGTAGAGGATTTAACGCTGTTCTCTGTCATTCCTTGCCATTTCACTGGCTAAATTAATTTGCAGGAATTAAAACTGTTTTCCACCTCCACTGGCTCTGTCACAACGATAGCTCATTTGACTACAAAATATCTAATTTGCATAGCTTGGCACTTGCACATTTCAAACATTTGTCAAAAATACCCTCAATGATTATTATTAAAAATGTATATTGTCCTGCATTTCGAGCCACAGTCGATAGAGATGCTGCTAGTTCACTTATACTGGGTTACTAACATATTTTCATATTTGTGAATAGTGAGTACAATGTAAAAGAATTGTGGCACAGTGTACTATAAGAGCATGTATTTTTATAATCTATTAGCATATTTACTTAAACTGTAGGTATACAATATTTGAAGGGTTCATTTACGTTTTTGTGTTTGGTCACACCTTGATGAGTATAGCACGTTACAACGCGTGCTTTGACAACACGGTAGTTTACAACGCGGTCGTTACAATGACCGCGTTGTTACCACGCGTGTCATTACATTGCAAGTCGTTTCAACGACTTGCTCTAGGGGGTGCGCTGGACTTAGGAATAGTATTAATTACTATTCCTACTCTAGTTTGCACAACAGCAGGGAAGGTGTTGGATTTAATATCCAACACATTCCCGGGTGTTGCACGCCCCCTAGAGCAAGTCATTGAAACGACTTGCGATGTAATGACACGAGTAGTAACAACGCGGTCCTTGTAACAACGAAGTTGTGAACTACTGCGTTGTGTGTGTTGCGTGGTAAACATTGTTTCCCCACCTTGATGCTTCGCTGGGCTCCGGCGACCGCCACCCATGTGTGCCTTGTTTAGGGTCTGCTACTGGCATCCATTAGGTTCTGACTTCAGCTTAGTTCCTCTCAGAGGGGTTATACCGCTCAGTTCCTGGGAATCATGCGGGCTCATCATGACAGTTAATCTCTTCCAAGTTAACTAGTGTAGCAGTAACTACACCATTGTGGCTTCTATAACAGCTTCTTCCATCAGAACTCTGCATCAATCCTGTCTTGTAGGTTGCTCTGCCAGCCTTCGGGAACCTGCCACCCACTTATGGAGGCCTTCCAGAAATATGATCTAATATCAGAGCATCTACATCTGCTCCAGATGTTTTGAACGTCTTGTGTCTTCGACCCTCTTTTGGAAGTAAATATTCTCTAATCTGTTTACTACTGGTCACCTCTGCTTAGATTCTCCCATGTTTACTCATACGCAATTGAGGTGGCTGAGGGGAGTAGTCACCCCTTTCTTCTTGGGGAGGAGAATGCACAGCACCCCAAGAATTACTGCACTTGACATAGGCGTAAGAGATTGTGTGCATAACGACTGGGGGTCAAAGTGATTAATTTCAGAGAAGATTGTATCATTTGGTCTGATCTATGCATATCACAACTTGGAACCAAAGTCCTAAAATGCAAATATTTGTGATTTTCCAAAGTGAAAGCTTCTTCCTGGACCAGGAATGTGGATAGAATCAAAGGGCACTACATAAGAGGGCCAGATGCTCTTCGGTCTTACCACTATACGAGTTAGTGAAGTATATTGCTTTTGGGTAAACAATACCAAAAAGATTTGAGGCTGAAACTCCATCTAAACAAACTGGCATGTTTATCTGCAACCAAGTGCATTGCTGTGCTAGTCACAATACGATACTGGCATGATTGGCACACCCCCAGAGTCTGCATTCAGAATGGCAGGCATAGCTGTCTTCGTTCCCAGTTTCGAGAGAGGATAACATATTTTGAACATAGGAAGATTTGCATGAAATAGTGTGATTTTTTTTTTTATTCTCCCAACGATGGAATTCTGGGCAATCTGCGACGTGGGAATTTTATATTTAGGCAAAATAGAAGCATTGTAGAGATTTTGGAAGACAACCGACTCCTAAAAAATAAACTCTTGTAAGGATATTCTGATTCTTGCCAATTGATAAAAATCCACTCTTCTGAATCTACGTCACTATTACTAGACATCTCTTTCAGAAATCCATATATCCATATATTTCAAGTACCTCTGTTCTTTTCCCCATTGCCTAGTGAAAAATCTCTACACAGGGCTGCAGTGCAGTGTTAAAAGCAGATACAAAATTAATTTGCACACATTCTCAAGAGATGCACAGTCCATCGACACACAGCCCTCCAGTGCGGCGTTATAATATTAAATTCACAGTAGCTGTGTGCACAGCGCCCAAGTGCATCGCAGAGGAATAGATACGCCTTCCTTGAAAGCATAACTCTACCGGTGCAGTGTTAACGTAACACATCCACTATCTCAGAGCACACAGAGCTACAGTGCAATGTTAAAATAATAGCTGCATAGCCCTTGGTCACACAGCTGTACAACGTTGTAATAATAAATGCACAACCCCTAGCTCACTGCTCCACGGTGTGGTATTATTATAACAGATACGTATTACTGTGCACAGAGCTCTCCAGTGCATCGCTGGGAAAACAGGTGCACGTTCCTCGCAGGCATAAGTGTCTAGTGCTGTTTATATAAATATCGACATTCCCTCTGCACAGAACTCTACGGTGCAAAGTTTAAAAAAAACCGAATACATAATGTCTGCTCAAGCGCTTCTGCAATGCAGTTAATAAGTAACAGACATATAGACCGTGTGCACTGTAGAGTTCTAATAACACATACACGTTCTCTTTGCATACAGCCCAAAGTTATAAAAAGAAATACACCCTGCCTGTGGAAATAGCCCTAAAGTGCAGAGTATGATTAACAGATACAGAAGCGCTATGCCCACAGCTCTATGGTGCAAAAGTATACGAATAAATACACAATACCCGTGCACACAACTCTATAGTGCAGGACTACACGCACACTCCCTGTTCAAGTAGCTCCAAAGGGCAGCGTTTAAATACTGGAGACACAAACCATGTGCCTACAGTTCTGCAGTTAAAAAGTAAACATAACAGGCAGACAGCAGCCCAGGTCAGACAGCTACATAGTGTGATGTAATAAAGCAGACACACAACCTCTTTGCACACTGATTTCTAACGCAGAGCTACCTTAGCAGACACAAACCCCCCCTGCACAAAGCTCTACAGTGAAAAACCTATACACAACCAAAAGGCACACAAATGTTTAATCGGGGCCAATGGGATTATGTGAATCTGCGGCCACAGCTTTTTCTCATTATTTTGGATTAGCTCAAACGTATCAAAGGTTACTAAAAATATGAGAACATGTTGGCATGCATTGGAAGGCCCTTCGCAGAGATTAGGTGGTCGTCTTTCAGCTGCTTAATTCTGCATTTCGTTGTTAAATTGGCACTAATGAGGTGAAATCTTTGTCCAGACAGTACGACTATGTGTAAAAATTACAAAATAATTGTCATACCATAACAAAATGTGCTGCATTATGCAGCATGATTTGGTTTTTGCCGCATATTTTAGTCAACCCTGTCGCATAATTGGATGCTCTGCTACTGCATAATTCCAGAGGTCCTCTGCATAATGTAGCGTAAAGTGAACAGACATACTCTCTCTGTGTACAGGACTCTATGGTGAGATGTAAAAAAAATAATAATACACAAACATATGTACCAGGGCACAGAGGTATAGGGTTCAATTTAAAAGAAAAGACACACACACTGACCTTGGCACACAGCTCTGCAGTGCGGGGTAAAGATACCAAATAAACACGATCTTTGCCTACATCTCGAGAGTACAGCTTCAAATGAAAAATTCATTCCTGTGCAGACAGCTCTAAGGTGCAGTTCAGTGCAGTTCTAAAATGAACAATTAAAGTCTTCACGCAAATGCCCTGTGAGCACATTTCTAACCTGCGACTTTAAAAATGAAAAGCACAGTTCCAAGGCACACAACTCTTAAGGAGTAGTGCTAATAGAAAAGCACACCCTGTGCGCATAACTGCATAGTTTAATGGTATACTTACAAACAACACACGCCCAGTGCAAATAAAGTATACAGTGCATTGATTAACGCATACTCAGTGTGACGTGCGTTCTATACACACACAAACAACTCCTGTTTAATGGTAAATGCACAACTACACACGCATGGGCGTACAGAGGCACTACTTTAACTACAAATACAGAACTGTATGTTTTCTTTATCCCCGTATCGCCTTGGTACTGAAAAGTGCGGTGCTCACCCTTCTGAAGTGCCCCTACAAAAATGAATGTGTCCTTGTGTAACGTAACTGGTGCTCAAGTAAAGCGCCATGATACCTTAGGGTCAAGTTCACGCTATATAAAACTCGGAGAAAAAAAAATGTTCTGCATCCCTCCTCAGGAGTGAAGGTACTCTCCCTTTCAAATGAAAGAAGTGCAGGCACTCAATACATGGGAATACCTGTCCATTTAAGCGCTGCCCATGTGTCTACGCGGTGGCCTGAATAGAGTCACACACTGTGTACACAGCCCTTCACGCCTTCAGTATGATTTGAACAGCATGGTCACTTAAGAGAAGACACTAGCCCTGTGCATACAGATTCAACCGGAGTAATTATGAGTGACCGCGAAGACATACGGGTCCTACTGATGACATGGGGCATTTATTTCACGATAAACCGGTGACTTTGAAGGCCTATCGGGATGTGGCAGCCACTAACTTGTGGAGCTGCCCTCAAAATGTCCCGTAGGAAAGGTTGCCACTTAGCACCTACTGCTCCTTCCCCAGCATGGGCAGCCGCAAGATTATGTGCACTTGGTACAAGAGTGCGAGTATGAGTCATTTCATGAAGCGAACTCATCTAAGTATGCGGGGCCGGGCTTGGGCGAGCTGCGCCCAGGCCACGGTCGCCAATATTCTGAGGGGCGCAGCAGGGAGCTGCCCGAGGTAATGTCATGCAAACAGCAGCTAGTCCATCCCACTCGAACTCAATCTCGGCTCCCGTTCAAGACTTTGTAATTAGCCCTAAATGTACCTCACCATAATTGTTAGCACCCCATGAACCCCCTAACCTCCTCCCATCTTACTCACACCTCCTGCCCACACACCGCAAGGACACCCCTTCCTCCCCCCGCACAACAAACACCAGATTTTCTTTCCGTCCAGGGCACTGTCCAGATGCCTTTCAAATGCAAGCTGTACTAATGGGGGTATCGTGCGTGATGTTAGTGTGCTGATGAAAACGCCTATCGTTATATTGTTGGCACTCTTCCTCTACTACTATTTACTTCCGGAGCCGGTGACGCGCAGCCGCAGAAGCTAATGCCACTGCGCAGCCTCCAGCGCGCATCTCCCAGGCTGAGACGTTTGCCAAGGATATGAGTGCTGCACTGGCACTACCTAGCGGCAGCCCTGCGCATTGCTCCTGTCTCTCACCCTCTCCTCCGCCCCCTCTGCCGTCCACCAATCGCAGATAGCTTTCCCACCGCACACGGTCTGAGCCGACTGCTTAAAGGTACAGATCTCCGATTCGCTACTAAACAGAATATTATTATTAATCCCCACGCTTCAAATCAAGACAAAATGTCTTCTGTTATTGTCTGCAAGAAATTACCAATTGAGAGAATGGGCTGCGTTATATGTTGGCGTGGTTAACATCTTGCTACGGCAGTAGGGAGCCAGGGTGTCATGGGGTTGTGGTGCAAGGAAGGGAATACCCCATCTGGCTGCTGTTCAAATTCTACAAAAACGAGCAATAATCGGGGTTCAGTGGCCACTCAGACCACTGGCCCCGGTGCCACGGCTCCAGCACCCCAGATGACACTGTCTTGCCAGATGTAGTTTATAGGTTGTCACTTTCGAAATTCTTGCAATGTAATTAAAATTAATACCGATACAAATTTGAATATAAAAAAGTCGTGTTCAAGCGCATATTTAAAAAACAAACACCCTTTATCGAAGACACTGCAGCAACTATTACTAATAAAGATTGCATGCTTTTATAAAGCTATGACTTGGCCAATGTAGCATGTGTAAACGGTTCTCACAAGTTCACCGTTTTGGGCGTTCTGCGCCAACGCTCCAAATTGACTAATATGATGTGAACAGAAAGAGGTAGGATTTTCCAGATTGCAAAATTGCTAGTAAACATGAAGATGAAATCACCAGAAACACCATCATGTGAACTTTTCCCATGTGATATTATCGCTAAAAATGAAATCTTGTCACTCAAGAGGGAGCTGCCACTAAAGGACTCACAGTCCAGCTTCAGTATGGAGTGGCTTGTAACGTGCATTTTGGAGCACATTTTAGAGGAGCACAGACCCATCGTGAACGCACAGTCAGCACTTTCACCCCATCTCACGATCACTCCCAACCATGGGGCTTGTCTGATAATAAAGGATAGGCCCTGGCCCTCACAAATAACTCTACTAATTATGTGCATCCAACAACATGCTATGACTCATGCGCCTTCCCTACCCACATTTTCATTCCCTCTATTCTCATACTCTTCTACCATCTTCTCCTCACGTTCCTCCTTTCTTAATGGCCCTTCTTTCTCTTCTACCCGACCTCACAGGGGTGGACTGGAAACCAAAATCAACCTTGGAAAGAAGGTTCAAACCAGCCCCACAGTCAGGAGGCCAAGGCTCGACTGAGGGTATGTGGGCATAGTTGAGTTATGCCAGCCAGGGGGTCAGGCTGAGAAGTCTGGCAGTGCCTGATGGGCTGATCTGAAATCTGTGTTTTTATGGCTGTTTGTGGACCTGTTTCATGGTCTGGTGGTTCTGTTTTTAACTGTTGCTTTCTCTGATATTACCGCTAACATTGCAGTAAGCACAAACGTATGCAGACTCATATACCCTGCAAAACACATATTTGCCAGATTTGCAAATGTGGGCCAATTTTAGCTATCTGATTCGCTAATGAGGGGACACTTTTGTTTTGATTTCCGGGCCTCTTTTCTTTCTCAGTCCAACTTTGAGGCAACCCTTTCTGCTTTGAAAGCAGTCTAGAAACCTTTAGCCTACTGAGAAAATGCTGGAGTGACATGACGTTCAGTCTGGTCCTGTGTATGCTCTTGAATTTGCCCTGAGATGTCAAGAAAAGTAGTGGGTGCTTCTGTCACTATATTTTGAAGTCTGTGCTCTTGGCCTTCCACTCAACAAGCACTGCTGCCTTACGTCAAAGCAACTTTGGAAAAGCATCTTGTTGCAGACAAAATATAGCGTAAGAAGTGCACATGGTTTGCACAGCTGCCAAGTACCCCCGCCACATGTAACATCTTCAGTGAGCACTGTTTCTTTAGTCTGCAGCATTTTGCATCCTGGGATTTGTAGTTTTGCATTTAAAATGTTTATTTTGGACTTGCCTGCAAAGAGCTGTTAACTAAACTCAATGGCTGACTGTGTCAGTTTGACATCGAATGGGGCAGCTTGGCAGGTGTGATATTCCTGCCAAGTTTCTTATGACGATGTGTGATTGGCTGTTCCTTTACTAGTATTTTCTTTCCATTCTGGAGCTGGTACTCTTGTTTATCCCATTATAAATCTATTTCTACAAGTGCCAAATTTCATAGAAAAAAAACTTGACCTAGAGAAGCTTGACACACATGGACCTGGAACTTGGGCAGCTATGCTTTGTGTTTAAAGAAAGCCAAGTGGATTCCTAAAACAGTTTGACGGATAGCACACATTCCAGTGTTCGACTCAAAAAGTTCAAAACACAGATCATTTTTTGAACTTTTTTCAGGAATGGGGCACGTTTACTATGAGAATATTTTACTTTGAGCCATCAACACACCTTGCTTGTGAAAGTATCCTGAGTCCCCTACAGCTGCTGAGATTGCCTGTGGTGCAACAGTGGTGGAGTCAGGGTTCAGAAGAGAGAAATGTGTCCTCTAAGGTTCATATCAAATCTTTTTACAAACCTTTGCTTTTTGTAAATGCTATGCAGGAATAATCAGAGAGATGAAGGTGGGTTGTAGCAGGGTCACTGCCACTAATAGCCTGTAAATACTAATTTTGCCTCAGTTGCTTATGAATTTAAGCCCCATCATTCTGCGGTGGACATTGCTTTTATTTATTGGTCTAGTGCTAGCCAAGGCCTTTTGATTTTATTAAAATTATACGTGCAATATACTTATAGGGACTTTCAGCCAGCCCTCTTCATCCACTGGTCTGTTATTGTGTCCTTCACATTTTTGTTCCGCCCACTACAGAAAGCCACATGAGGCAGTGGGTCGGTACAGTCAATCCAGTGGCTAATTTCGCTTTGAGTGACAGCATTCTGCCCTTTCACAAGGAGCACATCAACTCACAATGTATTTCCCTTAAGTTCCACTGACAGCTATTGCAATGTGTACTTATTGAGTGCAGAATTCTTTTTGATTTTAGCCAATGTTTTTGTCTTTTTAAGATTGATAAGTACCCGGCAGGTTCTGTAACAATAATGTTTTGTAAAAACCATGACAAAATAAAACAAGCATTGACAAAACCAAAAGACTAGAGTCCAACCCACGACCTACTGGTTTTGCCAACGCTTGTCTCACTAGAGGAGGTGTAGAGGCCTCCTGAAAATCCTTTGGATCTGAAGCTGAACTTTATAGTCAGGGGGGCGGCCGAAAAAGCAGTGGGGTTGGCAAGTAGCCATGCTTGTATCAAAGACTCTTGCCTGAATACATTTCGTTTTTCAGCCTGCTAGAAAAAGAAAACTATCTTTGTCTTATATCATTTGAGATTTTATTTTCAGAGTGTAGTACATCTGTTAAGCGCCCGTCCTGTAGTCAACGCCGATCATTAAAAAAAGAGAGCATCTGCTTCATTGCCCAGGACACCGTCTCTAGGGAGGGCTAGGTTGATTTTGCATTTTCTTAAGTATGATTAGAAGAGGCATTATAGAAAGAAATGTGACAACTCTTCTACTGACACCTGCTTGCACATGGATTAGGGTAATGAACCTGTCACAATTAGCTCTATCATATTCGATCTTGCTTTAAAAAAAGTCACCTTCATCGTCCAAGGTGGCTACAGTTGCAGTACCATAGAGTTGTGGGATAGTCGGCAGCTCTGGCCGATAGACTATATGTATACATCTTTATTTTAACTGCACTACCTTTTCCCATATGGTACTGAAAATGTAGACTCTTAAAAGATAAATTTGACTGGATGTTGAATTTTTTTAGAGAAATTATTGTGTCTTACAGCACCTTAGATCCAAACGCACTACTCCAGGCTGGATTAAGACTGCTTGCTTGCTCGTCTTCTCTGCCCCTGGTGAATAGATGGGCAAAGGGAGTGACGTTGTAATCCAGTCGTAGCGCAATAGTTCTTGTGGTCCACTGAGGCTAGCGGTAGAAGGTAACACTAGCCACATATATTGCACTGTGACCATTGCTACCCAGAACCTGTAAAAAGGCCTTACATTTCTCTCAAAAGCCTTAGTTTTTACTAAACTTTAAATTAAGACGCCTAAACCCTTCATCTGTCTCAACCCGTTAGTTAATCCTGGCTGGATGAGCCACACTGGTTTAATACCAACTTTATTTAGTAAGAGAGGACGTTTGTAGCATCAAAGGCAGCCTCACAGGTCAAAACTCCAGAACGCTAGTAAATTCTGTACTCGATTCATCCTATCATGAACTGACGCCAACATAGCAACTCCCTAACCACACACAAAGCCGATTTAGGATTTTTTTTTAATTTGGCAGACAAGGCAATCTGCTAGAAATTAGTCAAAGTATCCTGTCCTGCAAACTCAGAGTTCTGCCGCTCTCTTTAGAGTTAGGGGACCAGCCATGTTTCTGATTGAGGGACCCACGCTAGGTTGACTTTTAGTCAACAGTCAGGCTGACCCTGGGCTATCGGTCCAAATACCTCAGACCGTCTGCACTATTCAGGCCGTATGTTCCGATGTAATGTTTTACCTGTATGGGACCATGAGGGGAAGTTTTAGGAGAGGATGTGGTCTGACGGCTACAGCTGCCGACTTTGGTGCTGGAAACCATGGTTCGAGCCTCGGGGCCGTGTCCACATCCTGTGATTCTGGGCAAATCACTTAATCTCCCCGTGCCTACCAAAACATTTTTTTTTAAAAAATGTGTCCTTGTGTAACGTATATAAATCTGCAAAAATAAATAAATAAATCACATGCTCATCACCAAACCATGCTGGCTCATTAAGGTGAAGGACGAGATGGGACCGGCACACACATGCAAACATCACCTTAAATCAGTAAGCTAAGAGTGGTATTGAGCGACCCTGTGCCATCATCTTCTACAACAGTAAACCCTCTCAAACCTCTTAAACACTCACCACTTCTTCCCTCCATCCATTTCACCATGCACACACTGCACACACGGAACTCCCCAATCACAGTGACATGGGCATTCTGTCGCACTCATGCGTTTCTCACATTATCATATCCCCCTAGCGTGCTTTCATTGTTCTTCTTTGGCCAAAGTGATGTCACAATAACAGGCCAAGTGGAAGGACTAGTAACATTGCTCACCTAGGAAAATATACAACACCTGAACACTTTAAGTAAAGAGGGCTCTGGCTGCCAGAAACAATATTTATTGCATGATTCATGGTATTTTAAACTGTACATATTGCAGGAATTGCCCTGGGCACAGGAGTTTCATGTTCTCACGTGGTTTCAAGGTGATTAGGTGGTTAGATGCCGCTCACACATGCTAAACTAACGCTTCACTTCTGGTTTGGTATTAGTCATGGTTGTGTTCACAGAGTTCTTCTGGGATCTGGAACTTGTCTGAACGTGGGTTCTACAATTGGTTAAACAGTAGATGATGATTTGTGAGGATCTGGGCAGGCAGACACTTCAAGTTCAGATCTGCAAAATAACAGGAAACAAATACTTCCTTTCACACAGAGCACAGCCTGTTTACTCCCTAATTAAGAGAATGGCTTGCTAACATATTATTATCAAAACATGACAATTTTGGGAGCCCCTGGGATGTGAATTCACTATAAGAGGAGTAAAATTGGCTGGAATAAACTTTGTTTTAAATTTCAATGAGATTTTATTGAGATTTTTGACATATAAGAACAAAACAGAAACTCACAAAACTAAACAAGTAAACCTAGAACATGCACAATGTCTGTGAAGTGTACAGTCTGAGGTACCTTCCGCTTCACTCTGTTTCTTTATATGCTGCCCTACCCCCTCTAATCTAGTAAGGGGCCATGGGTATGAGGAAGGAAAAAGGGGCCTTAGCGGCGGCAAGGTATCAGGAGCAGAGAGAGAGAGAGAGAACTTGCTCGCATTTGTTCGGAAAGATTGGAGACAGGTGGTGATCTCGCCTTCTTCATGGGGGTTCATACGGGCCTAGGTACTTGTCCATAGATGCCCACATCCCTCTGTTGGGCTGTTTCCATGGTGAGTCTCGTAGTGAAATCACGTCCGCACCCCTAAGGTATGTTACCCAGTTGAGCCACCCTTTAAACGATGTCTCGGATGTGTCTTTCCACTTATTTAGAATCATTTTAACACCGGCAGTTAGTAAGAGGTCGAGTAGATCGTTATCTCGTTGTGTGAGTGGTTCTGTAGCTCCACCATTCCAATATTAGTCTTTCAGGCTCTTGCTGTTCAAATTAGAACACTCTACAATGAGGGAGTTTTAGTAAGCAGACTGCAACTTGTGCTGGTATAACATCACAGTTTATTGTTAAGTCTACAACAACGCCCATGACACGCAGCGACCGGTCAGCTCGGGTACCCGCATCAACTAACTGTTGAAGCTGGAATCCTTGCAGACCATTCCAAACTGCACACACGAGCTACCTTTGAACATAAGCAACAAAATCATAAAGACATTACATACAGTGCAATGCACTACATCAGCTTCCCTCCAAAAATTAAAAAATCTTTGTGGAAAGTAATACCCGACAAAAAAAAATTAATGTACAAATTTAAAAACCTTTGAAATACAACTGATACACGACAAAGGGTTTGCACCTGTTTGAAAAACTTTGAAAAGTTAATACATAATGAAATCTTTGAACCTCAGAGGAACTTTCACTTCACGAGACCTGACAGTTCCTATTGGAGTCATATGACGTGCTGAGTTACCAACATCATCAGCAGCACCCTCAGTTACAATATCAACATGACCTGCTTGCACCTGTGGTTCAACCACCACTTGTATCCACTGTGCACAGTCAAGGTCCACACTGGAACTTTTCTTTCTACTTATGATGCTAGCTTGTTGCTGTGTCAGTTTCACCAGTTGCCTTTTGTTTTCTAGCAAAGCTGCACCTCTGTTAACTCTGCACAGCTTCATTGGTGATGAAAATATTGACTCGCCTTTTCTGACCTTAACAGGTATTTTGATTAACAGATAGCCACCAATTGATAACTCGTTATTCATATTATGTCTCTTGTCAAAATCATGTTTCATTTTGTCTTGTTTTGTGACTAGCCTTGAAACGACCCCACAGTGTGTCCTCCAGATCAACCTGTTTTTAAGCAAGTAGGAAATAAGGAAGAATGGGCTTTTCTGCCTCTCAGCAGGTGAAAAAGAGTGACACCAGTGGTGTAATGTGGCGTTGTGTTATAATGCCACACTTTTTGTTTAACAGATTTCTTGATCTCCAGGCCTGATGCAAGAGCAGTTTGTATACCCTCTTTAATTATTTTACTTCCTCTGTCACATAAACCATTAAATGATGGTGAGTATAGGACAACACGCAAATATTTAACACTGTGACTGATCAAAAAGTCACACATTTGTTCTGAAGCAAAATGCGTGCCATTGTCAGTCACAGCGCATTTAGGTGAACCTTCTATGAAAAAGTTATTCCAGAAAATGTACTGCAACACCTGTACTAGGTGAGTCAACAAAGGAGAAGTACATCCATTTTGAAAAATAATTAACTAGGAGACTAGCATACATCATATCACCTGGTAGGGACAAATGTGGACCAGAAAAGCAGAGTGTTAGCTTGTCCCACGCTACATCTGGATAAAGAACAGGATGCAGAGATGTCTGACAGTAAACATTCCAGACACTTATCAATTAAGATTTTTACACGAGTTTCCAAAGCGGACCACCAATAGTGCTGTTTTATATGCATACACATCTTCATGGTCCCAAATAACCCTGGTGGGCTTTAGAAATTATACATGGCCTGGTATTTGCCGAGCCCTCTCCCTTGACATGATCAGTAAAAAACTGTCCCCTCCCCATGAAGCATCAGTAATTCATATCCAACACCAGTTCTTTGGATTAGGGGTCGTAAATGCCCGGACGTATTTATTACAAATTAACAAAACACAGTATTAATAATTCATAGTCAAAACAAATTTTTAAACATATACGCAGAAAACCCAAAACACATCCAATTACATTTAGCAATACAGAGATTGATACATTTTCAATGGCTAAACTTAACAAGAGTATAATACAAAGCCATACCTAACCTAAAACTGGAATATGTACATTTTGTTTTTTGCGTCTCCTGGATGAGCCTACGTGCAAGGTAATGACTGTTCCCAACTAGTTACCAGGTCCCCCTTTACTGGAGTGACCTTGTGCAGGAGGCCCGTGTGGCCACCAGATGCCGTGGGTGCCTCCCACACCCTTCCATCGTACCTCTCAGGGGCTGATGTTGTGCCAGGTTGGTGCGCATGCGCAAGGGTTGGCCCAAGCGGCCTACCGGAAGCGGGACTTCCTACCCCCGTATCCTTCAGCCTACTGGCCATAAATGCCCCCTGGAGTGTGATGAGGGACCACTGTCCCCCCCCCCCCCCAGGCGTCCTCGTTAAACAAAGGGATGCCTACTAAGAGAAGTTAATATTTTCTAGAAATCATGACCTTACCGTAGACCAAGGATAGTCAGAGACGTAGCACGACGAAATTGATATTACCTGTAACGGAAGCATATTAAACATTTTTTTAAATGTGACAAAGCCTTTGCCTGACAAGCAACACTTTACACCAGCCCGACATAACATTTTCTAAACATTGCTGCCTTAGGGGATGGTGGTTGGGGAAAGAAGAACTCCCACGGAGGCTCTCTGTAGTCCTCCGAGAGCTGGTCAGGCGGGCGGTGTTCTCTGGCAGAGCGGCAGAGAAGGAAGAGGCTCGCCCGCCGTTCTGTTGTGGCTCTTAAAGGGAGCCTAACCCCCGAGCCGGCTAGAACTGGTCCCGGCGAGATCCCGGACTGTTCGCATTGCATTCTGCCCCGGAAGCACTTGAACTGCTTCTGGGGCACAACTTCTCAGCCAATGGGCGAGGGCGGTGAGGGTGGGACCCCCGCGCGTCATCAGCGTGGGACCCACCTCCCCCGCCCTCGCCGGGAAAGTACACCAGGGACCGGCACAACCGCCATATTGGCGGTGCAACCGAGTTCCCGGTGTCGCCTGTATTGCAGTGGGTGGGACATGCAAATCACAATTAATACTAACCCATTAATTACCGATAGTTCTCCTTCAACCTGAGCTTATGTTTTCAGATCACCCTCCAGACACCTATATTCCTGACAACATTGCCAATCTATCCCCTGACTTTCTTCAAAACCCCATCACTTTGGCATGCATCAAACTCACTAAACACTGAATTGTACTCATGTACAGCATCTATTGAAGGCACTCAATGTCATCCACCCCAATCTCATCATCCATGTCAGGTAACGGCATGCGTGACCGGCAAACTGCCCAAAAGTTATTCCCGCCTGTCACGTTTTATAACAAAACTATATTCATGCAATTTTGATACCAACCTAGTTAATCTGGCTGATACGTTATTATGAATGCTGCCAGTAAAAATATGCAGCAGCACTTAGTGATCTGTGTAAAGTTCATATCTACTACTCCAAACGTACATCTTGAACTTTTGTACTGCCCATATGCATGCCAGTGCCTCGCAAGCAACTGGGCTATACTGCCTTTTATATTGTTTCAATGACCTGGAAGCAAAAGCTACCATTTGTTTCTTGCCTCCCACCAACTTACTTAACACCGCCACTAGACCTTGTAGACTGGCATCCACCGTAATTACAAAAGTGCACTCTTCCCGATAGTTACTTAAGGCTGGTTCTTTTTCTATGAAACCTTTCACATCATCAAATGTAGCCTGCATCTTGTCAGACCACAGAAACATCTGTCCTTAGTAGGGTTCTCAAAGGCTCAACTGCATGAGCATATCCAGACATGAAATGTGCGTAATACTCTGCCAGACCTAAGAAGGAGCCCATGGCGTCCCTATCTGCAGGTGCACTTGCCTCCTTGATGGTTTTAATCAGCGAATACGTTGGTTTTATGCTAGATGCAGTTATTGTGTGGCAAACTCATTGGTAGCAAATCTGTACTGTCTCGTCTGATAGTCATCCTTCTGTGCACCAAAACTGTTAGAACTTTTTCAAAAATGCGTTTGTGTTCCTCTAGAGTGTCCGCAAAGATCAGTATCTCATCCTGGAATGCCTGTACCCCTTTGAGGTCGCCAAACACATGTCCATTCATTTTTGGAATACACTGGTGGCAGATGGTAAGCCGAATAATAACCTCAAGAAGTTGTATGCACTGAACAGCGTAACAAAGGTCGCCACCTCCTGGGAATCCTTGTCTAATGCAACCTGATGTTAGGCCAACCTCAAATCAATGATGGAAAACCATCTCGCTCCACCCAAGTTGGGTAGCATTTCATGAATCTTGGGCAGGAGATGACAGTCTACCAAAATATTGGTGTTAAGAGCACTTAGATCAACTTGCAACCTAATCTCTTTTTGCATGCAACTACAACTGGCGTCTCCCACTGCGAGGATTCGATGGGTTCTATGATGCCCGAGCATATACATTTTTTTACATTTGTTTCAAATCTTCCATGATGCTCAATGGAAGCTGACAAACTTTGTGAACATATGGTTTTACTTGAAGCTCCACCCCGATATGATGCACAAACCCTTTAACTGTGCCAACCTGTTTGTGGAACAGATCTCCAGTCTTGGACAAAATTGCCTCAATTGATTCTTCCAGAGTGCAAACATAACCCACCGGTAAGTTTACCACAGCCACCGGGTTGTCTGAACCTGGTGTTAAATACAATCCCGTTTTTGCAAGGTCTTGCCATCCAGTGATGTCCTTCCCCTTGATGGCAACGTATACCTTAGTATAAGTTTACCTGCCAAGAAAAACCAACTTTGATGCAAAATATCTTAACATCTCTATATATTTCTCATCAAATGTCTTGGGACACACATCTGATGGTCTGAGTGGTTTGTTCTTAACCCATTTGTCATAAAAAGTGGTGTGATAATGGTTCGACCCAGAGTCCGCCATGACCTGCAAAAGAATGTTATCAATCTGCGCTTCACAAGTGGGACCTTTGGTGTACAAATCGAATTACACACTACGGTAAGAACAACATTGTTAATGGACTCTGCACATGAATTAACCTCCACATCAACATTGCTGATTCTTACGGGATTTTTGCCACTCTTACACACCCTTTTGGAAGTGTCCCATTTTCTTGCAAGCCAAGCAACGTTTACGACAGCCGGACACCCTGCAGAATTACTGAGGTGGTTTTTGGAACCATATCTATAACAGGCAGTAAAAAAAAAATGGTATCCCCCCCTCCTCCCTTGGCACTCTCCCTTTATTGTACACTACACACACAGACTCCGCATGCTGATCAGGCTCTGTCACCAAATGTTATTGACCTAGGTTTCTACATTCAAGACCTTTGTTGAAATTAAGGATCTCTCAATGGTCTTTGCTAAGTCAACGACCTCAGTGAGGGTAGGGTTCTGCAACTCAACGGGTGTGGCAGGGAGCACAACGGACCACTTCGTTGAGAAACCGCTCTCGTGAGGTAGCCAGCGAAGATCTTCAAACAGTGAAATCTGCAACAAGATGCCGAAAGCTTCGAGCTGGGTTCAGGCGTCTGTGTTGGACTAGTCAAATCACTGTCAAAATGTAGTAAGTAGACTGCAACTTGTGCTGGTATAGCATCGCAGATTTTAAAAAAATAACATTTATAACCTTTATTTTTCAGTTTTATCAAACGCGAGGCAGCAATACAGTTATGACATTTCAATGTACAGGTCAGACAGAGGCAATGGTGACTTTTTTGGGAAGATAAGGTCATGCAGTTCATACTCAGGATACACTGTCACATATTTCCTCATCCTGTTAGTGTTCCAACCACTCTCTGCTCGTTTTCCCCTTCAGACATGCTCACATCAGTCTCCAATTTGTTTTAAGAGTCCGCGTCTTTGGTTCAGAAATGCAACATACAACACCCTCCACTCCCTGAAGTCCTCCCCTAATTTCTCATCCCGCCTGCTCAGTTTCATATATCTCTCTTCGGTTAGTGTCCATTCCCGCACGTTTTGATGCCAAAGTTCTACCATTGTGGCACTCTGACCCATCCACGTTATGACTACTCTACGCCTAGCTAATACCAGGAGCAGATGCAGTAGTTTATATGCCATTTTACGCCCATTTGTTTTTTTTACCATGATCTAGTAAACAGTGTAATGGTAAACTATCTATACATAGACCTTTGCCCCTCCGTATATCTGTCACCGCCCAGGTCAAGAAACATTGTACCATATGGCACTTCCAGGCCAAGTGCAGAAAATCGGATCCCCCCACACCACACCGTGGGCAATCATCTGAATAGGGTTATGCGAAGAAGTCTCTCAGGTGTCATATGTCCGATGAAGAAAATTGTAATGCACCAGCTTAAAGCGGGCGTTGCAAAATACCTTGTGTGTGAGTCCACTGATGGCGGACCATGTGTTGTCCTCTAAATCACAGTTTATTGTTAATTCTTCAACAACGCCCACGACGTGCGGCGACCAGTCAGCTCGGATCCCGCACCAACTAACCATTGAAACTGGAACCCTTGCAGACCATTCTAAACTGCACACGTGAGCTACCTTTCAACATATGCAACCACATCATAAAGACATTTCATAGAATGCAGTGTACTACAGGAGTGGAATGTTCTGTATCTGTGTATGTATGCATGTATTTATGGATGAATGTGGGGCTTCTATAGCAGGGACCTTGCCACTAGGCAGCGTAGTTCTGGCATGCTTTAATAGCATTATATCCTTTCTGACTAAGGTTCCCTAGAGATCAGTCCTGTTTGGCCCTTATCTGCTGCTTGTCCCTACAATTCAGGGAGAGAGCCTTTAACAAATGGTATAATCATTGACAGTGAGCTATGATGCTAAGTTATTGTTATAATGGTTACAACAACAGCTCAAAACAATAATATAAAACTAAGACCAATAATTTATTTATATAATTATTGTTATTTTTATTGTATTAATCATCTCCAATATCACATGTTATCAGTGAGACCAGTCCAGTCTCTAGCCTCAGAGAGCCCCACCCGCTGCACTCCCATGGGCTGACTCAGAACTCGGGCTCAAGAGAGAAAAGCAAGACTTTAGTCGCACAATAGCAAATCTCTAGAATAACGTTCTCACTAATAGCATGTGATATTGGATATGTGAGACCAAGAAGATTCGCACTGATGATGTTTTACTAATCATACTACCAGGAATTCATCCCTGATTAAGTCCTTTTTTTACAGCCGAAACGCGTTGGCTGGGCTGACACATTGATTGTGACAAGTAAAAAAAGAATTTGAACAATAAAATCTGACTATTTTTACAATGAATGGTGATTGGAATGTATTTGATGGACTGAACAGGAATTGAAATGTTATCACAACATCACGAACAGCTGGAACTTCAATTAATTGCATCTGGATAAAGTGACCAAGGACTATACAAAATCTTGAGTGCTTCTCTTTATTTTCTATTTATACATTTGTTACATAGGAGGCTCTATGGCAGTTGAGTTCAGGGGGGGGAAATTAAGCACCTTAGTGGATATATTGTCAGAATTTGGACCTGTGCGGTGGTGTAGGACCATTATTGCCAAATTTATTGAGTGTATCAATAACGTAATTAGTGAACTGTGAATAATAAAAGTCCCTAATACAGGTCAATCAAAGGGCTGGGAGCATAGTTGACCGGCCGATTGAGAGGTGTACTTCATGTAACCCTTTGCTGTACCACTGCATCTGCTTTCAACCGCGCAGAGAGCATGGCATAAAACAAGGGGTTTTTAACTCTCCCTTATCCTGGCAGAATCTTCTTTATGTGTGTGAATGTCCAAGGAGGGGGTTATCAGTGGATTTCTGTGGATCGCGTAACTGCTCACCACTAACATCATTTAACAGCAAATGTTGTGTTTACAAAATAGACCAGGCGTAGCATATTGTGATAACTCTGTGAAACCAGTTTAAAAATGTAATCATATTGTTACACACTCCCATTTAAAATGGTCTCACTTTGATCTACATCTAATCTCAATTACAAACTGATATGTGAAAAACATAGACGTGACTTATAGAAAGTAAAACTGACAACAAAATGCCCTGTTCACCTTTTTGCGTCACTGTTTTACATTGGTTTTTTTTGTGGTGGTCACATACAGTCATGAGGACACCAGATAGAGTTGATGAAATAAGCACATGGTCATAAATTTTACGCACCTGTGTAGCAGAAATAATTGTATTTCATTTTTATTTATTTGAGCTTTATTTCAGTCAAAAACCATAAAAGCATGTCCAAAAAGAGACACATGCTGCAATCCAGCATTGATAGCAGACATTGTAAACAAATCAAGCCAGTTAAATCTCCTCCATGGCTTAAGGTCATCTTGTCCTTCCCATATGTGCCGACTATACAATCCAATACACATGGAACGCAGAACATTAATCAGATTAGTCGTTTGCAATGTGATGTATACAGGTTTTCATACAAAATTGTTAGACATGCTTCAAAGACTCCACAATCAGGCCAGTGTTTTTAAGTTTGGCCATGCTAAAGAAGCAATGAAGGTGCAACTGTTGCTCCCAGTATATGTCAGGATAAAAATCAAATCCCTCTGCATTATCCATATCCATAAGTCATACTAGAAAAAAGGCCTGGTATAATTCTAAAAATTGACTTCATAAGACATCCCTGTCAGGAATATTTGGGTCAGCTTTATTGCGTGTGATCGATTCTACAATGACTCTTCAGTTGGTGGAAATATGGCAGACGGTCCTTACGAGCACTGTGTTGAGAAACGTTGTGGACCCAAGCCTTCAATTTAGAAAACTCCTAAAAACTGTACTCTTTCAATATTTATTTGTGCTATTCTGGTTTCAAGGTCGTACATGAAGAATGTAGGATTGACAGGCATCCGCTTCCGAAAATAAATGAGATGCTGACTATGATACATGATGCTAAATACTTTTCTGTGCTAGATCTTTCTTCAGCATATCATCAGGTTGCTCTTTGTCCCATCCTCGTCGCCAAAATGAAGAGAGGTAGTCCCAATAAATACAGGAATCTTCGAAGTAGAACAAGTTTTATTGTGAATAAAAAGGTGTCTCCGACAGAAACTCATCCAGTCTGTGAAACGCCTCAGCTGACTGTCAGCAACATTCTAACCTGCACTCCCAGGGAATCAAGAGTTCCATGGAACACAGTATTAAGGTAAAACAAAGGGGGCTTTACAAGGGGATGATACCAACTGTAATAAAACTTAAAGAAGAGGAATAAAAGGATAATAATATATATAAAGTTAAATTAGAATAAGAATGTTGATATTTACCTCACTGGTCAGGACAACAATCCACTGACGTTTTGCGCTTATCTTTTTTCTCAATTCTGCTAAGCACCCAGAACCTATGGGTAAGAGGATAATCACCACTTTACATAAAAATAAAAAGTAATAAAGAACATTGTAAATTTAGTCGGGCAATAAAGATACCACCAAGCGGTAATTCCCAGAGGGCGGGGGCTTACATACTAAAATCGATAATTGTCTGGAAGGGGGGAAAAAGATCGAGCTGTACATTTTACCACCTGGTGTTCTAATCTTCCCATTGAGTAGAGGGAGCAGTGTGGTTACCTTCCATCTCAGAGGACATGATTTACAGAGTCTAAGAGATGCTCCTATTTCACCCCAGCACACCTCTCAAAACAAGATCGGCAAACTGTGGTCTTATGCAGGGCAATGTTGGCCCTTCCACAACCACAGGCAGTTTAACATGAGAGGTTATTAAGCCGAAGGCCTCATTTCTACGGAGTCCTAATATAACCAAATTAGATCTGTTTATGAAAAAAGTCCGAGAGCTCAGTGGGTGGACTTTTATCACTGGCCATATAGCGCTATGTGGCAACTAGAATTGACACTGCTGGCATGCTACCTCCCGTCAGCCAAGGACTTTAAAGGGATATCTGTAAAACCAAGCTGTTAATCAAAACATGGAGGAGTATCAGCACAATACATTTATGAATATTTGTATGCATAATCCTAACAGCAGAAGAAGCTTTGTAGGTTTTCCAAAGCAATTAAGTTTAATTTATGTATTTTTCCAGTGACTGTAGAGCTCATACCCTTGTCAGGTGTAAGGTAAGCAGGGCAACTGGAATTATGTGTTTCTGTAGCCGCTGTTTTTTCCGGAAAATTATGCCCCATTTGCCACATAATCCGCAGATTTTAACCACTTAAAAAAATGTCTCTTGCTTCAAAAAATCAAAAGTAACTGAAAATGTTGGGAGATATGTTCTTGCGCATTGGAAGCCCTTCACAAATATTAACTGGGTATATTTCAGTTGCTTATATCTGTATTTGGTTTTAAACTGGTACCAATGATGTGAAATATTTGCCCAGATAGTATTGGCATGTGTAAAAATGACAACATAATTAAGTAGTACTACTAAAAATTGTGCTTGTCTATGCTGTATAATTTGCTTTGTCTTATTGCATAATTTAGTCATCCCTGCTAATTTATTTGGTGCTCCCCTTCCACATAAAATCAGTGGCCCTGGGTATAAGCAGCTATCACCCACTCTGTTTAGATCTGACATTAGTCAAAGCCTTTACATTCTTTCTCAAAATTATACATGTAATTTACTTACTATGGAGACTGTCAGTCAGTCCTCTTCACCTATTGGTCTCTTGCTGTGTCATTCACAATGTTGTTCTGCCTACTACAGCAGATAAGACGGTACTGTGGGTCAGACCACTTCAGCTACTTGCTAAGTTTGTGGTAAGTGATGACATTCTGTCCTTTCACACGGAGCACATATAGTAGCTCCCTTCAGTGCAAGGCCAGCTCTGGCTATGTGTGCTTTTTTGCATTGTTTTATTTTCATTTGTATATATTGATAATGGTCCAGCAGTTCCTCCAAAAACAACATTGTGTGCAAAACAATGCAAACAAATCAAACGTCTGCAAAATCAAAAGGCTGACAGGCAACACTACACCTTTTAGCGTCGTCAGTGCTTGTTTTCACTTGCTTTCTGATACTTCGAGTATTTTATTTATATGCAGCCTTCCCCTTTTAAAGCGATGGACTTTGGAACGAGGTGCATGGCTGCCAAGATTCTTGTGTCCATATGTGATGTGCTGTTCCAGTCCACGTTTTTCTTTGAATTCTGAGACTTGATAGGCTGCTCTCTATTGGAATGCAGAAGACTACAACTCCCAGAATTACGGCGTCAGAGCAACAGCCTATAACCCTAGGCAGCTCACTTAAAACGTCTTTCCTAAAATATGTGTAATGTATTCTGGTGCTTGTGTAGCGCGTCTAATTCCCCCTGGCCAGGTTTGCGCTCCATAAAAATGCAGAAAATTATAATCGAGGCCTTCTCTTCACAGCTGGCGGACTAGTAAATATCGCGAGACCTTGTGCATAGTTCGGTACAATGAAACAAGGGGCGTGTGTGTGACGTCCTCGAGTGGGCGGGGCGATAACAGAGGCAGCCGCAAGGTGTTTGCTGCCCCCTGGTGGACAACTCATAGAGATGCATGCCTCCGTTGAAGCAGAATCTGCCAGTGAACGAAGCTTATGGATCGAGCCGCTCGCCCCCCCCCCCCCCCCCCTAAAGAAGAAAGCGATCCCCGTTTCTTTCAAATGAGACTGTTCATTAATGCACAGGAAACTCCCTGCTGCCTCTGGGTCCATTATTGCTAATATTAACCAAATGGACAGAAACAACAGGGTTAATTGGGAATTTAGGAGACTGGTTGTCATGGTGATTCGCTCTCGCTTTTCAGTAGCTGCTATATTGAGCTAAAAGCATTCCGTCATTTTCCCCAATTAGGAACACATAAAGAGTCCCCAGCGGTTTATGATTGCTTCATGTGACGGAGACTTTCTGGTGACATGACAGTAAACAACCGATTCTGGTGGCAGAGCAACAGAAAAATTCAAAGTAGAATTTTAATGCCATGAACAACATACGCTAACCATTATGTTTGTAGAGCAAGAGTTGCTCCCCTCAGGGTTCGTGTGGTGCTAAATGACTGCAGCGCAATATCTGCGGTGTGATATAATTTACTTATCAATGCATGTCTCGTCGGGAATACTTAGGTCACACAAACTTCAAGTCCCATAATGCTTTGAAGTGTTAAACGAAAGTCGAGGGCTGGAAGGAGGTCACGTAGTCGTCTAGGAACCGCATGCAGGGTGCATTTGCACACCAAACTCGAAAAAATAGCCATGACCTGACATGTATGTGTGTTGGCGAAGTGACTGCATAACACAAAGCCAACGGAGGCGCATTTTTTTACTTTTTAGTGTACGGCTCTCTGCAGCCATCATGATCATAATAATGCAGGACTGGTCATGTACAAAGCGTCACGCACTGAATTGTTTCTGGGCATTGAATGATGAAAGGCTAAACTGGTGCTGCAGAGTCCGTGCCTTGCAGGATGCACAAATCAGCTTGCAGCACGGACTTAGCCCACGGAGCTATATTACTTAGTGAAACGACTGATACTCAACACGTTGACACTAATAGACACCAAGGGGCATATTATCAAGAAACGGCGTTAAAAGTATCGCCGCTTTAGCGGCAGAAAACTGCCACTAAAGCGGCGATAATGGGCTTGATAATATGCCGCAGAGAATTCCCATAGAAGCCCATGTTCTGGTGCCAACATGGGCTTCTACTGGAATTCTCTGCAGCATATTATCAAGCCCATTATCGCTGCTTTAGCTGCAGTTTTCTGCCACTAAAGCAGCGATAATTTTAACGCCGTGCTTGATAATATACCCCCAAGACAGGTAGAGAGAAAGAAATAGGTCATACACAGAGAATGACCATCAGATAGATGGATATATGCAGAAAGCTATTCAGACAACTGCAGGCAGAGTGGCAGGCACAAAGGCGAGCTCGCAAAGGCGCAGATCTGTCCCCTCACCTGTGCGTAGGCAGGTTTGATGTTGTGTTGCCCATTCCAAACCTCCCAAAACGCCAGGTTTTTGCTGTTTTTTTATTGGACTGACTTAGGCGTGTATTGGAAGGTTGTGCATTATGATGTTTGGGGGGGTCGTGCATCCTGCCACGCCCCCTCCCACTATGTTGACCTCATTCTGACACAGCCAAAGGAACATGGAGCATAGGAAAAAACGTGGCATAGACGCTATGTAATCCTTCTGGACTTTTTCATCTTGGCAGCTTCGATCAGGTCCTTTGTACGTTAAAACTTGTGTTGAACTGTGTTTGTTTCTTCAAAAGTTTGTTTTCCATATATTGGTGTTAGGGTCTTGCTCGTGTCTCATGTGGAAATGTCGAATGAAACAGGCTCTGGTGTCTCAGCAGCCCATAGTAGTCTTTTAGATGGGGTTTGTTAATGATGTTTTAGGCCCTATTAATTCCGGTGGGATTCAAATGGTAGTTATCCACCCTATTAGAAATATGGGATCCTTTAGGGAGTGCTGGTCCCATTAGTTTCCCTTATAGATTATGCTAAAAGTACCCAGAATTTCTGAGTGAAACTGAAGGGCAAATGAGGACTTACTCAGGGGCATATTAGCAAGTAAGGGCGATAATTATCGCTCGTGCCAAGTATCGGAAGTTTTGTTATCGCCTCCTTTCCCTGATAATATTCGGCTTCTTACCGATGTATTATCAACACGTCTGTGAGAGGCGATAGTGTCAGGGAAAGGGGCGATAACTCCTGCTAAGAGGCGATAGGTTTTCAGGCGATACCTTGCTATTGGCAGCTATCGGCGCACAGACATCAAAGAGATAGTTGGCACGGGCGATAATTATTGCCCTTACTTGCTAATATGCCCCTACCTCTTTGATGTCTGTGGGTCTTCTGATGGGGATCTGGCTTTAGTCAGGTTTTTAGCAGGTGTTAAAAACCTGCGTACATCGGGGGTTAGCGCAAATTATTGTATCACAGGTCATCTTTGATAATACAGCGAAGTGCTGTTAGCGATTTCTACCGTCGAATTTAAGTAAGTAACTCCTACCTTGCATGTTATTAGCGATACATATGGCTGGCATGCAAGGCGATGAAAAAAACGGCAGCTAACGCCGGAAAGCTTGCGCTAACGTATGTTAGCGCAGGCTTGCTAATAGGGCGAAAAAATTGTCGCCGCTCTATCGGCAAAAAGTGCAGCTAAAGCGGCGATAATGCCCTTGATAATATGCCCCTCAGTGAATCTGGCCCAGAAATTCCCTCGATAATTCCTCGTGCCTCATTCCTCAGGGTTCCATATATAACGCATGTAAATGCCAGGAGAACTTCTTTGAAAAAAAATGTAATTGATTCTGACAAACAATATAATCTATACTGATCAACAAAGTCACTCGTTCAGGACAGCAATATCACTCTTTGGACCAAGTGTCACTCATGAAGAAGAATGTCACATGTTTGTAACAGTGTCACTCCTTTTAACTGTCGATGTCACCATTTGTAAAAATGTCACTCCTTTTAACTGTCAATGTCACCATTTGTAACAATGTCGCTCATTCGGATAAGGAATGTGTTTCTTTTCGATCAACAACGTCACTCATGTCCACTCCTCAACTGACCCATGACTGCATCTCTCTTTGACCAATTACATATCTCATTTAGATTAACAATGTCACTCATTTATAAAACGCCTTCATTTAGTTCAACCATGTCACACATTTGCTCTGCCTGAAATTGACAGCAGGGAAGCTTTTTAGAGTCCCCGTAAATCCCCTCCCTCGCTGCTGCTCATATAGCGCCGCGGTTCCCCGAAGCAGCTCCGACGGCTGCCCATCGCCCCCACCCAATGGCCCCCTCGCCAGCCCGTTCCTTTCTCGTTATCCGAGCGATTTATCCTTCCCGGTCGCTCTCTGGCCGTAAACTGGTGTTTAGTGTCTTTCCATTATTGTTTATAGGCCAGTAAAGTTTAACGGGTTGCTGTTACAGTGAGGCATGCCAGACAGGAGCGTCATGGCGGCGGCACGCTGCCGGAGCCTCCATCGGGCCGCGGAGCCAGGCGTGGAGATGAGTGCTCCCGTGCAGGCGCCAGGTATCCTGCACCTGTCAAGGACCAGGGGTCAGGCACCGCCGGGGTACAGCAGCGTCTCGGAAATGAGGTTTATGGCCTCTATTAAACCGGCTGGGCCACCGGTAGAGCCAGCAGATGACGCCACGTCACACGGAAATATAATTTCCAATCCTAGGCATTCAGCTGACGGGTCAATGCATTCTGGGAGCAGTAGTCTTGAGGGACACACGTGAATAAATGTAAAACTAAAGCCTGGACGCTTTATGGCCTTGTGACAAGTCCTTAATGTGTGGCAGCCGAAGCGGGTGGTGGGCCCTGGCACTCATTTTTGAGGACTGTGTCTTATTTTTCAGCATCAGCCTTAGACCCTGATAGAGAGAGAAACAGCAAACATGCGAAAGCGAAAGTTATGGAAATAATAAAAGCATGGATGAAAGGAAGCCTGCAAGAGTGAGGTAAAAAAACAGGAACTGTAGGATGGTGGCAGAAAAAGGCATGGGGTGGAATCAAGACAAGACACACTTGGTATTTGACAACTCTGCGATTTGGTGGCGCAGGCAGCGGGCTTATAGATAAACTTTGGGGCCCTCAGCTTATTCAATTATCTGCAAATTAAGCACTATGGTTGACATGGAGTCTTTGGTAGTCCAAGCCACCAGCAATGCGAACTGTGTGTGTGTTAATGGTGGGTGCCACGCCCTCTTGTGCTTTCCCACAGATGACCTGAAATCACCCGTGGCATCCGAAGGGCAGTCTGTAAATGAACTGCAAAAGCCTGGATTTTCTTTAGTAACAGCCAGTCCGGTGATGGGCACAAGAGGTCTGCCAAGCTGGAAACGTGCTATATCCAGCACAATTGTGGGAGCAAGGGAAGGCGCACTACAGTGAGAGCCAGGGGCGGCTTGAGGGCAGTGCAGCTGGTGCGGCCGCAATGGGTGCTGACATGGGGAGGGGGCACTGGCTTGGGGGGGGGGGTTGTTTAGCAATAACTTAGTGGTCCAGTTTTCAGACAGCATTAAAATGTCAAGATAATTCTTGTGATTAATGTTTCTGCTAGAGAGAGCGGGATCAGAGTTTTGTCTATGGGCAGTTGTGACTCACCATAAAGTAGCGCAGTGGGTTAATATGCCTGCTGCAAAGAACACGTACCCTGCAGATCACAGATCTGTATTTTATGTGGACAGCTTACTGCTTTTGTCACAGAGATCCTTGTGTTATCGCAGTTCATAAGATACAACCCTAATTTAGAACAGTAACTGTTATTAACTATCATCAAATAGCTGCATGCAAACGGCATAAAAGAGGTTAGGGCGTTGTGTTTGTCCCCCAGTCTTTATCTATTCCTAATGTTGCCGAAAAGGGTTTGTTTTGGTAGATATACATTCTTATTAGTAAAGTCAGCCTTTACCAGTGCTTTAAAACAAATTGAATGTATGTGAGAGAGGGGCCTTGGAGAGACGAGGGGCACGTTTGCCAGGTGGTTGTGAGGGAATTCGAGGAGATGGTCATGTAGGGGTGGGCGACAAAAATGATTGTCGCACCGGGCGCCAACAGCTCTAAAGCCGGCCCTGGTAAGAGCAAAATATTAGGCCCAGAAATCATGGGTGCCTTAGGTAATTTTGAGGAATCCACGGATCATGCATTGGAACTGACGTAAGGAATTGTGAATCATCACTAGAGACAAGGATGAGTAGTGTATGTTATCAAAGGACTGAACACGCGGGTAGGGGGATGCAGAAATGGAGCATTGGTGTGGGAGCTAGGGATCGGGTCCTGTGTGAGATTCCGAAATTGGGCACGGCAGAGGTCAGGCAGCGGTGCACTGTGCAATAATGTAGATTCCCCAGGTTAGGCATGGCAGGAAATCCTATGGTAAGGCCCCAGTGGGGGAGCCAGGGCCTATGTTCTGGTGGAGATGCATGGTTTGGGAACAGTGTGGAACCCAGCACAGTGGGGTATCAGGCATGTGCATCTGATTTAGATTCCGGCACTGGTGGGGGATCCACGGATTGAGAAGTGTTGGTGGATCCATACACCAGGCATTGGCGAGGCATCTCTGGATCAAGAACTGTTAAGAAGGGCGATCCCTGGTCATCTGCATGGGCTCCTGGCAACAAATGGCGGGAGATGATCCAAGAATCAGACACCAGAAGGTGAAACCGAGCTAGCAAATTTAGCAAAGGATTCAGGAACTTGACAGAAATAGCAGATCCAGGGATACGGCCCTAAAGGACGAGGAAGAGTCCTGGTACTGCAACAATGGTCTTGTTTGAGGAGTTTGCAGACTCATGACAAAGGCTGTCCCTTGGAAGGTGCCACCGCTGAGACTATCACAGCGTTCAAAACAAGAGAGCAGCAACATCTCCACCAAGGGCAAACACCTACTCCCAGCTCCACACTGACCAACTGTCTATATCTGTGCACTCGTATAGTGCTTCATACGCCTGACAATGCACCAAAGAGACCTTGTACTGAAAAACATCCTCGACACCACAGCAGCATGCACTGTGAGCCCACACGTTCCAACCACGTGAGGGACAGGAGTTGGCCTAACAGCTAGGGTGCTCGACCTCGGACCTGGGGAACCAGGTTCGAGTCTTGGTAATGACGCTGAACATCCTGTGATTCTGGGCAAATCACTTAATCTCCCCGTGCCTAAGAAAGAATGAATGTGTGTTCTCATGTAACGTAACTGGTGCTATGTTAAGCGCTCTGATACCTGATTGGATTCGGGTCAAGTTCGCGCTATATAAAACTCTGCAAAAAAATAAAAACACTCCATGAAACAGAGATTGGTCCACTGTGAGGACACCTCAGAGGAAGAGAACTTCTAACAAAGCATCCTCAGCATGAGGACCCAGTGCAATCTGTCTGCTCATGAGGCTGGGAGCTTCTCTGTCTCTAACAAAGCATCCCCAGCATGAGGACCCCGTGCAATCTGTCTGCTCATGAGGCTGGGAGCTTCTCTGTTTCTAACAAAGCATCCCCAGCATGAGGACCCAGTGCAATCTGTCTGCTCATGAGGCTGGGAGCTTCTCTGTCTCTAACAAAGCATCCCCAGCATGAGGACCCCGTGCAATCTGTCTGCTCATGAGGCTGGGAGCTTCTCTGTCTCTAACAAAGCATCCCCAGCATGAGGACCCCGTGCAATCTGTCTGCTCATGAGGCTGGGAGCTTCTCTGTCTCTAGCAAAGCATCCTCAGCATGAGGACCCAGTGCAATCTGTCTGCTCATGAGGCTGGGAGCTTCTCTGTCTCTAACAAAGCATCCCCAGCATGAGGACCCAGTGCAATCTGTCTGCTCATGAGGCTGGGAGCTTCTCTGTCTCTAACAAAGCATCCCCAGCATGAGGACCCCGTGCAATCTGTCTGCTCATGAGGCTGGGAGATTCTCTGTCTCTAACAAAGCATCCCCAGCATGAGGACCCCGTGCAATCTGTCTGCTCATGAGGCTGGGAGCTTCTCTGTCTCTAGCAAAGCATCCCCAGCATGAGGACCCAGTGCAATCTGTCTGCTCATGAGGCTGGGAGCTTCTCTGTCTCTAACAAAGCATCCCCAGCATGAGGACCCAGTGCAATCTGTCTGCTCATGAGGCTGGGAGCTTCTCTGTCTCTAGCAAAGCATCCTCAGCATGAGGACCCAGTGCAATCTGTCTGCTCATGAGGCTGGGAGCTTCTCTGTCTCTAACAAAGCATCCCCAGCATGAGGACCCAGTGCAATCTGTCTGCTCATGATGCTGGGAGCTTCTCTGTCTCTAACAAAGCATCCCCAGCATGAGGAGCCAGTGCAATCTGTCTGCTCATGATGCTGGGAGCTTCTCTGTCTCTAACAAAGCATCCCCAGCATGAGGACCCCGTGCAATCTGTCTGCTCATGATGCTGGGAGCTTCTCTGTCTCTAACAAAGCATCCCCAGCATGAGGACCCAGTGCAATCTGTCTGCTCATGAGGCTGGGAGCTTCTCTGTCTCTAACAAAGCATCCCCAGCATGAGGGCCCAGTGCAATCTGTCTGCTCATGAGGCTGGGAGCTTCTCTGTCTCTAACAAAGCATCCCCAGCATGAGGACCCAGTGCAATCTGTCTGCTCATGAGGCTGGGAGCTTCTCTGTCTCTAACAAAGCATCCCCAGCATGAGGACCCCGTGCAATCTGTCTGCTCATGAGGCTGGGAGCTTCTCTGTCTCTAACACAGCATCCCCAGCATGAGGACCCCGTGCAATCTGTCTGCTCATGAGGCTGGGAGCTTCTCTGTCTCTAACAAAGCATCACCAGCCAAAGAGCCCAGAGCAATCTGTCTGCTCATGAGGCTGGGAGCTTCTCTGTCTCTAACAAAGCATCACCAGCCAAAGAGCCCAGAGCAATCTGCCTGCACGAGGGCTCGGTTCCGTTTCTTCGCACAGCTCAAAACATATTGAACCTCCTGCACTTACAAACCGCTCGCCTACCCCATCAGCCACATTCATGACCCTAGGCAACTTAGAGGGAGGGAGCTTCTCTGTCATTAACAATCCTTGTCACCAGAATTTTCGGCAATTTGTCTGCACAAATCATTCTTACACCTGGATATAAGGATGTGTATCTACACAGCTCAGAGGCAAGGAACATCCCTCACTAACATACCGTCCCCAGCATTGGTGCCTAAGGCAGTATCTGGGTACACCTCACAAGTAGCGAGCTGTAACAAATTACCTGCTACTAAAATTGGTGCAATCTGCCTGCACACAGTGCTTAATTTGAAAAATAATAAATGCTGGAGCCCAGCGTTTTGCTTAGAAGCCCGCTGTCAGCGCTACCGAATGTTGGGGGTGCAAAAACAAAGGCTGCATAGTCTTAATTCCATGTTATGCCTCCTTCATGCTCCACCAGACACTCCCTTCCCATTACCCTACCCTTGCTGGTTCTTTTTATATCCCTGCTTTCTCCCTTTGTCACTGCCCTTCCGTCTCTCGCTTCCTCCTCCTTTCCCCCTTTTGTGCTTTTCTCTCACTTGCTGTGGGTGAAAGTCTGATGAGGAAAAATAAGTTCCTGTCTCAAAAAAACATGAGTGACGGCCTACCCCACCTCCTACTCCTGGCTCAAATTAAGCACTGCCAACACACTTCCAAACAATAGTAGATCCATGTGCCTGGCTACTAAAGCTGACAATTTTCGGCATTGCGGACAGTTACACCAGGATTTTAACTCCTTTAAAAGAGGATTATTGCATCTTTCTAAATGTATATTAAATCTAGGACTCGTTAGTTTTAAAATGAGCATTCCACTTATGGGTACAATGTTCATAAGAGAACATTTGAGATATGTGTCTTTGTTTGGTGTTCGGCTAATGTGGTTGTTGAGATCTGTGGCTACACACAAAGTAATCCAGTTTGATCTGTGTTTCCATAGGAAGAGCATTTTTTGTTTGCTAATAACTTTGGTGGGTAAACAGCCTTTAGTGCGCGGCTGCTAGTGCGCATACCATTACTTCGCAAGCGTTACTACGCTTGCAATGTTACAACGCGTACCATTAGTACGCAGGTTGTTACATCGCAAGCGTTGTTTCAATGCATGCGTTGTAATGGTATGCGCTATCCACATCGTTGTTTGGAATGAAATTCCGTTTCCTAACGACATGCAGATCTGACGTTACTGGAAGCCGCTGGAAGCCGGAGAAGAGAGGTAAGTGTAGTTTTTTGTGTCGTGCAGGGGTGGTCTTTTAGGTTGTAGGGTTGCGTTTTAGTAGTGTAGGGTCGTGCTGGGGCTAGTGTTCTAGGGTTTAGGGTAGTGATGTGGTGTATGTGTAGTGTAGAGTAGTGTTTTAGGGTTTAGGGTAGTGTCGGGGGTAGTGCAGGGTAGTATTTCAGTGTAGGTAAGGGACTGGGGGTAGGGGCAGGGACGTGCTGGGGTTAGTGTTTTAGGGTTTAGGGTAGTGTTGTAGTGTAGGGAGCGGACTGGGGGAAGGGTGAGTGTTGTGCAGGTAGTAGTGTTTTAGGGTTTAGGGTAGTGGTGTGGTGTTTGTGTAGTGTTGGGTAGTGTAATAGGGTTTAGGGTAGTGTTGGGGGGTGGTGGAGTATAGTGTTAGAGTGTAGGGTGGGGGAAGGGGGAAGGTCGTGTAGGGGGTAGTGTATTAGGGTTTCGGGTAGTGTAGTGATGTTTAAGCAGTGTAAGGTAGTGCAGTGTAAGCATGATTTTAGTGCGATGTTTTTAATTAGCATAAACCATAGTACATTTATAACCATTTGCGTTATAAACGCATGCGCAGTTAAAACTTGCGAAGTAATGGTTTATGCTAAGTAAAAACATCGCACTAAAATCCTGCGAAGTAATGGTATGCTAAGTATTGGTGCTGTTTGGAGAATCTTCACAAAACTTTCTAAAAAAAAAGTTCATCCACCGCAGCTCCTTCTTAGAAAGCTTCAGTGTGAGTTGTTGTGTTGTATGGGGCCCAAGAAAAAAGGGGAGGCCTCAAAACGTAAACTTCCCATGCATTTTCTATAGAGTACTTTGAACAGCGCAAGCTCAAGCACTGCTGAATGGAATTACACCACATTTGGGTGGAGGCTATATCTTGGGCCACAAAGCATGCTTTTTGTGGTTTGGTCTAAACCCATTCAGTAATTTTTGAAATATTAAGTAACAAAAAAATGTGTATAGCTGGACGGTTGGGTTCAAAGGACTCTCACAAGAGTCCCTCTAATTGGCTGAAAAAAAATAGAGCATTCCGATTGGCACTGTGGCCTTTTTTCCCTTGGACCAATTTGCTCCCATGGGACACATGCTTCCACAGAAGGCAGCGTCCAGGCTCTAGGCTCTGTGTAATTAAAAAAACAAAAAAACCTCTGTGATCCCTCTGGACTCGCACAGGATTGCAACGCTTATCAATAAAAGGTAATGGGGGGGTTACAATCAAAGGGGAAGGGAACACGCACCCCTCCTCCCCTTATTCAGGCCCCTAGGACCACAACCCCCTGGAGATGAAGTTTAAAAATAAGGGAAGGGGACAGACCCTTAAAAAAAGGGGAAGGGTGCACAGTCCCCTCCTTGAGCCAGTATAGGTCTGAGGAACCCCATCCCCTGGGAATATATGTGTTTTAATAGGGGAGGGGTGTGGCTAACGGCTAGAGCAGTCAACCTCAAAGCTGGGGAACTGTGTTCGAGTCTTGGCAGGGCCGCTCAACATCCTGTGATTCTGATCAAATCACTTTAATTTCCCCGTGCCTAACAAAAAATGAATGAGTCTGTCTGTAATGTAACTGGTGCTCATGTAAAGCGCTGTGATACCTTGGGGTCGAGTTTGCGCTATATAGAACTCCAAAAGAAATGACTGACTGCATACCCAGTTTGCAGGCTCCAAGTCCTGGTTTCCGGATATTATATAGTTATTTGTATGTATCTGATGTTTATTTAGGTCATACAAGCTGCATAGGGAACCAGAGCATCGAACAGTCCATCTGTAACTAAACTGGTGCTCATGTAAAGCACTATCCTCGGGTCTAGTTAGCGCTATATAAAACTAAAAAAATATATATATATATATACAGTCTGAGTGAAGATGCTTGTACAAAGAGGCATGCTGAAAAGAGCTGGACCACTATTCCTAGACCACAGTATCAACGGAGAGGGTGGCGTTCGCAGGACTGCGCCTCTCATGCTTAAGTAGTCAAGCGCAAGCCCCTTTTAGCCTTCACGTTTCTGCATAGGCACATAGTCAGAAATAAAAGTACAACTCTGGTACTCAAGCATGGCGTCTACACTACCCATATTCTAGATGAAAGACACAATTCCAGTCATATCACCACCAGGGAGGAGTTACCCTTCTGCAAAAGCACTTCAGTGTCTCATCAGGGGTAAGAAGTGCTATTTAAATACAATCTCACTAGCCAATCAACATTTGACAATATATGACTCAAAGCAAATAGCTTATATCCCCTGGTGCTTCCAGCATACTGCCAGCCTGAAACAGGAAGTGCTTGCTATTCGATCTAACGTCTGTATTCCATATTAAGTAAACACATTTGCATTTTACCCTCGCCCTTCATCAAAGACACACAAAATGGCGGCTCCCATGCATACTGGGGATGTTGTCTGTTAGCTTGAATGGTGTTACCGGATGGGCCCAATAAACCTTTTTTTTTTGTCTTGCTTCCTCCAGCCTCTTTGAAACTAAATCCACGTCAATGTTTGGGGCCCTCTGTGCTCTCCAGCCTCTCGGCCTGTCCCCCAAGCAAGCCATAAACCCATCCAACCCCACCTCCTTCCTTAATGGCCCTGTTGTTGTCCCTCAGGGGGAGAGGTGAGGCCTACTGCCTCGGCTTGCAGGCTGATCCCAATCTCTACCCACAATTGCTTTGTTGCTGTAGGTTTCCCCAAAATACCAGGCGTGGGGGTGTTGTACAAATGTGCTTTGAACAAAGTGCTCCTTTTCTCACCGTAGATGCTTATCTGGGCCCAATTACAGAAGCATTTTGAGGACGGGCCTGTGTGAAGCCTGCTCTGGGAGTTCCGTCCCTGCCAGGCTGGATTGCTCGGGCCATAGGCCTCGGCCAGAGGTATTTATGACCCCGCTCTTTTCACGTTTATTGCACTTGATTGTGAGACTGTTGTCTTGCCTGAGCCATCTGGGGCTGCTTGAATAATTGTCTCGGGCTGCTCCAGGCATCTGGGTTTGAGCAGAGATACTCAAGGCAAAAAACAAAAAAAACAGCTTCTCCTTTGAACAAGCAATTGTAGGGCTGTCAGTCACATCCTGTGGTGGCGGTAGAAGGGAAGGGGGGGGCGCTACTCCCAACTCACACGTCCCTTATTCTTTCTTCAATCAACATGCATTTTCATTTATTTTTTAACTAATATCGGTTGATATTTAAAACAAATTAAATCTTGTGTTTTGAAAGGGAGGACTCTGCTACCGTGCCATGCTGTGGCAAAAATTGTAAGCTGCCCGGAAAAGGGGGGTGGTGGGGTGGGGAAGGCGGGACGGAGATGCGAGGAAGCACTCAAAATTCAGAATGTGCGGGATTTCAAATGCTCTCCATCTGTACTTACTTTGGCCGCACACACCACGTCATAACTTGTCAGAGGCGCCCTCCAGTGGTGAATGGAGGAGTTACAGCTTCAATCGAAGAAAACACTGAATTCTCTCTCAAGACCAAAATATAATACGAGTCGTTCAGACCCCAACATTTTTTCCAGCTGGCCAGCCTTGCATCGTCTTCTACTGGACCCCTTGCTGAAATGTAGGTTTTAGGACGTTTTATGAACCGATGGTCGGTATAAAAACGTGGGAAGAGCCATAGGTTAATTTAACATTTAAAATAAGCCAATAAACACCTCTAGTTAAAAAAAAAAGTAATAATAGTTAACAGTTCCATGATGTTACTAGAACTTAACAGACATCCTTGCACCTCTCCCGACTGTAAATATGCAGGCATTTTTTTTTTTGCATTGTAAAAGGGTAAAGTCAATCTGCGTGAACCACCACTTTGGGCTTTTGATTGCAGTTTTATTATTATTATTACTAATTCACATGTATTAATATCACTAACAAACAGCCCTAGACGCCATTTACTGCACTAGGAAATTGCAACGATAGTAAACTGACCCAATGCATCGCCTTTCGGCCAGAACGATTTTTCTCGCTAGAAAATACATAGTTTGTCTTTGACAGGTGGGACGTGGAAATTCAGCCTTTGGTCCCAGGGACAGAGCAAAAACAGTCACAGTATTAGTACCAGCTGCATCAGGAGGACACAGAAATAACTGTTGTTAGCCCAGTGGGTTAAGGTGTCTACTGCAAAGAACAGTGTAAAGCATGGGTACTCGCAAACATTTGCCCAGGGGCCACAAAGTATGGTCTGTAGTGTGACCGAGGGCCGCACTGATGGCGGTAGGAGGTCTGGGTGGGTCAGGGATTGTGTAAGGAGGTTTAAAAACAATGTTAAATAAACAGGTAAACATTTATTTGCAGGTTAACCCCTTGCGTGCTCATGACGGAACCACGCCGTCATGAGCCACGGGCGGCGTGTGCTCATGACGGCGTGGTTCCGTCATAACTGCGGCCGTTGCGGCCACTCCGCCCACGCGGCACTGATTCCCCGCCTGTGCGGGCGAACAGTGCAAGTGGGCGAAGTCATGACGGAACCACGCCGTCATGAGCACAGCTCGCCCGTGACTCATGACGACGTGGTTCCGTCATGAGCATGGCGGCACCGCGCTCACCCCGCACCCCCCCAGCGCCGCGGCGGAATTCGCACCGCAGCGAAGGGGTTAATAAAATGTTTGCCTGTTTATTTTTAAAAAAAAGTGAATATTAGTGCTTAGCAACTAAACAGCAGCTTATGCTGCTGTTCACTAGGGGGGCCGCTTGTAAAGGTCAGGGGGGTCCACATGTAAAGGTCAAGAGGGCCGCAAGTGGCCCCCCGGGCCGTACTTTGAGTATCACTGGTGTAAAGGATACCCGGGAGGGCCCCACACTGTCCCGTAGTTCTGGGTCTAGCGAGATCCTGCGCGGCAGTGGAGAACAAATGTAGGTGCTGAAAGGAGGCCTTGTACCCTTGATGCAAGGGTGACTGTAGGGAAATGCCCGTTCCCTTTCAGCCAATGAGAGTGGACCAGAGACCATATAGGGTTCTATAAAACTGCAGAAAACATGTAGAAGAGCCTTCGCCTTCTTACTCGATAGGCTCCTTTAGTGTGAGGGGTTGGTAGGCAGGGAGATTATAGCCCTGAAGAAAGCAGAGTGACCCATATGGGCAGTATGTCTTCGGCTAAAAACACGTAAACTACATCAAACTGGATATAGAAACCATTATGTTTCATGACACATCCAGATTTCTATTTTTAATAATAACATGGATACCCACTGAATAACGAGAAATCTAGGGTTATCCAGAGCCATTTTTACCTGGAACGTGCTCTATACTTTATTACGCGCTTCCAACTTTTCTAATTTGGTTGAGCTTATTCGGGGGGTAGGGGGATATTCGAGAAAGCATATGGCGGCATGCTTCATCATAGGTGCCTCCACCTATGATGAAGCATGCCGCCATATGCTTTCTCGAATATATTAGATATACCCCTGTAGAACATCTAGATAATCTTTAAATAGAGGACTGACCGACTCTCGGGTTATTGCATTTTTGTGATGTGAACTGGATCTATGTCGGATTTTGTGGACAACCACTACTGACTATGTAAATGGCTACCATGAGATCAATTGAATGTATATGTATGTCATGAGGCCACTCTTGCCACCTGTAGGTCAATATTCAAATTCTTGACTTATCGACTCAGCATGTCATCCTACCAAGACTGCTAAAAAGGAAAACCCTAGTACAACACTGGGCAATCCAAGTAGGTAAGCACTGCATGCAGTACAGATTATTTTTATGGTTGGGTGGGCCGATGCATTGAGCATAATATTAGCATTACATTGCTTTCTTAATACATCAACGAATAACTCAATTATCATGAAAGAGGATCACAGGAGTAATGCGTGAGTAAACCGAACTCGAGACAGCTATAGCATCCCATCGGCCTTATGAAATTAGAATAATCCATAAATAATAAAATATATTTTTTACAGCTCAGCTCATCGGTGTTTACAATCCTCCTACAACGATTCTGCCTGCTCCACCGTCTCTCCTCCTTCTCCTTCATGTTTTTTGTTTTTTACTCTGCTTTGGAGGGGCCAGCAGCTGCTGTTTGCTGCCGCCACTTTTTTCTAAAATGGAAAATTATAATACAAATACAATGTATGCACTTTGGTGCTCTTTTTATACTTTTTTAAATTGACCCCTCAAAGATGGACGTCTGCCATCATGAAAAGGTACATTTAAACAAAATAGCCACCGCCATAGTAATTACCCTAAAACCCACTGTATATTATTCTGAAAACAACATTGTAGTGATATACTAGTAGCCAAGATGACATACTGGGTTAGTGTTTGCCCTAACCTATGCTGTAACCTACCGGTCATGGGGTTCAAACCTGCAGTGGCCTACACAGCCATCCATCGTTCTGTGGTCAAGTGAATTTGGCACCATTCTGTGCCATTGAATTTCATGTTTACACTCAGGACAGATAGAGAGAGATAGAACGCAGGACAAGTAACCATGTAAAATGAGCATATATTGCTATTGAGGTGTTCTTGTAACATTTACAAAGCATGAGGCTGACGGCTGAGCAGTTTATATATGGCACTATAGGACTGTATTACACATGTTACACATGTATTTTTTATATTACATGATTCATTAATTAATCTTCTTTAGAAGGGTTAAGAGCAGGCGCGTGTCAGTGTTTAGTATTGATTGTTTGCTTGACACTGCAGATGTATCTGTCAATGTTTTGATAAATGTGCGGTTTTGTTGTGTGTAATGTGATACTATTTAAAATGTTTTTTTCTGCAACAATGTGTATTGTTGTAATCAAATTTTAAATGCAAATCACATTGTAAGGACATTAAAAAGATGCCTTCTAAAATGTGCAGATCTTTCGTAGTACATTGACACTATAGAATAGATTTAACAAGACAAATACAAAGGAAGAAAACAGTGTATTGTGGGACAGAGTAACTTTTTGCTGACAGGCTTTTGCGTTTACAATGTTTATTATATCACACTGTGGGGGATGCATTGGGAGATGCTTGCACCAAGATTGAGCCTTCATTTATGCTTAGCTGAGATGGGAAAATGTTAGAATTGGACAACTATAATATTTTCTTTAGTAACTGGCCTTACAATGGAGTGTTTATGGAAAACAGACGAATAATATATGTACCTCGATAATCCTTATTTAAACTATTGTTTCATGTCACATGGGCTTATTATAAGGTTAAATAAAAATCAATAACATTTATTAAAAAAAAAAGATTGAGCCTTCATGAGTGAGCTTCTCTGAGGTGCTGATTAATGGTGTAAGACATTGGTTCTTAACCTTTTGAGTTTGATGGAACCCCCACTGAATCATTACTGGAACCCAGGCACCCCCACTGAATCATAATTGGACTCTGTGGACCCCCACTGAGTCATTACTGGAAGTCAGACCAGCATAAGCATTTTCGATAAATATGAACAGCAAAACAATAGACATAAAATACAGAAACAAGCATCCCTTAAACAAATACATAAATGATGAAATATTTCATTTAATTCATGAACAAATATAAAAGAAATCAAAACTTGAATTTTAGTGGGATGGTTGGAGCCTTTTTAATTTCAATTTCAGGCAGCACATCGTCCATACTACATTCTGCTTGATGCACTTGTACTGCTTCCACAATCAATCTGAGAATGCTAACTTAAATTTTAGCCTCCAATTTCTTTAAAAATGTCAGTTTTACATGTTGGGTATACACACTTTATTAATCTGTTAATTTATTTAACTATCAAAGTAGTTGTGGACCCCCTGAGTAGGCTTTGCAGACCCCCAGGGCCCACCAGACTAGTGGTTAATTTGTCAAATAAAAAGTGCCGGGGCTCTCCTCTGGAGGCAGCGCTAACAGGAGAAATGTGCTGGGGTAAAATGCCTCCTGACTAGAGCCCCGGCACTTATTATTCTGGAGAGGACTTGGCCTACTGGCTACAGCTGCTGATTTCGGAGCTGGGGAACCAGGTTTGAGTCTCGGCATGGCTCAACACCTGTGATTCTGTGGAAAATCATCTGCCTTCCAAATGAGTGTGTCCTTAACTGGTGCTATGAGCACCGGAGTTGAGGATTAGGTGCCGGTGCTGAGCACCGGATAGCACCTGCTCAAATTAAGCACTGCCCCAGACTACAGGTTAAAAAACACTGACAGAAGACCAGCTATGTCATTATCGAAGCATTTGTTTTTTACCAGCACTGAAAGAAAGATTAAATGCCATGTATAACTTTTTTATATGAAATACAAGCATTGAAACCACTGGCATGCATTCCAAAAGAAGGCTTACCCGTGTTATAATATTATATATATACACCCACACACACACGCCAATAAAAGTGTTACTGTCATGGTACTTTTTTCATGTTTTGCAAAACCATTTTTTAAAATGTGTTATGTTCTTATATATTGTTATTATTTAGTACTACATGTCAACTAGGCCACTTTGCTGAAGCCCAAAAAAAAAACCATAATTCCGAAAGACTTGACAATATGACAGATAGAGTTCGAACAGATAATATATCTGACATTCATTAATTGCTCCCAAGAGGTAGTTAAAGTGAACTGAAAGTATTTGTTTTTTAGAAGGCAAGTCACCACGATAGTTCCAGCAATCATGGGCAGTCTGAAAACATTTTAGCGGGACCAGGAGCATCTAAAACATATGTTGTACATAAAAAAAAGTATTGCGTGCATGAGGTATGCGTTGAAACCAGATTATAGAAACCAAGAGGAGAAGAGATGGCGTGGGGCAATAGTGCTAGACAGCATGTTGTACTTTTTTTTGTTAACATAATATGTACTTATTAATTTATTTTCAAGTTTTAACCTCAATTTATTTCAACATCTGCCTCTTCCTGCCTCAAAATCATGACATATGTTAGCAAAACGGATATTAAAAAAGGAAAGTGTAAAGATTATTAAGACTTGTCACAACTGAACAGTCAATGAAATACATTTCTTGGGTGTGGGCCTGCTAACACATAAGGAAGACGGGCAGATTGAGTAATCGAAGCGCCAAAGCTCCACAAAGCCTTGGTTTTGATATAGTTTGCTGCCATTGGATCAAATTCTAATGTCAGAAGCTACTCGGAAAGATTTCCAGGTCAGAGCCAGCGACGTGTTTCTGCACCATGTCTTGTTAAAGTTCTGAAACTCAGGTAGTTTTCTTTTATGCAGCCCCTGAGCTTACCTGCTCCTCTGTTTGTACTCTGGGGACTGCCTGCTTTGAGATCCTGTAATATCAATTTTACTATTTCTTGGGCTTGGTTCCCTCCTTGATTTGTACTGTATGGACTGCTCCGAGATCCTATACTTATATTAACCCAGGACCAATTTTTCTAACCAATCATGTTGTATTTAGTTTTTCAGTACATATTTTGGTTTGCTAAATAGTTTTTTTTCCACATCAATAAATTACCACAGCAATAAATTAATTATCATTATTTTTTTATAGTCTATCCTTTGTCTTATGTATTGATCTGCAATATCAGGAATGTATTTCTTGTGTCTATTCTTGTGTTATTCTTATGGCTGTTGTTCATCCCAGGATTTTGGAATGCCTGTTTCATTCTTATTTTCTAAAGCAAAACCAAAGGGGATGATGGACGGAGTGTTGAACAATGCAAGCACTCACCCCCAGTCAACTGATCTGGGTTTAATCCATCATCAATCTTTAGCACACTCCGCCACCCCAGTTCAGACATGGCTATATGATTTTTATTTTCTATTCTTCTCTTAGGTTTACATCGTGTTCCTGTTTTTGCCGTGGATTCCCCCACCCATCCTCTGTGGTGGCACAAGGTCTGCATGCTTGCTCTGAGAATATTTGGTGTATTGCTGTGAAGCACTTACGTGGTGTCCTTTGGCCAAAGGGTCTCTAAGGCCCTATAGGAATGATTCAAACCTAAAACATTTTTTTTAAATTCGAAGATGTTGTTTTTCTCTTGTTACCCAGGATGGACCTTGGGTAGACAGCCTCCTCATTTTTTGTTATCCTGTTATACTTTGATCATCTAGATTGGCCCACACTTGGGTGGAAGTAGAATTTGGATCTTTCTGCTCCATGATCAGTGTGGAGTTACACACTTTTCTTTATTGTTTTCCCCTTTCACACACTTGTGTGGGCTTTATGCACATTCAAGTAGGGCTGAAGGTAGGAAAGCCACCCTGGAGGCTAAGGTGGCCAATGAGGATTATCGGGACAACTGGCCCGAGTCAAAAAACAAAAACATATTAATCTGGTTTTCTGAGTCCTCTAAAAGGCATTTCTTTGTAGCTGTTTAGAGGTTCATCGGCTCTCTTTCTCCAAAGTTCTTGGCATTATATTTTATTTCTTGTTCTAAGACTAAGGTACAGGGGTGGCCCCTCCGCTAAGGTGGAGGAGCGTCGCCCCACTACTCTGCAGCAGTAAAAGAAAGGAAAAAATAAAATGATAATAACGTAATATTTTATTTTGTTCTCCTACTGCGGCAGCTTTGTGTGAGGGGGCAGGGCTGCAGAGCAGGGGAGGAGTAGAAGAACCCTTCTAAGTGTGAAATGGCTGTTTGTCCGTCTCTCTTAGGCCACCCAAAACAGTCATGCACACTTTCCATGTTCTCCATGCAGGCTGAACTACAGTCTGCGTAGTCAACATGCTCACCCCTCCAGCCCCTGGCTGAGTGCTGTGTAACGGCACTCAGACCAATCACAATGCTGTATTGCAGCAGTGTTATTGGTCAGGAGAGCCTGGCTATGCTTCCTGTTCCTGGAGTCGGACGCAGGAGTACAGGAGCAGAGACATAAGACCTGGCGGCAAGGTAAGTGTTCATTTTTTTTCCATTGCAACCTGCAACTCCCACGCGCCCGCCCCGCCACCCATGAGCCATGCTGGCCGCCACTGCTTAGGTACTAGGGTAGCACTTGGCTTACCCAAATCCTGATTACCCAACCTTTAAGTCACCATCATTATCCCTTTGCAATTCCTGCATGTTACGGTTGGAAGTAATTTTGGCATTATTGACTTTGCTTACTCCAACTTTTGCACGGACTATCCAAGACAGCATCTTTCCTAGAGTTCCAACACCAGCAAAAAAGTAGACATGTCCCTTTGGTTGTATCATGGGCTAAATATAATTCACAAACATGTCTATACATTGGCTGTTGTTGTTTTATTATGAGCTCCAGTGGGGTGATTGGTTTGTAAGCGATACTCAGTACACAATATTTTTGACAGATGATATTTTGGCAACAAAATGAGGGTACCCTACTTTCCATGGAGCAGAGTTCTTGCACTGGGTACTTTCTAGAGCTGACATCTGCCCTTTTGTGTTCAGAAAGCACCATTGTTTTTTTCCGCTCTTCCCTAAGATGGCCATTAGACTGCTCTTTCGGAAATTTTCGTGTTCCCCTCAGTGGCTTCTGGTCCTGCTGCTGGTCACTGAGGTTGAATGCCACCGGAGTGATCACCTTGGTGAGGCCAGGGCTTGGTGGTTGGATGGTGTTATGCTCTGTCCTCTGCAATTCTCTTATCACTGGCTTTGATGGGTTGGATAACTTGGATGGCCGCCTTCAGAAACATTTCAGCAGCTCTCCCATAGGCCTGTGTAGCTGAGGCCGGGGAAGTGGATGTGGCATTTGGTATCGTGGACAGCGTTTGGGTGTTGTGGAGAAGTGTAAGTTAGCTAGTTGGCTTCACCAGATTTAAATGTGTTAGGGGCAGGTTGATAGGCTTTGTGTCTTTCTACTTTTTAATCCTTCTCTATCTTTTGCTCTGCCCTTCCTTCTGTGAACTTTCATTACCATCTATGCTGTTCTTTCCCATTCTAGATAGCTGCTAACTTAAGAGCACGCACCTGCGAGTAAGTGAATGTAGACATCCTTATAGGTAATGCATGTGAAAAGTGTCAAAATATAAGGGGAGTGGTAAGAAAGTGGGTTATTCAGAAACAGAGAAGGCCCTCCCACCTAATCATAGTTGTTAATGTTGTTGCCAACATTTAGTGTTACATGCACCCCCTCTTGGCACCGTCTATGAGTGATTACTGTGAGAGGATGACAGCGCTATATGGAGCATCCCGCGTTATCAACTCATGCAGGTTAACATGCAGATACGCAGTGCAAATGCAGGGTACATTAACTCCTGGGCTGCTTGCAGTAAGAAGCAACGAGGCTGGAAAAGCTCACCCTCTCCTTTTCAGGCAGCTGGCAGGTCTTCAGCAGGCCCTTTGGGCTGGGCTGGTTGGATGCAAAACAGGCAACGTTGGCGCGCTTTTCCTCTACGTCGCCATAGGCTTCAGCGGGCCACTGCTGCCCAGCAGGCCGACCTTGATGAGCCATTCCTAAGCAGTCATTACATTGCAAGGATGAATAGATGGATGGATCGTGCAGCCTTCTGAAAGAGATGACTACCAGGGATAAAAGCGATGCTGTCTTCCCACAAGGCCATCTTGCGGTCCAGCCTTTACTATGGCACTCCTAGCTGGCTCCCATTGACAAATCCATGCTATAGATCAGTATAAAGTCAACTGACAATGTAAGCTGGAACAGCTCGCCGATGCCTTCCGAACGCCTTCTAAATCTAATTTGTCCACGGATGCCTTCCAATTCCAGTTCCTGAACATCTGACCAAACCCACCACACTCAAACACCACCAATACAGCACAAAACCATCTCACCATACGTAATTCAACTAAGAGTGGTGGTATGGGTAATAGGGTGTAGGCGCCAATGGGTAATTTCACATTAGTCGAATCTGTAGTTGTATTAGTAACGGTGCTGAAAGGATTGAGAGAACCACCTGCCTCCCTATTTTTTGTGGCCAAAGCAACAAAAGGACAAAGTATACATTCCGCAGCACATGTAATTTCAATACAATCACATTTCTGATGTTATTCATATATGATAAAAACACATTCAATCAAGTAGTCATTTGTTTCAGCTTGTTCCTTTTCAAGTCGTTTAATGAATTAAATCTTCCAAAGCCAAAGCCAACACGTGTTTCGTCGCCTCAGTATGTTTGTACATGCGACTTGTTCACGGCTTAATAAAATGGCTGTAATAACAGTTTATAATATGGCGATTATTCCGGGCCACATTAATCCTGTGGCGAGAGGGTAAATGAAAATCTGTTGTGCATCTAATTGGGTTCTCTACTCGAGGAGAGACGGCGTGAGGGGCAAGTACGCGGATCGGCGTATCGAATTTAAAGATTTTTGAAACGAGGATATCGGGATGCCTTTGAAACCCCACGTGTTGGCTTTAGAAGATTTCATTCATTAAACGACTTGAAAAGGAACAAGCTGAAACAAATGACTACTTGATTGAATGTGTTTTTATCATATATGAATAACATCAGAAATGTGACTGTATTGAAATTACGTGTGCTGGGGAATGTATACCATCTCACCATACGACTGTGCCGCCACCACCACACCACTGAAACGTCACATAACACTATCATCACCACCACATCTCTGTATCGCCACTAGTACTGCCTCACCACTGCACACAAACCGGTCTCCAGCCACCACTTCCATTCTCTTCTGTCCTACCACTGTGCCATAGAAATCAGCAAAGCTCGAGACAGCATAAAACACACCATTTCCCCATAGCAAGGACAACAGTTAGACTGGCGTGGCTTGATTCTTTTAATCTGTTGTAAAATTCAGTGCATCAACGTATATCTCTGTGTAGATGCAGCACAAGGCCCTGTAGTCCCTAGGGGGTCAAATCCCAAAATATCTGCTCTCCCTCCAAACTTCATATTCTAGATACATCTGCCACACTGTAGTGTACAGAGCTGTCTCTGACTACCTAAATCATATATACCTTCACCTCTATGCTGTCTTTTATGCTGCAATGGGGCATAGAAACCTGTATTAGATACCTCCACGGTATGTAAAACAAATATAAAGGTTTAAAAAAATGAATATATATTGCAATTTAAGAAAGTGACGAACCAGACTTTAATTTTTTTGTTCCACTACAGTGAAAAGAAGCCGGGGAAGAGCAAGCCCACAGAGTTCCAGGGACACCCTGTTTTTAGTTTTACTCCCATTTTCTGCTAGTTGAAGCCCGTGTAATGCCAGACAAACTTTCAGAATCGCGGTTTATACATAAACAGTAAAAATATGTCTTTCCAGGGCCCCTTTTAGCGCCAATGGGCAAAGAGAGGGAGACTCAGAGGTCGCGTTAGGTAGAGGAGACAGAGGCTAATATGTGGAAATAGACAGAGGTGAGCTAGATAGAGATTTAAGGATTCCTTTGCCCACTTTGCCCATCCCTTAAAACGTCTCTGAACAGTTGTAGTTACTTTTTTTAAACTAGAGTGGTGACGTGCGTTGCGGTTCACTGACCCCTGCGCCACATCCACAAAAGCATCACAATCTGATTGGCCGATGGCAGGGACGTTTCCACCAATACGTGGCTTGTGGACACGGACTCACAGCTCAATAAGAAACAAGCCTTCTCTTCAAGGGGCCTGCTACCGGAAGTAAATATAATATATGCAGTCGGGTAATCAGCCAATCGAAAGGCTGCTGGGAGCCAGTATGAGCTTTTATCTATAGAAGCATAACGAGCATCAGGGTGAGCGTATTTTTTACTTTTTTTTGCATATTTATATAGCGCAAACTCGACCCGGAGGTATTGGAGCGCTTTACATGAGCACCGTATTTACATTACACATTCAGGCACGGGGAGATTAAAGTCATTTGCCCAGAATCACAGGATGTGGACGCGACCCCGAGGCTCGAACCCTGGTTTCCAACACCAAAGTCGGCAGTCTAGCCGACAGACCACATCCTCTCCCCTTGTTGTGTTTGAGAGGTACTGTAAAGCTGCTACCCGCTCTGGAATGGGTCATTTAAAATTGAACCTATAATAAAGTACAGTATGTTTGTGCATTAGCTAAAACTGCAACTTTTGAAACCACCTTTAGCACTTACAACTGAGCCTCTTTGCGCATTTTGCGGTCCTCATTTTCATACTGTATGCGGCAGCTTGTTTTATATTTTTTATAATAAATTGTTAAACTAATGACTTCCATATTCACAGTGTGTTCTGTTACAGGCCGGAACCATATAACACTATAAATACAGAGCCACAGTTCATACCCCTCCTTCTTCTGTTTCAAAAGGGACCTGAAAATCCATCTCCTCAACAAATACTTTCCTGACCAACGTCAACTAACCTAGACTTTAACTTAACCCCTTGGCTGCGGCAGGAATTCCGCCGCAGCGCTGGGGGGGGTTTGGGGGCAGTGCGGTGGCGCTGTGCTCATGACGGAGCCACTCCGTCATGAGTCACGGTTGAGCTGTGCTCATGACGGAGTGGTTCCGTCATGACTCCACCCACTGCGCTAATCGCCCGCACAGGCGGGGAATTAGCGCCGCGTGGGCGGAGCGGCCGCCAACGGCCGCAGCATGACGGAACCACTCCGTCATGAGCACACGGCGCCCGTGGCTCATGACGGCGTGGTTCCGTCATGAGCACGGAACGGGTTAATATCCGAGTTTACTCCTCTCTCTTGACATTCAAGGATAGTTGGTGACCGGACTGTGTTAACCACCTTATCTTCCATGCTGTATTTTTTTTTTATCCCTGTGTTTGCTTCCTTACTGCCTGCCTACTATGTAATGCAATTTCCGTCTGTTTTTCTTTACAGTATGTATGGAAAAGCGCTCTGATACCTACGGGTCAAGCTAGCGCTATATAAAACTTTTAAAATAAATAAATAAATACCATTGACCCATCAATTACATACAAAGGCATCTAAAGTGACTGTATTAACCAGCGGAGCTTTCCTACCAGAACAAAGAATTTCTCACACATTAGTTTAATTTGCTTTTATTTGTCATTCAATTTATTTATTTATTTTACAGAGTTTTATATAGCGCGAACTTGACCCAAAGGTATCGGGTATCAGAGCGCTTTACATAGCACCAGTTGCGTTACATTAAATGTATATATATCTTACTTTTTTTGTACTGTTACCTTTATATTAAAGGCAGGGCAACTGGAATTGTGCAGCAGGGAAGGGCCTAATTATGCGGTACGGGTGAGCAAATTATGCAGCAAGAAAATGCGAATTGTGCGGCATAATGCAGCACATTTTGTGATAGTATTACTTCAATATTCTGTTATTTTCACACTTGTTACCACTATCTGAGCATTGGTTGCACCTAATTCATACCAGTTCAACGCCTAAATAAAGCAATCCGCAAAAAAAAGGTGACCATGACCAGTCAAACTTTGCAAAGGCCCTTCCACTGCACACCACGATGTGTTTTGCTGCATTTTAGAAACTTGTGAACCGTTTGGGCTAGAATTTTTTTTTTTGTTAAAATCTGCAGATGATGGAGACACAAAGGTGGCAAATCTATAATGATGCCAAAAAAGCAGCTGCCCCACAATAACATAATTTCAGTGGCCCTTATTAAAGGTCAACAAAATAGTTACAGAACATTTTCTATTTAGCTATGTGTCTGAACCCACCCCCACACTCACTGGCCTGTCCCCACTGTTCACACAGTTACAATACTTTTTTATGCAGTTCACCTTCTGCCCTACACCGTGCAGTGGAGGAGAAACACAATACTGAAAACTATGAATGAACATTTTGAAGGTTATTTGAGAGCCTTGCGTGTTACAGACTAGTTTATTGTGATATTTCATAGAAAGGTACTTCAGTGCAACTTATAAGTAAGGCTCCCTGTTTTCAGTTTTTACTGATTTTTACACATAAATACAGACAGAAAACATTTATTTTCTTGTCTGTATTTATTTTTAAATGTGGATAAAAACCGAAATTGGGTTGCTTTTGGAGTAATTCTAAATACTGTCTGCCATGATTGCCAGGCCAATAGCTGCATGGAATGATAGGTAAGGGATTAAAAAACAAAGGAATTTTAGTAAAGAGGATTTAACAGCAGTAGACATGCACAAGGTTGATACTGAAATTGATCAGGCATTCAAGCATGAGTGCATATTTAATGGTTAAATAAATGTGGAAATATACTAATTTCAGCTTAATTTCTCCACAAAACACAAAATAAATATGGATAAATACAGATACAATTAGCAAAAAATAAATATGGATAAAAACAGACGGAAATGTCAAAAAAATAAATACCATAAAACCGGGAGCCCTACTTATAAGCAACCCTTTCTTCAGATAATGGAAGGCTGTACCATTTGGTTCTCGTTTCATTTGTATCTGATACATCTGCTCATTGTTCTCCCCGAACAGTTAAGATGCAGACATCCGTGATGCAAGGATTTCTAGAGCTGCTGCCAAAATGATATTTTGCTGCTTGGGTGCTCCCGGCCAGTAGCAGCAAGGTAATTTTAGGCCATTTGTTGCTATTTGGCACCCTCTTGTGGTCACTTGTGGTGGCAACCTAGGGACGGTGTATTGTGTTGGGCGGTGCAAACAAAGGAATGCAGGGTATAAGATGAGAACGGAAGCTCACATGGGATTTCCCCAAAGGTTCGTATCAGGCACCTAGTGTTATACACATGATGGTAACGGACATAGCAATGAGAATAATGTAATTGATGCATTACATGGCTACCCCCGCACACTCAGCTGTCTCATTAACTGAATGTTAAAATAATGGTACGCATTTTCTCTGCTTTGGAAAGGTAAACGATTTCTGAGCACGACTTGCTTCTTAACAAGTTATCTCTTCAGTAGGTGTTCGGCCCACCGAGATACCTTAAATTGTGTAGCCGTGCTAGAGAGGCGGTGAGGGAAATCCGTAGAGGGTCCTGGGTAACAGAAGTACTACTTAACTTTTCACTTAGTCCATATCGCCCTCTGTGTGCAATATCGTCTGTGGGCTGCACATTGTGAAAACGGCCACTTCTCCCTTCCTTATAGATTTGTCCATACAGCAAAAAGGTGTCCCACACTCCCCGGCAGAGTGGCCATCATAACACCGTAGTAGGAGGCTTCTAGGTATACGGCATATATCATGTGTGATCGCAATTAGAACAGGCCATAAAAGACCCACCGAGGCCAGCTCCAGAGTCCTTTCTTAGTTGTGCACCTACATTTTTAAGCCCCCCTCGATCGCCGTAATCCATCCTCAGCCCGTCCCCTTATTTCATTACCTTCCGATCCTCACATTTTTACCCCAAAGATTTGCACTCGTGTCTGAGTAACTATCCTCGTGAGGAAACGGCTCCCAAAAACGCGAGTCTTGGCTACACACTTAGAGTGTGTGATCTTCAACAAGTCACAGTTGCTCCTGCATACTTAATGGTTAATTTACAAATAGACCATTTAGAAATTCTCAGTATTTAAAATTGTACTTGGGCGCCTTGCTAATGTCTTTTTATGGGCTATTTTTCAGGTGAGGGTTGCTTAAAAGCATTAAGCTACAAGGCGAAAACACATGGCCAAAGCCAATCAGTCTCTCCTTGCAAAATCAAAGTTGACCTATTGCTTTTCCTAATGCTTTTTTGTAGCTGATGTTCCACATCAGTAAAAATGCTTCTTTGCCGATGCTGAAGTGCATCTGGAAAAAAAAGTGTGATGATGATGAATGGGTCATGACGCTATGGTGGTCCAGCGTGATGATGTATATGCATACATAATTCTCCATGATTCTGCATGCCGATGGCATAATCAGCTGTCTTTAAAAAAAAAGAATTTATCCTAGGCGGATTGCTGTGTTTGAGCTATAAAAAAATATATGATTAAAATGTGCGACAATTTTGGCATTAGGAAAGGAGTGGCCTGCCAGCTGCAAGGTTCTAAAAATAAATTTATATCTGCACACATATATATATATCTATATATATATATATATATATGTATATATATGTGTGTATATATATATATATATATATATATATATATATATACTCCCACATATATAATATCCATAACCTGTCCAAGGAGTAGGAAACAGGCTCCAACTCAGCACAGGATACAGTTTTAAACCACCGCCTTTATTCAACAATTGAGTTATGTCATTGCATTTGGTCAAATGCAATGACATAACTCAATTGCTTATCAATCTTGATTTAGATTACAAACTTATAATTTGTGTTAAGTACTACAATTACCAGAATGCTTAGCGGCACCGCTTTAGGAAGTGATGTCATTATAATTTGTTAGATGCGAGTTCAAAACACACCGAAAACCTTTGAGTCACTGCTAGTCTCGTGAACAAGGTCTCCGTAGAGACTGAAACGCGTAGAGTTTCTTTTGTAACTGGCATGCTGAAATTAAAGGAACTGAAATACACGATTACTGGCAAAGCTGTTTTCCTTTCCGTGAGTGCGCGAGGAAGCCCCTACGGGGTAAACGAAGGCGAATGGATAACGGCTTGACCCTGCCGTACCTTGAACGCACCGCCACAGAGCGCCCATGACTCCTGAAGTGGGTCGTGCTGTGAAAAAAAAATAAAAAATAAAATATATATATATATATATATATATATATATATATATATATATATCACGCTCTCCGTCGGTGCTCGGATTCTCCTCCAAAACACGGACCCCAAAGTAAGTTCTTAAAGATTTATTAGGATATCGCCATAACGCGTTTCAACTCTCAGAGAGACAGAGAGAGAGAAAAGAATGTGACAGATGGGAAAGGAAGGAGTTCTTGGAGTGAGCACGTTAACACCACAAAGTGGCAGGAGCGGAGGGGGCGAAGGAACAATGAAGGTGCCAGGTAGGAAAGAGTGGGAGGGAGTAAACAACTCAGAGAGCATGGGGAAGCAGCATAGGAGGAAGAGAGAGGGAAAACGTATGCGCTCCCATGGACTGCTCGAAGAAAAAGTAAAAAAGTAGTTCCTTGAATGCAAGCAATGGAAGGACACAAGTCCTCTAATCAGAGCACAATAAAGAGGATATGCCCAGAGGCATGACAAACAAAGAATAGGAAGAACAGCCATCAAACAAGAAGCAGGGAACGGAAATAGACCAGAAAGCAATCAAATCAAGAGTAGGGGCTCAATGCAAACCTGAATATATGTATATATCTTATTGTATTAGTAACAAAAGGTTTTTACAATGGACAGCTGAAGTCATGTGGGGATGAGACCTAAATAGGTCCTGGCCAATGAAAGCCCAAAGTGTAGAAAGGGCAATGTAAGGCTAAAAACAGAGTTGGAGAGTAACAAGGGTCTTTAGTTAATTTAATCAGTTTATGTCATGTCTTCAAAAGTACTGTGCTCTAGGTCTGGACTTTCATTTCAGAAACCAATGCATTCTGGGAGCTGCAACCTTGGTTGGCCACTTGTAAATCACCTGAAGTCAAGATTTAGATTGCACTGATTAAAAGGAAAGACTGGACGTGAAAGTGGTGTCCCTGGTTACATGAGTTATCTAGTAATCCTGTCGATTGTGGCCATTGTCTAACGGCAGGTGGTATGAGCGCCAATGTAAATGCAGTGTTTGAATAAATGTGAATTATTTGTTCAGCAAACACCCCTCCAAGTGGGCAGCACAGGATAGATCCACATCATAAGAGAAGGGCAATGGAGCTACCCACTACATAAGAGGGGAGGATGGATTAAACTACGGGATAAGAGAAAGAGGGCAACAGTTCTATGCACTTCAATAAAGTAGGCAGTGATCAAACCAACTTATGAGAGGAGGACAGTGGATAATACATTTGATTAAATAGAAACAGAGAACAGTAACTTTACCCACTGCCTAACCAGGGATGATGACAGCTTTTTGTGGTCCTCGAAAAAATTCATTTGGTTCCGCACTTCTCGTTGTAAGCAGGAAAAATATTCCCCTAAAGGGCAGTTTCTCTTAGCAAGTAGCTCCAGCATCTGTCGTCATTTAGTGGTGACGTTGCCGTTAGCAGCCTCATTATAAATTAACCGGCCAGGCCCTATTTTTGTAATATAAATTCATTTTGTGGCAGAAGCGTGAGCCCTGAAAAGTGGTGGCCCAGGGCACAGAGCACCCCTTACCCCTGCTTTGTGATGGCCCTGCTTTCACAAGGAAGAACTTCCAGATCACTCCACGACCAAGAGGGAGGACCATGGAGCGGCCAACTGCAGAAGAGTGCGAGGGTCCTGGATCAATCCACTCAGTCATGGAGGTGGAGATCAGAGGTTCAAACCTATGCAGGATGGATGGAGTAGGAAATGTATGCGTATTAGAGGCCTACCATAGACACTGTGGGGAGGGGTATGAGAGGCAATCTCCTGCCTCACATGGATTCTCGCTGTCGTTCGCCAGTATCTCCTGTACAGCGCATCACATGTAGCTCTGTCATGTCTGGATTCCTCTCAGTACCTCCACCTTAATCCTCCTTCACCTCTACCTCACTCTCTCGCTCAACAGGTCTTTTCCTGCTCCCTTCTTTCTCTCCTGCTTCCTCCTTCTCCACACGTGCCGCCCAGAGCGCTAGAACTCCATTCCAGTGCGACACCGGTATGTTGGGAAGAGCCCACGGCCTCCACTGTTCTCCTTCCTCCTTCCCCTTTGTTCTCTTCTCATCCCAGGTTTCCATCTCTGCTGTCCCACCTCCGCGCTGCGAGGTGACCCCAGTGTGTCCTAAAGCACTATAGAATGACCCATGTAGCATGGCCTAACGCACACCGCACAGAGCATGAAGTAGAGATCCACTGGATGAGAAAGGTTTAAAAGACTGACCGACTGCATGGAATGGGATGAACTGGGATTCACTCACAGCATGAGATGAAGAGGGCAGTGGACCAACCAACTGCACGAGAGGCAGAGGGGACTATTGTGATCCACTGCATCCAATGGTGAGGTCAACTGATCAAGCCAGTGCATTAGAGGGGACAATGTGGATGGGCTAATGATTTGCCAACTAGATGACATAGTGAAAAAGATTAATACAATTAGTGAGAAGAGGGCTAATGAGTCAGCTACTGCACGAGAAGGGATTAGAAAGGAAAAGAGATGGACTGCACCACTACTCAAGAGGCAACAGATCAACCCACTGTAGGAAGGGATCAGGGCAATGCATTTATTTATTTAAGTGTTTTGCAAAGCGTCAACTTACGTGGTGTAGATCCTTTGTGGTACAAGTGACTCTGTTGCAGGACGTCCTTCGGGTATCCTGTTCACATCCGTGCTGAGGACGGAGCACATCTGCAGCCAATCACAGATCATCCCAACTCTGAGAATGGTCAAGCTGCACTCAGAATAGTTCTGTATCTTTTAGGCAAAGGGAAGGTAATATCACGTTGGATTCAAGATGGATGGTTTCCACTAACCACTCAACTTGCTCGATAAAGAAATTCATAAGTTGATCCTATCATGCTCCAGTATTTTCCTTGCAAAGCCCCACAGCTCTTCAACTTAGACTCCAAAATAACTATATCAGCTATATCGCTAGGGAAAACAGGAGTGGGGATAGCAGGCAACCTTGACGAGTGCCTCTATAAATGTGCAGAGCTTCCAAGATATGAGAGTCCGTCTTGTCTCTGAACAGTGGCTGGGCGTATACCAGTTTAACCAGATGGAGGAAACGGTATCCAATACCATAACGCAGGGGTCTTCAAACTGGGGGCCGGGCCTCAGGTGATCCCAGGGGGGGCTTCAGACTCTGGCCAAAAGAAGCATTACTCTCTAATGGGCCAGCACCAACATCTTTTGTCATTTATATCCTAGCTGGGAGTATGTGTCAAAAGGGGAAGAACTCCAAATATTCGTCAACACTCTCAGCCACACACTGTGGATACTTTTAATAGATACAGTTTAATAGAATAATTGTGAAAAATTCTGAGGGGGGCCCGATGATTTTTTTTCCACTGGAGGGTGGGGGGTAGACATTTTAAAGTTTGAAGACCACTGCCACAACATTTCACCTCCAGGTTTAATATTGAAATACTGCCATGATCTATTCTCTTCACATCCATACGTTCATTAAAGAAAATAAGATTGGGTGAGAAAGACTCTTCGGCGAAGCACTGGTCACAGTGAGGTCTGTGCACAACACCCACATTGACCAGTCTCCATGCGGTTTGCAGGTAAATCAAGTGTTGGTGATCTCAGATCTTGTTTGGGAGTGTCGTTTGGAAATATTACCAGATGTCACTTCTGGCCATACTTCACAAGTGCTTCAGAGTAGTTTGAGCTTTATTATCTCCACCACCTAAAGCTAATGAAGGCCCTTAAGACCCAGATTAATGCACGACACTTTCTTTAGGTTAAAACAGAGTCCGTCTGCTTGGTTTTGCAGCGTCCTCAGTTTCAAATCTCTCTCTTCGAGGTTCAACAACACCAAGGCCACGGTCAATTCAATGTGAAGTGGTAAATAGAGGAACAGGAGGGTTTCTCTCACCAACATAACATAGAAAAAGGCGTTTTTGAACACTACTATGATTTGGGGAACGAATGATAGTGCTAAATCCAGAATGTATTATTGTTTCGGGTGGGATCATGATTTCTTGTAGTTCCTCCAGCTAACTGAATGGCTTTTGTGCCTTTCAATCAGAGGTACCCATCTTTAAAAGATATATGTGTGACTGCAGGCCATGGTATTTTATTTACTGTTTCTTTGCCTGACAAATGCGGAGTTGAGCATCACTGAAGTATATTTGGAACTGAAGGTGGGCCGATGGTCTCACACAAAAATTGAATAGTAGTGGAGAACCCTTTGGAACCCCCACCAGGGGCGTAACACAGGCCCCCACAGTGCGGGGGGGGCCCCGAGCTGCAGGGGGCCCCCTCAGCACTGTACTCACACCGGAGAGCTCCAGATTAAATCCGGAGCGGGGGCCCCTCTGTGTACCTTGCAGGGGGGGCCCCTTCAACTTTCGTTACGCCACTGACCCCCACATCAGGCATTTCACTACTGACCGGATTTAATGATCCACCATATAAGATAGAACCAAAGGATTGACTTCCTGCCAGTGCTTAATTTGAGCCGGTGCTTTCCGGTGCTCGGCACCTGCACTTAATTGCCGGCACTTGCAACAGCTGCTTATTTAAAGATGGGCAGGAAAACAGTTATTTAATAATTCAATACATGTTTAAAGCAACTACTACCAGCCACCCAAACCATTTTTAAAGCTTGGGGGCCTTTAACAGTCTGAATTCTCACACTCGTAGCAGTGTGATGGTTAGTAGTTGTTTAAGTTCTGTTATTGGCAGCGCTGGCACTGGCAATGTGTGGTGCAAACTGCAGCGACCTCATCACGAAGGCCCCGGCACTTATTAGTTTACAAATCAAGCACTGCTCCCTGCATGAGGTGAAGGTCTCTGCACTGCATGATGGAATGGAAAGATCAATTTATGAGATAACTTAAGTTGGCTCATTCACCGTATGTGAGGAAGAACATGAATCGCTCCACTACATGGGGGAACAGAACACCATGGGTGATGGGTCAGCTGCATCTGATGAAACAGTAATGAATACATCCTTCTGCATGGCATGAGAGAGCGAGAGATCGGCCTATCGCAAGAGAGGCAGTCCAATGTATGTTTCTCCTTACAGGTAAGAGCAAAATACTGAAGAACTGCATTAGCAAAGGTGCATCCATTGATTGATTAACTGCAAGAGGAGTGGAGCGGGAAGCATCGATGGACACTCCGCTGTATGAGAATGAATGGCTTAGTCCATTGCAAGACAAGTCAAAAATTGATTGATGGCTGGAACGAGATGACAGAAAATTGTTGATCCAAGCTGCATGAGAATGTGAGATCACATAAAGGTTTAAGTATTTGAGATAAGGTATCAACCCCTGTTCAGAAGGCCCCGGAAAAGCACAGGTTACTGGGTCACAACTGTAGGAGTTGAGGCCTTTAACCACTGCCGTCCCAGGGCCTGCCATACTATGCCTCTGCAAACTGGCTCAAGTACAAGCCTTTCCGCACCTTACTCTCAGCAATAGCAAGGAAGGCTTCTGCAGGAGGTCATTGTGGGAGTTACTTAGGCTCAAAAATCAATACCGCACCCCCAGCAGGGCAATAAAATCAATGCCTAGCCCAGTACGTATCTTTGTAGAAAAAACAAATACGTTATTGCATAAAAAACAAAGAATTCCAATACACAATGAATAATGCATGAGTACTCGGTACACGGGTGCAAGTCTTTGTGCTCAAGGGACTTTTGACGACAATCCCTCCATCTGCCCTCATGGGTCCAAGTCTCTGGACTCTTCCCCATAACATTTAGCTCTCGCGGTGGTTGGGTGGATGCAGCTAGTCTGCCCCCTTGCATCTTTGATTCAGTCTTAGCACTCAGTCTCTTGAGCCTAAGCCTGTTCAGTCTTTCACCAAGTTTGCATTAGTAGCTTGGAGCACATTCAGCCCTCCTGTGTCAGCAGGATCTAACCAGCAATAGACACCTGTAGGTGGCACAGCGCAGTCTTTGCAGGACCTTCCCAGCCAGTCACTTGGAGGGTCACGGCAGAAGTGGAGGCTTTTGACAGGGGAATCTCTTCCCAGCAGTGTACTGCCGATTGCAGCTCACACCAGTGCTCCGGTGGTTATTTGATTCAAGATGCAGTTCACTCCAACACTCTGTTGAGTACTTGTCGCTTCTTCTTGAACTCGATGGCCGCACATCCATAGATGATGATTCTTCGGTACAGTGGATGCTAGGCGCTATCTTTGGCACACAGTGCCTCAATGAGATGACCTCAGTTCTTCACAAGGGGACCCCCTCCTCCCAGAGATCAGGAAAAGAGGCACAAATGTAAGACCCTTAAAATGGCTGCTTTTTCTAACAACAGATACTGCAAGCCTTGCTTCGTATCCCCAACCATCTACCTAATGGCAGCTCCAGTCAGAGTCATTTATATTTCAGTGTATATGGAAGGGCCCTGACACTTCTAAGGAAAGACTGACTCCTCTTTGCTCACCATAGCATCTGGTGCTGTCCCTCTCCCATCTAGGAGATGCTAACCATACACATGCTGCCTGGAGAAAGATACCTCTCCTTCCATCTTGTACGCTGGTCCAGGCTGTTGGTTTCCAAAATGGATCCCACAGGTCTGTATAATTAGATAATGGCACACTAGCACACACACACATGTACTGCGCATGCAGTGCCGGCTTTTAGCATGGGCAAGCTTGGCCCATGCCTAGGGCACAAATAATCTGAGGGGCGCTCAGAGCTGTGTGCATTAAGGTCTTGCTAACAGCAACACCCCTCTCATCTTGCTACAGTCTTCTCCGAGTCCCTGCTTGCTTGTTTCTCTGTTGGATTTGCCAGAATAAAGTGCTTTTGATCCTTCATTCATTGCTCAGCCAGGGAATGACCAGTGAACACAAAAGGGGCCCCCCAGCTGCCTCATTTTACTCACTAGCATCAGCAAGGGTGCCAAATTTCTCTCCGCCCAGGGCACCATCTTACCAAGGTCCAGCTTTGAGCACAGGGGATGTCACGTTCAGGATTCCAGGTTCATAATGAGCAGCTGAATTTTCTATGAATAGGCCTGTAAGGGTGCAATCATGTCTTACAGGTACACGCCTGTCACTATAATTCAACAGGCATGGTATGTCGCCACCATAGTGCTCCACACATGAAACCTACAACAGGTATGGTAATGCCCTATCATTATGAGGGTAAGCTTGGTTCACTCCTCCCGGTTCAGGACTGGGTCCATAACCTATCATGGTCAAAAGACCAGACCTAGATTAATGCATGCGCAGCGTATCTGTGTGTGGTATTACCAACATTTAAAAAAAAAAAAAAAAACAGGATCACAGATCTGCAATTCGGGCATGCAGGGCAGGGGACACGACTGTACATCAAGCAGAAGACATTCCCATCTCAACACGCGGCAAAGGGATTGTGTCGCGGCATGAGAAAGGGAGAGTCCGTAAGGTGATGGTTAGCCAGGGCTTTAAGTGGGCCTGGTCTGTCCGGGTCTGAGCACCGGCAGTTATTTTCAGGGGGCCTCGAAACGGGTCTCTATCGGGCTCTATTTTCGGGCCTCACAGAGGTAGTCCGTTTTCTTTTTTTTTTCTTGCACCAAACTTATTATGCTCTAGCTGGAATTGCCAGGCTAGATCCAGAGGCAGCTGACCTTTGTGCACGCTGTAGATCCTTTCATGCAGATTTTAATCATATGATGCGGGACTGTGGGGAAGTATCACAGTTTAGGACAGAAAGTCCTCTCTTTAATTAATGACTTTTCAGGCACCTATCTCCGAGTCATTCTGAGTAAAGCTTTGTTTGTTGGGTAAGTTGCCTACAACTAAGGATAATAAAAAAAAACGTGTAATTTCATAGATTTAGCGCCTTATTTTTGATAAGTGTAAGATTGCGATCCTACAACCAGCCTCCAAACACACAGCCTCACCCGAGTACTTCACAGGTCTTTAAAAGACCATTTGCTTGTTAATGAGGCTTTGTTGTTTTTTACCGCTTTGTGGAGCCCCTGCAGCTCCACTCTGCCTATTGCTTGAAGAATAAGCCCCCCGAAATATTTTCTGAGCCCCCCCCCTCGAAATTTGACTCTACTTGCCCCTCTGGGGAGGGTGTATGGCGTTATCCATACATATCTTTATTTAGACCATGCCCCTACTTCGATAGGCCACAACACTTTAAGAGGTTTGCCTCGCCCCTTTTAGAGCACCCCCCAGTTTTTTTTCCCACTTACAGCCCAGTGGTTAGCTCCACATAAGGGGTGGTCAGTGGAACACATCACTGCGCAAGAGTGGGCAATGGATTGCTCCATTGCATGAGGACGTACACAGAATGCTCCACTGCACGAGAGGGGAAGAGGGATCATCCCTCTACATTAGATGGGGTCTCCCTGGATCATTCCACGGCATTGGGGGGAGCCACGGATCATTATAACGAAAAAACTGCAAGTCAGTACCACTGGACAGACCGAAACTCCACTAAAGAGCAATTGATTGAACTTCTGCTAGAGGGGCGAAGAGAGAAGGGGGGACAAAGGACAATTTCACTCTATGAAATTAAAAGATGTGCCAACCACACGTCACACAGGTCATTTAAATATGAAGAGGAACTACATAGGCCGTGGAATCGATCGCTTCATTGTACGAAAGAGTCATAAATCTTTAACTGCACGAAGCGAGAGAAGCAAAACAATGAACTCACCCCCTGCACAAAAGCGTCGGGTGGTGGAACCCTCCACTGGCGCACGAGGACGGGGGCGATGTGACGGAATGTGGCACGACGTCGGGCAATGGACCCTTCGCCGACACGAGGCTCAATGGATCATACCACTCTGTGGGAGGAGGAGGGAGACTCGATTGTCCTGCTCAACTGCCTTTTCTCACATTTGCTTTTACTTAATGGTCATCTGGTACAGGTAACATTTGAGGCAATTCATAATTAATGCCGAATCTCCCTGTTTTATTGTGTAGTTTCATACACGTTTTTACTAGCAGGACGTTTAAAGAATTCATGCGGCACCAGAAGCAACGAATTTGTGACGTACATCGTTCACTAAATGACTGGTTCATAAATGTATGTCGAGTCAGAGATGGAAGAAAAAGGAAAATAGAAATGCTCACAGGTAGAGGGATAGGTAGATGCAGTAAAAACAAATATACTTGTAGAATAAAATGGAAAAGAAGCTAGGGTGATAAATGCACATCATATGTAAAATAGTCCTATTTGAGGGAACATTTAAGAAAAAAGAGAAATGTGCAGAATAGTTTTTTTTTTAAAGATAGTCATGACATGACAATTGGTAGAAAAAAAATGGGGAGGAGAAAATTGGGCAAGAACGTTACTGTACAGAAAGAGAACATAATTTAAATGAGAAAGGAAGATTAGGGAAAACTGATCCAAATCAAAACAAGATGTTAGAAATTTGAAAGTCAAATAAAAGGAGACATAAAATAAGAAGTGTGAAAAGGGTGACATAAAAGAAAGGGAAATATATGTGAAAGAATAAATAATGAAGGAATGATGAAAAGAACTAAACACAATAAACGTCTGAAAAATAAGAAAAACAGGAATACTAGTAGTGGTACTTCTTCTACTACTATTGCCTTTATAACTGCTGATATGACTACTAACACTACTATTACTACTGCTACTTCTATTATTAATAGTGTTGTTACTACTACTTCAGTTACTGCAATACTACAACTATGAGTCCTAACAATACTGCTATGTTTTATGCTAATATTACTATTATACTACAGGGCTTGCAGCCTGCTCCATTACTCAGACAGTATTTGTATATTATATTAAAAGAAGTGAAAAATCATGACACACGTTGAAAATACTATACAGCGAGCAAGAACTGATACTAGCCGTAATGCTCCAAAAAGCTCTGGCTCTTCTGTGAAGGGGAGCAAGGTTGAACAGTTGTAGCCTACTCAAAAGATGGTTAAAGGGTAGGAGCACAGACACAGTAGAGAAGCATGAAATAAAGGTAAGTTATAAGTGTATTTAAAAGAGTGAAGGTCTTTATTTACACAATAAAGGAACAGGACAGTAAAAATAGGACTTGGTGAAAAAGACACAAAGTTGGGTGTGCAAGTCAACAGAGCAGGGTCTTGGATCACCAAGCAAGGCTTCGCCACAGCCCTCTGTCATAGATGTTCACATTCTCGTCTCCTTGCACAGAGTAGCGGCTGCTCGGATTATCTGCTACTCACGAGCCTTCTTGTTGGTGTAGGTCCTCGAAGCAGGACGCTGGCAGGTGGGCCTAAAGCCCGGGGCTCACAAAGTGAGCTACTCTTCACTTAGGAAAGTCCAGCTCCTCTTCTATTTTTTAGCACACGGCAGCTGGAATGGTGCTGTTTCAGTGCAGATGGGGTTTGCACCATGTAGATCGTTGGCTTAAACTCAAATACAAGCTGCACTCCAGCTAAAGGGCCTTTCGTCCCAGGCTGAGGCTTAACATCAACAATTTAGCAACATATCAATGACAGTGAAGCACATTAAGTCCCATGAGGACGACAGTGAGTAGTAGATCTACAAACCACGAAGGTTATTAACAGATTATCAAAGTCAAAAAAACTCAAATCATTCAAATAAATCAGTATCAATGATCATCATATAAGTACTTTAATCAGTACAATTCAAAGTGATTCAAATATAGTAAATACAAAGGCAGACTATTTAAAGTTGTCATATGCAAATTGTGTCATTTTCCGTGAGGCTCATTGGGGAGACTGCCTGAAGTAAAACTTTTATTAATCAAAAATTGAAGGTGGCGAGCTTGTGGGTGACTACCTCAAAATTTGGAAATATGGGTAGTACAAAATACCTTAAGCGATAGGGTTTTGAACCACAATTTACGGCCATTACACCTTCTAAGACCTAGGCCTGTGTAGAAAAATATTGGTTGAGAGGAGGGCGACCTAGGTTCTTTTTCCCTCTGTAGCTCCTTATTGTGTGCATCATTTTCAGTTCCCCCTGAATTAAAGAAAAGATGAAAATAGTCAGTGAAAAAAGATACATCTTTGGATAAGTGGAGCAGGCAAGAGTAGAAGGAAGCAGGAACATGTATAAATACAGATGAGATAAGAAGAGAGATATCTAAGGGATGCAAAACTGGAATTAATATCTACACATCACTGGGCAAGAAAGAGCCTGAAGTGGCATTTGAGCAATAACTCTGGGGCATCAAAGTCCACCTTCATTCCACCGAGCTCTCACTCATGGTCCAAAGTTTATGGGGTAGTGTCTTCTTACCAGTGCTCAGAAAGCGCCTTGGGGCATCAACAGAAGTAGGAAGGGCTGAATCACTGCTACTCCAATCAGTACAAGAAATGAAGCAAGTTCGTTGCAGGAGGGAGGCGGGCATCTTAAGAATTCTTTGTGCAGGTTGAATTTGCTTGCCTTCAACCTGTGTGTGAAACAGACCTTGTTCCACAACCAAGGGCGTAGCAAGAGTGCTAGGGGCTTTAATGCAAGTTAGGGAAATTGCCCTGCTACTCCCTTGATGAGTGGCAATACCTCCATAATCCTTCCCCTCCCCCCCTGTAGTTTTATATAGCGCGAACTTGACCCGAAGATACCAGCTATCAGAGCACTTTACGGTTACGTTACACAACGACACATTAATTTTGTTAGGCACAGGGAGATTAAGTGATTTGCTCAGAATCACAGGATGTTGAGCGTCATTGCTGAGACTCAAACTCGGTTCCCCAGATTTGAGCTCGACTGCCCCAGCCCGTTAGGCCACATCCTCTCCCCAGTTGCAGTGAGCCCTTAACAACCCTGTGTCCCGGTGTCACTGCACTTGGTGCACCATTGATAGCTACACCACTGTCAGCAAAGCATAAAAACATTTCGCAGAAGAACGCTGTTATTGCACTTTTTATGCCTGCTGGGAACGGTAATTGGGAAACAAATGGGTGCATTAATGCATACAAAGGTACATACTGTCTCAGCCCTGCTCAAGAAACCATCTGCTGTCCCCTTGTCCATGAGGGGGAGCAGTGGGTGCCCGTGAGCGGCAGCACTAGGAGAGCCCGGGCCTGGGATGTGGTGTGACGTGTCCGCTGGAGCTGGTCAGACAGCATCTGCAGGACATCACCACCACGGATGTTTACAGACCTTCCCAAGAGGAGAGAAGTCTGGGCTTAGCGCGGCTCTCTCAGGGGGCGCTCCCCCGCTGACTAGGGGAAGCCATCGGGCCACCTGGCATGATGAACTGGCCCGTCTGCCTGTCCCTGGTCGGGCTGAGGTCAGCCCGCGAGCCGTAAATCCGCCCAGGAGACAGGAGGGACAACATGGGTGTGGGCACGGGGCCTGGGGTTACCTCTAATGGCCATTCCATTGGAGCTAAAGGGTAGCCCCCCTGCCAATCTCCCTAAATTTAGCACAGCTTAAAAGCCCTTCTGGGCTCCCCCTTCACTCACGTCAGTCCACAGACCCACTGCTCAGGACGTCACCGCGCTCCCCCGCGTCTAGCCCCTTCCCAAGCTTCAATCTCTCCATCCCATACCCCATCTATCTAGCTCACGCCCCTGCTGATAGTGTCAGTGTCACGGGCAGGAAGAGAGCAAACAGCGTATCACGTGATGTCGGGCTCCGGTATGAAAGACGAGGGAGAAAGGGAGGAGCGTCTTCCCATTCCTTGAGACCTGCACCCTACACTCCTTTTCAAAGTATTCATATGCCGCTGCAAACCAGCATTTGGCGGTTTTTAGCTCCTCCCACTTTTTGTAGGCAAGGGATCTGACCACACAGGCAGACCTAATAAGACCAGGATCACACAATACACCAAACAGGACACGCATTGACAAAGCCTGTAGGTCAAGCATTGGCTGCTTTTTGGCTTTATTAATACTTGTTTTGTCTTGGTTTTTGCAAAACGTTGTTCCTGAGGAAGCTGCCTGGCCCTCGTAATTCTAGATACATTTTTTTAATTTTAAATGGATAAAAGTAAAAAATGTGTTTTTAGTCTCAAAAAGTACACGTTATCGTAGTATTCCGCAGAACTAAAGGGAACTACTTTGTGTGTGGATGTGACCTTTGTGAAAGAGCAGCATGCCTTCCCTCACTCTGACCTTAGCCAATTGCAGAAGTGGGCTGACCCGCTGCCCTGCTGGACGCTGTTTGGACGAGAGGAAAATGTGATTGCCACAAGAACAGATGAAGGAGGTTGGCTGAAATCCCCAATAAGTAAATATATTATAATTGTAATTATACTAAACTAATGCCACACCCAAAGAAGCATTGCAAAGCCTGGTGTCGCCTGCCAGCCTTTTCGTTTTGCAATGGCTGGTTGGTGAGTGTTTTTCTAAAACGTTATTCTTGGAGGAGCTGCTAAACCCTCTTGAATATATAAAAAAAAAAACTGGCTAAAAGCTAGGCCGGGTGTAATAGTCTGCCCTGCTCGCGGAGTTTGCGGAGTTTTGTGCACTCTGCGTAAAGCGTGGAGTTCCGAAGAACTCTGCAGAGCGGTGTTTTTGCTCTCGGGCACCTCGCCAATGTTACGTTGGTGAGCGAGGAAAATCGTACGCTAGACCACGTTCCGGTGACATTTCTCAATGGGGATGGTCGCGCCAGGTCTCTACCGCTCGTGTTGAGAAACCGTCCGTACGCATTGAGGAAGCTGCTGCTCGAGTGGCAGAAAGAAGCCGCGCCCTCTTGCCCAGTGCCTGGTGCCATTCGCACTGATTTTACAGCGCGGGACAAATCCTCAGTGCTGAATCAGTGCAAGCAGCGTGCCTTACCTCACTCCGCCACTTGCGGAACTCCACTGAGTTTTTTTCGGCACTTTGCAGAGTTCTGCTCAGCAGAACTCTGTAAACCCCACCCATGCCTCCTAAAAGCCAAAATGATCCCTTTAGTCTCAGAAAGCAGGTATTGCCATAGCAGCCCCAGCCATTGGAGGGAACTACTTTGAGTGTGGGCGTGCTCCTTGTGAAAGGGCGGAACGCTGTCAGTCACAATGAAGCTAGCTAACGGCTGAAATGGGCTGACCCCTAACCCCATGCTGTAGGCTTCAGTGACCAGGATAAATATGTGAATGACATACAACAGACCAATGGATGAAGAGGGCTGGCTTAAAACCCCTACAAGTAAATATTTTATTCATACAATTCTTGTAAAATCAAAAATTCTAGCCGCTATTAGTATATTATATAGATAAGGTTAGTAAAATCAAAAACTTCAGACATAAAAAGAGGTGTTCTCGGATTTGCTGCACTTAGTGGAGAGCTCTGCAGAGATAAACGCCTCAGTCCTTTAGCGGGGCTCTACTTGGCAAGCCCACAGATCTGTCTCACAGCAAAGACTTTAAATCACTGGTTTAGTGAAACACTATCCATAGCTAGCGGAAAATGACTCGTGCAAATAGAATTTCAGGCAAAGTATGTCAGGGTTTATGTGAGTTGAAAGGATCTATGGCCATTGGAATACAAGGAAGCTGTTCTTGACACGTGTTTCGTTTTGGTGGGGTTCAAAACCGACAAGGGCAAAGCACCCAAACTGTTCGAAACAATAGAGATCTGGATAAATTATTCAAAACTGAAAGCAGCCAATATGAGTAGAATCATGTCTATGCCAATACTCGTCAAACTTTCTCTCCATGTAATTTAGTGACTGAAATCTTTACATTTCTGAGCTAATGTATTCATTCAGGGGCTCACGGGGTTGGAGGCTGGTTTCAGTATCAACTTGCCAGGCTGCTGTGGTAACTAGCAATGACTAGGAGGTGGGCCTTGTGCATACATTTCAGGTATATAGGCTGTATGCGATCTTGGCATGGAGTTAGTACTGCATAGAGTCTTGTTCTAGGGGCTGTGGTTATGCTGGAACCTGGTTCTAGGCAGGGGTGGCTCCTGCGTTATGGCGGAAGAGCATTGCCCCCCTGCTGAAAGCCAGCAGAGGAAAAGGGCAAAAATAAAATTATAATAAAACATTATTAATATTTTATTTTTAGCCCTGCAGGCTGCGAGTGAGGGGCGTGGCTTCCCATCCTGATGATGCATCTGCAGCACCAGGGAGGAGGGGAGAGTGGTGAGCCCTCTGAGGCTGGCCAAACCGTCATGGACACATAGCCTTTCTCCACCTAGCTGCGTTGTAGAGCTGGGTGGAGAAACCCACACAGGCTCCCACTCTATGTTTGAGCGCTCAGACCAATCCCAGTGCTGCTGACATGCTGGGAATATTATGTGAGAAATGCTATTCCCAGTATTTGGGATTGGGAGCCGGGTGCCTGCGCAGTGACAGTGCTTAATTTGAAAAATATAAAGTGCCAGGGCTCTGACCAGGGGGCCAATGCAGCTTGCACCACCCATCACTGCCAAAACAACTACTAACCATCTCTCTGGCATGTAAATTTCAACAGTTCAGATTATTCCTGGTCCCCAAAGCTAAAGGAATGGGTGAGGAGGCATTTTTAATGTATATTGTACTCCTAAACTACCATTGTTCTGCTCATCTCTAAATTAGATGAGCAGCGCCACCATGTGGTGGACTGTTTTAATTATGGTGTTTACAATTAGGTGCCGGTGCCAGCACCGGAAAGCAATTAAGTGCCGGTGCTTAGCACCAGAAAGACCAGGCTCAAATTAAGCAGTGTGTGCAGCAGGCTCCTGGCAAGGACGTGAGGATCAGGAGCAAGCCGGGGGCCCGGCGGAGCAGGTAAGTTTTCTTTTTTCTATTTATACTTGTTTGTTTTTTGTGTTACCTCTCCCTGCCCCACCATTTTGTACTACGAGTGGCTGATACCCCTGCGAATCGTGCGATGGTGTCCCTGTGAAGTGTGCCAACACAGTGTTAGGTGCAGCGGTGCTAGCGCACATCCAGTGTGTGCCGAGACAGATGGCACTGCCGCACCTCGTCATAAAGTCAGCAGTCTCAAAGGGGAATAAGTAAGCACTTGGCTTGTCTCTTCACAAGTTAGACAAGAAGTAAATCAAGACTAAAGTGGTTTACTTGTCTCCTATTCTGCATGCGGGTAGGATATGTAGGTGTACGAGTCTGTAATTATTCTAAAAGCAAAGAAAAATAATGTGAATTTAGTAACAGAAGTTAACCCCTCATGGGACTTTAACAACCTTAGAAGAAGGAAAGATTGAATTAAAACCTGCAGGCTCTCAAACGTATACCATACAGAAGCAGTTCTAAGCCTGCACTTCTGCGGGTTCGCACCCATTTGGTGAATTTAATAGTAAAAGCAGATTCAGAAAGTGTAGAAACATCAAAATGCAACATGTAAAACTGAACATTTAAAAAAAACTGTAAATGTGACAGAATTTGAAATTTGAGGCTAAAAAGACGGTGCAAGTAAAGAGTGAAGGGTTCTAGGCACGTCTGTAGTTAAGATATTTTGTAATATTTGTAAGGTTAGAAAATGATCAAAACTTGAAAAATGAGACTCGGATGCCATATTCTTCCACAAACTGAGTGTTTTCAAACTAAATCTTCCAGCTCTGTGTTTTCAGGAGTACTAATAAACTGTCTGAAAGCCATCTTTCCATTGCACATATTGCTTCATTTATTCAGACATGTCTTCTTTTCTGCGTTGGCTTCCAAATGCAATCTCAGTCTTGGAAATTGAAAGAACAGGGATTCCGCCTGCCACGTCACCTAGCCACTGTCTTGCTTTTTAGGGTCGAGCCTGCAAAAGCATGAGTTAGCGCATGCAGTAGCTTGCGAGGCAATATGGAAAGCACATACTATAAGGGAGCACGCCATTAGGAAACGGGGCCCCGGGATCCCGGCCACGCCCTGGGGGCTCCTGGCCGAGGGATTGGTCATCACGAACAGTAAGAAGTACTTCCGGGGCGAGACGGACGTCACTTCCTGCCGGGCCGGTACTGGTGGGGAGGAGAGGGTGGGGGGCCTATTTAGGGCACTTTGCCCGGGCCCTCATCCTCTCTTCCTTACAGCGCTGGCCCCGTGTGGAGGGGACTTCAAGAATCTCCCACCCACCATCCCTAGAGGTAGAGCTTTGAAGGTGTTGGAAGTTGAATTAAGAGTGGCGGGAAGGAGGCCACATAAATTGCCTTAAATTGTTAAGGGGAGTCCTCTTGCATACTCCATAGGCCAGCACTGAGGGGGAGATACGGTAAGCTCACCCCAGAGAGAATGGAGACACCGGCTGGGGGCGAGGGCGCTAGTTTACAAACTAGGGCAGAGGGTATCCGCCACTGGTTATAGCCTACTAGCCCCGATGGGCAGCCTGGTGGTGGAGGGGTGGGCTCCTCGGATCGCGGACAAGGACCAGATGGCAGGGGAAGGGCTCACCTCTCAAGGATGCAGGTGGGTTGCGCCTTGCATGGGTCTCGAGTTGGGGGGCGCGAGCGGAAGGCACCTTATTGCTGGAACGATAGAGAACACTATTTGTCGATGAATTAAGTTCTGTCATTTCTGCTGATTGATTATGAAGTTATGTACAGCCTGAATAAAATATTGTGCTGTGATTGGATTTGATAAATCTATGTCTTCTGAGATTTGAATATTATTGGTGCTGTATTATGTTTATATGTGATGGATTATAATAAACATGACCTATTTTACCCACAGCTCTGGTCGTCAAGTCTTGATTTGTGGGTTCTGTTGGGGGCGGGGCCGGAGACAACTGGGGGCTCCTGGTCCTATTGTTGTTAGTAAAGGGTTTGCATACCCACCCATTGCTTGCGATTTGTTGGCTTCTGTTTCACTGTTATTTGTCGCCTACCAATTGGCCCGCGCAGGCCAAATGTCACTTCCTTTCCTCCCTGTGGAGCAGGGGCCAAGCACAGATTGATCAAACTTAATCAGTGTCTGCCCGCTGTGCCTAACGTGATTCAGGTACTATTTCCTCTACTCCTCCCCCTGATATTCCCTCTCTCCTGCCGCGCACCTCCCTTGTTTTATTTACCCTATACCTCTCCCCACCACTTCTGTTTTGTAATTACTGCCTAGCAACATAGGCTGGAGTGCAACATGGTACTTTACAAAATGTACTATGGCGTAGTCAACGCTTGCAGCGCCATAGCGTTTTTTTCTTCAACCAATGCTGCTGGTTAATATATATAGTGGGAACTCAGCACTAGGGACATTGAAGTGCTTTACATTGAGCACCAATTACATTGCACAAGGTCACATACATTAGTTAGAATGTGTGTAGAATCACAGGATGTTGAGCAACATCGGCATCCCAGGCTCGAATACAGTTATAGCAGGCATTTGCCCCATTGGAGTACTTTACATTTCGCATCAGTTATACTACACAAGGTCGCCTTCAGTTTTGAATTTTTTTTAAACGGATGTCGCCAGAATTACAAGTTGTTGGTCCTTTACCAGGACTTGAACCTGGGTCCCCAGTTCCAAAGTCGGCAGCCCTGGCCATAAGGCCACATCCTCTGACCTTCCCCACCCCCATATTCTTCATCTTGTCATGTGTACTGCTCTCTCTCCTGTTTCTTCAACCACACCCCGGACCCTCTTTATAGTTATCTCTTATGTTCTCCCATGCACACTCGCACTCACATACCCCAACCTCTTTCTCTTCTTTTTTCTTAGCGCCTTTCCTCCCTTAGCCTCTGTTCGGTTCTCCATCTCAATTCAGTTCACAATGTTCTCAACAGTTTTAATATTTTTTTTAACTACATGTGAAAAAATACAGTATCTATGGTAGATCATTAACCACCGTCACTTTCAAAAGAGCAAGATCACATGTGTCAACCGTGCCACCATGTTTTTAAGTTACTCCAATGGAAGGATACCTGGACCCATTCAGTAACTAAACAGATGTGCTCTGTGACTCCGCAGAGAGGATACCCCTGCTGGGCCTGTTGCTAAATGTGTTCCACAAAACACAACTATGCACAAATTATTGAACATTATCTTAAAGGGGACTATTTGTGTGGCAGATGCTCGGTATACTGGGAAAGGGTGAACCTTTACCAATCTATTGAGTCTTTGTTTGGTGGACAAACACAGACATGTGTGCCCAGAAATGGCAAGAATACCAGCACTGGCCCAACCAACGGATGGTGAAAATGTATTTACTTGTGAATTAATTAAAATGTCACATAATGCAATTACCAGAATGCACCTTGGAATGTATTCTGATATACTAGCAGTTTGAACTGTCTCGTCATTATCAGTTGGTAGGGTCCTCATGCTTGGAAATTCAGGTGGTGGACCGACAGATTAAATAGGCTTGGACTCTCAATTACTGAACGCCCCTCCTGGGACACTGCAGAGGCTTGTTTATTGGGCCTTTTACCGATCCCCCTGAAAGCAAAGCTGTTGCGCCGTTTCGCCAACCTGGCATTAATGCTGGCGAAGCGCCTGATAACACAGAGGTGGAAGTCCTGCACGCCGCCGAGTGTGGAGGCTTGGAAGGAAGAGGTGTTGAGGTGGGCGGTGGCGGAGCGCGAGGCGCTGTACCGGGAGGAGAGTCGGGGGCTACGCAAACGACCGATCTCCCTGGAATGGGCGCATCTGACCGAATTATTCAAGGGCGAGATGGAGGAGGAGGTGGGAGTGGGGGAGGCTGTGGAGGCAGTGGTGGCTGCCCCCCGGAGTTCCCCCGCATAGCAGAGGACGACAGTTGGTCAGTGTTTGTGCTCGAGTCACGACTTGCGCGAGCACTGCAGCGCGTGAAGATTGGTGTGTCTCGAGCTGGATCCTTTGAGCCCAACTTCCTGGTGAAACAAGGACTCAAGATGCTGTAACAAGCTCTATCGCCCATAGAAATCACGTCCAAACGACGTCGGCGGCCATTTTAGTAAAGTACTTCTGGAAGTGTTCCTTCAATCGTTTTACCATCATCGCAATCGCTTTGCTTTTGTTTTTAACGGCGATCGCAAATCGAGATCTCTTCTCTATTTTTGAGGTACTTTTTAACTAAATTGGGTTTGAGTGAATATCTGTTCTTCACAAGTTTGGAAAATATATAGATCGCTTGTGAGTTTTTAGTGATTCTCATGTACTGCTGAATATTTTACTTACTAGTAGAGAAGATTCTGCTCATTTCAATTTGATTTTGAGAATCCTTGTTTAACAGTATTTCAGTAATGGAGTCACAGGGCTCAATTATTTCACCGCCAATTTTTCTGGCGTCTTCGGGACCATTACCCATTGAATGGGAAGACTGGTTACCCATGTTTGAGAACTACATTGATGCACTTGATGGGGCTAAGTTCAGTGCTGTAAGGAAGAAGGCACTTTTATTGAACAACCTTGGCAAGGAAGGTCAACGAATTTTTAAATACCTTCCTCTTGCTACCTTACCTAACGGGAATGCTATTGAAGACGTTTATGTTGAAGCAAAGAAACGTCTGGAGATCAGATTTGCTAAGGAAATCAACATAGTTATGAATAGGTATCATTTCTACACGCACAAGCAAGAAGAAAACCAATCTGTAGATGACTTTGTATCTAAACTTCGTGAACTATCCTTGAAGTGCAACTTTGGTGCAATGACGGATGAGTTAGTCCGTGACCAACTGATTGTACAGTGCAAATGTAAGAAAACACAAGAGCGACTTTGGGCAGCAAAAAATCCGTCTTTAAAAGATGCAATAGATATTGCAAAGGTCCTTGAACAATCCCATCCTCGTCGCCAATGTTAAGACGGTACCCAATGATCCGAGGAACACAGGATTGAGGTTAGGTACTTCTTTATTTCAGTTGGTAACCTGCGTGGATAAAGCGATGCTCACCCTAAGCCAGCTATTCTCCAACTGTCTAATACAGAATACCCGAGGCTCCAGGTGGAACGTGGAATGCACTACACATAATGCTCCGCACTCCATGCCACGAGAGCATCTACATAGTTAGGATTACAACAATAAGCAGTAGTGCCGGTAGATGGAGGTGGGTCGTTGTGGCCGAGGGTATGGGTCTGACTCCTGGTTATGGGATGTGTGATGTTTCATGTGGATGTGTCTGTTGTCTGATGGGGGTGATTGCCATGGGGCTGACCCCCCGTGGACCCCCCCCCACAAATTGGAGGGGGATCTTGCCTGCCCATTTGGTTCCCCCCTTTCGGGCTGCGTGGACCGGCCCCTTCCCTTCCCTTACCGGGGGCTGGGGGGGGGATTGGCCTCTGCGCTGGCCCGCCCTTCCCCTTCCTCCTTCCCCCCCCCCCCCGGGATATGCTGTGAGTATCCCCCAGACCAAGATTGTTTTCTTTGTGGCATAGTTGGGTATGGAGAGTGGGTTCCGGGTGGGAGGTGGGGTAATGGGTCAGTTGAGCGGACAACGCTCCCCTTGGGCACAATAGGTCGGAGGCTTGGAATGTAATGCTCAACACTGTGATAAACTGGTGGCCTCCTTAGTTGTATTGCGACATTCTTGACAAGCTTCATAGACAATGCCACGATTGGCACAGATGGCGCACAATGCCTGCACTGTATCCTGAGCTCTCTGTATAACTAAAATGCTCAATGTAATGTGTACTATGATGTACCCACTTGAAAATCCCAATAAAGTTGTTTTAAAAAAAAAAAAATAGGCTTGGACTCTCTTTCAAATGATGGTGAAGCAAAGACTTGATGCAGTGGTAACGGCTTCCACGTCCCCTCCATAATTCCAGTTTGTAAAGAGCGCCTTATCACCTCGAAGGGGATCCAAGCGCTGTGGGCCGTCGGGGAGATTAAGTGAGATATTGCCCACAGTCACATGATGCTGAGCTGAGCTACCATGTGCGCCGGGGTTCGAACTGCGAGCCCGCGCTCCTGAGACAGCCGCTCTGGCCGCTGCGTCACACCACTCCCATGTAGACTGTTGGGGCCATGTACAAAAATACCCTAATCAGGATACTTATACTCATTTTACAAACCACTCGATTTATCTGCCATGCAACCCTGTGACAACATATCATATTGCATACACACAAACAGATACTGACAGAAGTGAAGTAGTTGTAGGCAGTGCGTATGAAGAGCAACATGGTCTCGTAGGGCAAGTGAATGGCAGATACTTGTGGACAACCTGCTTCTGAAGATCTGAATAAAACCTCTCAGATCATCTCCATTTTAAAGTCTTGCTTAGACAGCGCACATGCCCTACGACATTCTACTCAACCCTCCCTATGCCACTCCACGCCACTTAACTCCACTCTATGCCACTCCACTCTGCTCCATTCCACTGTACTCTAAGACACTGTCCTCCACTCTGACACTCTGGCCCCTCCACTCTATGACATGTTACCCCACTCCACTCTACACCTCTCCACTCTACGACACTGACACTCCACTCCAAGCCACTAACCTTTAGCCATGCCGAAGAGCAGCTACACTGGTGTACAAGATGGCTAAAACACATTGGCAAATCTAATAGCTCTTCCATAGGCAAACCTGTTGGCTTTGCCAATGCTTGTTTTGTTTCTGAAGCCATGTAATCCAATACAGTAAAGCAGTGATATATTTAGATTGCCAAACATGGAAGGACTTTCAATTTTTGAGGCACGGAATTGTGTAATTTTTAGGCAAAATTGTATTGCAATGCTATTTAAAGGTTTCCTCGCTGAGATAAAGGATAAGTGGCAACTCCGTACACAGCTTTCACCTATTTCTGTCTACCTTTATATTTGGCTCTCTCAAACCATACAATCCTTTGTAGCTGTGTATACCCTATGCCACTCAGGGTCTTTGCTGCAATCATGTAATACCCAGGAGAGTGCAAATCCTTTTTTCCAACCCACAACGTTTGGTAAAGTTCCTGATTTTTGTCCTACACCAAAGTTTCCATTTTCGTTTGCATCTGCCTGACTTTTTTCTTAGGATAGTGGGATAAAATTCACGCTGAAAGAATCCAGTCAAGTCAGACAAGACCTACAAAGTGTGATTTACACTACTTGCATAGTTGAACCATAATTCCATGCTGAAATATGTAAGCAATGTTTAACTTCCATGTTGTTTCTGAGCTCAATGCCATTGTGAACGACGAGGAACTAACTTGTTTGTGAAAAGTATACCACTGCATAACCATTTGTTAGCCTTGTGCAAGGATATAAGAGAGATGCATTGTTGCAAGAGCCACACATTTAATGCACAAGTCCCCAAGTGAAAAACTTTGAAACCTACACAAACTTCCAAAGATTTCCATAGACATTTACAAAGTTTGCAAAACAAAAACGGTGTCTTAAATAATGATTACAAATATATTGCCTCATTGCTTGTAAATGTTCTATTTCGAACTCTAATGGGGCCATAATTTTATAAACTATATTTAAGACAAGATGTTTACATCTATGATATTCTGACAATGAGCTTCTGGACGTTGTTCCACAGACATTATGGTGCAGCTGTTTAGGTTCTGGTACCAGATTTGGGCCTTTTCCACTTGCAGAGTAAAAGCTGCTGCACATATAAAACAATGGCTGATGCCCCATTACAGTTGATGCGCACTTGGCTATGAGCTGCTGCACCAAATGAGTGGTTCTTCAATGATCCGCAGTACCACAGAGATGCTGTTCGTGGCTTTGGAAGCAACTACAGGCAGTAACCCTTGCACGCAACTGGAATTCTGATGATCCAACCCAACTCACCAGCAGGAGACAGACTCTCATTTTGTTTTTGTTTTATAGGCCACCAAATGTTGCCTAATGCCTATTGCTCGATAATCGTTCGGTCAATTAGGGACCGAGAACTCCCAATCGAGGTCACTGTAGTTTGGATATTGATCGAATGCAGAATAGAAACCTATTTTTGGTAATCATCGTTTGCAACCCTTGGTACAGGTCTTTGACAATTCAGCAGAGTAGAGTTGTGTTCTCAAGTGGGACTTGGAGCCCATGTGGTTTGTTTCAGTAAAGCTCACCTTTGAGTTGGTTATGGTAGCTGCTTCTATAAATATCAGCTGATGCACCTTGGGTAAAAGAAGACTATTCTCTACAGTGGTGTAACAAAGGCCCCAGCATCACCAGCGGTGCAGCGAGAGCCCCGAGCCCTAAGGGGCTCCCTTAGCACAATGCTCTGACATGACAGCTCCTGACTGAGTCCGTAGGGGGGGGGGGGGGGGTCTCAATGTAGTTTGCAGGGAGGCCCTCTCAAGTTTTGTTACACTAGTGGTTCTCTATCGCCTAAAGAACGGTGGTTCAAAACAATAATTGCCAATGCCTTTCCAATAGTGGCTGCTCCTCGCAAGAAATTTGCTTCTGTTTCCCTGTAGAAAAAAAAGTATGTTTTCTATTTGGACTTACTGATTACAAGCTCTTCTTCCCGTCTTCCTCTCCTCTCTGGGAAACATCCCTCCTTCCTGAGCAACGTAGCTCTCATTTTTTATGGTAATATCCTAAAATGTTGTTATAGTATCTAAATATCTAAATAGAAATTGAGTGTAATATATCTCATTAAACAACAGGGGTATATAAATGGACCAGAATGTTCTCTTCTTCAGCTTAACCCCATAGTAATAGTACAACCCTCCAGTAAAACAAAACATTCATCACTTGTGGGCTTCACTTTGGTTCAGTTTAGGATCAATGACAGCAGACCGAAACATGTCGACGAAATTAAGACATTATCCAATTACAGCTGTCTCACCTATTCCTCGCCTCATCTTTGCATCAATTATTTTTTTCATTTACTTTGTTCAACATTTCACACTGGGGTGGCAATCTTTATGATCCCCCCTCAAGGGTAAAACCTGCTTGGTTCCCTTGAATTTACAGCACAGCAATTAGATCATCTGCCTCCAGCAGTGATATACAGCCGGTGTTCCATTCCTAGCCTTCAGCAGAACCACAGCCTACAGAGACATGTTTATATTTGCCAAATATCAGGGGGCAGAAAACAGCACAAACCTGTTTTCCATTAAGGACAACCTCCATTCCTTACTTGGGAGTTTCTCAGCTCTATTTTAAGTGCCAGGAAATCCGATAGGAACTCCTCACCAGCACGTAAATTATTGTCACGGCTTAGCTGTTCTTTTGTGACAAAATCTCACATTATTCAATGAAATATGTGTCTGATGCATTACCATACCTTTTAACCTGAGCCATTAAGACTGCTTAGGAGAAGGATGTAGGCCTCCGGCTGCAGCTAAATATGTACAGCCTTTCTACAAACAATATAAAGAGAACTACATGTTCCAGGTTCAACAAATACTGTAATAACAACACAATACACACCGGTACAAGCTGGCCACTTAGGGCCTGCAATGGGTGGCAATTGGTGCTCCTTTGTTGCCACTCGACAGTACCCTGGTGTATTGCATGGTAGCTCCTGTGATTTAACCCTTAGACTGCTGATCTTAAATAAGTATGCATGTTCTTGACTGGGTGTCTGACGTAATAACAAGCCATGAATATTAACATATTGCAGCCTTAGGTTGTCCAAAAAGAATGAAAAATGGCTACAAAATGTTTTACCCCAAATAAAGAAATCCCTCATTCACTCTGCCAGTCCAAGAGAGAGACATCCTCTGCATCACAACTTTCCCCCTGTTCACAGATCCTTGTAAAGATGCAGCAGTGCAGGAGGGGCCGGGGCTGTGAACTTCTGCTGAGGACTCCATTGGCCAGCAAAAATGCTGTATGGTCAGTCCCAATATACTAAGTTATACGTCAGTTACATACAGATGCCCTACCCTATGACACACACTCTCATCCTTAAACAGCTTACAAACACTACTTACTATGTCACACACTGTCTCTCTTATCCTTACACCCACAACTTACCATGTCACACACTGTCTCTCTTATCCTTACACACACGACTTACCATGTCACACACTGCCTCTCTTATCCTTACACACACAACCTACCATGTCACACACTGCCTCTCTTATCCTTACACACACAACTTACCATGTCACACACTGCCTCTCTTATCCTTACACACACAACTTACCATGTCACACACTGCCTCTCTTATCCTTACACACACAACTTACCATGTCACACACTGCCTCTCTTATCCTTACACACACAACTTACCATGTCACACACTGCCTCTCTTATCCTTACACACACAACTTACCCTGTCACACACTGCCTCTCTTATCCTTACACACACAACTTACCATGTCACACACTGTCTCTCTTATCCTTACACACACAACTTACCATGTCACACACTGCCTCTCTTATCCTTACACACACAACTTACCATGTCACACACTGCCTCTCTTATGCTTACACACACAACTTACCATGTCACACACTGCCTCTCTTATCCTTACACACGCAACTTACCATGTCACACACTGCCTCTCTTATGCTTACACACACAACTTACCATGTCACACACTGCCTCTCTTATCCTTACACACGCAACTTACCATGTCACACACTGCCTCTCTTATCCTTACACACACAACTTACCATGTCACACACTGCCTCTCTTATGCTTACACACACAACTTACCATGTCACACACTGCCTCCCTTAGCCTTACACACACAGCTTACCATGTCACACACTGCCTCTCTTATGCTTACACACACAACTTACCATGTCACACACTGTCTCTCTTATCCTTACACACGCAACTTACCATGTCACACACTGCCTCTCTTATCCTTACACACGCAACTTACCATGTCACACACTGCCTCTCTTATCCTTACACACACAGCTTACCATGTCACACACTGCCTCTCTTATGCTTACACACACAGCTTACCATGTCACACACTGACTCTCTTATCCTTACACACACAGCTTACCATGTCACACACTGCCTCTCTTATGCTTACACACACAACTTACCATGTCACACACTGTCTCTCTTATCCTTACACACACAACTTACCATGTCACACACTGCCTCTCTTATCCTTACACACGCAACTTACCATGTCACACACTGCCTCTCTTATCCTTACACACGCAACATACCATGTCACACACTGCCTCTCTTATCCTTACACACACAGCTTACCATGTCACACACTGCCTCTCTTATGCTTACACACACAGCTTACCATGTCACACACTGCCTCTCTTATCCTTACACACACAGCTTACCATGTCACACACTGCCTCTCTTATCCTTACACACACAGCTTACCATGTCACACACTGCCTCTCTAAACCGCTCACTCCTTGCATATCCCGCACACCTATTACACACCCTCATTCACACAATGCCTACCATTTTACACGCTGCCTCATCCACTGATGCCTCACACACAAAATATACGTGTTTCCACACTGACTCTCATCCTTACATACCCTATACATTCAACTTAAACTGTCACGCACAGCCTCTCTGATCCTACCGACTAAAACACACAATTTACCACGCACCGCATTGCCTCTCACACCCTTACACACACAACTTACTCCATCGCAAACTGCCTTCCTTGTGCTTACACCAATTAAGCGCAAAATTAAAGCTTTCACACATTTCCTCTTTCATCCTCTCACCACTACCCAAGCACAACTTATCTAGACACTACCTCTTTCTGTCTTTCATTCTCTAACCCTCATACACACAGCGCTTAACCCTGTTCTAGTTTTTTTTTGCTCTCATCGATTCACCCCTCACATACAACTTACTCCTTCTTACACCCCTCTTTCATCCTGTCACCTCTAACACACATAATTCACCCATTCACACATTGGCATTTTCATACTTTCCCCCCTTACACACACACAACCTACACTGTCAGGGAAAGCCTCACTCATTCGTTCACTCCTCACACACAATTTACCTTGTTGCATGCTGCAGCTCTCAACCTTTCACCCTTTACTTTCACCAGAGATGATTTAAGACATGGACAATTACCCAGGGCCCCCACCTTCCAAACGGCCCCCTTTTTATATATATTCCCACTGCTGAAAGGTTGTTTGGCATCATGCAGGCTTTAATTCGCCAAAATGGGCAATCAAATCTAAAGTTTTTCTGAACAGGGGCCCCCAAAATCTCTCTTGCCCATAGCCCCAAAAATCCATAAGACACTGACTTACACACAATCTCCTCTTGACACACAAATTCCTTCTCCTACTTCGTTCCTTTAGCCCCATCCTCTGACCCTCTTTACACTCTTTCTCTCACCCTACTTCAGATTACAAAGCGTTCATAAGACCCCCTCTCATAGTTTTTGATGCTTCAATGAAATCTGCCCACTCAAAAACTCAACTCAATATTCCTTCTAAAAGTCAGCTAGTTAATACAATGCAACATAGATGTCCAAGAGCAGCCAATTCAAACTTCTCAGGCACACGTACAAAGCCCTGAACAACACAGGACCAGAGTCCCTGAACTGCCGCTGCCGCATACACTTTCACCAACCCACCATGCCTCACTCACACACCCTCCCAGCATCCGCAACAGCAAAACTGGAGGTCGCTCATTCTCCCACTGTAACGCCCTGAACGTCTCAGGATCGTTTAACAGACACGACAATGAGGACGCAACCACTAGTGAAGGGTTAGTTGTTTTAATGAAGGCAAATATAATACAAAGAATAAACAAAAGTTATAGTCACTGGAATCCTCCAGGCTAAGTACGTTACCAGCCCACAGCACGGATGGTCCTAACCGTCCTCTGCATATACGCCGGTCCCGGCGTATGCCAACAGAGGGCAGAAATGAAATGGCCGACAATGCCAATCGGTAGGCTGTGAGGGGCACGAAGAGTGTTGGGGAGAATCGAGGAGTCAGGGAAACACCCAGCCGGGGTCTCTACCTGAAGGGAGCAGCCGCTCAACCTCTTCCTCAGACTGCACCGGGACGCGGAGTCACCTCCTGGTGATGCGTCACCGATACCCCAATCACAAGCAAGAAGACTGAACCGAGAGCAGCCGCTCGATCGATCCTGTGGACTTCCGAGTCTGTAACGCGGCAAACACCTCCTGGTGTGCGTTACAGCTGGCAGTCCCTGTGTCTCTGGTCGGGCTGGGAGTTACGACTCCAACCAGCAAAAGCGCCACTGCGCTTGGACTCAGCCGAGTCAAAAAGCGAAGCTCAATGGTTGACCGGTAGAGCTTCCGGGTCCTTCACAGGTGACGATGGGGCAAGACACGGCCCAGGGAGTAACGACTCGACCTACCTCCGTTCTTGCCTTACTGGAGCACCACTCCGGAACACTGCTCTTCACGAAGCAGGTACGTCGGTGTGAACACAATATCCGACCGCGTTGTACCTCCCGGTTCCTCCCTTTATAGGGCGTGTTTTCCTTGAGTTATGTAACAGCTCTCCTGTTTACATAAGGGCGTGTTTCCTTGAGTTATGTAACAGCTCTCCTGTTTACATAAGGGCGTGTTTCCCTTGAGTTATGTAACAGCTCTCCTGTTTACATAAGGGCGTGTTTTCCTTGAGTTATGTAACAGCTCTCCTGTTTACATAAGGGCGTGTTTCCCTTGAGTTATGTAACAGCTCTCCTGTTTACATAAGGGCGTGTTTTCCTTGAGTTATGTAACAGCTCTCCTGTTTACATAACCTCTCAACCGCTAAGCATCCTGGGAGATGTAGTCCTTTTTCGCTGGTTACCGTTTTCCTCCCCTCGTATGACAGGAATTCTTGACACCCACATTGCATCCAAGACATGGAGTGACCTCCCTCAACACATCAGAGCCTCCTCCTCACTTCTTGAGCTCTGCAAGAAGCTGAAGACCTGGCTCTTCGCATAAGCAACTTGGGGACCACAAACCTATGCACCTGCCAAAGCGCCAGGATACCCTCTCAAGTGATTAGTGCGCTATACAAATCTATGTAACATAACATCATAACAAAGGATTTAAAATGCATCATATTAAAGCAACAGCAACGCTATGATCATAAACAGGTTATAAAAACACAATTCAATAAGATTTGGTCAGTTTCTCTAGCAGATCAGTCATTTTGTACAAATCACTTGAACATGACTCAACATTATTCAATATTTAAATCAGCATTGATCAGTGCCAAATGAAGGCGGTCTCAAGCAGTTGCTTTATAGCACCACCTAACAAATCACCAGAAGGTGCCAGACTGCAGACTGGACCTCAATTGGCCCTGCTGCTCACTGAAAGGGATCCCCTAAAGAGCGAAATAACGTATTGCTTGGTGCTCCGAGCATCAATGTATATGTGCCCATGCAAAACCACTGCCATACATCGCAAGTTTTCCTTCTGCATTATCTCTCCTTGCAATCTCATCTTCTCCACCCTTATTCTGAACTTATTTCTTTTCCACTTGCATGAGCTGCCTGAATAATTAAACATAACTCCTACTAAATTAATCCACCACTAGAGACCGGAGGAAATGCTTCACTTTCCTCTGGGGATAAGACTAGCCCAATATCCTATACACTTACAAGAATAATTGTTAACCACTGATGCACCACTAACTTTCGGTTAAGGAGTAGGTTTCTACTCACCATAAAGCGCTTAAATTCCTTGTCAGAAGCAATAAGCGTTATTTACATGTAATTACCGTACAATAAAACAGCAGCTGTTGCTCTTGCTTAACTATAAAGTGAAACGGGGGGGTGGGGGGGGGGGAGGTCGAATGGCACCCTCTTTTGCATTTATGTTTCCTCAATATTGGGATCTCCCAGTTAAACCACTGCTTGAATGCCAGTCATGTCAGGGATTTCCAACACTGGCGCACGAGGGCCCCACAAATTAATAGTGCGAATTCGGGAGAGTTGCGGCGCTGTGTAAACGAAGCCCATTCTAATGGATTGTGTGAATATGTAATTAATGGGTATACACTGGAATCTTGGCCTGTTTCCGGCCCACCGTCGTTAATGTCGGATAATCTTATTTTCATGGGAAAATGCTTCCAGTGTTGCTAGAAAGGATTTTACAGCCTCGGAAAGTGGATAAGTCCGAGCACTGCGGGTCGAAGTGATGTTTTAACACGTCACATCAAAGAGGGCTTGACGAGTGCGCCAGGATCTTTCATCTTGGATCAAGGACGCACTCACCTCTAAACAGAGCTAGACAACTCGCTTCAAAGGGGCCCAAGCAGGAGAAGGATGGCACGGGACGGCACCCTCTCCACCCCCATGCACACATTCCCCGAAAACACCTCGCGGAACAAACAGGCGCGCTCGGTTTGGGAACGGCCTATACGCACATAGCGGGATGGAGGAGCGGCTGAAGAGTCAGGTCTAAGATCAAAGACTAGCGATAGGATGGAGGCAGAGAGAGCGGCCCAGCGCCCTCGTGTGGGGGGCGGTGGGATTGCTCCGGACGCCCCACGAGGAGGAAGAGCCGGCCCATCTGCAGCAAGCACGGCCTGCGGTGCCTGAGGCCTGGTCGGCCCCCGTTTTGCAGGCCATAAATTTGAAAACAAGGCCCAATTCCTGCAAGCTCCGACGGACAGCGGGAGGGCGGGGAGGCCGCGGAGTGCCTTCAGGCCTTTCGGAGATGCACATATTTGAGAGCTCATAAATCCCCCATGTGACAGGCCAGGGGCCTGTAGGAAAGAACTAGGGAGATGGGACGGATTTCTTTAGCCTTGCAAGCGGCATTTTGTTTTTTTTTGGGTGCGCGTATCTCATGTCCTTTAATTTTAGTATATCATTTCGGGTTTAGTGTGAAATGTTAATTAAAGCTTCAGTTTACAGGGCATAGACTTTAGTAATGTAACCAGTTTATCGTGAAATACAACGCTCTGCGTAATATTATAAAAATCTGCATATTTTCTCTGGAACCTTCTGCTCGGTCTCTGTTTGACAGACAAGCCAGCACACTGGGCCCTCCGCGCTCTATGCCACCAATGTGGATGGATTAAAATATAGAGTTTTGGGGACATTTATTTCGCTTGTTTATTGTCTGGATGATCAGCTATATATCTGAGGGATTTTTGTTCCATCTTGCGGCGGGCACTTGTGTGTGACCTGCAGGTCACTGGGTCGAATCCAGGCAGGACCAAACTGACACTTCAACTTGCCGAAGTCGATTGCAAAAGCACCATTAAGTTATGTAATCGTTACGCCTGTCATTTACATTGCTAGGAATAGGCAGTGCTTTAAATGGAAATATTGTGGTGCAGGTAGAGTATCCATTTGCTGCTGAGAAGTGATACCGGAGCACGGAGCGGGGGAGAGATACTGTAGAGTCAAAGGGGCATATGTTTCATGCCCTTTTCCCGTTCGCAAACGGGCTGATTCTCAGAATCGGCCCGTTTGCGAACGGGAAAAGGCCTTTTGGGTGTATCATCCCAAAAGGGCATCGCAAATTAGAGAATCGCAAAATTTGCGATTCTCTATTTTGCGATTGCATTTAAGGAATCGCAAACTGCGATTCCTTCAATGCAATGTATGAAGCACAGAAAAAGTGCGATTTAGCCGTAAGGAATCATAAATTGCCATTTGCGATTTCTTTGAAAAATGCACCTTTTTGCAGTTTTCAAAGTGCCATGTGATGCACATACATGCCCTTAGGGCATGTATGTGCGCCCCATGTGCACACATACATATTTCAGGGGTGCAACAGGGTGTCCTTTTGACACCCTGGCACCCTTGAAATTGCATTCTCATTTTGCGATTCTCAAATTGCGAATCGCAAATTGAGAATGTCTTCCCATTCATTCCTATGGGCCTCCTAGCCCATAGGAATGAATGGGAAGGTATTCCTTAATTGCGATTAGCAATTTGCTAATCGCAATTAAGGAATGCCAAGGAATCGCAAAACATTTGCAAATTTTTTATTACATCCCGTTTTGTGATTCTCTAATAGCGATTCCCCAAAAATCGCTATTTGAGAATCGCAATAACGGTAATTGATACATATGCCCCTAAATTACTTCATGGACAATCACTGGAAAAGCCAAAAGTTCTGAGCTGTGGCCTTGATTTGTTGGATACTTTTGAATATTTTTATTGAAAGTGTATGCCACAAAATTCAAAGGAAGTAAAAAGTGCTGCCTAAATGCACAAGACTTACTCTTGCAATAACAATGCAAAATTAAACATTGTATGTGGTTTTAATGGAACAGCACAGTGCTACAAAAGGTACAGAAGCAACGTTTTGTTTCATGCACAATCCATGAAACTATGGCATTGGCACAAACTAAAGGTACTACTGGCTTTGAATTACTATAACATGTAGACACAGTTTAAAGACGTAATGAGGACTGAAAAGGCTGAATAAGGGAAAGGTTGGGGCGTAGCGATAGCCCTGCTGCACCGTAGGAGGGGAGGAGGGACAACACTACAGGGGCCCCATTCAGCCCAAACCCTATGAATATTTGTGAGCTAGTAGAGACTTTGGGGGCCTAATCACATTTTGCAGGGCATGTGTATCATTTTATGTTACGTGCTGGCAAAGATAAAAACATTGGCAAAGTAAAGTATTGGCCCACCAGCCCTGTTACTGAAGTGCTTTTAGTTTTAGACAGATGTGCACATATGATCAGTCAAAGGGCTGTCACCCACAGCACAAGAGCGCTAATGGCTGAAGTTGGATGGCCCTTTGCCCAATTTTGTATGCTGTGGTGGGTGGACGTAAAATGTGAGTGACAGCTGAAAAGAGCATTTGATGAAGAGTTCCGATCCAAAGCCCCTCTTCGTATTATTTTATGAATGTTTGATTACCTGGGGGCACAATTGCTAAAGTTGCTTTCCGGCCAGGCATAAAGTTTAAGGTTTTGGTGTCTTTAGAGTATTTTCTGAAGTCAGTCTCGAAGCACTCCCAAAGCCTTGCACCCTAAAGGGCCCTACACAAATGGCTTGCATCTTGCCAGCTATATCTATTCGATTTTGGGAGTGTATTTTGGCATAGGGTGTCCACGTCAAGAGACAGGCAGTAGTGAAGCCATGTAGAGCGAGTCATTTCACCAGTAATGGGTGGAGGGTTCAGTGCTAGGGTGATGTGGTGAAATCTCTATTGTCTGGGGAGAATGAATAGTTTTGTACCCTCTGAGGTTTGCTTCACCACTGACACCACGGTTCTGTGACTTAATACCTGCCACTGACATCTGCAATGATCTTGTTGGTCACATTTTGAATTCCTGGCCAAGCCAACTCAGCCTTCATCCTTCCGAAGTTGGTAAACTGAGTGTTTACAATTTAGATAATAGTTCACCCTGCAAATACAACATCTAGAAACAACATTGGTCTAGAATGACACACTGCATGAAACCAAATTAATATATTTAATTATGAATTGGAGGCTACGATACACATTACTGTAGTAGTTGATCGTGGTTAAAGCCAATCTGAGGTGAAGGGCAACGTGGCAGTGTGTCAACAACAAAGAGAGGATTCCGCAAATGAGGCAGAGGTGAAATATTATATTCCTGATCATGTTCTTAGGTTGAGGGATGAATGACGGCGTAGAGTGGGTAGTGGCCAGCAAGATTGAAAACTCAGCTAGACAGTATTAGCAGCACGTCCCAGGAGGAGTAATATGTCAAAAGAGACACTGCAGTGTAGACGGTCTACATTTAGGATGTATTTGGGGAGAGCCAGTTGAGGCAAATCCATTGAGGAACATGAGCGAAGGAATACCTAAAAATTAAAATATTGCACCGATCCTCTGATATTCTGATGGGGAACGAGCTGCACTCAGTACACGTCACACCCGATGTTGTAGAGTGAAGGATGGCCACAAAGGCAGCCATTCAGCCACTGAGTAGAGGTGACTGCTCATTGTGCCATGCTGCTTGGGATGCTAATGGCCTCGAGGAACTTGGATCGTAGTTTCACATTATTACGCTTTTGGTTAATAATGGCTCCTCCAGGGTACTTATGTCACTCAAATTTTGCATCCTATCCTGTAAAGGCCTTGGAGAGTTACAAGAGGGACTATGCACCCTGAGGGAGTGCACAGATATGTCCTTGGACCAACACTTGGGGATTTCCCCGTAATGTTCATTAGGGAAGTTTTGGTTCCTCTTTGTGGGGAGAAACCTGGTTGGTAATTAGTAGTTGGTTGTTAGATTACATTTGGGAGGAGACTTTAAAAAATAAAAACTGCCACTGCAGAAATATTTTCAATGCATGAGCGGTGGAGATCGTGCTCTGCAGACATTATTTTTAGCGTCAGGCTACAGACAGCCATAGCAGTCTGTTGCAAGTGCTAATGGGACCAATAGACAACCAAGGCCTTTAGTATAGGGTTACACTTTGCTATTGACGTCAAGGCATTTTCTGTGTGATTACCACCGTGCCACTGTCTTTACATCATGGCTTTAGTGTTGCGGCGAGGTGAATCCTTACTGCTCAGACACTCAGCGTACATGTGCCAGCAGCAGAAGCTGTTTCTTCAGTGCTGGCAGAGACTTCACACTAGACACTTGCAGCCACACCCACGTACCCATCTCCCTCCTGGTGAAGGTTGATCTCAAAGGGGAACCCCACAAAATGTTCACATAGAGGAAGACACACGTGTTAGCTCTGCCAATGCTTGTTAATAATGGGAGTCATTATGGCACGCTTAACTTCCTGGGCTGGATGCGTAGCCTGATTGTTCTCACCAGCCGCGGTCGGTAGTAGGAGTAACTGCAGGGTGGTGACGTGGGGAGGGGGAGGGACAGGGTGGGGGGTAGTAAACTATGGATTACGGAGGTTTACAGGTAAGTTAACATATAAATTAATAAAACGAATTTCGTTGCATGCACTGCTACCCAAATGCGATGCTGTGCACGCAATGAAATTCGTTTTATTAATTTATATGTTAATTTACCTGTAAACCTCCGGAATCCATAGTTTACTACCCCCCACCCTGCCCCTCCCCAAGTCACCGCCCTGCAGTTACTCCTACTACCGACCGCGGCTGGTTCTCACATTGCAGATAACTCTACATGTCTCAGCAGGTTTTAAGAGGTTGGTGATATCAGTAAACCTTACTTTGCTACAACAGTATTTCCTCAGCATACAATGTTTGACATCTGGTAATGAAAAGAAAGCAGTGCATTTAAAATCCATAATTCAAGAGAATGACATAATCCCTATAAATTATGACCTTTGAGCAATTGGAAGGATGTATAATTGGTTCTATGGTTGTATTTTCTTCTTGTCAGTCCATTCTTTTCTAAGTGTCATAATAGTTCCAATGTTCAAAAACGGTAAAACATTATCAAATGTGATCGTTAACCCTTTTTGAATTCAGCATTCTACCCTCGAAGAAGAGGGAAAACACAAACATCCTTACAGTCATTGTTATTGAATATTGAAAATAGCAGCTGTGAAGCCCTGATCCCAAACATCAAACTGCGCAGGCAGAATATCCTTTTAAAACAGTAGTATAAATGCGCGATGGATGGAAGTGGGAGAGTAGGACTAGGTGGAGGAAGTGCGATCACAGGGTGTTGGGGGGGGGAGGGGGGGATTCGGGGAGGGAAGTTGAGGGTATTTGAATATACAATTGTCTATTGCCTGTATGTACATGTATGAAGGATATGGCAAACGTCTCTGGATTACAGGGCTCTGCATGGTGATGGCTAATTTGACACAATAAAAATTTGTTTAAAAAAAAAAAACAGTAGTATAAAAATACCTTCACTAAACTCTCATATAGTAATATAGATGAACCCTTTTTTAAATATCTTTATCCTACAGACAACTTATTAATAAACAAGGGCATTCAACATAACTCTTTCCATAAACATTTTTGAGTAAAAAAACTATACATTGTTCTTGCCATATAAACTACTCTTCAGCTACATAAATCCAGGGCCATAAGAATTGTGTGGCAGGGGAAGACCAAATTATACGGCAGGGTTCACTAAATTATGGGGCAAGATCAGGCAAATTACATGGCCTAGTTGGAACATTTTGTAATAGTATTCATTCTTTTGCAATTTTTTGCAAGTGAACACTGTCGGGATAAAGGTACCACCCATTAGTACCAGTTTAACATCCAAATACAGCTATAAGTACCTTAAAGGTGATCAGCAATCCCTTGCAAAGGGCTTTCCACTGCACTGCAACACATGTTGCTGTGTTTAGTAACATAAAGTACGGTCGAAAAACACCATATCAGGTGTTAGCAACTTATTTACTAAATACTGTGCTCTATCATGCCATTGCAAATATTAGGTGGGATCAATGGAGTTATTCAGCAAGAGAGGGACAATTTATCCATCTGAGTAACTAGATTATGCACTTAGATGACAGAATTTGGGGGCCATGTTATGTGATCAAAAACAAATTAGGTGGCACATTATGTGGAATTATCTAGGCACAGAGATTGTGGGGAAAGGGGTTTTCAAGCCTATAATAATACATGGGTCTCTTATCGAAGGTGCACATCCATACTCGGCTTATCTTGTTCAAAATGTTGTCTGACAATAATTAATAACTTCTTCTTGTGTGGAAGCATAGAAACGCCCTTCTAGAAACTCTGATTTTTTTCATTTGCAGTATAAAGAACAGGCTTCCTCAAAGATATGCATTAAGAATGCAGTTGATGACAAATTATGTGGCGACTGCGGTGAACTCGTATTTACACAGAAAACGCTGTGGCTGTGCAGTCACATACTTCCAGTGGTCCAGATTATAGGACTATAATACACAATTATCCATATTATATATACTGTCAATATTCATTGCACAATCAGAAGGGTTTTTAAAATGCATGACTTAAGGCACATATTTCACACGTTAGTTATTTTTCATAACTCACACAAATCACCTCACGCTATTGGCTGTTTGTTGTATAATTCCTCCTTGTATGGGGTGTTCACATTCCAATGCATGAGCAACTGTCGCACATCTGAAAGGTATACAGAATCACGACAACAAAAATCTTTAACTCCTAAATGCATTATACGGAAATCTCACTGCAGCAAGATATTTTAAATATTTGAGTGACAACTCAAAATGCAAGCTACATGCAAAACGCTATTGGCGCTGCCAAGGTTTGCTGTCCTTTTTACGTCGCACTGTCCTTTTCACGTCACTCTGTGGTGTCAATTGAAACTGCAGCGACCTCGTGTGGCTTGGTGGACTAACTGTCGCCTTGCTCCAAGTCCGTAGCTAACATTTCACTAATACGTCCCGGCCATAAGTTTCCTCAGTTTTCTTAATGCTGGAGTTCGGATTCTCAGTATGAACACTTTGTGGCAGTTTTGTCAGCAGCAGATTACAGATCACGCGCTGCTCTACAGCTGACAGAAAAGTACAACAATTACAGAGAAAAGAAAGAATGGACGTGTGTTTCTATCCGTGCAACACAATACAGCGACACAGGGAACGCCAAATTTTGCCAGCATGAGCTCATCGCATTCCCTGAATAAAGTGGATTTTGTACCCTTTTTGAGTGCTTTGGGTGGGGGCCACCGGCAGGCGGTGCCTTAGAACGGCATGAAATGTCAGCCCATCATGTTCCCTTCTAAATACACACGTCAAGGCCCTGAGAGCTCCTACCGTCGGGAGGGCAGTGACGGATGCGACCATCTGAGGCTCTGAGGCACCCGTTACCGCCACCTCCTCCTCATCCTCACCCTAGTCCTGAATGCTTGCCTGTCGGGGGCGCGGAATATGCGGGCCAGGAGTGATGAAAATGACTGGTAAGTAATTGGGCCATTCACACTGCTCTCCCCACACATAGGGGATGTTTTGCGACACTTTAGTCATAGAATCGTAGATGTGAATTTCTCATGGAGATTCTGAAGTAAGTTGCACGTAGTGACTGACAGCTCTTTGTGAACCCATAAGGTGCCCTAGCGGTGCCAGCTGCCTAAATTTCACAGAATAACCCGGATTTCTGCAGGTGGGTGCACGTGCACCGCCTCTTCCGACTCCCACTTCTAGGCGGTTTCCACTGTAATGGGGGGGGGGGGGGGCTGTCTAAAGCGGATATGAGCTCATGCATACCTTACACATATGCTTAATTCGCGGAATAATTAGTGTCAGCGCTCCAAGTTTTTTCTCCAAAGCCCCGCCCCCTCTGTCGAATGTCGGAACTGCAGATTCCAACTGGGCCTATCTTGATTACGCCATATGCTTAGTGCCAATATCGGCAACCGTTATCATATCATACATCAGTACATAATCATAATAAAACACACGACACTGAATGTAAGTGGAGAAATATTGCTGCAGGTTTATTAGCATAATAAATATGCAAACACGGTGGGTTACCTTACGGGCGATCCCAGGGCAGGCCAGCCCCATGGCGCCTGCCCGTCTGATAAGCCTAGGGTCACCATGGCAGCGCCAATTGGTGACCACCAAATGTTGGGAGGGTCCACCCCTCCCATCCGTGAACCTCCAGTCCACATGCTTCACCACGCCCCCCCGTGATGGGTGGGCGGAGCATACATGGCAGCCCCCGGTTGCTCAGACCCACAACCGCCTGTCGGTAGCGGGGCGCCGTAGGTCTTCCAGTGGACACGCTAAAAGATCCCTGGGTATCCTGGCTTAGCACCACACGGTGCTGCTGCATGCTATACCCCTTGGTATGTGCAGACCCTGGATCGCCCTGTAACTCCTCCTGCAACACAAAAGTGAAAGTTGTTAGAAAAACCTTCCCCCCCCTTCTTGTCCCTCCTGATGCCGGGTAAGCGGATGGGCGGGTAAGGCAAAACGAGCGGACAAGAGGGCGAGGAGGGGGCGGGGACCGAATATGTACCCCCCTCAAGGCTCCTCCCCGCCGGAAGCAGCTACCTGCTTGGGGTCTCCCTAGGTCAAGCCCAGGGACAAGACCTCCCACCCCTGTGCCTTCCTGTGGCACTAAGGCGGCCGCCCTCAAGGGGGCGGGCCGCTGCGCAACCCCCACCCCGGGCAGCCTTACATAGTGCCAATATCGGCAACCGTTATCATATCATACATCAGTACATAATCATAATAAAACACACGACACTGAATGTAAGTGGAGAAATATTGCTGCAGGTTTATTAGCATAATAAATATGCAAACACGGTGGGTTATCTTACGGGCGATCCCAGGGCAGGCCAGCCCCATGGCGCCTGCCCGTCTGATAAGCCTAGGGTCACCATGGCAGCGCCAATTGGTGACCACCAAATGTTGGGAGGGTCCACCCCTCCCATCCGTGAACCTCCAGTCCACATGCTTCACCACGCCCCCCCGTGATGGGTGGGCGGAGCATACATGGCAGCCCCCGGTTGCTCAGACCCACAACCGCCTGTCGGTAGCGGGGCGCCGTAGGTCTTCCAGTGGACACGCTAAAAGATCCCTGGGTATCCTGGCTTAGCACCACACGGTGCTGCTGCATGCTATACCCCTTGGTATGTGCAGACCCTGGATCGCCCTGTAACTCCTCCACAGCCTTGGGAGTGGCCACCGTCACTACCAGGGCCCCCCACCAAGGTAGACCTATTTCCTTACAACCTGCTGCAGCCAAAGCTTCCCCTAGGTCCAGTAGGAAAAGAACCGTGCCTAAACCAGGGAGGTGCACCCCATCTCCCTCCCGGCACCCTGTGGACTTGGCGTGTGTAAGACCATGCCTGATGAAGCCCAAAACCTCTTTGCTCTGCGCAACTGCGCATGGCTCCAGGTGGACCTTTTTACCTACAGCAACTGATACCGGGCTTCTCCCAGGTCCAGCCAAGACAATCTACGCCCAGCTGGACCGGCGGGCGGCCTGCCCCACAGGACAGGTGCCCTCATCCTTTCTAACTCCCCCGTGGATTTTGACTGAAATGACCGTAAACCTAAAACTAGGCGTTGGTCCAATGTAGCCTTAGAATGGTTGAAGAACAATCCCCTTGACAAGACACTCGTGCCTGACAGTGCCAATGCGGGAGGGGTAAGAGTTGACAAGCCCGCCTTACCTCCTCCTACACTCAGTTGGAGTATGTCCATCGCATTCCAAGAGTCTCCACCAAATGAGAAGCCTTGCCCTCCCAAACTTTTGCTAGTATACCAGGGAGAGACAGGGCTGAGTGACCACAGAGGAGGACCAACGTGTAAACTTCTTCACTATCTTGGATACTGGGTACGCCAATTGTTCTCCTGCTAATTGGTAGCCCAAAAGCATTACCCTGGGGTTTCCCTCAATCATGTGGACATATCGCCCCCGAGGAAGGCCACTTCCACAACCTGCATAGCTGCCAGCCCGTGCTGGAGGGCAGGATACGTTACCCGGTACCGATACTCGCGTCCATGGTACCTGTTTCGTCGAACTCAAGGACGGGCTACTAAGTGAGCAACCAGGCTCCGCCCACTCCTGCCTGGCAGAGCCCTTGCGGGAGGAGGTAAGGGTTGACAGGCCTACCTTCCTTCCTCTTTCACTCCGTTGGAGTACGCCCATCGTATTCCATCAGTCACCACCCAAAGTGAAGCCTTGCCCTCCCAAAATACTGCTATTATACCAGGGAGAGACAGGACAGAGTGACCACAGAGGAGAACCACGTGTAAAATGCTTCTCTATTTGAATACTGGGAAAGCCAAAATGTTCTCCTGCAGGTTGTAGCCCAAAGTGTTACCCTGGTGCTTCCCTTAATCATATGGACCATGGCCCAGTTGGAAGGCCACCTGCATAGCTGCCAGCCAGTGCTGGAGGGGGGAGAAGTTACCCGGTACTGATGCTCGCATCAAGGTACCTGTTTCGTCTAACTCAAGGGCGTGCTACTAAGTGAGCAACCAGGCTCCGCCCTAGAACCCCGAGGCCAAACCCAAGCCCCTCCAAGTTCTGCTGCCTCACCTGCCTGTTAACACGAATCCCAGGGCAGACCACCGGCCTATAATCCATGCTTGGCCATGCCGAGCTAAAATACCTCTGAACAGCCTGACAACAAGCTAACCACCAGCAATGAGTTCTGAATGTTTTTGACGCTGCCAAGAAACATGCCATAAAAGTAACAATTCAACCTTCTATGAAACAAACGTGCCCTTGTGGCGATCCGAGTAGTGCTCCCGCCAAGCCGGCAGCCCTACTCAGGCAACCCGCACCCTCTTGGCACTGACACACCCCCGCCCCAGCTGCCCTCGAGTGCCTGGTCGTGTGTAGCCACAACCTAGGTTTCATCACTGCGTCATACCGGGGTATGATGACCCATCTAACTCGACTGCTGAGTGCCTATTGCACCATCGCAAGTATGCCTTTGCCTGCTCAGAGTCTGGCTGAAAAGTTGGAAGGCATGGACCCCCCAGCCCAGGGTGAAGATGTACGCATTACAGTACCTGGTGCTATAGACGGTCCCTGACCCTGATGGGACAGAAAGCAAATCCCTTGCTCCTGTTGAGCACGAACCCAAAACCAATTGCTCACCATGGTTTAATACCTTCCTGCTGCTAATCATTCCTAGCTGAATGTTGACAAATCCATGTTCTGTAAAGGCACTACTTCGCAGCCTGCACCATTCTGCCAGTGCCGAAAAGACCTTTGGCATGCTGCCTGGCCTCATCAATCTTGCCCTGTTCTAGCAGCGCCCGCTTCAGCCGTGGAGCAAACAACTCGCCGGTACCCCCAAACTGGCCCTGATGCGAGACAAACCGGGCCAAGGCACAACAGTGGGTGTACTAACTAATAGCAGGTCTAACAGCGTCAACAGGCATCCTCAGCTTACAATAGGCGTGATGGAGTGAGGGTATCCAGTGAGAATCCAGATGACAACTTCCCATCTGACCGACCGTGGTGGGACCCACTCCTGTATATTCTAGTACACATGGTCCCAGTTCACCTGTCACTGCCTGATGCACGTGACCTAGGTACATGGTCCCCTAGCATGGCGGCATGCCATTGAGACCACCATCCAGTCCCCGATAAGTACCACTATCTGCCTATGCTACAATCTTGCCTGTTCCTTCCTGCCCAGATATACCACGCGATGGTTGCTCTCCTCCGTCACTTGGCCCGACCACACCTAGCAGAACAAACACAGCGAGAGGAAGCAGCCTGTGACCTACCCCAAGACTCTACGAAATCCTCCTACCAAATGACGTGGGAGCTCGCGGACCCCTATTGCTCCAGGAATTGGAGGGGGGGGAAGGGGCCGTCCTATCTAGAGATGTGTGTAGAGGAGGACCGCGGCCTAGAGTACCTATTGTAGGGTGCAACGATCGCCTGATGGTCTGGTACTAATAACCGTAGTAACAACTCAATCAGCACAGGGCTAGTTGCCCCCCCCCCCCGTCTTACAACCGTGCGTGACAAGCGGGGGGATTAAAGGAAGGCTAACCCCGGTCAAACACAAAGCACCACCACGTGGCTGTGCCCAAAAAACCACCAACCCGCATCAAACCGACCCGATGGAAAGACAACCAGCGCCTAAAGCTCTACCCCCGCGGATGACCCTGCACATATATGAAACGCACACCCCCACGCATCGTCTGAGATAGGCCGCAAGATGACAGAAAACATCAACACCATATCTATTGTCGCTTTGACCGCCGACTGCGAGGAGACACGCATGCGGCATCCCGGAGGACACCACACCTCAAATCGTTCCAAGACCGCGAAACATAGCCAGACAGGAGCATGTTGCACCCGCTCCCCATGATCAATATAAGGGAAATCGGGAACACAAATTAATGACTAGTGTAGCCAACCGAGTCGGTAGCTGTGCTGAACACCCAAGGCCTCCCCCAGGGCAAAGCCGGCCAAACCCCGGAAGCGTGCTTTGCAGGCCGAGGCAACTTGTGCGTGCTTGCACCCCGTGACCACACCCGAGTGATGCACCCGGTGTCCCCTCTTGTGTCGCTGCAACCATAAAACATCATGTAAACCTGTCCCTGGTGACACCCTGAGTACCTGCACCCGGGTCCCCCTGTGCTTGAGGAAGCTATTCTGTGCCTAGGTGACGCCCCTCTCGACTGGTGATTTGCTGTTTCTGTCATTGCATGCCGATATATGATCCAGCAAGACATCCCCGGCACGTCAGGGGTGTAGGCTTAGTCACTGGTGGTTAGTTGCCTAAGAAATCAGCAGCAACTGGGCTAGTGAATAAAGTTGCAACGTTAGCTTAGAGCGCTGACTGTAGCTTAAGATGCAGGCCCCTGCCTAATATTGCTGCCCATACCAACATGATACCCCTAGCCATACATATAGCAGCCGGGCCGTTATGCCACACCCCTTCCCCGGCTGCCTACCTAGTTTGTCTCAAGTGCAAACCTATTAAAGACAAGAGCCTTCAGAGTCCAGGGTCTATAGAAGGATTGCCTCATATGCTGTGGCAACAGGCGAATTTCCCCCCAAACAGTGAGCCACCCAAGAGAAAACTACAGCACCGCCCAGCAGCACTACACTCCTAGATAAGTTGGCAAATACTCCATTATCTTTAGCTTAATAAGGCGGTGCAAATATAAATTGAAGCACGCATAATGTGGGACCCTATTCACGTACTAGCCCTTAAACCCTAGCTTAGGCCCTGCCACCCGTGAGCTGTGCAAAACCACCGATCGATCCCCGTACCGGCTGGCCGTAACAACCGTATCACTAAGAAGGGATGGCAACGGAGCGCATTATATAATCGCGGTTGTTCCCTAATGCCCTATCCATTCTCCAATCTCCAGCTGGACTCGTTCTCTTCCCGAGCGAAGGTCAGCAGTGTCACCCTGACCTATAATAAGAGATACAAAGAAAGCCAGTGACACGATGTGGACGTGCTGGCTCAGACCCAACCTACACCAGAGGAGCACAGGAGCCTTGCCCAGGTCTGATGCTTCTGATGTTGGTGTCTGAAGACATCACCATGCCTCCCGCTACGGTCTGGCCAGCTCCCCACTCCGAAAACGCCGGCTGACTTCACCGGATCGTGCTACCCCATCTCGGCGTGTACTACAAGACACCAAACATTCCTGCTTTATCATCAGCACTCAGACGCTAAACCGACGGTGGAGCCAACATTAACCCCGACCGTGCCCCATGCCTGCCGCACCCGCCTATGGGAGCGGCCTCCTAATGCCGGAAGATCTTAATTGCATACTCCCCCCTCATACTAGAGCGGATTCATTCCAGCGTGGCCCCATGACCGTATCAATGCCTGAAAAACAAAACTAAATGCCATTGCAGCGGCCCCCCCCCCTGTATGGGAGCGTCATCAGTATGCCTACAATCTATATCGCGCCTGACCCAATGGGGACTGAATATCATACCCCAGCGGCGAGACTTCCGTGACGTGCGTTAAACCATTGGAGTAATTCGTTATCTGAACGAAGTTGCAAGAGAAATCAGACTCAACGAATGAAGTATGCCTCCATTACAAAAGATTCGCTGTACTCTACCTCCTGCGGCACACAAGCGCCGATCGCACCCACACATCATGGCCACTAAATGCAAGCATCAAAAGCTGTTTGTTCCGACACCCACTCTTTGTCTGCATATAGTCACCATCCGTTCTCACACAACATGGTTGCCGATGATTTACTTGTGCCCAGAACTCTGCCATGCTTTGTAGAGCTAGCCTCCCGAAACTCTAGCGTGCGGCCTAGAGATAATAATTTGCCTTCCCTGCAACCAAGCACCACTGTAGCCGCTGGCACCGGCCCCAACTCCCGCCGCACAATTCACCTGGCTCACCCATCCCGGGCAAGAACCACGCCGTCTGACCCACCAGCAAGACGCGACGCTCCGATTCCGGCACCCGGGGCAGAGGAGGGAGTAGCGCCCCCTTGCCAGTTCCATACCCATACAAGAAACCAAGCGGGGCGCGGTTAACCCGCTCTATCTTTGTGAGGGTCATTCACCTAGGGGAACCGAATGAGGGCCAAAAACCATGGGAACGATGACATGCCTTACAAAGGAACCTGGAGGGGGGTCGCAGCCAGCGCGCTACCAGTGGACATGAATTCCAATCTACATCATGTGATCCGCGTTTGGCCAGTGATATACGATTTCTTACAGTACGCGCTTCGCTACTCGAGCATGCGCGACCCAAACCCTCGGTTTTGGTGAGCATCCAACTCACCCTTCCCCCTCAGGCCCAGCATGGTTCGGAAGGAGTGAGCCCGGGATCATATATGGCGCAAACCGCCAGAGGTTGGAGCGCTTACCTAGCTCCTTAGTACATTAGCCATTCAGTGCGGGGAGGACGAGAAATGCCACCTCCCATCCCTTGGAGATAGGCCCCTATCGCGATTCGCGCCCTTCTTCGCACAAAAAGGAGGGGGCAGGGGCCGGAGAGGCATGCCCCGAAATAAGTTGGTGCGGAGGCTGCCCCCCCGTAAGGTATTGAGAGTGGGGGGGGGGGGAGAATACACACGCACCTTATCCGCCGGTCATCTAGGCACGGTGCGGTAATTGATATGCGGCATGCACGTGCTCTCGGATCGCTGTAAGCACTCACTACCATCTATGTCACAAACCCAGGCACGGGGAGGCCCACGGTGCATCATGTCGCCACAGCGCCTCTATGCCCACCGCTGCACTCCAAAATCTCGACGAGCGGTCGCGAAACCGGGGGCACCGGAGCACCTTAAAACAACCAGCGCACCCCGCACCCCCTTTCGCCCAACCTCCCCACAGCCACCCATCGACTGCGTCGGTATCGTCACTGCAATCGGAGGCGCGAGCCCCGGACTCTCCATAACAGAATTAGCAGTACACAGCTACGTATTTGAACCCCAAATCTTTGGCATTTACAGGGGTCGAACCAGAGACATTGGCTTGTATAGCGCGACTCGACTCGAAGGTGTTGGAGCGCCATACATAGTATTGCATTTACAGTGGCTACGGCATTGGCCTAATACATTAACGTGCTCGGCATAATTGGTTCATAAAGAGATCTACCGGAGACAATCAACGGGAATGAAACGTGTGACCTTGAGAGTAAGGGTCACAGACCTTAACCAATAGGCCACAGTGACTCCGATTTTAGAGCGTCCCTAAAAATGAGCCAAGATCACACACCGAGCAGCCACTCTTAGCGACTATGATCGAACCAGGCTCCCCTGCTACCCGGTCCGCCTTCTTCGCCCTCAGCCAGGTCCAGCCCGCGAAAACGGCCCTCGCCGCTGCCCACAATACTGACCGCCTCAATAAACTAATGCTGCCCAACGGAACTACCGCGCGGCCTCAGGGCCTTAAACCAAAATTAAAACTCACATCCACCTGGCCGAGCTGCATGTCCCGCGGGGTGCCATACCAGCAGCGTCACCCTCCAACCTCTCCATACAGGCCTCTGCCCCAAGCGGTGGCCAGGTGGTAGTCAAACTCGCAGCAAAACAGAGGGGGGCGGGTGTGATGAGGGCTCACCCACATTAATCCCCCCAAACACTCCAAACCCGAGCGGAGGTTACGCTCCAAACCCGTAACCTCCGGGGCAACCTCCTAATTAAATTACAAAGTGTATTACTTCGCAACCCGCGACACGCCAGAATCAGCCCCTCAACCTCGACATCCGGCGCGCCCGACCAAGGCTAGCCGTTGGGGGAGTAAGGTCGAACGGGCGCCTAATTAAGACTGCTAGCCGCGCGCGCGGGCCGCAAACTTTACATGAGGTAGCCCCATTTCATAGTATTCCTCAAGGCAAACATTCGACAATAAAGCGGGTCCATAACCCAAAATCCAAGATAAGCATGGCAAAAGCCTGGAGATGCCGAGAACTGAACCCGGAGCCCCATGCATGCACAGCATATGCTCTTCCTGAGCTCAGTCCCCAACCGACTCTCACTCTCGTCCCTACCAACACTCACCGGGAACCGGGATCATGAAAAACCCGACGCAAGACCAGGAGGAGCGAACGGCACCAAGGCAAAACGAGCGGACAAGAGGGCGAGGAGGGGGCGGGGACCGAATATGTACCCCCCTCAAGGCTCCTCCCCGCCGGAAGCAGCTACCTGCTTGGGGTCTCCCTAGGTCAAGCCCAGGGACAAGACCTCCCACCCCTGTGCCTTCCTGTGGCACTAAGGCGGCCGCCCTCAAGGGGGCGGGCCGCTGCGCAACCCCCACCCCGGGCAGCCTTACATTTCTTCCACCACCAGACCCTCCGCCCTTCACCTCCTTGCGGTTCATTTTAATCCTTGCTTTCTCCCGTCGTTACTGTTTTATCGTCACTCTATTCCTCCTTCTTTCCCCCTTCTATGTCTATCTCTCACGGTTCTAATTCAGTCTGATGATGAAAAATAAGTCCAGGTTCCCTGGAATGAATGCCAGTGAGTTCAAACACCGGCTCAAATTAAGCACTGCCTAAATACTTCACCGCCGCATTGTCTGGATAGGTTGCCATTATAAATGCCCTCTTAGAATACTGCTTGAAACGCGATTGTCACGCGTTTCTTGGTATGTGGCTGTGCCTTACGCATACACATGCATGAACGCGTCATACAGAAGACGGAAAAAAGTGAGTGAGTGAATGCTCCAAAAAACGATCTGACTGAGTAAAGAAGCGCAGCTATTAGTAGGCGCGCATATCACTTGCGCCCACTGGGCCAGCGAATGCCCTTGTCGCTCATAGACAGGGCCGTAAACAACTGGCCAAAATATTCGACCGAAAGCGTTGCGGAATTCCCCAAAATACCTTTGAATATTTTCAGAATAGTTTGGTATACAGTTCTGTCAATTCCACCAGTTCTACCATTTATGTGCCTCTACGGGAGCATCATAACCTCGTCCTGTGCGCTAGCAAATATGATGTCCTGTCAGTAACCCCCCCCCCCCCTTAATAACACTTCACAGCTGTGATTTATTTTTAATTGCATCAGTATAACTGTAATAGTAGCAGCAATCTTTATGCGCAGGGATAACCATGGCTTTAATTGGGATGGGAATACTGGGGAGGGGCGTGGCCGATGTAATTAAGGGTGTGGCTTACGAACCCATAAACTGAAAATCTAGTCTTAGCAAGTGAAATTTTGCTTCTTGCTGTCATTGCATCCATCTATATATGTTTACAAAAGTAACGTTACACCTTGAAGAAGCTGGGACTATTGGCTTTGTCAATGGTTGTTACTTGCATATGATAAAGAAGCAACTATGGCTTTGTTGTATATATTGAAAATGCTTCCGTTCTGAACTGATGAGGCTGTGAAAGAACTATAACGAGTCTCTGAAGTTACCTCAAGGCAGTGAAGGGAGGTACTGCTGCAGAGGGAAGACCCCCCTCCCACGAATAGAGAGCCCGATATGGACCCGTCTAAACACCTGGTTTTTAGAACACCTGCTTTTTAGAACTACCGGTGCTGAGCCCCGGCAGGACCCGTCCCACTTAAAGCCCTGAGTTAACTAATGGTACCAAGTCCCTGTCAGTCTCTGACGTCCAAAGCCTCGCTCTCACACCAGGCAGTGTAGGCGAGATATTTTTGAATAGTTTGCTCAGCGCTGGAAGTGTACATTTCTTTATCAGCATGAATCTCGTTGAACTCTCTTCCCGTATCTTCAGATCCAGCACCCGTGTGACGTCTTTGTTTTTAGCCCTTCACGTGATCTCTGTCGCAATCATACACAGCTGTGTCTCGAGTGTGTGTGGACAGCTTTATGCACTCTGGGCTGCTCGAGGATCCCCTTGGTACCCGCCTCTGTGTTTCCCAGACTATTTTTGTTTGTTTTGTTTATAAACGGTTCCAAACAACTGGCGCATGCGCAGAGGGGGAGCAAGCAAGGGAAGGAGTGGACACAGGAGGGAGCCGGAGAGAGAGAAGAAAGGAGCATGGGAGTTATGTCACGTTGGCTGATTATGCGGCACTAAAGTTGCCCTAAATTTAAAGTGCATCTTAGTAGTTTAAGGAAGCAGTAGGGGTAAGGAGCAACAAGGGGGAGGAGAGAAGGAATTGGAGAGAGGGAACAGGAGATCCCGATGTAATATGTCAGCAGTTTGCATAGAAAGTGCTTATGCCACATGTAGATAGGGCCAAAGCGCTGCATCTGAAGGGAAGGGGTAAACAGAAGTGACGAGGGGAGGATGTCACTTTATGTAATGTGCTTATTCCGTTTAAGACATCTTTAAAGCGCTGCAACGCAACTGAAGCTGGAATGACAGGGCATGGGGAGAGGGAATACTCTAGGGAATTGGATTGAGGGAAAGAGGGAACATGATGCTACGTCACACTGCTTGCTTGGCTGGTGTTTAACCCTAAGCTGCTCCAGAGCATCTAGAGGGACACGAGGTGAAAGGAGGGGACCCTAGAGAAAGGAAGGCAAGGACGGAGCATTATGCCTTGTTATACTGCTTCCTGGTAAGTGCAGCTTTTATGCAAACCCTATGCGGCTTCGCGGCTCAGACCAGAACAGGGGAAGAAAGGCAGGGACATTAAATACAGGAAAGTGGACATGAGTTACAGAAATATCTCGGAAACAGGAACTGTAACCCACGGAGTTGTTTTTACAAGACTACAGGATGGGTGAAAGGCGGAGTCAGCTGTGTCCGTGAACTGGAAATTCCACACGGATGTTGGCAAATATATGGCTTCAAAGCACTACAGTCAGAAGAGGTAACATAGTAGCACCTCTGCATGGACGAGGAGAGGGGGAAGAACGTGCACCGCCACAGGTTTGGGGGTGCACACTCTGCCAACGACCCCCCTCTTTCCCCCCAACACACTCACCCGGAGTGTCCTGCGCTCCCCTGCCTGCAGTCATTGATTCTCCTGGCGATTTATTAAAGAGCGTTTAGCCGCGAATAATAAATTCCAATCACTCGAGAGGATTAATCGTGCACTGGCTAATAACGGATTCAGCTGCCAATAGTGTAAAGTGTTTCTTTCAGGGATTAAAGCTCCATCTTCTGGTACTTTAAGCGCTATATCGGGTGCTTCTCATCAATCAAACGTAGTCTTCCTGAACGTAGGCTGTTCACAAACACAGCACAGCCGCTGGGATTTCAGGGTCAGGGGGCTCTGTCGCCTCTGGAGGCGGACCACTGTCCTCCCACTCCCAAGGACGGATGTAGGAGTTACGGGGTCTAGTTTGGTGAGGAGGACGAGAAACATCACAGAGGTATAAAAGGCTCGGGCCAAGATCACACAGTGCGTCGCGGGGTTTCACTGGCTAACGCCATTTTCTAATTCAGAGCCTGTGCTACATCTTTGCAACTCTCTCCCTCCCTAATCTAAACCTGAAAGAAAGCATCCCCATCACTGCCGTGTCAACGTTTGTTGTGTCTTCACTGCGAACAGCCGCGCTCTGCCTTGTGCTCTCCTTATGTGCAGCCCCTGCTGTTTAAAACGCCAGGTGATGCGAGTTCTAAGGCGCTCGCCGCTCTGACTGTGTGTGCATTCCAGTAAGATTTTTTATGGAATAATAGGATATACTATTAATTGTAAAAACGCAACAATTTTTATATTATATTTTTGGAAAGATCTGTAGCCCAAACATTATAACACAATAAAGCTGGATTTGTATGTAAATCTTGCATATTCTTCGAACGTAGCGCCTAATGCTGGTATTTTAAGTGCACCCGCCTTGGTAGTTAATAAAACTGGGACAGAGAGTTACCAGGTAGTTTGTGTTCTATACCCCTATTTGGACAGAAACAGGCAAATTCAAAGTTCATGGGTCCACAGGCCACCCCGCTTTCTTTCTCTTTACAATGCACTATGCAACTATGTCACTATGGGTCCTTTGTAACTTCTTCTCCACTCCTCTGTGTTTATGTTACATCAGCCTCCCCTGTTTGAAACTCTGCAACCACTTACCCTCCTCCAGGCGGAAGTGTCTGCTAGTACATGATCGATCGCCTGATATTAAGCAGGGACTGGGCTTGTCTCCCAAAAGACGCAATAGTTCAGGCAAATGCGGGCTTAATCTGTTAGACTCCAAGGAAATGGGATTAAAGGGGCAGGACGTTGAGAGCCGACTCCTTCTCCTCAAGCTGCAGGCTCTCTCCAAGGCCGCACTTTTCCTCTCAGTGTGGTTTTCCCGTTCCCACTCCCTTGCAGATGAGTCTAGCTCTCCAGAGGGTCTCTAGTTAAAAGAAAAAATAGAAGCCTGCTCTAGGCCAAATATGGTGGCCGCCTAGGGCGCCACTTGCAGGCGGCGCAGGAGGCCCTTGCCAGCAGGCAGCGCGCTTCTAATCTTTTGGACGGCAAAATATAATTTCTAGATTGGGAGAAATCCTTGCACCTTGTGTGTTCTCCCAGCGCTCTTCCTTTAGACGGTCAGGCCGTTCCACACCCCGTGGCCCTATGTCATGCCCAACACTTTTAGAAAGCCCTGAACCTTTAGACAACAGAGAGTTGCGTTATATTTTGGGTCACAAGTTGTAATGTTAAATGTGAAACTACAAGTCCCAGAATGCAATGGTCTGTTGGCTTAAAACGCACAACCTTCCGAAAGAGTCACATGACATTGGGCCACTCAGGGCAAGCTTTAGCGCTACTGGCCCCCGGTGCAATATTTATTTATGGCGCCCCATGACCGCCTCCTCGGATTCCTTCACTACCACCGGGCAAAGGTGCCCCTCATCTCTCCATTCATAAGTTATTGCTAAACACTGCGCCCCCCTCAAAAAGGCCAACACCTCTCCACAGGTCAGCGCCCAGTGCGACCGCACCAGTCGAACTGCCCTCAGGCTGGACCTGGGGCCACCTAGAGGAATTGCTAATGGTGCCTGCCAATTGCGTCCCCGCAAGACTACTCAAGAGCGCTTCAGTCTCTTGAGACCGCAGGCCGCATGGAGGCCTGCTCCCTCTCACACAGTGCCCTGCCACCAATGTGCTTGGATCCACGTATGACCCAAGGCCACCCTGAGACGTTTTAAGGCATGGGCAAAGAGGGCTTTGCCCCAGGGTCCCAGCCTTTCAGGGGGCCCCCCTGATAGCACAAGCTCTGTTCTGCAGAGAGCGAGAGTCTCATGCAACATCCATAAAAAACATTCTTTGCGATCTAAACAGGACCTCACATATGAGAAATGGGAGGGTCATCAAAGATCATTTGCAGTCATATTAATGAGTTGCTGCTGTGTTACAATGTTAAAAACACACATCGCTATCCCTGAATATTAGATGTAAACACATTTAGAATTTGGATGAGTGCGTCTGTGCACTGTCAGTGACCTGGCCAAAGAGAGCATGAAAGAGCTGAAATAGGATCATACACTCAAAGCAGTTCTAAGCAGGGGCTCCCAAAATACGTTTGAGCAGGGCCCCCCAAAATCCTTAAGATGTCCCTGAGGCCACCCAGCGTATCATAGCTGTTGTCGGTAAGCTTCTTCTTACAAGAGACTGCACTGGTCTCTTGTTAAGCCTACGGTGCAACGCCATGTCACATTCAAGACCTTGTCTTTTATATGGCACAGCAATGAATTCTGGGTATTGTGGTTTTGATTCTGTCAAATTGAACCAGTGGGACTAACACAGCTGTAAACAATGCAAAAAGAAAAAAAGAAAAAAAAGTCCAAGACTGGAAGTGGCGTGTTCCATTGGCATGGAAACATCCACCATACTTCCTGACGAAGGAGGGGCTGTTCGGGAAAGAGCCAGGCTTGGCGTGTCTAGTCAGCCATGTTTTACAAGAACAGGCTGGTAGGGAAGAGAGAGGAGGCATGCTGGAACCTGCACACCCATACATATAATTGAAAATGTGAAAAACCAAGTTCCGGCATGATTAGTGGTGTAGGCTAACGAATCATGACGACTGGCTGAAACTCATCCTCATAACATTGGGACAGTTGACAGCTGTGCAGGGCAGTTTACCAACCTTCAATAGCCATGAACCCCGGGGCAGTGAGATAATGGGCACATGCCACATTGGCAGGAAGGTATGGCCTCAAGAACTGGCATGCGTTGCGAGCGTGAGGTAGATAGGGGTCAGTGAGGTAAGTGTAAAAGAAAAGAGCGTGGAACAGAGGTGGGGCCTGAAGAGGTAAAGCCATCAAAATAAGGTGGAGCTTGGCAGACAGCAAGGGTGGCAGTGGTAATATAGACTGGGCTGGGGAGAAAGCAAAGAAAAATAGTTTTCAAGCTGTCTCATTGACTTGGCCACCAAGGGACATCATACCATAGGTTTAGGTCAACTGGTTAAATATTGGGCTTCAAATCTCATTGAAGTGCTTGGCAAAAGTGGAATATCTGACATTTGTGCTCCACGTTCATGTGTGACGAAATGTAACACGACAACAGAGTTTCCGGCATAGCAAAAGTCTGTTAGTAGCCTCCTACCACAAGGAGTATTTAAGTATCAGAAAGTGTATGACAACATTTGGTGCCAAACTGCACCTCATCCATGGATCAAAAAGTGTTCTGTATGGTGACTTCTGAGGTAATTTGTTTTCGATCGCAGGAGCATTGTCACTCTTGGGCATTTCTGGTTGGATTTTTGGGGTAACCGTTCTTACCCGCCATGTTTATTTTATTTAATGCGTTTTTATATAGCGCAAACTTTACCCGAAGATGTCAGCGCGCTTTACAAAAGGACCAGTTACATTACATAAAAGATACACGCAGGGAAGCTCTAAATTCACATAATAATGGTAGTAAGTACAAAAGTCTACTACAGATGCTAGTGAATAGAGTTACATATATAAAAGTTGCAAATTCACTCAAGATTACATTTTAATGAAAGTTGAAGGGGTTAGGGTTGGACAAATATAAATACATATTTACACAGCATGACCTTCTCGCCATGTTACGCGCACTGTATGCACACCTGAAAGAAAAAGAAAATGAGGTGCAGCAAAATACGAACTCATGATACTGAACAGCAGCGCACAGTGCGACAAAGAAAATCAGGCCCGTCTGTCCAAAAAGGCAGCGAGTTGAACGTTTTACTATTCTAGCCAGTCATATGCTGCAAGATCGCCCAAAGGTAGGGAGCAGCCGCAAAGCAACGTGTCAGCACTTTCTAAATAAACAACGCTTGTAAGGAAACATATCAAGATTTGGGAAACGGCCAACAGAGAGAGCAATTAGATCTGAGGAGTGAGAATCAGGAGCAGAGAAAGGAATTAAAATATACGTAGTAGCAGAACTAGGATTCAGGGCGCTATAGGATCAAATAAAACTAAGGGGCATATCTACAAGGCGGCAATATAAAATTATCGCCGCTTTTGCAGCGGTTTTTGGCCAAAAAGCGGCTATAATTTTATCGCTATATCAGCAAGGTCAAGCTATCGCGTGAAACCTTGCCTTAGCGCCTGAATTCCTAATGCCCATCTTTGCATCTCTAATGAGATGCAAAGTGGGCGTTCCTCCCCAGGATAACAGGAGAAATGTCGCTAAGCAACATTTCTCCTATTATCAAGCCTCACGCAAAGCAGCATAGCGACAAGAAAAGTAGCGATAACCTCTGTTATCGCTACTTTCCTTACGCCTGCTTTGAAACTGACTTAGCCATGATATCCTATGGAAGGTGGATATCATGGCTAAGTATGTGAGGCCCTATCAGCAAGCTATCGCCAAACTTCGTGGGAGTATCGCTGAGTTTCCAGCGATAATCTCACGTTTGGCAGTTAGCACTAGGATTTTTATCGCTTTTGAGATAAGCGTTGCTAATAGCACGCTATCTCAGCGATAAAAATCCACGCTAGCCGGCGCTAATTATCCTAGCGCTAAGTGCGCTTTGCGCTAATTATCGCCTGTTGTTGCTGATATGCCCCCCAGTGTGGCACAGGAGAACCTGGAGCTTGAAGCAAACTGATGGGGGCCTCCCTGCAGAATATAAAGAGGGGCCCCTGACGTTCCCATATAACACAAGCCTTTCTAAACCCTCCCCCTGACTCTTCCCCTCCACCTCCCTTTCACGCACCCAAAGCCTCCTCCTACTGCTATGAGCTCCAAATTAAACAAACAAAAAGCATGCTAAATCCTTCCCTTCTATCCCTCCACTATCCTTTTCAATCCAAATAACAGACTAACTTGTCCACCACTCAAATTAATTTCATATTTCACTGTACTATTTCACCCTTAATCCTTTATGGCTACTGCTGTATAAGCACTTCAACACCTCATCAGGGGTAGCAAGCGCTAAATAAATACACACCTTTTAACCTTTTAACCTCTTCTACCCCTTTGCTATCCTTCACAATCCAAATAACTGAGTAACCTATCCACCACTCAAAATACTTTCGTATTTCACTATACTAATTCACCACTAATCCTTTATGGGTTCCATAGTAGCGTGCTACCCGCTGAAAAAGCACTTCGACGCCTCATCGAAAAAGCACTGTATAAATGCAATCATACAATTACAATATATGTATTCATTGGTCCCGGACTGAATGGGGGGGCCCGAAGAGTTAGGGTCAACCCTGTGCCGCAGGGACCTGCATTACGTCCCTGAGGAGAACCAGAAATATGAACAATAATAGGAGAAGCAGAGACAAGAATAAAGAGTGAGTGAAGCAGAGCCAGATACCAGGCAGTAGAGCCAGGAAAGACCGCTTCAGGGAGCATCAGACCCCGCTGGTGGAACAAGGGTGCCCGGGGACCCCTGGCAAAAAAGGAAAACGCGCCCTGTGCCCGGTTTGGGTGCCGTAAGACAACACAGGACCCTGGCACCACTACACCTGGTGCACTAAGCATAGCTACATCCACGCCAAAGCCGGAACAAGGCGAGAGACCTAGGATCAGAGCTAAGGACGGAGGGAGAGCTGGGAGTAGACAGAAGAAAAAAGAGAGAGCCTGGAAGAGGCGCAGGCAAGGCCTGCCTCGCTTCTCCTGTGCTAGACGATGCCAAAAATACTGTGACGTGGCATGCAGGTTCGGGGGCAGTTGCTTGGTTACAAAATTGTCGCTAAAGGCGGAAATAAGCGCATTTCAAACGATTCTTTTTCCACTAACCAAACCTCCGCAGAGCACAAAAAAGAGAAAAAAAGAGGAAGAAAAGGAAAACACGGCAAGACCAAAAATAAAAAATAAAAATGAGAGGAGGGAATATGAGAGCAGCGAGCAGTGAGGCCCGGGTTCACGAACAGAGGATGGAGGCAATATGTTAACACAGCCTGGAAGGCCTGCTACTATTTTGAGCCAGATTTGGCCCAGTAACTCGCAATGCCTTCCATGTCTGTTTCCATGGTAACTGGCGGGTTCTGCCGTGTCTGGGGATACTTTAGCTGCAGCAGTCTTTTTGCTGGCGTCGATACTCCCACAATGCATCCTCATAGAGCACGTGGCTGGCAGCCAATAGGAAGAGGACCTCGTGATGCGTCCTGCACATCCTCGCCTGTTCATCGACTTTCTCCTTCTGCTTGGAGTGTGGGAAATATATTGAACACTGTTTAATTGGGTAATCTCGTATTAAAAAGCGTGGATATAACAAAGTGAGACCTCGTATAAAACGAATTTATTATTACTAGCATTAAAAGAGGAGGGTACATTTTTTAAATAACTTTTAGTAACGGAACATGGGGGTCGGGAGCACAGGGCCAGTTTCTGAAATAATGAGGTTAGATTTGTTTTTAGATTTTGGCTGCACAGCGCTTGTGCTATGCTTGCAAAATCTCTGGTATTCAAAAAAAAAATCTTGGAAGGGGCATAGAACACCCCCATTACTTACCGATACTCACCATTTGTTAGAATCAATGTTGCTCTAAGTTCCATGCTTCTGATTGGTCAGCACGTCGTCTGTTTTCACTTTGTACATCTTCCTGCTTTGCCTGTCCATGCTGTGGAGCATGGCCCAAGTACAGCTTCCGGTCACTGGCCAGTAGCCAGTGTCTTTCAACTGGCTACGCACTTCGGAAGGTACTTTAAAAAATGTTTTCAGTATCTAGCACTCCATACAGAGTTTATCTGCAGGACGTCTCTTCTCCTCCCTGGCGCTCTTCCCACATGTTCCTAGCACCCTCCCTAAACAATGAATTTAAATTGTATCAGCTGCTGCATGTTCGACTACAAATGCATGGCTAGCTCATATTATCGGATTAGTAAATGAAATCAGCCCATAAAACAGCGCAGATTATTTTTCATGTAATGTGTTCAGAGCGAAAGCGTTCCAAGCAATAGTCCAACCCTCAGCAAATAACCAATTATAAACAGAGACTCTCTGGCGATGCCCATAATTACTAAACCTAAAGCGTGGTGTACAAAACAGCAGAAAATAATGCAATCTTTCCGATATTAGGGGCAATGGATATTATCTACTTTGTGGCGCTATTCATCGCTAGAGTATTACTGAACCTCTCATCAACGTTGTCCGGACTCTGACTTATCTACTCTTATAAGCTGCAGGTCTCGAACTGCCGATTAGTAGGCCCGTGGCACATTCTGGCTAAAGCCTAATTCTAAGTAAATGCCATAGTTGCCTGTTTGAGAGTAAGTGCCATTGTAAGTATAAGTGAGTAAGAGTCGGTGTGAATGACTGAGAGTAAGAGTGCATGCAAGAGAGTGAGAATGAATGAGTGAGTGTGAGTGAGAATGCATGTGAGTGAGTTAATTTAAGAGAGTGATTGAGAATGTGGTGTTATGCTTGCGCGTCTGCCATTGCTCCCATCATTCTGAAGGTATTTCTTAGCTTATAGAAGCACCATTGATAGAATGCTGGCACTGACGTCAGTTCTTAGCATGACAGTCACCTGGGGCAAACTACTGGAGCTGACACATTAGATCTACTTCTTGCCATAAGAGAGGACAGCCATGCCACATGGGAGGTGGGCAACCATGACAAAATGCAGACCCTGGCATACTAGAGGTAATTGTTGACATAAGGGGTTTAAGGACTCCACTAATGGCATAATTCTGACATTGACAAACGAACATTTTTTGACCAGCTGGGTCGCCCACGGCATGCTGGGGGACTTATGAGAAAATGCTGGCACAGAGGAGGCCCTTTTTGCATATGTGGGGGCACTGTGAAAAAAAAATGGGGTAAAGTCCTGTTGATCATCAGGTTTCATTTGGTTGGCCCACCATCAAAGGGCTTGGATATTTAACCAGTTCAGAGCCTTGGTTTTTTATTCACATCTATGTGACATTTGTCTGTGTAGTGTTTCTATATTAATCATGCTGCTAAAATGAAACCTCCAACTATGTAAATTATTGTGATGTCATCAAAGTGACGTCATGTGACATCACTTCCTAGATAAGTTCGGGGTCAACGGACAAATTAAGCAACTTCCTGTAATGTTGTTATGGTCAAAGGGTGTGTGACATCATTTGTGCTACCCCAGGCATTTTGCTGAATCGACAATCATGTATAAAACTCAGAGTATGGCAATTAAAGATGTTCACAATAGCAAAGTGGCCGCTGGCTTTACCCTCAGCAACCCTCTTTCAGTCAACCTGGCCCTGGTGGAAATTAAGGCCAGCATATCCAATGTTAATTCCGCCAGCAGCCTTTCTGTCTGGGGCTGTCATTGACATGACGGGTGTCAAAGGCAGAAAAAAGTGACTAACCTCCATGGGTTGTAAGAAATCTCCAAGCACATCAAGAACATGTGTTATAGCATGTTGTGGATATGAACCCCACATTAAGGCCCATCTCAGGGACCTTCGAGGGGGTGACAGTTCTGCCATGCCACCATTGCATAGGGTGCCCGGTGCCACACATTTGTTCCTCCCCTGAGCAGCTCTCACCATGCATGGGGCAAAACTTCCTGCTGCAGTGGATTGGACAGACTGGCAGATGCCAGTATGGCGAGGCAAGCCCTGGCCACAATGGCAGGCTGGCAAAATAAAAATCGAGACTTTTGCACAGCAGAGGTTACACACTGATCACAATCGAGGATGCTGAGGCAGCTGCGCTAGATCTCTGAGTAGACAATCCCATAAACTCAGCAGCAAAATCATGCCTTTGGGTACACAACCCTACAGGTTTAGGCAGCAGTTACATAACTGTGTGTGCTTCGACAGCAGAGCTGTATCTCAGGTTACACCATCCCTTAGATTTAGACCGCAGATCTATAACTCTGATACATAATTTTACGGGTTTAGACAGCAGAGCTATATCTCAGCGTAAACAATCCCATAGACTTGGGCTGCAAAACATCCCTCTGAGAACACGGTGCCATGACCAGACATCAGAGCTATAACCTAAGTTGCACGACCATATTTATTTAGACAGCACCGCCACGTTCTGTCCTTAAAACAGCATCTCTTGAACTATATGGTTAGCATTTGGTATTTTCTAATAGTTCTAATTTTTCTTTGAAATGAACGCTTGACCGAAATACATTCTAGTAAATATATCTGTATCCGAACAGGCACGACTCATTTTTCTTAAATTATACTACACATCCCAGGATGCAGCTCTGTAAGACCGGAAAGCAATGACTGGCATGCCTCTGGTCGATAGATCGGGGTGTCTGAGCTATAAGCAACCTTGTCTGCGCGGCACGAGGGGGCCACCTTGTGACCACAAGCGGCACTGCCGCACTGATGGGAATAAAGTAGAAGGCAGCAGATACCGCGGCGTTCGAGCGAGGAAAGACAGTGAGATCAGAGGAGCAGAGGCCGCGCTGACTGCGGACTGGGGGGGGGGGGGGGGGGGGGGGGTGATACAGAGGGGCAGAGCCGAGCATTCAAGCTGTGTGCGGCATTCATAGAATACCCCCATGTGCTGGATTACAGCTCCCCTCGGTGCGCAGTCTGCGAGGCGTAGATGTGTGTGTGCCGTTATAACGCACAGAGAGAGACACACACAATGACTGTCAGACACGTACGTAGAGATAACCAGGTAGTTACCACGAGAGAGACGGGTAGCTAAACATGAATAGATAGAATGCTAAACCTGCTTGTGGACGACGAGGTTTGTAAATAAACAGACAAGGAAACAGCGACGTGCACATGTATGGATAGACACACGCGGACAGATAAAGGATACACATAGACATGTTTAGATATTTAGATGATTGACAGCCAGACTTAGTAACTGACAGACTTGTAGACCAGCAGTTGGACATCCAAGCAGTTCCCGAGGGCCCTCGGCCAGGCTGACAGACACAAGGATGCTGTCAGCTGTACAGACATACACAAAGACTGAGAGGGGCATAGCACGTCAGCACATAGGCGGACGGGGACGCCGAGATAGAGCCGGAAAGAGAGGTCAGCATAAAACAGGGCTTTAAGTGGACTGAGCCCTGCCCGTGCTCAGCACCAGCAATTCTAAAAATCAAGTGCTGAGACGGGTCCCTGTCAGGCTCTCCATTTTTGCCCTCACCCTCAGGTGAAAAATAAACCTTACCTCTGCAGCAGTTCCACCTTTCACTGCCTTTGATGTAACTTCAAAGAGACTCGTCTTAGTTCTTTCACAGTCTCATCATTTCAGAACAGAAGCATTTTCAATATTCCAAACAGGGAAGCCATAGTTGTTGCTTATTTATCTTATGCAACTAACAACCATTGGCAAAGCCAATAGACCTGGCTTGTTGTAGGTGTAATTTTACTTGTTATATTATATGTCTACTGTGATCTTCCACCGCTGCCGCTGAGCTAATTCGCTTCTTGCCCGCATACTTGCACATAAAATTTTAACCACAGGAACCTTTGTTCCTCACTTTTAATCGTTGGCCAGAGTGTCTTGTTGTGTGTGCTTGTGGGGACTAACGTGTGAGGCGCTTCTGCTGTCACCTGCGTTGGGTTGCCATGACGCCCCCTAACACTCGCTCCTAATTCGCGAGTGAAGTCGGAGGGTCTCTTCCGCTTGTGGCCACGCCCCCTTAACTCGACCGGCCGCTACTTTAACAACCGGATGCAAGCGCGCAGCGGTCTACTGTGATCTTCCACCGCTGCCGCTGAGCTAATTCGCTTCTTGCCCGCATACTTGCACATAATATTTTAACCATAGGAACCTTTGTTCTTCACTTTTAATCGTTGGCCAGAGTGTTTTGTTGTGTGTGCTTGTGGGGACTAACGTGTGAGGCGCTTCTGCTGTCACCTGCGTTGGGTTGCCATGACGCCCCCTAACACTCGCTCCTAATTCGCGAGTGAAGTAGGAGGGTCTCTTCCGCTTGTGGCCACGCCACCTTAACTCGACCGGCCGCTACTTTAATAACCGGATGCAAGCGCGCAGCGGGCGCGCCAGAGGCAAGCCCGTCTGCGTCCGTCCGCGCCCCAGAGCGCCCAGCGGCCAGTAATAATGTCCCTGAGGAGCGGAATAGCAGTTCACGCCACAAATACTCTGCTAGTGAACTGTACCAGCTATGGGGTAAGGAATGCTCTTGTATACCCCTTGACTTGTCAATTAGACCTTTGCCTAAATGCACAGGTTGTGATTTTACATTTAGCTGTATCAGAGGCAAGACTCAACATGAATCCTGCACAACAAAAGCCTCACTGGGGTTAGAAAGCTCCACTTTTAAATTTTGGAGTATTAATTGCAGGTCCCTCCCTAAAAATAAGGAACATATATTTGATCTTTTAAGCACTACTCACCTGGATGCACTATTCCTTACAGAAACTTGGCTCCACTCTAGTTCCTGTGCGGATGTGGCCAGTGCCCTTCCGCCTGGCTATGTAATATTGAGAAGAGACCGAAGCTCTGGGAAAGGTGGTGGGATTGCAATCATATTTAAAGACATCTACACATGCCGGTTAGAAGCTCTGCCATTCCCCGACTGTGAAGCTGGGCTGTTTAAATTAGCACTCTCACCTCACCTGACTCTATCGGGTATTCTTCATTATCGTCCCTAAGACAAACCCACCCACTGGCTCTCCTCATTCTCAGAGCTGATAGCTCCTTATGTTTTGAAGGCCGCAAATTTTATTATCATAGGAGATCTTAATCTTCATTTAAAAGACACTCATAACAACTTGAGCAAGACGTTCCTTGCTGATTGTGAGGCAATGAATCTAGTTTTATGTAATCAAGGACCTACCCATCAGGCTGGACACTTGCTGGACCCTGTTCTATCCAATATTTTGCTTGATTGTAGTATCCCGCCCCTCCCCCTTATTTGGTCAGACCACTTTGCCGTTCAATTCAGCTTTACTTCAGACAGTGTTGTTACACCAACCCTGCCCCTTAATGCGGTTAGGTTCAGAGCATGGTCTAAACTGAATATGGACAAGTTCAATGCTGAGTTGATATCTACATGCCCTGATACTTCTCTTCCCGTGTCTTCTCTGAACTTGGAAGTGTCACAGTGGCTGTCATCTACGATCGAGCACCATCTTCCTTTATGCACCAGGCGTCCCCTTGTGCACATGCCCCCTGCTCCTTGGTTCACGCAGGACCTTAAAATAATGAAGGCTAAGTGTAAACACCTGGAAAGGTGTTGGAGGAAAACCTACTCAGTAGATAGCAAATTAACTTATAGGTTAGCTCTAAAACACTATCACCTAGCCTGTAGGAAAACGAAAGGGATCTTTATCTCTGACTCCATTTCTAAGGCCAGCAATCGCCCTAAGGCCCTTTTCTCTATGATAAATAAGCTGGCAGGGGCTGACACTTCCCCTGCCCCTCCGACACTTGAGGAATCCCAATGCAATGAGATCGCTGACTTCTTCACCACCAAAGTTGAAACTATCCACAATTCCCTGGCAGCTAGTTTGCCACTGCCTAGAAAAGAGTCTTCTCCCACTATCCATGGTGAGATCCCTTCTCCCAAGGAAGTGATCTCTGACTGGCCTCTATTGGATCGAGAGTCTTTTCGCCTTTGCCTCTCTAGGGTGAAATATGCCTCCTACCATTCTTGGCCAGCTCGCACCTGCTCCCCTCCTTGTGGTTCAAGAATTGCTTAATGCTTCTCTTCGGGAGTCCACAGTTCCCGTAGAATGGAAGAGGGCTATGGTGATCCCTCTCCTGAAAAAACCTGGGGCGGATCCTAAAATGTTTGCTAACTTTCGGCCTATTTCCCTGCTACCCATGTTCTCAAAAATCTTGGAGAAACATGTTAACACTCATCTGACTGCCCATGTGGAGGCAACAGGCTATCTCCATTCTTCTCAGTCAGGCTTCCGCACTCACTTCTCTACAGAAACTGCCCTATTGGGGGTTACAGAGACTCTACGTGCTCGTTTGGATCAAGGCGAAACCATGGCGCTGATCCTGCTTGATTTGAGCGCCGCCTTTGATACGGTGTCCCATTCTATTCTTCTCACCGCATTAAAAAATGCTGGGGTGGCTGGGTCTGCTTTGACCTGGCTAGCCTCATTCTTGTGTCAGCGCTCATTTCAAGTCTGCTCATCAAGTTGCTCCTCCTCTATTCGCGCATCTGCTTATGGGGTTCCCCAGGGATCCACGTTAAGCCCTATGCTTTTTAACATCTACGTGCGACCCTTGGCCTCGATTGTGGAGGAAGCGGGACTATCCCTCTATTCTTACGCGGACGACACGCAGATTATTTTTTCCCTATCCTCAAACAAGGAGTGCTCCTTTTCAACATTACAGGAGGGACTTGGTCGCGTGGCAGAATGGATGCAGATGAATCTACTAAAACTCAACGGCGATAAAACCGAGGTAGTCATATTGGGCAAGGATAAACATCTCTGGGGCCCGAACCACTGGCCCTTGGTAATGGGCCCACTACCCCAACCTGTTACGCATGTACGCAATCTGGGCTTCCTGCTGGACGATTCTCTATCTATGCGTCAAAAAGCAGTCAGCATTTCAGCCACCTGTTTTACCATCTTAAGGTGGCTTCGAAAAATCCTCTGGCTGCTTCCCGTTTCAACCAGACGTACTGTGGTCCAAGCACTTGACACATCCCGCCTTGACTATGGTAATGTACTTTATCTGGTAATGTACTTTATCTGGGTTGTAGCCAAGAGGTACAAAAGAAACTCCAGTTGGTGCAAAATTCTGCCGCCCGGCTCCTTTGCAAGGTCCGTAAAAGATCTTCCATCTCTCCCGGTCTTCGGGACTTACATTGGCTGCGTATGGAGAGCCGTATTAAATTCAAGGCTCTCTGCTTTATGTTTAAAATCAAACAAGGCCTGGCACCTTTGTACTTGCGTTCACTTGTCCATCCCTATGCCCCTTCCCGATCCCTTAGATCAGCGTCTCAGGGTAACTATGTGATCCCCAGATTTAGACTGGTTAGAATGGGCGGTCGCTCCTTCTCTCACCTTGCTCCTAAGCTATGGAATTCTCTCCCTGTCTCTTTAAAATTGCAATCCACCTTTACACAGTTCCGTAGGGGCCTGAAAACTTGGCTCTTCTCTAAACAGCTATCTCAGTTTGGCCTTTTCCATCTTTGGCGCCGGGAGACCCCATGGTGGGTAGCTGTGCGCCTTATAAATTTATTTACAATACAATACAATATCTGCATGCAGTGACAGAAGCAGCAAATTACCAGCTCGGTGGTACAATCAATCAATCAATCAATCAATATGCTAAGCACAGATTTTTAGCTTACTTTTTAAGCCACGCCCTAATTACATCAGACACGCCCCTTTAAGAGACCCCCTAGTTTGTTCATCCCACTTAAAGACCTTGCATAAAAACATACAAGGGTAGACATAAGAAAAGATATAGCGCCAGGCGATGCACCTATGTACTGATTGAGAAAGTGGCAGAGAGAAGGGCAGTAAGATAGGTACAATGACAACACCTAGAGGAACCGCTGGGCAGATGGACACACCTGTAGAAAGGTGATTTGTATTTATTAAGGTGCGCCCCCAGAGAGCAGCATTGCTACCTTCTTCATAGCAGTAAACAAGATACTCATGGCAGTACTGTTAACTAAGGTATGTGTCATACAATATACTCAAAGCACCACTGTTACCAATAGTATGTCTCATACAGAATACTCATAGCAGCATTATTACTTACAGTATATCTTGTGCAGACCACTCATAGCAGCAGTTACCCACAGTATTTCTCATACACTATACTCACAGCAGCAGTTACCTACAGTATGTCTCATACAGTATACTCAAAGCAGCCCTGCTACCCACACTATGTCTCATACTGTATACTCAAGGCAGCACTGTTACCCACATTACATCTCATACAGTATACTCATGGCAACACTGTTACCCACAATATATCTCATACAGTATACTCACAGTAGCAGTTACCCACAGTATGTCTTGTATACAGTATACATTTTAAACAGCACTGTTACCCACAGTATGCCTCATACAGTAAACTCATAGCAGCACTGTTACCCACAATATATCTCATAGAGTATACTCATAGTAGCAGTTACCCACAGTATGTCTCGTATACATTTTAAACAGCACTGTTACCCACAGTATGCCTCATACAGTAAACTCATAGCAGCACTGTTACCCACAATATATCTCATAGAGTATACTCATAGTAGCAGTTACCCACAGTATGTCTCGTATACATTTTAAACAGCACTGTTGCCCACAGAATGTCTCATATAGTATACTTGTTATCCCGGTATGTCTCTTACAGTATACTTTTTGCAGCATCGTTACCAATGGTATACCCCATACAGTATACTCATTGCAGCAGTTACCCACAGTATGTCTTGTACAGTATACTCATAGCAGCACTGTTACCCATAGTACACTCATAGCAGTGGTTACTCACAGTATGTTTTGTATGCAGTATACTCAAAGCAGAACTGCTACCCACAGTATGTCTCATTCAGTATACTCATACCAGCACTATTACTCATAGTATATCCCATACAGTATATGCAAAGCAGCAGTTACCCACAGTATGTCTCATATAGAGTATACGTAAAACAACACTGTTGCCCACAGTATGTCTCATACAGTATACTTGTTACCCACAGTACGTTTCCTGCAGTATACTCAAAGCATCACTGTTAACCACAGAGTATCTCATAGAGTATACTCATAGCAGCACTGTTACCCATGGGATGTCTCATAAAGTATACTCATAGCAGCGGTTACCCACAATATTTCTTAAATACAATATACTCAAAGCATCAGTGTTACTCACAGTATGTCTCATACACTACACTAAAGCCAGCACTGTTACCCACAATGCGTTGCATGCAGTATACTCATAGCAGCACTGTTACCCACTGTTCATCTCATACAGTATACTCATAGCAGCACTGTTACCCACTGTACGTCGCATACAGTATACTCATAGCAGCGGTTATCCACAGTATGTCCCATACAGTATACGCAAAGCAGATGTTTCCAACAATATGGCTCATAAGGTATGCTCAAAGCAGCACTGTTACCTATAGTATGTCTCATACACAAAAGTCATAGCAGCACTGTTACCCACACTACGTCACATACAGTATACTCATAGCAGCACTGTTACCCACAGTATGTTTCATACAGTATTCTCATAGCAGCACTGTTACCCACAGTATGTCTCATACAGTATACTCATAGCATCACTGTTACCCACATTATGTCTCATACAGTATACACATAGCATCCCTGTTACCCACATACAGTATACTTATAGCAGCACTGTTGCCCTGATGTCCCACAAATATACTCATAGCAGCAGTTACCCGCAGTATGTCTCATACAGTATACTCATAGCAGCACTGTTACCCACAGTATGTCTCATACAGTATACGCATAGCATCCCTGTTACCCACAGTATGTTTCATACAGTATACTCATAGCAGCAGTTACCCACAGTATGTCTCATACAGTATACTCATAGCAGCAGTTACCCACAGTATGTCTCATACAGTATACTCATAGCATCCCTGTTACCCACAGTATGTCTAATACAGTATCCTCATAGCAGCAGTTACCCACAGTATGTCTCATACAGTATACTCATAGCAACAGTTACCCACAGTATGTCTCATACAGTATACTCATAGCATCCCTGTTACCCACAGTATGTCTCATACAGTATACTCAAAGCAGCAGTTACCCACCAGATGTCTCATACAGTACACTCATAGCAGGACTGTTACCCACAGTATGTCTCATACAGTATACTCATAGCAGCAGTTACCCACAGTATGTCTCATACAGTATACTCATAGCAGCAGTTACCCACGGTATGTCTCATACAGTATACTCATAGCAGCACTGTTACCCACAGTATGTCTCATACAGTATACTCATAGCAGCAGTTACCCACAGTATGTCTCATACAGTATACTCATAACAGCAGTTACCCACAGTATGTCTCATACAGTACACTCATAGCAGGACTGTTACCCACAGTATGTCTCATACAGTATACTCATAGCAGCAGTTACCCACGGTATGTCTCATACAGTATACTCATAGCAGCACTGTTACCCACATTATGGCACATATAATCAGAGGACCTTTGTAACATGATGTGTCCCATACACCAGAATCTCTGTACTGCTCTCATTCCCATGATACATCGCCTGAAAAGGACAGTGTCGGAATTGTTGAATACGATAAGCACTATACATGAGATTCTCGGGGGAGTACTCATGATTTGTCCAGTATACAAACACTTCACAGCAGAGTTATGACATGTGATATTTCCTATCCCCAGAAGGCTCACAGTGCGACTGATGCTATAATATGTACTATATACCAGTTTCACAGAGCAGTATTTTTAATGGGATATGTCCCATGCACAGGATTCTCGGAGCTACATTGTTACACTTGCAGTAAACCAGTAAGTACTTCAGAAATCTAGGTACAATACCTGATATGATGCATCCTATATGGAGCATTTTCACACACAATATGTCGCATGTTCACATTCTCTGAGCAGAATTGTTACGCACAATATGTGACACACACAGGATTCTAAGATCTGCCTTTCTTACGCAGAATATGTTCTATGCATATGATGCTCAGAACATTGTTTTTACATGAAATATTGCATACACAGGATTCTCAGAGCATTACTGTTACGCACAATATGTCCATACACTGGATACCCAAAACATAATTGTTAAATATCAAGCGTCAAACCGAAGATGCTCAAAGAGGCAATGACACCCACAATATGCCCAATACGCAGAATACTCACAGCAGTACTTTTGCACATACTGTGCCCTCCACAGAGAACTCTCAGAGAATTATCAATCCCCATATAGGTAACATTGATTCTCAAGCAGCTCTGACACTCAGAATATGTCCTGTATACAAGATACTCAGGGCCGCGACATTTTCATATACAATATGTGCCATACACTCATTCCCCAAACAGGATTGTTATATGCAATATGTCCCATACACTGTATTATCGGGATAGCATTAATATCTTCAATATGTACTATACACAGGATCTTCGGGCAGCATTTTTACATACAATATGGCCCATACACAAGGTGCTTAAATTGACTGTCCAATGAAGGAGGACACCACACATCTGAAAACTCAAACTGACATCATCAAACAAAGCAACATTCTAGAATGCCTATTGGTGATTTTTAGTGATTCAGATCTGGGTGAGTATAGACGTTTTTTTCCTCTACATTGAATGACCTCCTTAAAGCAGCATTACCAAACATGATGTGCCAGCCACAGTATTCTCGACAACATTCATATGCAAAATATACCCATTACAACCCACTTTCAGACCAACATGTTCAACACATCATCTTCCATATCCAGGAATCTAAACGCAGCACCACTCTCCATGATGTGTCCAATTAATAGCATCCTCCGAGCATCAGTGATACAGATGATGTGCCCCATACAAAGAATACATAAAATAACGTGTATTTCTAAAGCGCACGTTCACCCGTGGGCATCTTGGCACTGAATAACAGATGTTTATTGTTAACCAACTCAATGGTACTCCTACTACTCACTTAGAAGTGTGGCTCAATGATTAGAGCGGCAGACCCTGATGCAGAGGTCTAGCCCGGGACCAGGGTTCAATTCCCCGCCTCGGCGGGTCTTGGGCTCAAAAAATTCCACGGACCTGATAATTCTCGCCTCGGTGCCATTCCAATCATGGAGTCCCACTCTGCAACTCTGGGCAATAGCTTGCTTAATCTCCACAACGGCCCCCACAACGCTAAGGATGCCTGGCCTCCACCTTGGGGGTGCCCAGGAGTGGACGCCTCACAGGGAAAGCCAGGATGGGTTCCACAGCGGTATTCGTACAAGCGCCTTGAGACCCTTGCGGGTGAGTAGTGCGCTATACAAGTATCAATTTACATTTACTACTTAACACTAAGATCATCATTGTTACACACATCATCTCAGTTGCCTAGGATACTCAGAGCAGCACTAATAATCATGGTAAGTCCAATAAGCAGCACTAGTACCAATGATCTGTCCAGGACACAGGATACTCTGAGCAACATTGTTACACACATTATCTACCATACCCGCGATACTAAGAGCACCACCAATACCAATGGCATGTCCAATACGCAGAGTATTCAGAGTAGTAGAGCATTTTCTCCTGTATTGATCATCCCAAGAGCAGCACTCATTAACGCGATATGACCATCCGATGACATGTCCCATACACAGAATATTCAGAGCAATATTGTTACACTCATTTCTCCCACACCCACTATGCTCAGAACAGCTCTAATACCCATGCAATGTCGAACAAGATACTCAGAGAAGCGCTGATCCGATGTAGTGTGCCATACGCAGAGTACTCATAGCGGCACCGTTACACACATTATCTCCCATACCCGGGATACCCAGAGCAACACTAATACCCATGAGATGCAGTTTTCACAGAAATCTCAATGTAGTTCTAATACCCATGACACTTTCAATTAAAAGGATGCTCAAAGCAGCAGCCAGCATCATTACATACAAAATGCTTCTTACTCACATTCTCGGGGCAGCATGTAACAACACCCAATTGTTAAACCTGAAAAGTCCCAACGCAGGTTATATAGAACAGCAGCTAGGAATGGTATGTTCCAAACACAGACTCTTCAGAACAGATATGTCCCAAACTCTGGATTCTCAGGACTGTATAGATATGTTCAGTGCACTGGGTGCTCATGGCGGCATTGTAACATGTGAAATGTCCCACACGCAAGCTGCTCAAATCGGCAGTGCTGTCACAATATAGCATGAACCCGGTACACTCATATCAGCACCGCTGTCACAATGTATCATATACCCGGTACACTCAAACCAGCACTGCTGTCACCATATGGAATATACCCTGAACACTCAAAGAAGTCCTGCTGTCAAAATATGTCATATACCCAGTACACTCAAAGTAGTACTGCTGTCAAAATATGTCAAATACCCGGTACACTTAAAGCAGCACTGCCATCATCATATGAATATGTCCTTTCCACCACCAGGCAGACCTATTATAGCAGGCATAACATCTATCTGTTCTAAAATAGGTGAATATATAGATTACCATTTTCAGCCATTTATGAGAAGTCTTCCTTCTTATATCCAAGATACAAACGGCATACTACTCAAACTGGACAATATTCCTTGGTACGAAGACTTTGTCCTCACTACTTTTGATGCCGTAAGTCTGTATACATCTATTCGACATGAGGATGGTGTAGAGCAGAGGTCTTCAAACTTTTGTAGGTTGAGCCCCCCCAACTGAATTTTTTGAAATGTCGGGCCCCCCCACCGCCTGACAGAAATTTCTGGAATCTTGTACACTACATAATTGACTGCCACCCGCATATCCCGGGCCATATCTGGAAAATAATGTTCAACACAATGGGAGTTTAGTGAACTGTAGATTTGTGAGTGGGTGTAGTTAATGACAGGCTTATTACACAGCTCAAAACAAACAAAATGTTCCAAGATAAAATGTGTGCAAATTGTTTTTACTAGGATGCTTTGTTTTACACATGACAGATTGATAATAACACCACCAACATTAATGTGACGGGTGTGCCTGTTTTCACCACAGAGACGGTCAATCTGTGGATGGATTTTTGCTACTGCCAACGGTGAGTGTAAAAATTCAGGACAAAGGGTCAAAATTCAGGACACAAATTCAGGACAGAAGGTCAAAATTCAGGACAAAACTTCGGGACAATAGGTACGTTTTACAGACACATCAGAGGAGGTCACGCCATAGTATATAAGTAAGCCCAGCCAAATCCAAACATATTCAACCATTTGCAAACCTATCCATCACGTATCCTTCCATCTATCATTTCACTCAACCATTCCTTCATCCATCCTTTCACTCCTCCATCATCCATCCATCCACCCTTTCACCCTATCCATCTGTACACTCATCCATTCACTCTTCTACCCATCCATTCACTCATCCATCCAGCCATTTACCCTTTCAGCCAACCAGCCATCCTTTCACTTACTCATCCATCCACCCAGTCACTCATCCTTCCACCCATCCACCCTTTCAGTCATCCATCCATCCTCCCTTTCCCTCTCCATCGACCCTTTCACTTAGCCATCCTTCCTTCCATCCATCCATCCACCCACCCATCCCTCTACTCATCCACTCATTAATCCATCCATTGACCCTATCACTCATCCATCCTTTCTCTCATCCATCTATCCTTTCACTCCTTCACTCATCTATTCATCCTTTTGTCCATCTACCCTCCCTTTCACTTACTCATCCATCCTTACATCCACCCTTTCACTCATCCTTCCATCCATTCACCCTTGCACTTATCAATTCATCAATCCATCCAATATTTCACTCACCCATCCACCCACTCACTCATCATCCACCTTTTCACTCATCCATCCTTTCATTCATCCATCCTTTCACTCATCCATCCTTTCACTCATCCATCCTTTCACTCATCCATCCACCCTTTTACCCATCCAGCTACCCTTTTACCCATCCAGCTACACTTCCACCCATACATTCAGCTATTTTACCTTTTCTCTCATCCATCCTTCCACTCACTCACTCATCAATCCATCCATCCTCTCTCATTCTCCATCTATTCAATCTTTCATTCATCCATTCACCCTTTCACTAATTCATCCAGCCATCCACCCATCCCTTCACTTACTCACTCGCCCACCTTTTCATATTAATTTTGAGCTGAGCCTTTTTGAGAAGAGGCCCATCAAGAACTTCACCCTCGCTGCAGGAGCCATTCCAGGACTTGGACAGTATCCACCAGGGTGGGCATGCAGTTTTCAAGTATTCCAGGGAGGGGTAGGGCTCCTCACCCCCTCCTGGACAAGACAACGAGAAGACAGGCTCTCTTTCCAAAATGTTAGTTTTGCCATCCCCCACTGTGATGTACAGTACTTAAAGGAGATACTTCAAGATAACTGATTGTCCTCCATACTTTGTTTAATCAGTGTGGGTGCGATTGTGCCATTTCTTTATTTTATTCCAATTATAGACTGCAAACCGAGGTTTGCTTACAATTTAGTGACAGTAATTAAGCTCTGTGATGAGAACCACGTGCTGCCTTGGGGTAATCAGGTCCGGTTCTAGGATGTTTGGGGCCCTGGGCAGAAAGGGAATGTGTGAGGCCCCTCTAAATTGCAGAGACGCATTCAGGGCTGTTTGCATCTGAATAGATGCCCCTGCGCCTGAAGCTGCAGCCCCTCCCTCTCAGTCACCTTCAAGCACCTCTTAACAGCTCATCAAGGGCTGAAGGTGTGAGGGTTGCCATCCCGCTGTTTTCAAAACCTCCGTTACGGCCGAATATCAACCATCAGGTTTACGTGTGGAGTGCGCGCCCCCCCTGGAATGGTGGCGCGCCCCCCCCTGGGGGGCGCGCCCCACAGATTGAAGAACACTGGTGTAGAGGATGTACTTAGAGCATTAGCTACAAAACCAGCACATTATCTGGAATCCAATCAAATTATAATGGACATGCTATGCTATTGTCAAACCAATAACTTTTCCTCCTTCAATACTGGATATTTATTTATTTATTTTTATTTATTTATTTATTTATTTATTTATGTTAGGAGTTTTATAAAGCACTAGCTGGACCCAAGGGTATCAGAGCGCTTCCCAGCAGGTAACAGGTAATACAGAGATTATAGTAGAACATAAGGATTCGCGACGGATATAGTTCGAACATAGGAGTGATTGAGCAGAAGGAAACAAGGAGGGTGCAGGTCACACAAGACGAGAATCCAATACGTTTTCTTGATCAGAGTCAGTGTCACAGGGCACAGAGTTAAAGTTAGATGGAGTGCCGGCTAAGGTACTTCCTTGGATCCTATTGGTTCGCTAGTGAGTGGTCGAGGAAGAGGACTTTGAGCTGGTTTTTGAATTTTGAAAACGAGGGGATCGTTCTAATGTGGGGGGGGGGATGGAGTTCCAGATTTTGGGCGCGTTTCCAGCAAACGACCTGGCCGCAGTTTTTTGCTTGCGTGTTTTCGTCGGGATGAGTAGCAGAGTGTTGGAGCTCCTGAGGTTCCTAGACTGGCCGGCCCTTTTGAGTTTGGAGGCCAGGTATTCCGGTTTGCCTGTATAAAGGGCTTTGTGCGTGAGGCAGGCTGTTCTGAAGCTGGCTCGCATTTCAATTGGGAGCCATTTTAGTTCTCTGAGTGCGGGCGAGATGCAGTCAAATTTCTTAGTTCCGTTGACCATTCTGGCTTCTGCATTAAAGGTTGGTTTGAGGGGGGCGAGGTGGGATTTTGCTGTACCAGTCAGGGCTGCAATCAGAGCCTACAAATCCAAGGCAGTGCGATGGGAGCAAAATGTGCACCCCCATGTGCATGCATCTTTATGGGTGAAATAGAGAAATATTGGTTGTGGGATGAACAATTCTCTGAATATACATCACACATCATATACTGGGGTTGTTACATAGACAACATTTTATGCATATGGCAAGGATCCCAGAAAACCTTGAAAAATGTCTTACAAGAACCCAACACAAATAGATGGAGCATCCAGACCACATCACTTTTTCAACATGTGAAATTGATTTCTTGGATCTTACTATATATGCCCAAGATGGAGGCCTACACACAAAACTATTTTGCAAACCCACAGCAGCAAATTCAATTCTAAAGGCAGACAGTTTCCATCCACCTAAAACAAACAAAATTATTCTGAGAGGAGGATTCCAAAGAATGAGGAGAAACAGTAGTGACACGAGAACCTATCGAGATAAAACAAAAAACGTGATCAGTCGACTAGTACAACGTGGTACAAAGTGGTAAAAACAAAGCATTAACAGCTGGGATAAAAAGAAGAGACAAACAGGTAACAATGTAGGGGCTGATTTGTTCAAAGTGAAACCGGAAAACCTGGATTAATCGTAGCTTCCCCTTAACCAAATTGTGTGCTATTAGGCAAAAGTTTTATTTTACTTAGCCTCCTTTTTCTTCACGCTTGCATGTGAAAGCACCTTCAAATCATGAGTCCATCGGTATAAAAGTCTATTGTTTTTGATTTAATAAGCTATAATGTTGCTCTATCTGTAACAATGTGGGCTATATATAGGGTTCCGTTGACAACTGTCGTTTCTCTTAGTTCACTAATGGCACTGTCGCCAAAGGAGGGTGCCAGAGCAGGAATGGTTCCAAGTTTATGTTTAAAAACTATGACTTTTAATAAGTACTTCTCAGTGTAGTGCTATGATATGACGTAATAATGGCAGAGCTTACACATGTTCAAGAAATACACTTTCTTTGAATTTTAAAGAGAATTTATCATATTTTACGTGATGTTTGCTTTATGATTTACATGGCAAACATTTTCAGGCATCGGCTTGTGCACGAGCTCTAAAAGCCGAGCCAGACCATTGCCTTGGCTGGGCTCGCCCTGTTAATTTGTTGGCTCGCCCACCTCTACTCGATAGTCACAGCAGCACGACTCGCAGTGTGTCCTGTACCAGGCGCGCAACACCCATTGGACTCACAGGGCTTCAGCCCCCCCCCCCCCCGTCGTGTGTGGCGGCCCGGGATGAGACAGCTTCCCGGGCACACACACAGCCGCACCCGAGCACTTCACAGGTCTTTAAAAGACCATTTGCATGTTAATGAGGCCTTGCTGTTGTTTCACCCCTTCTAAGAGCCCCTGCAGCTCCACTCTGCCTATTGCTTAAAGGTTCAGCCCCCCCCCGAAATGTTTTCTTAGCCCCCCCCCCCCAAAATGTGGCTCTAGTTGCGCCTCTGTCCTATACACAGTACACTGAGAGCAGCACTGTTATTCAACAGACCCCTTCACCCCTCATTCTCAAGGCCGTTTCTTATGGACAGACATTTGTAATGCATGACTCATCCCCTACCGTATCCGCAAAGTAGTAAGTTACAGAGCAGCATTGTTAAATTGATGTGTTCCATACACAACAAGCATTGGCATAGCCAATAGATCTCGTCTTTGGGACCTTATAAGTGTTTAGCCACGCAACAGTTGCATAACTAAATACTTATAAGGTCCCAAAAGCGAGACCTATTGGCTATGCGATCAAACGTCAAAGTGGCCGCGAAAGTGAAAGTAACTGCAGTAAAGCACGGCGCGCGCGCCCGCGCACGTGCACTGTAGCTCTAGGCTGGCCTGGTAGCACTTTTTGGAGCCCTCTCAAAAAGTCTCGCCAGACCAGCGCATGCGCTTGGACAGGCGAGACCTAAAAAGGTGACAGCAGAAATGCCGCTCACGATGGCTTCAAAACCGGCCACCAGATGGCACGAGCCAAAATGCGAAAAACAGGCCTTGCCCTGTCTTGAGCACTCCCTGTAAAGCGTGCCAGGCAAACCTTGTAGGTTATTCAGACTTTGAAGAATTTACGTTCACGGGGTACGTATACTTGCATACAGTCGATCTGAACGCGGTTCGTTTGCACGTTCAGTTGGTATGTGTGCCTGACGTGGCGCGGCCCTCCACGTCACATTATTATTCAACGCGGATGGACGCCTATCGGCTCGCGGTCATGTTACGTCATCAAAAGCAGGGCGCATTCACGCGATTTTACAGTTTTTGCAGATTGCTTGTGTTTTCTGTTGTACTATACACAGCATAGACTGCGGAAGTTTCATTCATTATTATAGGGAGACACAGATTCCCCTTTCGAACATTAAATACTCCTGGTAAAACGGCGAGGGCAGTGGGTGCACAAACTCAGTGAAACGCAAGCGTAAGGACGGAAAAGAAGACTCTGCATATAGTTGTACAATAAAAGAGTCCCGAATTATGTAATAATTGCCAACACATGTACAATGCGCAAATTTTCTGTAAACAATCCCGCAAAAGGAAATTTCGAATTTTTCCCCCAAAAAGTCTAGAGTATTTTTAAACATAGAACACACTTCAGGGGAAAAAAAGGTGGAAAGCTTCTTCAAACAATGGCAGGGCACTCATATTTAGGAGATGTCAAAAATCCTGCAAAAAAAGGTGCGCACACATTTGCTGAAAATATGTATATATTTCTGTAAAAATGACTGGAAAAAAAGGAATGAATGAGCAAAATATTTTAATGGTATCCGCTAAAAATTAGCATAATACTTTAAAGATATGTACCTATTAAAACAAGCAAATATAAGGGGACACCATTATTTCATTTTCCAAGCTGTGATGCATATTACTCGTCTAAAATTGAACCGAGCCATGATAAAAGATGTAATGTGTAACTAGTGCAAGTCGCAGAGTTCGGTGAAAAATGTATTTTGTCGCGGGGAATTCTGTAATTATGAGAGCAGTATTTAAAAAAAAAAGAAAAAGGCTTGCACAATTCTATAAAAAGTGCAGAAGGCTATATTGAAACTGTTGCAGGTTTACATAAACTGCTGAAGAAAATACTGCGGATCTGTGTGAACGGAGGCATGCCAGAGCGCATTTCCTTTCTCCCTCGTGTCAGTGGAGGCCATTGGACACCCAGAGGCTCCTGGCACGTTCCCATCTGGAAAGAGCTGCCTGTGCCCGCGCGAGACAGGAAGCCACAGGGTATGAACCAATCGTAAACACCCAGAGGTTGGCCTAGGACAGACGATTAGTAGAAAATGTGTTGCGTGTTTGAAATTAAAGGCAGGGGCGTGGCTTTTCAGTAAGACTGGCATTAGAGGGGGCTAAAGGGGCAATGGAAATGGAGACAAATGCGAATTGGTAGGGGTCCTCAGTGAGAGAAAACACATTATTTGGTAAAATAATCAACATTATTTAAAACTTTCAAAACAGAGAGAAAAAGGTGTATGCTTTTTTGTCTGTGTGTAGGTATACAATTCGTTTGAAATCCGACAGGCACCTCACTCACTATACCCGACTGAAAGCACCTGTACCCAACTATTTAGCAATAAATACATTTATTAGGGGGGGGGGGGTGTAACACCCCAAACAGCACGCTGAAGCTACGCACCTGAGTAAAGGGGCCCGCCTTTTATTCCCATACCTATGTTGATGAAAATAATACATTTAAAGGGGAGTGGGCCACAAAGAATACAGGAGTCATTTGCTGCTAACCAACAGCGGATGAGACATACAGGCACATGTATCAAGGTTGGATTTTGCGAGTTCATAATTGCGATAATTAAGGAATATCAATTAGGGACTTGCAAAAGCCTATGCATGTAGGAATCGCTGTAAAAATAGCGAGTCCTACACATTCTTTATTTGCGACTCGCAAATTGCGAGTCGCAAATAAGGAATGGCTTCCCATTCATTCCTCTGGGCCTACAGGCCCATAGGATTGAATGAGAAAATGCATGCGCAATTTGCGAGTACCATTAGGACCTTGCAAATTGCGCATGCAATTCCAGGGTGTCAAAAGGACACCCTGTTGCACCCCTGAAATTGATCTGTGCACATATGTTGCGCACACACATGCGTGTGTGTGCGCAACATGAAACTTTGAAAAATGCATAAAAGTGCATTTTTCAAAGTTTTTGCAAATTACCATGAATTTCAGTTTCATGGTCATTTGCGCCCCCTATTAGCGAAGTCGCTAATGTTTTTACTTTAATGCATTGCATTTAAGGAATCTCAATTTGCAATTACTTAACTGTAATCGCAATTTAAGTAATCGCAATTTAGAGATTACTTAAATTGCGATTTTTGTATTTGGGATGATGCATCCCAAATGCAAAAAAAACGGTTGCACAGGGGCAGATTCTGAGAATCTGTCCGTTAGCGACCGTTTTTCTTTTGATGCTTGTGCCTGTAAATCCTGAAGCTTTCATATTTTCCCGGCGCCTCAGTGGCAGAGCGCGGAGCTGCAGGCCTCACCTCTGCTACTGCGTCACAGGGTGGCAAGCGCCCATGCCGTCTCCCACAAACATTCTACAAATCCCAAATTGGAGAATTGGGGGTGACTTGCTTCGTAACTGAAGTCTTCATATAAAATAATATTAAACAAGGGCATTTTTTAGCTAATTTGTGGAGGAGCTGCCCTGTGCAGTAGCTGGTATCTGATTGGCTAGTTTAACTTTAAACAGCAGTCACTTCTTTGAGCTTGATAAAAAAGCAACTGCATGCTTCATAGCACTACCATCTCCTTGTGGTTATTTTTTGTTTTTCCTAGCAGCACATTTACTTTCCTAACGTGTCCTAATTTGGAGGAAATTGATCAGCTGCGTTTGTCATGCAACGTGTGTGTTTGAGAAGATCGATGGTGTTTTTTGTACATGAGATGCCTCGGTTTCATGCAAGGACAAGCCTGACGTGTAAAGACTGTGTCCTGGTTGTGAAACATAAACCGCAGATGTGACCGTCTTTCCTCCGCCTTTTAAAGGCACGTGCCTGGCCTATGGTTGATCCCTCCATCTTTGCCATGCTTCTCAGAGACACCAGCCAGCCATGAGTGACTGTCATGTGCTAGAGGCCTCTGAGAGGCACCTGTGTGACCTTCAACTGACGCCACCCCTCATCTGTCATGCCTTTTATTTCTTACTACGTCAGCGCTACAAGGCATCTCCGGACACCAGCCCGACACGGGACTGACTCCACCCTAGCTCTAGCTGGAGTTTCAGAGACCCCGGAGTGACGTGTCACCGGCTGCACCTTCCTCTGCTTTCCTAGAATACTAGTTTGAAATCTGTAATTTACTCCACCGCCTTTCAACAGGGGCGGTGGGTGAGATTTTAAAGTGGTGGGGCGCAAACGAATTAGCATACAGCACCGTAGCGAGCGAGCGCAGCGAGCGAGCCCGAACCCCAAAAGGGGGGTTTGGGGGGATAACCCCCCCCAAGAAAATTTTGAAAAAAAAGAAGAAAAATCGTGCATTTTCAAGCAAATTTGAGAAAGCAGGAAGGTTAATAAAGCAATTGTGAAAGTGCAGTTATTACATTAATAGATGGCATAACATAGGTAGCTGCTTATTCAGTATTACCACAGAGCTTCATACATTCTGTCCTATTATGCTCAGGTGCTGAATTCAGACTATAAGACTCATGGAAATCTCAGCTCTAAGAGTAGAAGAAGTTGCACAGCAGTGTAATGGTTGCCAGGCTCGTTCCGCAGGAGCGTCAGGAACTTGAAGAAAAGTCCACAGTCTTCCCCTACGGCCTTCCGACTCTATTAGACTCTAGAGTAACGAATGGCACGCAAGGGGAAAACAGGGAAACAAAACAAGGAAAGGCGGGGGAAGAAAAACAGTCTTACAAACAACATACTGAATAAGACTCTAGAGTAACGAATGGCAAGCAAGGGGAAAACAGGGAAACAAAACAAGGAAAGGCGGGGGAAGAAAAACAGTCTTACAATATACTGAATATAAAAGAGGCAGCGCAATGCGCTGTTACCGTGATTCTGGTTGAGCTGAACTTTGTACACACACTTCACATAGGTCCACGCAAGTACCCCAAATATAAATGGTATAAAGCAGTGTTTCCCAAACTGTGGTCACATTCCCAGGGGGGTCCTCAGGCAGTAATTTTAAAAGCACAAAAAAGTTCCTTGTAGAATCAGCAGTTTTCCAGCAACAATAAAAGTGTCAAGATTACGTCGGTGATTAATGTACCTGCTGGAGAGAGATGAGAGTTGTGTCAAGTGGCAGCTTTGACTTATCTAATGTAGCACAGAGGGTTAATATGCCTACTGCAAAGAACGTGTACCATGCATTTTGAAAAACATTTTTTATGTGCCTAGGTTAGTGGGTTACTGCTTTAGTCACAGATTCTTTTGTTACTGTGCAGTTCATAAGTGACAACCGTAATCTAGCACAGTGACCTATAAACTGTCATCAAAGAGCTGCTTGCAAGCTGCATGATACAAGTTAGAAACATATGTTTGTTTCAAGTCTTTCATTATCCTAATCCTGCTAAAAAGGTTTATTTGGGTGGAAATACATTGTTATTGTTAAAGTCAATGCTAACCACTGTTATGTTCTGAATCCTGAGTTTGTGCTTCTCCAGACCAAGCACTCTTTAAAAATGCCTACCAGTATGAATAACATGTGAATCCTACACCCTGTAGTCGCATTTGCCTTATGTAACATTTTCTATACACTGATTTACACGTATGAATCATTGTCTCCATGGGGCAGATTTGCAAGAAAATTGACTGTGTGTCGCAAGCCATTTGGCTGCGCCGCACTGAGTCACTTTCGAAGCACAGGGATGCGACATATTTACAACAATATGTTGCATCTCTGTGCTTCCCCCTGTGCTGGCGCACAAACTGCTGCCATACGCCTGCACAGGCACATTTGCACCATGGCAAATGTTATCTTCGAAAAATGATCACAAAATGTGTTTAGGAGTTAGAAGCATAGGAGGGACTGTTGGCTTCAATTTCATTGGCAGTTTGAAATGGCGGATGACGACAAAGGCAGCAGCTCAGAAGCAATCACACTGATGAAATAACAGACTTACAGTCCTTCTTAACTAGCATTTGCAAAGCAATAGGTCTCGCATTTGCGAGAGTATAAGCTATTGGCATTGTAAATGACAATGCCTTTTATTTATCTGTTTTGATAATTAACACATAAAAGGCATTGTCATTTACAATGCCAATAACTCAAAGTCCTGTAAATGCGAGACCTATTGCATTTCAAAGAAACGGACGCCATTGTCCCGGGCTGCTTGGAAAGTGCGCGCTGAATGTTGCAGGAAAGCATATCGTGCCTGCAGTAGGTGAAATTCATTAAAGAAAATAGTGCTTACAGACTAAATAAGACATACCGTGTAACAACAGAAGTAAAAGGGCCAGTCCTCCTGAGGACACAATGAACTTTACTGTGTGCATCTGGGTTATTGTATTGGGGCAGGAGGAAAGAAGGACGCACACAATTCATATTAAAATAAAATATTAGCATGTAGTGCCCTTAATCAGCAATAACATCAAACATTCAAAGTTACTTGAGCGTGAGTCAAATTTCACCGGAACAATTACTCGGGCAAAGTCATCTTTTCTGTTTAAGTTTTGGACTAAGCAGTAACAACGCGACATTATGCTTTTTTTCTGATCTATTGTTCTGCAGTAAATTATGTGATCTGTCTGGAAAGAGCCTTGATTTCTTGGAACGCAAATCAGTAATGGCAATTAAATCAATGTCACATTTAGTCTAAATTGGTAATCCAAAATATACTCATATCCTACTGATAAACAGTAAGGATGTGATCATTAATTATGCCTGGTAGTTAGTTGTTGACTTACAGCTAGAAATAAACCCTCCATAAACACGGGGAGGGTATGTTTTTGTCTAAAAGGTACAATGTTGTATATTCTCACAATGTCAATAGTATCTCACAGCAGTGCGAAGTCATGCCACACTGTTAATGTCACATATATATAGCTCCTCTCTAGCTCTGGGGAGCTGGATGGTCGCTCAGTGGTAGAAGGAGAAACTACCCCTGCACTGATTTACACAAGTGTCACTCACTTTAGGTAAAATAGGGGTGGAATCACAAAAAGCACTACAACCAAAGTTCAGCTGGCCCTCCAGCAAGATGATTACGCACTTGGCGGAAACTGCATAAGTACAAGTACACAAGAATGCTGAATTTGAGGAGATTGTCCTTTGTCCTTCCATCTCATTTTTCACCTAATGCTGCAGTTTGCATGTCACAAAGTGAAAGCTGTATCTCTGTTTTCTGTGCAGTTCTTTGCTTGGCATAGTATAGAAATTGCAGACAATATTTAGAAAAGCCTTGCGCACTACCAGTCATTGTGATGGTCTGCCTCTGAGTTCCGCTTGTAAATGCAAGCCTGTCTTATCCTTCTGTTTGGTGAGGACCCCAGACTGCTTTCAATGCAGAAATATAAAGCAGTATGAGCGAAACAAAGCTGCTGCATGCAGCCGAACACCCAACCGGTCTTCATTCTGGGGGAAGCGACCAACCTTCAGGGCTCCGATCCATCCCAGATAGTATGCAGGGCCCATTTTAAAATGCCTGGTGGCGCGTTTATTCACTGAGACTATAAAGGATTATTCAGGAACACCATGTGTTTTTCTATATTAGTTTTTGCAAACAGTTGGGCTTCTGGGAGGTAAAACCACCTTGGGGGTCTCTCGCTACTGATGGTCCATTCTATGTTGTTATAAGAAAGTTCGGGGCTACCTGTTGTTCCACGAGCTCTATCCACACTGGCACGGAACAGTAGGTGGCGGTGCCCCCTATAACCCCGATGAGGGGCTAACTCTGGGCTTTGAGATACTCTGCCCTGTGGGAGTGACCTTTGACCCAGAAGGACTACTTTCCAGATCGGATACCTTCCACCTGGTAGTAATTATGAGCCAGATACACAAAAACTTTTTCTGTGAGTATGAAGTCATGGAAGCCTCTCTTGGGTACAGAGTGGTTTAATGGCAGGGCCTGCCTTCTGCCATGCTGACGTTTACCAGTGGGCTGCAGGACTCGGGGTTGTTTTTAGAGAAGAATAAGTTGCCATGCTCTAACCATGCTTCCATGGCCCTAGTCTGGTAAAGTCCTCATGGTTTGGTGAACACTTTTTTTTTAGCAGGCCCGATTTTATTTTTTCAGTTCGACCCAGAGTACTCTTGAATTCTGATGCCGGAATGACAGCGTTGTTATGTGATAGTCGTGCTTCCTACCGACCCACACGTGACCTACTCGCGAACAAGACATGCTTACTTGTAAAAAAAAAAAAAAACACTTTATGAATCAGGGCTGCTACACAGTGGAATAATAAAAGTTAATAAAGGAATTTTACAGGTTGGTATTTAAGCAATCGCCTGTACATTGGCGTCGTCTCACACTTTAAAGGGTCGGGAGGGGGGGGGGTTCCCGCAAGCATGCAATGTCACTGCCAGGCCAGATAACATGAGTGAGGCATGAAGGGGTCATGTCTGATGCTAACAAGCCGTGCACAGACAGCACCGGGTTGAGGACACACCCCGCGCCAGGGATTCACACAGTCTGCGGCTGCCCGTGCCACGGATTCACACAGTCTGCCCGCGCGCCACGGCCCCACAATGCACCGGGACTGGACGCCGCTTCCGCGGCAGACAGGGCCGCATCAGCAAGACGCAAGTGGCTCCCTCTGAGCAGATAGAATTAGAAAATGACATTTTAAAAGTTAAAACTCAAAAAGGTCACGTCATTGCGATGGTTTGTGCTGCGCACATACTAATCTATTACAGACTGGAGAAAGAGCCACGTGTCAGTCTGATATGTTGAAATATTCATCTCCTGCAATATTAATGTGCGGGGGCCCTCAGCAATATAGTATTATACTAAATACTTGTATCTTACCTATGGGAACGATTCAACGAACTAATGAAGGTCCTGCGCAAGCAGTAGCCACAGCACACACACCGTCCCTGTCGAGAGTGGAGACAGAGTGAAGTTAGTGAACCAACCCGACCGTTACTTACGTCACGCTCTCGGCATCCAATATGGATTGCCCGCCCCTGCGGTGACCGGCCAATCCTGGCGCAGTGGCGCTGCATGCAGCACCAGGATTGGCTTGGAGGGCACAGTGACTCCTCGCCCTGTCGCCCTTTTGCTTCCAGCGCTGCCGCCAGCAGGTCCTGCACCCCCCCCCCCCCCCCCTAGCTAATGGGGCCGGCCTGGGTGCGCATGCTCGGGCAAGTTGCTGCCCGAAGCATACATGCGGGGATAAAACACAGACGTCACCAGCCAGCCCGGCCCGCCCCCCCCCCCCCCCCCCTGCACACTCCCGATAAAGTCGGGTGCTGCCCGGCGCCGTGTAAATGCCTGGTAAGTAATTAATTATTTCGAGTTTAAAACTTTATTTATTTTATTTCTTTAACGCGGGTCCAGGGCTGGTGGGGCTACGCCCCTACGCCCCAATGGACGCACCGCGGCTGCCTTTCAAGGTCACGGCTCGGACACAGATTTACTGCTGCAGAAGAATCTGCCTTTTCAATGACGCCGACCTGACAAGTGACTGCTGCACCTGGCCCTAGGAGGGACTGGCGAGGCGTGGGACTGACGGCCTCCGACTCCACCTCGCCTTTAAGAGATACTCCTGACCTGTAAATGACTCTGCGATAGGCGGCCCTACCAGGCATGCTAGAGCCGGACCTTGCCATGTGACTGAGTCCACACCAGCCCTACCAGACCACTGTCCGACAGGCGACTCTCTCCAGGCACTCCCCGGGGCGCAGACTGCCTCAGCTCTACGATTAATGTCAAGGACGCCGGCCTGACAAGTGACTGACTATGCCCCAGCCGCGCCAAGCCGTTCAAAACAGGGGTCTGACTCTCTCCCAACCTTAATAGCCTTTCAGACGCAGAAGACACGTCCTAATTTCATATGAAGCCAGCTTACCTATGCCTATTGGGCTTGGGGATGCTAAAAGAACAACTCGCATGTGAATGTTTTGTCTTTCTGTCAATATCTGTTCCTTTTTATTATTCCATAAATTCGTTTTGTGAGGTGACGGTTCAGTCATTAATCATGTAGGAGGTGAGAGCTCAGAGTAGTCGACGCAAGGTCAGGAGCTGCAGGGGGGAGGGTGTTACTTTAGGCACGCTGTTTAGGCCTTGGTATACAAGGGGGGCACCGTGCTGGTTGGCACAGAGCTTTGGGTGACGTCAGAAGGAGATGCAACAGGTGTCAGCCCTCACCAGCCTGCCTCGAGCGGGTTCTCTCCAGTTTCCCCATAAACCCCCGCGGCGCCGGCCCCCGACCTACTTGACATGGAGTGTCCCGTTACCACATGAAGCGGTGAGGTATGGCGCTGGGTGTGCGGTGTTCAGGGGCGAGGGCGCCTCAAGTGTGGCGAGAGGGTTTCATCCAGCTGCCTTCCTGGATTAAACATTACCAAAGGAGGTCTTGTGTTACCACAAAAGGCCCTGGCAGACCCCAAAAGCGTGTGTTCTGGGGAGGGGTGGATACGTGATCCGGTGGACCGCCAGGTGGAAACAGAGCCGGGATGCCGCCTATCTGGGATTAGGGAGTTGTGTAAATCGAAGCAAAACCACGGCCACCACAGCTGCAACCTTCATTCTGCGCCCCCTTTCTTATTTTGTTTTTTTGCAGTTTTATATTGCACCAACTTAGGGGTAAAACTAGACTGAAACTTTGGGGAGGGGCTAACACGTCAAGCAGAGGGGCTTCCTTCTGTAGTGTGACAACGTATATTACGGGGGTGGGCATTCTTCTGGACTACTTGGGGTAAGAAAACATTTTAAAGCACGCTGGGTATGAAACATTGCTTTCAGCATAACGGGGTTTAATACACTTTTTAGGGATTTTAAGGGTTTCGATGAATTGTAGGACAACGAATGGCAAATGTTCTAATCTTGTAGCATATTTGGACATTAGACATAGAACGACGTAGAATGTCAGGTTCTACTGTACACGTCAATCTATGACAAATTATGCATTCCAAACATACTGGGCCAGTTGCCTCAACCTATTAGGACTTAGAAAGACCACTCCCAAAGGAAGCTTTAGAAAAGTGGTAGAAAATAGTGCACATTTGAGTCACTGTCCTGTTATTGTTGCATTTTCCTGCCCTCAATACTCTTAGGACTTTGTAGGATGTTAGTATATTTAACCACTCTCTTGATGTCTAGTAGGAAATGCCTCATGTCCAACTGGACCACATACAATTTTGAAAATAAATGTATTTAATAGGTGCTGATGCGACTCCCATCAAAGCACATGTTGCAGAGCTCCTGCGTGTCAAACGCTTACCCCGTGCTGCCAATGGCGATGAAAGTGGGCGAAGCCACTTCAACTACTTTTGGCATTTTAGTGAATGAACACTCACTGAAGTATAGAACTGACACCCAAACTGGGAACACGTCCTTAAATACGAGTAGTATCAAAGGGTTAGGTAGAAAATATTAAGCAAAGGTGCATGTAACTCGAATCCCCCACTCGTTTTATCTTCAGAGGTACAGTAACAGTTTATCTGAGAAGGAAGCAATTACTCCAAGACAGGAAATACTTATATTTAGTCATCTCAGTTTCAAGCATTTCCCCTCCTGCTGGCCCAGCCTTCCGACTTCCACCCTCTTAAGTTACAGACAATACATTTCTGACCCTATTGGCCTCTGTTTCCAAGGAAGCCAATTTCCCCTCCCACTTTTCCTTCCTCCTGGCACCTCTTCCTCTAAACTTAACTATTATGAGAGGTCTGCCTTTAGATTCTATGGAGTGAGTGGTCTGTTCAAGCCTCGCAGAGGCTCTCGTTGGCCTGCTCGAGTATTTCTGCCCTTATACCTAAATCTCTCTTCCTCTCTGCCATCCCAATTGTCTCATTGTCACCCTTCATCATTAAATCTACATGTTTTCTTCTCCCACGCTGTCCAGCTCTCTTCATTTATGATTTTCCCATTTGGCAAGATGCCTATGGCCAGCTACATGCTTGTTCGCCATAAGTTGGCAGGATATGCTCAGACGTGAGTCCCTTGCTCACTTTGCCACTGGATTCAAGCAAGCCTGGCTGAAGACGGCTGAAATGCCAGAAACCGGTCCTAGGAAGCTTGTTTCCGGTCCAGGGAAAGCATGGCTTGGCAGTTCGGGCTGGACTGTTCCCATGAGGCACAGGGTCAGACTGATTTGCCTCTGGGATTAGGGAGTTGTGTAAATCGAAGCAAAACCACGGCCACCACAGCTGCAACCTTCATTCTGCGCCCCCTTTCTTATTTAGTTTTTTTGCAGTTTTATATTGCGCCAACATAGGGGCAAAACTAGACTCAAACTTTGGGGAGGGGCTAACACGTCGAGCAGAGGGGCTTCCTTCTGTAGTGTGACAACGTATATTACGGGGGGGGGCATTCTTCTGGACTACTGAACTGGGGTGGCAGAGTGGGCTAAAGAACGGTGATGGATCAAACCCAGATCTGTTGGCTGGGTGTGAGTGTTTGATTGGTTCTGATGCTCCGTCCATCACCACCCCCTTTTGTACAGCTACATGCTGTGCCTAGGACGATAGCAATGTCTTGGAGAAGACTCCCTCTATCTACAAGGCTCCTCAGTCCTCCTCAATGTGACCAAATCCCACAAGAACCTCCGCATCCTGGGAACCTTGAGCAAAACTCACTCAAACATGAACCATGGGTCAAACAGAAGAATCTCAACTTCTTCCAAATTATCTCTTCAACAACGCACTGCGCTGGGCATACTCTGGATGCAAACATTTCCTCACCAGGACTCTAAACAGTGACTGGAAATGAAATCTTCCTGTCATCCGAGAGACCACCACTTCAGCTCTTTAAATGTTAACCTGCCCACAAGAACCAGTTTTACAATATTAAAGACCAAAAATACCCTCCACGGACATCCGAACACGTTCAGCTTCATCGCACTCAACTATCCCCTTCCTGCTTCTTTGATATCCCAGTTGCATAAGAGAAGAGAAGGCGATATGACTCCGCCAACGGTAAAGACATCAGTGAAAGAAGTCAAGTGACTGCAGTGACAAGTTCAGCTTCCAGTGTTACACAAGGATCCACAAGTTGGCCATCAAAAAAAGTAAAATGGCTGCCCCTCCCATTTGAGCTCCAAAGCATAATGCCCCTAGAAAGAACCTGGCAGATGTCAGGCAAGTGAAGCAGGGTCAGGTTAACATCATGGGAAGTGATAAGAAGAACCATAAGCAGAGAGTGGTGCCAGGAGAGTCAAAGGCAGTGTTAATGGTAAGGAAGCACAGAGCAAGGGCCTGCATACTGGTCGGTGCGGAGCTCATTAAGCGTATCTGCCATGGATTTAGCTAAGAAATATTCAATATCCGCTACTTAGTTGGGCTATTCATCTGTCATTGCTGCACATCAGACTTATATGTATTTCTTTGTGACTAAGAATCACATCCACTACCTAGCTTGTCAGCCTCCTTGCTGAATTCCAGAAGCAGACAACTGATGCCGGTGTCTCTCTTCCGCCTTCCCTCTTTCCCCTTACCTGGTTGATGTGTGTGCACTCTATCTATCCACAGAGGTAGCAGAATTCTCGGCAGGTAAGTGTTTTTTTTATTTTAATTTGTCTCGTCCGTACGTCTGCCCACCACTCGATTAACACACAAGCTGCTACTGCTGATAACACTCTATCAATAATAACAGGGATGCCTTATTAGAAGATAGAGCCAACACACAAGCAGAAGAAAGACCCATATGTGTGACGACATACAATACGCATTCCAATCAAATCACAAAAATTGTGAATAAACATTGGAGACTTCTCAATTGTTGCCATCTGAACATTGCAAAACCACTGTTTGCACACAGGAGGGGAAGGAATTTGAAGGACATGCTCGTCCATACAAGACCTAAAAAACCCCACCTACAAAACTACAGAGACATCACCCATGCGGTAATTGTAGTACGTGTCACCTCACATGCAGAAGCAGGCACATCAAGTTCAGGAATGGCAGTGAGTGGGACCAAAGAAGTTTCACGAACTGCAACAGTAGGAATGTGGTGTACATGATCACCTGTCCGTGTGGCCTGGAATATATAGGCATGACTACCAGACCCATTAAAGTACGTATAGGGGAACACAGGAGAAACATCCGTTGTGGGAGGAGTACAACAAAGATGTTGACCCATTACTTGACCAACACACATGGAGTCGAGGATTTACAATGGACAGTGATTGAGCAACTTGAAGGGGAGAACGGCCTGTTTGAGAAGGAACAACGGTGGGTGTTCCGTCTTGGAACGCACATCCTCGGACTCAACGATGAGATACCCTGGAACCAGTTCCCCTCATGAGTGTGGAATTGTGACTTGAACTACCTGCACCTTAAGTTCCATCTAGTGATATCTCCCGATTCAGGGGTTCGGTCTTTCCTTTGATACCACTGGTACCTTACTATGTGCCCCTTGACCTTGGCCCTTTCCACTCAAGGTCTGCAGTATGACCTACATATAGATTTCGATAGTCAGCAGCAGGACACCAATGATTTATTATTTAATTGTCATCATGGGCGCCCCAACTTTGAAACCTTTTTAAATAACCTTTGAATTAACCATGGGCTATTCACAACTCCATTAGCGCTTCCATTGAAATTTTTTGAGCGTTGCGGTGACGCATACTATATTAGGTAAACAACCCTACTATTGGTTTTGTCCGTGGGTGAGTTCAACCACAATAACCAACCAACCCTGCTGCTGTATACGTGCCCGCCTCTTATTAATCAGTATACCAACTTACGAGGGCCCACATTACCTTGCGGATTACTTTAAATTATTAATGCGCTCATAATTTTCTATACGCGGCATCTGTTTTATCAACCACATTATGGTATGTACAAACAGTTTGTCTCGTGCACTTCTTGACATGCAAGTAAGGCGTCTAGTCTTTTTTTCACGTCTTTTTCATGCCAGGTGTAAGCTTAATTCGCACATAAGACCCCCTTTTTTGACCTTTTTAGTAGGTCTTATAACCGGGCCCCCTTTTACGAATTATTCTATCTTCTAAGGTATAATACTCCCGTAATAAACGATCGCCCTTACAATTTCCCCTTCCGGTTGCCTATGGCAGAGTCAGCACAACCCTCCAAAACACATGCGGCCACACACAGGTGCTGCAACTAGCGTTTCACGCTACCGTAATTGAGGCGGAAACATCAATTAACTACCCTATTTAAACCCCGCCCTGGGTACGACTCAGTTATCCAGCGGAGCCATTGGGGAGGGCGCACGAGGCAGGGCATTGTCCCAGGAGTAGTAAGTATGGCATAGCCGGTAGGAACTTCGTTTTTGCAAGGATATCACCTTGGACTACTGGACGTTCCTCTCTGGTAAAATACCAGTTTTTTTCCTAGATAGCCTATCAGGCACTCCCTCCACCTGTTCTAGGCTCATGATGCCTAATCCCTACAATTCTCAAGTAGGTTGTTTTTCCCTTGCCTTGACACCGCTATAATCCTACTACACAGGCTGTGTTCTTTCATTAATTCTATGGGCTTATCAATATTAGCCCTTTGGAATAGAGTGTGTGCTTTTTAGAGTGTGTGCTTTATGTTCTGTGTGTGTATGTCTCATGTTATCGTCCTTTGTTTATTTCCACACCAGGACACTTCATCACCATTATTTCACTAAAACTAATTTTATGGAATCTTATGTCACAGATTTTTTACAGGTCACCATTGCTCACAGTGGACTAAGTATGTGGCTTGTAAAGTACGTCCCCTTCTTTTGCAGGTTAACGACTACAAAGACCCATTGAGGCTTCATGACTTCCTGCAGTGATTTTTCCTGCAGCATTTTCTTTACACCTTACATATATCACCATTAGGATTAATAGATCACACATCACTATTATATACTGTGAGTATAGGAAGGGATCCTTATGGTCCTGAAGAAGAAGCTTGGGGGGCTTCGAAACATGTCGGCAGATATAGGAGGCATAGTTCATTGAGGCATATACACCTCCTTCCCCACATTTTAATAATACCAGCTCTAAGGTATATTCAAGTTTTTTTGACCAACGAGCCAGGTATTTTTTAATTCACTTTCCTATCCACTCCTGACCCTTCCTTTCACCCCCTTACACGACGCATAGTTGTCTCACAACAACAGTGCTCCCACGTAGACGTAGGTCGCAGCACGCCCCGTCCCGTAGAGGGGCGGGAAGACCCCTATGATGAAGCATGACACCAAGGGCCCTTTTGGTGTGTGTGGGGTATTTAAACACCTTGTGTGTATTTCCCACCATTGTAGGGATACATACTTAATCTGGGAGGATTTGACATACATACATACCTGAGGGTGAATCCCTATGTTTATTAACTTAAATTCAGGAGGGTGTATCCACCTCCACTGCTCATGTTGAGTGGTACCTCTCTACTCCCCATTTTGTTTCATTTAACACTCTATCACCCTCTGTGAGGCCCTTGCAGGCCATCTAGTCATGAGAGCTGATAGCCTAGAATACCATCTCAGAAGTCCCACAGCAACCTCCATCTTCAGACCACAAAACCATCTCTTCTGGTAGGCAACACTTGAACAAAATGAAGATTGTTACAGCTCAAATGAATTTACGTTGAGAAAAGAGAATGTAGATTTATTATAAGCAATGAACATTTTAACAACCAAAGAAGATTTGAGCCTGTCAACGTACAGTAACACAAAAGAATATGCATTGTGATCAGTGAATGTCTAATAAAATGTGCATTCTTGCAATATACGCACTGCATCACATTTACATCAGGCAACTAAATGCAGTCGCGGCCGCCATGTCTCGTGGGTGGGGGGCGGGAGGTCGTGCGGGGAGGGAGGTTTAATTTAACAACAAAAAAAATAGACTCACCTTTCCGCTGGCTGGGTCCCACATCTTCTCGGCTCCTGCTCTCCTGCCTCCTGCAGGACCAGGAAGCAGGCAGCCAGGCTCCCTCCGGACCCTCCCCTAAGCCAATCACAATGCTGCAAGCAGTGTTGTGATTGGTGGGGCCGCCGCCCAGCAAAGGGCTTATGGGGAGGCCATGTTCTCCATGCAGGCTGCATTGCAGCATGCATGGAGAAGATCAGAGTGCGCATGACTGGTTTGTGCAGCCCCAGAGAGCCGACCAAACAGTCACTGCGCCCTCAGGAGTGGGCACACCACTCCTCCCCTGCCCTGGCTGCTCGCAGAGCAGCCCCGCCCACAACCAAACATAAAATTGTAGTAACTGAAAGATATTATCTTCTTATGTTTCTGATTCTCGCACTGCGAGAAAGCAGTGGGGTGACGCTTCTACACCCTAGTGGAGGAGCCGCCCCTGACTGAATGTGTACGAAGTAAACACACCATCAAAAAGCCACGGCCATTCAGGAAAAGCTATATTGTAGGCTCATTTCCTCTCCTAAACAAACATGGAGAAGGGCACGTATTCAGACTCTACTTCTGCTCCGATTAAGAATACCCTGGATGAGAATGCCTCCTCCCACTTGATTAAATTTGAGACATCAGGAATCTGAATTTATCACATGCACAAATAGCAGCAATTATGAGTTTTGCCCAAAACAATGTAGAATAACATACTTTCCACACCAAATCTGAATGCATCCCTCATTTTTTTCAACAGGATTCCCAGTCAAAGTTTACAGATGGAAAATTGCAAGATGCTAGGCGCAAATATTCGAATTCCAATATATGCCATAACAGTAGTTAACGCTCATATTGGAATTAACTGGTCCAATTGCAATCTGGGCCTTAGACACTGAAAGTCACTTATTGTAAAGTTTTAAACCAGAGTGTAGGGCACAATAGTGTAGACTACGGCATGTACTAAATATATATTGTAAAATTTTTGAAGTACATCAATTAAGGTACTTTTGAATAAAATCAGAGAACCCTTTATCTAATTCCAAATGGCCACATTTACTTCAAACACATGACATAATTCTATCCATTATTTGGGAGGAGTTGAGATAGTTGGAAAGGACTTTGATTTTAAAAGCAACTTAACTGATTGCTTTTAGTCAGCTTTAATGTATAAAAAGTCTCAACTATCATAAGTAGTGCAATGGGTGCTGTAAGCGCCCGTGGTCTCCTGACTAGGGCCCTGGCAGGTATTACTTTACAAATTAAGTACTGAAGGATGTAAAGCAATAATGCCACTGCTGGAAATTGAGCTGGAAATGTAGCTCTCTGCAGACAGCAGACGTGACTAGCTTTGCACAGATGCATATTTGCGCATGTTTTGATATTGAAAGTATATGGGGGCATATTATCAAGCACGGCGTTAAAATTATCGCCGCTTTAGCGGCAGAAAACTGCTGCTAAAGCGGCGATAATGGGCTTGATAATATGCCGCAGAGAATTCCAATAAAAACCCATGTTGACACCAGAACATGGGCTTCTATGGGAATTCTCATCGGCATATTATCAAGCACATTATTGCCGCTCTAGCGGCAATTTTCTGCCGCTAAAGCGGCGATAATTTTAAAGCCGTGCTTGATAATATGCCCCCATATACTTGCAATATCAAAACATGCGCAAATATGCATCTGTGCAAAGCTATAATTTTAACGCCGTTTCTTGATAATATGCCCCATAATGCTTTAAACTCGTTATGCCAGGATACTGTTTTCTCTGTTTATTGCACTTAGGAGTGGTTAACTCGAAACTAAAGGAGCGGTTTACTCGGAACTTAAAAATAAAACATTGTGCTTCTAATGTTGGTGTTTTAATGTCATACACTGTTCTAATTCCAATCTATGTTATAAACCATATAATTTTCTCTGTATTTTATTACCCCTGTGATGGGGATTATTGCCTCCCTTTTGGTGCTCTGGGAATGTTACAGAGGAACCTTTTTGTCTATTTGGGGTTGGGGTAAGATCTGATTACAGCAGCCTTCACCCCCTTAAGTGATGAAAACAAAAATAGATATCCCCCTGTAAATATGTTTAGGATGCGAGCAGTACACTTTACTGTGACTGACCCGGCCAGGCCAAGCTGGTAGCCCCAGTACCAGCTCACAGCAACTGACGGGGGGGGAGGGATGCTTAAGCCTTTTTAGCCCAATGTGCGTTGCGCGCCTGCGCAAACTCGCCCAAAGGTATTTGAGCGCTTTACACGAGCACCAGTTACATTACACAAGGACACATTCATTTTGCTTCTCCCCTGCCGTGTGTGAGTGTCGAAGTCCAAGATAGGGCTTGGATCGCGCCATACACTAGGGAATCGACCAAATGGCAGCAGATAATCCAGAGAGAACAGTTGGCCGCAGAAGCCGCGCTTTGCCAGTTGTCAAATATAGCAGTGCCTGCTCAAAAAATCTGTTAACACTTGAGAGGTATGGGACTCCACAACCCACAGAGCAAATAAAACAAGCATTTGCATGGCCAATAGGTCTCGCCATTGGGACTTTTTAAGTGTTTAGCTAGAGCTATTGGCTTTGCCAATGTATTAATGTTATGTTGTAGAATAGTGTGGCTGCTGTTTAACCTGATGAAAAGTTATAATAAAAAATTGTTATAAGCATTTCTATTTCCATATATATAACCAAGACGACATTCTGTACTACTGAATGATCCTATTTTTTAAAAAAACACAAACGATGTATTCTATTGTTTTGTGTTTGTAATGCTGGCAACCTATTCCTGCCTGTTGTAATGCTCATTTGTTAAATATTTATTTTTTAGTTGGGGGGTACAAATAATGGGAAGGTATATGTTGGGAAATAGTATTTGAATTATTAAACTAGTAGGAGATGGGTAGTAGGGAAGAATGAAGAGATGTTATATTCCGTGGTCAGACTGAACTTTTGGTAATGGGGCATATTAGAAACTGTGTGGATAGAGGGTGAAATCAGTATATATAAATACGCATTGAGGTTAAAGATAGAGAATGAATCTGTGAGGTAAAAAGGGTGTTTTTTTAGGGGCGAAAAAATAAATATATGAAAAAGAGTGAGTTAGTATGAGAGGACAGCAATAGAATAGAAAGAATAATACCTAGAGGAAGGAATAATGGTGACACAGAAAGAGAAAGAAAAGAGAGCTAGAGTAAGAAATTGTGTGTGTTTGTGGTTAAGATAGAGTTAGAGGAGATAAAAATATATTTAAAAAAAAAAGAGAGAGTTAGAGGAAGGGAGAGAGAGAATGAGTTTTATTTTATAATTTTGTCATTTTTACACGTTAACACTGTCTGGGAATGGATTTCACCTAATCAGTACCGATTTAGCACCAAAATACATCAATAAGCAACTGAAAGACGACCAGTCAACCTTTGCAGAGGGCGGCCCGTGGAGGGAGTTCCGTGGGGCGGAAAGGCGGGGCAGGGTGGGGTGTACTAAACACCGGAATATGGATAATTGCAGGTAAGTAAACAATTAAATAAATACAACGAATTTCGTAGCGCGCGCTGCATCGCATTTTGCGATGCAGGGCACGCAACGAAATTCGTTTATTTATTTAATGGTTTACTTACCTGCAATTATCCATATTCCGGTTTTTAGAACCCCCCACCCTGCCCCTCCCCCACCCCGCCCGGCTTTCCGCCCCACGGAATTCCCTCCGCGGGCCGCGGCTGAGTAACACGTGTCGGCATATTTTAGTAACTTTTGATCACTTTGAGGTAGAAACAATTTTTTTGTTAAATTCTGCAGATGTGCAGCAAATGATGGATTATGGGTCACATGTGGCAAATCCATAATTATGAGAAAAATGCAGCAGAAGTCTATAGTTCCAGTGCCCTTGTTATAACTGGGACGCGTCTGCTGCAACTTCCATTTGGGAAGCTGCACTCTAGTGTGGCTTGTACTTCACTTGAACAAACAGATCTTTATCTTGAACTGTAATTGTGATTTTGTGCTCTGAACTGTATTAAAATGCATCAGAAATACGCTTGCATTACTTGGTTACAGTCCTTCAGCTGAGGCGGTGGTTGAAAGTGTTCAGCACCAGCACTTAAGTCTCAATGGCAGCACTTATGGGAGTCTAATTCCAAGTGAGGCACACCAACATGGTGTTTAATCATTCAATGTACATTAAAAAATAATATCTTCTGCCCAAGCCTTTCTTATAGCTTTGTGGGCCTGAAATAGTCTGCATTGTCACACTTGTAGCTGTGTGATGGTTAGTAGTTGTGTTGGTATTTGTATTGGCTGCGCTGGCAGCAGCAAAGGGTGGTGCAAGCTTCAGTGGCCTTCTAAAAAGGGCCTTGGCACTTACTGTTTTTTTATAAATTAAGCACTGCTTGGCACTGTGTGGGGTCTCTAGACACCCACTTTCTGCCTGCTATCCCGATCTCCAAAGCTTCCCAGATGCTTCTGTGAGCAGCTTAACCACTTCAGAGCTTTCCTCTGTTCATTCAGGGATTTGTAATCTTGATTTTATAATGGGAGAATCAGGACTACTGGTTCCAAAATCAAAGAAAAAACCAGATGAGCTATTCACACGTGGAACTGTGGGAACTTGAGCCCTCCGGCCACATTGTCATTAGTGAGGACAGTGAGGAATGGAGGAAGAGGGAGTAACGCCCTGATTACTCAGCAGTAATCATCATTTGTGAGGACCATGATGAGGGAGGGTCAAACCCGGTGTAATTGGGATTACCAGATGACTCCTTGGGACAGAACTTTCCCAGTTCTGGGTTTTCTGCTCCTTGATCACCGTTTTCACTTGTGTAGGTCCAACGAAGCTACAACTCTTAGAATGCAGACATTTGATAAATGAAACCTGGGGCTCGGAACAATGTAACTGGGAGAAACACAGTGTTTTGGTAACCCTATAAATCCATCTTTGTGTATCGTCGCTACTTTTGATCAAAAATGCGAAAAAACGCCAAATCCCAGGAAGCACTTTGGTACTTACTTTGTGTGTAAAAACGAAGACTTTACGTTTCTCTAATTTGTCGAAACCACTTCAAGCGGAGATATGTTAATGGGATGAGTGCTGTCTCTGATGAGTGGAAAGCTTAACTGCTCAGTGATTGTGAACTCTACATACCTTTCATTACATGAGAATAAGTCAATAAGAGGCTGCAAACCAATTGGAGAAGTTTGCCAAATGTGAATAAAAATTGGGATGGTACAGATTATTTAAAAGTAAAATGATTTAAAAGCAGCCAACAATACGGCTCAACAATTTAAACACTCACCACTGATAACTGTTGTGACCCAAAGGAGAGGTATACAAATTACGACATGACGCTCATTCTTCCATGGTCGATAAATTGAGCACAGTTAAATTTATTACCCTTCACACCTGTTGTTTGGAGTGTTTAGAAAAGGTAAAACTGCAATACAACGCGCTATGTGAACCAGGTAATACATTTACTCAGTTGCTATTTGCCGGACATGCATCCTCTCTCTCTGGCTTGGGACCCCGCTGGAAGGCGAGTTGGAGGCTTGTGATTGTTTTCACCTGCATAAGAAAAGCACAACCATAACCACTGTGCTCCGTCATGCTTTACTAACCCAGAATGCTCGGCAGGAATCCGATCCTACGTTTTTGTTAGACGGCAGAGCCAGGACTGTGCTTGTCAGGCACGGGGCTGCAGAACAGACTCTCATGAACACTTAAAACCAAGCAGTAGCGTGGCTCGTTTTTTGTGTAAAGCTAGATGACAACACCCAGCGATCTAAAAATCCAGCAAAATCTTCTGAAACAGTTTATTCTGATACATTCTGAACACCTCCCTCAATTAAGGTCAGAAGCTCAAGCATTAATCACAACCATCCCCCCAAAAAGGTGTTTTAAACCGCTGCAGGCACAGATTACAAAAAACAAATGTAAATGCTCAGTGACGTATATCATGACATGGTACAGGCCAGGTGGCTCAATTCCTTAGAAAGCACCAAGTGCTGGTAAATAGCATGGGCAGCCAGGTTCATGTCTCGGCATCGCTCAAAAACATATGAATTGAGTAAATCACCTAATCGCCCATGAAAACAATAGTGTTAAGCGCTCCAATACCTTCAGGTCGAGTTCGTGCAAGAGGGGAAAGAAGCACCAGGCAAAGGGGGAGTGGGAGGGACTGCAATGCCTCACGCACTCCACCGAAATCTGGCCCGAGTGCACAGACCAAAGGCGTCTCAGATGCTACAGGTTGAGCAGGCAAGGACAAGCCCGTGAGTGGTGCACGCGTGCACGCCACAGCAAGCGATCTGTCTTCAATTATCGCGCCCATGTCTGGGCACGATAATTCAAAGCAGATGTAGCCCATGCTGGTAACCGCAAGTAATAGGCCGTGAGCAGAGCAAAGGCGGGACATGCACCCGCCTTTGCCCAATTGCGTGCTGTCTTTCTTAGAAAGACGCAAGCAAAGCCCAATAGCCTGAAACCAAAAACAAAACACACGCCCGAGCGTGCGGTCAGATTTTTAAAGGCCCTTACAAAAATCTCGCCAGAGCAGCACATGCGCGCTGCATAGGCGAGACCTAAAAAAATCATGCAGCTGAAGGGGTGGTTGGTTGCTTATAACTTTTGTGGACACCTGCATTTGTCCATATGTGGCACATGCCCAACTGAGATGGTACCTGTGAATCCGTTAACCCAGGTTCCCACATTTCCAGGCGGATGACCATAATCAGGTACCGTGCTTGGCTTACCCACAATTCGTACCAATCTTAATGTCATGTTTGCCACAGATCATTCAAAATGTTTTTGAAAAAAAATTATTGACCCTCTTTTCAATATTTTTGCAAACGTTTACAGGTTTCATTAAATTATTTATTGTCTTTTCCATCATAATTTCACGCAATCATTTCCAACATAATTTCACATGATTTTTAAATTTTCAACCACAATCTCTTCTTTGTCTAATACACACAACACTGAATTTATTGTTTTTTTATTTCCCTGTTACAACAGGTGTTTTGCTCAGATGCATGCGTTCTCAAGGCTAAAGGAGATTAATGCATATTGAGAGGTCATGTAGAATTCAGAGTGTATATATTATCGTTATACTGAGGTGAATTGCATAAATATGTTAGCTAGTGAACTTTACTACCACATTATTGACAATCGAGCCGCCATCATCTTTAAGATAATGCAACATTTTACCTAAGGCCGTCGCTCAAGAGTTCCCATTGTAGAGGAAGCAAGTCTTCAAGGGTTTGCTACTGAAAGTTACAACACATTTTAAGTCTTGCCTCCTAGACCACGCATACCCTGTATTGTGGGCTTACCTAAAACATACAGGGGCTTAGAACCTGCCCATTTCCTACCATTGGTTGGCATTCCTGTCACTGTCATTTGTCAGTTTTTTATTCGTGTCCCAGCTTGTCAATCTCGTGATTGTTCCTGCCACAGAGCATTGCCTCTTTACCATCCCTTTTGACTGGCTGACTTTTGTGCGTCTCCAAGCACTACCTTTTGTACTTTTCAGTTAGGCACTCCATGAGAGTCCATGTTTTTTCCAGCTGTTTCCCTCGTGTCTTTCTCTCCCCATGCTCTCCATGTTGCCCTTTGTCATTCGTGTGCTGTTCACCACTTCCTCCATGTTGCACTCACCATCGTGTACTTCCACAGAGTTTCTCTTGCCTGTATTCTTCTTAACCACCTGCTTCATGTTGATCTCTCACCCGCTGCTTCTCCTGCCCACCCCTGTACTGCCCCATTGCCTGCTCACCCATTTGTTTCTACCCGCCAACTCCACTTTGGTGTGTCACCGTTGCTTCTCCTCACCCCACCTGTGCCCTCTCTGTTGCTTCTGCCCCCTCACCCAAGCATTGCTTCCCATCCCCGTGTTGCTTCTCTATTCACTTAAAAAAAAAATATATTTTTTAGTTGCCGATCTAACTAGGATTGGCAACTAAATGGAAAAAAAGTGCTCGCCAACGAAATGACGCTAGAGACCACATCAAAGGCTTTGTTTTTTAGGTCTTTAGCTATGGGGCACAACTTTGGGGATGCTGTGCAGCACAGCTGAAAACCATTGGCAAATTCAATCGGACCCAAAGGCGATACCTGTTGGCTTTAATAATGCCTTGTGTAGCAGTGCATGCATTTAGAACGAGAGTTAGAAGTAACTCAAGGATTTAGAATAAAAAATCGATGGGCCATGCCCTTGGAAAACTGCTAAATGGAGATTGATCCTCTTTCCCTGAAGAAGATGAATGGGGCGTGGAAACCCTGTTCCTTACTTGTATTGTGTTCCTTAAATTTGAGTCCTAACCACAGAAATCCAGAATCCAGATGTCTCCATGGCTCCCCCTTCACCTATTCCTCCCATCTCATCTGTCCCATGACCATAAGATACAAACAGTCGAGAAGTCGTATCTGGAAACATAGATAATACAAATATCTTGCAGAAAATAAGACCCACAATATACATTACCACAACCTCAATCTTCCAGACACATTTCCCAACAGCCATCGCAGCTTTCAAGAACTTGCCCCACAACATTTTAGGCCTACTCAAAAAAACTGTAATTGAACCCTGACTTAAATGCTCTGGGAGCAAGTTTGTCTGAATTTAGAAATCAAGGACTGTTCCATAGTTTTGTATAGAGATATTTGTGTAATGCCCAGACTGTGCTAGTCTATATTTTGCAAGCTCTGTTTTGACAAAATATGCGTTAACGGTCCATGTTTTCTACAGTCTCAGACCATCCAGACAACTGGTCGCTGAAAATTCAGTAGCCCACTAGGTTTGCACATGTGTTCGCTTCTCTTCACCGATTAAGCTCCCCACCCATCTTACATTAGATCTTACACTATTGTCAGTGCAACTGGACCGTATCTCAATTATTCTTTGCCAAAAAGCTACACTTGCTAAGTATTCCTGCACAAAGCTAATGACCTGGCGCTGAAAGGCAGGGCAGACTTTAGTGCTGGTGGCGCCTGGTGCAACCATCTTTTTGGCACCCCACCCCCTATGACTTCCTTCTTGGATTCCCACACTACCACCCCGCAAAGTGCCCCTCATCTCTCCATAGCCCTTCTCTCGCATACATTTAATTTGTTTTAAAGTACTGGTAAAAGCTGGCTTTACTAATCCACTCAGCAATCCACATAAAATACAGATCTGGTCTTTGACTGCAGGCCTGTTAACCCTCTGCACTACTTTATGACGAGTCAAAACTGCCACTAAACAAAACTCCGATCTCTCTCTCTAACAAGAACATTAACCACAAGAGTTATCTTGACATTTTTATTGCTGCCTGAAAGCTCCCCGCACAAAGAACTGAAAGGCAGTTGTTCCTCAGAACTACACAAAATGGCACCTTGCATATTTGAGCAAGTGTGTGAAGTAGCAAAGTCCGAGGACTTGCATCTTCTGCTTTTTTTAAATCAAAGGGTAACACGTGCGAAGTTCGCAACCTTCTCAAAATTACAAATAAATAAAAAGAAAGCGGTCTATTACCTACGTGGAAACTATTCGAGCTGTGCCAAAAGGGCTGCACAGGAAAAAGATATGGTGCAGGGGATCTCCCCACTCCAAGGCAAGTTCCGGATGCAGCACCTCCGTATTCTCAGTTCAGTTGCAGTGTTCCAGCCCAATCACCAAAGATCAGCAGCCTGGTCCCCTACCAACTGCCCACCCAAACGGGATAATCACAGTGCTTGCCCCAAACCAGAACTCGTGCCCACTCCTGACCCCATGTAGCCCAGCACCTCACTGCAATGATTCACACATAACTCTTCTAGCATCTCACTGCAACGATTCATAGATAACATAACACTTCTGTATCGTCTCACTGCAACGATTCACAGATAACATAACACTTCTGTATCATCTCACTGCAACGATTCACAGATAACATAACACTTCCAGCACCTCACTGCAACAAGTCACAGATAACATAACACTTCCAACACCTCACTGCAACGATTCACAGACAACATAACACTTCCAGCACCTCACTGCAACAATTTACAGATAACATAACTCTTCTGTATCATCTCACTGTAATGATTCACAGATAAAATTACACTTACAGCACCTCTTGCACTGATTCACACATAACATAACTCTTTTGTAGCATCTCATTGCAATGATTGCTGATTTACACAGAGCATAACACTTCCAGCACCTCACTGCAACGATTCACAGACAACATAACACTCCCAGCACCTCAATGCAACGATTCACAGATAACATAACACTTCTGTATCGTCTCACTGCAACGATTCACAGATAACATAACACTTCGGATCAGGGCAAGATGGCGGCCGATGCTTCGGTCGAGTGAGCTGGGCTGAAACTCTCCCTGCTGTTGGTGTTCCCCACCGATACCGCTACAGAGAGGACTGACTTTTGGCAGACGATGCGGATTCTAATGATTACCTGCGCTTAGGAGGTTATATTGTTTGCAGCTCCTTGGTGATGATCTGGCTCGCAGCTGCATCCCTTCTGAGTCCGACGCATAGAAACGGCTGGCGTCTCGGAGCTGTGGGTGCTTTCCGCCTCTCTGCTCGGCGTTTTTTCGCCGCTTCTGTCTCTGGGATTTTTGCGATCTTCGGGAGACCTGTGGAGAGATGCCGCCTAAGCCGATCGCCAAGGCTTCCGCCAGGAGTAGTAAGCCTCGTATCGCACAATCGGCGGCTGGTGCTGACACTCCTGGGAATCCCGGGGGCCTCCCGAGGACGCAGAAGACTCCTTCTGGAAGCGGCCCAACAGATTCTACGAAGACAGCGGCTGGTAAGACCCCCGTTGCCCCTGCAAATGCAGTAAAGAATACCGCCCCCTTGTTTGTAAAGCACTCTCTGAAGAGCTCGGTGCAAAGTGTATTGAAACCTGCCAGTACTGGGCCCCCCCTCGAGACGACCTCAGACCCTTCCCTGCTTGACAATGAACTGGGTCGTCTGGGTCATTCTCTCGGCCAAACTTCTGAGCTAACGGCAGCTTGTCAACCTGCAGGATGCATTATGGGATCTGTAGTCCCCTCTATCCCTACTATCCTTTCTTCCCTGGCCGGTGGGGCTATAGAGGCGCCAGCTGATGCCCTCGCGGTTGAACCCCTGACGGGGGCTAGTGGGGGAGGTCCAGTGGTTAATGACACTGGAAGAGCTGAGCCCAACCATGATAATGATGTGCTGGATAACTTCTTTTCTCTTTCAGATGCATCATCGACCACTGATGATGATGACGATGACGCTACTAGCAGAGACTGGGCTGAGTATGAGGCTGGGTCTGCGAGCCAGGGCGAGATTGATGATTGCTTGATGGGTGGCTATATGAACTCGGCTGTACTTGATGGTACAGTCCGGAATGTCAAGCCATCAAGCAGACAAGAATTACCTGTAAGCTCCGCACCAGTCAACAACACCTCTGACCATCTGGTGGAGAATCTGGCCTGGGACTATTCGTTTTCAACCACACACCCACCGGCAATTGGCAATGACGGGATGGAGGGGATCTCAGCTACCGCCAATTCTTCAGATCCTATAAAACCGATCACCTTGGAAATGATTTATGATACAATGCTCTCACACAGGGCTGAGTCTAGACTTGAGAATGTCAGAATGCAGGGGGCTTGCCGCAAGCTGCAAAACGCAATTAGACGCATAAGTAAGACATGTTCTGAAATCAGCACCAGAGTAGGAGAGACAGAATCTCGCATATCTATCCTGGATGATGAAGTAGCAACACAGAGAGGAGTAGTCAATGAGCTAAGGACCCAAAAAGAAGATGTCTCCTGGAAACTATCTGAATTGGAAAATCGGATGAGACGCAATAACCTACGGGTTTTGGGTATCCCAGAGGGGGCGAAAGGGGGTGATACGAGACAATTTGTCATTCAGCTGTTTGTAGAGGCCTTCCATGAACTCTCCCACTGGGATTGGGAGGTTGAGTTTCAGAGAGCTCACCGCTTTCCCTTCCATAGCAAATCGCAAGCTACTCGTCCTGGTCTAGAGACCCCGTACACCCGTGCCATTCTGATTTCTATAAATAATTTTCTCGCACAAGAAGCCGTCTACGATCTAGCTAGACCTAACCAGAAGAGATCTGCCAAAGGGGTACATTTTTTTGTTAGGCCTGACTTCTGCCACGAGACAGTTGCTCGGAGGTGGCAGCTCCGTCAACTAATACCTCTCTTTCAAGCTAAGGGGGGGCAAGCTTTTCTTCTTAATCCCGCAAAGTTAAAAATTGTGTATCAGGGTCAGAATAAGTTTTTCTTTTCTGAAATTCAGGCCAGAGAATATTTACATTCACTTAAGGCTGGCTCTTGAAAGCAGGAATGGCATAAGCTGGGCATACAATTAGGTTCTCTCTGTAGGCTACTTTTCTCTCTTTTGTATGTTATGCTGTCTTTTTTTTGGGGGGCACCGCAGGGAGCGTCACCAGCTTCCCATCACAGGGACCTAGGTCCCATTGCCACCGAAAAGGGAGGGTGTGGGGGGGTGGGGGGCCCGAAGGGGGGCCATGTGGGGTGGGGGTGGTCGAAGGGGGAGGGTTCAGGGGGGGTATATAAACAAAAAATTTGTTCCACAGTACACTGTTAGATTTGTATTTTTTTCTGTTTTTGTCCATCAGGTTTACTTATGAAAAGGCTCAAATTTATTGGTAACTTACTACATGTGGAATTATGGCTAATACGAGGATAAGAATAGGCACATATAACGTATGTGGCCTCAATAATTATGATAAGCGCAAGGAGATTCAGGCTGAATTAAAAATTATCAATCCTGATATTATTTGTATGCAGGAGACGCATATCTCTTGGTCTTATAGGCAGAAATTAGCTGATCTGGGATATACTACACTTGCTACCTCCAAACAATCTGATACGACGCGAGGGGTGGCTATCTTAGCACGACCCTCTCTAGTACTTTCAGGGCGCTCTTTGGTAGATATTCATGGCCGGTGGGCAATTCTCGAATGTTTAGTGGGGGAGACAAGATTTACCCTTTGCACTATATACGGCTCCAATGTAGACGAACCGGATATTTTTAATTACCTAAATGGGGAACTTGCACTCTGGCCCACTCCATTAATACTCTGTGGAGATTTGAATATTCACTTATCTGGTGATTGGGCTTGCTCTTCCTCGTATGTCTACAAGGGTCGTAAACCCAAAGTTTTTCAAGCTCTTCATAATTTAATGAGTGATCACGGGTTAGCGGATGTCTGGAATACGATTCACCCGCAAGATCCTGGGTATACTTTTTTCTCCCCACCTCATAGTAAATTATTTCGTTTAGATTATTTCTTTGTTCCTGCTGCTTGGGCTCCTAGCACTCAAATTCAAATCTTCTCGAGATTACTGTCCGACCATGCTCCCGTAGTTATTTCTCTTCACAATGTTACTATCTCTAGAGGCGTTAAGCCCTTCTCTTTTGATAGGAAATTGTTATTTGATCCTCTTTTTTTGGATCATATGAAAAAATGGATTCAGAATTTTTTTTTGTTTAATCGTGGCTCAGCCTCTCTCGCGGCGGTATGGGATGCCTTTAAGGCCTGATTTAGGGGTGAGGTCCTTAGTTATGGATTATTTGTTCAAAAGTCACTTAAACAAAAAATGCTAGAACTTTTTTCTTATCTACGGAACGCTGAATTGGACCTCGCTTCTCAGTTACGGGCAGCAGTGGATCCTAAGGAAAGTCTAGCAAAGCTTGCTCAATGCAAAGCTAATATTAATCTCGTATGGGCCAAGGAGATCGCACTTAAGCACCATCTTTACCGGAGACAGCTTTATGAATTTGGAGAATCCTCAGGGAGATTTTTAGCTCAAAGAATACGTGCTAAAAGTCAGGCTTCAAAGATTAATGCTATTTATGATGCTCAAGGTATACTAGCTCATGATCCCAAGACTATTATGAAGGTGCTTCACCACTTTTATTCGGAGCTATATAGCAAACCGAATATTGGTGATCTTCCTCTTGATCTGGGGTTACCTGTATTGACTTGGGAACTGCTGGATCCGGCAGATGCAGAGAAAATGGATCTACCCTTTACTCTTGAGGAAATTGAACAGGCATTACTCAAAATGCCTTCGGGTAAGGCTGCCGGCCCAGACGCTCTTCCCATGGAGATCTATAAGGTATTTTTCCATGAACTGCGAGAGGATATGTTGAACACTTTTCAGGCGGCTAAACAAGGATCCCCTCCTCAATCTTGGGATGAAGCGAACATCGTCATATTTCCTAAAAAAGGGAAGCCTCCTGATCAGCCGGGATCCTATCGTCCCATCTCTCTGGTCAACTGCGACGGTAAACTGTATGCCAAACTCCTTGCCAATCGAATGGCCCCGTTTGTCGCTGGATTGGTTTCATTGCAGCAGCATGGGTTTGTTCCTGGTCGGGGCACGGTTGACCATGTTAGCCGGGTCGTTGCTCTTCTCGACGTCGCACAGGTCGAGTCCAGGTCTCTGGGTCTCGTCCTGCTCGACGCCGAGAAGGCTTTTGACCGAGTCGCATGGAGGTTTCTCTGGGAGATAATGGTGCGTATGGTGTTCGGGGGTGGTTTTATCCGCGCTCTTCAGGTCTTTTATCAGGCTCCTACCGCTAGATATGTTCAATGGGAATTAAATCGGAACCGGTCCAGATTTGCAGGGGGACCCGTCAGGGTTGTCCCTGTTCTCCTCTTCTTTTTGCATTGTATATTAACCCTTTTGTAAAAATGCTGGAATTAAATACCCAGATCCCTCCTTTTGTCGTTCAGAATTTGCCTTATATTGTTCTTGCTTATGCTGACGATATCACAGTGGTTACCTCCAACCTTGATACCGCCTTGCCGGTCATTGAACAACTTGCCGATTCTTTTGGTAGATATTCCGGTTATAAGCTGAATACTGCCAAGACTCAATGCCTCTGTACGAATCCGGCCACAGTATTTGATTCTAGGGTAGTGGAGGAAGTAGTGTACCTTGGCATCCAGATTAGATCCAACTTGGATGACATGATTTCAGTTAACTGGAATGATATTTTGGATAAAACTAAGTCTACCTTGGATTCTTGGCAGAGTCTCCATCTTACTCTTGTGGGCAGAACCAACCTGTTAAAAATGGTTATTTTACCAAGAGTACTTTATTTTTTTCGCGCAGTTCCCTTATTAGTTAAAAAAAACAGATTCGGCATCTTCAATCAGTATGCGAAAAATATCTGTGGGCTCCTGGAAAGATTCGAAGAGCCTCCCGTTTGATGACGCTACCTCTTGCTCGTGGTGGATGGGCTGTCCCTGATTTTGCGCTATATCAAATGTCATGTCTGCTCTTGAAGATGCGCATCCTTCTTACAGGGGAAGAAGTATGTAATCCTGCAGAAGCCCCTACTATCTACCAGATGGCTCTTGGCTGTTTTGCTAAGAATTGTTTGCAAATTGAAGTTGAAGGCAGTTATTATAAACGCACACGTTTTAAAATTATTGCTTCAGCTTTCTCTGTTTGGAAAAGTCTTAAAAAGATGTTTCGGATTCCCAAATACACAGTTTATACTCCTCTGGCTGCTCCTCATTTGTTACCCCCAATTTTTTGTAACTCAATAGTGCATCAATGGCACACTAAAGGGATTATTCGGCTAGGGGCTTTCGTTTCCATAGAGGGTGTTTGTCTTTCTTTTGATGAACTCAAAAAGAAATTTGACCTAGTTAACACCCAATTTTTCAAATTTCTTCAGATTCGGGATTTCTTGCAGAAACACACCTCTCATCTTGTTCCCATTAGTATTATAGATGCTATAAGATCTCAATTACGAATAGGTGCTATTTACCATATATTAATGGATTCTAGATTAGATGACCTCGATAAAACAAATGCGAAGTGGAGGACTTGGCTCTCATCTCCCTCTATCCATATTGAAGATTCTATCAGCATTGCTCACAAGATCTTTTACTCGGCTTCGTTAAAAGCCCAGCACTTTAAGACCGTATTTAATTTATATCACACCCCTGCGGTTATTATGAAATGGGGCAATGCTTCACAAGCTTCAAAATCTGGGGAATGTTTTCGTTGTCAAGAAGGCAATGCCGATATAATACATATTTTCTTTTCCTGCGATTCTTTACGTCCTCTTTTTAACCAAATTGAAAGTTTTTTGTTGCATATCTTAGGTAAACTTATCTCTGTTTCCTCAAGTATGATCTTATTAGGGATTGATGGGCTCTACCTGTGGGACAACCTCCTTGTAAATTTCGATATTTTCTGTTTATTATTGCTGCTGTAACGCAACTCTCTATCGCTACTGTTTGGTTACAACCTCAGGCCCCGAGTTTTGATTTTTGGCGGGCCAAATTATTTAATCTTTATAATCTAGAAATTAGTATGTATTTGCTGAAAAAAACGCGTAAAAGGAAATTTGGTATGGCTATTTGGCAACCATTAATTGATTATTTTTCTGATTGGTTCTTTCTTCTTTTTCTTTTCTTTAGTCGCTGTTGGAAAAGTCAACCGTATTGTATGTGCTCTCTGTTTTTGTATATCTGTACATGTGGAACATCAAAAATAAATAAATTTAAAAAAAGATAACATAACACTTCTGTATCGTCTCACTGCAATGATTCACAGATAACATAACACTTCTGTATCGTCTCACTGCAATGATTCACAGATAACAATATTTCCAGCTCCTCACTGCAACAATTCACAGATAACATATAACTCTTCTGTATCATCTCACTGCAACGATCCACAGATAACATAACACTTCCAGCACCTCACTGCAACAATTCACAGATAACATAACTCTTCTGTTTCATCTCACTGCAACGATTCACAGATAACATATAACTCTTCTGTATCATCTCACTGCAACGATCCACAGATAACATAACACTTCCAGCACCTCACTGCAACAATTCACAGATAACATAACTCTTCTGTTTCATCTCACTGCAACGATTCACAGATAACATATAACTCTTCTGTATCATCTCACTGCAACAATCCACAGATAACATAACACTTCCAGCACCTCACTGCAACAATTCACAGATAACATAACTCTTCTGTTTCATCTCACTGCAACGATTCACAGATAACATATAGCTCTTCTGTATCATCTCACTGCAACGATTCACAGATAACATAACACTTCCAGCACCTCATTGCAAGGAGTCACACATAACATAACTCTTCTCACTGCAACAATTCACAGATGACATAACTCTTCTGTATCATCTCACTGCAATGATTCACAGATAAAATTACACTTACAGCACCTCTTGCAATGATTCACACATAACATAACTCTTCTGTAGCATCTCATTGCAATGATTGCTGATTTACACAGAGCATAACACTCCCAGCACCTCACTGCAATGATTCACAGATAACAAAACCCTTCCAGCACCTCACTGCAACGATTCACAGATAACATAACACTTCCATCACCTCACTGCAATGATTCACAGATAACAAAACCCTTCCAGCACCTCACTGCAATGATTCACAGATAACAGAACACTTCCAGCACCTCACTGCAATGATTCACAGATAACAGAACACTTCCAGCACCTCACTGCAATGATTCACACATAACATAACTCTTCTGTAGCATCTCACTGCAATGATTCATACATAACATAACTCTTCTGTAGCATCTCACTGGACATGTATGATGTCAAAACTTGTTTTCATGAATCTTTTATACAATTTGAATAAAGTTAATTGAGATTCACAGACAACATAACACTTCCGGCACCTCATTGTAATGATTCATACATAACATAACACTTCCAGCACCTCATTGTAATGATTCATACATAACTTAACTCTTCTGTAGCAACCTACTGGACATGAATGATGTCAAAACTTGTTTTCATGAATTGTTGTACTTTTATTATCCTTTTATACAATTTGAATAACGTTAATTGAGATTCACAGATAACATAACACTTCCAGCACCTCAGTGCAGTGATTCACAGATAAAATAAGCCTTCCAGCAACACTTCCAGCACCTCACTGCGATAATTCACTCAGAGCATAACACTCACAGCACCTCACTGCAATGATTCACATATAACATAACACTTCCAGCACCTCACTGCGATGATTCACACAGAGCGTAACACTGCAATGATTCACAGATAGCGTAACACTTCCAGCACCTCACTGCGATGACACACACATACCGTAATATTTCCAGCACCTTACTTCAATGACACACAGATAAAGTAACTCTCCCATTACCTCACTGCAATGGCACACGCATAATGTAACACTTCTAGCACCTAACTGCAATGATTCACACACAATATAACACTTATAGCACCTCACTGCGATGATTCACGCATAGTATAACATTTCCAGCACCTCACCACGGTGATTCCCACATGACGTAACACTTCTAGTACCTCACTGCAATGATTTACACATAATATAACAATTCCAGTTCTTTGCTGCAATGATTCATACATATCATCAGAGCCCAATGCCTCACAGGAGTGCAGATTTAGACCACAGACCCCAAGGTCCACACCCCTTCCTGCACATGCAACTCTAGGAGAGTGCAGGAGTCCATCCGTGTCATGGGAATGCTTCTTGTCGCTGATCAGCAAAAGGAACACGAAGTGGTACGCAGGACTGGCGCATCCCTTCCATGGCCGTGATGATGGGCCTATTTAGGGGAAGGCTTTCTTGGCCACCTCCTTTCCAGCAGAGCTCATTGCAGCGGCGGGAGCAGAAGAGAAGCACCACAGGAACAGCAACTCCCCTAGTGTTCTTAAGCCCGGCAGTGACTTCCATGTGCCCACCGCGCCTGACGGAACAATCTTTGGCCCATATATTATCAGGCCAAGAGCCGTATCGCCGCAGCACCCGCACCCTATCTGCCCCACACATATACATCATCGGCATCAATGTGGCCACTCCGATAACCGATTGGCCTCACCCTTGATGGAATAATCTTTAGCTTCCAAGTCAACAGTGTGGAGTGCAGCATCAGTGCAGCGCTCTCTCCCACTTAATTTGCATAGTACCATTACTATTCACCATGCTCTGAGTCACCCTTCCTCTTCCTGGCCTGGGTGGCTGGTTGTTATAGCACTTTGTAGTGCTTGTGTGAGCGGTCCGCTCTCTACTTCTTTGGCAAACCCAGCTGCACAGGGACGGTAACGCAGACCGGGTCATCAGAGGGGAGTTTTTAGCGCTTTGCTGGGGTTGCAGCCACTTTGGTTGTGTTGACCTGGTCCCTTGAGTGTATTGTGATACAATCTCATCCAGTATTATTTGTGTTAAAAAATGGCGTGATCCAGAGTTGGCGCAACTCTTAAAACTTGTCCTTGCTAAACTGGGAGATGAAGGAGGGTCTAGCAACTCAGCCTCTGACTCAGAGCAGAGCTGGGTCCTATGATAAACGATTGCCCTCAGTGATCCAATGTCCCTCCAAATGCTGCCTTCCCTCCATTGAGCAGGCTGGCAAAGAAAGAGCCACTGACCTCTTCCCCTGAGGAGGAACTGGGCCCTTCAGGCCAAGGGTTTTCAGTGGTGGGAGGTCCCAGTCCAGGTACCCTGGTTGGCGATGATATGAGTCAAGCCCCTCTGCCCCCTCTTACAAATATGGTTGTCCACTTCACTCCTTGTGCCACCCACCTCACTAACACTAATAGAGTCTCCCACACCCAGTCCTGATCCTTTTGAGTCCAGTTCAGCCCTCACCTCCTTGGTGGAAATGAGATAGTCCTTGAGGATACTTTTGGAGGGTCAGAAGGAGACTCCCACAGGGCAGCTGCAGCCGTACCAGCCCCTCGCCAGCAGCCCCTGCTTACAGAAGCAAGTCAGCCTTTAGCCTCAAGCCAACTTGTAGGCCAGGCTATCATGGAACGGGTGTCTAGGGGGGATACCTCTAACCCAACAACAGGGGTGCTGTCTTCTGTAGCTCGCTTGCTGCGTCAATTGACAACCCTGACAGTTGGGTCACTTGGAGGATCGTCACTAACCTCCCCCTGGCCTCCTTCTACCATGTCCGAAACCAGGTCGATGCCGTTTCTAAGGCACAAAGTGGGCAGGAAGAGCTCATTGCAAGAAAGGACAGTGCATGGAGCTCACTGGCAATCAAGGAACCCTCCACGGTGGCACCATGCAAAGGAGTTGACAGATTGTTAAGGAAGGGGTCCTCTGCAGTGGTTAGAGGGATTGGTGGGCAGGATACTTGACTCCCCAGGCCAGGTAAGCTGGTAATAAAGCAAGTAAAAGTAGCTAAAATATGTGATTATCTTGTAAAAATATTAACACAGGTTATGTCCAAAGAAATGGAAAAATTGAAAATGTGCCTTTCACTAACTGTGCAACTTAACGTGGAGCATGATTAGCATGTTTTTGTTTGTAGTAACCATCCTTTTCTATTGTATTTACATTGTTGAGTTCAGCTAGGCCTCATTTATTCTCGTTTTTTCTGCATTGCATTTATTTTAACTTTTCTTAAATAAATTCACGTTTTAGCAAGATGTTGCACAGTGCAATATTAAATAAATGATTCACGTTAAGTTCCGTAGACATGTCATCTTCATAGAATGTGCTGATTTCAATAATTGTTTTTTTCCTTCCTAAGCTACATGTTCTCATTGCATTGGGTAAGATTTTAGCGGTCACTTATTCGCAATAATGAATACCAAAGATATGTTAAAACAATAGTGTATGCAGAAAAATGAAAAGCTCATGATATATTTCCATAGAAGTTACAACTAGAATGTTTTTGCTTTAGACTAGTTCATTGTCACGCAGTGGGGTTCTGAATAGCTAATAGAGTAAGCTGCAGGGTTCTTGTGGGAACTCAATGTGCAACTAACGCTCATGAAAATTTGCAACTTAGTAGACTGTTTGTAGACAATGTTTTGCTGTCTTCGTATTTTACCGTGGGAATGAAGAAGGATGTAGCAGACCACTGTACGATCCTTTCACCATTGGCCAAGGATGACCTCACACCGAAGAAGGATACATATGTTTTTGTGTATAATATACGTGCTCCTAGTTAGGAAACTTCAGAGCTCTTCCACTACCTATTCCTTCGAATACGCACTGAGAACTTTATGCTGTTCAGACTGGTCCAGACTAGTTGTTCTGTGAGTATCCTTTTCCTGGCTTTTGCCTTTTACACTGTAAACTACTGCTGATGGTATGTTCTAGATTCCTTTAAGAATACAGCTACTGTTGCAGCTAACTTCTAATTGAGAGAGAAGACTCAGACGAGTTTTCTAGAACTGCCCTTTATGAGGAGTTCAACTAAAATCTAAATTCTATTCTAAATACTCCTTAAAATTTGCAATGATTTTTGAACAGGGTTCTCTATAGGTTCTGGTATGTTAGGATGTGTTAGAATAGAATAGGGACTTAGCAAACATTCCTTTATGGAACACGCTGTAATATTTTCTGATTGTTGCTATGCATTATTTTGCTTGATATTTCTGTAAAAGGATTTATCTGATTTTGAATTTGAATAAAGAGATTACAAACCAATTTACTAAACTTAAAACAATAAATAACTATTTAAAAATGTATCAAAGGTCTCATTATTGACTGACTATAATAAGTGGTGTTGAAATTCGATATTGACTTATGCTCCATTCTAAAACGAAGGCAAAGATCCAGTCCACCTGAAGAAGAACAAGGCACGGAGTTGGAGACCATCTTTGTAAGTCAAGGGTTGAACTAATTAAAAGAGAAGCTACTTACACGCCAAAAGTTTCTGGTAGCAGAGATATGATTCACACCCTGAATGGAGCTTCAATTCCTGATTTCCGAATCCAGTGGTCAGAACTTGAAGGAAGAACTGACAAGGCAATACTAGACGGCAGTTGCAATTTTTGAAGGTGTATTACAAGGGAGATGTATTGTACGTGGTAGTTGTGTTGGGTTGGATTGCGATATTGCGAGTATGAATGCGTGAGTGGAAAAAGAAGTATTAAGAAGTTGTCAAAGATAAGTCATTGCAGTATTCAGGCTTAATTGTAATTGGAAGACCCCTGGGTATAGATACATTTAATTGAATAAGAAGGCTTGTTTGCAGGATAAGGTGCAAAGTGTGAGGTACGATCACCTATACCATTGATATAGAGAGACTAAGTGTTGTGATTGATTAACATAAATCGATGTTGGTGGAACTTGATTGCGCAAACGGGTGAAGCTGCATTGATTTAAGTGATTTTGCGCTGGTCGAGATTCCACTTGCGGTTGTGGAAAAATGTTCTTGAGTATTTGAGATACTGGTATTTCTTTAGTAAAAGCAAAACAGAAGAGGCATAGAAGTTTATTGTTGAAGTTGTGTGAATGTGAGGAAAATTGTCAAGGAGGGTTGGTCAGCTGGTGTATTTCACGCTGGGATTGGTTGGTGAAGTCAGAGTGTCCCGCTGGATTGGATTGCGAAAATTGAATAACGTTTTGGGATTTGATGGTGAAGAGCTAGTAAATTATGGGGACTGCTCCTGCAGATCTGAGTTTAGCTCAGATTTAAAGACCTATACAGATACTCCAAATTGTCCTACCAGCTTTGACGACCACAGGTTGCAGCTCCAACAGTCACCAGTACAACTGGAATACATACTACAGCCCAGAAAACTCCTGTAAATTCCTCGATAGTACACAGAGTTATTGCAACTGCTCCTCCAAATGTGGATTTAAGGCCAGAAGCTCCTCAAGTTGTTGGATGTGTACCCAACGCAGGATTTGTCCTGGCTTCACAAAATTCCCAGATTGTTGTGTGAAGACCCCCACAGACAGTACAAGCACCGATAGATGGAGGGACCTTAGTATTCACAACTCCAATTGCCCCTGATAAAATTAATGTCTCTACAGAAGGGAAGGTAACAGCATTCCTAGAAGAAGCAGTAGGGAGTAGGAAGATAGATATCAATGAGGCAGTTGAAGGACAAGATTCAGAAAGGGAGAAACCATTAAATGTAGCCCAATTGAAGATGGAATTAGAAGAAATAATAAGAGGATGCTTGGAATTTTAACATATTGGGCAAAATCAAAGAAAGAAATGAATTTACCTGTGTAAAGAAATCACATGAAGTGCCGCTAAGTGTGCGATAAATTGGCAGAAGTGGCCCAAAAATACAAGATCGATCTTGAGAAACATTTTTACCTGTGAAGAAGCTACATAGTCAATTAGCTGACCCTGCATTAGAAAACATGCGAGTTTCAGCAATGCTGTTAAACACTTTAAAATGCACTAAAAATGGAGTAAAGTTGAGAAACTAGAAATGAAATGGGCAAAGAAACATGAGAAGAAAAGAGTGAGGAAGCTATGGAAAGGAAACAAGATGAGGGAAGTGAAGGAGAGATTACAGAAAATCCACTTAAAGGGGAAAGTATGTACATGTTCCTTGGAGTAGAGGTGATTTGACAGCATTTACAAGCAATTTCCCTAAATTGAGAGATAAACTGGTGCAATGGTATGCACAAGTTGAGTGGTTCATTGAGATTTCCAAGGTGTTGTGGACAGATTTGAATATATTTTTCGATACAGTAGTACCTGCTGAATTGTAGGCTGAATGTAAAATTGCAGTAGAGTGGTCAAAAGAAAAACCAGTGAGGGAGACTAGAAAAATGCACCATCTCCTGTGGTGATGGAGAAGTATGAGGTGGTAATTACTCTCCTGAAGGGTAGAGCGCCCCGAGAGATTTGTATTGGCTTAAAATTATTAGAATCCTGTATGGAGCCAAGCCTGGTGGCCTCCTGAGGCAGGCATTTGTCCAGTCCCTGTGCCCAAGGCCAGGAACCTGGGAGTTGTGCTTGATAAGGACCTTAAACTTGCCTCACAAATAAATCAAGTTTTCTCTGCATTTTTTTTCACATGAAAAATCCTGCGGAAAATTCTGCCCTTCATTCCTCTGTCACTTCGGAAAACAGTGGTCGGAGTTCTGGTTTTGTCCAGAATCGATTATTGTAATGCCCTATATTTGGGAGTTGGCAAGGGACAGATCAAAAAACTTCAATCGCTTCAGAATGCAGCGACCCGGGTTCTACTTGGCTTACCTAAACACCACCCGACATCAGCGGTGATTAAGGAGCTACATTGGCTCCCAGTCCGTCAGAGAGTGAACTTTAAAGCCCTAAGTCTACTGCACAAGGCTAGATACGGAGGAGGGGCTGCGGACATTCAAACCTTGTTCTCTGTATACCAGCCCCAACGCTCTCTCAGGCCTGCCAATACAGGATTGGTTTGTGTCCCCAGAACAAAAAGAGTTAGATGGGGAGGAACGGGTTTCTCTTACCAAGCTCCCTCCCTGTGACTATCAGGTTATAATCCAATAGGGCCGTTTTTAGGAAAATGATAAAGACCTGGCTCTTTTCAAGGTCTTAAGATCTGTTGTTGTCTGCATCATATTCACCCAGCGCCAAGACGCCTCTGCATAAGTGTGCATTATAAGCCCTTCGGTCAGTCAATCAGTCAAGGTCTTATGAAGGAGGTGGAGGGTGTGGAAGCAGAAGAACGAGACGGAGTTGATTTGGCGGTCCATTTTGGGCTCTGAGTCCAGGTTGGTTTTCAGGGAAATCAAGGAGGGTTTAACAAGTCTCAAGATAGAGGTAGAGGTGTTCCTGTGGGTAAAGGATCTGAAACAGATATTTCTGTGATAAAAAAGATTACACAATGTCATGTCTGTCACAGAATTTGACATTGGAAGAGAGAATGCAGGTATAATCCTTATAATAATGTCGGAAATGTACAGATGCCAAAAGGAATGCAAATGCCAAATGTTCCCATACCACAAATTCAAATGCCCATGCAAGGTCAGACTCCAATGATGCCCACCCCACCGGTTCAAATAAATTTCCAAAATGTAGGAAATCCTCAATTTAATTTAAACCAGTTGCCAAAAATGAACACAAACTTTCCAATATTCCATGTCACAATTTCACAATTTGAACCCGAATGAATTACAACAATAATATTTTTTCTAAATTGATGTTTGAGGTTCTAATAATTCCCAATGACAGTGCGTGAGAGAGGAGAAAGATTGCGTACTTGGCAGAAGTCTTAAAGGTAGATCAGAGCGTCCATATGTGGATGCTAAAGTATGTGGCCACTCAGTATCATTTCTAATTGATACCGGAGCTACTAGATCCACTAGGAGAACAGTGTACGCTTCAGATCTACCTATCTTGGGGGAACAATCCAAGTTGTGGGAGTTACAACAAAACAATTCAGAAATCCTATTTCAGAAAAGGTACCAGTAAAGATGAGTTCATTTGAAGAAAAACACCAGTTCATTGTTTGTGATTCTAGCCCTGTAAATCTGTTCGGGAGAGATTTGCTGTGCAAGTTAGTTTGCACCATTTACTGCACACCAGATGGTGTCGCTCCTTTCAAACTCATGATGGGGATAAAGATTAAAAATTGATTAAACAGAAAAACAAAATAGGAGTGTTTCCTTTATTCACAATTGAAAAGGTACCTGGTGATTTGAAAGAGACAGAGAATCCTTAAGCCTGGGAGTTAACATGGAAAGATATTGCAGTAATAAAAGGTGTAGAACCAGTCCGATTACAGTGAAGCCAAATGCAGTATTTCCCAGAACACCCCCTTACCATTTGACATCAGAAGCCATTGGTGGAATTACGCCAGTCATAGAAGATATGCTGGAGAAAGGAATATTGAGGTCATTGAGCGGGAGTCCATGTAACATTGTAATGTTATTCCATGTTGTCCCGTGGTACCAAATCCAGTCACCACATTTTGTCAAATCCTGTGTACTGCAGAATGGTTTACAGCCATTGACATGTGCCAGACTTACTTCTCAGTGCCATTGCACGAAAAAAGTCAGTACCTTTTTTCCTTTTTGTTTCAACAGAAGGTATTAGCATGGTGCCGTGTCCCACAAGGGTAAATGGAGAGTCCATCTATCTTCAACCATATTTTAAAGAGAAGTCTGGAGACCCTACATGTGCCCAACAAGTCAACTCTTGCCCAATACATTTACGATTTGCTTGTGGCATCATTGATGCGAGAGGCTTGTAAACAAGACTCCATTGCATTGTTATACAACCTGGCTGAGAATGGACATAAAGTGTCTCCAGGAAAGCTGCAGTACTGTCAAACAGAAGTTCAATATTTGGGACACATTATGATGAAAGGAGCTAGAAAGGTGTCACCAGAGAGAGTGGAAGACATCTTACAGATAAATCCAACGAAATCTCAAAAGGAAGTCAGAATGTTTTTGGGAATAGTTGGCTACTGCCGATAGTGGATACCAAACTTTTCCATAATGACAAAACCTTTAATGAGGTTGACATGTAAGGATGTGTCAGATCCGATCCCATGGGACTATGAATGCTCAAAGGTGTTCCTGGAGTTGAAAGACAAATTGTGTTGCTCCCCTGCTTTAGGAATGCCTGATTATTCCAAAGAATTCATATCATTTTGCAGTTCAAGAGATGGGTGTGCTCTCTCAGTATTGATACAGGTTCATGGTGGCGCCCGAAAACCTATTGCATACTTCTCGACAGCACGTGACCCCATAGCTTCAGGTCTTCCTGGTTGCCTAAAAGTGTTGGCTGCGGTAAGCACTAGTCTGGAGCATAGTGATGAGATACCCAGCGGCGGTTCCTCCATGGAAGCAGAGGAGCGCCAAACACCCCCTCACACACACATACTGCTGTGCAGAAAGCTGAAAAAATAAAATGGCAATAAAAGGATTTTATTACCATTTTATTTTTCTGTTTTCTGCCAAACAAAGGGGGTAAAGGCGGGGCCAGTGCGTCATTGCCGCTGATTGGCAGCAATGATGAGTGCCCCTTCGGTATGAATTGCGCATGTAGGTATGGCCAGCAACATTATTACGGCCAAATAGACATGTGCAATTTAACCACTCTGACCCAAAATCATGTTAAAGAGCTATTGAAAGCTTTGAAGTTGCCATGGGAAATAGCAGTGGTTAAGTGTGCAGAACACCAAAGTGGAAATGGTTATATTGCCATGGGCAACAGATATGCAGATTCAGTGGGGAGGTATTGTGCTTTGTTGGCTTGCACGTTTAATGGAAATTTCACATGAGAGCCTAAAGAAGTGAGTTCATTCACAATGTTAGGAGAGTCACAGACACCTGGGTCGAGTCAAAACGAGCCCAAGAAAATGTTTCAGAAGCGGAACGAAATGGGCGGACAAAATTCAGGTTGTGAGAAAAATGCAAATTACATTTGGATGTCGGCTGATGGGAGACCAGTTTTGCCCGATAGCTTGTTGTTTCCAATGACACAATATTACCATTACACATATAGGAAGGGACTGCATGGTGAGGTTTTTCAGGCAGTATTGGTTTAATCCAAGATTTCGAATGTTTGCTGAAGAAATTTGTCATAGGTGTGTCATAAGTCAACAAATGAATGCAGGAAAGAGAATACATGTTACACTGACAGAAATAGGGAGATCAGGTGGACCATTCAACAGAATGCAGATGAATTTGATAAAAATGCCAGTTTACAACAGGCTGTGTGTCCTGGTCATTGTGTGCATTTTCCAGAGATGTGTGGAAGCCTACCCTACTCGGAGAAACAATAGTTTCACAGTAGCTAAGCTTTTATTACATGAACTGCACTCTAGGCACAGAATTCCGATTGCTCTTGAGTCAGAAAGAGGAAACCCATTTCAGCAATGAAGTTCTGAAAAAGATCTGCACCAAATTGAACAATAACTACACTGCAGTTACAGACCTGAAGCTTCTGGAATAGTTGAGCAGATGAATGGGACTATCAAACACCAATCAGCAAATGTTTGTGCTTCAACCTCTTTGAAATGGGGCCAGGTGCTTTACCTTTGGTGTTAATGAGTATTCAAAGTACTCAAGACATAAAGACGGAACTATCCCCGCATAAGATTCTGATGGAAAGTGCTATGAGATTACCAGCTGATCCTGCAAATGCTCTTTTGAATATCACTGACATTATCTTCAATTACTACAAAGGTTTGACTGATGTGGTCCGTTCTATTTCTCATCAGGTTTCAGCAACCACTCAAGATCCGCATCAAGAACAGTACCACAACCTCAGTTCTGGTGACTGGGTCATGATCAAGAAAGCACCTTTAGAAGACTTGTTTAGAGCCCAGATGTAAAGGCCCCTTCTAGGTAATTCTGATGACAAATCCTGCTGTTAAGTGTGCTGGAACCGCAAACTGGATTCATGCTTCACACACCAAGAAGATGAGAAACCCAGACAACGCACTTGTGGTCTATGATCCTACAAGAAGAGCATTGGTGACTGCACCAATTACCGAGAGAACACCCAGACCAGCAGCACTGTTGCGTGGGCAACAACAGGAGGAAGAGAGGGGTGAAGATCAACCAAATGAACAAGAAATTTGAGTGTCTGAAATCACAGAGTAAAATCAAAATCTCTAAGGCAAAAGAAGCAGAGACCACTCATCAGAATGAAAGTGACGCTGAGACTACATTTGCAAGTTTGGAAAAAAGGCAAAACATACCGAGCGCGGATTTGCATATAAAGAAATGGAAAGGAGGTTTAAAGAAGAGAAAATGTGTTTAAAATGATCAAATGAATGAAATTAAAATATACGTAACGGCCAGTAGACGGCATGCAGCAGTGCGTCTGGTTGGGTGCAAGAGGTCGCACCCATTTCATGTAATAACGACATTTGCATAAACAGAATATCCAGGAGAAGGAACAAGTACCAGATAAAAAATAGTTCATCGAGAAGCTGAATGGCCAGAAAGCTACAACCGCAGGGATGGGGTTCCCAGGGCTTTGAAGAGGCTTGGGAGGCACGTGCCCCCCTAACAATAATAATCATTTTGCACTGCCCCTTCTGGCCCTGGCCCTCCCTGGGGGATTTTGTAAAAAGAAACACAGGAGCCTGTACTTTAAAAAACAATTGCTATGGATCTGCTGTTACTTCGCTGCAAAAGTTTAAAAAACATGTTTTTTCATCCCAAAGTAAAGTTCTATGGGGCCCCAACCCTAGGTCTGGGGGTATCCCTGTCCTGCCCTTCTTTCTTATGTTTGCTTTTTTTTCAGGGCTCTGGACATTCAAATCTCAGCAGAACATCTCTTGGGTCTGTGGAGACTTCATGGCATGAAGTATTTAAAGTTTTGAGCATTAATTGCTCAAAAACTACTTAACGGATTTACACCAAATCACCAAAAGCACTCTTTTTCGACTAAGGTCTAGCTTTCTGCCAAATTTGGTATAAATCTGTTCAGCTGTTTGGGCTATAGCTGTGTCTGAACTTTTGTGTCTGACCCCCTCACAAATCTGAAAATAATTTGAGGCGGTGAATATGTTAGTCTGTTATTTGGATTTAAAAGGATAGTGGAGGGATAGAAAAGGCAAAAGGTTTGCATTTATATAGGGCTTGCTACCCCTGATGAGGTGTTGAAGCGCTTTTGTGGTGAGTAGTACGCTACTCTGGAACCCATAAAGGATTAGTGGTGAATTAGTATAGTGAAATATGAAAATAATTTGGGCGATGGATATTTTAGTCTGTTATTTGGATTTAGAAGGATAGTGAAGGTATAGAAGAGGGAAAAGGTTTGCTTTTATATAGCGCTTGCTACCCCTGATGAGGTGTTGAAGCGCTTTTCAGTGAGTAGCACGTTACTCCAGAACTTAAACAGACTTAGTGGGGAATTAGTAAAGTAAAATATGAAATTAATTTGAGTGGTGGACATGTTAATCTGTTATTTGGATTGAAAGGGAATAGTGGAGGGATAGAAGAGGGAAGGGTCTTGATTATTTTTGAGTGCATAGCTGTAGTTACTGCTGTCTAGCATGGACATGCAGTTTGGCTAATGGTGAATTTATGATTTGTGTCTGGCCTCATATGAACTATTCTGTGTGATAAGTAGAATTTTATAATACCATGAAGGGACAAATACAAGAGCTTAGACACAAAAAGGCCTCAAACTCACAGAGAAGTGCCAGCAAGTTGATGACTTGGTACCAACCAGAGATGAATGGCACCTCATGAGCACTGTTCCTTCATTTCATTTCACTGTGCTGAAAAAACATAACTCTCTCTTAGTATACCTGGGGGGGGGGGGGGGGGATAGGCAGGTACCCAAAAATCTCCAGTTGGACTAGATTACCAAGAAACTCAGACCAAGACTCCAAAAAACTGTTTTTTCATATTGGACGAGAAGTTAAATCTCCAGACCGATCAATGTTTTGCATACCGTTTTTCTAAATCTGGTCAAGACTTGCCTTTTAAAACGTCATCTGTGAATGATGTGAGATTAATCTTGCCCATGACCACCTTTGTCCTCTTAGGATGTGTATTCTGAAAGGAAAGACTTAAAACACAGTATTTTGTAAAATAACCATGTTTTAAGACCTCCAAGACAGAGGCGAGAGTGTGTGTCTTTGTCTGCATATTTACAATTCCAGGTGAAACCCGACAGACACTTTATCATACCTGACTGAAAGCTCCTGTACCCAACTATTTATTAAATAATACATTTATGAGGGGGTGTAACACCCCAAACACTCCCTTGAAGCTATGCCCCTGCCTGTCTCTCTTTTTAATTTTGTCTCTCTTTCTGCATGTTACTCTGTCTGTCATTCCCACGCTCATGCTTCTGTCTGCCTTGCAGCCCCTTTCTCTGTATCTTTTATTAAAGCAGGTTTAGCATTACTCAGTATCTAACTCCACCCCATCACTTATTTTTCGGGCTTCTTTACTTTCTTAGTCATTGTTAACTTTGCTTGTCTTTTTCAGACCATTTAAACTTTGTTGCCTTTTTCTCATTTGTTTAACTATTTAGAAATGTTGTAGAGAGCACTACATCACCATACCTCGGAGCACTGTAAAATCGTTTACAGACTTGCTCTCTCTGATGTCTGTGCTCTTTTTCTCTGACCCTCTGTCTTTCCAACTATCTACCTTCTCCATCTCTGTTTTTGCTCTGTCTGTGAACTATTTCTTTCTATTTCTTTAGTTCTCTTGCTTTCCTTAAAATTTCTCCCTTTTCCCCTTCTTGAGTTCTATCCTTCTTTCTATCTTTCTTTCGTTAAAATTTCTCCCCAATATTTCAGTTTTTCTGTCTTACTTTCCCATTATGGTCCCCTCTCTCCTTTTCTTTGTCCCGCTGCTCCCCCGTCTAGCTCCTCTCTCCACATTTAAGTACCTCTCTTGCTGTTTCTCTAGCTCTGTTTGTCTCTCCCTGCCCAACATCCAATTTAGTAATGCTTCATTGGCAGAAGCGCATGAACAGGTTGTGCCAGGCCTTTTAACTAATAAACATTTTTGTTCTATAAATAAAAAACAGGGCATATATTTTCTGTCCAAGTGACAAGTAACAGTCAGATGTTCTGTGAATGACGGTTATTCCGGGCAAACAGTACCAACTGCTCCTCCCTCACTTGCTTTATCCCTCTGCTCGCGTCTCAAGGGCTGTCCCTCTACCTCTCTGACTTTTTAGTCCCCCTCTGTCACAAAAGACTTTCTCCTGTAGTTCCCTTTGGTCACTATCCTCTCTTTTAACCCCAAGGGACACCTCTTATCTAATTTAATTTGATTTCCCTCTCCTCCATTTTCAAGGACCCATCCCCTCACTTCAAGATGGGGCTCCCATCCTCTCACACTGCCCGCCTTCTTCTCAAAACTCAAGGCTGCTTACTCCTCTTACACATCCAGCTCTTGCCTGCCCTCCAAGTCTAATGGCTCTCACCTTTTGCTCTCCTTACATCCATCTCAAGAGCCTCTCTCTCATTGCCCCTCACCTTTCACCCATCATCAGCTGCTCGAACTTCTAGCATTACAGTGTGGGAGCCGAACCCTAATATTTTGATCACCCCAAAATTTACCTCCGGCAGCTCGGCTCCTGCACCCATGATCTTGCTATAAGAGTCACCACCCTCCATGACATCAGGCCCAACAAATTAGCAGAGTAATAGAAAATAGTGTTTCAGACCACAGAATAACTGAGTTCTAAATTAACGAAAAGTTAAAGGGTTTTATTACAAAATCCCAGAAGAGGCAATACAGAGAATTTCAAATGCCATACAACATATTACATAGTAAGAAAACAAGATCATTATAAGTCCCAACAGCATTAAAGGTGAAAAAGACAGCATCTCTAAAAGAATAGGGAAATTTCTAAATAAATGAGCAGAGTCCCTAACGGAAAAAAGATGTCATCAAAATAATCGGACAGAGTCCTGTGAGGAAACCGAAAAGTCTCTAAATCCTAACTGTCAGATTTGCAATGAACACCTCCAGCATATCTAGGGGAAAAGGGAAGTCATCTGGATCACAAGGGTTGTATACACATTTTATGAATAGGAAATAAGAAAATTGCACATTCAGCATGGCATGACTAGTGATAACACATATTGGGCAAATCAGAATTGAGATCATAACTAAATTATAAAACTAACCCCCCATTTCTATGGTAAAGGAAATCTTCCATCAGATTCCACAGCAACAACATGATCCCAAGACGCACAACTCAATCTGAAACATTTTCAGACAAAGACTTATACACCAGTGGTCTCGCAAACTTACATCAGACTTCCAGAGGAAGTGTCCTTCAGAAAGTTACATTAGGTACATCAAGAAAGTTTAGTTCACAGTACATGCTACTTAAGGAAAATAACCGTTTGTGTCACAGTGTCCTGTGCTCTGCAAAGACTGTGGGGAGAGAAGACATGAAGGGTGACATTGATTGGGACGGGTAATGAGCAGGAGCAATATGAACAGAACACCAAAACAGAATCCATTTAAACCCTTCCCCGCTCATGACGGAACCACTCCGTCATGAGCCACGGTTGCGCTGTGCTCATGACGGAGTGGTTCCGTCATGCTGTGGCCGTTGGCGGCCGCTCCGCCCACGCGGCGCTAATTCCCCGCCTGTGCGGGCGATTAGCGCAGTGGGCGGAGACGTGACGGAACCACTCCGTCATGAGCACAGCTCAACCGTGGCTCGTGACGGAGTGGTTCCGTCACGAGCACAGCGCCACCGCGCTGCCCCCAAACCCCCCCCCAGCGCCGCGGCGGAATTCCTGCCGCGGCGAAGGGGTTAAATAAAAAGGTGCCTACAGACATGGATTAATTAAACTACATTAATAAACTCACTTCTAAACCACTAAAATAAAATATTTCAAGTACAACATTAAAACGTTATCAGATACAACTATGCCCATCATAAAAATCATTAGTATTCCAAAATAATTTGTCACCAAAAGTTGTACATTTATAAAAAGCTTTAACAACGGCCTTCCAGCAGTAAAGGCTCTGCCCTTTCTATCTGCTGTACACATCGTTCTCTCACTCTTTCTATTTCTCTTACTCAAGTATTTCCACTTATTTACGTCCTCAGAAATCTTCAGCTCTCACAAGCCTTCCAATCCTACAAGAGTTTTCCTATCATGTCTTTGCCTCACTTTCTATCCTTCTTTCAAGGCTCTCCCTTCTATGTTTCTTCCATCCTTAAGGCCGGCTTCGAGTCTGCCACTTACTGTAATGATAATCTTCACGCCGTTGAAGAGTTAAAACGTAGTTTATTGAAACTTCCAACACATAGTAAATCAGGTCAGTGAGGGAAACCGGGAGGAGCGTCTGGTCTACCGCAGTCATCAGCTGTCGTCTGTCAACATTCCAGAACGTACTGCTGATGACAGGAGGGGAGGGGGTACGGGGTGAGGCAGAGGACAAAAGAACACAACACTTACCTGCATTATCCCTTTCTTGTCTTTCCTTTCTCATCTCCTTCATGGTCCACGGGGACAAGTCCTTCACTGGATGTGGTCTGTCCCTGACCTCTAACCATAAGGGCTCTCCCCTTCTTACCTGTCTTCTAAATCCTCAGCCGCTTTCCTCTCTACATTTAGTGGGGGTTGGAAAGTGCTACTCAAACACCAAAACAATTAATCCCTCTTTCTTCTCGATCCTTAAGGACTCACTCAATATAGTATAGTCATTCCCTTCCAATCTCCATACATCTTCACATCTAGCTCTTCAACTTTCCTTCACCCCCTTACCTCCTTTGTCCTGTGTTGGTCTTAGTCCTCACCTTCTCTTTCTTCTCCCCTTTTCTTATTGTCCCTGTTATTTACTTATGTGAAATGTTTTCTTTAATGCTACGTGTGTTGCATCACACCCAGTTCTTCAGTTAAGACACTTATGGCTGATTTCAAGTCTAGAAACACCCCCCCCCCCCCCCAAAAAAAATCTCAAAATAGGAATCATGAAGTCAAAGAACCCCCATAAATCACAGTGTGTTCCAGTTGCAAAATCTAAGAACATTCCCTGAGTTGTCTCCAGATGCCTCCCCTAAGTGTTTGCAAATTGGACCTTTTACTGATTCAGTAGATTCATTAGTCCTAGTAATATGAATAAATATTAACTTCCATTTGTTGTCCGACTACAAACAGCTTTAGTAGTTGGTACCTCATGTCATCAATGCTTCAAAAAGTACACAATGATAAAGTTAAAAAAAAAAAATAGTAGACCTTGGGGCTGCAACCCTTAGTCACTGGTTTTCATGTATTTTTTATGGTTTGCCATTGCTTGAATGGGCTGTCCTTGAGATTAGGGTATTTTGTTGATGATCATATGGGCCGATTTGTACTGCCACTAGGTTTTGTTTAGGGGTGGGCGGAATTTGCGAAATCCACTTTCACAAATTATCGCAAAAATGTTAAAAATTATCGCAAACACGCGGAAATATCACGAAGATGCAGAAGTTTTTTTCCCGCATGTTCGCGAGATTTTCTGCATGGTTGCGGCTCGCCAACTTACCCATGTGGTTGCTTGCGGGCGCGGCCATCTTGTTTTCAGTTGTCTCGCGGTGCATGATCGCGAGAAGAAAGACGTGATCGCGCGACGCATGACGTCACTGCGGGCGCGAACTGTCGCGAGACAGCGCAAATGGCTAAAAACAATACAACATCTCATGGAGAACGCGACCGGATCAAGAAAACTTGTCGGCGAACGCAGGGATTCAGGTAAGGCGATCGCGCGCGCGCGAGAATGTATTATTTTACAGCGCGAGCAAGAACCAAATTATCGCTAAGCTGCGGAATGCGGAAATTTTGACATTTTCGCGCTTTCAGCGGAACGCGAAAATGCCAAATTATCGCAATTTCCACGAACGGAACGAAGTTTTCGCCCAGGCCTAGTTTTGTTCAAGCTAATCCTTTTGTGTTACTACTGGGTTTTGGCTAAAAATCCCTTTTGCTGTACATAAGAAGCTACATGATGTCCAGACATTAATGACATTTTAATCACTGCTTATGGCTTTCTGTTTAGGAAGCTGTGCTGTTTAGATGTCTCAACATGTCATAAACACACAATGGCATTCCCTAATTATCGCTCTCATGTTTACCTTATACTAATGATACAATGTTAGGGTTTTTTTTTCTTCACAAAGTAAAGACGTGATTGGTACAGGCTTTGTTAAAGCTTTATTAAAAAATGTGCTACTTAAGAATCTACTATATAAGATCTTGCTATGTATGCTGTGTCACTTCAATAAACACTTTAAGACTCAAGTACTGTATTTTCTTGACGTAATTATTTGCTGATATCATATTTCCACTTTATGTGGAATTAATTCTCGTGTGCGATGCTCGTTGTATTGTATTCTATCAAGGCAATGATTTGTTGGTATTGCATTTGCACTTTATTTGGGGGTTTCTTCTTAAAAATAATTGTAGTTGATGACAGGAGTAGCATTTCTTTCTTGTGCAAGATCGAATATTTATTCAGATATATACTTGCCATGGTGTTGTTTTATTCTCCACTACTTTGTAATACCGTTTCATTGTATGATAAAATGGAATGAAATCCCCACGGCATCGATCTAAGGAATTGTCTTGCATTTCCCATTGTAAGTCTTCTTGCCTACTTATATTCAGCTATCATTCAGATGTAATCCTTGAAACCTTGTACATTGCACCTTTTTTTCTGCTCAATAAAAAATCCAAAAAAAACAAAAAACTTCATCTTCTAGCTACTTTTCATGACACTCTTTTTTCAAGAACAGCTTAACTCTTCTAACCCAGTCTGTTTCAGACCCTACTCCTTGCTTCCATATAGTCGGAGCAACAAGATATTGCTTCATTATGGATTTACTTTGTAGGACAGCAAGGGTAACACACACAGCTTCCTTAGTGGTGTAGCCCAATAGCCACTTCATTGTGGAATTGTCTTTCAAAGGCAGCTGGAACGTAACACACAAAAAGTGGGTTTACTGTTACCAACATTTCCCCTAGTAAAGTCCGAGACCTATTGCCTTTGCCATGCTTGTTTACTATAGAAGTCGTTTAGACTGCCACATAAATGTAAGGACATTTCCAAATCTTTAAGCATAGGATTTTACTGCTTCCACTCTTAAGAAGTTAACTGAAGTCACTTTTTGGTGCTTTGCTGTGCAAATTGTATAGGGTTGCAGTGTGTGGTAAATGTTTACATTTGCATGGTTGTGTGGGTAGGCTTCTCAGGTCAGTTTAGTGCTTAATCTCTTAATCTGTATAAAAAATAAGTGCAGGGCTCGAAGATGTTTAGGAACCTACCACTGGTGCTTCCCCCCAGGCTGTCCAGTATAGATTCTGCTAATGCATCTTTCTACTCCCCTGTGCACTTCCTGCCTCTTTATCACCTCTTCCTGTTTCTTTACTATTTGTGCATTCTTTTGTCACTCTTTTCTTGTCTTTCTCTTCCTTCTTTTTCACATTCCTGATTTTCTTTCCTCTGTTGATGAAAAGCCCACCACCTGCAACAACCAGCACGAATTAGGCAGTCAACCAGCTTCTGAACAGGCTTCTGGCATAGATGGTGAATGTGTTATTTTCTGAGAAAGTTAATAGTGAGATTTATGGTGACGGTTTCATTTTTCTGCAGCTCCAGTGAAAGGATTTTCGGAGCCTCTGGCAAAATGACGGGTGTGCTGTTTGGGCACTCCCTTGTTCCTAGCAGCAAGACCTTTTTAAAGCCCATTTATTGCAATTGGCCCTTTTATGGTGGAGCCGTAAGGCGACGGCCTGAGGGGCAGCCGCGGCCCGTGGAGGGAGTTCCGTGGGGCGGTAAGGCGGGGCGGGGGAGGGGCATGGTGGGAGGTTCTAAAAACCGGAATATGGATAATTGCAGATAAGTAAACAATTAAATAAATAAAACGAATTTCGTAGCGCGCGCTGCATCGCATTTTGCTATGCAGCGCGCGCTACGAAATTCGTTTTATTTATTTAATTGTTTACTTACCTGCAATTATCCATATCCCGGTTTTTAGAACCCCCCGCCCCACCTTACCGCCCCACGGAACTCCCTCCACGGGCAGCGGCTGCTGAGGGGCATACTGTAGGCTCGGTAGCAGGCCTATTTGAAAAGTTATCCCATTCTGACAGTCTATTTTCTATTTACTTTAGTCCTCTCCGCCTCTTCGATTCCCTTTCCACCAATTTCTTCTCACTGTCTTTTACTTCGTCCCCTCTCTTTCACAATTCTTTCATTCCTGTTATGGTTTTCCTTCTTATATTTTATTCCTCTCCCCATTCATCGTCCACTCATTTGTCCTTTTGCTTATTTTATATTTTCTGTTCTCCATCCCTCCACCTTCCATTTGTCTCCCTTCCTCCTTTTTCCAGATGTTCCCTTTCTTTTCTTTTTCTCTACCTCACCTTTTCTACTTTACAGCCGAGTTACAGGTGTTATCCACTTAGATCATTGCTGACAGCTATACATCTGGATTCTTTCTGGCAGCTACACACCTGGATCATTGTTCATCCCATTAAAATTCTGGAGGTATCTTGGCTAACAAATCAAAGAGCGAGGCTAGGTTATAAGTAAGTTGGAACCAGACGGGTTGAAGGGAAACTTGAAAGATGCTAAAACCAGTGGTCGAATGCCTTAAAAGAGTATGGGAACTGTGATGCTTTGCATAAAGGGGGCGGGGTGAATGAACGTAGTGGTACGTCCAAGGGCATGTCTAAAAATACAAAAGATTCTATAATGTTTTTCGGTCTTTCACCTTCAGGTAACATAGCAAATATGGCACAGCTTAAATGAAAAATAAATGCAATTTAAGTTAATCAATGTGGAATGCACTATCGTACATTATTAAACCTCTATTAGTTAATGCGCCGCTGAGGTCTTTGTCGGTCACAAAGAGCTACAGGACTGAATCCTGGTTGGTGCAGTGGATTATACTGAGGTGTGTGTTTAGTGCTATGAGGGCCCGGTCTGTGATAGAAAGCACTGTGAATATGTAAGTCATTATTTTAACACTTTGGACGAGGGATACTGCTCGTCGATATCGCTACTTTTCAGGTTCACTGACATTTATATTGACTTTGTGTGCTGGGCAAAATTGCGAGGGACTGTTTGATGATAATTTGACTCCTTTAAATATCGAAGAGAAACTGTGTTCTCTACCTATATCATTTGGTAATTGGAATATATTGATTTATACGCATATGTCAACTGGATTTATTTGAACATTTGAGCCCTGACGAAGTTCTTTGTGAACGAAACGCGTTGGCTGATGATGATTCTCTACTACAGAGCAATAAAGGATATAATTTTGAATTGATTTGAAGCCTATAGACTTTTTCTGGTGCACCTTCCTTTCTTGTAGGAATTATTTTAAACTTGCATTACACACAGAATAAGATAGGCTGCTACAAAATGCGCAAAAAGGTTTAAGTTAAAAAAAAAATCCGAACTATAGATTTTGGTAATACCCAGACTGTACATAGTGCAATTTTGATATTATAATTGTCCTTTAAAATCACACACTTCACAGCTCAGCTGGTTACTCTCCTGCAATACTACTCAAAAAGAATACATCTGGAAGCTTCAAGTGATTCATCAATTAAAGTCAATACTGGCTTCCAAACACCCTTCGCAATTGCAGATTAACCAGTTGTGCACATTTACATTTCTTTCAGGCAAGCAGGCACCCTGGCAGGAAGGCTTGTTTATACGTCTGCACCTCCCTCGGTTTCATAGCCCTGGAGACTCAGGGCGAAGGCCTGCACCCGCAGGAGGCTAGAGGGCCAGAGCAAAAATCCTGGCAAGGCCCGGGAAAAAAGTGCACCCAGGAGGAAAAGGGCGTGAATAAAATGATGGGCACCCGCACCCTTGGATGGGAGGAGGCTGGGGATGCAAGAGCGCCAAACGGGGGGAAAGGGTGCGAAATACCAGCGGCCAATGGAAGGACTGGTAAGCATTTGCAATTGACCCCTGAGGGAGTTCTACAGGTTTAAAGGTGGCTGCCGTGGCTGGGACCCCCACATTCAGCGAGGTGGGGGTAGCAGTGGCGCATTTCAGCAAGATCGCCAAAGGAAGGGACCCCACTAGCTCACACTACATAAGGCAGCCATTAAAGGGTGTTGAAGACTCGAGGAACCTGCAAAGGATACAAGGCTACCAATTGAATTTCACACACGCAGCTGGTGGGTCTGCTGGAAACAGTGTGCACGGACACTTTCGAGGCAACACGGTTCAAGGCAGCATTCACACTAGCGTTTTTCGGGGAATTTAGGGTAAGGGAACTAGTGGCCCTCTCAAAGCAAGGAGGAGCAAGGCATGCTTACAGAAGCAAGGCATACAGATAAGCATGAGACAGATGAAAGTGCTACAAAGTGGATCCAAAACAGACCAGCTGGCTAAAGGGGTCAAGGTGCAACTGAAGTGCCTATCGAGCCACACCCTATGCCCGGTGTGCAGTATCAGGCAATACTTGGCGCTGAGGCCAGATTGGGCCTGAAGGGGTTCTTTTCAGACACAGCAAAGGGGAATGCCTAAGCGTGTTCCATTTAAAAACAGTGCTAAAGATGTCACTAGCAAAGGCAGGGCTGCCAGCAGATCGTTTTGGTACACACTCGTTCCGCATAGGGTGGCAACCTCCGCGGCTTGTTTCGGGCTGTCCCCAGAAGGCATCAAGGCGGTGGGGAGATGGGGCTCCAAAGCATATAGAAGCTATGTCAGAGGGAAGCACCTCTGGCAAAAGTAGAATGGGGCAGGTCCCCTCCCTCAAACAGCAGCAAACACATCCTCCTCAGGGGTACATACAGGGGGGGAAGAAGTAGTTGCAGGCCTGACTATGCTGCTCTTACACCACAACATGTACAGAATGCAAAACAGTATAGGTGGTCGGCACTCGTTTGTGTGCAGGATCCAAGGCTGGTGGAAGCAGGGCGGGCCAACAAGGGGCGATCGCCCAAAACACTGAGTGGTTCAGGCTGACCAGAATGCGACGGGAGCAATTGGGGGCTACCCTCGAAGGGCTACATTCCAGCCAGCAAAGGAAGCCAGACATACTAATTATTCACCTGGGAGGCAACAACCTTGTGCATTAATCAAGCTGCAAATGAAGGGACCTAAAGCTTGGGGGGAGCCGCCAGCGGGCAGTAACCTACTTGTAGCGGTCTTATTCTTAGGCACCCCTGTCCCGGAAGCACCACCACACAATGTATCACTCTCTGGCCAGGCGTGGCCAGAGAGCATAAATAAAGGAGCCGGGGTCGTTCATGACCTTCCGGCTGATACCACCGACTACAAGTGTTGTGTCCCTTTATCAGCGTCCCTGCGGCGAGCTATAGCATAGCGCGACATCAGGTAGTGCCTACCTGAGCCCACGACACTACTGACGGCATGGCCGAAAGAAACACAAGGATGATGGGGAGGCCACACCAGGCACAGCAGGGTGGCAGGACTACTTACCTTGAGATGCCTTACGGGAGGGTGAGGCAGTCAATGGAGGGAGTACACGAAACACGATGCTCGCAGCCCAGATCCGCCGGAGGGCAGGACGCATTGAACCATCCAAGGTGGCGAGTTACGCTTACAAAGATTAAAAGGATTATCCCCCACACAAAAGGAGAAACGCCAGGGCAAAGACTATAGTTCCTCACAAAATGTTGGATTGATTTATGGCCTTTCAGATTTGGGGGCACCATAAGAATGGCAAAGCGATCTATGGTGATCTGGCCCAAATGATTTATGACCCCGGATGGGTCATAAAAATGTCGGGAGGATTTATGATTTGCCTGTCAAAAATGGTTTATGGTCCCTAATAAATATCGATACGGAGCAAGTGCTGTAAATCAATGTTTACAATAAACTGGAGCCAATATATCCAACTTAAAAAAGATCTGTGTATCATTGTTCAGAGGAGGCCGTATGCAGGGGCTTCCTGCCTTACATTTCAGCTGAAGTATTTCTGCTCTCTGATTTAACCGTCCCAGGACGGTTGTCTATACACACAAAAGTAGGGGAACTGCTCTTCTTAAATTAAAAAAGTATGGGCACATCATGCTCGTCAGATCCCAACCACTTAGACCACTAGCTAAAACTAGCACAGATTAGGGGCCATGGAAGCATTCGATGTGGGGGTCTGGGTAAAATACTGCAAAAGGTGGTGCTATAGATCTAAAATGGGATTTACTGATAACGCTGAGGAGTCTGAATCAGGTTAGCTTTTAAGTACTGAGGTCACGTGCTGCGGTGGATCCGAGAGTGAGGCTTCTGTGAGCAGCGAGTGATCCTTTTGATAAGGAATCCAGCTTCTATGAGCACAGAATATGACTTAATTCCTGGGAGACAGATGCCAGGGAAGGTTCTTTAACTGCGGCAGTACGGGATCCTGCTGGCCAGGAATTAGGTACTTTGGCAGAGTGGTAGAAATAGGACCTGGGCCCGTATTCTGCAAACAACGCATTTTCATTGTTTGCCCTGGGCGTACCTTTTAAAAGGTTTGCGCAGCATGGACAATGAAAGTGCGATGCATTATGATGAATGTGAACTGCCCCCAAGGCAGTCGCGAACTTGCACTGCCCTGGGGGCAGCACATCCCTTTGAAAAACAAAGTGGGTGCTTTAAAGCCGCTCCGTGTTTTAACAGTGCAAGCAGCAAGCCCCCTGCACTTCTAAAGCTGATTAGAGATCCCCTTGCAGGTGGGTGCAGTGAGTGACTGCACCTGCCTGCAAGGGGATGTTGGGGAGGGTCCATGGGACCCCCTTTCCCACCTCCAGAGGGCTGAAGCCAAGGAGCTCACTGACAGTGCGCCACCTTTTAGGTGGCGCACTGAAAAGGTGGCGCACTGTCAGTGCACCTTCTGAGAGCTTCTTTGCCTCTGCGCCTGCGTCTGTAATATGGCTCTGGCGCAGAGGCAAAGAGATTCCCACATTTGCATGGGGCCACAACCATATGCAAATGAGGGAACACCCTCTGAAGAGAGCGCTGGTGGTTTATGTGTGCCAGCACTATTGGTATAATAGAAAAGCCCGCACACGTGTCTGCGGCCCCCTCTGTAAAACTAAAGTGCCCCGGGGGCGCGCAAAGCAGGCGCAAATGCCCATTGCACCCCCGCAATAATAGGGCCCCTGGTGTTAACATTCCTGTGGTGGCATAACTAAACTGCAACAGGTAGTGTTGTAAATCGGAATAAATGTGCCTGTGTGTTTGCCTCAGTATTAAAATAGCAGGGGCTATTGCACAGGGGTGGAAGGTGTCATCTCCCCCGACCATAGGCAAATGGAAAACTGAATTGGATAAATGTATGGGGGCCGAGATTGCTGTATTTGAGGCCCGGGCTGCCCCAGGAAACATCACAAGATCTGGACACGGTGGACGACCTATCGAGGTATTGACTTGCCCCCCCTGCCTGAAGAGGATCCATGAGTGGCTCCCTCATATCCCTGACGTGTATCACATAATATTGTGTCATTTGGTCGTGTTATTGCGCTGTCATGTTGTATTATTAGAGTCTGATGAATCATGTGCGACATTATTGAGGTTAACAACTGTCTGCATAATGGTTGTATCATGGTTACCGATGCAAATATTATCCTTCTTTTCACACAGATCCTTGTAGGTCTACGCCCACTACAATACAGAATAACCAAATAAAATTTGTTATTAAAAAAAAAATAGCAGGGGGGGTTAAATGTCAGGAATGAGTGGCATTGGCAGAGTCGCCCGCAGTGCTACAGGTCAGAAGGTGAGTGCATATGCAGAGCACTTTGAAGGGTGCTTTGTACTTCCATGTCAGGAACAAGTCAGAAAAGTATACTTTACACAGGAGAGCTGCTAGCCTTGTGTTGGATTCATGCTTTATGAAAAACATATTATAAAAGGCTATAAAACCTTTAAGAGAAACGTGGTTATGCTGCATATGCAATACTTGACCAAGCTATCCTGTTCTTATCTCCCGCACAGCAAACGGCCTACAACTTTTATTGTGCCAATATAAAGGAAAATCTGGGCCTAAAAATGAATTATTATAAATCATACACTATGATAATGGGACCTAGAAATGCTAAAACCAAAACCTACGCAGCAAGGGATCATGTTATAGAAAAGGCAGATAAATTCTGCTAATTAGACATCTTGCTGGACAAAAAATTGTCCTGGGATCCCTTAGTGAAAGCACACATCCAATCTTTTATTAGGGTCACCTTCAGTTTTGATGCCTTCTCCAGGCGACTAGGCTATAGCCACATAAAGTCTGTATTACACCTTTATAATGCAAAGTGTGTTTCAACTGTATCCTTTGGTGTGGAGATTTGGGGATATAACTCTTCTACTACTATACAAGCAGCTGGAAAATATATTTTTGTTTTCACTGTTACAAATTCCGAAGAATGTACCTGTAGAAATAGTGAATGACTAGATAGGTGAAGGGTTTCTTGCTGATTACATACATTTGCGCCCTATACTTTTATGGCTTTCGATATTGGTCAAAAATGATTCGGAATTCAACAGATTGATTCTGAGAGACTGTCTGAATATGGAGCATGGCCTGCGCATACCTTTGTTAAGTTACATGAAAACGACAGACAAATTTGGGTAAACCACATTTTTTTTATTCTCCAGAGCTAATTTCTAAATCAGATATAGCATGGGTTAAGAGAGTGTTTAAGGTACATACTCAAGATATTAGAACCTTAGGATCACAGCATAAATATTGCTACACATGTTATGTTATGGTGAAATCTATGGAAAAAATGGAACTTTACCTAACATTGGATTTGCCGGTTATGCACAGAAGGTTTTTAACATACTTCCATCTGAATATGTTCCTTCAATTACTAGCAGGATGGCACAAGTCATCAGACCCCCCCCCCCTTTGTACATATGATTCGTCCTCTGCACTAGACACTTTGCACATTGTTTTATTTGCCCTAAATGGGTCGACCAGCGACATAAATATATTCGTTCACTGCTCGTACCTTTGAATTTTTAACAAGCAAGACCAGCTCTTTTTTAGCTGTAATTTTTAGGTAATATTAAAGTATATTGGTATTTATCTAGATTTCTAACAGGGGTGTATTTCGCTTGTGTTTGATATTGTAATTTTGTTGATTTTTATGCTATGGTCATGAATGTTTTGATGTTTTTTATTGTATTTTTTAACTTTATTTATATGACTGCTGATGCTAATCGAAATAAGGAGTTAATGATGATGATAATGACTTCAGGCACATGACACAGTGCTCATGATGCCGAGAACTGCTTAAATGACGCCCCCTTATTTCCTACCAACATAGCGGACCCTTAAATTGAGGTTTTTGTTTGTAAGGTTTTTTTAGGATGAGCCTCCTTACAGTTCACTCACAACCAACTGTGTCTTATTATTAGATGTTTCTTATTTTGCTATGTTTAGATCGTTGTAATGTATGTTGCTGCCGATCTAGATTTTCAGAAGGGGCTTTTTTATGTTTATATATGAATTTGTAGCCTCTGGATAGCCTATGTATTGACCAAAGATTTTCAACTGTTTTTAATTACTTATTTTTGTGCTTTTATGATTGCTACTTCAAATCGAATAAAGAAAATTTGACTTCCTGACTAATCTATCACACTATCGGGCCCCATATGATCTGCAAGGTACCCACAGATCATGGCCTGTCAGTGACTGTACCTAGTACCACAGGCCTAGAGTTGGTTTGTATGTGGTTGGCAGTGGCTTAACACAAGTTTAAGGGCCCCCCCCCTGCAATGTACACAGAGGGCCCCCACTCCAGATTTAATACAGAGTGCTCAGGCCTAAGTACTGTACTGAGGGGGTCCCCTGCAGCTCGGAGTCCCTCCGCACCGCAGAGGATGCAGGGGCCTGTGTTACGCCCCTGGTGGTTGGTCACCTTACCCCATGGCACAGATGAGCTCAAAAGTAGCGGGATAGACTGTGCCCCGACTCGTAAACAGTTTTTCACTTTACTTCGCGTTTTCATTGAGACACACAAATCACTACATCAGACACAAACCACCTGAACTTGCTCAGTGGAATTAGATTCTATAAATTACAGAAGACAGAGTCTCTGCTCCCTTCACCAATCTATTTATTGACAGTTTCCCTTGGCTCTTCATACAACTTGTAGCAACCGAGTTCTTTAGATAGGTGGAAGGGCTTCAAGAATTTTGTTTACGTTTTAGAACACTGTCCTATCACTGACAGCCATAAGACACTGCCCAAACCCTTGTCTCCTCAAAGCTTCATCCATCACTGTACTCCATTCCAACCATCTTTTTAGGTCTGGCTTGACAGCCCAACTGTCTGCTTATCTGTTGTTAGCATTTTTCGAAACATATACAGAGCGCGTTTTAGTATTGCCCTTTCACCTCATGCTATTGACTATAAGGAGTATAATTTCCACCTTCCAGAAAGTTCTTCTGTCGAAGTGCATGAGAGACTCATTTTATATCAAGCTGCACTTTGTCACATTCAATGATTTGTCTCTTCTAAATGTGTTCTCTACCGAAAGTGATCCTTTCCTGCTATTTTCCCAACACTGGCAAAGCCCATAGGGCAGGCTTCAATGTGATAAACATCAAGTGTGCGTGCACTGCAGGTAAACAGCTTGTGTGAATACCTGTGTTTACATTCGCTGGTTCATTAAAGCCGAACCTATTAGCTTTGACAACGCTTCTTGTACGTGGGTACACCACTACCTACCCTGAATCGTACTAGTAGAATTCTCCTTTAGAAAAGGTCTGTGTGGACCTCAGGCCTGGGACGAAGCAGAACAAAGGTGGAGCTGACTGGCAACTGCGGACCACCCAAGTCACGTGTGACGCCACCGGCTGTTCCATTATTGTTACCCAAAAGCACGCTGTTCATGGAGACTTTTAAGCTCTCAATCATGAGAAAAGCAGAACGTTCTCGAATGCAGAGTTCTATTGGCTGTCCATTCAGGACTGGTTGATCCTGTCGCACGTGAAAAATATAGCGTCGGTGCAGCAGCAGACATGCGCACATGCGCGCGAGCATCATATAGATATATATATATATATATATCTCAGGACCCTGCAGCGGCGCCAGTGCTTAATTTGTTAAAGAAAAAATGTCGGTGCCCGAAGCTCTGCTCAGAAGCCAGCGGCTGGAGGAAAGGAATTCAACATCTGCGCGCCAAATACCCAGGCTGGCAGTCTTCAATCCACTACCAGACACTTCAAGCCTATTGTTCTCGCCCTCCTGGGTTCCTTATTTCTCCCTTTGTGGCGGGTTTGCCGTCTTTCTCTTTTTCAGTCTTTCCGATCTGTGTATTTTCCCTCTCGTGCACACGTTAAATATGTGATGTGAAAAGTTAGTGCCCGTCCCAAAACAATTGTGCCAAGCCCTCCACCGCAACCACCTGCTCAATTGAAGCGGTGCTGCAACCTTCAGGGGGTCTCCCAACCCTTCAAGGAGGACCCCCTGAAGGCAATGATATCTGTGAGAGATGGGAGACTCGGGGCCCCTCATTACATTCTGCAGGGGGTGGGGTCATTATTTTGCCCTGCACCACTGGGGTCGGAGACGGCGGTGCATTACGTCTCCGTCAATGTGTCTGCATGTTTGTGTGTTTATTGTTTGTGCATGCTCGTGCTTGTGCAGGCATTTGTGTGTGTGTATGTACGTGTTTCTGAGTTTGCGTGCATAAGTATTTCCAATGATTCAAAAGGCAGAAACCATCGGATATTTAGCACCCGTAGATTTCAGCGCCAAGAAACCACCCTCTGGGGCGACAGGGCACACGTGCAATCAATGACAAATGATATGCAGTAGCGATACATAACAGAGAAGCACGTACACCCAGCACGAACACACCATGGATTTCAGAGGAACAATGTGCACACAGAAATCTACAGAAAGCAAACACACCTTGCCCCTACATAGAAACAGGCTCCCACATCGTTTCAATAAACACATTAAAACACAGCACGGACATTTATATAATGAGAGAGACGTCAGCATGCATAAGTGGTAACATAGAATCAATTGACTGTAGATAATGACACACTTATGCACAGCCCATTTGTGCATGCGCATCTTTGCACAGAATGTCTGCAGACACACGCACACACTGTGTGAACACAGACACTCATGCACATGACGTGGGCTTACATGTCCACACCTAGCGCATTTATTCCAACAACCCATAAGCACAAGACGCCATTAAGGTACCCCATGTGCACGCTGACATTTACACACCCCAAGCTAATGTAGATGAAGGTGGGACCTTGTGCACCGATATTCACGCAGCCACTATGAGCACAGATATTTTTGGGACCACAGATTCACTGACATCGTGTACCCACACATTCACATACTCCATGTGCATGAAGCTGTCATGGATAGCTACACGGGACACGCCCTGTGCATGCAATAGTCACACCTGTAGGTAGATGCACGCACGCCATGTGAAAGCAGAAGCATAGAATCAGAAGCGCAAGCATGGACACAATGCATACAAATAATTTAAAAAAAACATGCATGTATAATTTGCACGCATAAGCCTTGTGCACAGTTGCATACGTAATGCACATTCAGATAAACACGGGCCATAGAACATAAATAATAACATCCCACGGGCACACAGATGCACATATACCCCATGAAAAATGACTCGAGCCACGTGAATTAAAATGCAACACACAATCTTGATGCGAATGCACAAACGCCAAGTGAGCTGATATTTACACAAGTCATGTGAGCTGATATTCACACCCAGACCACCTGCACGCAGATTAACACATCCAAATGATGGTCGTGCACACGCATGGAACCACTGTACACAGATATTTGCACATATAATGTACTTGAAGATGTGCACACGTTCTCTGCACAAATATATGTGCTTTGAAAGTAGTTGCACGTACGTCCTGGCACAGATATTCCAAAAATCCACGTGCATGTAGAATCACGCAAACGGACCGCCCGCCTGCAGATACACGTACTCAATGTATATGCAGATGCAAGCACGCCTTGCGTACAGTCTGATATCCATACAGCATGTTTGCGGATGCATATATGATTGACCTACGTGTGTGACTATGCGTGCACAGACCATGTGCTCCACACAATCATAAATGTGGAAATGCATACACACCATGTGTATGAAAATGCACACGTCATGTGCATGTAGATGCACGCGTGTCATATGTACAGATTATCACATATAAGTATGTGCACGTAGATGCACACACACACACAATAAGTCTGTAGAAGCCCTCGTAGTAGGTACGCAGATATCAACAGAGAGTACAGCCGCATAAACTCTGCGCGCAGATATTCACGGACGACGTCTCCATGCAAATGCGGTAATGCTCCTCGCGCACCCGCGCCCCGGGTGCCGGTTTTCACACACATTCACCTTGCGCGTGCAGATGCACACGCAGACAGTCTAGTATTCTGGGCCCTGTCTCGCGCGCCCATAAAACGCCGACGAAGATGAGCAGCAGGAAGATATACAGCCTCGCCCAGTAGCTTCATTCATCTCATTTTAATTTTATGAGCGATATTTTGCATGGAACGGCCTTTCGCGGTGAATCGCCGAATAATGTCTCCATAAATCAGCGCGCGCGAGCGGGATCTGCTCTTTCACATGCCAGGGATGAGCCCGCGTCCCGCTTTTTACGAGCAGCTCTCGGCCCACGTCCCCGTCTTCCCATTTTACAGCCCTCTGCCAACGACCAGGCAAGTGTGCTGTGGTAATTCTTCCACAGCTGTCACCTCAACAAGGCCCCAACATAACAGACCCAAGTGACACCCTCTAACCAGACCACCGCTTCCACCGGAGTATGCAAATGCAGACCCACAACAAATACATGGCAGAGGCCCAACTCCACCTATCTCTCCCAACCAACGAACTTCTCAACACAACCCTCCACTAAACTGCAAAATCAAAGACCCGTAATCTCATAACCAGGCCTTCACCTCACAAACCACTCCAGCACACCTAAGCCCTCTGCTCCATCCAGTGGTTCCAACTTGAGCACCACCTTCACCTGCACCTTCTGCCAAGGCAGAATCCCGACTACATCCTGCACCCCCGACCCAGTCGTCACAGCAACCACATCCCAACTGGACTCTGGAAAAACAGAGACCACCCAGAAATAGGTCACCGCCGACATCAACTTTTCCCCAGTCTTCTGCCCAGCAACAATCGTCCTCCAGCATCCTCCAACCAGATTAACACCTGAAGAAGGCTCCCAAGAAGACTGCAAAATCAGAGACACTCTAGAACCAGCCTCTCTCCTCTTCCACAAATGCTCCAACCTGCACTCACAAAAATACCCCGCCTCAGCCAGATCTACCAAATCAGCCCATCCTTCAAGACTACCCCTCCTCCCCCCAAAAAGAACCTTTAAAAAATAACACCTTCTCTGATCAGGCCCTGCAAAACCAGGAAGAGAAAGTGAGGTCGAAGAAGAGGAAGGTCTACTACAATAAGTCACATGGTGTGAAGGTTTGCAGCTCAAAATAGTGTGCTCAACTAAACCAGCACAACCACCCCTACTTCCTAATCATTCCATAAAAGACCACCCATACATATGATCCAGTGTTTTCTGGGCCCATTTGCTTACCATTGGCCCTCCGACTGTCCTTTTTTCTCAGACTGAAAGGTGATGGGAGTTAACATTGACATCAATCAAATTCAATTAGCAGTGCACCCCATTTGGCTTCACAATGAAGACAAGGAATCCCTAGCTTGGGTTAGGAAGGTTTATTTCAAAAGCAAGTTCAGATACATGACCTTTAAAACCATGCCATAGAAATACAAAATAGCAACAGATAGTCCCAACCTACGGAAGAAATGTAGGCGGACATGTTTATTGCAAGCAGTCCAGTCACAGCAATCCAAAGATTTAAAAGCAATATCTGGTGCTCAGAAGAGTCACTCACGCGTTTTGTTGTCTGTGCATGCATGAATGTAAATCACCTCTACGGTAGAGTTCCAGCTAATAGGATGGTTCTAAAAATCCAAAGAGTCTCTTTTCATAAAGGAAACAAGATCTAGGCAGAGAAAAATAAATAAGGAAGGTGTCAGCATTTCAGAAGCTTGGTCAAGAGTCTTCTATGGGTCAGGAAATAAGTGTTAACCTAGGCCTCACTTAGGAAAGAATCAAAGTAAGCATGGAGGTCTCAAGATCGAAAGGGGCATCTGAATCTCTAACGGGGTGAGCACTAAATTATAACACACAAAGTCTTCTAGGTAACACCCCCATTGCTCTTGTGCACTTCTCATGTTGCAGACTGCAACAATGTCCAAATATCCCACACCGAACATGGGAACTACATCTCCTTCTCGCGCACAGGTTAGATCGCAACATTGCTGAATAGGCCTTTCAGTTAATGCTCTGGTTCTTCACGTTCTTTCGTCAAGGTCTTCTTTTCAGGGTCTCTCCTCTATCGCTAGTACAGTAATGTATCTTCTCAACTAACAATGCATTTGAATACCTGAAAGAAGTGTTGCATTAGCAGAAAACAGCATTTATGTAGCATGGTGAAATACAGGCCTAGTCAGGACAAGTTTAAAGCACTAACTCAATAGTGCACATTTAAACACAAATTAATATACGTTTCTAGTGCATTAGATTCACATTGTATGTAACATTCAGTAAATCTTTAAAATAATCATGTGTAAGTATGGCTAGGAACTACATTTAAATCAAATATATTGAATACTAATGCACATGTTACATAACCCTTTTCTTTTTAAGTGAAATCACATTCTACATATATGAGGATGGTTTACATGTAGCTTGCTAATCATTAAATGTCATTCAAGGCATTAAAGCCCACATTATGACAGTCAAAGTTCATATATATGGTAAGTATATTATCAACTAAGTAAGGACGGTTTATTTCATGAAGACTTCAAATAATATCTAAATGAGTTATGGCAAAACACACAATATGTTTAAATTCTCTAATCCTGCAGTGAATGCACTTGTTAATAATGATGTCAAGTGCAACACGTATATTAATCTGTTAAACCATGCAAGAAACATGCTAATTGCACGTTCCTATCCTGTATCTGGTAATTATCAGTGATATATTTGTGACAAGTCAAAGGGTGGCCAATCTTTGTGCATCACTAATCCCCCTCTGATGGCAAATCAAGCCATCCAACAATGTCTTATCAGATGAACCAATCATAATGTGGTTGTTTTCATTATCCTTCTTGTAGAATCCTCCAGAAATGTCATGTCATCATAGTATTTGCTCTGTCTATCCCCCAGTTCCTTATTTGCTCTATTTCTCTTCGCATTCTTTTTCACTTGTGCATGTTTATAACCCTTGTAGATTACAAACAGCATAATTATTACTAAGGGTTTCAAAACCATTTGCCTAGAGCAGAAAATCGATTCCCTATTACTTCCCAAGCAACGGTTGCTGTTAACCCTTAAATATCTATCTTTAAATCAGTAATGTTGCTAATGTTTTTTTTCAAGACCATACTTTTGTCTGGAATGTAAGTACAACATTGTTGAACCTTTAACATCTGGCAGACTCCGCCCTCTTTTGCGAGAAGGACGTCTAATGCAAGTCGATTTTGCAAAACCATGGATCTGATTGCAGCCATTTTTGTATCTATAACTAAAAACCCTCCAGCTTTATTAGTAGATAACTTAGCATCTGCCATAGAAAGCTTTCGAATCTTGTGCGAGTTGAGAATCAATCTTACAGATAGTATCAAAAATATGTCTCCTACAATTTCACTAGCACCACTCTTTGTTCTCACATGTTGTTCCCTTGTTGAATCATCAATTTGTCCTACCTGATACATTTTTGGAAAAACTATCCCCATTTAACATGTTCCATACCATCTCTTGGGTAATCTGTAAAATACCTTTTTCCCACAAATGTAATAGACACCAGGAAAAAAGGATCTGCTCCATCTAAGTATTATTTACTCAAACTTCAAAGGTATGATCACATTCACTATTACCTAAGAAATTCGAGTCAGTTGTGGATTTCCGAATAATTATGCATAATCTCCCTTTATGTTGCCAATCTAAAGCTAATGCTGCCATGTTTCCCACTAATCTATGCTCCCCTTTGTCTTTAGCCCATTGTGGCACTTTTGAATGATTCTTTGCTTTAGCTAATAGGTCTCTTTGTCTGTCTTCTACTGAATCTATGAATTTCTTTTCTACACTGATTAAGGACAAGTTAAATTATGCCTATGTGCATAAGCTGTATCTAATGTCATGCTGGGTCTCAATAAATGTCCCATTATCTCAGAGTTTTTAGCATCAGGCTGTCGATTCAAATGCTTCAGCACAAAACGTCTGTAAAAACCAAGTCATGATTCGAGTAATAATATTGAAAATTACCCTTTCCACAGAATAAGCTCAGCAACATGCTACAGGTAACACCATATGTCAAGGTGAGGCGATGATATGTTATCCCCTCAGCAACTGATGCAGGTAATTGCATGCAAACGTAGCAATCCCTAGCATCCATAAAGCAAATTTAGAATAAGCGTTCAATGAATAGTCTCCTCTAGATTCATCTATATGTAAGTCTTTCTCATCTATTGCAGGTAAGCTATTGTCAGAAGTAAGTGGTGTTTGAGGGGAACGTGTAGATCTAAGCTTATCTACTTGTAAAACATGAGGAAAACTCAAAATTACAAGAAAAGCAATTACCACTAAAGTCACAACGAATTCTCCCACACATATGCGTCTACGTCTATTAGTGTTTGCGTTAGGCTCCATTAGTTATTTGGTGACAGAAGGTTTAACTAGAAGATTGCAGCTCAGTTCTTTCACTTAGTTTTAAGCTCCGTGAATAGCAAAGCAAAGATCAAATGTATTTTCTAGTAAAATATGTACAAATTATCTTTGTGAGACTTACTTAGCCTTAGTCCATGTTCTTCTGAGGAACAACCTTACATTTCTTCACCAACTCAGGCCATGATACTCTTCTTTGTAGTTTGGACAAATCTATTAAGTTCTGCCTCTAATAAACGTGCAGCTCAAACTCACTAATAATCACTTACAGGATAAATTGGCTCAGTCTGTTTAAATGGCAATGCAATTTCAGAACCCAGTTCACCCAGAAAGTTCAGTTCAAGAGGGCTCAATTGAATGCAAATTGGTATAGCAAAAAGTGAAAAATGCTCTCCCCTAGTCATTGTCTGCTAGGTAAGACCATTCAGGTGAAGAGTACCTACGACGGGGTACTCTAGCTGTCTTTGATCTTCTTACTGTGGCTCTTCTTCATCGCTGTCCCTTAGGACACATTCTTCAGTATCTTCTGGGACAGTGTGTTACATGCACTTCAGGCAGACAGCATCTCACTCTTTCCTGTCTTCTTAGCCACCGATCTCCATGTACAACTCGTGTTACTGTTGCACTAGGCCCTTCGCCAGGGTCTGAATCTGGCGCAGGCAATACTGCAAGATGGGACTCTTCCGTACCAACTTCAACTATTGACTCTCTCAGATCCTCCGCAGGCTGAACAAGTGCTGTCCCAACTTCTTGCTGATTCCCCCCAGCTTGACTAACCTCTCTCTCTGTCTCACTGTAACCACCAGCACATCAGGAACAGGACTCTGTGAGTATGAGCAGTGTGCACCCAATTAGGGAGACCTCCACACTTCATAGCAGTTGTGGTGACCAGTATCACTAGGTACGGCCCATGACACCGAAGCTCCAAGCATGACTTGCGCACGTACTTCTTCACCATAACCCAGTCGCCAGAACTGAGGTCATGGTACTGCTCCTTTTAAAGCTGGGCTGTAGCCCTTCTTATCTGGTAAGACACAGAACACACCACAGCAGCCATTCCTTTGCAGTAATCAAGAATCATGTCATCTGTAATGTTCACAAGCGCATTTGCAGGCACAGCTGGCAGTCTCATAGCGCTTCCTATGGTGATTTTATGGGGCGATAATCCTGTCCTCCTATCTGGTGTACTGCTTAGTCAGTACAAAGGGCAAAGCATTAGGCCTCTTCAGAGATGTCGCACACACTTTAGTCAATCTGGATTTCAAAGTGCCATTGGCTTGCGCCACAGTTCCAGAAGCCTCTGGTCGGTAACTGCAGTGGAGCCTCTGTTCGACTTACAATTCTGCACATCATATCTTCAGGACCTCATTAGATAAAATGGGTTCCTTGGTCTGACTCCAAAGAAGTCAGGAAACCGATACACAATATTAACGCCCTCAACAACTTGGTCACTGGGAAACTATAATTCTCCAAGTCGGGAAAGCTTCAAGGCACCGTGAAAAGATACAAAAAAATTCTAGGACTTATCTCAATCCGTTGCACACAGGCATTTAAATCCTATTGAAGGGACCTCCTGATCTTCCTATGTGACTCAGTATTACTGCTGTTCTTATGCTGTTGGCACACAACACATCTGTGACACAAACTTTCAGCGCAATCAATCTGAATCTGGGGTTAAACACGTTTGCCTAAACAGGCGCACAATGGCATCTCTCCCTACATGTGCAGGTCCATGATAATGCCTCACCGTTGCAGGCAACAAGCTATCTAGCAACATAGGTCTACCATCTCCTGAAACTCAAATATCATCCTCATTTCTTTTGACACAACCAGCTCTAATTCAACCTTTCTCTTCTGCTTCTGGCACTTCTTCCTGTAACCTCTTAACTTCCACACAAGTATCAACTACAGTTAACAACAGATTGCAATTTATGGCATCAAAAAAATAATTGTCATAATCTCAATTAAAGGTGCAAAACTTCAGAGGGCAGTATCTCGCTGTCTCATCAACGTACCTGTTGCCCACTGTCACATAGTCATGCCATGTCGATGTGCGGCACACTTAACCACAGAAATCTGTGCAGGCCTTCACAAGGTTTCTTACAGTTTCGCCATTGCAACTTGGTGACCCCGAAGAGGTCATAAATACACGTTGGGACAATAACTGTCCAAAGTCTTGAACGACACCAAAGCCGTAGTGACTATCAGTGAAAATTGTCACTTTCAGCTGGTCTGAAACACAGTATGCAATAGTAAGAACAATCAATTCTGCCACTTGTGCTGAAAGTACTCCTTGAAGCCCCGAGGCTTTGGCTACACTGAGACAGTACAGACTGGCTAGGCAGCTCTTAGCTTTCCATCATGGTCTCCTAAGCAGGAACCATCATCAAATGTGAGGTGCTGTGTTCTGGTATCTGTTAACAATAACAACTGTATGGGGGACATAAAATGGTCAAGGGGAGGTCCATAACAATGCCCTTGTACTGCTGTAAGCTGACACATGTGGAGGTCATAACTTTGATGGCTGGGCAAGGCATCAGCTAAGGGTCAAGTGTGGCAGAACAATATGCATGTGCCTGCAGGCATTCCCTTGCATCTGGGTTAGCAACGTGAGAGCACAGACCACTCTCTCACTGTAAAACTAAGCAAAACATTTATTATAATCAGGCATTTCCAATGCCGGGGCGCAGCATAGACATTCTCTCACCTGAGAAGGCATGCATGCAGCTTTTATCCCATGGTATGTGAGCTGACATGTCTTTGTATGTCAGCCTCTGTAAAGGTTTGGCCATCAAGGAAAAGTTGGGAATCCAATGTCGACAGTAGTCCACCATTCCCAAGAACACCCTGACTTCTTTTTGTGTTGTTGACGGATTCATTTTCAGAATAGCTGAGATTCTCTCTTGTGACACCTTCCTTGCTCTTTTCTCAGTGTGATTTCCTAGATACAGGACTTCTTTCTTACAGTACTGCAACTTGGTCGGGGACACTTTATGTCCATTCTCAGCTAAGTGGCTCAATAGAGCAATTGTATCTCGTGTGCAAGCCTCCTGGGTATTTGACGCCACCAGTAGATCATCAATGGATTGCATTAGGACTGAGTAACAAGACTCCAAATTCATTTTGAGCATCTGATTAAAGAATAATGGGCACTCCATATACTCATGTGGGACTTGACACCATGCCAAAACACGGCTGCCAAAACAGAAGGTGAAGAGAAACTGTCTGTTTGATAAGCCCGATGTCTTTACCTGGAAAGTCCCAGACTCCAGATAACACTGTGCTCTCAACTCTGGGGGCAAATCGTCTTTTGTCAACATAGGGTACATTCCAAATTCGGTTCTCTGTGATACAAGTTTAAAAGCAATGTCCTCATCATGAGTTTGAAACTCAATCCCGTTTGAGGTAAAGTAAATGGAAAAATTCAGCTTGCACAAAAGAGCTCCTCCAAGCAGATTTACAGAAATTGAATCACACACCACAAATCAGGGATTCTTCTCAAAGGACCCTATCTTTACAGGTACTGAGTCTGAAAGTGGGCTAGTCATCTGTTAATTTGCAACTCCTACAACTTGGATTCTTTGTCCCGAGAGGGGTTGGTTGGGAAGCTCTGCTGTTCTCACAGTAGAGCGGGTAGCACCAGAGTAGATGAGGAATGAAACGGGATTCCTATGCACCTAAGCATCCACGTAAAGGCCACTCTGGTGTACCTCTAAGGTTGCACCAAGTACTACATTCTCTGTCTCTGTACTTACTGTCTCTGAACCATATTATTTCCCTGTGATTGCACAAATCCACCATTCTGAACCTGTTTTCCATTAACAGAGTTACCAGTATTAAACCAACACTTGTGCTTTCAATGTCCTAACATGCCGCAGTCGTGGTAGGGATTAGTCTTCTTCAAAGTTGGCACATCAACACGTGTACTTGATCAATTGGGACACAACATCCTTTACTTTGTGGTTGTAACCCTTATTATTGAAATCCATTACTATCTTGCATCATCAGATTTCCCTGCTGATACTCTCCCTGCATGGGACCAGCATTCCCAACAAACCATTGATTCTGACTTCTCTGTGCAGCTTTTATTTGTGCTATCATTAATTTTCCCTTTAATTTCTCATGTTTCATCTCCAATTCGTCGCTGCAGTATTTGGCATATCTCAATATCTTGCCAATGTGCTTACTCTGCCAACAAATCAAATGCTGCTGAATCATGGAACTAACCCCGGGCTGCAATCCATATAGAAACCTGTAAACAAAATGTCCCATATTCTTTGCCTCAATAGTCTCTGACCCAATGAACTATTTAAATGCCTGCAACAGTCTATCATGTATAGCTTCTTAGGATTCTTTGGTACTTTTGTCAATATTGACCCAACCAATATCCTTAGGAGAGATTTTTGACTTCAGAAAGGCAATCACATGATTATACATTTTCAGTACCAGTGGTGACAGAGCATGTGATTAAAGATGTCTCATTGGCTCCACCTCAGGCCAATCCACAGAAACTTTGCATTCAACCCACAGATCACTTGAAACCACAATTTCAAGCAAATCATCTAAATCTTTACATCAAACGTTTGATATTTTGTTACACCGAACTCTCTTTCAGAAAATCGTTTGTGAATGATGCAGCATCAGTCTTGCTCCATGGTATATGGACATAGCCTCCAACAGGGACTTCACTCATGGGAAGCATGTGCATAACCTCATCGTCCTCCTCTTTTCCAGACGGAGGCATTTGCACCCTGACTTTCTTTGGTTCCTTTTTCTTTGACCATCTACCTTCCCATTTATCTAATTCACTCAATTTTTGAACATATGCAATTAATTCCTTGATCTTTAATTTTATTCCTGACTGTCACATGTTTGTGAGATCTCTATCACTAAAGCTTAACCTGTAACTTCTTTGTTAGGCGCTTTGGAATCCTCTAAATTAATTCCATGTCTGTGAGTCAATTCAGATAATCTTTGATGTGCCCTGCCTGCACGTTTAGTAATATCTTTGCACAGGAACAATAATTCATCATCCTGGTAAGCATTCAATTGTGACAAATCAAGAGACCCAAATATAATTTCTTCTAATGCTACGTTCAATTTAGCTGCATCCATTGCCCTTTCTCTCTCTGGAACCTGAGCATTTGTTCCACTTGTTCCAGGATTCCCGCTGCTTGTCGGCGTGTCTATACCCTTAAACCAATCATCAAGTTCTCGGGCAGTAAGACCTGGTTGTTCTGCTGGGGTATGAAGAATTCTTTCTCAGCTATAGGTACCACTGCTTACACCAGGTGGTATATTCAAAAGAGACATGTCAAAAGTTGGCGTTCCCATAGGCACCTCTGCCCTAGCAGTAATGTAGTTCACATTCTGAGGCATATTTGTGTTGGACATGAAAAAGGGTGATGATCTCTGAGTAAATCTCCTCAGGTAAAACCTTGTCTGATTTAATGTAGGATATGCACTCGTGGCACATGAAGTATTCCCTTGAGTCAGAACCATAGGAGACTGAGGAATGGCTCTCATTGTAGAGCCCACTGAATTGCTAGCTATAACATTCTTTCGAGTAGGAAAAGCCAACGTATGTGTAGTGTTTCCTGCTACTCCATGCTTATATAAAATAACTACAAGACCAGTTGTGACAGGAACAATCAATGCATCTGGAGCATTTAAAGCATGTGAAGTCGAAGGGGCTGTCATTCCTGAATTTGCCCCCCATTGGACAAGGATTCATATTTACTGGTGCCGTAGGCACATCAAAATTCGGACTCACAGGTACAGTACTTGCTCCACCTGTCCGGGTGTCATTGTATGGAGGTGGACGGTTTACTAGTAACAGTTATAAAATCCTCATTTAAGTCGCTGTCACTGTCTTCAGCTGTGTTGTCTGTGTCGCCTGTCTCTTTCTTTTTTTTCTTATCCTTGCATTTACCTTTCTCTTCTTCTTCTCTCGTTAACGCAGGATATAATCTAGCTCCTTCAATCATGTCAGTTCTCCAAGATTTCTGTTCTGTGTCCCATTTAGCATCTGCACAAGTGCGAATGGCTTTCTTGACTCTCCCTTGAAATCTCTCTCTCTCTCTACCTAAGACAAGCTGTATGTTCCCAGGCATTATGTACTTTATATTGCATAGGTCTAGGAGGCGGTTTCATTTCATACATCATCCTCCTTAAATGCTTAATAATTCTCAAATTAAATATCCCATAACAAGGAAATGTCAATGCACCAGCTTTCTCAGTGATCTTGTGCCATTGTGCGAGCCAAACACATGTTTGAAGACCCACGTCTATCGTCATAGTATGACATGGCGTATCTTTGGGTGGTGCCCTTTTCCCCCTTTCAAACAGGAACATTCACATCTCCCTTCACTAGGCTTTGTAATGCTTCAGAGAATAAAATGTTCGATTAACAATATACAATATTCACAAATGACTCTTTGTTGAAACCAGAAAAGGATTTTCACCGACAATTCTCTGTTCAATGATCACAACTAGTTCCAGCGTGGCTCTCTAGGACGTATTCAACCAATACTAGCATGGCTCTACGCCAACCGACCTATGCCAGTTCGGCACACTGTGACTTCAATCTCCCTCCTTGCAGCAGCTCAAACTCCTTTACAATTTTCACTGGTGCGTTCTTCTAAATAATTTAAGCAAAACAATGCAAGCAATTTCAACAACTAACTTTTTCTGCTCTTCTAAAGAAATGGAAGATTATTCATACACACAAGAGGCAATTCGGAACAATACTTTCCGACCTAGTCTAACATTCACTTCAAGTAAAACCTCGACCAACAGGATCTCACCAGGATTGATACAGTTACTCTCCCTGCACTGAGATCAACTATACCAACCACATCTCACAATCACACGCAGATAAAGTCCCTAACTCAATAATGCTGTCGAGGACATCTCACAATCAGCACCACAACACAGCAGACAACTACACTCAGTGTCTTCTACACAGACCTTTTTTCTCAGACTGAGAGGTGATGGGAGTTAACATTGACATCAATCAAAAACAATTAACAGTGCAACCCATTTGGCTCCACGGCGAGGACCAGGAATTGGTAGCTAAGGTTCAAAAAGTTTATTACAAATTCAAAATCAAGTTCAGACTCACAACTCTTACAATCATGCTATAGCAATACAAAATAACAACAGTTAGTCCCAACCTATGGAAGAAATTTAGGTGGTCTAGTTTAAGTCAAACAAGATGTTTACTCACAGCAATACTAAAGATTAAAAGCAATATGTGTCAAGTTTTGTATTCAATTCATGGATGAATCTAAATCACCTACGATAGAGTTCCAGCTATAAAGATGGTTCTAAAAATATAAAGAGTCTTTAATTCAGTAATGTCCATAAAGGAAATAAGATCTAGGCAGGGAAAAATAAGTAAGGAAAGTACCAGCATTTCAGAAGCTCGTCAAGAGTCTTCTATGGGTCAGGAAAAAAGTATTATCCTAAGCCACACTTAGGAAACAATCTAAGTAAGCATGGAGATCTTACCCTCTCACAGTCCAGAGACTCTGCTGTAAGGGAATTTGAAAGGATCAGGAAAGCATCTGCCTAGACCGACAGGGGCATCTGAATCTCTAACGGGATGAAAACTAAATTATAACACATTAAGGACCTGATTACGACTACGGCGGTCCACTGGACCGGCGTAGTCACGGTGGCGGGCCATAGACTGCCAGACTGGCGGTTCACCCGCCGTATTATGACTTGGGCGGTTGAACCACCACAGGACTGCTGCAACCACTGCGGATCTGTGTCAGAGGCAGCAACGTGCTGGTGGTGCCGCTGCGGCACCACCAAGCATATTACGAGTTGTCTCACTGCCATCATTTCCATTGTGGTGAGTCCGCCATGGAAAGGATGGCAGTGAGGCAACTCAGGGAGCCCTTACAGACCCCCCTGTTGCCTCTGGGTCTAGAAAAGCATGCAGGGGCCACATGGTGTGCCCCCCTGTGTGTTTGCACCCCCAAGTTCCTGCATGGCATGGACTGCACAACAAATCCCACACATTCCCCACTCTTACCACCAACATCCAAAACTTCTCCCATGGTATATACAGAGAGCTGTAACCACCCTTGCCAGACTGGCTCTTTCTACCACAACTAGACCGCAATCCAACTCAACTGCAATCTAAAAAGAGGGTTGTAGCCCACAGGAACCAGCTCATGCTCAGTCTTACTATCTCAAATAGACCTTCCAACCCTAGCTGTGGTCCAGTAACAGAGCTGTAACTCATATGAGCCATTCTTCGTGCCACAATAATATCACAAATAGATCACCAACTCATTCTCTGGCTCCTGAAGAAAGACACAAGAGTCGCCTCTTCAAGTCACCAGCTTGTCCTAAACAGATACCTGCCTTGTCAAGCAAACAAAGGACTGTATCTCCCCTGGCTCAAGCCATTATCCCCAATAATTGCAGCAGAGCACCCAACCTAGAAAGCATCTCTGAAACAACCTCAACCCTCTCAACCACAGCATGGGAAAGCTAGAAAGCAGACATTCAACAGAACCCTCTCCTGATCCCTGTTGCCACCCTATCTTCCCCACAAATACAAACAGAAAGAGAGTTGTAGCCCACATGAGTGTTCTTCCCACTTCACCCACCCACTACTTCAGGTAAGAAGGTTCTTAGCACAACTGAGACATCTTCTGACCATCCATTTGCCCGAGCCAACTACACACAACCCCTCCCTAGAAAAAAATGACAACTGCCACCCATTCCAGAACCTCTTCTTCACCAGATTTTCAGGCCAGAATCACTCCTCTTCATCAAAAGCCCACGACAAGCAACTGTATCATGCTCTCCAACCCAAGACATAAGCTATTATTATTATTCATCAGGCGTTGGCATTTTTCCAGCCTTCGAAATCAGAGGAATCTTTATGAGAATCTCTACTTAGTAAATCTCACTTTGCCCTCTTCTCATCATAGAATACCAGTTGCTGACTGTGGTATTGAAATATGTGATGTCACAGTGGTGTAATTTAGGATGTTATCTGTGATATCTTGTGTGAGTTTCTGGGCTGGTGGCTAACCATTGCTGAAAAAATCCTGTTTTAAGCCTAACCATAACACCACTTCAAAATAGGTTTTGTAAGAATTATAAGTTTTAAAGACATTGCTAATTAACTGATTTAAGTTGACGACAACAATGCTGCCTAATCGAAGTATTTTTCGTAAATGTTTAGGGTTTTTGGAATGATCTAATTTTACAAGCTATATTACTTTGCCTGTACTCCTGTCCCCATTACCAACTAAGAAATATATGCAGCCATGTCTGGGCACATAGAGTGCTCTTTGTTCATAATTCCACCCCCATTGCACATTGAATTTGGCCAGCTGCCATGTCCAGCAGGGGCAGAGTATGACCCAGTCCATTTTTTTCAAGATCAAAGAGGTTTGTGAGGAAAGCCCATTCACTAACTGTGAAATGGGAAAAGGGCCAAATTGTCTCAGCCATTTGGATTTTGGCTTAGTTTCAAATGCTGGTATGTTAGCAGCTCCACAAACCCAACATTCAATATATTGTTAAAATTTTATTTTGTGAATGATAAAAACGCACTGGTTTTAGATCAAAATAGAAAGGATAGCAAGCGGAACCAATCTCAAGCTTTCGGTCTACGATGCAGAGTTTCGGATTCAAGTTTTTAGCTCTTAAGGGACTGCCTGTGATACAACAGGAAAGCTGTAGCCTTATAACACAGGCTGTATTTTTAACAGTTATTATAGCATTACAATGTGTCGCAGCAGAGTTTCAGTTGAAGCAAAGGCAGATATTTTAACAGATCGGGAGCATTGCACGTTTTGAATATTTAAATGCTTACAAGCTAGCACTGCTACACTCCTCTCTTAAGCTACCAAAAAACCAAGGGGCATATTATCAAGCACGGCGTTAAAATTATCGCCGCTTTAACGGCAGTAAAGCGGCGATAATGGGCTTGATAGTATGCCGCAGAGAATTCTAATAGAAGCCCATGTTCTGGTGTGAACATGGGCTTCTATTGGAATTCTCGAGGGCATATTATCAAGCCTATTATCGCCGCTGTAGCGGCAGTTTTCTGCCGCTAAAGCAGCGATAATTTTAACGCCGTTTCTTGATAATATGCCCCTAAATTGTTGTTAAGAGTTGATGCTATACATGAATTTTCTCATAAAAAAAAACATAACTGAAACCACCATAATGCACGGGGGAATTTAAGTTATTAAAATGTGTAATGGTGATACAACATATGTACTGAGAAATATGACTACAATGTCTCCAGTGTAATTGGCGATCTGAAATAAAGAATGGACGGTAACAGCCAAAGTACACATATCAGACGTGTTTGCTGGTGTTTCTTTTTTGTGGGGAGTGATACCACCATGCATGCTCTGGACTGGTGTAAATCCACCCAGCAGGTCTTGCTGTGTATTTGAGCAAAGATTCATGCGGGAATTTGAAAGTGAGGGATATATTTTGTGACTAACACTGTAAGTGCCCACAATCCCCCCTAGGCCAATCCACATAAAACTGAGTAGGAGCTAACATGCATGCATGTCTATTTTATTTTCAAAATGTTATGCAATTTTTTTAATGGGATCAAAGTTATTTGCCAGCAAAGAAACACTATTTTATGGATGCAACACCTTATCCATAGCTACAATGATTATTGCTGCCTATGGGGTGTTCAGATTATGTTTCAGAATGCACTGCTTTATTTCAGAAGAAAGGATGGCTGTTTTTTTCATTGTCTCGGTTAAATAATCAGCATGTATTTACATACTTTACTTATGATTACACACCAATAAGATTATTAACCATTAATAACAGCTGAAGCATGCTTTTGTTAGAATGACATAATATTCGTGTTTTAAAATGTACATGTACCCATTTTGACTGTTGATGTGTTAGTAAATGATTGGAAATGTGTAGGTCTAAGATAATGGGCGCACAGGAAAAATACACATTGTGAAAATGTGATTGTGCTTGGACGTATTTCATTTTAATATTCGTTCATAAAAAACTGAACACACATTTACTATTCACCTGAGAAAGGTAATTTCGCTTCCCACTGTTTTGATGATATTATATAGCAGTTGAAACTGTTTCAGCGATTGCAGAGAACAGCTTGTTTGGAATGTTTAACTAAAATTGGATATAACACTATTAACATTTTATTTATGTTTTCTTTTCACGGCGCCATAACTTTAGTTAATATTTCATAATTTCACTCATTGGATTCCAAAGAATTCTCTCTCTAACAGCCATGCACTATTGATAATTGCTCATTTTCTATTTATGGATGAGCCCATCCTTATAAAATGAATGGATCAATATTATTGATTTCTGACTATTTCATCAACCAACCACCTCCAAAGAGATTTTTGTGTTGTGGTTTGTCAATAAAGAGCACGTTTTTCATTCTCATATGTGTACTCCCCCCCTTAATTCAATATCTTTATATCCCACCTATAGGCTTATGTATACCAAACTGACTATTTATTATTCATTGATATCAGTTTATTTTTTAATAAGCATTGATTTTCTAATTGGTTTTGACTGTGACCAAACAATTAACTAAGAAGAATAGCTAATGCTTATTCTCACTGTATTTTACTTGGTAGGAAAATATGTGTATAGCTGCAGTAGTACAGTAATGATTTGCAATAGTTTTATTTATTTGTCATTCCACCGATGTTTCACATTAATTGCACAAATTTGTTGTAAAGAAGACTTGCAACATGAAGCAGAGGTGATTCGCTGTTCTATATGCCAATGTTCATCACTTTTTCACTTTTGTCAAAAAGTGAAACAATTTAAACTAATGTTAAGGGGAAAGCAGCTTTAGGAAGCTAATACATGCATCAAGTTTTACAACTCTTGCTTTATTACTTTTTATTTACATTTATATTCATTTAATTTTTCAAGATCATGTATCAAAATATCAATTTTCGTCTATCACTTCCCTGTCTTTAATTTACATCAATCAACCATTTTGTTGACTGATGCAAAGTACAAATGGCTTTTTAATTAGAGTGTCTACCTTTCTTAAAATATTCGGATTAAAAAGGACAATGATAAATCTTAGAATAGAGGTTTGGGGTTTAGATCACTCCCCTCACTTCCTCTCTGGTTCCAGGGAATGCTCCCCCTTTTCCAGGGCACACGTTTTGGTGCCTCAATTGGCAAAATGGCGAATGCAACAAAAGTTGTCAATTGTTGCCAAACAATCAGATTGCTTGGACCAACAAATCCTCCAAGGATGTGCAAATCCCACATTGGACAGAGGAAAGCAATGTTTCCTAATCAGTTTGGATTTGTTTTAATTCCAAATGTGTTATCTTTAGAGGATTTGTGGAACCAGCACCTCAAAGGATCACAAACTAACTCTGCAGATAGCTCTAAAATTAACACTTCAAAGTCCACTCAACATGTTTTAACAGAAATATCTAACAAATTCATGAAAGGATATACACCCAGCCAAGCAAAGGCAGACATCAGACTAAGTTCTAATTCCATGTTAAGTTGAGTGCAATTCGGTTAAGCTGTGTTTGCTATTCTGGAAAGAACATTTTACTGTGGGAGTTAAAATAAAAGACACTCATGTTTTTTTAACCTCTCCCTTTATTCCTACCAATACAGATCTGTACAAAAATTGTTATGCAAAAAGGTAGCCACTAGCACAATTTGATTAGTATGTTTCATGCATATACCTCAAACAGTGCCAAAAGCATTATCTATATAAAGTTATATGAAAATTAAAGTAATCTTTTCAGTGGAAAGCACCATTACAGCCCTTGACCTTTTGTGGAGCCACCCAGTAATGATGAAGCACACTAACCACCCTTTGACTCTAACAACAGCATCATAAGGGATGCCATCTAGAGTGAGTTACCCAAAGCAAGGCAGATGGCACGAGAAATAGGACATTTCTCATTACTATGACAGTGTTCTATATGGCAGTGTATTATATTCCTCTTTAACAGGAACTGTTTGCTTCACTGCAGTGCAGCATCTACTTATACTGTATCAAAAGAGAGTGTAAACCCTACTGACTATGATTACAGACTTTATGGGAAAGCAGAGCTTATTGCATTTAAGAGCAGAAGATGGTTAATGATGGCTAACGGGCTTATTACGAGTCTGGCGGTCCACGGACCCCCAGACTTGCCTGGGTGCGACGGTGGGGGTCTTCTGACCACCCTGTTATGACCAGGGTGGTCAGGGTGCCCTAGGACCACCGCAACCACCAAGGATCAGTGATCCCTGGCGGTGGCACAGCAGTCTTGCAGCCGCAATATGCCTGGCGCGGCCGCTGTAGCCATGCCAAGTATATTACGAGTTTCTTCACCGCCACACTTTTCATGGCAGTGCAACTTAGTCTGATGTCTGCCTTTGCTTGGCTGGGTGTAAATCCTTTCAGGAATTTGTTAGATATTTCTGTTAAAACATGTCGAGTGGACTTTGAAGTGTTAATGTTAGAGCTATCTGCACAGTTAGTTTGTGATCCTTTGAGGAGCTGGTTCCACAAATCCTCTAAAGATAACACATTTGAAATTAAAACAAATCCAAATTGATTAGGGAGCATTGCTTTCCTCTGTCCAGTGTGGGATTTGCACATCCTTGGAGGATTTGTTGGTCCAAGCAATCTGATTGCGGGACCACATTGTGCCTCACACCATGTAGATACACACAGGGGGCACAACATGTGCCCCCGTGAGCATGCACACCAGTACCTGCAAGGCATGGACTGCAGAAGTCCATGCTGTGCAGGTACTGATTTTGACGTTCCTAATCTGGAGGTCGGTTCATACATTGGTTTGACGGTGTGGGAGCAGAGCGATACCGCTCCCACACTGCCAAACTCATATTACGGCCATAAGTGTTTACTTCCTGGCAGAAAAGGGATAATCAGTAGGGGACCAACACATACTTATTGGAATGGCACACACCTTCAATGGCAAAGGTGTGTATTTTCAATGTAAGAGCTAGATTTTAAATATGTTTCTATTAAGTATATGTGACTGGTAAAGGAGGGTACAACACTTTACTGGGGAAGGCAGGTGATTTGTTTACATGAGGTCTTACTAAAATTCAATTCCCCATTTGATTCAGGGGTTTTCTTTCCTTTGATCACTGGATAGCAAGATTCTCAATCAGGTGAAGCAATTGGTGGACCCCAGATTTCCAACAATGTTATTCCATCTTTCAGCAAAATAAAAATAAAACTAATACCAGATCAGAACTGTTGCAATTGAGTTTAGGCAACACCTTCAACACACTATTTGAGATGTATTGTGGCATTTCATCACAATTACGTGTCACCTTTGTGCATCCCTCTCGGAAGGAGACAATTGTTACAAAGGATCGAGTCTCCTTCACTTTTAGTAGAGCTATTTTTCACCACTTTGCTTGAGATCTCCTTGTGCCCTTGGTATTTTACCTCTGCCCCTTGTCAAGTACCCTCACCAAGCCTCAGACTCTTGATTTTTCTCTAGAAAATGGTCATTGCAGAGATAGCGCTCAATCTTGGTGATCACTGACATTGTTTTGGTTCCTCCTTCTTCCGCTCTCCCCTCCACCACTCTCTGCACTATTTTCCTTAATTCTCCTCGTTACCACTCTCTGCTATGCTCTTCGCTACTGTCCTGCCATCATTACCACTATCTATTTGTACTTTCCAGGGACCATCTGGCTCTGGGGGGATCCAGATAGATGGCCCACGTTATTTCCAGGTTAGCATTCAAGTGCTGCAGGAATATGGTCACCCATCAGAAGCTGCACATGCTCAGCATGTCCTTCCAACACCAGCATTGCTGGGAGGTGGGTACACACATAATTGCACTACTACCAAAACATAAGGGTGATTTTATCATTTGATTGATGGCATGACAATGTGAAAGTACAGGTTATGGATTATGCATGCAATGGAAGAGCACTATGTACACAATAGAAGACTATGTTTACTGAAAAGAAGCGAAGTGTATACTCCATTGAAAGTTAATGCTAACTTCAAGCACATGTAGTGTAGAGTTCCCATTGATGAACAATATAAACTTTGTGAAAATATACTGTATGGTCAATAGACGGGCAATGTACAATTGACAGAAAATAAAATTATCCTAATAGAAGAAAGAACAATCTTTTGTTGGAGAAAGGATAGTGCAAAGGCAAATAAATCAGAATCTATTCTCAACATAAGGGCAATGTGTACTAATTGAAGGGCATATTTACTTCAATAGACAGTGCAGCATATCCCACCAAAGAGCACTATTTACTTAACTACAATTGAAATATCTTATTGTATGGTTGACTTAACTTTACAATGTTTTGTTATGCACAACACTAACATTACTAACTACAGGATAGTGAACATTCAATAAAACAAAGGATTTTACTTGCCAGAGATATAGCACACATTCCTTTGTAAAGAACCAGTCATGTCACAGGAGGATAGAGTATACACTCAGTGAAACAATTAGATACACTGCATTGAAGTATATAGTGTACTCCAATCAAGAGAAAGGTTTACTTCCTGGAATCATTTGTTATATCATGTATCTTGTGGCTTCGTGTGCTATTGCTTGTAATAAAGTTACAAACTGTATTTCCACCTGCACCAGGACAGAGCCCCCCATGCAGTGCACGTGCACCAGAACCAACATGAACTTCAGCCTCTGGAAGGACTACCTGGGCCTGGCCCATGTTTTGGAGACCCTGAGGACGAGGCAGGACCTGGAGAATAATGAAAACCAGACACTTTTGGCACAGATGGCCCTGTTGACCACCGCTTATAACAGCCAAGAGGAAAGACTGACTACGATGGAGAAGCGGCAAGAGGATAAAACTGAGCAGAACCAAAACCAGGCTTTCCAGGAGCAGCTGCAGACTGAGCAGGCCAAGATGAAGCAGGAGGTGATCGCCTGGAGCAAGCAAATGGAAGCCCTGAAACTGAAGCTCAGCAACTTGGAGAATGAAAATCAGCGCCCTGTGGAGGAAAAGGAAAATCAGTGCCTCGTGGAGGAAAAGGAAAATCTGAACTTCCAAGTTCTGGAGCAGTCTTGTACTGTGGAAGAGAGCCTGCTGGGAGTACCCATCTGCCCGCCTATCGGAATGACCTAACCCCATACCATAGAACTGTATGTCAGGAAGCCGGCCTCTGAGCATTAACAAATGTGCAGGCCTGCACACTTCTCTTGCACGGTTATCTTCCTTCTCAGGATGAAGGTCGGGGACAGAATAACTGCATCTCAGTCACAGCACACAACAGCTTTCATGATAACTCAAGCGGGAAGCGAACTTCTCATCAACTTCAGTATGGACACTGTTTAAATAATAAAATAGCAAGCTTACTACATTGTGGAAAAAAAAGTTCCAAACTGTAAGTTCTCGCTCTATTTTTTTTTTTAAAGCAGAAATAGATACAACATGATTTTTGATTCATGGAGGATGCAGGAATTTATACCAGAATACATTATACACATAAAAATGTACATTTTCTCTAGTGCCATCTTTCACAACCATTAATATGTTCTATTATTTGTGCAACCAGCAAATTCAAGTGCAACAATTATTCATTAACCCAGCCGTAGCTAAGGTGACCAATCACTTTTCTAAATGAATTTAAGTACATTCAGATAAAAGTGCAATACAAAGTGTAATGTGTAAAGTGCAACAGGGTTCAGGATATCTTTCGATAGCTTCACTCCAGCTCCTATATCATATTGCTAAAACATCCACTGATATTATAAGCAAGCATTAATGAGATTCCAAGCTCCAGCAGACCATCCAGAACGCCGCATCCAGACTGACCCTCGACATCCCGTCACAGTCACATCACCCAACACCTCCACTGGCTCCCAGTCGAAAGAAGAATAGCTTTCAAACTTCTCACCCACGCATACAAGGCTCTTAACAACACCAGAACCACATACCTGAACAAGCGCCTCTCCTTCCATGTGCCCAAAAAACAACTCTGATTAGCTGATCTCTCTCTGGCCACCATCTTACACATCTACAAAACCAGAACAGGAGGAAATTCCAACTCCTACCTCACAGCCAAAGCCTGGAACGACCTCCTCCTCCACCTCTGGCAAGCTCCCATATTGCCCCAGCTCAGGAAGGACCTCAAGACCTGGCTCTTCGGATAATCCCAGCACTCAACGGAGCCCCCCTCTCCTCCACCACCGCCTTGAGACCCTCACAGGTGAGTAGTTGCTCTTAACCAACCCTGATTGATTGAAGCTCCGATTGCCCTTCAGAAATGCACCAGATATTACCATGTAGCATTAAACCTCTTTAATCCCCCCAACCGCTTTGCATACGCCTCCTCAAATTTCATGGTGCGTAACATTTTGGCCTTCCATACCTGAATTGATGGAATCATGCAAGTTCTCGAATTCTGAGGAATAAAGGCACGCACAATCGTCAGTGCTATAGTCTACCCTTTATTTAACTGTTGACTTATTTTAGAAGCCTCAAATAACACTAAACTTGCCTCTGGGAGTGTAATACGCTGTATAGCTGGACTAATGACCTCGAATAATTCCTGCCAAAATTTAGAAAGTTGTGGACAAGTAAACAGCATATGTAGCCATTCTCCTGCACCTTGCTGATGACAACGAATACCATTATCTGGCACCAACGAATATATATTATGAAGAGTCGCCGGGGTTTAATATGCCATCCAACGAGATAGGAATGACATTCTTTTATGATTTGCAGCGTTGAGCGACTTATTCCCGATCTCTGAAATGGATTGCCAATCACTTTCAAACAGGTGACATTGTGTTTTTTCAGTTATCTTGGACAAAAAGCTACTAATGTCCACTGGCGAAGACTGGCTCAGCAACAATCTGTACCAATTTCATACCCCTGTCAGTCTATTTTTCACCAAAGCCCTGCTGATAGGGTGAGCTCCCTGTATATTGGCTTTCAGAAAATGAGCTATCCGACCAAAACGTACGAAATTATTCTTGCATTGTTCACCATTCCTGGAATGGAGCTCTTCCCAAGAGATGCATTTTCCCACAAGATAAAATCCCCAAAAGCTCTAACATTTATCAAGTTCCAAACCTTACCCTCCTAGATGAGTAAAAATAGATCATCAAAAGATGACTGATACAATTTGCTTAAAGCGTTCATCCGCCCTCTAAACTCCTGTAAAAGCTTTTATCTGGTCTTGTTTGGCAGTTTCGCTGTTTTGGTAAAAGCTCGCAAGCTAATTTCTGATTCTTGCACGGTTTTAGTTAAACAAAGTTCATCTAATACCCTTATCCCATCTAGATACCTTGTTAATATATCCATTAAGTCGGCTTGATAATACCTTCGCATATAGGGGAAGTGCCAATCCACTCAGCTTCACCCTCAGTGTCTTTTGATTCCAAATAAAACTCCTTATTGAAGAATCTATAGTTCTCGAAAAAAGCTGTTAGGAACTTTTATTGGCACATTTGAAAAAAGAAATATAAGCAATGGTAAAACTGACATTTTAATTATTGCAACTTGTCCAATTATGGTCAATGGGAGCAGAGACCACCTCTTAAGCTTATTTTTCTGGGCATTGTCTCATAATTCAGATGATACAAATGGGAAGCATTGTTTGTGACAAATATCCCCAGATAACTTATTGGGGTTTGCATTTGTGCTTGGGGCTGCAAAGAAACTGGAAGATCTGCAGCTGCCACATTAAAAAGAAGGACTTCTGTTTTAATTTGGTCTATCTAATAGCCATCTATGTCAGTAAATTATTTTATCATCTGCATACCTACCCTTACATTTTCCTCATTAGGCAGTAAATAAAGAATAATATAATCTGCAAATAATTTGAGCCTAGTCATCCCCTCTATGGGTGCCCTCAAATTTCCCCTACGAAGTTTATCCACTAAAGGCTTGATGAAAAGCATAAATAAGAGTGGAGAAAGAGGACACCTTTGATAAGTGCCTCTGTTAATTGCAATGGTGCTGGTCATCCTCGAATTTACCAATACTTTGGCCTGTGCCCACTGGAATAGATTTACCAGCATTGAGAGGAAAATCCAAATTTTTGAGGGCTTAAAAATAAGGCCTTCCATTTCACCAGATCAAATGCTTTTTCAGCATCACTCATCATAACTAAAGCTTTTATATTATTTGCAGAAAAATAATCAATAGCCTGTATTAGAAACTGGGTGTTTGTGGACATAAGATGGTCACACTGATCTTTATGGATTAGCAGCTGTGCTGCTGGCATTATACAAGTTTGCCCAGACTTTCATCAACAGTTTGTAATCCGTATTTAAATGACTAATGGGTCTCTATGCATGCACAAGTCTTGGATTCTTACCTTTCTTGGGCAAGCTAACAATAGTTGATTCCTGACTTCTCCACCCTCTTTGATATAGTTAAAAAGCTCTGCAAAAAAAGACATCAATTCACTGGAGGATACGTTAAAGGGGAATGCGATATTCCCACACGGCTTAGCACTAGGCATTTTCTTGAGTACCTCATAAATTTCGTTAAGTGTAACGGGCTCCAGCAAAGCATGAGATAAAGAATTCGGTAATTGGGGTAGTTGGATGGAAGCATAATACTGCTCTATACTAGCCATACAAGCTGCGTTTTTAGTTATAATAGATTATGTCCCTATAATGCTGGAAAAACATTTGAGCAACCTCCTCCTGCTCTGTTACTATTCTTAAAGTACTTGGATTCTCTACTGATTTCATTGTAGCTTTTTCCTCCTTAATTCTAGTAGACCAGACTAGGAACCTGCCTTTATGTTGATTCTCATACAATTTTTGCTGATAGGCATTACATTTATTTATTTTTTCCATCATAAAAAAATCTCTAAGATTCTGTTTTGCTGTAGCTAGTTGCCTGGGACCGGGCTCTATTCCAAAATTCCCCTCATTTGCTTTGGTTGCGTTACCTACCGCTGCTTGTAATCCTGTTATCAGCTGTATACGTTCTCTAGTTTGGTTTGCTTTAAAGGTGATGATCCTTAAAGGCCTCCCAAATTGAAAACTCAGAACTAAACCCTCTCATCTCTGATACCTACTGAAGATTTGACAGCAAAGATCTAGCTAGCTGTCAACTAGAACTAACTCTACTAATTGAGCCGTGATTTATCACAATGGAGACCACGAAGTGGTCAGAAAAAGCATTGGCCCAAGAATCTTTCCGCACCCTACTTATTGCCTTGGAAACGAAAAAAAGATCTAGGCTAGAGGAAGTTTTAAATCGGTGCAAAAAGCAAGTATATTGTGCCAAATCTGGGTGATCAACGAGCTGAAAGCTTCATTTTAATGGTTCTATCATTTGCTTAGTTTTTGGTTTTAATTGTTTCTTAGCCTTATTAGATGTGTCCTTGACCAGATAATGAATATAATTAAAATCTCCTCCACATATCAACGAGCCTACTGCCCCTAAGGCATTGTCATGAATCTGAGAGATCGAGTCTATATCATCACTGATAGGACGATAATAATTAACTAGACAAATCCCCTTGAGAGCTGCTTTCACCCATAGCCATCTTCTTTGTGGATCGCGGATCACCGCACGGGCATCCCAGTCAATGCCTTGTCCCAGAAAAATTGCTAAACCCCTTTCCACAGCTTGTGCGGATGCAAGGAACACCTGTGAGTATTTATGGGGAATAGATATCTTCAGGGTATTAGTCCTGAGGTGGGTCTCTTGTAAGAAAATAACTTCAGGTGAAAAAATAAGGATACCCTCTAAATTACAGGAAAGGATCCTGGCCTTCAGCATCTCAAGAGGATAAATCATATTGGCTCCTTTAGTGCTCCCATCATAAAGGCAATTACCTTGGTTCTACCCCAAATTAAAAGCAAAATTCAACCACATCCTGTAAATTATCAATGAACGTTTCGACCAGATCCCAATTATATCTACTGTACCCCCATGCCTATTCTTTTTTCTGCCAATCATATTTCTGCTCTTTCTTCTTTTTACGCAAGTGCTCCCCTTCTGATCCTGCCCACCCACCCTCAGGAGATCCAGAGACCTCTTGGTTATCTCCCCTTCCCAGTGTAGGGAGGGAATGGCCCGCTTTACCCCCCTCCCACTCATATTTTATTGTGCCTTGGTAGGTCACTAGAAGCCCATTCTCCGGTGTTGACTGCCACCCATCCAAAAGAAAACCAAAGAGCAAAGCACTGTTTGGAGTTTAAGAGGGGATCAACTCAACAATGACAACATTCGGCACCCTATACCCATGTTATAACAGCACACAGATCATCTATCATGATTTAACTACTGTAAAAGTGTATTCGTCTGCAGGATCAAACTTAAAATATGGAAGGGTCACTATACAAGGACATTTTGATCATTGCACCATGGCTGCCAGGACTTCCTATTTCTCAAAAGGTTCCAACATTGATTTGAACTCCCTGTGGCACCTAGCTGCAATGGCTCACTTGTCAGAAAACATATTTAATCGAAACTTATCTGGTATCCGAAATCACTTTTGCTTGATGGCCACTTCTAGAATTTATTTTTTTACCCAATGGTAAGTTGACCAATAAGGTCCAAGGGTGTTTCGCATTAACCGGTTGATGAAACGGGACCGAATGGTCCCTTATGATAATCGAATAGCGATCCTCACTAGAGTCATCAACAGGCAGGACATAGTTCTAGATTAAGTCAGAGATAAATTTTATGGGATCTTGTTTGACCTCCTGACCTTCCGTGATGGCTAAAAAGCATAGATTTGAATGCCTAGAGCGATTCTCAAACTCATCAAGCTTTAACTGGATTTTGGACACCTCAAGTCGATGCTTTACCTGAACTAATTCCCACATTTTCCTAGCATCTCCTAGATCCGATATACTCTGTTCTGCCTGTGTAAGCCTCTGAATAGTTGTGGAATGTTGTCATTGATGGTACATTGATCTCTCTTATTTCTTCTAGAATTACATGAATAATGTCTCCCAGCTGAGTTTTATTAACTGAGGCTTCCTCAGAGCCCCCCCCCCCCCCGCCGATTCACTCAGTGCACTTTCTTGGAATTGAGGGGTTAAATCACTGATGGCAGTTTGGGATGCCAGCATTTCTTTTAGCAAATTTGTGATCTGTGAGATCTGGGATATTTGATCTCTCTCTGGCACCTGGGAAGCTGATGTCGCCAACTCTGTTATTTCTGAATTTAAGATCATCAACACTGGTTGTGTCCTGCCATCTTCCACTACAGATTTTGCACATTTAGACCCGAACAGTGGGTATGAAGGTTTCTCTACGGGCTTCATGGTTTGCTAATGCTGTTGGGGCCACTGTTCGCAGGCTGCCCCATGCGCTATCTTGCGTCCGTGCTGAGTCATCCCTGTTCTGCCGGAGTTTTGTGGGAAAGCACTGATTGATCCGTTGCTGGGACTCTGATAGCCTCCCCTGAATCAAAACATATCTCTAATTCCAGAGATCCCCAATGTATTGCACTCAAATTGGCAATAGGGATACTTTCGCCACTTTCTTCTTACATCACTGTAGTGCAATTTGCCCTGCCTGATTTCTCCAGGCTTTTGACACTTTAGTGTTTTGGGAGATTTTCGCTGGGGCACAGGTTTTTCCACAAGATCCTGCACTGTATGAGGCTTTATGAAGTCAGGGTGGTAGGTGGTTCCTCCACCCAAAAAAGTGTACAACTCAGCGCAATCTTTCCTCTTGTATCCAGGAAGCTGATTGCCCTTCCACACTTTTCTTTTCCTTCTCTCTTTCCCTTTCTCTCTTCCCTTTAATTACCACAAGTTTCTCCATAAGTCTTTGTGCAGCAAATCATCTGAAGGAAATAGGGGGGAGCCGGGCGGCAGCAAGCCGCACTCTCACCTAAGAAGGCCGCATCCGCCACCACCCTAGCCCCACACCAGACTCGGGGGTGCCTAATGCGCTGCTTACTGAGTTTTTGTTTCCTCTTTTTGTATTCTGCCTTCTCCGTCTGACTGCACTCGAGCCGATGAAGCTGCTGCACCGTGGCTCTTCACTAGACACCGCGCGTTTCCTTGCGGCGCTATTTTTTTCCGCAGTGCCTCTCCTTTCCATCACAACAGCTTCGACCTCAGTCTATGGCCACAGACCGCGGGAGTCGATGCTCCAACTCCCCCCTATTCTTCCCGGAACCCTAGACGTTTAGCTGTTTACAAGCCAGAGGAGCCGCAGCTCATAGTGTCAATTGCTACACTGCTGTCATTTGCCGGAAGTGACCTCCTCAGCGGCAGAGCATGACGAGAGCTCTCGCACACCCGTTCATGTATGTAAGTTCTCACTGTAGAGGTAACTTTAAGAATGTTTATTCTGAGCTGAACTTAGATTGGACTGAGCTAAGTTCTAGATAGCTACTGGTGAAGTACTTTCAATGAAACCTACCATGTATATGAACCTCACTTTAATGGTATACACATTTTGGAGTAGGATTTTAACTTTGTAATAGGGTAGAAGAGATCCATAAATATCTATGTATGCATACTTCAAGGTTAGTGTGCACTACATGAAAGGCGGTGTCCTGGAAGGATAGCCTATACTTCATGAAAGAGTAATGTTTCTTCCTCGACAAGAAATTTGCTAAATAGAAGAGCATAGCATATTTCATGCATAAACAAATCATACACTTAATGAAAGATGAATGCTAATCTAAGAGGAGGGTAGAATATATCCAATACAAAAAGAAGTGTGAACTTCCTGGAAAAATAGGATATAGAAGATACTCAACAGAAAAACAATCATTATTTCATGGCAGAATAATGTTAACTTCATGAAGTAAGAGGAGGGGGAGTTTATTCTCAATGGAAGAGTATTGTTTATATTATGTAAGGATGTCGTAAATTAGTATGAAGGGCTATTTACACTCAGATTAAGAATAGCACATACTCTATAGAAGAGCAGTGGTTACTCCTTGGGAGGATGAAATACAGTCTATTGAAGAACTGTTACATTTGAAGGCTTAAGTATATTCAGTAGAAGCTCAATTTCTACTTCATAAAATGTCATATAGTCTATTAGGAAAGTGAATACTTAATAAAAGACCAATGTTTAATTTATTGAAGGATAGCATATAGCTAAATATAATAATAATTATAATTATTACAATCATTTTTATAACAATGCCGACGTTCACAATAATATTAAGAAAGTATTTGTATACCAAATTACATACCATAGTTTTGCCATTTCAAATTGCTGTAAATTACAGAAGCTATTATACCAAATTTAATAGTGTTCAATTAGTTGAACCTAAAGCTGGGTCTCAAACTTGTAAATAAGAGGTCACCCACAAATGTCAGTTGTAAATACCTTGTTCCCAGATATTTCACTTCATGGAAGGATTGCATGTACTCCATGGAAGATCAATGGGGCTGATTACGATGGCGGAGGGACCGCCACCATCGGGGCGGTGGTCTCTGCACCATCTGCATGCCCATTTCCCTTCGCCACATCAGGATGGTCGGGGGAATCATTCCACAAGCATGGCGGGTGCAAAGCCCGCCCGCCACGCTTCCGCCACAGGCAATCGTAACGATTGCTTGGTGGAGCGGATGAGACCGGGGATATGGTGGCGGTGCCTCGAAGGAAACGCCTGCCTGATCACAATGCTGGCGTCAGCCATCCACACCGCCATGGAAAGGCTGGCGGAGGTAGGATTCGGGGAGATCGTTGGGGGCCCCCTGAGTGTTGGGGGAGCCAGTTGTGCACTGGGGGGGGTACCCATGGTACCCCCTACATTTCCATGCACATGGTGGCAGGCACCGCGCCATGCCTACCATGTTGTGCATGGAAATGCAATACATGGCCATTTAACATTGCAGCGGGTGCTGCAGCCAGCAGCATCTGCCGCAATGTTAAATTGCTGGATGTGACCGCCGCGGTGGCAGTTGCATTGTAATTAGGGGTGCAGTACCGCTGCATTATAGGTGGGCGATCCCTCTACAATGGCGGGCGGCCTCAAGTCCGCCCGCCATCGTAATCGGCCCCTATGTTTTCTTCGGTGTTTTGAAAAAAATTAGCAAAAAAAAATTTTCGATATAAAAATGGTGTGTCAAGAATATCAGGATGTCAAAAATATCGTCAGCACAAATATCAAATGTAGAAATATCATTTTAGGTGTTGTTTTAAATATTGTTAAAAAAATATTGATTTCGAAAATATCGTTGCATGTAATATAATTTGTAAGTGTCATTTTGTATGTAACTCATTGTAGGGTGTTTTAGTGTATATGTTTATTTTTTTTATTTTTATTTTAGTAAGATAATTTATTATGAAATTGTTGAAAATTGTGTTTTTAGTTGTATTTATGTATAAAAATAATGGATTTATAATTTGTTTACCAGCTGGATATTGGGTTTTTAGGGGGTAAGGGAGGAGAGAATTTTACAAAGTGGATAGAGTAAATTTATGTTAATTATTTTAATGATATGCAAATTAATAAGTTTAAATGCAAATCAATTATGTTATAATAATTTTTATAAATCATTTATAATTAAGTAAATATATGTTAATCATAATAAAATAAAAATATGTTATTGTTAGTATTAAAATTAATATTTAAATTGAAAAAATAAACATTTAATTTAATAAAGTAAAGATTTTTTCCAATTTTGTTAATAAAACTTTTTACATTTTTTAAGTTCAATATTGTACATAAAACATTTTGTACTATTTTGTTGAAAATTATAATGTCATTGTACAAAATTTCTTCACATTTATATTTTAAAAATTGGTGTTACTCTTTATTTTTATGATTATTAATTATGGATTAAGATTTTATTTTTTACTTTATGAATATAAGTGTAGGTATGGTAGTACATAATTTAAAAAAGACAGTAATTATTATTAGTGTTAAAAGTATTTTAGAATGTAATGTTTAAATATTAATAAATTGGTTTGTAGTTTTGGTTAGCATGCTTTCAAGTGAATTTTAGGTCATTTCATATATTCTAAATTTTGTGTGGGTATGGCGTAATGACTGTATAAAGTTTAGTTGGCAGCATCCTCATAAAATGTTTATGATTATACTGGAAATAGTAAATTTCTATCCTTTAGTTTCCAAAACCTTCACAAATTGGCTTTGATTGGGGTGGGAATAGTAAATGTCACCCTTTTAGTGTCCAATAGTTTCCCCAAATTGTTTAATGTCCAATAATTTTCTTCAAATTGTTTTAGGTTTGTGTGAGAATAGTAAATGTAACCCCTTTAGTGTCCAACACCTTCCCCAAATTGGTATAGATTGGAGTGGGAATAATAAATGTCACCCCTTTAGTGCCCAACACCTTCCACAAATTGGTATAGATTGGAGTGGAAATCGTAAATGTCACAATTTTAGTGTTCAACACCTTTCCCAAATTGGTATAGATTGGAGTGGTAATAATAAATGTCACCCATTTAGAGTCCAACACCTTCTTAAAAATGGTGTATGTTGGAGTGTGATTGTTTGCTTTTATAATTTTAGTGTGGAATACTTTGTTTAAATTGTTTTTTTTATGTAGAAGAAATCGTTTATGTTATTAAATTACCATTGCTGTTGTTTAGAAATATAATAAAATAGTTGTTAGTTGTATGTGTGTAATAAATAATATTAACTTCATATTGTTATATAATAAAGATAAATAACATGTTTTTCTAAACTTATTTCTTTTTCCAAGTTTAATTTATATTTTTAAACATATATATTTCAAATTAAAAATAAACATTTATATATAGATAAAGAAATAAAATATTTGATATACATTTTATTACATAAAACATGCTAATCATAATTAATCTTTCTGCATGTTATATACTTTCCACTTTTTTCCATTGTTTGTCTTTTTTAACTTTTCGTACATTGCTTTATACACACATTTTCAACATCATTTTAACATGGGTTTTTTGTGTGCATATTAAATAATTGTATGTATTGTATACTAATATTTAATTTATGTTACCAATTTTGTAAAATTATTATAACAATTTTTGACATGTTATACATTTTTAATATTTGTTAACATTTTAAATACATTTGTTCAACATTTCTACATTTTTTCCCATTCGTTTAGATGGGGAGATAGTCTTTTTTTTTTGTTTCATAGAGTGGCCGTTTTCTTTACCGCTACCTCCTATTTTGTACTCTATTTGTGTCATTTTTAGTATATTTTCCAGGATTGAGGTTGCGGTTAGGTGCTGCTGTTTGTCGGATCAGGTAAGTCATTTTAAAGGTTTTTTTAAAGGTTTTGATGGTAAGTGGGGGCCTAAGGGGGGGGTCTAGAGGCTACTTCTAGTGTTGTTTGTGGGTTTTATGTACATTTAGTTGTATTAATAGTAGTATTTTTTTACCAGTGTGTAATTTGGGGTTTTCATAAACTCTTTTACTAATGTTTTGTAATAGTATATTATGTTGCACATTTTATGATGATTCAGTGTAATGTATATGTATTTTTGGGAATATTACGTGTTTTATGGGTGGGTTTAATTTACAGGTTTTTTCAAAAAGCACGCCCAATGGGCATTGAGAGTTACCTTTTTTTTAAGGAAATCACATTGATTTCCTTTTTTTCGGGTTTCCAGGAACATTTCATTTTTAAACATACTTTGGGATTTTTAATGATTCATACATACTTGGATTTGCATTTTGCTGGGGGGGGGCTATTAGGACAATACTTTTCCCATTGTTGGTAGCTTATTATTTTTGAGTATATGGATACTGTAGAAGATCTGAAGTTACTGAACTGTAATTTATATTTATTTTATTTTTTGGGTTGAACTGTTATATTTTATTGTTTGTGTAAATATGTGATTCCTATTTGGAAATGCATGGTTTATGTTTTTTATTTATTTCACATGATGGATTGAGTTTGCTCTTTGAGCTTTTTTGTTAGTCAGGTTTACATTTTTGATGCAAATAATTTATATATACCTTTTCATAACCTTAGTCCTATTTAATATTGGAGTTTAATTGAATCTTTAGACTAATGTAATAAAATATTATGTTTATTATTTATATAAAAAATATTTTGACATCCTGCTTTAGAATATGCTTTTGGCGTTTATTTCTAATTAATCTACTCCTTTGTTGTTTATGCAGAGTTTGAATATTAATTGTAACATGTCGTACATTCTCTTGGTTTGTTTGCTAAGTTTAGGTGCAATGTTGGCTAACAGGTTGCTCCATTCGTAGGTGTTGGTATTTTTGCTCTTTTTGTAAGGCTTCTATAAATTGATAGAGTGTAGGTTGGGTTCTGCCCAGTATGGATTGAAATTCAAAAAGAACAATTGATAGATGAAATGCTGGACAATGTCAGACATTCATCCCCTGTACAGAGATCTTAGCCTATATCCATTGTTTTTTTGCTCACCATGCCATTCCAGTTCGTACCCAGCCATATGCAAATCAGTCTTGATCCTGCTCCCAATGGGAATATTCCAGCCCGAACTGCCAGGCCAGCTCCACCCTGGACCAGAAACAAGCATCCTGGGACCGGTTTCAGGGTATCACCCCTCATCATCCAGGCTCTATGTATGCTTGCACTGAGGCATTGAAATTGGGGGATAGTATTGCTGATGTTTTTTACTTTTTATTTCATTTGGGCCGCCTCGGGCATTATATGGTGATTACATGCTCTACTTGCTCATTTATACTTCAAGACCACTCCTACATTACTTGGCCTATCAGCAATCTTGCTAGTTAGATTTAATGACATCGCAGTGATATGCTCCTTACCCATGTATATACAATGTTAGCAACAATGCAGCGGCACTAACTGAATTTTCACGATATGCTCCATTGGTGCAAAACCTTTATTCTTTCATTTTTTTGTTTGATGCACTATATATGAATTCTAATTCTGAAGGGGGATGGGAGCACACTGCTACCTCCCAGCAAACTCCAGAAGAATTTTGTTTTATCTCTACAGAAGAAGGATGAAATCCAGAAACACATGTGTCTAGAGATTAACAGCACTAACCTGCACCAACTTTGGTGAGACACTCTGCAAAATTTCAAGTAAGCATTTAAATTGAACTGCATGTACCAGGATGCAAAGGGGCGAACTGTGCTGGGAGGTAGCAGTGTGCTCCCATCCCCCTTCTGTTTCAAAAAGGCTCCCTTGAGCCACTGGGCTGACGAGCTCATGGGAGGCACCTGTGCGCCAGGGAGAAGTACAGAGACCTGAGAGGATTGTGGCAGCTTTCTCAGCAAACCCCAGAAGAATTTCGTTTTATCTCTACTGAAGAAGGATGAAATCCAGAAACACATGTGTCTAGAGATTAACAGCACTAACCTGCACCAACTTTGGTGAGACACTCTGCAAAATTTCAAGTAAGCATTTAAATTGAACTGCATGTAATGCAAAGGGGCGAACTGTGCTGGGAGGTAGCAGTGTGCTCCCATCCCCCTTCTGAATTCTAATTCTGTTTATATTTTGATTCCTTTAGCAACATGGTATTTCTCGCAGCAAGATGTCGGACGCATTTATCTTGCTTAGCACCTTGCATTTACCTCAGTCATGTTTCCATGTCCATGTTTGTATTGTACTTTAGCCATCGTGTTTTACACAAACTGTTATGTGTGATCAAGGCCAGGAGGAGCAAAACACGTTGCATTTGCTGGTGTCTGTTTGGTAAACACTTTCTGAATACAGAGTGCGCGTTTAATCGTTTAAAACCGGAACGTCTTTGCAAGATAGATATATATATCTTTTTTATATTTACGTTGATTTATAAATGTTTTTGGTTAATGCCAATTGTTTGTTATATTGTTATGAATTTAGTTATATGTTTTTGTGGATGAATTGTGAAATATTATAGTGATGTATTATGTTTATTTTTCATTTAAATTTGTATAAAATATTTTGTTTATTTTAAAATAATTGTTTTACATAAAAAGTGTTTTTGAAAATATTTATTCAAGATGTGTAATTATTTAGGTGATGTTATTGTAGTTGATATTGTGTGAATCAATATTTTTGACATATTATATGTTTATTTAAAGGCGAGTATATTTTTGTTTCAGATATTTGTATTTTTGATATAAGTGAAAATCAATATTTTTAACAATGATATTGATGGGCTTGATATTTGTGTTTTTACTAGCTAAGCATAGGTAGGTGATATTTTTGATAACAACATTTATTTTCCAATATTTTTAAATTTTGAGATTGTATGCATCGATATTATGTCAGTGATCCTTTTCTTCATGGAGGTGTCAGAACTAATGAAAACAGACAGTGCGAAAGAGGGAGAAACCGGGGTCACATTTTAAATATCCTTTGCTATGCAGCAGTAGGAGTTGGAGATTTTGGAAAACTGGGCAGTGGAAGCTTGAAAGGAAAGACTAGGGGCCATATGTATCAAGCAAAATTGCGATCGCAAATGCAGGAATTCGCCGAATTTCGGCGTTTGCGATCGCAATTTTGCTAAGTGGTATGTATGAAAGCAAATCTGCGTGCAAAATAAGGAATCGCAAATTTGCGATTACTTATTTTGCAATTGCATTTAAGGAATCACAAATTTTGCGATTCCTTAAATGCAATGTAAGAAGCACCAAAAAAGAGCAATTTGGCCTTAAGGAATCGCAAATTACCACCAACTACAGGTTGGTGGTAATTTGCGATTTCTTTAAAAAATGCACATTTTTGCATTTTTCAAAGTGGCATGTGGCGCACACACATGTCCTTAGGGCATGTATGTGCGCCACATGTGCACCCATGCTCATTTCAGGGGTGCAACAGGGTGTCCTTTTGACACCCTGACACACTTGAAATTGCATTCTCAATTTGCGATTCTCTAATTGAGAATCGCAAATTGAGAATGTCTTCCCATTCATTCCTATGGGCCTCTAGGCCCATAGAAATGAATGGGGAGGTATTCCTTAATTGCGAATTGCAATTTGCAATTTGAAATTAAGGAACATGTAGGATTCGCAAAATGTATTGCAAATCCTACATACATAGCATTTTGTGATTCTCAAATAGCGATTCCCAGAAATTCGCTATTTGAGAATCGCAAAACCTAACATTGATACATATGGCCCTAGGTGACTAATGGATGGAGATTAACTCATTTCGGGTTGGCAATCCATTTCTGGTTGAAAATGGAGAGGCAAACATTTAAATCCTTCAGTACTGTAGCTAAGATCCTGACAATGAATTGTATGGGTTCTCTGCTTGCCAGTTAGTTTGTCACTGGAATCTATGTTCCTCCACTTTTGTTATTTTGTTTTTCCCTGTAGGTCCTTTGTGTTAAGTTACAAAATAGTCCATGCCTATCGCCCTGTTTATGGGGTTGTCTCTGCTGGTCTCTATACTATCAAGTCGCTAGTTGACTGTTCTTTGGCATTGTGGGATTCCCTGCTAGTTCCTAATTTGAACTTGAGCTCATCATAGCATCACCCACGTTGGAGTTTGCTAAGTTGCTTAAATTGTTATTCCAATAATGAGCTGCTATTCTTGTCTCTATTTGTATCCTTTATTCTATCTTAATTCTGCTTCTGATTCAAAAGACACTGGCAGAAGACCTCATCACTGAATTGCCTTACGCTGAGGACTGATGTTGGTGCCTTTTCCTTTGCCCTTGCTTCTCTATAGGTCGTGCCATTACCACAATAGCCGCATGTCAGAGATTGTGACTCTCAGCACATCCATAAACTTCAATGCAGTTTAACAGGAAGGGCAGTATCATTCAATCATCTTGAAATATGCACTTTTCCCATAAATGCCTGCTCTCTACTTTTGGTGTACATCACTTTGGCCCTCATTATGATGTTGGGTGGACTGGTTTCAAAAGGCTATCGGTAGCGGTACGCCTGACATCCAGGCCATCAAATACCAGCGGTCTGAGCAAATATGTTGGGGGGGGAAGACCGCCGCCTCTGACAGGCTCAAGGAGCTCATCGGGGCAGTGGTCGGACTCTAACCCCTACAATGGAGGCGGTGCCAGTTCAGGCACCACCGTAGGCATGAAGATATCCCTTTCCCACTGCCTAAATAGGCAGATGGAAGGGACTTTTGGGGCCCCAAATAGGGCCCACATTCCCCGTCCCCTGGGGGGACATGTAGTCACCCCCACACATCACCACCTGGTGCCTGGCACACGGTGCCAAAAAGCTTATTTCGAGTGTGGCTTGTGCTGCGGCACTTTTCCTGGACGGAGGCACAAGCCGCACTAGAAAAAAGCATTTTACGACTGCCTGCACAGTGGTCGTATCCTAATAGAGTGGACAGGACCGCTGAATCATTGTTGGATGGTTCCTGCCCGCGGCAATGATGGTCGGACATCGTAATGAGGCCCACTGTCTCTTGCGGCTGATTACCATTTTCCAAGGAAACACACCTTGACTCCAAAATCCAGCTTTTCATTCTAAATAAATAAGCTCATTTTGCCTCTAAACCACCAGCATGTTATTGTCAATAAATATACTCTGATCTACAAACCTTAGATTGTCATTTTCTGAAGAATGCTGATTTTGTCCCCAAATGTCAGTGTCTTATTTTTAGTAAACTGTTTATGTCCTTATCCAGTCTCACATTTTACCACCAAACTCAAATTCCAGGGTTAGCTGGTACCTAGCTTCAGCCTCACATGCCCTTGTGTAGTCTATTATTCCTAAGGATCACCACCATAAGTCAAAAACAGCTGTACTCAGGTTCAGACACACACACCCTTTTATGCTCCTGTAGAGTTTCACGCACTTAAACACCATGCAGACCATTTTATGATCCTGTAGTTTCACACACCCAAACACCACACAGACCCTTTTATGCTCCTTTAGAGTTTCACGTGCCCGCACACCACCAGCCAAGATCAGCTTAACTTCCATGTTTAGCCTGACAGTTACTGAATAGCCTTGCAGGACATAGACCCATGTCCAACCATTAAATGCGTATTCAGATATCCAGTTTAGATTGGGAAGACATGTGTTCTCTCAAAGAAATCACGCCAATTTAAATGTAAACTTTCAGACCTGAGTAAGCCATTCAAGAATTATATGTCTACAATGCCAGACATGAGAGTGAGGAGCTACAGGTCACAGACGGGCACCGTTTGGTAGCATTGGCTAGCAATGAGTGAAAAGATGGCTGCCGCTATAATTGCTACACTTAGGCAATATTTTACTTCCACAGTTCCAGCACACATGGAGCTATGCAGCTTAACTTTTTTGGGCTCAGGAGGCAGAGGCCTGTTCACTCGAACTAAAGCTGTACCTCATTGGTATTCATCACCAAGAGTACTTGGGTTATGTTATGTCATGCTATTTTATAGAGATTTTATAATCTAGCCTGACAGTGATGTCAAAATTCAAGTACCTTCAGGCTCTGGTGTGGAGGAGAATTTCCTCACAGAATGGAGTATGTTTTCAGATTGTCTGAATTTGATCGCTAGTGGTGTGGGTGTGGCTATTATGCTGCTTTCATGCATGTTGTGTTGGTTGTATGTGTGTTGCAATAGTTAATGTTGTTTGGTATGTGTAGGCAGGGGACTTTACCAATTCAGGTACATGTCATCTAGGCGGATCCATGTGTGAATTGCTCGACTTGAAGTTTGTGTTTGAGATAACTGAGAGCACAGTGTCTTGCTAGGGTCCACACTATCCCTTCACACTAAACTAGCTATTTGGTACTGAACAGGTTTTGCTTGACTGTGTTATGTGTTGTTTTAGAGTGGTATATGGTTTCATAAAGAGTGAGAATCTGTTGTGATTGGGTGAGGCCAAACATTTGATGTCTCTGAGCTCTGCTGGATTTCTGTGGATTCTTCTGACGAATGTGCTCTGTTGGGGTTGAGTTGTTATATATTATCATTAAGTCTCCCGGTTTTCCGTTTAAACGGATTTTTGCAAATGACTCAAGACAGAAAAATATTTTTCTTTTGTCTGTATTTATAAATAGAAATTGAAAAATGCCAATACATATGTTTACCTTTGCTGCTGTCTGGGAGGAGAAGACGAGCCTGTTGGAGTGCAGGACAGGGGACGGGGAGAGGGCTTATCAAATTTCAGCTGAGCCTATAACAAAGGTCGACAGTAAGGGGCCATCAGGCCTCCTTTTGTGTAAGTATCCTGGCTGGGAGCTATGGGGGCGGGGTCAGGTGAGAAGGAAGACACGTAAGCAATTGAGGGAAAACAAATGCGACTTCGCTGGCTTGCTCCACCTTGTAGAAACCTTGGGGTTCGCAATTACAAACAGGCACTCTGCACTTTACAAACTAACACCTCCACGCCCATAGTTTTTTCGGTCTCACGTTTCATTAATGCCATGTGGCGTAGGAGGAAAGCCTTTTTATAAATTTATGAGATCCCTCTCCCTCGTTGTTAACTCAGGAAAATGTATTCTTTTTTACTCTTCTTAATTTTTAATTGTAAATAATTTGTTCAATTCTTTTTAAATCTCGTTTGTATCCCTGTGTATTGTTATTGATTTATCTGAAATTTTGTATCTTTGATGGTCCTCGACCGAAATAAAGATTTTGGGCCTCATGTAGGTGGCATACACTTTACCGATTCTAAAATACCGAATCATACCGATTCGGTATTTAAGAATCGGTAAAGTGTATGTAGGTAAAAATTCGGTAACTGTTACCGAATCGGAGTGAGTCGGTAATTACCGAATCGGTATTTACCGATTCGGTAATGAGGCATACCTTCCCATTGATGGGAAGGTATGCCTCATTACCGAATCGGTAAATACCGATTCGGTAATGGGGGAGCACATGCAAGGGTGGCAGGGTGTCACATTGACACCCTGTTGCACCCCTGATTCGGCCATGTGTGCACATGTGGCACACATACATGCCCTAAGGGCATGTATGTCTGCCACATTGCACACTTCTAAGCACTATGACATGCTTATACACATCCATACTTTATTTACCACCAACTATTAGTTGGTGGTAAATACCGACTCCAAACAACACCCACACACTCCCCCTACATCTCATTTCTGTATTCGGAATTTACCGAATCGGTAAAATTACCGATTCGGTAAATTACCGAATACAGAAATGAGCCCCCTACATCTCAAAAGCCAAAATACCGGTCGGTAACGGTATAATTACCGAAAATCGTCCGTTACCGACCGGTATTTGGCTACCTACATGAGGCCCTATTTGACTTGAAAACAAATGCACACAGCTTATCACTTCACAGGTACATAACACAGGCCTGATTTTGACTTTGTTCAGTCTCTGGAGCCAAGAGATATGCAGGCACTGTAAGAATGTTAGATGTGTTGGTCTGTCCCAGTATTAACACAAATAACAATTTAAATTCCACTATTTTGTTTCATTTCTTTTATAGCACTAAAGCCCTACTCATCATAATGCACGTTGTCAGAGCGCTTTACATCAAACATTGACAATAAGTCATATGTGTGTAAATTAATGTATATGGTGTGTTGCACAAGACAGTGAAGGTTACATTAGAAGAACTGCAATTTATAGCTGCAAGTAACAAAAGGATCTCTTTATGAAAAGAAGTAACCCATTTATCCATCTAAATAAATCTACCGAAACCTATAACAAACCAAGGGCGCGTTGCCTATTGAAATAAATGTGGAAAGATACTAGCTGCATCTTCTGTTTTTGCTTGCGACAAAATAAAATGTGGATAAATACAGATAAAATAATCAAAAAATAAATATGGATAAATACAGATGGATATGTTAAAAAAATGAATACCATAAAACCGGGAGCCCTAATTATTATGTTTGGTGCAGTAGTAAATGTAAATGTAAATGTACAGATATTTATATAGCGCAAATCACCAACCGGTCTCTAAGCGCTTGCTTAGGGAACCCGTCCTGGTATTCCCCTGTGAGATAACCCAGCAGGGAATCCACAAGGTGAAAGCCAGGCATCCCGCCACGAGGGGCCATTGTGGAGATTAAGCAAGCTATTGCCCAGAGTCGCAGAGTGTGAACCCATGAATTGAGTATGCACTGGAGCGAGAATTATCGAGTCCATGGACAATTTATGGACTCAAGACTCAGCCGAGCCGGGAATTGAACCCTGGTCCCGGGCTGACCTCTGCTTCCAGGTCTGCCTACTCTAACCAGTGAGCCACACTGAGAGCAGTGGCGCTTATGATCCAGAAGAAGAATATGCAGTACAGCAGATATCACTGGACTTTCCCTTTTGGGGAAGAACCAGGCAGATTTGCATATGGCTGTTCTCTGTAATGGACCATCCAAGCCAGAAAAAAAGAAAATGATGGAATGAAATATGGTCAGTGGCTAAGATGGATGACAGTATTTCCATCCATTACTTTTTGCAGACTAGTGCTCACCGGAGCTGATTGGTAGCAAAGAGCTGCCAAGACACCAATATAAAGGAGAGCTGATTGGCAGAAGGAATCAGTCAAGAGGATAACATTGAGTAGAGCCTGAATAGAAACAATCAGCTGCCAAGTACAGTTACAGTAACGAGTGGCGCTGATTGGCAGTCAGTATCAGTCAAGTTATTGATAACACGTGCGGCTAATTTACAGACGATATTAGTTATGACACTAACAGTGACTACAGCTGTTGGGCTGCAGTTATCACTCGTGACATTAATACTGACAAGCCCAGCAGCAGCGCCACTGGAATTATGTGATTCTGCGGCCATGGCGTTTTCAGCATAATTATGGATCTGCTGCATTTGCCACATAATCCATCATCTGCTGCACAAGTTACAGATTTCAGCCCAAAAAGATGTGTTTCTAGCTCAAAAGGATCAATGGTTAGTAAAAAAAAAAGAAAATCGATAAAACTCAGCAAAAGATGTAACCACGCTGTGGAACTCCCTTCACTAAGGTTCATGGGTCACCTTTCAGTTGCTTATTGATGTGTTCGGGAGATAAACCTGTACTAATGAGATGAAGCAGTTGCCCATACCGTGCTAACATAAGTGAAAACAATAAAATAATGTGCCCCATAATTTGCACTCCTGCCGCATAATATGGTCAATCCTCCGTATAATAATGTGCCCCATAATTTGCATTCCTGCCGCATAATATGGTCAACCCTCCGCATAATTCGATCTACCACTGCCAAATAATTCCAGTGGCCCTGCCTATCAGCTGCTGATATCACTGAATACACTGGCGTCAAGTACAATCACTTAGCAGCAAAGATCAGTTAAGACATTAATAACCAGTGGAGCCAATTGCCAGTTGATATCATTTATGACGCACCTGCAGCAAGGAGCAGGTAAAACACCGCATCCAGCTGCACACATGCCAGGGGTTCCTGCTCACACATAGAGCATTAAAGGAACCCTAGCGGTGGCCTGAGTCATCTCTGATACCCTACATCCCAGGCTCCTCCCCAGTGCCTGGGGACAGCCCCAGTCCCCAGACTGCATCTATCACACTCACCTCTGATGCTAATCAGACGTTTATTCACCGGTCTCGAGCCTGCTCACAGTAGTTATTAGGCGGGCATCTCAATCAGCCCTTAATTGTGTTAAATACGACTTCAGTAAACTCAGCAGGCTCCCCTTAACTGGCAATAAAACGAAGCTGGCCTCGTTTAGGCAGAGCGATTAGAAAGACTGGTAATGAAAGGAGAGGATGGTGGAGATGGGGACACTGGTAGCAGGGCCCCCCTCTTACCCTCTGCTCCCCCACACCCAGGCTTGGTCCTATGCCCTTTCCAGGTGAGACCCTCAATATCACATTGGATTGGCTTCCAGTCAGAAGACAGATTGAATGTGAGGCCCTCTGCACTGCCTTTAAAGCACTGCATGGGCTTGGTCTGGATTATTTTAAACACAGATTTCTCTGGTATGTCCTGAACAGGCAGCTTCGCTCTTCATTGGCTTTTAACCTGGCTATCCTCAAGGCCAAACCAGCCTCTTGGGGGTAGGAGGGAGGTAAAAGCTTTGTAGCTGGCACAGCCAGGCTGTGGAACTCATTGCCTCTGGCTCTCAAGAAAGAATCTGACCTCCTCTCCTTCCGTAAACTCCTAAAAACCTGGCTGTTTAATAAGTAGGGTCTTTTCAATTTACAGGCTTCCTACCATTCTAGTTAGCCCTTCCATCTCTCATTCGGAGTACCTGTGCCACCCTTGACACATCTCGGTACGAGTGCGTATTATAAATAAAAAAAATCATTTCATCAGGGTTCCGGTGTCACACCTTTACATTCCGTCCACCAGTCCCAGCTGTGTCTGTTCAATCCTTAAGCCCTAGGGTTGCCATTAGTTGTCCTTTAACCCCCCCTGCTTCTTCTTAACCCCCTCCATCATTCTTTGCGATCACACTCTCACAGGTGTGTCCCCTTAATCCCACACTCCAAGCTGGGCTTCGTCAATCCTCCACCACCCAGGTGTGTCCAGGTAGTCTTCCAGTCACAGGTGTAAACTCTCAATGCTTTTCTCGCCCTGTCATGTGCCCGAGTTAGTCATGGTAGGAAATAGTGCCAATTTACATGCACACCGTTGTTTCATAAAGTTGCTTACCTTTGTCACATCGACTTTTGACACACATTTGCATTTGTGACACTTAAGCTACTTTCTAAGAAACACCGACATTGCCGACACAAAGAACGTTGTGAGAACACTATCATACTTCCTTCGCATTATGTGCAAGGCCCTCACATGCATGATACAAATGTAATTGTTATTATGTCCGTATGGCGACACAGCTATCTGTGGAATAGAAACAATGGCAGCCTGATCCCAATCTCGGCCCAAGGCAAGGATGCCCTCATCTACATATATATCCTTGTGCTTCCAAATACAATAGGAGGGGATCCTTCTGCTGACTTCGAGGGGGCCCCTGCATGCTGCAATGTTCGTCCAGCAACTGACTGGCATCTTCATGAGGGGTGTTCAAATCGTGACCAAGATGGGGTCCTACATTCTTACCCACCAGGTAAAGGGGTTAGATCATCCAGAAAGGGGTTTCTTAGCACACCATGCATTAACACCTTAGAAACTGAGCTGAGCATATTGAACCTCTGTTACCTGATATTCATCACCAATACCATCTTTCACCACTTTCTTCTGTGCGCATCCCGTCCCTCGCTGGCAGGTGCGTTTCTTTAGTTAATGTATTCATTTTTAGAGAAAGCTTTAGCTGTCTTGCCAGACTCATATTATGTAAGAAGTCATAAATAATATTCATACATAGATGGGCTTTGGGTCAGGCTTTTTTATCCACTGTCCTGTTATGCCAGTCCCTATTAACTTACGCACACCATAGGAAATGGCATGGAAGAATAAGTCTGTCCACCTATGCCACTGGGCTCTTTCTCACTGTCATGGACAGCATTTCACCTGATCACATGTGCACATTCACCTTAAAAAACTGCACTTCATTGTCAGGGCTTGTGAGCAAATACTTTACCAACGCTTTCTTTCCATCTTTATCTTTTTTTTTATTTTTAAGCCATCCTTGTGTGTTCAGGTTTCAGTAATTCAAAATAATGAATACTTTTTTTTTTGCACCATTTTGAAAAATTTCCTGTGATGTATATTAAAATTGTTCTATACCTGTTTCCTATACCTGTTTTAAATACACATGACTGCTGGGAAGCACCCATACTTTCCTATTACAATTATATGTGATGGTTGTTTTTTTTTTAACATATAAACTTTGTATTGTACACCCAGGGCCTCCATGGTGAGGCCATTGCACTAGCTAGAGAAGGGCAGGCCTATTGGCTTTGCCAGTGCTTGTACATTTTATTATAAGACACACAATTGATGGACGGAATGCAGAACAAATCAAAACATTCTCCCCCAGTCAAGAGATCTGGGTTAAATCCATCATTCTTTTGCTCACCATGCCACCCCAGTTTAGACCTGGCCATATGCAAATAAGTGTTGACCCTGTGCCTCGTGTACATTTTATTAAGCACAATGTGCCTCGTTTCAGCCACCACAAATCTATTTAGAAGTCACAGAAAGCGAGGAACATTTAAAAAAAAAATAGCTGAACGTTTGGAGAGAAGATTGTCGAGAAATCAACTTTGGTTTTCACCGTAGACTAAGGTGCCGATTGCGATCCGTTAAAAAAAATTACCGTACGACTTATATCCGTATATTTTTACGTACGAATTGTACAAGTCCCATACAACCGATGAAGTACGATTCGTACGTGAAAAATACATACGAATCGCTTAGGGAAATGTCTACGAGACGTCCCCGGACAGTTTTACGTACGAGTCGTAAAACTGAAGTCCGAGCGCACAAGTCCGAACCGTACCGGCGTTCCGAATACACGAGCGTATGGAAAACATCCCGTACGGAGCGAACTTTGTACGACCCCTACCCCAAGTACACTTGTGCCTGGGGTACGAGTCGTACGGTCCCCCCAGCCTCCCCCCCTCCCGCGTATGTCCGCACCGTGCCCCAGGCGTACCCCAATCCTCGCATATGTACGGTCCATACATACGCGAGGATTGGGGTATGCCTGGGGTACGGTGCGGACATACGTGGGTGGGGGGTACGGTGCAGACATATGCGGGTGGGGGGTACGGTGCAGACATACGTGGGTGGGGGGGTACAGTGTGGACATACGCGGGTGGGGGGTACTGTGCGGACATACGCGGTTGGGGGGGTACGGTGCGGACATACGCACCGTACATATGCATTGTTGGGGTATGCACCGTACATGATGACACGTACGATGTGGGTGATGGCGTTTACGGCGCGTACCGGGCCCCCTTTTCGTCATGCATCGCAGCGTAATTAGCTTTTCCGGCACTTTTTGGCTCCCCTAAAAATATAGCCGCGCGGAGAGCTGAAGGTACGAAACGCTGCCTGACTCCGTGCAGACGTCGCGTACGCGCTGTCCAGGATCAGAATAGTAGGTATTTTTTAGCCGTACGGTGTTTTTTACGATTCGTACGGAAATGGTATTTCTGTACGAATCGTACTTGCTGGTTTGTAAGGTGAAATTCCCGGGTACGAGTCGTACGGAGAAAACGCTCCGTACGACCATTCGTACCCGGGTTTTACAGGATTGGAATCGGCACCCAAATATCAGCAGTAGTCAACTAAGATACAAGGATCTGGATGCTAGACCTTGGATAAAGTCTTCGGGAAAACCGGTGTGTAGGCTGGTATAGTAATGCAAGCATAACATTACTATTGTGAGGTATAAAGCCCTTTTTGTGATAGCAGTGACAGGAGGAGCCCACGCAACAGACTATGGTGTGATGGAATTAATTATGTGTGAGTGCGTATATTTGAAAAGGGAAGCACACTTCACAATGTGGACAGCCAATTGAAGGGGAGAAGTATTGACATGGGCCCATAAGTTAAAAAGTAGCAGTCCTTTTTTAGTTTGAATATAAAATTAATAAAATATGCATGCAAAAGGCACTTTATAAGGTTGATCAAAGAGACCAAAGCTTTATCAATAACCTATAATAAATAAATCAATACAATTTAAATTAAATATTTACATAATGCATAAGCATGCTGTCTACAAAAATTGTTGCTTCAATTCAGTGCAAATGTCAGTCACACATGAATATTTATTATTACTTGGACGAGATTACGATAATTGGCTGAGACGCCAGAGCTCCTCCTCCTCGCCAAGTCAGTGCGCTATGCCACGTGGATTGTTCGGTGCTTGATGGCGTCCGCCAGCTGGTGCGGAGAAACAAGCTAACGGAGCCGCGCGGAGAAACAAGGTCACGGCTGGTACTTTATCAGACCAAGATTTCGGTAGGCGGCTGCAGGAAACATAAAGGAGTTTCCTGGTCTTTTCTTTACTCGATCAAGGAGCCCATCACGGCGCTGCGACTGCTGATAACCTCCTGCAGATAGTGCGGCAGCGCATGCGGGGTACGAGAAAGGCGCAGTGCCCCCCATAACAGATCATATTTGGAAGAAGCAGGCAGCGCTGAGGGCAACGTGTCCTGGCAGAACTTCCTTTTCCTCATTCTCCGATGACCAGCGGGGGACTGGGCTGATCAGGATATCGGTGTCTTTCTACAGCGATGGCCACCAGCTTTCCCACCGGGGAGTGAGTGCACCAGGGGCGTAACACAGGCCCCGCATCCCCCGCGGTGGCCCGCATCCCCCACAGTGCGGGGGGGGGGGTCCAGCTGCTGGGGGCCACCTCAGCACAGTACTTAAACCTGAGCGCTCTGTTTTAAATCCGGAGAGGGGGCCCCTCCGTGTACATTGCAGGAGGGCCCCTTAAACTTTCATTACGCCACTGGAGTGCACATACTCTGCTTTTGTTCTTTGCAGGGTCTAGAGGGGCTACCCGGTAGAGGGTCGCTGGGGGGGACACAGCATTTTTTATTCCGCTACCACTTGAATGGTGATATTTGGAAAGAAAATTACACACTACCTGGAGGCAGTTAAAAACCCTTAAAAAAAGGAAAGGGCAGGGAAGGGGAAAAAAGGAAAAAAGAACAAATAACAAGACTCAAGACCAGAGGGTATTAAAATGCAAAGTCACCCAAAACTCTCAGGCACCACAGCCCATTTTGACGCATCTGTCCTGAATCAAAGGATCAAAAAATGAGTGGGGCAGGCAACAGCACGGGCGAATGGCACTGCCTCTTCACGTAAAGATTGCACATTGCCTGGTAATATAGAAGATCATGAAGAAGGTGCAAGGGCTTTAAAATTCTGTCAGGAACACTGTCAGGAGGGCGATCCGGAGGTAGTAAATATAAGTCACATCTACAGCGCCAATATTTCAGAAACAGGAACGGCTCCCCCCAACCAGATACTGGCGAAAAACTCAGTTGAGGTCACTCTGGGACAGGAGGTCAGTATCTCAAAGACTGAGGAAGTGTATGGACTATCCTCTTTTCACGAAGGTAAAACCTGGTATGAGCTCTAGTGTGAGTCTCGGGCAGATTCTTCAGACAATTTACAACCTCTGTGGCCAATATCTGCTATCCCTCTGGGTGGTGACTGACATATCTCAACCACTGACGCCTCCAATGCTGATGTCTGCCATTCTATGTCCGTCAGGAGATACCAAGCAGGGTGCCCCGGGATTTGAAAAGGTGCAAAACGAGCATGGCTCAGATCTGCCACATAATGAAGTGCTGTGGGGGAGCATGCCATTTACTATGCAATGATGCTGAGACTATGCTTAATATGATTCTGGAGGAAATAAGGGATCCTAAAGCTTCACAAAATACAGAAATAGCAGCTTTACATGCTCTGCTTTCTAAGATTGAAGACACCGTGGCCCAGATCCCCGAGAGGTTAAAAGAAGCAGAGGCACGGATTTCGCAGTTAGAGGACCAGGTTACCATAATGTAGGAAAAATTGACTATATTTTAGAAATAAAAGTCTTCAATGGAGTATAAGCTGCAGGAACTGGAAAATCATTCTCGGTGCATCAATCTCCACAGCATAGGGGTTACCGGAGGGACTCGAGGGTCAGCAAATGCTTCAATGGGTGAACACCTTCATTAAAACACACGTTCTTCCAGAACACTCTGCAAGAGCCCATCGCGTGCCAGCACATCAGCCTTCTATCGTGTGAACGAACAAATATTATCCAAAGCTATTAAGCAGACACAGTTCAGCACACCAGAAGTCCCTCTTTGTCGCATATTTTCCGACATGTCAGCTTCAGCAGCCAAGCAAGGGAAAGAATTTGTAAAAATGCTTTACTTGTTTAAAGTGCAGGGTGCCTAGTCAATGATCGCGCAGCAATCCAAATTGAAGGTGCTGGTAAAATGGCAATTCCATGCATTTTGTGATGTTTCTGAGGCACAGGAACTGTTACAGCAAAATCTCTAATAAGTCTTAGTTAAGTAATGGGCGGCCCCAATGTTGATTCACCACTACTCAATTCATTAGAATTGTGATTTACCATGGTGTCTTTGATGGGTACTTAACCATTCTGATTCTATGCTCTGCATCTCTTTTTTTCTATGCACCGTGTGGTTTTTTTCCTTCTGTTTTTTTAGCGTCCTGACAGGGTAGAAGATGGAGGGGTAGGCCAATAGATCTTGGCACAAGGTCAGGGTGCCAGTTTTTGGGGGGAAGTTAAGCATATCAGGTGTGAGTGGGATGACGAACTACTCACCGCAGCTTAGGGGAGGGGGAAGTAGGGGGGGTTGGTGGAAGTGTGGGGAAAAAAGCTTATTAAAAAGGGACCCAAATTTGCATCTGGTTAGTTTATGCACCAAGGGTAGAGGAGACGAATGTTAATCCTACATGAAGGGAGGACCAACCATCAAGTTGATTTTTTCATTAGACCACGGCAGGACGAGGCTGGGGTTCAAGGGTTTACCTGTGGGAAAGTGCAGCTATATAGTTTTGGTAAACCAGATGTGTATGTGCTAGATGAGGGTTAGTAAAAGTATAATTGTTTTACGTAGGGGTTATCCAGGAAAAACAAATATACAATGAATAATATTATGAAGGTAGTCTCCTTCAATGCTAATGGTCCTAATAAGAAGAAATTATGGGCAATAGAAACGTGGATTTTAGCTGAGAACTCAGTGGTGATTTTAGTCCAGGAGACTCACATTCTGGTTGGAAAGTTGTCAGAATTCACAATGTTTAAAAACTGGTAAACATATAGAGGGTTTTCTGCCACACAGGCGGCCCATCGGGGCACCACTATTTATTTGGCAACAGAGCTGGGGGCCGAAGTAGCAAATAGTGCTGGTGATAAAAGCGGTCGCCGGTGCTGGGTGAGCTGCATGGTGTGGTCAAGAAATCTCACGTTTGTCAGCTTTTATGTCCCAGTCGAAGACAATGCTACGCCCTATGAGGAATTGTTTCAGTAATTATTACAAAATTCAGGCAAAGTGATGATCGGGGGGGATTTTAATGTGTTGCAGAATCCCAAAATTGACTCTTCCGTTAATTTTAAAAAGCAGACAAAACCAAAAACTTTTAAAGTAATTTGAAATTATCAGAAAACACTTGGATTGATTGATCCGTGGAGGGCGGCTTTCCCTACAAAAATTACATACACCTGTTTTTCAGGGAGTTTCCATAGCTCTTCGCGCATAGATTTCTTTTTATTTCAAAAGCCCTGACCTTTAAAACGCAACGCATTTAACCTAATGGTTTCTCAGACCATGCAATAGTCATTCTTGAGATAGTTGTGGGAAAACTCTTGCTCTGGCCTAGACGCTGGGTTTTTAATAAACAATACCTACAGGAGGAAGGGTGGGAGCAAATTTATAAAGAGGAGCTAAAGGACAGCTTCACCAAGTATAGCATGGGAAGATCTGAAGGCATTTATCAGAGGGAGGGTGATAGCTAAGGACACATAAAATAGTAAAAAAGATAAAATACAAACACAAATTTTAGAACAAACCATGCAGCAAAGCTTAGATAGATTTCTGAGAAATTCGTCAATGTCTAATACAAAAGAATTTGATAATGCTAGACAGGCAATGAGTGAAGCATATTATGCAAAATGTGAAGTTTTAAGTCGGGCCTACATGCAAAACGTTTAAGAGGAGACCAAATTTACTGGGAGCTTCTTAACCTGGCAGGCACGTGAGCTATCTGCTTATAATAGGACAGATGCCCGGAAATGTCCTGCTTCTGGAATTAGAAGTATGAACCGGAGAAGGAGTGGGAAATCATGGTAGATTACTACAAGCGGATCTACACACAAAACCAGTTGGTAGATATAGACTCTCTAGGAAGGGTGTTAGAGGACTGTAATATTCCAATGCTAACTAGAGAAGAGGTGGTCAATATCTCTCGACCCCTCTCTAAAGAAGAACTTATTGAAGTTATTATGAATCTTCCGAACTGCCAGGCCTGCGGGATTCCCGGCAGAATTTTTTAGATCCTTTGTGGATCTCCCCCTCAGCGCCTTGACACCCTCACGGGTGAGTAGGGCGCTTACAATTCCCTGATTGATTGATGTTTTAGCCGACTACTTTTTACTGGTCGCCAATACAGTCCAATAAAGGGGGCCCTATACCACCTTCTGTTTTTTAAGGGGAATGTGGTGAGCTTCTTAAAGAAGGGTAAGAATGCTGAAGATCCAAACTTGTATCGCCCAATTACATTATTAAACACTGAATATAAAATCATTAAAAAATTATTAGCGAATAGATTTAATCTAATGGCTTCAGGGCTAATCTATTCAGATCAGATTGATTTTATAGCCAGGCGACAGTTAGGGACAAATACACATTATCCGGCGGAAGCCTTGGACTATTTTCCAGATAATGATAAACACAATAGAAGAGGGGAAAGTACAAGTTTTGCGTGGAACCCGGCAGGGGTGCTCGCTGTCCCCCATTTTATTTGCCTTCTTTATTGAGCCATTAGCTACAGCGATCAGAGCAAACAGCAACTTTCGTCCCCTTCTGTCGCAGATGGGGTACATTGAATGATATGCCGATGATAATATGTTAATTTTGGACAGTAGTAAGGATGCCCATGAAAAGGCTTTCAAGATTTTTACACAATTTGAGAAATTAGGAGGCTTTAGAATTAACAAGAAAACAGAAATATTATTGTGCAGGTGTAATACAGATGTTCTGAACCCTGATATTGCCTTGTGCGTAAATGCGCAGCCAAAAAGATATCTGGGTATCAGAGTTTCACCATGGATTGAAGATCTATAGGATCTCAACTTTGCCCCTGCACTTTTAAAAGTACAAGATTTATTTTCACATGGAATTCTCTCCTGCTAACTTTTCTAGTGCGAGTTTCCCTGATTAAAATGTTGATTGTTCCATTGTTTAATTTTCTATTTTCGGCTATTTTATGTGTTTTAACTGCCTCCTTTTTGAAAACAGTAGAGTCCATGTTTAAGTATTCTGAGGTCATTAGAAGTATTGGCTGTCTTTTGCGCAAAATCCCGCAGTAACCCTGTAGGGAGGAACTGGGCAGATCGGACCTGGAATCCCCTTTTGACGTCCATGTCCTAACTATAAAGGTACGGGACGAGGCCAGTCCCTTTAACACGATTGGAAGCCGGGTGGAGGCGGAGGCGGAGTCCCTGACGTCACCCGTCTGGAGCCTATCAGGACGGAGAGAGAAGGAAGAATCCGGAACGGCAGCGAGAGGAGATGCAGAAACATTGCTCGGCCCCAGCGAGATCGTAGAATCCTTGGCGTGTGGCGGCAACAGGGAATTCAAGGAAGGAGCAGGACCGGAGAACAGCGTTGTGGTCCAGCTGCCCGGAGAAAGCATCAGCGGAGTCAGACACCGCACCATCGCCCGCCACCCCCCAGGAGGAGGGTGGCTGGAACAGGTACGGGGGCGCATCCTGGGGTTTGTACAAACACCGGGAGGGAACGGGTAGGCAGCTGGGAGGTCACTGCTGCTTTCCTCTTGGGTTCCACTCTCGAATAGACGCGGTGCTGCCCTAATAAGCCGGTCTACCCTTGCTTACGTTATTTCAGGCAAACCCGCTGCTTGACCCTTGTTTTTTTTTTTCCTCTTTCTTTTCTTTTGGGAAAACTCCTGGAGTGTGTGATGCCAGCCAAAAGCCTTACCAGGAGCTCTGAAGCCAAGAGCTCGTCTCAGGAGGTGGTGTGAGACCGGTGACGATAAGAGCTCCCCTCTTCAACCGGAGACACTTGGACTGTTATACGTCTCCCTCCCCTCCCCATACTGGACGGAAACCTTAACAATAAAATACTTCCTTCGAATTGCCTGGAGTGTCTGTTGGTTACTGAGGACAGCAAGCCTCCCCTCGTTCCCCTGTCGAATCGTGACAAAGTGGTGGAGAATGCGGGCAAACCTCCTCTGATACAGGATGGAGCAAGTCATAGCCCAAATGCGTGAGGCCCAGACCAAATTGGAGTGGACCATGGAGAAAAATGCTAACCAAGCCAAGATGGATTGGGCGGCATTAACCTCGGCCATCCAAACACAAGCTGATAACGTGACCAAGTTAGCGGAAGGACAAACCCAGCTTCTGCAGGCGTTAGACCAAGGCAGAGCACCTGCCTTACCCGGGACTGTCATACCCCTACAGAAATATGTCCCTGGGGAGGACCCTATTTTGTTTTTTTAAACTTTGAGCGGGCTGCAAGGGCGAGTAGTTGGCCAGGGGATCGATGGCCTTTCTATCTGGCCCCCCTTCTCACGGGAGAAGCCCAGGCAGCTTACCAGATAGCTAACCGTGATGGCACAGCGGCTTATGGGCACATATAACAGTACATCCTTGACCGTCTTGGTATAGATGATGAAGCTCATCGCCTTTAGGCAATAGAGAGGAGTGACTGGAGATACTCCAAAAACTCTTTTTTATAAAATCAAGGATGCCGCAGATCGATGGCTTAAGCTGTTGGATTCCATGCATGAAGCCATAATGGAGAAGATCTATCTTGAACAGTATTTTAAGTATTCTGAGGTCATTAGCAGTATTGGCTGTCTTTTGCGCAAAATCCAGCAGTAACCCTGTCAGGAGGAACTGGGCATGTCGGACCTGGAATCCCCTTTTGACGTCCATGTCCTAACTATACAGGTACGGGACGAGGCCGGTCCCTTTAACCCGATCGGAAGCCGGGTGGAGGCGGAGTCGGAGTCCCTGACGTCACTCGTCTGGAGCCTATCAGGACGGAGGGAGAAGGAAGAATCCGGAACGGCAGCGAGAGGAGACGCGTAAACACTGCTCGGCCCCAGCGAGATCGGAGAATCCTCGGCGTGTGGCGGCAACAGGGAATTTAAGGAAGGAGCAGGACCGGAGAACAGCGTTGTGGTACAGCTGCCCGGAGAAAACATCAGCGGAGTCCGACACCGCACCATCGCCTGCCACCCCCAGGAGGAGGGTGGCTGGAACAGGTACGGGGGCGCATCCTGGGGTTTGTACAAACACCGGGAGGGAACGGGTAGGCAGCCGGGAGGTCACTGCTGCTTTCCTCTTGGGTTCCAGTCTCGAATAGACGCGGTGCTGCCCTCACTGCCGGTCTTCCCTTCCTTACGTTATTTCAGGCAAACCCTTCGCTTGACCCTTGTTTTTTTTCCCCTCTTTCTTTTCTTTTGGGAAACCTCCTGGAGTGTGTGACGCCAGCCAAAAGCCTTACCAGGAGCTCTGAAGCCAACAGCTCGTCTCAAGAGGTGGTGTGAGACCGGTGACGATAAGAGCTCCCCTCTTCAACCGGACACTTGGACTGTTATACGTCTCCTTTCCCCCCCCCATACTGGACGGAAACCTTAACAATAAAATACTTCCTTCGAAATGCCTGAAGTGTCTGTTGGTTACTGAAGACAGCAAGCCTCCCCTCGTTCCCCTGTCAAATCGTGACAAAGTGGTGGAGAATGCGGGCAAACCTCCTCTGATACAGGATGGAGCAAGTCATAGCCCAAAGGCGTGAGGCCCAGACCAAATTGGAGTGGACCATGGAGAAAAATGCTAACCAAGCCGAGATGGACCGGGCGGCATTAACCTCGGCCATCCAAATACAAGCTGATAACGTGACCAAGCTAGCGGAAGGACAAACCCAGCTTCTGCGGGTGTTAGGCCAAGGCAGAGCACCTGCCTTACCCGGGACTGTCATACCCCTACAGAAATATGTCCCTGGGGAGGACCCTATTTAGTTTTTTAAAACTTTGAGCGGGCTGTAAGGGCGAGTGGTTGGCCAGGGGATCGATGGCCTTTCTATCTGGCCCCCCTTCTCATGGGAGAAGCCCAGGCAGCTTACCAGATAGCTAACCGTGATGGCAAAGCGGCTTATGGGCACGTAAAACAGTACATCCTTGACCGCCTTGGTATAGATGATGAAGCCCATCGCCTTTAGGCAAGAGAGAGGAGTGACTGGAGATACTCCAAAAACTCTTTTTTATAAAATCAAGGATGCCGCGGATCGGTGGCTTAAGCCGTTGGATTACATGCATGAAGCCATAATGGAGAAGATCTATCTTGAACAGTATTTAGAGGTGCTCACTTACGGGACACAACGGTGGCTACGCCAACACGCCGGCCTCACACTGGAACATGCCGTCGAGATGGCCACCTCCTACGTCAGAGCCCAGAGCAGGGGAGCCCCAAAATAACCCGAAAAAATACAAAAACTGGTCCACGCCGGAAGAACAGAGAGGAAACCAACCAAGCCATTCTACGAACCACAAAAATCACGCTCGGGCGTACTGATGCGGTTCCCTCTGCTGGCCCTCAATGTTTTGAGGGTGAGGAGTGGGGCCACATTGCCAAATTCTGTAGGAGACGGAAGGAAAGGGCGGAAGAAGAGCCCATGAATGTCAGTTACCTGCCCCACTCCATTCTCTTTGCCCAAGAAACAGGCCCGGTGTATTACGTGAGTCTGATCCTGAATAACCGTCCTATAACAGCCCTCTTAGATTCTGGTTGCAAGCATTTAGTTATACGAGAGCAGTATGTACCCCCTGCTTCTTTTTTACCAGGGAGACAGGTGTGCATCAGATGTGTGCATAGTGATGTAAAGGACTATCCCCTAGCTAAAATCAGCCTCTGGAAACAAAAAGGACTGGACGATGTCATTGAAGTAGGGGTCCTACCCCAGCTCCCTGAACCCCTCATCATAGGTATCGATAATCCCTGGTTCTTTGACTTGTTAAGTGGAGCGCTAAAGCGAGGGCCTCAGGACACTCTTTTAACCTCCGAACCCTGGGCCATACATACTCATTTTAGGAACGCCCAACTTAATGACAGCAGTCTCAGCAATGCCTGGCAGAGTGCCAGGGATTCCCTTCTCAAACCCCATAGGGTTTTCCACTGTTTTATTGAGAAAAAAGGGCTGTTGTACAGGGTAGGCAAAGAGGGGGATGACCCGCAATTACTGTTGCCTGCGGCTTTTAAGGACCAGGTGCTTTTTTCGCTCATGCCCACCTTCTAGCAGATCATTGTGGAGTAGAAAAAATGTCCCAGTCCATACTCCATAGCTTCTTCTGGCCAGGCGTTCACGCCCAAGTAAAAAAGTATTGTCAAGAATTCACCATATGTCAGAGAAAGAACCTCTATGTCCCACCAAAAGCCCAATTATGTCCTCTGCCTATTATCGCTAAACCATTCGACAGGGTAGGTATGGACCTTATAGGTCCCCTCCCCGAGTCCAGTAAGGGGTATACAATATGTGCTTGTGATTGTTGACTACTCCACCAGGTACCCCGAGGCCTTGCCTTTACACACTGCGAACACCACTACCATTATAGAAGTGTTTTCCCGAATGGGGTTTCCAAGAGAAATAATAACAGACCAGGGAACCCTCCTTGTTTCACGGTTGATGAAACAGGTCTGTAAACAATTAGGAATCAGACACATAAAAACATCTGTATATCATCCCCAGACCAATGGTCTGGTGGAGAGATATAACGGCAACCTCAAGCTAACCTTGAAGAAACTCCTCAAGGAGACTGGAAGAACTGAGATCAGCTTCTTCCCTTGGCCTTGTTTGTACTCCGAAGCCAGGTCCAGAGTAGCTTGGGCACCTCTCCATTTGAACTACTGTTCGGAAGGAAGCCTCGGACTCTTCTTGAAAGAACCAAAGAAAGTTGGGAAACAGATAGTGCACAAGAAGCCAATGCTCTGCTCGAATACGCCAACCATGTCCAAAGTCGACTTCATAAACTGAGAACCCTTCGCCCATGCCACTCTGGAGAAGGCACAGGAAAAACAGAAACAGACATACGATAAAGGGAAAGAGCTAAGAGAACTGAAGGTTGGGGACTGGGCCTTGATATTGCTTGCTTCGTCTTCTCACAAACTATGGAAGGAGTGGCAGGGTCCTTTTCCGGTGATTCGTAATATTGGCAAAACCACCTTTGTGCTACAACTTAGTTCAAACAAAACTCAGATGTACCACATAAACCTTCTAAAAAAATGGTTAGGACCCCCCCCTCCCCCCAAAAAAACTGCATACGGTCTCCAAGGTGGCCTCAAGCTCTTCCACAGTCGAATCCACCGTTCTCAACAAAGAGCTGGCTCCTGATCACACTAGAGACATCCGTGCCCTACTCGGCTCCTTTCAGGACGTGTTTTCCGACCAACCTGGAAGGACCCATCTTGCTCTGCATTCCATTCCTACACAAGAAGGTATCACCATTAAACAGCGGCCCTACCGTGTCCCCGATGCCAGACGTCTGGCAACAAATGCTACAGTCTGGGATAATTGTCCCCTCCCGTAGCAATTGGTGTTCGCCGATTGTACTCGTACCGAAACCGGATGGCAGCATCCGGTTTTGTATCGACTTCAGAGCGGTGAACCGCGTCTCCAAAGAAGACGGCTATCCCCTACCCCGGGTGGACGAACTGATAGAACGCCTTGGGGAGGCTCAATATATCTCTACCATCGACCTCACCAAGGGCTATTGGCAGATCCCCCTGGACCCACGGGATCAGGAGAAAACGGCTTTCTCTACTCCTGATGGTCTCTTTCAATTCACCGTCCTGCCCTTTGGCCTACACGGGGCACCAGCCACTTTTCAGAGGCTGATGGACACACTACTTTCAGGGCAAACGGGGTATTCATCCGCTTACCTAGACGACATAGTGGTGTATAGCAAGACCTAGCGGCCATATTTCAGGAGCTTTGTTCTGCACGCCTGCATATAAACGCCAAGAAATCCCGCTTTGCATTTCAGAAGGTCAAATACTTGGGCTTCTTACTTGGGGAGGGCATGATAGAACCACGAACCGAGAAGGTAAGGGCCATTCAAGAAACAGTGTTTCCTACCTCTAGGCGGGATCTCCGAGCCTTCTTGGGGTTAGTAGGTTACTACAGATGTTTCATCTCCCAATTTGCAGATGAAGCGGCCCCTCTCACTGACCTATGAAGAAATATGTCACCTCCTCACGATTACTCTCTCCTACCCTCCAAGAAAAGGAAGCATTCAACACCTTGAAAACAGCCCTGACTTCCTCTCCGGTGTTACAGACCCCAGACTTCCAAAAACCTTTCATTCTTCAGACCGACGCCTCTGGGGTGGGCATAGGTGCTGTCCTCTCTCAACTTGACAGCGAGGGACTAGAAAGACCTGTCCTTTATATAATTCGCAAACTCTTCCCCGTGGGAAAGTTTATCCTACCATCGAAAAGGAATGCCTGGCGGTGAAATGGGGGATAGAGAAACTGAGATATTACCTTGAGGGTAGGCCCTTTGTTCTGTACACGGACCATGCTCCCCTGACTTGGCTGCAGAGAAATAAAGGCTGTAACGATCGGGTACTCCAGTGGATTTTGTCCCTACAGCCTTTTCAATTTGTGGTCCGTCATCGTAAAGGTGCTGAACAGTGCAATGCGGACTTCCTTTCCTGATTCCCTATTTCCCCCGATCGGGGAAATCCTGGGGGAGGGGTGTGTCGGGAGGAACTGGGCATATCGGACCTGGAATCCCCTTTTGACGTCCATATCGTAACTATACAGGTACGGGACGAGGCCGGTCCCTTTAACCCGATTGGAAGCTGGGTGGAGGCGGAGTCGGAGTCCCTTACGTCACCCGTCTGGAGCCTATCAGGACGGAGGAAGAAGGAAGAATCTGGAACGGCAGCGAGAGGAGACGCGGAAACACTGCTCGGCCCCAGCGAGATCAGAGAATCCTCGGCGTGTGGTCGCAAAAGGGAATTCAAGGAAGGAGCAGGACCGGAGAACAGTGTTGTGGCCCAGCTGCCCGGAGAAAGCGTCGGCGGAATCCGACACCGTGCCATCGCCCACCACCCCCCAGGAGGAGGGTGGCTGGAACAGGTACGGGGGCACATCCTGGGGTTTGTAAAAACACCGGGAGGGAACAGGTAGGCAGCCGGGAGGTCACTGCTGCTTTCCTCTTGGGTTCCACTCTCGAATAGACGCGGTGCTGCCCTCACAACCGGTCTTCCCTGCCTAAGTTATTTCAGGCAAACCCGTAGCTTGACCCTTGTTTTTTTTTCTCTTTCTTTTCTTTTGGGAAACCTCCTGGAGTGTGTGACGCCAGCCAAAAGCCTTACCAGGAGCTCTGAAGCCAAGAGCTCGTTTCAGGAGGTGGTGTGAGACCGGTGACGATAAGAGCTCCCCTCTTCAACCGTACACTTGGACTGTTATACGTCTCCTTTCCCCTCCCCCATACTGGATGGAAACCTTAACAATAAAATACTTCCTTCGAATTGCCTGGAGTGTCTGTTGGTTACTGAAGACAGCAAACCTCCCCTCGTTCCCCTGTCGAATCGTGACAAACCCCATGTAACTTGCAAAGACAAATATCTAGCAGTGCTCCAAAGGGAAAGGGCGACCACTCAGCACTCCCAAGATATATTAAGGAGAGTACCTAATTTGAATCCAATAATGAAACCCTTGAGCAACACAAACATTCTAAACAGATGAGTACAAAAAATGTGTGTCTCCTCGTTGAATTTTCTTTGTTCTTTTAATCATATCCAATCATGTAGTCAACACGTGTTTTGTCAAAGGTTGTCAAACCTCATAGACTTCATTAGGGCTACAAAAAGAATAAACTAAGCATATGTACAGCATGACTTAAAACAGAAATAACATTTGTGTTTGAATGCTTATTACATGTCTGTTATCCTCCGTATAAGAACAACAACAAGCCAGACCCAAGATAAGTTAACCAACAAAAATCATGGTATCCCTTTACATAAATATATATACATATTCATGCGGTCCAAATCATTCTTTAAGAAACATTTGAGAAAAAGAGAAAACATGACTATATGTGTCACGCCATCCAGTACATTCCATGCAGTGATAGAAGTCCCGTATGATAATGATCCCCATTTATCTGTAAGTCAATAAATCCAAGTTCAGTCGCTTGTCCATTGAGACAAAATGTTGCCGGTAAAACAACTCTTAACATAAGCTCACCAAAATAATGTAGAATTAGGTGTATTCTCTAATCCTCTTCAGTTATGTTGGAATCCATTTTGCATTGATGTTTTGTCAATCTACAATAAAATTTGAGATGGACCGTTACCCCACTGTAGAATCAGTAGTCGAACTATACTGATGACACGTACATGTGTAATTGCGTTTGAACGCTTGCAATCCATAGTTTCTTAATCTAAAGGCTTAACAGACTACTCATTATGGGCTTCCATACAATCCAGATACCAGATATGGCCAGAAGCAACATATATCCCAAATCAGTATTCCCGTTGTGTCCTCACATATCCTTCTACTTTCGGTAACTCTAGAGTTTGTCCAGACAATAAAAAAAACATAATTATGTTGAAAACTTAGTGATATCACCTTAGTCCGTATTATCTGTCAAAGGAGAGTGTTCCTCCTGTCCGTATCCATAGGCGTGTACGATCGGTGCCATCTTGTGTCTGTACTTATATACCCCCATTCATTCATCTCAAAGTCTTTGTGCGAAAATCTCAATAACCAGTGTCTACGTATTATGAGGTATAGTCTGCAGCATTGTGTAAGTAGACACTATGAGTAAATAAAGACATAAATTACTGCAGTCCGAGCTGCAAGCTATTGGGGAATACATGGCGGCCGGCTAGCTGGCGGATCACGGGTGAGCCCGAGGAGCGCTTCGAAAACCACAAGCGCAGGTTTATCGTAACATGGAAGGCTAGAAAGGAGTAGGAGAATACTTTGTGTCGCAGAGACGGAGGGGCAACTTATTGATATTGCGGATCAGCGGGGAATTCAGGGATCTTGCCGGGTCATCAGCAGTAGCGGAGTTTGGGTTCCAGCATCACGGCGGAACAGCTGTGGGCAAGGGCGGTGCTGGAGCTGTGCATGGGTCGGTGCGCTGCTGCCAGGTTTCTCTTCTGGGGGAGAGGAGGAGGAGGAAGCAGGGATAGTGGAATCGGTTACAGGGAAGCTTGCAGCGAGCAGGCTGAGCATGGCACAAGCGGATGGGGATTGTGCTGAGGTCCCGACACAACGACTGAGGGGGTTAGCTCAGGAGCTGCTCCAGGAGGGGAGTTCAGAGACGGATGGTAAGAGAGAAAAGTTGGGCAAAAGCAGGAAAAGTGTGATAAGAGGGGGTGACGGTGTAGCACGTTCGAAGGGAGTCTCAAGATACACTCTCAGGAGTACAGGGAGAGGTAGTGGTGGAGTTGTTTCTGAGCTGTTAAACCCCGTTTTTTAAATTGAGGAGAAGGAGGCAATACTGGGGAAAGAGGTAGTTAAAGTAAAAGAAGTGAGCAGGTCTGGACGTCATAAAGAGTTGCCAGATAAAGAGGCTATAACTTATAAGAGGATATCAAAAAATCCTAACCCTGAACAAAAGATAAGGGTTACTCCCTCGCTCAGGACATATTTTAAAGTGGTGCCAAAAACCCTCACTTTAAGGAACAGCGACCGGGTGGAGACAAAGGGAGGTCAGGAAGAATCGGGTAAGGGCCATGGGGCAGTAGGCAGAACTATGGAGCCACCAAATATGGGTGAGTGGTCTATGCATTTAAGCCCCAACCCGTATCAAGTCCTGGTACCTGAGACTGCAGATATGGCAGATTCACTGGATAGGGGAGAAGTCTCAAATACAAAACATTCTAGCCGTGAGGTGTTAAACAACCCCTATAGTAGTGTGGAGGGGGAAAACCTACGCTTGGGGGGTAGCCAGAGCCAGAATGAGAAGGAGACTAGTGAGAGGGTTGTTGGTGATGAAACAGGGGGGACTAAAAAAGTACAGAGAGTGGGGATCATTCCATTAGTGCTCTTCTTACAACCCTAATGCTAGAAATAAAAAATAGATTTGAAATTTCAGAGACGAATCAGAAAGAGATCAGGTCAGCTTGTGAAATCTTGGGGAAAAAAGATAGATGATTTGATCAAGAGAACATCGACTCTGAAAGGTGAAGTAAAAGGCCTTAAAGAAGCAGTGATGGCTAACACGGTGGAAATAGAGGGTCTCAAAACGAGGGAGAGAGAACAGAAGGAGAGGGTAGAAAGGTTGGAAAATTTCCAGAGGAGGAACAATCTGAAGATCATGAGAATTCCGGAGGGCAGGGAGGGAGAAAACATAAAAGCCTACACAGTTCAATTGATTAGAAGGGAACTTCAACTGGAGGAAACTGAAGAGGAGATTATGAAAGACATATACATAGAAAGAGGAAGCAGCCGGGTCACAGAAGACTGCACCACCAGAATCAGTCACTAGTAATGTAGAATATTGCCCACCTCAAACGTTCTGCTGCCTGTAGAACGTGAATAAATACTTGAAAACAAATTGGATGAGAGGCAATATAGTGGCACAAATAGCTCAAATACAACACAGAACAGATCAAAAAAAGAGATGTATTATATCTTCCGTCTTTTATTGTTCTTGTTGTACTTCGTACAAAACAGTCAGCCAACGCGTTTCGCCCAAACACGGGCTTCTTCAGGGCAAAATTATTAAGAGTGTGCCCTGAAGAAGCCCGTGTTTGGGCGAAACGCGTTGGCTGACTGTTTTGTACGAAGTACAACAAGAACAATAAAAGACGGAAGATATAATACATCTCTTTTTTTGATCTGTTCTGTGTTGTATTTGAGCTATTTGTGCCACTATATTGCCTCTCATCCAATTTGTTTTCAGATTATGAAAGACATTCAAAGGATAAACAGAGACCCCTATAGACCAAGCCAAGTAGAATATTAGTATATTTTCTCACTTATACGTTAACCCCTTCGCTGCTAGGCCTTACCCCCCCCCCCCCCCCCCACCCATGTTCTAAGCCTTTTTTTGGCTATTTGGGGTAGTTCTCGCTTAGGCACCTGTAACTTTTTGACTACATAAGATATCTACGCCAAATTTGCGTCCTTTATTTTCCAACATCATGGGGCTTCTAAAGGTACCCAGGGTTTGTGGATTCCCCTGGAGGGTACCCAGAAATTAGCCAAAATACCGCTAAATTTTGTTTTTGTTGTGGGAAAAAGGGTTCCAGATGAAAGAGTCTGTTTTTTTTCCCTGCAAATGGTATCAAAAAAGGGGTTGTGGTGCTGTAATCACCATTTTTCCAGCTTTCAGGGACAAGCAGAGTTCTGTCAGAAAATCAAACTTTTTTTACATGGTTTTGTCATTTTTCTGGGACATAGCCTATTTTTGCTATTTCTTGGGTATGAAAGCAATAATGGATCCTGGAGAGCTATACATTTTAGAAAAGTAGACAAAATTCTGAATTCAGCAAGGGGTCATTTGTGTAGATCCTTCAAGGTTTCTTCATGGAAACTAACAGTTAAATATAGGAAAAATTGAAAATTAGTTGAAAAAAACAGCCATTTGTGTCAACGTTTTCACCTGTAACTTCTTCTAATTATGACAGCTGTATGAAAGCAATACACCGTGACATTTGCTAGACTTTTCTGGTTGAGGGGATATATACGACTTGTACGTTCACCAAGAACCTAACGAACCCAGAGCCAATAACTGAGCAGCGTCTTGCAATGGGTTTTTATTATGTACCGGGTATATAGCAGTTATTTTGGGAAAATGTATACATGGAAAAATTGGTACGATAGACACCTATGTATTTCTGAAATGGGAACAAAATATAGAGTTTAGAAACAGTAGATATTTGCACATTTCCGAAATTGGGAGTACCCATACTAGCATGAGAATTATAGGTCATTTTTCAAAATGACTTCTTTTTTACACATTGTCTTTCATTTGGAAGGCAGAAATGCATTGAAAGTCAATAGGTAATAACAGTTGCTCTACAATTATGTGTTACACTAAGTCTCCAGAAAAAAATGGTACCTCACTTGTGTGGGTAGGCCTAGTGCCTGCGACAGGAAACAACCCAAAGCGCAACGTGGACACACCACAATTTCGCATACCTGTGGATTTTGGGCCTAGCGCAGTTGGCACGTAGGCAAACCTAGCAAACCTGTACATTTTTTTAAACTAGACACCGAGGGGAATCCTGGATGGGGTGACTTGACTGGCTCTCACCAGGTGCTGTTACCCAGAATCCCTTGCAAACCTAAAAAATTGTAAAAAACAACACATTCTCCTCACATTTCTGTGGTGGAAAGTTCTGGAATCTGCGTGGATCCACACAATTCCACCCACCCCGCGTTTCCCAAAGTCTTTCAAGAAAAATGGTACCTCACTTATGTGGGTAGGCCTAGTGCCCGCGACTGGAAACGGCCCAAAACGCAACGTGGACCCACCACATTTTCAGAGTGAAAAATGACCCTTTTTTTGCAAAGTGCCTAGGTGTCGTTTTTTAACCCTAGCTCTGTTGGCACCTAGGGAAACCTAGCAATCCTATACATTTTTTAAAACTAGACACCCAGGGGAATCCAGGAAGGGGTGACTTGACTGGCTCTCACCAGGTTCTGTTACCCAGAATCCCTTGCAAACCTAAACAATTGTCAAACAAAACACATTTTCCTCACATTTCTGTGGTGGAAAATTCTGGAATCTGCGTGCATCCACAAAATTCCACCAACCCAGCGTTCCCCAAAGTCTTCAGAGAAAAATGGTACCTCACTTGTGTGGGTAGGCCTAGTGCCCGCGACAGGAAACGGCCCAAAACGCAAGGTGGACACACCACATTTTCAGAGTGAAAAATGACCCTTTTTTTGCACAGTGCCTAGCTGTAGTTTGTGAACCCTAGCTCTGCCGGCACCTAGGGTAACCTAGCAAACCTATACATTTTTGAAAACTAGACACCCAGGGGAATCCAGGATAGGGTGACTTGACAGGTTTTCACAGGTTCTGTTACCCAGAATCCCTTGCAAACCTGTCAAAAAACACATTTTCTTCACATTTCTGTGGTGGAAAGTTCTGGAATCTGCGTGGATCCACAAACTTCCACCCACCCCCTGTTTCCCAAAGTCTTCCGAGAAAAATGGTACCTCACTTGTGTGGGTAGGCCCGCAACAAGAAACGGTCCAAAACGCAAGGTGGACACACCACATTTTCACAGTGAAAAATTACCCTTTTTTTGCAAAGTGACTAGCTGTAGTTTTTTAACCCTAGCTCTGCCGGCACCTAGGGAAACCTAGCACACCTATACATTTTTGAAAACTAGACACCCGGGGAATGCTAGGGAGGTATGGCTTGCATGGATCCCCCAACATTTTCTTACCCAGAATCCCCTGCAAACCTTAAATTTAGCTGAAAAAATCTCTTTTCCACACATTTTTGTGTGGGAAAGTTGTGGCATCACCGGGCTGACACAAATTTCCTACCACCCAGCGTTACCCGGGTCTCTCAATAAAAATGGTGCATCACTCATGTGGGAGGCCCAAGTACCCGCGACAGGCAAGGCCCAAAATATTTTTTGATAGGCAATTTTGATGTTGCCTCACTAGGTTTTGGGCCCTTGCCTGTCGCGGGTACTTGACCCACCCACGCGAGTGAGGTACCATTTTTATCGGGAGACCGGGGCGAATGCTGTGTAGAAGGAAATATGTGAATCCACGCAGATTCCAGAACTTTCCCAAAACAGAATTGTGAGGAAAATGTGGTTTTTTTTTTACAAAGTTTGAGGTATGCAAGGGATTCTGGGTAGCAGAACCTGGTGAGAGCCAGACAAGTCACCCCATCCTGGATTCCCCTTGGTGTCTAGTTTTACAAAATGTACAGGTTTGCTAGGTTTCCCTATGTGCCAGCTGTGCTAGGGCCCAAAATCCACAGGTAGGCACATTGCTAAAAAAAGTCTGAGCCTAGTGGGCTTTTGGCCGCCCTGGGGGGAATCGGTGGAGGGGGGTTCGCCCCGATATGCCCCCTAGGGGGGCAGAAAGATTGTGGCTATTTACTGTGGGGGTGGGGGCATTGGTATGACCATTTTGGGCAGCCCCCACGCATATAAAAAGCCAGCATAATCGCTGGCGCCTAGTGGGCTTTCTGCCCCCCCGGGGGCAGATCAGGGGCCACTGCCCCCATCTGCCTTCCCCGGGGGCAGAAGACTGGAATTTCTCTGGGGGTGGGGTGGGGGTATTGTCATGCCCGTTTTGGTCAGCCCCTACCCCTACACGAATAAAATAAAAATATCCCTGGTTTCTAGTGGACTTTCTGCTCCCCGGGGGGGCAGATTGGGAGCTACAGCTCCCATCTGCCTCCCGGGGGGGCAGAAAGACTGTCATTTTTGTGGGGGTTGGGGGCATTGGCGTGCCCGTTTCATGCAGCCCCCACCCTAATTATATATGGCAACAAAAAATCCCTGGTGTCAAGTGGGTTTTTTGTCCCCCGAAGGGGCAGATTAGGGGCTAATGCCCCATCTGCCCCCAAGGAGAAGTCAGAAAGGCTGTAATGGTGGCAGGGGGGGTGGAGGCATTGGCATACCCGTTTCGGGCAGACCCCACCCTAAAAACAATTGTGGGAAAAAAAATCCCTGGCGTTTAGTGGGCTTTCTGCCCCCACCTGGGGGGGAGGAAGGCTGTAATGGTGGCAGGGGGGGGGAAGGGGCATTGGCGTGCCCGTGTCAGTGTAACGCCCCGAACGTCTCAGGATCGTTTAACAGACACGACAATGAGGACGCAACCACTTGTGAAGGGTTAGTTCTTTTAATGAAGGCAAATAAAATACAAAGAACAAACAAAAGTTATAGTCACTGGAATCCTCCAGGCTAAGTACTTTACCAGCCCACAGCACGGATGGTCCTAACCGTCCTCTGCATATACGCCGATCCCGGTGTATGCCAACAGAGGGCAGAAATGAAATGGTCGACAATGCCAATCGGTAGGCTGTGAGGGGCACGAAGAGTGTTGGGGAGAATCGAGGAGTCAGGGAAACACCCAGCCGGGGTCTCTACCTGAAGGGAGCAGCCGCTCAACCTCTTCCTCAGACTGCACCGGGACGCGGAGTCACCTCCTGGTGATGCGTCACCGATACCCCAATCACAAGCAAGAAGACTGAACCGAGAGCAGCCGCTCGATCGATCCTGTGGACTTCCGAGTCTGTAACGCGGCAAACACCTCCTGGTGTGCGTTACAGCTGGCAGTCCCTGTGTCTCTGGTCGGGCTGGGAGTTACGACTCCAACCAGCAAAAGCGCCACTGCGCTTGGACTCAGCCGAGTCAAAAAGCGAAGCTCAATGGTTGACCGGTAGAGCTTCCGGGTCCTTCACAGCTGACGATGGGGCAAGACACGGCCCAGGGAGTAACGACTCGACCTACCTCCGTTCTTGCCTTACTGGAGCACCACTCCGGAACACTGCTCTACACGAAGCAGGTACGTCGGTGTAAACACAATATCCGACAGCCTTGTACCTCCCGGTTCCTCCCTTTATAGGGCGTGTTTTCCTTGAGTTATGTAACAGCTCTCCTGTTTACATAAGGGCGTGTTTCCCTTGAGTTATGTAACAGCTCTCCTGTTTACATAAGGGCGTGTTTCCCTTGAGTTATGTAACAGCTCTCCTGTTTACATAAGGGCGTGTTTCCCTTGAGTTATGTAACAGCTCTCCTGTTTACATAAGGGCGTATTTCCCTTGAGTTATGTAACAGCTCTCCTGTTTACATAACCTCTCAACCGCTAAGCATCCTGGGAGATGTAGTCCGTTTTCGCTGGTTACCGTTTTCCTCCCCTCGTATGACAGGAATTCTTGACAGTACATCCTCCCTCTCAGCGGCTCCCCACGGGTCCAGCGCTGGCAGGAAAACGCCGATGGAACAAGGAGACCAAGCGCGGAGCATGAACCCCTTCAGCCGGTTCCCATGAATGCTCCTCCGGGCCATAGCCTTTCCACGCAACCAGGTACCACAGCTTCCCCCTGCGCCATTTGGACGCCCGTATGCCCGACACTTCATACTCCACCTCCGACTCCACGCATACCGGCCTAGGTGTCCCAGACGGCTTGGAGGGTGCTGGTTTGAGCAATGATACATGAAAGACAGGGTGTATCCGCAATGACTGGGGCAAGCACACCTTCACGTTCACGGGACCCATACACTTGGTAATTCGATAGGGGCCCATGTACTTGGGATGGAACACACTGTTCTTTCGAAACCTCATGTTTCTTGTGGATATCCAGACGTAGTCTCCAGTGCGGTACAGTGGCCCGGGCCTTCTCTTCCTATCTGCCGCAGCCTTGTATCTTCTCTTGGCCTCTATTAGGACAGCCCTTGAGCGCATCAACGTGTCTTTTATGTGTGCCACCCTGTCCGCTGTGGCGGGAATCCTGTCCTCTCTGAACGGATGTAGAAATGGCAAGAACCTGGGATGATGGCCATAGTTGCTATAGAACGGAGATGACTGTGTGGAGCTGTGAGTGGCGTTGTTATAGGCTATCTCTGCAACCCATAGCAAGTCGACCCATTCTTCCCTGCCCTGGTCCACAAAACATCGCAGATACTGTTTGAGCGTTTGGTTCAGGCGCTCGGTTTGGCCGTCCGTTTGAGGGTGGTAGCGGGTGGACAGGGCGGTCTTAACATGCAGCGCAGTGCACCAAGTCTTCCAGAATTGCGCAGTAAACTGCGACCCCCGGTCCGACACGATCACCCCAGGTAATCCATGCAGTCGTACCACATTCTTTAGGAGTAGTGACGCCAATTCCCCGGCCGTAGGGACTCTCTTGCAGGGGATGAAGTGCCCCATTTTCGTCAAGTAATCCACCACCACCAGTATTGCCGTCATCCCCTGGTCTACCGGTAGGCCCACCACGAAGTCCAGTGATATGCTATCCCATGGTCTATCCGGGGTCGGAAGTGGATGTAAGAGCCCTTGGGTTCGGCCATGGTCGGCCTTCATGGTAGCACACGTAGGACACTCCTGTCCCCACCTCCTGACATCCACTCTCATGGTTGGCCACCAGAAATGCCGTCCCATGCTAGCCACCGTTTTTTCAAAGCCCAAATGACCTGCGCATGGAGAGTCATGGCACCAGATGAATGCTTGTTTCCTTAGCCTAGGCGTGGGTATCAATAGGCACCTGCCCTTCAGGGGTATCCCGTCCTTCAGCTGCCATTCTCTGTGACTGAGGAGCCACCTCCGCCATGCGAATGACCTGATCCCTCTCTTTATTCCCCTCAGGAAAGTATCCGGTTGGATAACCCCCAATACCATCCTCGGGGAAATGATGGAACGCTCGGTTGCAGGCAATGGTTCCTTAACTGCAGATTGACGGGACAGGGCGTCCGCCTTCCGGTTTTCCGTCCCCGGCCGATATGTGATGCGGAAGTTGAACCCCGCAAAGAAGATCATCCACCGCAGCTGCCTGGGAGAAAGGTGTCTAGTGGCCGTCATGAACTGTAGGTTCCGATGGTCCGTGTACACCGATACCACATGTCTTGCCCCCATCAACCAATGCCTCCATTCGGTGAAGGCGTCCTTGATTGCGAGAAGCTCCTTCTCCGCAATATGGTAGTTGCGTTCGGCGTCGTTGAGTTTGCGGGACATGTACGCAACGGGATGAAGCACCCCTGTGTCGTGGTTGCGTTGGGACAAGATAGCCCCCAGCGCCACATCCGACGCGTCCGCTTCCACCACGTAGGGGAGATCGGGGTGAGCCAACACCGGCGCCTTACCAAAGGCGCTTTTCAGGGCCTCAAAGGCTTTGTTCGCTTCAGGGGACCAGACAAACTCCTTGGACTTCCTCAGTAGCTGTGTGATTGGGGCCACCACTCCTGAAAATCCATCTATAAACCGCCTGTAAAAGTTGGCGAAGCCAATGAAACTTTGGACGTCCTTCACGCTTTGGGGCACCGGCCATTCTTTCACCGCCTTGATCTTTCGTTCTGCCATCTCCTGTCCCTCTGGACTCAGCATCACTCCGAGGAATTCCACGGATGTGACGTGGAAGTCACACTTGCTGAGTTTACAAAACAGCATGTTTTCCCTCAGCTTTTGGAGCACAGCTTTGACGTGGTGTACGTGCTCCTCCACACTGGACGAATAGATGAGGATGTCGTCGATATATACGACCACGTAGATATCCAACTCTTCTCTGAATACCTCATTCAAAAAGTACTGAAAGGCTGCCGGGGCGTTGCACAGACCGAACGGCATGACGAGGTACTCAAAAAGGCCGAACCTGGTCTTAAAGGCGGTCTTCCACTCGTCTCCGTCCCTCATGCGCACCAGATGGTATGCCCCTTTCAAATCCAACTTGGTGTAGATACGAGCTTTCTTGACCTGTTCCAGAAGTACACTGATGAGAGGCAAGGGGTACCGATTTTTTATGGTTATCTCATTCAATGCCCTAAAGTCCACACAGGCTCTCAGCTCCCCATTAGCCTTCGGGATGAAGAAGAGTGGCGAGGCGGCCGGAGACTTGGACGGGCGGATGAATCCTAGCTTGAGGAGTTTATCCAGGTACCCCCGGAGATGCACGTTTTCAGGCTCCGTCAGGGCATACAGCCTGCCGCTGGGAACGCTGGCCCCTGGCACCAGGTCGATCTGGCAGTCAAACTGTCTATGTGGTGGTAGCACTTCCGCCTTCACCTCATCAAATACATCCTCAAAACTGTGATAAGCCTGGGGGAGAGCCACATCTTTTTCTGCCGCTGTAGCCACCGTCTGACTCCCGCTCTCATCTGCGTCAAGGGATTCCGTTCTTATTCCACAATGCAGGATGCAATACGGTGACGTCATTTCGATGCGATGTGTTGGCCAATCCACAAAGGGGTTGTGTTTCTGTAGCCACGGCAATCCCAATATGACGCCATATTGGGGAGCTCGGATGATGTTAAAATCGATTTGTTCCAAATGGTTCCTCCCATATCTCATCGGAAGGACCCCCGTGTGCTGTCCGATGGGCCCCGTCACCAATCGCCTTCCGTCTACCGCATAGACGTCTTCGGGTACTGCTTTGGGAAGAAGCACTAGCCCTAGCCTGCATGCCTCGTTGTGGTCCATAAACATGCCAGTGGCCCCTGAATCCACCATGGCCACAACGGGTATCCACTGGTCATGCACTCCCACGTGCACCGTGATAAACAGGTGTCGTTGTCCCTTAGTGACCGAGTTGGAAAGTGAAGGGATGGATGAGTGACTCCGAGATGCCCCTTCTCTGGTCTTGGAGTCCTCTAGTTTTCCGCCGGTATGTCCACCACGGCTGTTACCGACCGGTTGGCCCGATAACGTGACGTCTTCGGTTTGGCAGGGCATTCACGTACGTAGTGGCCTTTTTTGCCACAATATAGGCACAATCCTTGTTTACGGCGTGACTCTTTCTCCGTGGCTGTGAGGCTCGCTCGTATTGCGCTGATGTCCATGGGTTCTCCCTTGGATGCGGTGGAAGTTTCAGGACTTCCCACCGTCACATAGGATGGAAGGGATTTTCCTTTTCTCCCATGATCCCCCTTTCTTTCACTTAGCCTATGTTCCAGCCGTAATACCAGGTTGATAAGGCCCTCACATGTCTTGGGTTGAGGGTCAATATGAGCCACGGCGTCCTTGAGCTCATCGCACAGCCCTTGATGGAAGAGCGCCGTCTGTTTAGCAACAGGCCACTTGGTTTCCGCAACCAGCCTTCGGAACGCGTTGAGATACTGCACCAGGTCGTTGGATCCCTGTCTCAACTCAAGCATTTCACGGTCCGCCGTGTACGAGTCAGCCCTTCTGTCGAATACCTTCAGGAATTCCTCGCGAAAAGCACCCCAATCACATAAGAGGGGGTCGTCCCTGCTCACCAGAGGTACGGCCCATTGTGCCGCGTTTCCAGCCAAATAGGATATAAGGAAAGCCACACGAGCCTGACTCGTGGGGAACGCCTTTGGTTTGCACGATAAATGTAGCGCCACTTGTGTGAGGAATACCTGCACTGTGTTAGGATCCCCACTGTACCTCTCTGGTGTTGCCAAGGGGATGGCTACCGGCATTTCCACTACTACCGCAGGGGTCTGGTTCGTGAGGGAGGTGCTGGGCGTGAGCGGGTCCAATTGGATAGCATCCAGTCTGGCTTTTACATAGGCTGCTTCTTGTCTAGAGGCAGCCACTGCAACTTGCATGGCCGCTAAAGCAGCCAGCACATCATCAAGTGTTGCCATGTCTGTTATCGACCGGGAGACAGTTAGTGTTATTAAGGTCGGATATTTTGTAACGCCCCGAACGTCTCAGGATCGTTTAACAGACACGACAATGAGGACGCAACCACTTGTGAAGGGTTAGTTCTTTTAATGAAGGCAAATAAAATACAAAGAACAAACAAAAGTTATAGTCACTGGAATCCTCCAGGCTAAGTACTTTACCAGCCCACAGCACGGATGGTCCTAACCGTCCTCTGCATATACGCCGATCCCGGTGTATGCCAACAGAGGGCAGAAATGAAATGGCCGACAATGCCAATCGGTAGGCTGTGAGGGGCACGAAGAGTGTTGGGGAGAATCGAGGAGTCAGGGAAACACCCAGCCGGGGTCTCTACCTGAAGGGAGCAGCCGCTCAACCTCTTCCTCAGACTGCACCGGGACGCGGAGTCACCTCCTGGTGATGCGTCACCGATACCCCAATCACAAGCAAGAAGACTGAACCGAGAGCAGCCGCTCGATCGATCCTGTGGACTTCCGAGTCTGTAACGCGGCAAACACCTCCTGGTGTGCGTTACAGCTGGCAGTCCCTGTGTCTCTGGTCGGGCTGGGAGTTACGACTCCAACCAGCAAAAGCGCCACTGCGCTTGGACTCAGCCGAGTCAAAAAGCGAAGCTCAATGGTTGACCGGTAGAGCTTCCGGGTCCTTCACAGGTGACGATGGGGCAAGACACGGCCCAGGGAGTAACGACTCGACCTACCTCCGTTCTTGCCTTACTGGAGCACCACTCCGGAACACTGCTCTACACGAAGCAGGTACGTCGGTGTAAACACAATATCCGACTGCCTTGTACCTCCCGGTTCCTCCCTTTATAGGGCGTGTTTTCCTTGAGTTATGTAACAGCTCTCCTGTTTACATAAGGGCGTGTTTCCCTTGAGTTATGTAACAGCTCTCCTGTTTACATAAGGGCGTGTTTCCCTTGAGTTATGTAACAGCTCACCTGTTTACATAAGGGCGTGTTTCCCTTGAGTTATGTAACAGCTCTCCTGTTTACATAACCTCTCAACCGCTAAGCATCCTGGGAGATGTAGTCCGTTTTCGCTGGTTACCGTTTTCCTCCCCTCGTATGACAGGAATTCTTGACAGTCAGGCAGCCCCCACCCTAAAAACAAATGCGCAAAACCAATCCCTGGCGTCAAGGAGTCTTTCTGCACCCCCCAGGGGGAGCAGATTGGGGGCTACTGTCAGATTGGGGGCTACTGTCCAAAGGCTGTAATGGTGGTGGGGGGGGTGCGGGGGGGGGGACATTGGCAGCCCTCACCCTAAAAGAAATTATGCAAAAAAAATCCCTGGCGTTTAGTGGGCTTTCTGCCCCCAGGGAGGGCAGAAAGGCTGTAATGGTGGGGGTGGGGGGTGGGGGCATTGGCGTGCCTGTTTCGGGCAGCCCCCACCCTAAAAAAAATTGTGCAAAAGAAATCCCTGGTGTTTAGTGGGCTTTCTGCCCCCGGGGGGGGGCAGATTGGGGGCTACTGACCCCATCTGCCCCCGGTGGGCAGAAAGGATGTAATGGTGGCAGGGTGGTGGAGGCATTGGCGTGCCCGTTTCGGGCATCCCCCCACCCTGAAATAAATTGCGCAAAAAACATCAGTGGCATTTAGTGGGCTTTCTGCCCCCCCGGGTGGGGAGGAAGGCTGTAATGGTGGTGAGGGCAGGCAGGGGCATTGGCGTGCCCGTTTCGGGCAGCCCACACCCTAAAAACAAATGCGCAAAACAAATCCCTGGCGTCAAGGAGTCTTTCTGCACCCCCCGGGGGGGGCAGATTGGGGGCTACTGTCCCCATCTGCCCCGCAGGGGGGGCAGAAAGGCTGTAATGGTGGTGGGGGTGGGGACATTGACGTGCCCGTCCCAGTCAGCCCTCACCCTAAAAAAAATTATGCAAAAAAAATCCCTGGCGTTTAGTGGGCTTTCTGACCCCCCGGGGGCAGAAAGGCTTTAATGGTGGCAGGGGTGGGGGCATTGGCGTGCCCCATTTTGGGCAGCCCTCACCCTAAAAACAAAAGCACCCAAAAAAATCCCTGGCGTCAAGTGGGCTTTCTACCCCCCAGGGAGGGCAGAAAGGCTGTAATGGTGGTGGGGGGGGGTGGGGGCATTGGCGTGCCTGTTTCGAGCAGCCCCACCCTAAAAGAAATTGTGCAAAAAAAATCCCTGGCATTTAGTGGGCTTTCTGTCCCCCGGGGGGGCAGATTGGGGGCTACTGCCCCCCCGGGGGGGCAGAAAGGATGTAATGGTGGCAGGGAGGTGGGGGCATTGGCATTCCTGTCTTGGGCAGCCCCCACCCTAATTATATATGGCAACAAAAAATCCCTGGGGTCAAGTGGGCTTTCTGCCCCCCCCCCCCCCGAAGTGGCAGATTGGGAGCTAATGCCCCATCTGCCCCCCAGGGGGAGTCAGAAAGGCGTAATGGTGGCGGGGGTGGTGGAGGCATTGGCGTGCCCGTTTCGGGCAGCCCCCAACCTAGAAGAAATTGTGCAAAAAAAAAAAGCCCTGGCATTTAGTGGGCTTTCTGCCCCCCCTGGGGGGGGGGAGGAAGGCTGTAATGGTGGCGGGGGTGTAGGAGCCGTTTTGGGCAGCCCCTACCCTAAAAACAAATGCGCAAAACAAATCTCTGGCATCAAGGAGTCTTTCTGCACCCTCCGGGGGGGGCAGATTGGGGGCTACTGTCCCAATCTGCCCTCCAGGGGGGGCAGAAAGGCTGTAATGGTGGCGGGAGGGTGGGGACATTGGCGTGCCTGTCCCGGGCAGCCATCACCCTAAAAGAAATTATGCAAAAAAAATCCCTGGCATTTAGTGGGCTTTCTGCCCCCCCCCGGGGGGCAGAAAGGCTTTAATGGTGGCGGGGGTGGGGGAATTGGCGTGCCCATTTCAGGCAGCCCCCACCCTAAGAACAAATGCACTCAAAAAAATCCCTGGCTTCAAGTGGGCTTTCTGCCCCCCCCCCCCCCGGGGGGCAGAAAGGCTGTAATAGTGGCGGGGTGGGGGCATTGGCGTGCCCGTTTCGGGCAGCCCCCACCCTAAAAACAAATGCGCCCCAAAAAATCCCAGGCGTCATGTGGGCTTTCGGCCCCCCAGGGAGGGCAGAAAGGCTGTAATGGTGGTGGGGGGAGTGCAGGCATTGGCGTGCCTGTTTCGGGCAGCCCCCACCCTAAAAAAAATTGTGCAAAAAAAAATCCCTTGCGTTTGGTGGGTTTCTGACCCCCAGAGGGGGCAGAAAGGATGTAATGGTGGCAGGGAGGTGGGAGCATTTGCATGCCCGTTTTGGGCAGCCCCCACCCTAATTTTATATGGCAACAAAAAATCCCTGGGGTCAAGTGGGCTTTCTGCCCCCCGAAAGGCTGTAATGGTGGCGGGGTGTGGGGACATTGGCGTGCCTGTCCTGGGCAGCCCTCACCCTAAAAGAAATTATGCAAAAAAAATCCCTGGCGTTTAGTGGGCTTTCTGCCCCCCCGGGGGGCAGAATGGCTTTAATGGTGGCGGGGGTGGAGGCATTGGCATGCCCATTTCCGGCAGCCCCCACCCTAAAAACAAATGCACCCAAAAAAATCCCTGGCTTCAAGTGGGTTTTCTGCCCCCCCGGGGGGCAGATTGGGGGCTACTGCCCCCATCTGCCCCCAGGGGAGGCAGAAAGGCTGTAATGGTGGTGGGGGTGAGGGTATTGGCGTGCCCGTTTCGGGCAGCCACCACCCTAAAAACAAATGCTCCATAAAAAATCCCTGGCGTCAAGTGGGGTTTCTGCCCCCAGGGAGGGCAGAAAGGCTGTAATGGTGGGGGGGGGGGCATTGGCATGCCTGTTTCGGGCAGCCCCCACCCTAAAAAAAATTGTGCAAAAGAAATCCCTGGCGTTTAGTGGGCTTTCTGCCCCCGGGGGGCAGATTGGGGGCTACTGACCCCATCTGCCCCCCCCGGTGGGCAGAAAGGATGTAACGGTGGCAGGGAGGTGGGGGCATTGGTTTGCCCGTTTTGGGCAGCCCCCACCCTAATTATATATGGCAACAAAAAATCCCTGGGGTCAAGTGGGCTTTCTGCCCCCCGAAGGGGCAGATTGGGGGCTAATACCCCATCTGCCCCCCAGGGGGAGTCAGAAAGGCTGTAATGGTGGCGGGGTGGTGGAGGCATTGGCGTGCCCGTTTCGGGCAGCCCCCACCCTAAAAAAAATTGCGCAAAAAAAATCTGTGGCGTTTAGTGGGCTTTCTGCCCCCCCCAGGTGGGGAGGAAGGCTGTAATGGTGGCGAGGGGGTAGGGGCATTGGCGTGCCCGTTTCGGGCAGCCCCCACCCTAAAAACAAATGCGCAAAACAAATCCCTGGCGTCAAGGAGTCTTTCTGCACCCCCCGGGGGGGGCAGATTGGGGGCTACTGTCTCCATCTGCCCCGCAGGGGGGGCAGAAAGGCTGTAATGGTGGTGGGGGTGGGGACATTTGCGTGCCCATCCCAGGCAGCCCTCACCCTAAAAAAAATTATGCAAAAAAAATCCCTGGCGTTTAGTGGGCTTTCTGACCCCCCGGGGGGCAGAAAGGCTTTAATGGTGGCAGGGGTGGGGGCATTGGCGTGCCCATTTCGGGCAGCCCCCACCCTAAAAACAAATGCACCCAAAAAAATCCCTGGCATCAAGTGGGCTTTCTACCCCCCCAGGGAGGGCAGAAAGGCTGTAATGGTGGTGGGGGGGGGGGGTGGGGGCATTGGCGTGCCTGTTTCGGGCAGCCCCACCCTAAAAGAAATTGTGCAAAAAAAATCCCTGGCATTTAGTGGGCTTTCTGCCCCCCGGAGGGCCAGATTGGGGGCTACTACACCCCCCCCCCCCCCCCGGAGGGGCAGAAAGGATGTTAAGGGGGCAGGGAGGTCAGGGCATTGGCATGCCTGTCTTGGGCAGCCCGCACCCTAACTATATATGGCAACAAAAAATCCCTGGGGTCAAGTGGGCTTTCTGCCCCCCCTAAGGGGCAGATTGGGAGCTAATGCCCCATCTGCCCCCCAGGGGGAGTCAGAAAGGCTGTAATGGTGGCGGGGGTGGTGGAGGCATTGGTGTGCCGGTCTCGGGCAGCCCCCACCCTAGAAGAAATTGTGCAAAAAAAAAAAGCCCTGGCGTTTAGTGGGCTTTCTGCCCCCCCCTGGGGGGGGGAGGAAGGCTGTAATGGTGGCGGGGGTGTAGGAGCCGTTTTGGGCTGCCCCCACCCTAAAAACAAATGTGCAAAACGAATCCCTGGCATCAAGGAGTCTTTCTGCACCCCCCGGGGGGGCAGATTGGGGGCTACAGAAAGGCTGTAATGGTGGTGGGGGGTGGGGACATTGGCGTGCCTGTCCCGGGCAGCCCTCACCCTAAAAGAAATTATGTAAAAAAAATCCCTAGCATTTAGTGGGCTTTCTGCCCCCCCCCCCGGAGGGCAGAAAGGCTTTAATGGTGGCGGGGGTGGGGGAATTGGCGTGCCCATTTCAGGCAGCCCCCACCCTAAAAACAAATGCACTCAAAAAAATCCCTGGCTTCAAGTGGGCTTTCTGCCCCCCCCCCCCCGGGGGGCAGAAAGGCTGTAATAGTGGCAGGGGTGGGGGCATTGGCGTGCCCGTTTCGGGCAGCCCCCACCCTAAAAAAAATTGTGCAAAAAAAATCTCTTGCGTACAGTGGGTTTCTGCCCCCCTGCGGGGGCAGAAAGGATGTAATGGTGGCAGGGAGGTGGGGGCATTTGCATGCCCGTTTTGGGCAGCCCCCACCCTAATTATATATGGCAACAAAAAATCCCTGGGGTCAAGTGGGCTTTCTGCCCCCCGAAGGGGCAGATTAGGGGCTAATGCCCCATCTGCCCACCAGGGGGAGTCCGAAAGGCTGTAATGGTGGTGGGGGTGGTGGAGGCATTGGCGTGCCCGTTTCTGGCAGCCCCCACCCTAAACAAATTGTGCAAAAGAAATCCTTGGCGTTTAGTGGGCTTTCTGCCCCCACCCGGGGAGGGGGAGGAAGGCTATAATGGTGGCGGGGGGTCGAGGCATTGGCGTGCCAGTTTCGGGCAGCCCACACCCTAAAAACAAATGCGCAAAACAAATCCCTGGCATCAAGGAGTCTTTCTGCACCCCCCGGGGGGCAGAAAGGCTGTAATGGTGGCGGGGGTGGGGACATTGGCGTGCCTGTCCTGGGCAGCCCTCACCATAAAAGAAATTATGCAAAAAAAATCCCTGGCGTTTAGTGGGCTTTCTGCCCCCCCCGGGGGCAGAAAGGCTTTAATGGTGGCGGGGGTGGGGGCATTGGCGTGCCCATTTCGGGCAACCCCCACCCTAAAAACAAATGCACTCAAAAAAATCCCTGGCTTCAAGTGGGCTTTCTGCCCCCGGATTGGTGGCTGCTGCCCCCATCTGCCCCCCAGGGAGGGCAGAAAGGCTGTAATAGTGGCGGGGTGGGAGCATTGACGTGCCCGTTTCGGGCAGCCCCCACCCTAAAAACAAATGCACCCAAAAAAATCCCTGGCTTCAAGTGGGCTTTCTGCCCCCCAAGGAGGGCAGAAAGGCTGTAATGGTGGTGGGGGGGTGGGGAGATTGGCGTGCCTCTTTCGGGCAGCCCCCACACTAAAAAAAAATTGCCATAAAAATCCCTGGCGTTTAGTGGGCTTTCTGCCCCCCCGGGGGGGGTAGAAAGGATGTAATGGTGGAAGGGTGGGGGGGGCATTGGCATGCCCATTTTGGGCAGCCCCCACCCTATTTATATATGGCAACGAAAAATCCCTGGCGTCAAGTGGGCTTTCTGCCCCCGAAGGGGCAGATTGGGAGCTAATGCCCCATCTGCCACCCAGGGGGGGGTCAGAAAGGCTGTAATGGTGGCAGAGGTGGTGGGGGCATTGGCGTGCCCGTTTCGGGCAGCCCCCACCCTAAAAACAAATGCGCAAAACAAATCCCTGGCTTCAAGGGGGCTTTCTGCCCCTCCGGGGGGGGCAGATTGGGGGCTACTGCCCCCATCTGCCCCCTAGGGGTGGCAGAAAGGCTGTAATGGTGGCGGGGGTGGGGACAGCCCCCACTTTAAAAAAAATTATGCAAAAAAAAATCCCAGGCGTTTAGTGGGCTTTCTCCCCCCGGGGGGGCAGAAAGGCTGTAATGGTGGTGGGGGTGGGGGCATTGGCGTGCCCATTTCGGGCAGCCCCCACCCTAAAACAAATGCGCTAAAAAAAATCCCTGCCGCTTAGTGGGCTTTCTGCCCCCAGATTGAGAGCTACTGCCCCATCTGCCCCCCAGGGGGCCAGAAAGACTGAATTATGCCCATTAGTTTATGGGGGAGCGAAGGCCCTTGCCCAAGGGGCCGCTCCCCCCTCCCTGGTGTCTAGTGGGTGGATCCCTGCTTGGGGATCGCCTGATCCCCAAGCAGGGATCCACTGGGGAGGAGTGCCATTGGAAAGGGGAGATTCTCCCCTTTCCAATGATACCTCTTCCGTCTTTCTATGTGCTCAGGGGGCTGAGATAGCCCCCTGAGCACGTAGAAAGTGAAACTGAAATGAGCTCATTTCAGTTTTGGTTTCTGTGAAATTACATCAGCGCGACTTGCGCGCTGATCGTCCGTTCACAGAAACGGCGGGGGGGCCTCGGGAGCTGGGGAAGCTCTTCTCCAGCTCCCAAGGCTTTGGGGGGAAAAAAAGATATCCCTCTGCTGTCTGCAGCAGAGGGATTTCGTGCCCCTGTCCTCATGACGGAATGGTCCCGTCATGAGCACAGGAGCACCGATGCTCTTGACGGAATCAGTCCGTCATGAGCATCGAAGGGGTTAAAGGAGAAGATCCTGGCCAACGCTCTGAAGAAAAAGACAATGGAGGTCGATGGGGTTAGGTTTGAAATCAATTCAGACCTGTCCAGTGTAACATCCAATAGACAGTGGGAGTTAGGAAAAAGAATAGATATTTTAAGGAAACTGGGAGATTTGGTTCAGTTGAAATTCCCAGCTTTCTTGAAAGTGATGTATAATAACAAAATGCATACATTCCGCTTTGTTGAGGAGGTAGATAAGTTTATCGAGAAACTCAGGCCTGGGGGTTAGTAAGATGGTATAAGCTGTATCGGTTCCTGGTGTATCGCATGTTGTTCTCCATTGAATTTGAGTTACTGATGTGTTAAGTCTAAGTTAGAAGTTAAACTAGGGGAGGAGCCAAGATGGCGACCGGGACGGCAGCGTAGATTCCCGGCTCCGTGAACCTCCGCATCCCGCACGGATATCCTGCACGAGATCCTCAGTCTGCGCTATGAGATCGTGTTTGTGAATGAGAGCGGCAACCGATCGTGTGACTCCGAGGTTTCTGGCTGCCGTACCGCCGGAGAAATCTGCAGTTGAACTTTGCGGCCCGTGCAGCCCCGGAGCTGGGACCTCGAGTGGACGCCTTGGCCGGGTGGCAGTTTAACAACAGCGGCCTGTGGTGACTGGGTGGAGTCGGTCCACCGGAGCGGTACTGCCCTCGGCCTGCATTTTGACGTAGGCGCTCCCACTGCTAAGCGTAGCGGACCGAGGACATGCCCGGGGGTGCAACTCTCAGATTCTTCGGTGCTTGCCCCTGCCTTTGATGGTGAGCTGCCCGGACGCCGCCCCTAGCTCGCCCTGATCCTGGCGGGCTGCTCCCGGCTTTTCGCGGGAGCTGGTCCGTGGCGGGGACGACTGTTGCCCGTGACCACGCAACGGCTGAATTTGTGCCTGCCCCCGGACCCCTGTCTTCAGCGACGTGGACCTCGAGGTGCTTGTCCCTGGGTCCCGGCTCCAATACGAGTCGGGCCTTCCCGGCGGCCATCTTGTTGCTATGCAGCCTACCATCCTGTCCACAGGGTCGCAGCAGGATTGGGAGTGTGTGACTTTTGGGAGTGTGGCGGAGCGATCGCAGAGAGCTGTGCTGGGGTATGGCGACCTCCTAGAGGCCCTTGGTGCCCTTCATTTCTCCTTGGCTCGTGGCGCCGGGGTCTTGGGGAGTAAGCTCGATGGTGTGGCATCAGCGTTGGGACAGTGGCGGCATGCTGGTCCACAGGTACACAGGGGCTTCCCACACTGCACACAGGAGGATAATGTCGCGGCCACCCCTGCGATTAGTGCACAGCCGGACACTCCGGACAGTATGCTACCGTGTGATCGGCTAACTGAGGGTTTGATCTGTTCCGGAGGTATTGGACCTGAGTGGAAGGTGGTGGCCTTGTCCCGTGCACGGCCTCCGGCGACCCAGGGACAACTCCAGCAACGTTTGCCTACTTTGGCTGATTCACCCTTCCTGGACCTTGTGTGCAGTGCGGATCCTGGGGCAGCACTGGGAAAGGCGTCCCTCCATGATGCGGACTGTGTTGGTGCTCAGGGACTTCCATCCCACCTGTGTGCGTCGCTTCCCGGTTGTTTTTGGACACTCCTTTACCCTGGAACATCGGACATGGTGCTGGGTCGAGGGGTAGGCATGGGCAGAATTGCAAAGAGTGGTCAAGGATGAGGCTGATCCTTCGGGGGTGGTCATCCAGTAGACGGGCGGACTCATGGTTGCGTACTCTCACGGTTATTAGCATAGTTGGTGCATTATGCTCCTCATTCCCCCCTTTTTTTTTTTTTTGATATGGTCGATTTGGTGCTGCTTATTGTTTGCTGTGGGGAGACTTCACCGTGCGGGAGGGAGAAGCCGGGGGTATGTTTTGAAGGCCCTCCTCCAGTTTATTATACTTTCTCCACCCCCCCGTCTGGTGGGGTTCTTTCTTACTCCTTTTTCCCTGTTTCTTCTATATTTCGGGTCTAGTTCCAGGGCGACAGGCACACTGCTGGGGGGGGGGCCATACTCATTTGCAGAGGTGCAGGGTGGGGGGTTGGGGGAGGGGACTCTTTAGTCTTTATCTCTTTTTCCATGGCCTCCTTTTTCTTCTCCGCTTCTTCTTGTTTTTTCTTTTCTGGGATCAGCGCGGTACACCTCCTTTGTTGTGAATCGTCGCCTCTTCATGTGTGCCACAGTTTCCGGGGTGTTCTCTGGGCGTTAGGTACCGGGGCCTGCAGGCGCAACTGTTTTTGATATTCTTCCCCATCCGGAATTTCCCGTGTCTGCGCCATTGATCCAATAGATTGCTGCTTATTGCTTACGTCTATTATTCTTGCCCCTTATCGTTGTTGGGAAATTGTTTGGCACCTGATCCTACTGTCTTGTTTCATTATAAAATGAAAAACCCTTTTTCTCCTGGTGTCCTACCTGCGTGGCTCACTGGCCGGACTATATTGGAATGAAGATTCTGCTCTCCGAGGTGCCGCCTGTGGTTACATTGGCTCTTATTGCTCTGATTGCTTAGCGGCCGGCCCCGGGGGGTTGTAGGCCCATACTTGTTAATGATTGAAATGTCAATAAAGGTTTTTCAACAAAAAAAAAAAAAAAAAAAAAAAAAAGAAGTTAAACTAATTTTCTTTCATTCATGAGAATGATTTTCTTTGGTTTTCGAAGCGCACTTAGGGGGGCACCAATAGGGCTTTTTCCATGGAAACTTGGGCAGGGTTTTCCACGGGGGGAAGAGGGGGAGGCTGGGGGGGGGGGGGTAGGGTTTACAGGGTGGATAGCATAGGGGAAAAAATGAAAACAAATTCCTCAGATGTCTCGTTGGCATTATACCAGTGTTCAGATTTTGATACGAGAGGGGATAGTTGAGAAAAGATCAAATGAGATCAAAATTGTATCATGGAATGTTAATGGGCTCCGGGTAAGGGGAAGCCGTGAGAGGGTACTATAGTATCTAAGGGACTGTCCTGCTCATATTATTATTATACAAGAGACTCACTTAACAGAGGGTAAGAGTGGGACGTTTTTTAAAGCCAAAAGATGGATCTCACAGGCAGTTTACACAAGACAGTCGGCAGTTACAAAAAGAGTGGCAATTCTGGTGAAGCAGGGGACGAATGTCTCTGTGGAAGGTAGCATCTAAAACATAGCGGGTAGATGGCTTGTGGCAAAAATAAAAATTTCTGGGCAGAATTACACGCTAGTGGGATATTATGGTCCAAATCAGGATGATACAGGTCCCTTAGAAGAGTTATTTACTGAGCTTCTAAATTTTCCAGACCCAGTCATCATGGCAGAAGATTTTAATGCAGTGCTGGATCATAAATTGGATAGATCGAACATTAGAGCAACTATCAATCCCAAAATGTCGGAATTGATACGATTATTGATGGTGCAATTGGGACTGTGCGACATTTGGCGATAGGGCAGGGTCTCAGAAAGGATTTACATTCCACAACAAAAAATATAGACACCAGTCATGGATTGATTATTTCCAAGTAGATGATAGATTGAAAGACCAAGTTGCTGAAATCAAACACATAGGGCGCACATGTCAGATCACTCAGCAACATTACTGCATATAAGGTTGGGTGAGGGGGTTGCCCAGTCAAGATGGACCTTGGATCGTAAGTTACTATCAGAAGCAGGGGCCATAGACATTTTAAAAGAAGAAACAAAGGAGTTTTGGGGAAATAATCTGGGTTCAGCCGCGGTTGGGGTAGTATGGAACTCATATACAGCCTATTTGAGAGGCAGACTGGGTGCCCTAGCGGCAGCAAAAAGGCGAGATTATCATAAAAAAGTTAGAGAACTACAGGTGCACATTCGGAATCTGAAAGAGGACCTGATTAATTCAGAAAACCAAGCAGAGCAGGAGAAGATGATGGTGAAATAATGAACATAAAAATAAACTTGACTGGAATTTTACAGGATAGGGTTAGGAAGAGATGGGAGTCTAGCCGGCTGGGTCATTTTGAGTACGGGGAAGGATGTAGTAAGCTGTTAGCTTTCAAAGCAAAGAACGACCAAGTTAGAAAGACAATTAAAGAGATAAGGTGTGAGGAATCAGGAGCCGTTCTCGAAGACAGTCAGGGTATTGGATTAGCCTTTCCCAAACACTTTGGGAAAGTGTACCAGGAAGATCTGGATGTCACAGAGGAAGAGGTGCTGACTTGGTCAAGATCAATCTGATCCCCTAACAGTTGAAAATAGGGAGAGGCTGAATGAGAAAATAAGCAGTAGGAAATTAGAAAATGCTAATGGGGGAGGTAGGAAAGGGAAGGCCCCAGGAACAGATGGTCTACCCCATGAGGTTTATAGAGCTTTGGCCAGTGTACTTAAATCCCATTCTTGGTGAACTGTTTAATGCAATACTCTTGACATATGCTGCCATGCCAGAATCTTGGAAATAGGCTATTATATCTTTAATCCCAAAACCAGGGAAATGCCCCAAAAGCTGTGACTCTTATAGGCCCATATCGCTTTTAAATTGCGACTATAAGCTTTTTGCAAAAGTAATGGCTGAAAGATTAAATGGGTTTATGCCACAGCTGATACACGAGGATCAAAGGGGGTTTATCAGAGGTAGGACACTGAAGGAATTGACGTATACGCTCATAGGGTCGATTGATTTGGCCTCTGCCTATGAGCTTCCTTTGGCGGTAATGGCGCTAGATGCTGCCACATCTTTCGACCGTGTGAACTGGGTTTATTTGCAGGTGGTGGCTAAATCGCTTAACCTGGGACATAATTTCTGTAAAATTTTAAGAGGAATTTACTCCGCACCAGAAGCCAGAGTCCTGGTAAATGGGGTAGTGACAAAAGCTGTTCAAATCACAAGGGGCACTAGGCATGGTTTCCCCCATCTCCACTCCTGTTCGACTTGTACATTGAGCCCCTAGCTAGGAAAATCAGATGTAATACAGACATTCTACCCTTTGAATATCATGGCTGGAGGAGGAAAATAGGTTTATATGCTGATAACATCTTGATCTTTACTACCAATTTACAAAAAACCTTGAGTTGTGTTTTAACGTTAACAACAGACTTCAGAAAAATCTCAGGTTATGACATCAATAAGGAGAAAATGGAGGTTATTGCCTGGAATACAGAGACTGGGGAGATAAAGTGCAAGAAAGAAATGAGATATCTAGGGGTTAAGATCACCCAGGATATTGCAAACCTCACCAAAGAGAACTTCAAAAAGGTTAAAAAAAGAAGAGAGTGGCTGGATGAAGGGTTGGTTGCATCTGCCATTAACGCTGTTCGGCCGGGTAAATCTCGTAAAACAGATAGTTCTCCAGAAGTTCACTTTTTTGTTCGACTCAATCCCTTTACCCTTTAAAAATTAGTGGTTTCTTAAGATGCAAAGCCTGATTTGTTCCTTTATATGGTCATCTAAAGGGCCACGGATAGCTTGGAAGAAGCTAAGAAGGAGGTTGGCTAAAGGGGGGCTAGCATTACTAGATCTGCTTTTCTACTCATAGGCTTTTCTATTAAAGAATGGTAGAATGCTTTTAGACAGACCCACAAACTCGGAGATTGGAAAAATGTTTGAGGCGATGTTGAGGAAAGAGAAGGGGGTGGACTGTGGTTTTATGTACAAATAAGCAGATCCAAAATACTTTAAAAAAGTTAGGTTGAAGATTTTAAGTATGGGTATGGCTGAGTCTTGGTATAAAATTAGAAAGACTGTAAATGTGCTATATTTCAGTCTGCTTGCCCCCATCTGGGAGGCCCCTGGTTCTCCAGAATGGACTAAGGATGCATTGACACTCCCACTAAGAGAGACTGGCATACTAAGGTGAAAACAACTACTGCAGGAAGATCATTTGATTACGTGGGAATGGTGCAAACAGGCAATGGGCCAAAGGTTCTCAAAATGTATGGTATCAGGATACGGACAATAAAATAGGAGAAACGAATGAGCTTGAGGAGAAGTTGCTGTTGGGGGTCGTACCAAAAAAGGAAATCGCTGTGTGGTATTGGCTGATGATAGAGATGGAAGATGAGGTTTTCACCATGCCGGAGGATCTTTGGGGAGGATGCTTATAGGAGACCAGTCTGGAAGATCAATGGCAAGTATCTATGTCCATGATGTACAAAATAGTTAAACCTGCATACCTGAGGAGGATTCATCTCTTTACCATTCCTAGGGCTTACTGGACCCCACAAAGGTTATCCAAATTTGGGTCTGGAGGTGATGTGGCCTGTCCAAAATGTGGCAGCATGAAGGGGGATGATCTGCATATGTTTTTACACTGCCCAATGATCAAACCTTTCTGGGATGCTGTGTGTAGTGTTCTTCTCTTCCCTCGTGGAGGCTCTCGTGCGTGAGGGGTTCCACGAGGAAAGTGTGGAACTGTAGCGATGTAATAATAGGGCTTACTTTTGAATGTTTATAACGGCACCGTGGAGTCAGTTTATGGTAGCTGTTGGCTCCCGGAGGCTAGTAGTTCGTTATCCGGGTGAGTATCTAATAAACTTGAAGTTCTCACTTTTGTGTAGTCCGGATTTTTCACTACACAAATTATGGCAACGATCTCGGCCAGACCAGACCCTTGCATTCTTCGATTTCTTCCTTTTTCCGTGATGTCGGCAGCCAATTGAAGGGTTATTGGCGTTTTCTTTGTCTTGACGGTTATCATTGGGCCAGTCATTCTTTTTTTTTTTTAACGTTCTTTTTATTGGCATTTATGAAGATAAGCATACATACACCACATTCCGTGGAAATGAGCATGTTACATGAGTAACGAATTACACCATTTGCGATATAGAAAGCATGTATGTGTCTTGTTCTGTGTAGATGCGGTCTGTACTGTAGCAGTTCCTTGCCAGTAAAGTAAAAAACTGGGGAGGAGAGCCAAACTGGGGAGTGCCATGAAGTTCTGAATGATGTGACCAAGGCTATGTCCGGAGCCCGCCCTTGACCATCCTACAGTATTGCTGCCTCCCACCGAGGGGGGGATGAGCGTGCGCGCAATCCGGTGTGAGGAGCCGATGGGTACGTCAGGGGAGCAGGGAGGGACCCAACTGGCTTAAGGGTGGTGTGGGGGGACAATGGGGGATATCCCCCGTTGTGGGGCCCTGCGTTGTGTGGGGCGACACGGGGTCGGAGGTATGCATGTCGGTGACCGGGGCATCCGGGGCCTGGGACTGTCTGAATTGATGTAGTAGGAGCGCCCATTCTAGAGAGATTGGGGTTTTTTGGGTACCTTTGGCCTCCTCCTCCCGTATTGCGTCCTCCTCGGCTGCAGCCCATTTAAGAAACGCCCCTACCCAAGCCGCGAGCGGGGGACCAGTAGGGGATCGCCAGTGCATGGCTATACAGCGTTTGGCCAGTAGGTGGGCTAGGAAGACGAAACGCATCGGCACCTTGTGTCGCTTCCTCTGCCCCAGTATACCCAGCGCGCATCCCTCCCAGGTAGTCAAGTGGGTCAGCCCAGTAAGATCCCTGAGTGTCGAGTGGATAGATGACCAATAGTTCTGTATGTCCGGGCAGGTCCAGAACATGTGGAAAAAGGCAGCATCCCCCGCTTGACAACGAGGGCAAAGGAAGGTAGTGTCGGGATAGAAGCGTTGAAGGCGCGCTGGCGTCAGGTAAGCCCTATGTAGGATGTGAAACTGGATATTCTTAAAGCGGGCATTCCTGGATACTTTTTTGGGGAATTCTAACGCCCTGTCCCATTCACTGTCATGAAAGGGTCGTCCCGCTTCCTCCTCCCATAGGGCTCGGAGAGGCATCAGCAGTGGGGGTGTTAGGTCTCGGATTGATTTGTACAACCATGTAATGAGGTGTCGACCCTGTCCCATTCGTAAAATTGTGTGGAGGACTGGATGTGTGGGAGGCTCCCCCCGTGTAAGATCTGCATATGGTCGAAAATGGCTGAGGAGTTGACGGTGAAGCAGGAATTGGCCTGGGGGTAGATCGTATACTTCCATGAGTTGCCGGTACGGCCGGAGCTGTCCCTCGTCAAACAGCAATTCTGCTTCGACGATGTCCCTAGACGTCCAGTCCCGGAGCATGGTGGATGTGAAAAATCCGTCGTTGCAGGGCCAACCGACTAGTGGTAATGATGGCGTGTATGGAGAGCAGCGCGGTGCCATGCGGTGTATGCGTTGAATACATTTCCGGGCGATATTTACCTGCAGGGGGTAGGTTTGTGTGGGGCGGGAGCCCGGTAGAAGCAGACGGCGCAGTTCGGGTGTGGGCATATATCCTGTGGCCGTGCATGTCTCGAGTGTATATCGCTCCGCCGTCCAGTATGAGAGCCACTGGAGCTGCGACGCCAGGAAGTAGGCTTCGAATGAGGGCGCCCCGAGCCCCCCTTGCGTCGTGGGCAGCTTTAGCTTGGCCACTGCGATTCTGTGCCGCCCCATCATTGGGCCAGTCATTCATCACTTTTGCACCGACCGTGTGCATTGGTCTGCAGCATAGAAATCCCGTCTCCAACATTATTCACTTCGGATTTGTTAACAGTAAGGCACCTTCTTCATCGAGATCATGAGTCTCTGAAGCGTCTCCTCTTCCCCATAAAGCGCAGATTACCGTAAATCTTCATTCTTCACAGATTCTCCATCAAAGAAGTGAGTTTTACGAGCTGCATTGGTGGTGAGTTTCCCGTAGTGCCATTCTACTTTTTGAGGTGAGACATTCCATGGAATTGCATTGTTATAATACCATATCGCTCTGCCATGCTTTCTTGCCTTACTTGACTGTTTACATTCACGATTTTCTGTCGCTGATTCACACAGCTTTCACAGTGTGAGCCTCAAAGTTGTATCATCAGTACAAAGTTTTTTCGAGGCGAGTCAAAGTACGCTGATTCACACAGCATTCCAACTGTTCTCATTTTTGTTTACTTACTAACTTTACTTGTGCCATATTCTATTGACTATAGTTTAATATTTTTCCAAAAGCTTCAGTCGCTGATTAACAAGTTCACCATGTCTACTCCAACAACCAACATTACTGTGAACCCACCCAAAGAATTTATGTGTGTTCAAGGTGATCCTCCTGTTCCTTGGATACAGTGGAAAGAATACTTTATCAATTACTTATTTACTATTGACCATGCCAATAAGTTATCAGCAGACAGAAAAAAAGATTTATTAATGCATAGTTTAGGACCTGAAGTCCTAAGAATATATAGCAAACTGAATAAAGATACTGTGGCCGGGGATGAAAATGTTTTTAACCAAGCCATTAGACAATTAGATAATTATTTTTCGCCTAAAGTGTGTATTGCTGTAACGCTTTTTAAGTTCTTTCAAAGAAAACAACTTAAGAATTAATCGTTTGATGATTTTGTTACAGCACTTCAGAAACTCGCTGTAGATTGTAGGTTTGGTGTTATAGAAGAAGAACTAATAAGAGACCAAGTGGTCATGCATGCGTTTGATACTTCCATACAAGAGAGGTTATGGGTTAATGGTGACAACTGTCTTAAAGATGTTCTTGTTGTTGCTATAAAAGCAGAGTTGTCTGGTAGGTGTGCCAAAGCCCTCAAGAATGAGAATCCCGATAGTGCACAACAGGAAACTGTTGCCAGAGTTCTTTCTAATAAATCCCAAACTCACCCTACTGCCAAATCTTCTGTTAAGAAAAGTGTATATTCCAGTGGTAAAGATTTCAGATGCTACCAATGTGATAGTAGACACCGTCTTGCTAATGATAAAAATTGTCCTGCCCTCAGACAAAGATGTACAGTTTGCAGAAAAATGGGTCATTTCATCCGTGTTTGCCATGCTAAGAAATCTGGAAAAGATAATGTCAAATGTATTGAGGAAGGTCATGTATCTTCTCCAAATGAAGCAAGTGATGATGAAGGTTGTTTTGCATCAAGCTCCATGGGTAACGTAGTCCTAAACATTTCACACACTAATGACTCAAACAAACCTATTTGTTTAATGTCTATAGGGGGTATTGACATACATATTGCAGCTGATTCAGGTTCTCCATTCACCATTGTGAAGGAAGCTGTATGGTCTGACAAATTTGTTATAAAACGTAATCCTGAATTACTTCAACCTGACTTTGCTCCGGAGAGGTACACGGGTGAACCCATTGATCTACTGGGTTTTAGGAACCTTATTTTTAGATTCAAGAATAGAAGTGCACTTTGCAAACTTTGTGTTTCCAAGAAAGGTCCATCTGTTCTTGGATGGAAAGATCAGAGGAAACTTAACATTATCCTTGATCCAAATGGTGTTGAACAAGTTCTCGTTCTAGATGAAGGTGAATGTTTGGGTAAAATATTATGTAATAAATTTCCTGCTGTTTTCTCAGGCACCTTGGGTAAATTGGAGGGTTTTGAACACCACATTCGCCTCAAACCTGATGCTTCTCCCAAAGTTCATAAACTTCGCAATATTCTTTTTTCTGTTAGGGATGAAGTGGGGAAAAAATTAGGTAGGTTGGTTCAACATGGTGTTATTGAACCTACTGAATCTTTCCAATGGGTTTCTTCGTTGGTCGCCGCTAGAAAGGCCAACGGAAAGCTCAGGTAATGTATTGACTTACTCCATTTTAATAATAATATTTTAATTGATCAGTTTCCTTTACCCAAAATTAATTAAATGCTTACCAAAACTAGAGATATGGAAATGTTCTCCACCATTGACCTTTCCCAAGCTTCCCACCAGATTCCTCTTTCTAAAGCTTGTAAAAATCTCACAGCCTTCATTTCTCACATTGGATGTTTTCAGTACACTAGAATGCCGTTCGGCTTAGCCTCTGCAGCCGCGGTGTTCCAGCGTTTAATGTACAGAATTTTTAGTCATCTGGATTATGTTCTCATCTTTCAAGATGACATTTTTGTCATGGGAAAGAACAATAATGATCACAAAATCAAACTGCTCCATGTACTTTCCCTTTTTAACAAATTTGGGTTGACTGTTGAATTTTCCAAGTGCAAGTTTGCAGCCAATAGTGTGAGCTATCTTGGCCATGTAATTAGCGCTGTGGGTATCCATCCTAAAGCCAAGTTGATCTCTGCTATTACTAATGACCCTAGTCCAAAAAACAAGGATGAAGTCAAAATTTTTTAGGAGTTGTGGAGTTTTTTTTCAAAATTTGTCAACAAAATTCAAACAGAACCTTTTATATAAGGCAACTTCTCAAGTCCAATTCTCAATTTGTGTGGTCTACTTCATGCCAGGAGGAATTCTCTGATATTAAGAACACTATCTCTTCTGCTCCTGACCTTCAAGGTTTTGACCCTGCTGTAAAAAACATAATCACTACTGATGCCAGCGGCACTGGCATTGGTGCTGTTTTACCACAGGTTGACAAAAAGGGTTTTGAATCTATTGGTGCTTATGCATCCAGGTCTTTATCTCCTGCTGAGTGTAAGTATGCTGTAATTGAGCGTGAAGCACTCGCCTGTGCTTGGGCTTTAGAGCATTTTCGCACATTTGTTTGGGGCAATGAAGTCACTGTTAAATGTGATCATAAACCTTTGGTTAAAATGTTATCCAATGTTGGTATGGTTAATGTTTCTGCCAGGTTAGCACGTATTTTCATGTGATTATTAGATTTTCTGTACAAAATGGAATACTTGCCAGGTAAGAAGAATGCTGTTGCCGATTGTTTGTCACGCTTACCTGTTCAAATGGTTGAGAACCAGGATGATCTTATGGATAATGTTCAAGTTGCTTGGTTGTGGGACCATGGTCTTGATTCCTTTCAAAGAGAGGAGTGGAATTAGGCTTTAACTAAGGACGACTGTTTAAAGAAAGTTTTAGAATTTTTGGGTAATGATTGGCCTCGCAAAATGGATGTAAAAGATTTAAAAGCATATTGGGAAGTCACAGATGAGTTGTCTTCTTTGGATGGTAACCTTATGAGAGGAGATAAAATAGTTCCAAACAACAAAAGAGGAGAGAGCCGGTCAAAATGTAAAGAAACTGGGAGCCAAAGAGAAGAAGACAGATTCAGCCCACTAAGTTGAGACAAATCCCATCAGCCCACCGTTTTGGCAGAACATAATCATCTGGGAGTAAGGTGGATCAACTCATTGCAGTGGACCCTATTTCAGGGGAACCATCACTGTGTATATGCCATGCGTTTGCAGTCTTCCAGAGAAAAAGTCTCAAAACATAGTGGTACTGAGAAAGATATGAGATGCAGTGCAAAACAGAAGAGAAGTGTATTAAAAATGGCTACCTGATAACACCACCCAACTTTATTCGGTGTCAACAAAAGTGCCAAGATTAAAAAAGCAAGTGAAAAACTGATAGTTTGAAAAAATAACTATCTTATAGCAATAGAGGTCGACATGTTTCAGCCAAAAGGTTACAGTTACCTGGCTTTCGTCAGGACCATGTATGGTAAAATGCTACTGCAGAAATATGTGTTTACAAAGATACTTTGAGAAGAACATCACCGTGACAATACCCTACCAAAATCAAACAGTCATTGATTTGTCCAGTAGTTTAAGGGATGTCAGAGTGTTCCTGAAAAGAAGAAAAATATGTGTTTACAATTTATGAAACACAAATAATTGACTCTCAGTTTCAATACAGCACTTTGCCTACAATGTACAAAGGCTAATAAGTCCATGAATTTTGGATCCTTAAACATTAATTAGGAAAATGAATGTACTCACCTAGCATTATGTGGGAGTATGCCTCACCTCACCCGGCAACTGCTCGGTGTACTGAGTCCCCGCTCTGTATTAAGTGTAAGAAAACACATCCTTAAAAATGTATATGTGATCCTTCTTGCGAAAATTAGAATAAAACTTCCTTGTTGGCCTTGAAGACAGACCACTGGCCTAAAAAAACAGAGACTCCATTCAATGCAGATTACTTGACCTTAAGATTCCAAACAAATGGTATTTGAAAATCAGAATTGAATATATCAGTCTGTAGAAATATTTTTGAAAAAACCACTCACAAGCAAGCTTGTGAAATAATATACCTGCCATGCATCAAATAAAAGGGAGAACATGGTAAAATAAGTCTCCTACTGAGCATTTCGAGGTACAAAGTTCTAAACATAAAGAAAGGAAGCTCACCTATCCGTCGGTACCCCTCTCCTTGTCCAAGCCGAAGGGGAGGTACCGATGCATCTGTCAGTGTCCCTTAAATAGTGTAGCTAATTGGTTGAATTGTAGCACATGACAGGGGACTAACTGCAAATAGAAATGCTCAAGAGAGTAGTGTCACGAAAGACTACTGTTCTATTGGTACCAGCTAGTCACATGTCTAGGGTGGTAGAAGGACTAGCATATTGGTTAGATGGTAACACCTGACAGGGGACTGTCTACAAGTAGACATGCTTAGAAGAGTAGTGTCTAGGGAGACTGCTGATCTATTAATACCAGCTAGTCACATGTCTATGATGGTAAAGAGACTAGCATATTGGTTAAATAGTAGCACAGAACAAAGGACCAACTACAAATAGACATGCTCAAGAGAGTAGAAGACTACTGTTCTATTGGTACCAGCTAGTCACATGTCTAGAATGGTAGAGAGACTAGTGTCTTAGAAAAAGAGAGTAGTGTCATAGAGAACTACCATTCTATTGGTACCAGCTAGTCACGTGTTTAGGGTGTTGGTTGAATTGTGACACCTGATAGGTGACTGACTCCAAAGAGACATGCTCAAGAGAGTAGTGTCATAGAAAACTACTGTTCTATTGGTACCAGCTAGTCACATCATGGGTCCTGTTGGCAGTATGTTATTTCTATCATGGGTGTGTTTTCTAAATGGCCTGTGGTCAAAGTTTTCAGAAAATTGGATACTGACACAGTGATATCGTTTTTTGATGACGTTTTCCTTAGTGAGGGGATCCCTGCTGTTATCATTAGCGATAATGGTGTACAGTTTCTTCAGAGGCCATGACCCAATATTTATCTAAATGTGGTATTCAACACAAAACCACCTCTTTGTATAATCCCAGCGGAAATGGTTTGGTGGAGAGGTACAATAGAGTTTTGAAGGGTGCCATCCAGTTGCCTTTTAAGAACAACATTCCCTGGGAAACACAAATGTTTAAAACTCTCTGGTCTTATAGAGTTCCAATTGTGGATACTACAAAATGTTCCCCTTTCGAGCTCATGAGGGGTAGAAAACCCAGAGGTAAGTGGTATACTGGTTGGATTAAAAGTTGTGGAGAAGTGAGTTGGTCTTCTTCTGATGTAAAGAACAATCTCCTTCTTAAACATAAGTATAAAAAGTTTTATGACAAGAAACATAACACTCATAAAGTTAGGCTTTCTGTTGGCCAGTGGCTTAGAATCAAGAAGCCAGGTTTTGTGCAAAAAAATGAAAGCACATTTTTTGTACCTCAACACATTGCTAAATTAAGAACAAATGCTGTTATTCTGGAGAACGGAAAATGTTGGAATCTCAAAAGAGTTGCTTTATTTAAAGCTCCGCTTGCATTTGATTCTGTTGTCAATAGGTCATCTGTTTTGCATGATTTTTCTGAAATTAAAATCTTATCATTACAAATAATTTGGGTTTTTTCCTCATTCAAATGATAACCTGACAGTCTTCCAAATTGAAGTGTCAAGTTTTGTACTTCTAACAGTGCACGTTCCGGAGAATCAGTTAAAATGGCAAGGTCATCTGCATAGCCTAATATTTTAGTTTCACCACCCTTAGATCTCACTGGACTAATCAGATTGTTCAAAAGAATTTTTTTAATTAAAGGGTCTATATAAATGGCAAATAATAAGGGAGAACAAGGACAACCCTGTCGTGTACCTCTTGAGATATTGATAGTTCCTGACTGGATCCCCATAATTGAGATTTGCGCCGTTGGTCGTCTATACATGATCTTTATTGCTGTAATGAATCCTTCTCCAAACCCATAGTGCCTCAAAACCGCCCATAAAAAAGGCCAGGAGACCCTATCAAAGGCCTTCTCCGCGTCGAGCAGAATTAAGGCCATAGGGTCCCCTGAGACCCTAGTAAAATCAAACAAGGCAATTGTGCGCCGAATATGATTAATGGTTTCCCGTCCTGGGACAAAGCCACCCCAGAAAATCTCCTTGCTAAAACCTTGGCATACATTTTAGTATCACTGTTATTTAACGTGATTGGGCGATATGATCCCATATCTGTTGGATTTTTATCTTTCTTTAAAAAGGTGATAATCCGAGCCTTCTGCCATGATTCGGGGGAGACTTCTCCCTTCTGCACTGTCCTGAATAATGCCAACATAACCAGGGTGAGTTGCAACAGGAATATTTTGTAAAATTCACCTGGTAAATTATCAGGTCCCGTAGCTTTGCCCCCCGGGATAGAGTCTATAGCTTGTTGAACCTCATCCCAACTGATCTCAGCATCTAGTAGATCACGGTCTTCCGAAGTTAATGAATCCACACCTATCCCCCTCATATACTCATATATTTCCTCCTGTAGTATGTCATTATCCCTGATGTCTTCGCTGTACAGATGCTGATAAAACTTCTGAAAGGCAAGCGCAAAGGGCCCTTCCCCGGATACCAGACCAATATCAGGATCTTGGATATTCTTAATGCGGTTAGCGGTCACCCTCTCTTTAATTCTTGCGGCTAACAAATGCCCTGCTCGTTCACTGTTTTCAAACATTTTTGATTTCCAAATTAAAAATTTGTCAGCTGCCTTAGTCTGAGAGAGTTCAGTTATGGCTGCTTTTGCTAAAATGATCCGAGTTTGAGCAGCATCACTATCCCCGCCCTGCCGTAGCTGAACCACCAGATTTGGTTCTGTTTCTGCCAATTCTGTATATAACCGCTGCAGCTTGTCCGCTTCCTTCCTTTGATATTCCCAGCCGAACCGGGTTGTCTCACCCCTTACCCCTGCCTGTAGCGTATCCCAGACGTTCTGAATACTAGTACTATCAATATTTTCTTCCAGAAATCGAGGAATCCATATAGACATACAATCAACATATTCTGTGTTCTTAAACAGACCCCGATTAAATGTCCAGTTTCTGGGGCTACTCATGCACACTGACGTATTTATTTCAAGCAGAAGCGGATTATGATCCGACATTTTTCAGCAATGGTTAGCCACCAGCCCAGAAACTCACACAAGATATCACAGATATCATCCTAAATTACACCACTGTGACATCACATATTTCCACAGTCAGCAACTGGTATTCTATGATGAGAAGAGGGCAAAGTGAGATTTACTAAGTAGATATTCTCATAAAGATTCCTCTGATTTCGAAGGCTGGAGAAATGCCAACGCCTGATGAATAAAAAATTATAAATAAAGTGACATTTGAAATCCAGCTTATGTCTTGGGTTGGAGAGCATGATACAGTTGCTTGTTGTGGGCTTTTGATGAAGAGGAGTGATTCTGGCCTGAAAATATGATGGAATGGAGAAGAGGTTCTGGAATAGTGGCAGTTGTCATGTTTTTCTAGGGTGGGGTTGTGTGTAGTTGACTCGGGCAAATGGATGGTCAGAAGATGTCTCAGTTGTGCTAAGAACCTTCTTACCTGAAGTAGTGGGTGGGTGAAGTGGGCAAGATGGCGGCCGCTTGAGCACCGAGTGAAGGTCACTCCTGGCTTATAATATGCCTGAAAAGAGATATAAAGTTTGATCAGGGATACTAACTGGCGTTTTGGAGAAAATTAACTCTGCTCACAATCGGGGGAAGAATTGATGTGAACCTGTATCTTGTGACCTGCTTACCACGAGAGCCGAAACCTGCTCTATGCTCACCGTTTTCGGCGTCCACGAGTCTTGGCGGCGGGTGATCGCCTCCCTTCTGAGCCGTGCACACCTGAGAGCTTGGCGGGTGTGGCTCTCAGTGGAGGAACAGAGGAACGGGGGTGGCGAGACTCTCTCGGTCGCCGTGATGCCAGCTCGAAGAGGACCGACCTCCGGAGTTGCAGGCACGAAACCGGGGAACCAGCCACCCGCGATTACCGCTGGTATCGGGGGAAGGAGAAACCCCGTCTCAGAGAAGCTGGAAAACGCGGACAAGACGGATAAGCCGGAGTCGGAGGTAGAGAAGATCGGAAGACTGGCTGGGAAATCTACGGCAACGATTGTGAGTAAAATCGCCTTAACCAAAGGGAGATATGGAGGGAAGTATGGAGATAAAGCAGATAAGACTGCTGAGAAGCTAGTGCCCAGTAATTCTCCTAAGGGAGTGTTAGGATCGGTTTTTCCGGTTTTGGATAACCCCGAGCAGGGGAAAATACTAACAGTCCCGGGAATGTTTGGCGGAGGTAGTATGGTGACTAAAAGCCAGATACAGGACCCACCAGTATCTACAAGCATTTCCGCAGGCGTATCAAAGGTGTGCAATGAGGACCCCCCAGCCTTGATGGCAAAAAGATCGGAGGGGGCATCCAAAATTATTGGAGATTTAGCTGACCCTACATCTTTTAAAGAAGCTTCAAGTGCTGCACTTATCCAGTTAAATGACAAACCTCGCGATGGAGAGAAACTAGTGGGCTCGAAGGATTCTGGAGCAATTCCTTATACTTTACTAACCCCGATTGGGGGAAAGCTAGAAAAACCTGAAAAGATGAAGGGTCCGCTACCTGATCTTATGGATGGGGACAGTTTTTTTTCTGTAGCGGAGGAGTCTGATATGGAGTCTTTGGCTGGCTCTATTAGTGATAACTCCACCTCAAGCAGTGAGAAATGTAGCCCCCCAAGAACTGCGGGCACGAAGGCTTCTTTTTGCCGCGATCATGGCCTGGGAGGAATCGACAGTGATGGCTCCGAGGTTAGTGACAAACTTCAATGGGATTACGCTCAGGCTACTATTAATCTTGCAAGTCTAGGGGGGCCCGGTGTTACTAAAAAAAAAACAGAAAAAAAAGGTCTAGAAGAGTCGAACTCCCCTCCTTCTAATTCTTAGATTTATGCCTTGCTAAAATCAATACAAGGGGAGGCGCGACAAGAACACAAGAGGGCCCAACTAGCTACCAAGAAGATTCAGGGTGCAATTCGAAAAAATACTAAAGCATGCTCCGAGGTAATTGCCAGGACTACAGCATTGGAGGAGAGGATTGTCGACATAGAGATGGGGCTACAGAAGACCGATCTTAAAACTTCAGCAAACGATGACAGACTAACTGACATAATGTGGAAGCTGGAGGATTCAGAAAATAGACTTCGTAGAAATAATCTTCGACTACTGGGAATAGAGGAAAATGTGGAGGGGCAGGACATTAGAGGGTTTGTTCTAAAATTGTTTAAAGCTGCCTTTCCAGAACTTTCTCATTGGTCGTGGGATACGGAGATACAAAGAGTCCACAGGTTCCCTTTTATGTTGAAAAAGAATCCTGATATAGGAGCTAAACCGAGAGCAATCCTGATTTTTTTTGGCAATTTTCTTTTGAGACAGGCTAGTTTTGAGAAAGCTCGCCCTGATGCTAAAAAATGTGTAGAAGGGCATACCTTTTTCGTGCGCCCAGATTTCTGCCACACTACAGTGGAGCGAAGGTGGCGGCTTCGCTCACTGATTTCCCCTTTTCAAAAGAAGGGGTGCGAGGTGTTCTTAATGAATCCCGCGCGTTTAAAGGTCATTTGTGGTGGCAGAGTACGAGTTTTCACATCAGAGGTTCAGGCCGGAGAATATTTAAAAGGATTGGGTGAAGGTTAAAAAACATAGCTAGTATACCAAATAGGCTATTTCTCTCCTTTTTTTTTTTTCTCTCTTTTCACTTCTCTATGTGCTTGATAGGGGGCTGACCTTCTGTCACTCGGGTAGTGGCTGTCATCACATGGGTCTCGCGACCTATTTTGCCTATAGTTGGGGGGGGGAGGGGGGGAGGCGGGGCTGAGGTCCACAGAGGGCGAGAGCTGTTTGGGTGGATTAGTTACGGGAGGAGATGGCAGTGTGTTTCTTTTGATAATTTAATTAAATTTGAATATGTGCATGATTTTTCTGATTGTCCACAGGATCATCGTGCTCAAGAAAGTGAAGCCATCGTTTCGCAGGACGTTTCACAGGATGAGGATACCAACGCCCTTGGTAAAAGGATTATCAGAAGTCCGGTTGTTTTAAATGATTATGTTTGTAATTAATGTTTAATTTGTTTGTAAAGGAGGAGATGTGTAGTGTTCTTCTCTTCCTTCGTGGAGGCTCTCGCTCGTGAGGGTTTCCACAAGGAGAGTGTGGAACTGTAGGGATGTAATAATAGGGCTTACCTTTGAATGTTTATAACGGCACTGCGGAGTCAGTTGATGGTAGCTATTGGCTCCCAGAGGCTAGTAGTTCGTTGTCTGGTCGAGTAGCTAATAAACTTGAAGTTCTCACTTCTGTGTAGTCCGGATTTTTCACTACACCGGTAGTATGGTCTTGTTAAAAGCTTTGAACCTACAAATCAAGGTAAGCATCTTTCTAGTTATCTTTGGAGGTTTGGATCCCCAAATCACAGTTAAGAAGATTAGTGCAAAGTTGTTTTTTTATGCCATTCTCCTGGCAGGCAGAGAGATCTGCAAACGGTGGGTGTCTCAGGCTCTCCCGAGTTGTGATGACTGGCTATACTCCATTAAGAGTGTGGCCAAGCTGGACATTTCAGATGAAGGGAAAAAGAGGTTTGAGTTTTGGATACCCTTCTTACGCTGGTGTGAGCAATAAGTAAGAACTTTAGACCTGGGGTCCAATGATTAAGCCTTTTTCCACCTCGGGTGGCACCTTTTCTACTGAGCAGGGAGGCTCAGCAAGATTGAGTGTGTACTGGAAGTAAAGAGGAGGGATGTCACAATCCAAGGACGACAAAGGTGAATCCTCTTCTTGTTCCCTTATCTAGCGATTGGAGTTTGGAAACACCAGTTTGGAAACGTTAATGGAAAGGTTTGAACGAGGCAAATGAGGACAAAACAAAAAATTGCTGCAGTCCATTTCATAGGAACATTGTCTCAGTCTAGGTTCCCAGTTAACATCCCTAGCGTCACTCTTGAAAGTTTGTATTCCATGAAACCTGAAGCTCTTGTGTACATTTTGAGCCGTACAATCTTTAGCATGCATTGCCATCGGATACCTGGGATCTTGTTGTTTCAGTTCCCTATAGTGTTCCGAAACACGTTCTCTCATTGTCCTTATAGTGCTACTTACATATATCTGGTCACACTTACAAATAAGTACATAAACAATATATTTGGTGTTGCAGTCCATGTGTGTTATGATCTTATGTTCCCGTGTGCTGTTATATCCAAATTTAGTGATGCCATTGATAGCTAACTTGCACATGCTGCAATGCCCACATTTGTATGTACGTATAATTTTCTTATGTAACCATGTCTCCTGAGTTTGAGGTGTGGGATAACTAGGGTTTATCATGTGGTGTAGAGTCCTCCCTTTCTGATAAGTTATACTTGGTCGATCCAGGATGTGTGATAGTAAAGTCTTGTCCGTCCATGGGAGAAACCAATGTTTCCTGAGTATATTGTAGATCTTATCTGAATGTGGATGATAGTCACTAACTAGATCAGTTGTTTGTCTTCCCTAGTTACACCTACCTTATCCTTAAGTGTGTCCACCCTCTTCAAACTACGTGCCCTCTCTCCAGCCCGTGCAAACACTTCTTTGTTATAGCCACGTTTCAAAAATCTGTGTTTTATCTCTGAAAGAGTCAAAGCATATTTGTGATCTTCACTACAATTTCTGCTCGCTCTCAACATTTCCCCAAAGGGGATTGAGTTGATTTGACTCTTGGGATGTAAACTATCAGCGTGTAATATTGAATTACATGAGGTAGATTTCCAATACATCCTGTGCTGTATTTTGCCCTCCTGAATATATAATTCACCATCCAGAAAGACCAGTTTTTCTTTATTCAACTCCATCGTAAACCTTATGCAGTAAACATTATCATTCAAGAAATCCAAAAATTCCATTAGGTCTGAGTTGCTACCAGTCCATATTATCAAATAATCGTCGATATATCTCCGCCAGTAATAAATGTTATTAGTCCATCTTTATCCTCCCTGGTCCCAGATATGCTTCTTCTCGAACCATCCCATAAAAAAGTTGGCAAAGGAAGGAGCAAATCTGGAACCCATCGCAGTTCCGCATGATTGTCAGTACCATTCCCCATTAAAAAGGAAGATATTATTGTTCAAAATTATGTCTTACATCTCGATCAGCATGTCAGAATAATCCAAATGCTCAATTTGTCTCTTGTCTAGAAAGTATCTCAGTGCTCCAAGTCCATTTCTGTGCGTGGTATTTGTGTATAAGGAGACGACATCAAGTGTTTACAAGAGTCATTTCTGGTTCTCATTTGACATCACTCAGTATATTGAGTATATGTAGTATATGTTTAGTATCCCTTATGTAAGCTAGTAAATTAAATACAAAGGGTCTGAGAAAAATATCCCCAAATTCGAAGAGCCTCTCCCTGGGACCCCCTATCCCAGATATTATAGGTCTCCCTGGAGGAAAGGGTAGGTTCTTATGCACTTTGGGTAAAGTATAAATGCATGGGTATCTCGGTTGATCCACCATCAAATAGTGGTACTCATCATCACTCAGTAATCCCAAACCCTGCCAACCCTTCAAACGTACATTGATGAGTTTACTTATGTCAGGGATAGGGTTGTGTTGTAATTTCTGCTAGCACCTAATGTCATTCAACTTTGTCTGAATTTCATTGTCATACTCTATCCTATTCATGTCTACCATGCAGCCTCCCTTGTCTGCTTCTCTTACGACCAAGTCATGACCCCCATATTAGTACAACAAGCCAGACCCAAGATATGCTAACACACACACACACCTTCACTCGGTCCAAATCACTCTTTATGAAAGATTTGAGAAAAAGAGAAAACATGACTATATGTGTCACACAATCCAGTACATTCCATGCTGTGTTTCCACTTATCCAGAAACGCAATCCCAAACACTATACGTGTTTGCAAACAAATACTAACCAAAAGTAGCTCCTTATAGCCCTAGGAAATGTGATCTCTTAAGATGTGTGCATGTTAGTTCACATGATTCACTGCAACAAAGTCATAATGAAACAATCGTAGTCAGTCCCGTATGATAACGATCCCCATTTATCTGTAAGTCAATAAATCCAAGTTCAGTCGCTTGTCCATAGAGATCAAATGTTGCTGGGAAATAACTCTTAAAATAAGCTCACCAAAGAGTCTATGTTTACATTCTTTATTTGGCAAAAGAATATTGGCAGATGAGCATTAAGCACTTTATGCAAACGGCGGGAAGATGGAGGATTGTCACTTCCTAATCTGAAGGATTTCTATTTTGCTTATTTTGCACAGTATATGTCCGGGTTTAATACAGAGCTTCCCAATGGTATTTTTATGAATTATGTCATGCAGCTGATCTTTAAAGAGTATCATACATGGGATGTGTTAAAGTCAGCAAATTCACCTAAAAAAAGTTAGATATGAGTCTGAAGTGGTGTCTTCGGAAGAGTGGGGACCTCTATAGGTCCCTATATTAATGGGGTGACACCCCTGTCTGAATCAGTCACTGAAGCAGGTCTCAATCTTACAGATACAATTGACCCAAATTGGCATAAGTGGGGTTTAGGAAATTATCAGACTTTCAGTTGGGGGAGAGGTGGCTAAATCTAGCACAAATCCATGAGTTAGTTCAAGGTGATTTTCTGCTTCTAGATTTGTTTAGAATGCTGAATAAAATCTTCAGTAACTTAGATCTAAGCCAGGTTATCAGCAGCAGAAAGGCAGTTTCCATATTAGTTGAGACCATGTATATGAAAGGCCAAGGGATTGAAAAAGACTGTTTGCCTCTATTGAAGGTTCTTGCCTTACCCAAAAAGAAATTAAAAATGTGGAAAATATGAAGGCTTGAAATGGACTAATAAGATGTGGGAGGAAGTTAATATATGGAATTGTAGTCTGTTGAGAGGGGCTAATTGGCATTCAATGCTATTTTTTAGCAAATGGTTGCTAGATAGAACCCCACATTTTTTACCATAAATCAATCTCAGTCTTCCGGGTCACTGTTTTCAATGCTCAGATGGGTTTGTCACCATTGGGTGCATGTAATCGGTCACTGTTTGCCTATTCAGGGATTCTGGAACAAAATACTCCAGTATCTGGAGACTGAATGGCAGGTCAGTTTAGCCACTACCACCTGGTCGAAGGTATAAGGGTATGATCCCGCTTTGGGCCTAACTAATAAATGGATAAAGTTGTTATATATAGCAACAGTCATAGCCTGGTCCCTTCCACTCCAAAAATTGCAAACTCAGTTGGTCCCCACAATGACGGACTGGCTGCAAAAAATGAACAACATTATGCGCAATACGAAAGGAGCAGCAGACGAAATGTGAAAAATTTTGGGGACGTTTTTGTGTTTGATAAGCTGGGGTAAGATTGAATGTATTGAGCATGCTGCTTTGCTGTCCTTGGCACAATATGCTCTTAAGGCACTTCATGGACTCTTATTTGTTCATCTCTAAAGGCAGCTGTATTTATTCTTTTACTCTCTTTGCTGGCAGCGATTTATTGAGAAGTGTTTTAGTCATTTTTGCCTCATTAACTTACCTTGGCTATACTAGGTTATTAAATATGTATTATCATTGTATTTATTGTTGGTGAATGTCTAATATTGCTTTGAATTTATAAAACTGGTGATGCAAATTTTGGATCCTAATTAAAAAAAAAATACATTATTATTACTTATTTATAAACATAAATACAAATCTTTAGAACACAGCAGATTCTCAAGTAATTTAATATTACAAAATGGCTAGAAGGAGAAGGAAATATATTCTGCTTTCAAGTGTAGTACTATTGCATAGACATATAGTTGTTTTCTCCAAACTGGGTATGCATTATCCAGGCCTGGGCAAATAAATATAGGGGTAGTATGATTCCTCTAAATGTGTCAATAGACGGTGTGCCTTAACATGCCTAACTTAGTCTATAGTGATCGTTTGAGTTGTATGTAAACCTATTTTAATTTAACATCTCCATATAACTTTGAATCGCCTACTTTTTGAACCCTCTTGTTATGGTCTTGGGTGTTGTGTTCCATTGCACACTGAACAAGTTAGAAGTGGGTACATTTTATAGGCTTTAATCCGGTAATTTTTATAACAACATCCTTGATAGTCTCCTGTGCCCAATCAGTCTTTGTGACGCACATGTGAGCCACACTGAGGAGTCCATGCCATTGAAAGTGCAGGCAAAGTTAAGACCCGGAGAAGAAAAGTTTTTCACCTTCTCCAGAAACCGATATGCAATGCCTGCCAACAAATACCGCTAGACTTCTTATTATTTATGTTTAGATCCATTGTATCCATTGGTTTGCAATCCATGTGTCGTCCGCATAAAGGGACAGCATCAAATGCTTACAACAAAACAGGATGTCTTTTTGCCCAATTATTAGGCAACTTCTGGTGACTTGTGCCATATTGTTTGATAACCTAATAATGTACATACCAACTTTTTTGAAAAGTGCAAAATTCAGTAGTCTAACACCACCTGCAGACTCAATATTTGGAGTAATTTCCCCACTTTGTCCAAATGTAAAAGCTGTCATCACCATATGTGTAATTTAATTATGAAGTGAAGTAGAGTCTCTTCCACTCTCCTTTTCGTGCATATTTCTCAAAGTTTTAATCAATGAACTCCTTCAACCGCGGATTTATGTCCTACAAACAATTAACATATGGCGTCTCACCAAAGAATTACATCACATGTCTGAGTTCCAACTCCTTTTTCAAAGACAACGTGGCCATTTGGCAGGATATCTACCTCTTTAGCCGATGAGTGTAATTGCTGGGGACATTTTGGGCCCAGGAGCAACACTTCTGTTTCCGCACCATGAAAGAGTCAGGTGCGAGTCATCCTTTTCTGCAAACGTGGAATTGATAACCACATCATTTTGCAGGGTAAAATGGTGCTGGATAATTTCTGCATATATGCGAAAGTCAGTATTGTAGATTTCGATGCTGAAAGTAAACAGGGCTATCTAGCGCTTTAACTGATTAGATGGAAAGCAGATTTGCAAGATGCCACAGGTGGCACTTATGATTTCTGAAAATTATGGATCTAGGTCACATTTGTGCATATAGTCTTTTTTTTAGAAAAGAGATAACCCAAGCTCTTTATTTCGACACACCTGTTAAATGAATACTTGGCTCCCATTTAAGAGTCATCTTGGAACCTAAAACTGGTCCCCTTTTTAACAATCTCTGTGCAAAATGATATTGAAAACACTATGTTTGAGTAAGTAACTAGAGACAAAAAGGAACTTGTATGCAATCACAGAGAAATGTAGTGTAATCAGGTATAATTAACTCTCAGTAACAATTTCCCAACTGAAGAAAAAAGTGATAAAACCAAACAATAGGCCAATAAAAATGTAAGAATCAGTAAGAGCTTTGCAAGGCAGTTGTCCTGTGCTATGGAAGGGTACTAATACATTTAAACCAAATATGTTTTAAAGTCAAAAGTAAGTGATTGTGATCCTTCTTTCAAGGGATATTTCTGTGAAAAGTCAATCTTTTGAATAACATAGAGGCAACAATAATAAAGTTAGGGCAATTCTCCGGAACTTCTGTGGCCAAGGAACAGAAATCGAAAACAGGGATTTAAACTGCTACCCACGACTCCTCAGATAAAGCTCATAGCTAGATTTCTGCATGACTTTTGGAAACTTTAATACCCTATCCTGGAACATTGCATGGCTTGATGCCTATTTTCAAGATCCTGACAGTGTGAGTTTTGAATTATCCTAATATTGTACTACATGAGACGTGTCAGTTGTGAAGTATATATTCCTGGATTCATGTTCAACAGTTAAAAGGATCAAGGGGCACCAAAAGAGAAGTGATGCAGAAGGACCTAAAGTAGCCATCAGTAAAACCTGTAAACTATCTAATCATAGAATAGCATATGCTAGTAAAAATATAAGTATTTTCATAATGGTCTAAATTCTAAATCACAATATCAATGTAAACCCAAGCTCTTAATCAACATGTATTACCTTTATTGCTCCAATGCAATGACAAAAGGACTGTACGCAAAAATCAGTACTTTGGCTAAATTAATGAGTCCAATACAGACTGTGATGTACTTACAGAGAATCCAAATGTGTGGTGTTCTTCGATTCAAGACTCTTTTAATACTGATAATGGCAGCTATAATGATTGCTGTCTCCATGAATCTTTGTTTTATTAAACCTTATTTTATAATTGGGTAGTCAAATTAAAGTGTACTAGATTATCTATAATTAATAAAACATAATGGGAAGGCTTGAGATGGTCACCGAAGTAGATATGTTTGGACCAAAGGCCATTGCAAAGTTTTGACTGACTATTGTCTAATTTTTCTTCTTCCTGTTTTAGAAAATGCTTGAGGTTCAGGTTAACAAGCTTCTGATGAGTGAACATTTCCCTATAGAACTCTATTTGGAGCACCGTGAAGGGGAAGTGCTGGGCCCATAGAGCATGTGTGATCACCAAACTGAACTGATGAAAGAAGACATTAACCAGCCTTTTCCAAATCAGACCTAGCTGATTAGGGATGGCCTAAGATGATAACATGGGGTGATCTGTGCAAAATTTGGTGTATCATGATTAACACCCTAAACCATCTACATTTAATTGGTTATAGGAAATCTTCCTATCAAAAGTATCCATGGTGGTGCTGTGAAGGACTGGGAGAAAAGACACTCCAATATGGGTACATAATATGGTAATGGTATCAGTGCACAAAAGGAAAAGTCCTGAATGAGTTCCAAGCTTATAAAATTCTAAAAAAAAGATGAGTATAAGAAAAAACAAGTTTTTCAGGCTATCAAGACATACATAAAATGTAATATGTGACGTTACAATGCGATCAAAATGATCGCGGAACGTTACATCGCAGTTTTTACAACGCAAGTCGTTACAACAACTTGCGTTGGAGGGTTCTGGACTTAGGGATAGTATGATTTACTATTCCAACACCAGTCTACGTACAGTAGGGAAGGTGTTGGAATAGTAAATCATTCTGGGGCATATGTATGAAGCCCATTTCCCGTTCGCAAACAGGCCGATTCTCAGAATAGGCCTGTTTGCGAACGGGAAAAAGCCTTTTGGGATGTATCATCCCAAAAGGCCCTCTCAAAATAGGGAATCGAAAAATATGCAATTCCTTATTTTGCTAAAGAATTTAAGGAATCGCAAATTGCGATTCCTTAAATGCGATGTAAAAAGCACCCAAGTTGTGCGATTTCTCCTTAAGAAATCGCAAATTACCACCAACTTCAAATTGGTGGTAATTTGCGATTTCTTTGAAAAATGCACTTTTTTGCATTTTTCAAAGTGCCATGTGGCGCAGATACATGCCCCTAGGGCATGTATGTGTGCCACATGTGCACACATGCTCATTTCAGGGGTGACACCCTGGCACCCTTGAAATTGCATTCTCAATTTGCGATTCTCTAATCGAGAATCGCAAATTGAGAATGTCTTCCCATTCATTCCTATGGGCCTCTAGGCCCATGGGAATGAATGAGGAGGTATTCCTTAATTACGAATTGCAATTTGTGATTCGCAATTAACAAATATGTAGAATTCACCAAACGTTTTGCAAATTCTACATACATAGCGTCTTGCGATTCTCAAATAGCGATGCTCTAAAAATCGCTATTTGGGAATCGCAAATGTATCCTTTGATACATATGCCCCACTATTCCTAAGGTTAGATCGCCATCCAGCGCAAGGCGACTTGCGATGTATTACCCGCGATGTAAAGGCATTGCGATGCAATGCCCGCGTGGTAATGGATGTTTCCCCATAAAATTTATTGAAGAAAGCAGACACTGTTGAATATTGGAATATGTTTTTCAAAAAAATCACAAAGCAAGAAGACTAAATCCTTCAGGAATCAGTACAGAAATAACAATATAAGGGAGCAGGAGACAAGGATGTCCTATTGAAAATAAAATTAGGTCAATTATTTAAGCATTCTTTGGACCTAATTACAAACGGCCCATTAAATAGTGATCCAGGAGCCAAAACCTGTTTGTGCAGGGATTGCAACTAAAAGTGGCCTGAAGTTTATTGCATCTGGTAATTAGTTCCTCAGTTAAATGTCAGCAGTTCAAACCTGCCAGAAATTAACTGGGAAAAGACCCAATATTTACCAGTAAACACCACAATCTGCATGTTATTTTCCCAAAGTCAGTATAGGCAATTATTATTGCAGTGAATACATTCTAAAGACCTCAGAGTTAGATTTTTATTAGTTGCGATAGAAGGCATTCTTAATTTTGCCCTTTTTAGTGAATTACCAAACCATGAAACTAACCGTCTCATGGTACATCCAAATTTCCAAGGCCACTCCAGAGTCCTTCAAAAAATGTAGATACAACTGTAAAACCCCACGGCCTTGAGGCTAGAAGGTGTTTATTATAAATAACTGCGGTCTTTACCTAGGTCATTTGTGTTATGGTGATCACGTTTGTTAATTTTGCTGTTAAAGTCCCAGTTTCCTCAATAGGATCTTAATCTTTTGCCTAAAAGGAGCATATCAATCTTTCAAACAATGATCGTCTTCAGGGTTACAAGACCCAGGTAGTAACGTTTTTGCAAGCATTCTTTACAGTCCACTTTTACTGTGGTGCACCAACTAAATCAATTTCAAAACACCAAACTGGCTCCAGGTCAATAACTTTTACTATTCACAATTGGTGAGCAGTTAGTCTGCTGTCCTCTAATTCTGTTGATAAACTGTCTGCATCACTTTAAAATGCCTAGATTGATTTCCCGTCAGAGTTTGACTGTGTAAATCTTTCTTAATTGTAGAAGAAATTAGTGTAGGTACTTAATTTTTAGAAATCATGAGCTTTATTCAGAAATCTGGAAATTAGCTTGCCTTGCTGAAAATTATCACCATTGTAAGAAAATTGTGATATGAACAGGTATTAAACAGGGGTATTTTCTTGCGCCTTTAGTGCTCAAAATCTAGTGATTTCACCTTCACATTTATGTGGAGTAAACATGTTTTGCTCCAAGCTGGTTACAAGAGAACTTCACTAGGTTAATGTAGATGGACTACACTACATTATTTGATAATCTAAGACTAGGCCTGCATGCATAATTGAATGCTCATGATACAAATCAAAAGAAGGAAATTAAAAATAATAGGTTTTGGAGAGATCAACTGTTGGATGATCAGGCAGGAATAAGTGAAAAAAAACATATCTGTATGCTGTCTTTTAGATGATGGTGGCATATTAAGTTTAAACCAATGTTCTACTCTGAAAATTTTAAGCAAATGCCTACATGACTAGTCTGCCAGCATCCTAGTAAAGCATGAAGTGGGTGACTGGTGGCCCTTCTTTGCGCAGCTGACAGAGCCGCAGCAGCAGACAGATAGCTCAGTGAATTAGCGTTCTTCAGCGAACAAGTTCAGATTTTGACAATGCAAACTCAATCATTAAATTCAGTAATTCAGCTGTCTAGAGGCCTGAGAAACCCAAAAGACAAATTAACTCTACTTCTTTAAATCCCCAAAATCAAAAAATCGAGAACCCTCAATCAAGCTATCTACTGTTAAGAGGTCATGCTCTTTGGGAGTGATGTGTCGTTTTGGTCTCCCATCTGGTGGGGATGTACCTAAACCGAAAGGTAAAGTGAGAAATTTAGGTGTGATGAAAGACAACAAATTACTTTTCAAAAAACATGTTAATTCTGTGGTCTCAACCTCCTTTTATATTTTAAAAACAAGCAAGAAGATTGCTCATCTGCTTTCCTTTGACCTTTTAAAAACGGTGGTTACAGCGTTTGTACAGGCCCAATTAGATTATTGTAATGGTCTCCTGCAAGGCCTCCAAAAACGTTTCTTTAAAAAACTTCAGACAGTGCACAACACAGCAGCAAGGATGTTTTTCAACACCCCTAGGTTAGAATCTGTGTCTCCGGCCATAAAGAAACTACATTGGCTTTCTGTAGAAAAGCGTTTAACTTTTAAAGCACTGTGTCTTGCGCATAAAACTCTATATGTAACCAGACCAGCCTATCTAAAAAGGAATCTAATTTTGTACTCTCCAATTAGATCCTTATGCTCTAGCTCTCATAAGAACCTGGTTGTTACCCCCTACAAGTGTATGTCTTGGGGTGGTCTTGGGGTGGTAGGAGCTTTGTTAGAAACACCACCACCAATGGAATGGACTACCCCATTCATTAAAAATCTACAACTGAGCTCTTAGCTTTTAGGAAGATGTTAAAAACCTGGCTTTTCTCCAACTGAACCACTTATCACTTGGATCACATCCAGCGCCAAAATGCCTCTGGGTATATTTTGCGCTTTACAAATACATTTAATATCAATATTAATTAAGTGTCCAGAATTTGGAACTGTATGTAATCTATACCCAACATCCATCACCACACCGCACCTTGACCAAGCAGTGTGTAGCACACAGGCCATTTTTAGTTACCTTTCAACTGTTGACACAAGTAGAGGGGTGAGAGAGAGATGCAGTGGCATTAGCAACAATGCAGTTATAGTTAAAACCTAGTTATTATAAGAAATGGTTTTTTTTGTTTTGTTAAAAACTTTGGTGCCGTTGGACGAATCCTAATGAAACTTTGTACCAAAAAAGAGTTCATCCACCTCAGTTCCTTCCTGGAAAATGTTGGGTTGATCCAACAAGTGGAAGCCGAGAAAATGGGGTGGGGTTCCAAACAGCAATTCTCAGTTGCAAATTTGACATAAAGCTAGATTGTCATATATATATTGTATTGTAATTGCATTTATATAGTGCTTACTACCCCTGACGAGGCGTCAAAGCGCTTTTTCGGCGAGTAGCATGCTACTCCGGGACCCATAAAGGATTAGTGTTGAATTACTATAATGAAATATGAAAGTTATTTAAGTGGTGGATAGGTTAGTCAGTTATTTGGATTCGGAAGGATAGAAGAGGAAAAAAGGTTTGTATTTATATAGCGCTTGTTACCCCTGATGGGGTGTTGAAGCACTTTTTTGGGGGGCGAGTAGCACGCTACTCCGGAAACCCATAAAGGATTAGTGGTGAATTAGTATGGTGAAATATTAAAGTAATTTGAGTGGTGGATATATATATTTACACACACACACACAAGAATATCAGCCATGACCATGTCCAATACATGTAAACAATGCATTGTAAAGGTCAACGCGTTATAAAACATGCATGGTAAAGGCATGCATACTCATGACTAACATTCATTTAGAACAGCCTCCCAGAAGAACTGAAATGTGGTTCAAACTTCCAGCCTTCCTCAGAGCTTAAAAAATGTAAATGTTCAGACTCCCCATTAAAATTGATTATTAATAGTTCTGTACCTTTCAACTATTAACTATGCCACTTGTTCTATTTTTATCATAGTGATTTTTTCTTCTGTTCCTCTAGAATGAGCCTCACTGCATTAGTAGCTAGCTAGTTGTATGTAACTTGCTGGTTTATGTGAAACGCTTCATTAACCATACTCTGAGGTCAATGATATATAAATACCATAATACAATAAAAATAAAGGGTTATTTACAGTACCTAGACACACTGTGATATGAAACACTAAACTTCATTAATAATAATTCTCTTAGTAATTAATTAATAATTAATAGTAATTTTTGGAGCTCCAGAGCTAAGCAACAAATTTGGAGAATATCTAAGGCTTCGCATGGTGCTCTACTGTTAATATCAGAAAGGCTACTTCTGTTGCTGCTATGAGGCTAGAGCGCCGATTGATCTAATGAAGATAATACATATTTCTAATACCTACTCAACATGTATTACAATGTTTTACATGGAGTGCCTGCAATCGAACTTGACCATGTGAGGAGTGTAATGTTAATGGTTGGCGGTCTGGTTGGCAATGATTAGAAGATCCAATGATCTTGGACGGCATGGCTATTCCAAACTGAATCACGCCAGGATTCATTTGTCCCTGGGCTATCTTGAATCTTTTTAGGTCTCGCCTGCGTGGGCTGCGCACAGGCGCAGTCTCGCTGGCGAGATTTAATGATTTCGGTTTTTTTCTGTAAAGGACATTAAGCCCCGCCCCTGTTTTCATTGGCCTGCGTCACCCGGTGACCAGCCATTGGAAAAGAGGTGTTGGTGACGTTTTCGTTCAGCTTTCTGAGCCGTCCCATTTGGACGGGCTCGTCTGCCTTCCTTCTGCCGTGAAAACACATGGCCCCATAAAGACAAGAAAGCTTTCACGACGCACGGAAGTTCACAACGCATGGAAGTGAAAGCGGACCGTGCTTGTTTCAGTAAGCTCTCATGTTTTCAAAACCATAGTGATTTCCGGACGGCCATGCTTCTCACACGCGGTTCATTTTCCACGTTTGCCATTCATGACTTTACTTAATCAGAAAATGTGCGTTGTTGGGTCTTGTGTGTGTTCTTGGGTCACCTGCAGTTTAAGCGTGAGAAGGGCTTTAAAGCGGACTCTTAAACGCAGCATGCGTTTAAACACAAAAGCGCTTTACGGCCGATTCCTTAATACTGACAATAGGGACTTTGGAATTATTTATTTTCTGAGTGCCGAGACTTGACCTAAGATGACCGCTAATTTCTGTCATCAGCTGCCGGCGTCAAATAGGTGCGAACTATCCGCTGCACAGCCAGGCCAAGGGGGATGTGTGCGCGCATCTAAACCAGCAATGAAACGGTTCCAACAGCGCCACCCAAAATATATTGGTAAATAATCACTGAATTGCTGTATAATCTTGTTTAGTGACTTGTGCCCGTGTTAATTTTCTCTAAGATTCATGTCTGTCTACGCCCTTCAGGCTTTGGTGGGAATGTGAGAGCATTTCACGTATGTGCACAGAACGGCTTGCATTTCAAACTCAATGTCCCTAATAGTGTATTTCCTTTTCTGACACACTGAGTGTGGCGTTCCATTTTGCGCATGCCAGCCCTTTTCCTTAAACAATGCATCCTGAGTCAGCGCCTTGCAGTATTGGTGAAATGTGACCACCCCGAGTGCTAATTTATATTTATTGCTTCAAAACATTCTTTCAATGGGGAGGTGCATCAGGCTTCAAGAGGAGTCACTCTCTCCGGACTCTGCCTCTGACGGGCTGGTTGTGTCTGCCCCTCTACTGAGTGATGGCTGTTGACATTCAGATTACCTATTGGCCTGCTGGGGGCGGGGGGGGGACATTTCAGAAACCCCCAGCCCCCTTCCACGCTAACGCTTGCTTGTGTCATCCCGCAGGATTAATCTTCACCAGCCAAGGGTGGGCTTAAGTTACAAATAATGTCGGCGACGCATGATAACGTTTTTCTTTCTTCAAGTATTTTTATGTGTTTCCACAGCATGCGCCAGGCCTCATGGGCATCAGATAACTGTAAATGTAAATTTGCATTTATGTATTTTTTACAGTAACAGTTAATTGTTGAAGAGAGCACAGTAATCCATATAAAACGCAGTGCTTCTTTACACTAAAACACATATGGCAGTCTTCATACCACATAATTACACTACACAAATACAATATGCACCACACAATTCCACCCTACTCAATTCCACAACTGACAATTCCAATCCAACCCACATATGCCACACCCAAACACATTTGTAAAAGACATGTCATTTACAACACCAATAGCTCTAACTCTGTGTCATTTATTCCATCCTGTTTTCATTTTTCTCTTTGTATGTTGTTCCTTTCCCCCATTAAGTTGCAACGCCACTTCCCTTCTTTACCACAAATGTCCTACATATGATTTCACTCCCTCTGCGCTTCCTGCTTAAACATACGCTTCCATACTTTATAGCGTGCACTTAGTTTCTTTAAAAAAACACTCCACTGCAAATAAAACAAAAATAAAAATACAGTGTCATTTGTAAAACCAATAGCTCTAACTTTACAAATGCGAGACTTATTGCATTGCATTTATCAGCGATTAGGCAGAAATAGAATGTATAGGTCATGGACTCTGCTGGACTCAAAAGTTATTCAGATCTCTCCGGTATACCCTCTTTTATGAAACCGTGGTAAGGGTAGTACGTGTCATTAGTGACTGTTCAAATTAATGTGTAATCACTTGCTAAGAGGTTATTCTGGGGAGCAGGGTGGGGTTAGACTGGTAAGACATTTGGGGGTTTGACCTAGAATGTGTTACAGCTGTGGAGAAGGGACCCATTCCAGCATAAATCACGAGTCACAGTTTCCAAATGAGACACAGGTTAGTCGTTTTCCCTATTACAAAGCTTCTACACAATGACAGCTTACTACAAGCATGTCAACAAGACATAGTGTGTTTATACCCTATATTGTTTGATTACAAATTGTTAAAATTACATATATCTAATAAAGTAGAAAATACTTTCCTCTAAATACAATCCAACACAGTTTTTAATGTCAAAACCATTGAAAGTATAAAGGGAACAAACACGTGAGGGAGTTTATGTTAATTCAACACAGTGATAAAGGCAACTTAATTGGAGATGGAATTGAGGATGCACCCTGCAGGGTGAATCAAGAGACCTTTAAACAAGCATTTGCAATGCAATGGGTCTCACATTTAGGCGAGTTTAAGCTATTGGCATTGTAAATTACAATGCCTTTTATTTATGTTTTGAAAAATAAAATAAAAATAAAAGCCATTATTATTTGCAATGACAATAGCTCAAACAGCCTCCCAGAAGAACTGAGATGTGGTTCAAACTTCCAGCCTTCCTCAGAGCTTTAAAAATGTAACTGTTCAGACTCCCCATTAAAATTGATTATTAATAGTTCTGTACCTTTCAACTATTAACTATGCCACTTGTTCTATTTTTATCATAGCGATTTTTTCTTCTGTTCCTCTAGAATGAGCCTCACTGCATTAGTAGCTAGCTAGTTGTATGTAACTTGCTGGTTTATGTGAAACGCTTCATTAACCATACTCTGAGGTCAATGATATATAAATACCATAATACAATAAAAATAAAGGGTTATTTACAGTACCTAGACACACTGTGATATGAAACACTAAACTTCATTAATAATAATTCTCTTAGTAATTAATTAATAATTAATAGTAATTTTTGGAGCTCCAGAGCTAAGCAACAAATTTGGAGAATATCTAAGGCTTCGCATGGTGCTCTACTGTTAATATCAGAAAGGCTACTTCTGTTGCTGCTATGAGGCTAGAGCGCCGATTGATCTAATTAAGATAATACATATTTCTAATACCTACTCAACATGTATTACAATGTTTTACATGGAGTGCCTGCAATCGAACTTGACCATGTGAGGAGAGTAATGTTAATGGTTGGCGGTCTGGTTGTCAATGATTAGAAGATCCAATGATCTTGGACGGCATGGCTATTCCAAACTCAATCACGCCAGGATTCATTTGTCCCTGGGCTATCTTGAATCTTTTTAGGTCTCGCCTGCGTGGGCTGCGCACATGCACAGTCTCGCTGGCGAGATTTAATGATTTAGGTTTTTTTCTGTAAAGGACATTAAGCCCCGCCCCTCTTTTCATTGGCCTGCGTCACCCGGTGACCAGCCATTGGAAAAGAGGTGTTGGTGACGTTTTCGTTCGGCTTTCTGAGCCGTCCCATTTGGACGGGTTCGTCTGCCTTCCTTCTGCCGTGAAAACACATGGCCCCATAAAGACAAGAAAGCTTTCAAGACGCACGGAAGTTCACAACGCATGGAAGTGAAAGCGGACCGTGCTTGTTTCAGTAAGCTCTCATGTTTTCAAAACCATAGTGATTTCCGTACGGCCAGGCTTCTCACACACGGTTCATTTTCCACGTTTGCCGTTCATAACTTTACTTAATCAGAAAATGTGCGTTGTTGGGTCTTGTGTGTGTTCTTGGGTCACATGCAGTTTAAGCGAGAGAAGGGCTTTAAAGCGGACTCTTAAACGCAGCATGCGTTTAAACACAAAAGCGCTTTACGGACGATTCCTTAATACTGACAATAGGGACTTTGGAATTATTTATTTTCTGAGTGCCGAGACTTGACCTAAGATGACCGCTAATTTCTGTCATCAGCTGCCGGCGTCAAATAGGTGCGAACTATCCGCTGCACAGCCAGGCCAAGGGGGATATGTGCGCGCATCTAAACCAGCAATGAAACGGTTCCAACAGCGCCACCCAAAATATATTGGTAAATAATCACTGAATTGCTGTATAATCTTGTTTAGTGACTTATACCCGTGATAATTTTCTCTAGGATTCATGTCTGTCTACGCCCTTCAGGCTTTGGTGGGAATGTGAGAGCATTTCACGTATGTGCACAGAACGGCTTGCATTTCAAACTCAATGTCTCTAATAGTGTATTTCCTTTTCTGACACACTGAGTGTGGCGTTCCATTTTGCGCATGCCAGCCCTTTTCCTTAAACAATGCATGCTGAGTCAGCGCCTTGCAGTATTGGTGAAATGTGACCACCCCGAGTGCTAATTTACATTTATTGCTTCAAAACATTCTTTCAATGGGGAGGTGCATCAGGCTTCAAGAGGAGTCACTCTCTCCGGACTCTGCCTCTGACGGGCTGGTTGTGTCTGTCCCTCTACTGAGTGATGGCTGTTGACATTCAGATTAACTCTTGGCCTGCTGGGGGCAGGGGGGGACATTTCAGAAACCCCCAGCCCCCTTCCACGCTAACGCTGGCTTGTGTCATCCCGCAGGATTAACCTTCACCAGCCAAGGGTGGGCTTAAGTTACAAATAATGTCGGCGACGCATGATAACGTTTTTCTTTCTTCAAGTATTTGTATGTGTTTCCACAGCATGCGCCAGGCCTCATGGGCATCAGATAACTGTAAATGTAAATTTGCATTTATGTATTTTTTACAGAAACAGTTAATTGTTGAAGAGAGCACAGTAATCCATATAAAACGCAGTGCTTCTTTACACTAAAACACATATGGCAGTCTTCATACCACATAATTACACTACACAAATACAATATGCACCACACAATTCCACCCTACTCAATTCCACAACTGACAATTCCAATCCAACCCACATATGCCACACCCAAACACATTTGTAAAGGACATGTCATTTACAACACCAATAGCTCTAACTCTGTGTCATTTATTCCATCCTCTTTTCATTTTTCTCTTTGTATGTTGTTCCTTTCCCCCATTAAGTTGCAACGCCACTTCCCTTCTTTACCACAACTGTCCTACATATGATTTCACTCCCTCGGCGCTTCCTGCTTAAACATACGCTTCCATACTTTATAGCGTGCACTTAGTTTCTTTAAAAAAACACTGCACTGCAAATAAAACAAAAATAAAAATACAGTGTCATTTGTAAAACCAATAGCTCTAACTTTACAAATGCGAGACTTATTGCATTGCATTTATCAGCGATTAGGCAGAAATAGAATGTATAGGTCATGGACTCTGCTGGACTCAAAAGTTATTCAGATCTCTCCTGTATACCCTCTTTTATGAAACCGTGGTGAGGGTAGTACGTGTCATTAGTGACTGTTCAAATTAATGTGTAATCACTTGCTAAGAGGTTATTCTGGGGAGCAGGGTGGGGTTAGACTGGTAAGACATTTGGGGGTTTGACCTAGAATGTGTTACAGCTGTGGAGAAGGGACCCATTCCAGCATACATCACGAGTCACAGTTTCCAAATGAGACACAGGTTAGTCGTTTTCCCTATTACAAAGCTTCTACACAATGACAGCTTACTACAAGCATGTCAACAAGACATAGTGTGTTTATACCCTATATTGTTTGATTACAAATTGTTAAAATGACATATATCTAATAAAGTAGAAAATACTTTCCTCTAAATACAATCCAACACAGTTTTTAATGTCAAAACCATTGAAAGTATAAAGGGAACAAACACGTGAGGGAGTTTATGTTAATTCAACACAGTGATAAAGGCAACTTAATTGGAGATGGAATTGAGGATGCACCCTGCAGGGTGAATCAAGAGACCTTTAAACAAGCATTTGCAATGCAATAGGTCTCACATTTAGGCGAGTTTAAGCTATTGGCATTGTAAATTACAATGCCTTTTATTTATGTTTTGAAAAATAAAATAAAAATAAAAGCCATTATTATTTGCAATGTCAATAGCTCAAACCCGCATAAATGAGAGACCTATTGCATTGCAATTGCTTGTTTTTCTTTTGCCAATTGAACCATTGTTCATGAAACGGCCGTTTGTTCGCGTCCGGATGTAAAAAATATCTTAGCAGATGTCGTTTTTCGCATAACATGTTTTGTGGACACGTATATTTCGAGAAAGGCGCGTCCCAGGTAATATTAACTTCAAAACATACCTACGAAACGTAGAAAACCATTTATGTGTCTCCCTCCACATTTTGCCAAGGGATAGCAGTAAAGGGATGGAGTCACGAGGGGCGGAGTCTGATAGTCAATTTAGATTTTTGTTTTACCCGTTTCACAGAAATTAGTAAATTTGTTCCGGGTGACTTAATTGGGCGCATAGTGCATTAAAAATATATTACGCGTGAATGCACCTTCTGCAGAGATCCGTGTACTCTTAAATTGATAGCTCCCAGTCATATATGTGGATTGTAATCCAGGCCAGTTTGGCAGATTGCTGCTCACAGAGTGGATAACCTGCCACAGCCAGCATAGCAACACAACACATACCAACACAAAAAGGGACACGTAGAGCTAATCACAGCTGCAAGCAAAACAGATATAACAAGCATTGGCATAGCCAATAGGCCTCGCCTTTGGGACCTTATAAGTGTTTAGCCATGCAACAGTTGATGTTGTAGCACCAAGGATATTGTGCTGCATAATTAAATACTTATAAGGTCCCAAAGGTGAGACCTATTGGCTATGCCAATGCTTGTTTTAAATGTCTTAAATGTCTTTATCTTATTGTTGAAAAATAAAGCCATTATTTATTTACTTTCCCAATAGAACCTTTGAGCATTAAACCTTTTATTCTAATTCAAGGATTTACCAGACATTTCTCTGGTCTTTACTGTCCAGTGGCAAGACGAATATTCTTAAGTTTTTGACAGGGTCACAGCTCCAACTGAGCTTCTAAAGAGTGTGGTTGCAGGTTATCGTGAAAGCCATATTATTCTCCTCTGTAAGGTATGTGTGGATGTTCACACTGCGAAGCAACTTAGGAGCTTTCAGAAAGTAACATGTGAAGATGCCTTTGAACTGCTGTTGATTACAGAAATCAAATAATGCGAGGCAATTGAATTAGTTTATGGATTGTTCAAACTTATTAAAAAGAAATGTTAATTTGTAGAAAAACTGTATATAAAATTTAAATACTATTTTGATGACTTTATAACCGAAATAATCACATATAGGTGTTACACATGAAATCAACTCAACTGGGTTTAAGATTCCCTCAAATTCATCTGTGCGATGCAACCTCTCCCCTTCCCTGAGTGGTCTTAAATGTCAGAAGTCTCTAGGCATTTCCGTTGCCATGCACATCCAAATTTTCCCCTTAAATTCCACGTCGTATATCAATAGAGGTGTCCGAAACAACCTTTGATTTAGTCTTCAAATATATATTGAATGTGTGATGAGTTGTTGGTGCTGTCAATTGAAGCATTCCCCCACCTCTCACAAGGGTTTATTGTTGCATATGCCCAATATTGTACTACAACTGATACAGGTGCACTCGTATGAGCTGGATCCCCCCTACTTATCCTAATAGCTAGAAATGAGGATGCACAACATAAGAGTGTCAGTCAATGCAGCCGTCCCATTACTTTTGCACAGCGTGTTAGAAGTACTCTGATTATTTAGTGAACAATAAAAAAAGAGCCAAGGGCGTTGTAGTGATTTGCTCCAAATAACATAATTTCGCTTATCAGGGGATGTGGAACCCATCACAAGTGGGCTGTTAAATTTCTACATGTTCAGTTACTGCACACATCAGATTTTAAAAGTCCACTAATGATTAGGCCATAAGTCACACGATTACAAGAAGGTGACTTAGAGCCTGACCTAATGAAACCCAGATCATTTTCAGGGGCCAAGTCGCGCTGACCAGATTACTGCACCCCACAATTTTTTCTGGGTGAATTTTTGCAGGTCAAAATATCAGAAATTCACTAGGGAAAATGCCCAGCAAATGCTAATACATGCAGAATTTGTTACGATAACTGCTAAATTCTATGTTATGTTCCATTTTACTAAGTAAAACTCAGAAAATGTTCTATGTTATAGTATTTATCAGGGACAGTAAATACCCCATCCTAATCTGCCCAACTCGCGGTCAGAGCCTAAATGTCATTAAAAACCCAATAGCCCTGAATCTTTTTACGGGAAACTTGATCTGCTGGCATAGTTCACTATTAAAGTGACGTCAATCAGGAATACAAGTGTCCAAATAAGTTATGTTGTCAAACGAAAACAAAGGACTTGAAATGTAGGGTCCCCTATTGCAACAAGTTATCTTGTGACCCTACACACATTAACTAATGGAGTCACACGTATCTCTAGCAGATGTGGCCAAGCGCTGAAGACTTGAGCCTGATGTCAGCTCGAGGTCCTCTTATACCCTTGAATGCAAAATGAGGCATGCCGAGGTGTGGGGTCAGCATGCTGCCATGGCTCAAGTCCTTCCCAGCACAGCACCATCATGATCTTTGTACAGATGGAGAGATTGTGAAGAGCCCTACAGCCCCATCTGTACCTGCCTACCCCCTCCTAATTCAAAACGGGATCATTCAAAATGCAAAAAGCTTTCACACTGCAAGCTCTGCTATGAAAGTCTGTCTGCAGCTGACAGCTGCATTTCAGTTGTGATGGTTCTGTATCTCACAGACATTTTGTCTTGCTAATGGGTGCCTTATGGCCTTCATTGTGGTGTTGAGCCTCTCCTAAAGTTTGTCTCTTTGTTTTTAAGTCAGTTGAAGCTGGCCCATATTGCCATTAAAATAGAGTACATTGCCTTTACTTAACTTAGTAATCTTATTCATAAAGCCTTGTAGTGCCAACTTGATTTAACATATAATTAAAAATTTGCGAACATTCGTGACAAGAATTTTCAATTCTATTAAGGACAACGGAGGCGAGGATTATGCTTCTCAATCTTTACTAGGAAGCTCACAGCAGCCAATCAAAAACCAAAGATAAAACCATGTGACAACCATAGAGTCTCCTCCATAAAAGGTCCCTGTCAGCACATAGAGTCCTCTTTCTTTGTAACAGTACATAAGTCCATGCACGACCTGCTCTTGAGGATCACCGACAGCTAGGGTCTTCTCCCACCAACGAACTGTGTGCCCAACGGGGCCGAACATCGCACTGGATCCCGGTCCAGAAAAACTTGCTTGAGAGCGAAACAACAACTGCAAAGCGATTCATCGCCGATAGACCACAACCAGGTTTACTTGTTGTCAGTACCTGAAAGAAAGGAAACAGCCCGTAAAAACCGTTTAAGGTTGTAAAAGTAATAGCATTACATCATGAGAGATTTGGGTGGGGAAAAAATACACAGAAATGCAAAATAGCATGATTCAATACAGACAGTATCATAATCCTGAAATAGCAGTACGTTAGCAGTACATTAGACAATGTATTTCTGGGCGGGATAATCCTCGCCTCCGTTGTCCTTAATAGAATTGAAAATTCTTGTCACGAATGTTCGCAAATTTTTAATTCTATGTCAGGACCGGAGGCTCCGATTATGCTTGTTCAAAGCTGAGCAACCACCATTGAAGCAACATTGACAATCGGTTTATAGTAAAACGTTTTAAAAGTACTTTCAGTAGACCAGTCAGCTGCATTCATAATATCCACTAGGCTCACACCCGTTACAAATGCTTTGGAGGCCATGGCTCCGCGCGCAGAGTGAGCCCCAAACTTGGAGATATCAATCCCTGCCTCGCTCATGAGCCAGCGCATCCACCGCGATAAGGTAGCTGGCGTCACTGGGCGAAAAGGCTTTTGCAAAGCAATAAGTAGTTGCCCTTGCATATCAGCACGAAACTCCTCAGTACTCACCTCGTAATCCTTAATACATTGCACCACGCACAGTTTAGGATTGTTAGGGAAAACCGGGTATGTGATTGAAGCAGTGTTACACTTTGTTCTCCTGGACAAGGTGAAGGACACTCCTTCCGGGGTAAATCTACGCCCCGCCAGATCCAGAGCTCGGACGTCGGAAACCCGTTTGCAAGAAACGAGACACAAAAGCATAGTCAGCTTAGCCGAGAGTTGTTTACGAGACAAGAATCTATTGGCTGGCCAGGATTCCAGGAATCGGAGGACAAGAGAGACGTCCCACAAATGAGAGTACTTTGGGCAAGGTGGCTTCACCATCCTGACTCCCCTCAGTAATTTACAAACTAAAGGGTGTTCCCCAATGGGCTTACCATCTACAGGTAAGTGCCCAGCCGATATGGCGGACCGAAAGTTGTTGACCGTCCTGTAGGCCAACCCGGAGGACGCCATAGAAGCCAAAAAGTTGACCATTAGAGACACATGCGCCTTAGCGGGATCCACGTCCCGTTGAGCGCACCAATCACACCACCTTTTCCAAGATGAGGCATATCGCTTGTGGGTATTGGCCGACCAAGCTTCCTTGATGAAGTTACTAGCTTCTCGCGAAAGGCCCGGGACACTCCACCTGTCCCTGAAACCCGCCAAGCAACGAGAGGAAGTTGGCCCGAGGTCACCAAAGGATGGGGATTCTGAAGAGGGTCCAGCAATAGGTTCTGCAACTGAGGAAGGAGGATCGGAATCTCGCAACACATGTCCAGTAACACTGGAAACCAAGCTTGCGCCCTCCATAGAGGAGTGATCAAAATGAGTTCCGCCTGAAAGGCTCGTGTTCGAGCTAGAACCCGTGGGATCATGAGAAACGGGGGAAACGCGTAACAGAGGGACTTCGGCCATTCCTGCAGGAAGGCATCCGTGGCTAACGCCTCCGGGTCTGGTCTCCAACTGAAAAACTGGGGAACCTGCTTGTTCAGTCGAGACGCAAAAAGGTCTATCTGGCAAGGGCCCCAAAGGTGGGTGAGGTGCCGAAACACTGTGGGCAACAGCCTCCAATCGCTGGAGTCCTGTAGGTGGCGGGAGTTCCAGTCGGCTACTTGGTTGCTGGAACCGGGCAGATACTCCGCAACTACCGAAATTCTGTGTTGTAGACAGAAGTGCCAGAAGTCCTTGGCGATCTCCGCCAACATCCGTGACCTGGTACCGCCCAGCTTGTTGACGTAGCGCACTGCCGAGATATTGTCCATCCGAAGGAGTATGCAACAATCTGCTTTGTGTGGTGACAGACATCTGATTGCAAAGGAACCAGCCAACAGTTCCAGGCAATTGATATGCAACTGAAGTTCGTCTGGCGACCAGCGACCACCCGTGGACAACGTGCCGCACCGGGCTCCCCAACCCCACCGGCTGGCGTCTGATTCGATCACCACATCCGGGGTCGATCCGAATAGTGCTCGGCCGTTCCAGGCCTCCATGTGGTTCAACCACCAATCCATCTCCAGTCTCGCCTCCTCTGAGAGAGGTATCTGTTCTGAATAACTGAGACCTTTCCGAAGATGTCGGATCTTGAGCCTCTGAAGGGCCCGATAATGAAGGGGGCCCGGGAAGATCGCCTGGATGGAAGAAGCTAGCAGCCCCACTATGCGGGCTAAAGATCTCAAAGACGTCGTCTGCCTGAGTAGGGTGGCCCGCAACTCTTTCTTGATCGCCTTGATTTTTGTCATCGGCATTAAGAGTTGACACGTCACGGAATTGATCGTAAACCCCAGAAATTCGATGGACTGAGAGGGGATTAACATTGATTTCTGCGGGTTGACAATGAAACCCAAGCCCTGCAATAGATTGATCGCCCAATTGAGGTGTGTTTGAACCATCTGCCGGGAGGACGCCAAAATAATTATGTCGTCCAGGTATATAATGAGGCGGACTCCCCGGGCTCTGAGAGTTTCCACCACTGGTCGTAGAAGCTTTGTGAAGCACCACGGTGCTGACGACAGACCGAACGGGAGGACCTTGTATTCGTAGCACACCTTCCCCCAGACAAACTGCAGGAACCTCCTGTGAGGTGGAAAAACGGGAATGGAGAGGTACGCGTCCTTTAGGTCCAGACGGACCATCCAGTCTCCTTCCTGGAGAAGGTCGCGCAGAAGATGGATCCCTTCCATCTTGAAGTGCCTGTAAACAATCCACGAATTGAATTCTTTGAGATTTAGCACTAAGCGGGAACCGCCTCCTTTCTTGTCTACGAGAAAGACAGTACTCACGAAACCGTGAGGGTGAAGCTCGGAGGGCGCCACTGCGCCCTTTTGCATCAAGGAATTGATTTCTGCCGTGATAAAGTTCTGATCTTGTCGGGAAAAATACAGAGGGGGGGGGGCGGGAGTGTTGCACAGGGGAGGCGTACATCTCCAGCCTGTACCCCTGCACCGTCTGCAACACCCATGCATCCTGCGAAATTTCGCGCCATTTCTCTAGAAAAAATGCCACTCTGCCCCCCAATGTCACCTCCGAGAAGGGAATGAGGCTCACCTGAATTTCCGGCATCATGCTGGTTGTTGGAGTTTCCTCCAAATCTGCCACCTTTGCGGAACCTGTTCCTGGAACGTCGTGAAGGGTAAAAATTGGAGGTGTTGGCCGAATTGTCTTGGTAACCACCTCTCTGCTGTCCACGTTGGGTGCCTTGATTATATCCCCGGCCGAACGAGCGCCCCCGGAAGCGTCCGGCCCTGCCAAAAACCGGGCGGAAAGCCCGTTTTAACGAACCCTGGGCCTTGTCAAGCCCACTAAAAGTGGCAACAAACTTAGTAAGCTCCTTGAGAAAGGGTTGACCAAACAGGAGGCCTTGGGCTAGCGGGCCTGATTCTGACGTAGATAATTCGGCCAGTCTGGGATCTAACTTCAGTAGAATGGACCTGCGTCGTTCCGTCGACAATGCACAATTAGCATTGCCCAGCTGGCATACGGCCCGTTGCGCCCATCCGATCAATTCATCAGGGCTAATTGCAATGGAGGATTCCTTGGCCCTAAAGCCGATCTCGAGAATCTTGGTCAGGGGGCCAATGACGTCTAGTAGCTTATCCTGGCATGATCGCCAGGACCTGTCTAAACCCTTCTTAGGATCTTTAGAGTACTTCTTCAAGTACGTCAACATTGACGGGTCCACCTCCGGGGTAGCCGCCACCTTATCTGCTAGCTCCGGTCGCGGGCATTCCGATCGTAGTCGTGCCCGTACATCCGTATCAAATGCTTGGCGAAGATGAGTTTGAACATACTCCGCTACCTCTTGTGGCGGAAGCCAGGCAGATGAGTTCGGGTGGATAATGTCCGCTGGTTCGAACGTAAGCACTTTAGGTGATGCGGACTGGCCAGAATGCTTCTCCTTCCGTGCCTTCTTGGAAGGGGGCGGAGATTCCTCCTCGTCCGTTGTAGGATCAGGTGTGGTATCGTGGCCATCATCCTCCTGAGAGATCTCGGTAATTGTCGCTTCTCTAGGAGAAGAACGCTCTTGCTCCGCCATCGAGCGAGCGAGTTTAGCAAAATCTGCAGCATGGGGATTCGTTCTTGCCTTGCCCCCAGGCGTAGGACGAGAAGCTGAGGATGGAACCCAGCCTTGCTTCTTTGCGTAAGAGCAAAGATGGCGCTTTAATGGCGCGATCGCCCTCACCAATGCGGAATTGACAGAGTGTTGCACACCTGCGTCCAATGCCTCAACGAGGTCATATTCCATGGACCCTGAAGGGTCTTCGTCATCATAATAATAATAATCCTCTTCATAATATTCAGACATAGTTGCCACACAGTGAGCAAATAAGGACCCTGAGGATTACTTGTGAAGATCCGCAAATTTCACAAACAATATTCTCACACAGGAGATCAGGGGGAGTGGTAACACCAGGCAAGCCCCCAATATAGGCACCAAAGAAGGTCCCAACTGGTAAGGTTTGAGATGTGGAGGGAGGGAGGGCTTGCACAACACAATACCAATCCCACTCTAGGCAAAGCCTATGCTTAATTATACAGCCCCACTGACTTTGGAAACAGAGGGGCGTCTGGGGAGCCAAAACGAGCCTTTTCCGTCGAAAAACGGAACAAATACGGGTCGTGAACAGTAAAAACACACTGCCCTGTGTTCAATTCAAGCCCGACTACGTTTCGCGGGCAAAATGGCCGCCGCGCATGCGCGCTGGCTCAGGCTCGCATAGGTAATGAAAGAGGACTACGCGTCAGGCAGACGCGCGTCCTCGCTCCCCTTCCTCCCGCTCCACAAACCCGAATGACGTGAGGGAAACTCACCGACGGGATACAGAACGGCCGCAGCGCTCCGCGCTACTGAATTAAATAAAGAAAAACAAAACCAGTCACCTAAACACTCGAGGAGGTTAAGACCTCCGTCCACTCTTCGCACAGACGGCGAACGCGCTAGAAAGGCAGCGCCTCAAGGGATAATACGGAACAATAAGAGGATAACATACGGCATAATAAGGAACATAAACAGTGAACGAATCGCGCACAAAGCAGCGCCTCGTAATAGCTGAGATCAGCGCTTCGCAACCACAAGAAATTACAGCGTATAAACTTGGCAACAAATTAGCGCTTGCATAACATCATATTAACAGAAAATACAGCTTACGAATATCTCAATAAAATATCCACATTAGAAGAGAAAATGCATAAGGTACTTAACTGGCTGCGGAGCAGCAAAGAAAGAGGACTCTATGTGCTGACAGGGACCTTTTATGGAGGAGACTCTATGGTTGTCACATGGTTTTATCTTTGGTTTTTGATTGGCTGCTGTGAGCTTCCTAGTAAAGATTGAGAAGCATAATCGGAGCCTCCGGTCCTGACATAGAATTCATATATTTGAAAGTGTACTGATTTAGATCCCTAAAAAGAAAGCATTAACCTTTGAAGTAAGATGGGGCAGATATAACCATCTAGTAGCTAAACTTGCTCAATGTGAAACCAGAAAACTTCTGATCAATCCCAGCTTGCTCGATTTCTAACGGCTGTGATCCTCAGCAATTACTTTATTTCACTGTGACTCCCTTTACTTCTTCGTCACATTTCAGAGCACTTGGAGTGCAACCATTCAGAATGGAGTGTTACACAATTCTCTCCTGCACATGGTTTAATAACGGTGCTCCATCTTAAATAGCAATTTCAGCAATAAATAGTGGGCTCATGACACCCCAACGTGTTCCTTGGTTTACTAATGGCACCATCATCTTGGCTGAGTGGTTGATTTGTTTTTAGGTTTGCGTTCAGAAAATATCACAAAATGGCACTCAATGCAGTGGAATAAATAAAATATACTAGAATTAAACACTCCTGTGTTACAGAGAAATGTACTTTTTGAATTTGGAAGTCTTTGTCCTAAGTAAACAAGAAGTTGTAGCACAATTCACATGCCATATTGTGATAGCCTGGCTCATGCTCAGACTCTTCCGAGACACACCAGACCACTGACCCGGCTCTATTGATTTGCTGTCTCGACCAAGTCTGCATCACGACGATTAGTCACAAAATAATTTGCCAGACTACACCTTCTCCCTTACACGTAAATGTTGGTAAGTGTTGGACAGATTTACAAAGAAAACGATTTTAATTTCCCCTTTAACTTTCATTACAATAAAGTATTTTTTTACTCAAAAATTGGAGTCTCTTGACTAAATACTGCCTTCTCTTGACTGGGGGAGAATGTCTGCATTGTCAGCATTCCGTCCATCATTTGTTTGTTGTAACGCATGTGTGTGGGCATAAAAAAAGCCCACGCCGCACTGTTTAGCGCATTCCTTTACTGCTGGCCTAAGTGGAAAAGCTACGCGATAGGTAACTAGTTCGCCTGGAAGTCAAAGAAGCCCCGCTGTCGGCGCTAAACTCCAAACGGAATAGGTAAAAAATCAGGTTTTACAATCTTTTTATTATTGTTATTAATGCGTTCGCAGATTGCTCCCACCCACGAGCCGAGATCACTACGAGGTTGAGTCACTTTTTCTGCCGCTCTAAAAGATGAATCCATAATTCATAGGCACTCCAGCCTCCTCAAAGCCTGCTAACAAAACAACACACCGATATCGCCATCTTAATGTCATTGTAGCTGCCAGAGATAAGCGTCGAAGAACGTGAGCAGACGCTCTGCGTCCACGCAAAAAAGGTCTCTTCTGATTGGTCCTTATGAATAGAGCTCGCTAATGGTCAGAGGGTTGTTACCAAGCGGAAGAGTAGGGACAGCGGGCTGAGGTTGGAGTTATACAGCTCAGCGGATTGATGTGCCTGCTGTAGAAAACTGACGCGAAAGTCTTGTTTTAGGAGTTTAATTTCGACTGCCAAGTGACCCAGTACACCTGTAGTCCGATGTGCTTTTTTAAGATGAGCTCGTGTACTGTAATAGCTGCCAAGGTTTCATATTGCTATGTGTGACATTTTCATAATTTCAATGTAATTATGAGTGACATTTCAACGACTATGAGTGTCACTTTCTTGCGAGGGAAAAATCAAGCAATGAAGATTAGGGAAACATAAAAATATCAGAAACGACCCATTTGAGCAACGAGAAACTCTAAAAGACCTTAAAACTGGTGCAAACAAATGTGGCGGCTGACTCAATAATTACAATGAAATTACGAAACTGTCACACATAGAAATCTGAAACCTTGGCCGCTATGCATCGCGTTTCAATAAGTAACAGGAATGCAGGATACAATACAGCTCACGGTAAAGATCAGAAATGACAACAATAGTGGGCAAGCAGCAAATTGATGCAAGAACCAACAATGAATCAGCGCGGGTACACAGAGGAGAAAGGGCAGACGTGGCCTGCACAAAACAATACATCTAGCAGCCGAAGCCCAGGCTCCGTGGACTCAGGAAAACGTCAACCATAAGCATGCTTGCATTACAGTGCGTGATTGTTTCATTTGGACTATTTCACTTCATCATTAAATTGCATCCATTCCTGATTTAAGTGTGTGTTTTTGCTGAGATAGCTGTGGGATCTTGATGCCTGGTATTAGAACAAGACAGGGCGGTGCTAATCATTTTGACTAGTGAGTATGAAATCTCCTTGATTAATAAACAAAAGAGGCAGCATGTGGGTAGTAGTGAAGGACATGCGTTTCCCACACACAGTTTTGCACTGCTGCTGTCCGTGCTGCTTCTGTTGTTTGGGGGCGGAAGCATACTTTACTCCCACCCAGAGTTAGAAAGGTTTACTCTTCCGCCAGCAATGCCACACTGACTGATGCACATCCAAACAACTTTGCACTGCAATTTCAAAGTGCAGGAGGATTTCAAGAGAGAAGGAAGGCGGGTTGGGATGCACGGGGATTCATAGTTTAAAGGGGACGTGCAGGGTGCAAGTTGCCAAAATGCCTGCCGGTCCGGAAGACAAAAAGAAACAATGTGTGACACTTCACTTACTCTGTGTCAGCGCCGACCCCATTGATGGTACAGGTGCAGCGATTGCCCTAGCACAGTCCCGGGCAGCGCCGCTGCCGCAGTCTGGATCAGACACTCCTCAGTCGTCTCCGACCGACTGGACTGCAGGCTACAGCTGAGGTAGTAGTCATGCTCATGTACCACCACCATGGCCGAATCAGTACGCCGGCTGGGCCGCCTTTTGAGAGTTGCAGCGGCAGGCCCAAAGCCTGCTGGCCGCGAAAGAACTGAACCTATGCCACGCAGCCGTGCCCGCCCATGGCGCCTATGGTGATTGGGCAAATGTATTCATTGAACAGACTTGTGACGTTACCTCAGTGAATACGCAGTATCGGGAGAAACATTACATTGTAGCCAGCTGCGAGTAGAGCCAGCTCCCATGCTAAGAGCTTTGGCAGTCTGTGGAGACTGGAGATGCCAAATAGCAGCACCGCTCCAGACAGCTGAGGCGCTATGAATGCGTGACAATGCATTTCAGTGCGGTGATGCGGACCACCACACTGAAATGCGTTAGTATCACGCCTGATGCGTAGTACTTGGCAGGGCTGCGTGTTCTATTCTGATGCTGGAAGTTTTACTTTTGACAAAAATATTAGAATGCAAAATGTTGTTTGCTGCAGAGCCAGTACTGTGTAACAGAAACAACGTTTCCAGCGGAATGTTAGGCTAATCTATAATAATAATCAAATACACAATCACAATCACAAAAACGGGTTAAGGTGATGTCAGAAAGAAAGAGGGCCTTGCAGACTTTATGTTCAAATGAATTCTTTATATATATTTTTAGCTGTTAAACTGGTTCGCTTTCAAATACAGTGACTGTATTTGAAAGCGAACCAGTTTAACAGCTCTGACTATTGTACACAGAAGCTGGAATCATTACTAAGTTAATCTTTGGTCGCCTTTTTTGTGGAAACCAAGCTCTACACGTTACATGTTTTTCACTGTTTGTTGTATGGTTCCATTTCACTTGGGGACATGAAAGCGCTATTGTTTTTTCTTGGTTTGTGTATATATCAATTTGAATTTTACAAATCTGATAAAAAGAATGAATTTGAACATAAAGTCTGCAAGGCCCTCTTTCTTTCTGACATCACCTTAACCCGTTTTTAGGTCTCGCCTGACCCAGCGCATGCGCTGATCTGGCGAGACTTATTGAGAGGGCTCCAAAAAGTGCTACCAGGCCAGCCTAGAGCTACAGTGCATGTGCGCGTGCGTGCGCGCCTCACTTTATCGAGATTACTTTCACTTTTGCGGCCGCACGGCCGCTTTGATGTTTGATCGCGATTGAGATTACTTTCACTGGCCGCTTGGCATTGCCAATAGGTCTCGCTTTTGGGACCTTATAAGTATTTAGTTATGCAACTGTTGCATGGCTAAACACTTATAAGGTCCCAAAGGCGAGACCTATTGGCTATGCCAATGCTTGTTGTGATTGCAATTGTGCATTTGATTATCATTATAGATTAGCCTAACTTTCCGCTGGAACCGTTGTTTCTGTTACACATGACATACCCTGGTTCCTAGTGAGTAGGGTGCCCCTCGTTCTTGTTTTCGCAGAGCCAGTACTGGCTGCAGTTATCAACCAGGCCAGTAGGTTATTCACCTACACCCGCCCTGACAACTTCTCTGATCCAACTATAAATAGCTGCTACAGTTTCTATGCATTCTGGGACTTGTAGTTTTGTTCATCCCAAAATAAAACCAGGACTATAAGTTGCAGAATGTAAAGAATAAAACAGGACTGGAGCTGCAAGCTACGCATTGACCTGGGAAACTTTGGCAGCTAAGCCACTGTTGATGGCACAATCACTGTTAATTATCAGACTAACGCACCCACTCTCCCACCCATTGTTTTACTTCATCACTTGTCTCCTAGGTCAGAGCTTTAAAAAATGGATGGGTACTGTCCGGTACAGAGTACCTGCACTTCTTTAACTTCAAAGGGAGAGTACCTGCACTTCTCAGCACCGCAGTAATATATTTAATGGGAGAGACCAGGGACTTCTCATGAGCACACAAAGATTGAGTACCTACACTTCTATATTTCCATGAAAAGCACTTTCCCAGGTGTTTATCACACAAATAAATGTAAGGTGAACAAAAATACATAACACAATAACTGTATCTCGGTGGTCATAATACACGACCTCAAATGCTTCCCAAATAGGATCAAAACAAAAACAACACACCTCCACTCACACACCCTAAACCAGTGCTTTCCAAAGTGTGTGTCGCGACACAGTACTGTGTCGTTTCCCATGAGTGGGTGTGTCGCGCGACGATGATGTCTGTGGGCTAATTAGGGTGAATGCTCTCTTGGGCTTCTGACTTTAGTGACGCAGTACGGCGTACGCAGAGGAAGGAGAAGCGTTAGGCCAGCGTGAGGTGAGCGTGCAATCTTGTTCCTTTTGCGATGCAGTGACCACCGAGCCTCTTCTGCTCCCCAGGCGCACAGGTAAGGTAAATATTCGATATTTTAAAACTTTCCGTAGAGTGAGGATACTTACACACTCCATGGTTTTAGTTATGTGCGATTGTGACAGTAGCCATATCACGGAGGTTGCTAATGTACTGCTCTATCAGACTCACACGTATTGTACGAACACAGGGTTTATTTGACGCATAAGAGGTTCTGATGACGGATGTAACTGTGTCTGTACATACTCTCGTTTGTGCCTTTTGTCTACCATCCCGCAGGTGAGGGGTGCTCGTTTGTGTGTGTTTGTGTGTGTGTCTGAGTGGATGCAATGATGTTAGAGAGCGTGACGTGAGTGCATGATGCCTTATGTGTCAGTCACAAAAGTGTTGCAGGAGAAGTGCGTGCTCGGCAGCCCCCAGGTAAGAGGTCAAGGGGCATAGTACGACTGCCGTTATGTGGGGGTGGGGGGTACAATGCTGCCTTTGCCTTAACAAAGGCCTTGGGGGTCAACAGAGGCATTATTACCTCTGAAGGGTTTTACATGCCAGTGATCTGTGCAGCAAGCAAAGGACATTTGGCGGGCCAGATGATCTTCACAGATCGCCATTGCGTGTGCATTCCATTTGGTGTTGGGCAAACATTTTACTAAAAAATAGCATCGATTTAGGTTACCCATTTCATTTATTTATTAGAGCAGAGCATTTATTTCTTCAACTATGCACACACCCTTTTACATATGTCTGCCCCCTCCCCTCAGCACACACATCCTCCCAAACGCACACCGATATCTTTTCATTTCCGCATCATCACCATGCTTTTTATCCGCTCTCTCACTTAAGCCATCCATCGAGGCAGCCCTACAACTTTCGTCCAAGTATTCCATGTATCCACCATCACTAAATCTATTCAGCCTCGCCCGTGCATCCATCCTGTACGATCCTACTTCTGTTGAAAGTGACTCAATGTGTACTGACATTCGTGTTGTCTGTGTGTATTTGTGTTTTGTTTTCAGCGAATGCATAGACATCTGCATATGCCGTTACACCTGTTGGCCTGTATGCATAGTTGTCTGTGTTGATTTGTGTGTGCAAGGTTTTCTGTGGGTATCGCCCGATGTTTGTGTGCCTTCTGTGTGCATTTGCCCCTATTCTATGTCTTAGTGCAAATGCACTAATTTTTAGTAGTAGTAAACTTTGTTTGGTCAATATAACCTGCAATAACTGTGTACATACAGCAAATAAATATGCGATATAAAGGAATAGAATTGGCTTTGTCCCATTTTCCTTCCCTGACCTGACCCACTGTGTTTGTTAATGTGTTCTGTTTGGTGGAGTTTAAAGTTTGGCTTTTTCAGTGAACCCTTCTACCCCGTGTGCAGACCACCTCAAACTGTCCAGTAGTCATTGCGCTGCCTTTTAGCAGGCCTGCTTACTGTCTGTGTATTATAGAATGCAAGTTCATTCTGTGTGTAGCAGTATGTACCACAGAGTCTGCAGCCGTGTGATGCTGTATGCGTGCAGGAGGCTTGAGCCTGTGTGAACAGTGTAGCTGTGCGCAATGCTGTGTGCGTGCAGGAGGCTTGTATCTTTGTGCACAGTGTAGCTGTGCGCAATGCTGTATGCAGGAAGAAGGTTTGCGTCTGTGTGCATGGTTAGCATGCCTCAGGCCTCATCTCTCAGACTCTGTCTACATGAGGATGGATGTTTGTGTGTAGCAGGCTTTCCGTCAGCATACAGTGCACCCAGGCCTCAAACTCTGTGTGCAGCACGCCTCAGATTTGGCATTAATTTATTCACCACATGGCTCAGACTCTACGCTACGTGCAAAAGACCCCTGTCTCTGTTTGCTCCAGTTTAAGGCTTTCGCTGCTCAGCAGGCCTCCTGTTATCTAGTGCAGCAGGCCTCACTCATAGTGTTCAAGTTTAGCATTCTGTGGTTCGGTCTCCAAGTTACACATTTTTAGAATTACAAGGAACTATACAGAGAAGAAAACAAGGAGGGAAAAGGAAAAAAACATGTGCAAGTCCTCCCAATAATGTCACTACTGTGGTATTGCACAGAGTCAGCCATCTATAGTACACAGCATCTTAGAGCTGCCTCCCAGGTCATGTTGCCGTCCATTTGTAGCTCTGGACCTCTCTGTTTGTACTTTGTGCTCCTGGGACCATGTCTGGTTACATTCATGTTTAGGCTTTTCAACCTGCATTTATTTGCCTTCCTGTGTTTTTTGTTTCCGAAGCTTTTTCTTTATGTGCAAGTTGCTGAGTGTGTTTGTCTGCCTGCGAGGGTTTCTGCGTTTGTTTTGCATGTTTTTTCACAGCTGTGTGCGAGTTTAAAGCCAGTTGTATTTGAAACATCTAGCAGGGCAGACATGGTTTCAGTTACTTGAGGGTGTACTGTCAAAAGTGCAGGTGCTTCTGGTTTTGTTTTGGGGTGCTCCCGGAGAGTTTGTCTAGTTTCAGCATTGTGTGTTTGTTAGTCAATTGCCTTTGTGTATCGGAGAGTGCAAGTTTTTGTGTATGCGCGTGTCTGAGAATTTGTGTTCACCATGCCGTCACTTCTTTGGGTCATCTCTGTGTGTGTGAGCGTGAGTGTGTGTATGTGTGTGAGAGAGCGTGTGCTCGAGTCTGGAAATGTCACATATTTCTATGCATGTGTTTATATGTTTGTTTTTGAACATGTGTCGGTTATCCTTGGTCTGTATATTTATGCATGTTTGTGGCAGAGTATGAGGGGGTATGGGAGACATTTACATACTCCAGCATGGTAAGCAGAGTATGAGGGGGAGGTATGAGAGACACGTTTACATACCCCAGGTACCCACTTCTGTGGTATGGTATGCATGAAAATATTTCAAATGGGCTACAGGTGAAAAATGTTTTCTAAGATTGACTTTTTCATTTTAAATGTTTTTTTATTGTGGCGATTCGAAGAGGCGCAGGTGGCAAGAGGCAACTCATATTCAGCAAGGCAGCAGGCAAACTTTGTGCATGGTTGAAAGGGTTGGCAGTGCGTGCACCCACCCTTTTTGTGCCGAAATCACTGGGGCATGTGTCAATGTGTGCATGATTATATTCTTGTTTCAGGCACAAACCTAACCTTGCTTACACCCAGTTTTGCCAGTCACTGTCTTTGTTAGAACAAATTCATAATTGCTTTATTAACCTTCCTGCTTTCTCAAATTTGCTTGAAAATGCACCATTTGCCCACTATTTTTTCCAAATTCGGGCTCAGTTGCTGCGCTCGCTCGCATTACTGTGTCGCAAGATGAAGTTTGCCTAAAAGGTGTGTCACCAACATGAAAAGTTTGGAAAGCTGTGCCCTAAACGGTGTAGCGTACTAACCGTGTACGCAAAGGCGTCAGCACCTCACATATGGTTAATGCTATATAAATATTGCAATACAATACATGTACAGTAGCCAGCAGCTCATAGGCCCCCACCTCAATGAGCGCACGTAGGGGCATAGCTCTAAATGGTGCAGCAGGTGCAGTGGCACCAGGCCCAGTGGTGTGAGCGGTGCATAAAAAAACAACTGATGGACAGAATGTTAGAACATCGCCAAATTACTGATGTCCTTCATTACCTAGGAGCCAACAGGCGACAAGAGTTCCGTTGTTCCTTCCTTACATTAAGGATTCATTCTACGCAACGGGGCACGCTCAACCTATTATCTTTTCGAGGCCCATAAAGTGAGCATGATTGGGTAATTAATAATGCCTTTTCCTTACGGCTTCTGGACACATCAGTTTATGGTGTGCAAGATATACACAGGCGGTGTTACGACGGTAATGCAGCACAACATTTTCCGTATTTTACAATCATAATCCCAATCATATATTCACGGGGAGAGACAGCCTGCCCTCGGCGATGCCTGCTCCCTCCCCCCCTCCAAGCCCCCACACACATGCACCGCCTTCTCCCCCTGCTCCACCTGTTCACCGCTGCGGGTCTTCGCACCATCTGCACAGAGGCTGTGTTGTGTTTGTGTGCCTGTATTTGCATGCCTTTCTCACCCTCCATCACCCCCTGATTTCCCAAACGCTCGTGCGGTCTCTTTTGTGCCCGCTGGGGAGACTGAATGAAGGCTGCATTGCCCCATAGAACATGAAAGCGCTTTACAACTTAACAGAAGCCAGGAAGTTGTAAAAGAGGGGGACAATGGGCAGACTGGCATCTACAGGATGAGAGTTGGGTGGGGCGTGCAAATGACTGGGGGGGGGGGGGGGTAGATTTCTTTACCACATGTAAGAAAGCTCAAGCTTTCACATGTCAAGTGTGAACGGCTCTTCCAGGTCTGCATTGTTCCCACTGCATGCTGGCCCTTGTAGTCCTGCATTTATGCTCGTGTGGTCAATACAAAACAACATGTTCCAGACTGCTTAGGGATCAACAGAACTTTTATTTCAGATATTTGCAGACATAACAAATACAATATTTTGTTTGATCCACCCACTATGCGGAGGGAGGCGCTGAGGTCCCGGAATCAACTCAGCTTGGTTGGACCCAGGAGTCCCGAGTTATCCCAGTCTGTTTGATCTTGGGTAAGTTGCTAGGCAGTTGCTTTTATTATTATCAATTAATGGCCGCCGTTTATTATCAGTATTTTGAAATGAATTGGCATCTTGATAGGTAGTTTTATTAAGAGCGGCTGTGCGCCCTTTAGCTCACGTTGGCACGCATCCATTCTGGTTCTCAGCGCGGGTCACGCTGCTGCCTCGAGGCCGAGCGCGCGGCCGTCCCTCACGCAGCAGCAGCTCACCGCCCAGGCCTTCCCAACCGGGGGTCGGGGCCCCGTTATCTGTCCTTCTCCCATGTCACCCCACAGTTACCAGTGTGCATTGGTTTCTCGTTTGACAAACAGCATTGTCCCATCAAGGGTTAACCAGCGAAACGCAGAAGTGAGGGGCGGGATTGACCAATTAAAAACGCTACATTGGAATCAGTGCGACTGAGCTGCAAGATGTCAGTCAGTATTGTGCCACCGGTTACTGAGCTCCTGTCAGACGGGCGGTATTTTTTTATGCGATTTTACATAGCGCGAACTTTACCGGAAGGTGTCAGAGCGCTTTACAAAAGCACCAGTTACATCACATAAGGACTTCAGAGTATATGAGTTACATAAAAGATACAAAGAGAAAAACTCTAAATTCACATAAGAATGATAGCAAGTACAAAAGTCTACTACAGTTACTAGTGGTTAGAGTTACATATATAAAAGTTGCAAATTAACTCAAGGCAAAGTGGATACATTTGGTAACCTGTAGCCGTTCCGCTGACAAGTGGCAGCGCTGTCCTAATAGAGGTAAAAAAGCAGCTTTCACGATCTCGTCGAAAACATAGCAGTTCTCACGAGAAGTGCTGGCTAAAAATGTCGGGATAATGTTGAGAAATACTGATGAACGGAAATCCTTGCGCTGTGAGGCGCACGTCACGGATCTGTTACAGGAAAAACAGTAGCTCTGCTGGCAAGTGGTGTGCAGGCCTTTCTAAAAGCAGAGTTGCAATCTTGAGAAGTGTCATGGAAGCAGGAATGCCAAGAACAATCTATCCTGTCCTATTCGAGCCTTGCGGAGACGTGAATATACTGTCCTTATAAAGTAGAGCAGTCCTGCTTAGAAGTGCTGTCGCTCCCCCTGTAGGCCTGCTGATCAGACCGTTGTAGGCAGATACCTTACCGTGCCATCACAAATGGCCACAGGAGGGCGCCAGAGTACAACACATGGCCTGAAAAAATGCATTGTTACAAGAACACCAGGGATCTACTGTATTAATCGAATTCTATCTGTGTTTATTATTGTATTGCCATACTTGAACTCTCAATAAAAAAAAAAAATGTTAAGAACACCAGGGATCCCCAATAACAAAATATAGTTTTGTCTGGGGGAGCCCAAAAACGTGCAACTGAGCTGGTCCTGGTTTATATACACTTGTGCCTCTTATTAAACAGAGCTTTCAAGTTTCCAAGGTCTATGACTGTCTATTTAAGTTAATGTTTTTGCTTTGCATTCTGGGAGTTACAGTCATAATTTAATCTTAGGGTATAATAGGAATGCAAATTCCAGAAGGCTAAGTAAAAACTTGTACTGGATTTGCTACTCATACATGCACAAGAGAAACTTGAGTGGTCTGAATAAAAGTATAGACGTGCGGCTGCACCATGAAAACTATAACAACCCATCTGAGTAGTGCAAAGATTCTCTGTTTTATTCAAAGTGGTGCAGGGACTCACAGCCTTATAAAATAGTACTATAGCTCCCATCCGTTTCGCTGTACTGGCCGACAGTGTTTCGTGAAAAGGCACCAACACATTACCATTGCTCGGCCAGTATGCTGTTATAAGTGCCTATAAGGAACTGACTGGGGTGGCCGTCCTTCTCTTCGGGCGACATTGCACATCCCAATACAAGAATGTGTGTGTGTGTGTGAAAAAGGCCACGTTAATGATATAAGGGCACATTACAATTAACAACAATTCTCCAGACACTCCATCCCTATCCCCTCTACATGTCCACATTCCCAATAGCATAACCAACCATGTTAAAGTCTTAAACAAGCATTGGCTATGCCAATAGGTCTGGCTTTAAAGGATTTTTGTATGGCAATGTGAATCATTACAACTAAATAGTATGGGAAGGGATATGTATTTATGTGGAAGCAAAGAAATGTAGAATAATAATGATGTAGCTTGAAAGTTCATGTGACAGCTGTACTGTCAAAGAGTTATAAAATAATGGGGGAACCCGAAAATCCACCGGACCAGGGTAAGGTACAGTATAAAAATAATGGTCCCAGTAGAAATTAGTTTTAGAAAGAAATCAAACATCATCTTCATAAATCAATTAATAGGATTTATTCGTATTCATAATATGCTTGTATTCATATTCAGATGACAGCACAATTATCCGTACAGTTCTAAAAAGGTGCTCCAGAAAAGGGAAGGAGAGGGTGCGAAGGAAGAGGTGTGCGCTGGTGAGGGCTGTAGAAAAGGATAGGCGATGTGCAATATATACATCACAAACTGATAGAAACCTATCCAGCCATATGAAGGCAAATTATGCAAGAAACATAGTATCCTCATAACACAGAAAATCAATTTCTGTAGTCTGTACTTGACAAAACAAGAAAGACCGTCAATGTTTCGACCCCCTTGTCGTGTGTGGGTTATTTTATCCATAGCCTGGGGTCTTCATCAGGACACATGGAGACACCATTAGGACCAGCTAGATGAATCTGGCGGTGGTTATCGAAAAAGTGAGCCCGTAGGCTCCTGCGTCATAGAGGCAAGTAAAGAGGACTCACAGTGAATTTGTGGTGAGTTGGTGTGGCGTAAGGATAAATCCTAAAGGATCCTCTGTGAGATCCAAATTGTTTTAATGGCCTGTATGGAAGATGGGAGACATGAGCCCATGGACTGCAAAAACCCAAAAGGATGGTGCACTCTGATAAAATAAAACTCACTTGGCGCAAGCGTGGATTTACATAAAATCCACCGCAGCCTGAGACCGTGTGGAAAACTCAGTGTGTCATTGTGGTGAGCCAACTAGGAATAAATCACATCTTTCTGTCTTTTCAGTCTGAGAGCATCTGGAAACTGACATGTCGTTTTGCAGTCCATGGCCTCATGTCTCCCATCTTCCATACAGGCTGTTAAAACAATTTGGATCTCACAGAGGGCCCTTTAGAATTAATCCTGATGCCACACTAACTCACCACAAATCCACTGTGAGTCCTCTTTACTCGCCTCCATGATGCAGGAGCCTACGGGCCCACTTTTTCGATAACCACCGCCAGATTCAGCTAGCTGATCCTAATGGTGTCTCCAAATGTCCTGGTGAAGACCTCATGCTAAGGATAAAATAACCCACACACGACAAGGGGGTCGAAACGTGACGGTCTGTTTTTTTGTTGTCAAGTACAGACAACAGAAATTGATTTTCTGTGTTATGAGGATACTATGTTTCTTGCGTAATTCGCCTTCATGTGGCTGGATAGGTTTCTAACAGTTTGGGATGTATATATTGCACATCGCCTTTCCTCTTCTACAACCCTCACAAGCGCACACCTCTTCCTGAGCATCCTCTCCTTCCCTTTTCTGGAGCACCTTTTTAGAAATGTACAGATAATTGTTCTGTCATCTGAATATGAATACAAGCATAATATGAATAAGAATAAATCATATTAATTGATTTATTAAGGTGATGTTTTGATTTCTTTGTACAACTAATTTCCACTGTGACCATTATTTTTGTACTGAGCTGTACTGTCAAGCCAGACCTAAATATCAATGTAGGTTAATGGCTGCCCTTCTCCCATCTTTGCTGATGCCAGAGAAAAATACCATAAAATATCTATTTATCTAAGACACTTTAATATCATTACGAACAACGTCATGTTTGTGCCCTTGAAAGTTCAAGCTCAGGCAGCTGGATAAATAAACAAACTGACCACAGCTATTTAGAGGGCAATCACTTTTTTGTAGAAGCACATGACTTCTGCCCAACAAAAAGATGAACTCCTGGCTCCCCACATGTGGGTGGAGCGAAAGTCCCTCTGTAGTGATGCTCACATAATTGTCTGGAGACAGCTGCCCTGTTAAACCAGGCCATAAAAGCATACAAATCCATTAATCGCCAACACCTATAAATAAATCAACAACCAATCTTATTGACCTACATAATCTGCTTAACCCCAATTTACAGGGTTGAAGGGAGGCACCTAAAAATTGTTCCCTCCTAACTAATGACTTATGCGCTCATTTATCAGGAAGGAACCCCTAACTTCCTGATCCCCAGCTATCTACCTTGACGTAAACCGGCTTCCAGTGCCCCTTGACCAGTACAAGCCCCCACATTCTCCTAGACTGCACCACCTGCCAGAAAAGCTCGGGAAGATGAGCTCAAAATGTCCTCTTCCCTCTCCCCAAACCTCATTGCAATATACCGAGTTGGTCTTAGGTCATTGTTTGTTTTATTATTGTTTGTTCATTTTGATGAAATGTTCAGCTTTTTTTTTTAATTGTCCTCATTTACCAATGACTGGTAGTCTTACATCGTTCTTCCAGCAAACACGTCCAACAGCAGTCTAAAGACTTACTGAGATGACCGGACCCAGTACCTAAGTCACCCGCCAATCTTGGTTTAATCATCGGACAGAGTTATAATTAGCTAGACATATTTCAAATCTCAACCACACATCTTGCACTTCCATTGTGGGATTAAGGAGGAATTCCAGTCTGCTTATCTTAGAGGACATGGTCAGCTTATACATTTGTTTTATGATATATAAGATCGGACATTTTCATGAATGATCAGCTGAGTCCTATTGGACTTTGCTGATTTTAAGTGACATTTAAAAAAAAAGTAAACCTCCATTGAGGACTGATATAAATAACTTTCCTAGAGCGAGTTTATTTTGATCATATTTCCACATTTAATGTTCCCCATATAGATAGCCCGTAGTTAAGTAACACCAGTTTTTTTTTTCTTGTTAGATGCTATGTTTGTTCTGTTGAGTACCTTTCTGATATCTCTAGCTCTGATTGCAGGACTTTATTGCTTCGTGTTATTTCTGTTTCCTCACTCTTTGCTCATATTTAATTGGAATATAGAAATCGAGGAGCAATACAAAGCAACATCCTACTTGTTTGTTGGAACACACACGTGTTGCTGTTGGTTGCTGGCTGCTATTGGTGTTGAGATGTATATATTTTTGGGGATTCTGATATATTTTTTATTTTTTACATTTTTTCCCTTGGAAATCTTGTTTTCTCACTTGGTGGTGGTTCTTTTTATCCACTAGTATATCTTTGGAATAACACTCCATTGCAATATTACTCTAGTGACCTTAATTTTTTTCCAATGTAGTGATTTTGGTTGTGTTTTTTAATGTCTATATTAAATGTCTATTTTTCATGCGCTGTGAAAATGAAGTTTAAACTGTCCGACATATGTTTTTCATTAGTGCTGTATGCGTTGCCCTGAAGAAGGCGGTCTTGAATAATATAATTACTGTCAAAACGCATGTTAAAGAGTTTTAGTGTCACTACTGGCCTTTCGATCACAGTGTAACATGATCACATAACATAAAGACCATTCACTGTCTCGGAATATATAGTTGTTCAAAGCCCGTGTTTTTAAAAGTGTGTGTATATTGGTGCAAGTGTGTGTAATTGGTGAGAGCCCTACTTATATGTATATTGTGTTTTCATGGATTGGAGTTGAATATATGCCTTTATTGTATAATAATTGTACTTAATCATTCTATAATTATGTTTGCAATTATATGTATTGAATAAGTTAATGTCGATT